>NC_142362.1:14392320-15735237 GCF_059441175.1 Urocampus carinirostris
ATAAACTTATAATTGTCATGGTTCAGCACCTGCAGTCCCACTCTTCCTCAGATGATGGCAGCATCACCCCATTTCCAATCACCTTCTCAACTTATCCATCCCGGTGCTCCCCATCAACGACATTAAAATAAAAACGTTAAAAAGACATAGTAAAATAAAAACAAAAACGCTAAAATAAGCATTTTCTGGCTGCGGAGTAAGCGCACAGAAATAGTTTCAAATCCAGAATTTCGTATTTATGATGGAGATTTGACTTCTATATCAGTCATTGGCAATTGAAGTGCTACCAAGACTCCCACTTTTTTTCCTGGTCTTACAATAAGGGTGCTACATATTAATAGTAAGAAGATTTTTTTTTAAATATTGTAAGCTTATTTTAAATATTATTTTTCTTATTTTAATAAAATGAAATGATCTGCATTTACATAGCGCTTTTCAAGTCAATGACTTCCCAAAGCGCTTTACATTGTGCTTCACATTTCCCAATAGCGGCCGTGATCTGTGCAGCCATGTAAGGCGCTAACGAGACATATATGTTAGAATTATTTTTTAAACAACTAAGATCATTTTCTTTTTTTCATTTTGCTAATTGAAGCGATACTCATTTTACCAAAGAAACCATTCTGAAATATACGATAATAAGAAAAACACTTCTTTTAAATACATTTTCTACCTAGGGGGTTAGGATTGTTTTTTTACAGTGTGATCATCTTGTGAAAAGTTTTTTTTAATATACCCTTACCTTGTATTGACGTAAGCTACTATTTATATTTAAAAGAAACCTCCTTGTTCAACTTTATCATGTTTGCTCATCTCTGTCATGTTTTCTGCTTACGTAAAAGGTTGCATAACTTTGTGATCCCTGCAGCTTTTCTGTGACATGAGTTGACTGAAAGTACAAATTGATGTTATTGCCATGAGGTGGGATTACCAGATTAAGATTTAAAACAAGATGATCATCGGTGAAGACGGGAAAAGAACACGGAGAGTACAGTTGCTGTTTTCACGGGTCACGGTGTTGGGTCAGCAGTGCATTAGAGGAACATTTTCTTATATAACAGCTTTTATACTAAAGGTGAAAGGGCATTTCCTGGATCAGAACAAGTATTCGCACTTGCATTACCCAGAAATAGAGCTGGAGAGAAGCAATCCTGTTGAGGGCATTTATTACAAAGTTTCAAAATAGAGATCAGAACAGAGTACTCTGGGTTGGTCTGATAAGGAGACAGTTCTCATAGTCAGAAGGGCATCGAAAATTGTTGACCACAGTTTTTACAGGAAAGGGGTGTGGATTTGCGAAATGGAACTTGACTCTCTAACAGGTACCTCTGGGATCTCGCATTACAAGGAAAGGATCTGAATGAACAAGCGAGTTTTGTTAAAACTGTACACAGCTGGATTTTGAATGTTTCTATGATAAGAGTGGAACACCATTACTAGGAAAGTACTGATAAGAAAGGATACAGCAAGTAAATACTTCACTCAAATATGTGGATGAACATACGTGCATTCATGACAACTAAAATGAATAATGTGATTATCAAAGTAATGCTGGGATGTTCAAAAAATAAACTCAATATAGCTGAAAAACCCATGTTATGGTAACTACATACTCAGTGAGCTTTTCTAATAATCCAACAATACCAAGCAGAAAAACATATATATACCGCGCCGTGAAAAAGTATTTGCTCCCATTCTGATTTCTGTGTTTTTTGCATATTCATCACTCACAAAGGTTTCAGATAATCAAACCAATTTTAATATCACCCAAAAATAACCCAGGGAAATACAAAATGTTGTTTTGAAATATTGATTCCATTTATTAAGGCATAAAAAAATCAAAACCTATCTGGCCCTATGTGAAAAGGTACACCTGATAAAGGGTTGGGCCACCTTTGGCGACAATAACAGAAATCAAACATTTACAATAATTAGTAATGAGTCTTTCACAACACTGTGGAGGAATTTTGGCCCACTCTTCTTTGCAAAATTGTTTCAAATCTGCCATATTGGAGGGTTTTCTAGCATGAACTTCCCGTTTATGCCACACCACTGCATCTCAATTGGATTCAAATCCGGACTTTGACCACTCCAGAACCTTCATTTAAATTTTTTAAGCCATTCAGAAGTGGACTTGCTGGTGTGTTTCAGATCGCTGTCTTGCTGCATGATCTAAGAGCGCTTGAGTTTGAATACCAAAATTAATTATTCCGTCAACCACAGCAAGTTGTCCTGGTCCTGAGTACTGACCTTTTCAGTAGTCACTTATTAAATATCAAATTCTTTAGATCAGGGGTCATCAACTTAGTTCCTTTGGTCACCAAGAAGCCCCTAAGAACACCCTTATTACTTTGCCGACTGGTTCAGAAAAAAAAGTCCCAATGGTGGGTCATTGTGATTTTCTCGGAAATTGGATTCCTAACTGGCATATGAGAATTCAGTAATGTGATCAGTGTCTTTAAATACATGATCAATTTTTCCAGAAACGTTTTCAAAATTAGCCTACAATTTACAGTATGTAAATCACTCAGTGCCCTTATAGTTGACTGAGCCTATTTGAAACCCTAATTCTGATGATTATAACCTGGTAATGACATGGTAATAACATGGTAACGACATGAAAGTTGTTATCCTATAAATGCATATCAAACAGGTATCCGTCTGAGCTAATCAGTAACAGAAAAAGTATCTTTTAGCTTCTAAAAGGTTGTTGACCCCTAGTTTAAAGAATGTTTGCTGATTTGGAGAGCCGAAAGTAGGCGTCCATCACTTTGTCCCCCGTGAGTCTCGTTTCTAGGCAATTAGAAAGGCCGAGCAAATCAATCGCCGTCGATTAGAGCCCAGCACATCCTGGGCGTGGAACTTAACAGCCTGCAACATCATTTGGAGTGGCTCAAGAGGACCAACTGACGCGTACAAAAGCGTTTTATGGCCTTTCATCAGATATCTTGCTGAGCAGGGAGCCTGCTAAGGAAGCACTTGGTTTGGCTTCTTTCATGTTCCACATCGCATATCGGGATGTCACTTCATATAAGTACACTTCTCTTCAATGCTCCCCTCATGCTCCTCTGATTTTTCAGTGTTTTTATCTTCTCGTGACTGGAAAGGAGAAGATCTGGTTAAGTGAGGTTACACACTAGCTTATAACGTGTAAGTGTGAATATTGCACCTTGGCTGTCAGAAATAGACTGTGACACGGGGGCTTAATCACATTTGACTTACAGGAGTGGGCGGCAGATGCGTTTTCCCACATTGCAACACCGATGCTAAATTTGATACTTCATTTGCATCCGCAGTGTTGCGTCAGGATTGCAGCAACAAAGCAGGAGGACATATTTGGAGGAAAACGCATCAGAAGATGGCAGGTATACATTTTTTAACATGGAACTGTGTAGTAGGATCGGATTTTGAAGTGAAATCATCATTAATGGATGCCTGTCCTATATAGCGATGAACACGATTCTTGGAAAAGTTGCCATTACACCTATAAAAAATGAATACGGACAAAAAACCTTGTGTGTAGCGCTTAACAGCTTTTGCTTTTTCGAAAGATGGGTGCAACCTGCAGACATGAATAATAAAGCCAATAAATCACAGACATTTATAATAATAATAATAATAATTTCCTTTGTATTGTCATTCTTTGTAACAATGTACACAGAACGAAATGTCGATACACCTGACCCGTTGTAGCGAGCCGATGCAGCCGCAGCCAACAGAGGGCGCCGCCATTTTTACCAATGTTATAAGTCTTAGGTATGACTCGGCCGAGGCGCGAACCAGCGACCTCCCAGTCTCAAAGCGGGCGCCTTACCATCTAGGCTACAGTAAAACCAGAAAAATATTCCTTAAAATGAGCAAAATATGTCAATCTTTTTGCTCATTGCAAGATTTACTTTTTTTTAAAAAAGGTCAAAATATATTTTATATATTAAAAAAAAGAACAAGAGTTTGTCAAATGAGAGAAATTATTTACCATGAGAAATGCAAAATTCAAGGAAAATTAATAGTAATTGCTGGCACTGTCAGGACCAGAACCGAAACAAGACCCACTTGCGTGACGTTTACCACAAATTTTATAGAAAGAGAGAAGAAGGGCTGCGCCCAAGATCCGGTGTTCGCTGGGGGCGGAAGGCAAGTCGCTCTTGTATTCGGATTGTGATCCGAACACGGAAGTGGATCTTCCATAGCGAGCGATGGCGGGGTCAGGGGCGGAAAACTGGTCGGTAGCAGGGACTGGGAGAACAAGATGTGGTCGGGGTCGGAAACGAGTCGTAAGCCGGGACCGGAGAGCAGACGTGGTCGGGATCAAAAACGGGTCATAGCGGGAGACAAGCAGGAGCAAAAATCGGGACAGGCTGGAGTCAGGGTCGAAAAGGCTTGCCTAATATACGCGGAGATTCACAGACGGACTGACAACAGGGGATTGGCAGGACTGAGTTCAAATAGTGACAGGGAGCCAATCAGAACCCGCGGCGGTTGGCGCCAAACGAGCGGGCACAGGTGAATCACATCGGTAATCATGACAGACAAATGTTGATTATTTCTTACAATGTTGGGATGTCGGATTTTAAATTTACTTGCCATTGTTTTCTATTTACTGGTATATAAAACACCATTTGGTATCTGACGATGAATCTGAGTTTAATATCTGACTATATTCTTGCGGCCTGGCCCAATAATAATAATAATGATAATATTAGTGATGATAACAACAATAATAATAATCCCACATCTACTGTGCTATTACTAGACCACTGGGGATATAGGTGATTAGGAAAAAGGCATTTGCTTTTATCTTATCATCTCACTATTTCTAATCACAGTACCATGTTGTACAATGTTGTTTTGACTGAACTTTTCCCCATCATGCTCTTCTACAACATTGTACAACGCGGCAAGAGAGTAAAAAATAGGGTGAGAATGAGATAAAACAAAATGCCTTTCCCTTTTGTTACCTACATTCCTAGTTGCCTAATGGTTAGAATTTTGCGCTCTCACCACCGCGATCTGGGTTCGATTCCCGTTACATCCAGTGCTGAGATGATGGGGTGAGCGATTTTTGTCGAATGATTAATCCTTGCTCAATGTCGGTGATAGACTACTGTAAAACCTTCATACTACGTGCATCCTAACTCAGTTTTTCTTTGGGTGGAAACAAATACGCGTATCCTAGGATAAATACAGTATAAACAAACAAAAAAAAAAGGGCAAATTATTTCTCTTTTTGTGAGTTGCACGAAACGACCCACGACCCGGTACTGTTCCGTGACATAATTGTTGCTGAGCTCTGTTATACACTATGCGGTAATACAAGATGAAAAATTACATTTATGTTTTATTTTATGTATTATTTTACTTATTTACTAATTTATTTTGATACATTTTTCTTACAATGCAAGGATTTTGTTGTCAATTTGACACTTTTCCCAATGTTTTTTTTTCTTCTCCGTTTGTGTCGATTCATGAGCCCTCATCCCATAAAAAAAGTAATATATTTTATCCTACAACCCTTTTAGTGCTGGTGCATGACCCAATCACTGTTGATTCCCGGTCCAGCTTCTCCGCTCCCGTATCTGATGAAGAAGGCAATCTGTGATTGGCTGGCAGGATGGGTTTAATCAGCCTCTGCTACTACAGGATCCGCCCACTTCTCCTCCCCCTTGCTCCCTCAGCATCCAAACAGTGCAGCGACTGTTTGGCTTCCATGCAGGATATCAGCTCAATGCAGGGAGGAGAGGATTAACGCGTCTCATCTGCATACGAGGAGCAGCGTTTCGGTTCCGCTCTCAAACCTTTTGTCTCCTCTTCTCCTTTTCGGACTCTACATGGCGAGACTTCGGAGCTGTCCCTCCCCTTGAGCTGGGGATGCCTTCCAAAGAGGTGGCCCGAGAGGAGGACCGCTCAGCGGTGCAGAGGACCAAACGGGAGGCCAACCAGGAGGAGATTTTGGCGGCCGCCCTGGGGATGAGAATGGGGCCCGAGAAACCCGCCGCCACTTTCTGGCAGCCGTTGAAGATCTTCGCTTACTCACAGCTCACTTCTCTGGTCAGGAGAGCATCGTTGAAGGAGACGGAGAGGGTCATCCTGTCTGATAAAGTCCACAACTTCAAGGTGAGGATGGAGGAGAGGGGATACAGAGTTGGAGACCAGGGTGATAACATCAATGTTTTGGTTCGGAACGTGAAAATGAAATCTGTGGGGTACTCGGTGTACTGCTGCTTTTAATTTCAGTGCCAGATGGAGAGATTAAGCCAATAGCAGCAGTTAGTCTGTCCACTGGATTTTAAACCCTAATCATAACGGATTTCGTGTTATTTAGTCCCGACTGGAAATAGAAAAATACAGAAAATATATTAAAAAAAACTTCAATATATTTTTCTTAATATTTGAATAGATTTTGCAGTTTGGAAAAATGTTGTCGAATAAGAAAATTACTGTAAAATGATATTTCGAAAATACAGAAGAAATATACTAAAAACAACAACAAAAAAATATCAGATTTTTTTTTTAAACTCCTGAAAAAAAAACAAAAGTATTTGATTTTTTTCTGGGCTTAATATTTATTTTGTTTTTTAATAGATTTTAAAGTGTGGATTTGATGTAAGGAAAGCATGCAAGAAAATAATGTAAAAGAATACCTAATAAATACAGAAAAAAATGCATTAAAAATAAAGAATAAAAATTGCGTACACAGCAAAAAAATTTTACTTTGAAAAATAATGATTTTCCTTATTTTCCTGTACATTTAATAAAACTTATTTTTCTAAAATATATTCTCTTTCAATTGGAATTTTCTGATATGGAAAGAAACAATAAATTACGGAAACTAGCCAAATTATAAATAATAATACATTTGAACATTTTTGTTACATTTTAAAGAACAAACTCCTCCCGGTGCAACATTAGTTATTTCAAGAATGAGTCATTTTACTTATTTTTTTACGTTTATTTTTCCCTCAATTTTTAAGTGGAATTCTGTAATGGAAAATTCCTTTCAAAATGAAAAAGTAGCGATTTTCTTTCATTAGTTTACTTAAAACACAAAATAAATCAATGACGCAATAAACTGGAAGATTTAGTTATTACCTTTGTTTTGCCCAATTTCCACATACATCTTGCTCTTTCTTGTGATTTTAGCACCATGGCCATTTAGAGGTAGTGTAGCTAGGAATATAATCACAACTTCTCAAAAAATACTTAAATTCAATAAAGACCCACAGAAGGAAAAATATTGCTCCTTGTCGGCAACTCGGTTATTTGCAAGCCTCAAACTGCCACTAGTGGCCCCCAGCATCCTTCCAGATTGTCTGCTTTTTGATTGGCTGGTTTGTTTCCATGACACATTTTCCTTCCCAGGTTGAACTTTAAAGGATTTCATTGGGTTTTGTGTTGATTCCTACAGGGCCACAGCTTCCGAGGGCCCCATTGGTGCGATCACTGCGCCAACTTCATGTGGGGGCTTATGTCTCAGGGGGTCAAGTGCACAGGTAAAATTTTAAAGCATTTGCGTGTCTCCTCGCTAATAACAAAATGAGCATTTCTGTATGTGGGTTACTTGTTGTTTAGTACATCTGGGGGGCTGGATTATTTCGCTTTTAATCTACAATCCCAGCAGGGAAAACATTGGATTAGGGGGTTGTGTAATGGAGTGCAACGTAGGTTTTGTCAATATGATGTAACATCACTGGAGCCAAAAACATGCATTTTTCTTTTTAAATTAAAAAAAAACAGCATTTATGAACCAAATTATATTTCTCTTCTTGTTTTATATTTGCAAGAAGATGCAAGAAGCAGTTATGTTTCCTGCACCCTCAGACCAATCTCATTAAAATAAATCCTTTTCTTTTTTCCTTTTTTTTAATTACTTCAATGATTAAAAAATGACCCAAATAGCAGCTGGTCTCTTTTGAGCCTGTACATTGTTATTTTTTTTTACCAACTTCAAAATAAAAAATAGCCCATATTTAATAGGAATATTTGTTAATAATCAATTAATTTATTTGCTTATCTATACCTTGACTGTGTGGGTTTCTAAAACAAAGTTGATTCAGAAATACTAAATAACCAAGGAACCAAATTCAGGAATTAGAAAAAAAAATCCACTATTAGTTTGTCCTAACCAACTATTTTTACACTCAAAAAGCAATCAAGTCAAAATAACCCAATTTTGTTGGAAAATGGGATATATTCCCAAATTGCTTTCCCCCTAAATTGGGACCACCCTCTAAAGTAGTCAATAGGCATAAAATAGCCTTACCCAAGTAGCAAGGCAGTCCATTTTGGACTCAAATGATGTACTGTATTGTATTTGTAGGGAAAAAACATGTTTGTATACGTTTACAAAAGGGCAAGTAGAATATATCAAAAGTCTGTTTTTGAAAATATGATTCCAATTCTGATTTAACAAAATGATTTGTCCACTGCTTGGTCCAATTTGACACAATCTAATAAAACAATCAAATTGACCCTAATTGCAGTGGAGTCCTTATTTGACCAAAATTTCCCAAAACAACAAAATAATCTAATTCTGGTAGGCAAAACAAGCTGATGCAGTTTGACCCAAAATTAACCCAATTGTGATTAAAAAATAGAAATTTAGACCTAACCTTACATTAAGAATTGGAAAGTCAATTTGCATTAAGTCACTCAGAAAATTATGGTAGTCAACCTTTGCAAGGGCCTGTTTCTACCCTATAAAAATAGCCCAATAACTCACACTCTTTGAGATTGAAAATCAATGCGGTCAAAAATGAATCACAAACATTTAATGGGTTATGGATCCCTTTACCACTAGGGTTGTGGGGGGACCATTTCCTGTGGTGTGTCCTGGGCAAGTACAGCCTGGCGGCGCCCATCCCTCTACAAGCCGAAAAAGTAAAATAAATAAATAAATAAATTACCTTTTTTTGATATAAAGAACAACCCAAAGTTCAGTCAAATTTGATTATTTTGGATCCTCTTTTTAGGATTGTAGAGTGGCATTGGTTCTCCTATGCTCTACTATTTAGGTGGAATTTCAGGAAGTGATAAATAATACGATTCTAGTACTCGGATTGTTCCAAATATGATTTTTTTAAAATGATCGATCTTCTCGATTGACCGAGCCTAATAACGATTATTTCAATACAAATAAATTATTTTCATTTGGTTATATCTGTACATTCAAGGAAACTGTGGGGGTCAGATGCATCGACATTTCGTTCTGTATACACGTGTACTAGAATGACAATAAAGTAGATCTGAATCTGAATCTGAATCTGAATCTTGATTTGAATAAACCAACAAAAAACGTTTGGTTGAATTCACGCAATTATGGTAGTCAATTTTCTGCTTCAATTGGGTTACATTTGACATTGTTATAAACATTAGATTAAAAAAACTTAATTACAGACATATTTTGAGATCCAAAATAAAAATTAAGATATGTTTTAAATGGGTTAACTCGTTCACATTCACAGATCTCTTAACCATCAGGATTGTTGGGGCATCACTTTCTGTGGTGTGTCTTAGGCAAGTTCAACCTGGCAGCGCCCATTCCTCACCAGGCCAATTATTTGGGTAGATAGTAAAGCTTTATTGTCATGATGTGTGACAAGACTGATACTGTATCCTAAATCACTGGGGAAAAACAATTTTGTTCCAAATTTTTGAGTATCCCTTAACCCCCAGAGTCGTCAGGGCACCACTTCCTTTGGTGTGTCTTGGGCTTGTACATCCTGTCGGCATCCATCCCTCTCTATTGGTGGGTGGATCTCTTAGCCACTAGGGTCATAGGGGAAGTTATTTTATACAGAACAACAAACAGTCGAGTTACATTGGGTTATTTTCGACGCACTGCTTTAGATTGTAGAATTGCTTCTGCCATGCTCAACAATTCAGGTAGAATTTCATCAATTTTTCCTTAACAACTTCCCCATCGCGCCGACTTTCCCCTAGCTGTTAAAATGCTTGCGCTTCCCGACACCCTTTTGATGTTTTACGAATGAAACGAAGCGCTAATTGTTAGCGCCTTCAGTTCCGTAAGCTGACACCGACGAAAGACGTTGCCATTCCTTCACTCTTCGGCACCAGAGCCAGAATCTAGGGCACCGAAGTCTCTCACGGCGCCCGGATTTGCATAACCAAAAAGAAAAAACCTTCTCCTCCGCCCCTCTTCCCCCTTTTGTATGAGCTCCTCTTCTGGCCGAGCTCCAGGGAGCCTAGGCTTGTTGTGCCACATTTTGCTCACCACCCAACACTCCCCCAATCTCCCCTTTCTAAAGCCCCCAGCCTCATCTCATCATGCCCAAGAAGGAAAACAAAGCTGGCATGTCTCTTTAATGAGGTGCCGAGCTTCAAGCGAGGGGGGGAAAGCGGGCTCATTTTTCCGCACAAATTCAAACGCCCAATCGGATGGGCCTCACAAGACATGCTTTGATTTGACAAAATGTGAGCTACTGTAATTTCCAGACTATAAGGCGCACCTAGAAAACCCAAATTGGCCAAAAATTTCAAAGTGCCCCTTATATCTATATGCACCGTATAGTCCGTAAAACATGGTGTATAAGAGTGGAAATGCACAAAGACGGTATAATACAGGAATCGGCGGTGAGAGGACCTGGACCCGGTTTTCTCTATTCTCTAGCATTTGTTTCTGGCACCATGAGTGAAATCGTGTGATGATGAGATACAATTGAATGCCTTTTTGTACGTTATCAGTATCAATGGTGGTCTTGTGGTTAGGTTTCACCATTCTTAATACCACACAAGACTCAGAACTTTCCTTTGATTCCTGGTGCATATATATATATATATATATATATATATATATATATATATATATATATATATATATATATATATATATATATATATACATATGTACACTACGATCAACATGATTTGATTCAAAGGTGCAAAAGCAAAATTGACTGACCAACATATTTATACTAGGATGTTGGTTGTTAATAGTGGAAAAATCCCTACTTCACACAAGCCCTTTGTCTGGCACAAACCTATAAACTCGAGGCCTTCTCCTAACTGATAACTGAAAGAGCATTATATTATACCATCCATGCGTCCATTTTCTGCGCCACTCAAAAGGGTCATCAGGGGTGCTAGAGCCCATCCAAGCTATATTCCAGGCAGTGGGCAGGGGATACCCTGACCTGGTTGCCAGCCAGTCGCAAATTATATTATACCCTAAGTGGATAAAAGGCGCAACGGTTATAACCGAAAGAATACTATAATTCCCTTTGTAGTTTTAATTTCATGCGCCTTATAGTCCAGTGCACCTTATGTTTAAATAAAATATCTATATGGCAAATGACTTTTTGGTGTCGTGTGCCTTATTTTCCAGTGGGCCTTCCAAATAGTGCGGAAATTACAGTATTTTTCACAAAAACCCCTCGTGCGGGCGTGGTAAGCGGGTGGGAGGAGAGTAGCCGTTAAACATCTCCTTCGCCATAGCAACCAGACAAAACTGCTGAGCGGGCCATAAAAATTTCCATCCCCTGTCTACTGGTGTTCTTCTGATGCCCTCCCCCCTTCCTAACTCCCCCTCATCCCACCTGGGACTCTTTCGAGGTCCTTGGATGCGCACACATGGACCAGACCTCCTCTATTATACTGCTTGTCAGATACCCTTAAGAGAATCATCTCTTAAGGTAATTACATTTCTGCCCCAATGCATATAAACGCCATGCTCCTATCTCCAGGGACCTTCTTCATCTAAATCATGTCTCCAAGTCCTGCTTGGAGATGTCCAAGGTGAAGACTTTGAAAAAAAAAGCAAAATAAGTTGAAAAGGAATGACTTTTCGCGTGTTCATTTAAAGCAAGGGTATGCAATTTAATTTTCTCGGGGGCTGCCAGAACTTGGGTCTGGGTAAAGTTGGACCCCATTTCTATACAAAATAAACTTTAAAATAAAATCGTTCAATCAGTAATACACAGAACAATACAGCAAATAAGAAAAACTTAAACTACATTTTTGAGTAGAAACATCTAATAAATATTATTCTGATTCAAATGTGTCTGTTAGCAGACTTTAACCATGATATTTTCTGGACATGAAGTCTTCTAAACATGCCTTCTTGTATAAATGTTCATTATTTTATATTGTTTATCATATTAAACTCCTGTGACGTATAACAACACGTCAGGAGGAAATACAGCTATGTTATGAAACTCAGTGTAAGGTATGTGCAAGGTGCATCCACTGTCCTTTAAGCTTCAGTTCAACAGCGGTGATGATCTCCTACCCAGGAAGCATCCGTATCAAACTATTACATTAAATTTACATATTAAGGCAGGGGGCTCACAATATTCTCCCATGGGCCCCAACTAGGCCTCAGGCTGTGTGTTTGAAACCCCTGGTTTAAAGGGTCAGGGTGTATCATTTGACCTCTAGCTTTCACTGTACAGCAGAGTCGGGAACCTATGGCTTGCGAGCCAGATATGTAAGGGTTTAGAGACTGGCCTAAATTAAATGCAGTATGCGATTTCTTCCATACTAATAGAGTGATGAAAAATAGGTGCAGAACAAAGCAGAAATGCACAATCAAAATTGGCTGAGGATCACTTTTATACTAGGAGGGCATGGGTAATTGTAAAAAGATCCCTACTTCTCACAGGCCTTTGTCTTGCAAATAGTAATAATACTCGAGGTCTTTTTCTAAATGCAAACTAAAAAGACCTTTTTAAGAGTGTACTAGCTCAACGGCTGAATGAATGGAAGGGTGGATGTTTTGGACACAGGTGAGGCGGGCAGCTGCCTGGGGCAGCAATTTCACCATGATATAATGATACTGCTTAGCTGTTTTGTATTATCTAACAATATAACTTTGCCTCTTGTCAAGTGGGCGCCCCTTCATTGCAGCTTTGATACCCTTGCTTGCTGCAAAGATGTGTAGAGAGACTGACAGGCAATGAGGAAAAGCATAGGGGAGTGATGCAAGGGGGAAACTTCACCTCTCAAACTGAACGGCAAAGGGGGGGATTCACTATTACAATGTATTTTATAATTAGTTGGCGGCCCCTGTCTCCCAAATAACGCACATTGTTCCTAACTTTGAAAATAAAGGGCAACTTCTGCAGATTTTTCTGAATAGTGTGAAATGGATGAAATAGACATGAATGTAAAGGCTGTTCTGAAAATAAGGATGAGTTGCACAAAGCACCACTTTGCATATTAAGTCCTTGATGCACTTAAAACGTTGGAGATGCAATTCTTTGATATTGTTGTTGATGCAGCCACATCAGTCATCAACGAGAAGTTCTCCACATTGAGAAATGTGGGGAAACAGTTTTGAGTGGTGTCCCAAGTCTTGAAGACAAAGAGCTGGAAGAACAATCTGAGGCACTAGGCACCACTGTCCTTTACAGGGCGCTCTGATTTAGACTGTAAACAGCTTGTGCAGGAAATCAAGAGCTTCCCTGACATGCCGTCGAAAACCATGAGCCTCCTTGAGCTGATCACCTTCATAGATGATAAGGATCTATCTGAGACCCACCATAACTTTTGGAATACCTTCAGGATTGCACTCACTCTGCCAGTCACGGTGGCTCAAGCAGAGAGGAGCTTTTCAAAACTCACGTTGATAAAGTCGTACCTGAGGTCAACCATATCTCTGGAACGCCTCACTGGCCTTGCTGTCATTAGCGTTAATCACGAAATAGGGGAGCAGATTGCTTATGACGATATTAGCAATGATTTGCATCAAGGAAAGCGGGAAAGGTCAGGTTTTAGTTTGTGCTTTCTTTTCATTATACAGCTACATTTTCTTAACGTGTTTTCAAGATTCAAGGTGTTTATTGTCATAAGCAGAGTAAAGAACCACGTTTCCCTGCATAATCAAATTCTTACTTTGCTGTCCACACAGTTACCAGCGTAAAAATAGAAAGTATTAAACTATATACGTGTATATACAGTGTCTGAAACTCATGACAAAATGTTACCAGACACAAGTGAAGACCACTCTGAAAAGTTTTTCACAACTCGAAACAAAATAGGACGACCCTTTTTGCAAAGTATTAAGGATTTATAATCAGAATGTATAACAGAACACTTTAAAATTAAGTTTATTATAAATCTACTTATAACATTCATTGCATGTATACGACATCGCTGTTTTCCATCTGCCAACAGTATGTACCTGTATTTACTCGTCTTCATTCATGCAATTGCGTCTTCTGCAACAAGGCACGTGAACTTTCCATGATGCTTTTAATATACCTTTACGTTTTGTAGCGTCATAAATTTTCTTAGCTTCTGTTGAATCTTTCTTCTGGGGCTGAGGTTTTGGCTTGGTTCCTAACCACTTATCCATTATTCTTGTGTTCACTGTGCCTCGACTTTGGAAAACGATATGCAAATGCTCAACCTTATAACGCTCGGGAAAGTCCGGAAGCAAGAATTTATTGTCTTCTGTTCGGGTGCTCAGTATGCAAATTACCAAACGAACTGAAATTGCGAAATTTCCAAACCGAAATCGGAAGAAGGGAAATGTTTGATTTGAAAAAGATTATTTTTTTATTTATTTATTTTTTTCGTTGAGAAAGTTGTCGGCCACTCGGGCGGAGACGCTTTGAAAAGTTGTACGCCCAACGTAAAACATGCACGCCCCGGGCATCCGAGCAGATGTTATTTCAGACACTGGTATATATAAAAGAAAACTAAAAAATAGAGTATTAAAATATAAAAAATACAAGATTAACTCAAGATGAGTAAGGGCAACAAAGTCAAGTCATGTTTATTTGTGACGCCCTTAATCGCCCTTAAAGTGTCATGGGGCTTGCACAGACTACAGATTATTGCAAACTACAGACTATAATTACACCATCCCCTGATCTATTACCTACACGAGGGCAAGGAAAAACTCAAAAACCTCAATACGAGGGAAACGAAGAAATCTTGAGAAGGGAAATAAAAATAAAGATAAAACACAATATTAAGCCAAAGGTGCATGAGTAGTCAATTGTATTCCAGTTTAAAGTGTCTGTAGTGTGCTGAACGTATCTGTCATTCAAATGTCTGTGATTTTGTGATTTGCTCTCGAAGAATATAAATCTATTTTATTATTTCAGAGTATTGTTCTCGTCACGTTTTTTGATGAATAATTGCCATATTTATGTATAAAGTGTATTTATTTTAATTATTTAATCATTTTTTAAAAATATTCACCGTTTTTATGTCCGTGGTGTATTTATGTTTTTCATCTAAGCATCTGCATCATTGAAAAATATATCTACCTCTTTTATTAGTGTTAAATATGTGTCTTGGTATTTGATTTTGGTGGGGAAGGGGACTGGGGGGCTCTTGGAAGGGGTCTCGCCCAAGGAGTAATTCAGTATAGAACTGCCACTGGATTGGATGAGTGCAGACGTATATAATGAAGTGCATTAATTACGACTAAATAAGTGAAGGAGTTATAAATGACTGAAATAATTTAAAGGTACTAAATTAAGAAATCATGCAATCATGACTATTCATGCAGTGACACATTTCCATATTACAAGATATAATTGAAAAAAATCAAGAGGTTAAAATCCTCTTGAAAAGCTGCAGGAGCTGCTCTATTTTCATGTGATAGAAGTAGGTCTTCGTGTAGCCCAGGGCAGCGAAATTGCCGCTTCCGTTGCCATTGTTGCCACCCGGAATCGAGAAAAGGAAATCAACAGCTCGAGAGCGGCGACCCGCCTTTCGCCTTTCATTTTTTTGTGTGTGTTCTGATTCAACGTGGTACTCCGTTAACAAAAGCATGCGGTGTTTGTCTGCTGATGCCTGTCCTCCGGTGGTCCCTCGTTCACCAACGCGGACTTATGCCTCTTATGTGTTTTTTGTGAGGATGGGTGACTTTAAGACTGTACAAACCCAAGAAAAACGATACGATTTCAATATATATCACTTTCAATCGTAGGTAGAGTAGCCAAAAAAATGACTCAAGTAAAAGTACCGTTACTTCGGAATAATATTACTCTAGTAGAAGTAAAAGTAGTCATCCAAATACTTACTTGTATTAAAGTAAAAAAGTATTTAGTGAAAAAAATACTCAAATACTCAGTAACTGAAGCAACATTGTATTTATTGATTTTTTTTAAAACAACTAATCAGATCATCAAATGATCAAAGTCCATCTAATAAGCAAAAAAATACATTTCATTTAAAAATAGATTGAAATAGTCAATGAAAAGTCAAGTGCTTTAACAAACAATAAAATAAAAATTGTATAAGTCAAATAAATGAATTAAGCACATGTTGCACCAAGTAGCACATTTATAGCCTAAATACTTAACAGAAAGCAGAACAACAAGCAAGCCAATGAACTGGAACAAAGGAGATATTGCATATTGTAGCGGGTGTGTTGCACCCTTTTTAAGGGGACCATGCTTTTTGTGTGAGACCAGGGGTGCTTCACCTCTTCTGTGTTTTCATAATCAGTATTGCTAAGCGACATTTTTGATCTGTTTCATCCGTAAACAACGTTTCCCCAGCCCAAGTCGGATATGGTCATTGACGAGGCTGCTAGGTTTGATTGGTTAAACATGGTAGAGCCAGCCGGAGTTCTGCATCAAAATAGATGTGCCTTAGCGGAGACAGACAGACGTGTACTGACGTGGAGGGGATTTATTAAGTAACGAAGTAACGACTTCAATGTAGCGGAGTAAAGGTACAGTTTTTTCTCCACAAATTTACTCAAACTATTGGGATTTAAAAATACTCCTAGAAGTACAAAAATTCCCAAAACTTACTCAAGTAAAAGTAATGGAGTAAATGTACTCCGTTACTACCCACCTGTGATTGTACTCCAGCGTTAAAATATTTCATATAGGACCAGACCTTGTTTATTTCATGAAAATGTTCAAGCCTTGATAAGTTTCCATAAGAAAAAAGTTTGCAAACATTTTAAGTAGCTTACTTAAAGGACGAGATTTTCTAAATCTGGTTCTCAGCATGCACCAGATGTTTTATGTTTTCAAGAAAATATCATAAAAATATCGAAAATATGAAAAATAAAAATACAATTATCAGTCAGTGTCGTGGCATATATTGTTAATCGTGTAAAGATGGTGCCTAATATTTCTGGCGAACAGGACAAATTAGAAAGTTATATTTCTATTTTTACCAGAATTACATGTCAAAAACTTATCACTTAGAAGCGTTTGTTTTATTTATTTATTTTGTATCTAAAAATGAGTTTAGCATGTTTTATAAAAGAGTAATACTTGAAATGAGCAACATTACCTGCCAATGGGTTAAGATAGTTTACGGTATATATTATTCCAAATCTAGACAAATTTCGTCTTTTCAATTTTTGGAAAAAGGTGTTCTTTCCAACTTTTGTTTTTCAACCAGATAAAAATATCATTGCCTAGGTTAAAATTACGTTGAGTCGTCGTTTTTTTAGTCGAAAGTGGTCTAAATTTTGCCCTGGAAAAGAAAAAGATTATTAAAGAATATATTTTGAACACGCTTGTTTTTCAATCACTTTAAAATGAACTTGGCAGTTTTTCATATGCTATCGATGTCTCTTAACCAGTTTTTGCTGTAGTTAGGTTAACATGACCAACTTTAGTCATCGTATGTATTTGGGCAAAACTGGTCAAATTTAGCCCCCTAAAATCCGTCTTTTTTACATCTTGGAAAACACCTTTTCCCAACTTTGTTTTCTCATCCCCCTACAAAATGGTCTTAGCATCTTTCCAATGTTTATTTTCATAGTCTTGTCAACCAGATTTTGCTGTAGCTAGGTCAGAATCACAAGCAAGAACCTAATCTTGTCAAGAGTGATCCAAATTTAGCCCTTGAAAAGTATTCTTTTCAACTTCTTGTAAAAGACCTGTTTTTTAACTTTTGTTTTACAACCAAACAAATTTGCCCTTGGCATTTTTTTACAGATTTTTCAGCGTTTTTGCTGTTGTAAGGTTAGCACAGTGATTTCATGCTCGTCATCACAGTTTTTTCTTAGCGTAGCATGAGAATGATGAAAGTAAGAAAATTACTGTAAACATGAGTAAACATTTTTGATTTCTGGACAGCATTTGATGTTTTTTCAACTAGTTTTTAATGTAGCCAGGTTAGCATTTCAAACAAGGACCTGATCTCGATCATTAATGAGTACAGATTCATTCAGCCATTAAGTATCACTTACTACTGAGTGCATTTATAGGGAAGTAAATAACAGAGGGGGAGGGCCATTATGACATGCTGGTGTCTGAGGATACAGAGTCCTTTGTGAATGTTTGTTTTTCTGCTTGCCCCCACACAATAAAACCGGCGATGATTTCAGTCTGGAATTTGCACCGGGACAAAAGCTGAATGAGGTCGGTGAGCTGAGAGAACACATTATATAGAAGGACAAAGCTTTGTGGTGTTTGGGTGCTTCTTAAAGGTTTTCCCAAATTCTTAAACATGCAAAATGTGAGGAAATACTACATGTTTTTGCATAAAATCTATATATATTTCATCTGTATATTACAATTTTTCCAAGATAACGCGTTTTGAAGACAGCATGTCTTGTCTTTGTCATCCTCAGCTGTGATGTCATCAGAGGAAGACCAGCACCCTAGCAAGCCAGTCACTGTATTGCGTTGTGTTAATTAGTCCAACATGTGTTTTAAGTGTTATAGTGAAGTTTTGACAGTTGTGGATAAAGCCTAGGCATCGTGTCACATGTGGAAGGGTTAGGGTTAGGAGTAATGGTACAAGAAATGGCTTGCAGCCAAAAACTGGAAAACAAAAACCATGCGGACAGGGTTTTTTAACCGGGACCAGTCAAGGCATCCTCAGTTGGTGAAAAAACACCCAGTGGAAGCCAGGTTAACCAGGAACAAACAACAAAAAGCAACAGCTATGGCCATAAATGTGAAGCCAGTTGTCAATAAACCAACCAAGGGAGACAGCAAAACTGGCACGAATGCCAGGCTAACCTATCAAAAAACACATGGAGAGCGGCTATGCTAACATTAAACCAACAACGAAAAGCAGCAACGGTGATAATAGTGAAGCCGGCCGGAAACAAATCAAGGGACATGACAGAACCAGACCGAAAATTCGCTTCCGGCTGAAAATGTCAATCATTACGTTCTGGTTTGGGCTTGTTTTTTTCCTGCTGAGTCTCTTTTCAAAGTATCTACCTGTCATTGTTCTTTTTTTCTTTTACTTTGTGGTGGATCCGCACAATGGACTCCATCTCGCATCCGGGGGCTTGTCGGTCCACCAATGGGCATGCTAGGGGGCACCAGAAGAACAGGCATGCTGCGTGAGGCGGGGGGGAGGAGTCTTCCCAAATCACCCCTCTTTCTTCCGAGTCCTCAGGAATAAAATACTAAAATTCAGGTTTTCTTCGAACTTGGTCCCGCAAATCAAGTTAAATGGTTGGGGTCAGGGGTCAGGCTTTAATACCAGCGTGCCGGGCCAGGTTGGGTTGGATTTTTTTAGGCCCGATCTTACCTCTACTTTATTGACGTCACAGCTCTGGAGGAATCAAGCCAGATAGGTCAACTTTGGGACAAAAGTTTCTTAAATCCCCCGGGTCGTGAAATATTTTGCAACATATTTGCATAATTTTGGGGAAGAACACTACATGTTGTGTGGTTAATCAACCTGGTTTGTGTCTCTGATTGCGTAGATTGTGGTGTGAATGTCCACAAGCAGTGCTCGCTCCTGGTTCCTGACAACTGCAAGCCGAGCCTGAGACACGTCCGTAAAGTGTACAGTTGCGACCTCACCACGCTGGTCAATGCTCACAATACTGCCAGGCCAATGGTGGTAGACATGTGTATACGGGAGATCGAGTCCAGAGGTTAGTGCTTCTGTCTGTCAGAATTGGAACCATCTTTTGATTGTCACGCCATTAAAACTGTTCAATGCCATTGATGGAGGTGAACATCAATCAATTAAATGTATTTCACTTGGAAGTGTCAGAGTGTGTGTGTATACATATATATTTATATATTCATTTATATATATATATTTATATATATATATATATATGTATATATATATACACATATATATATATATATATTCACCTATACATATTCATTTTTATATCTATATATATATCTCATCTCATCTCATTAGCTGCACCGCTTATCCTCAGTAGGGTCGCGGGGGTGCTGGAGCCCATCTCAGCAATCATCGGGCAGTGGGCAGGGGACACCCTGAACTGGTTGCCAGCCAATCGCAGGGCACACGGGGACAGACAACTCACTCGCTCATTCACACCTAGGGACGATTTGGACGGGCCAATTCACCTGAAATGCATGTTTTTTGGAATGTGGGAGGAAACCGGAGTGCCCGGAGGAAACCCACGCAAGCACGGGGAGAACATACAAACTCCGCACAGGAAGTCTGGAGCTGGATTTGAACCCACGCAGGAGGTTCCCATGACATGAACTGTGCCGCACATGCGCTAACCACTGCACCATCTATATATATATATATATATATATCGTATATATATATATATATATATATATCGTATATATATATATATATATATATATATATATATATATATATATACCGTATATATATATTTATATATATATTTATATATTCATTTATATATTTCATTTATATATATATATATATATATATATATATATATATATATATGTATATATATATATATACAGTATATATATATATATATATATATATATATACATATATATGTATATATATATATATTTTTTTTTTTTTTTTTTGATGTACTATATGTACAAAATGTATTTTTTTTTAAATGTAATTTCATTTATATTTATGAATCTACGTCATCAATGTAATTTTAGTGTTTTTAATTGATTGAATTGAAGATGAAAACATAGTAAAATAAGACAATTTTATGTTATTTTATTTACTTGTTTTACTTTTTTGGACGAAAATCTTCTTTTAAAAATATATTGAAATAATTCAAATAATACCATACATCCAATTAGCAATTTTTGTTTTATTACAATGTACGCCATTATTATTAGTAGTATTTTTTTAATTACCAATCAAAACAAAAAAATCTGATGTAGTTCTGTCAAAATTAAATATAATTTTCACTTATTTTTTTTCCAGGGTTGAAGTCGGAAGGTCTTTACAGAATATCGGGATTCACCGAGTCTGTTGAAGAGGTGAAAACAGCGTTTGACAAAGGTTAGTTTTCTTTTTGTTGTTTTTTTTTTCATTTACTTTGGCATTTTGGAACAATGCTGACACCCACTCAAAAACTAAATATTTGGAAATGAATGAATAAATTGATTTTATTGTTATTATACAGTACTGTACAACAGTGTAGCGGATTTGGAGGGCTTCTCCTTTCAATTCAAGTGAAACACATTAAAAAGGAAACAAGCTATTAATGACATGTAATAAATATGCGTATATACCATGGCTGGGAAGCAATTAAATTAATTTATCTAATTAATCTTATTTTTAAAATAAATTTATCGCGATTAATCATGATTAATTCATTAAAACCAGATTTTACAAATGGCAGTAAATATGAAAAAAAAATATGCATGGAAAAATAAGATTACATTTAGTATGCCAAATTGTATAGGCCTATACCAAGTACAGTCAACGTGCATACAGACTGTAATGCCAAAGATAGCTTTCATAACAAAGATATTCAACACTGTTGAACTGTAAATTTGCTGTAAAGATACATAGAGAGATAGAAAGATAGAGAGAGAGAGAGAGACAGAGAGACATTGAGAGAGAGAGACAGAGAGAGAGAGAAAGATATTGCCCGGAATTGACCCTTCCCAAAAAATCCAATTGTGAATTTTGTCAATGTGGCATGTGGGAAATGATCCGTACCCTGGTGTCATATCTGCTCACAGCGCTGCCATGCACAAGTAGGCCAGGGCTCAAGCCAGGCCATCTGAACTCAGAGACACACCAAAAATAATTTCATTTTTCTTTCTCCATCTCCTCAGCCGGCGAGAAAACGGACATCTCGGTGAAAGCCTACGAGGACATCAACATCATCACCGGCGCTCTCAAGCTCTACCTGCGAGATCTTCCCGTCCCCGTTATCACCTACGACTCTTACCCCAAGTTCATACAGGCCTCCAGTGAGTCCAGCAAGAAAATCCGTCCTCTAAATCAATGTTTCTCAAGGTTTTTGAGAGCCAAGACACATTTTTATCATTGAAAAAAATCTCGAGGCACTCTGTCCATAGAACATGTCTAGAAGTTCGTTCCCTGCTGCTAAGTTTAGAGGTTTTAGATCAGATGGTGTGATAATAGTCTGTAGTTTGCAATAGTCTGTAATCTGTGCAGCCCTTTGAGGCTTCTTGATTTCGGGCTATACAAATAAACATGACTTGACTTGACTAGACACTCAAAATAAGGAGAGAAAACATCATTGAATTCTGAACTTTTTATTACATCTCCCGGGTTACGACAGCAGATCTTCCCTCAAAATTGTGGTAATCAAAGAACAGCCACATGATTGGCTAATAGTGTTAATGATGTAAACATTGTATAATAGTCAAAACAACAACCAAAGGTGTGATATGATAGGCAAAATATCAAAATAGCATTCTATCTACTCTCCTTTGCATTTGTTCCGTATTTAAAACAGAATACATTTTATACTATATTAGCAGCAAAGGTCTTTTTTTAAACCTCAAATTGTGGTGTTGACAGTATAATTTTTTTTTTTTTGATTTTGGGAAAATAATGAATATACAGGTTATTCATTTTTGTTCATAATTTTGCTGTATTTTGGGATTTTTCTATATTTTTAACCTGTTTTTCAAGTATTACTAAAGATTGATCTTGTATTTTAGAAAATATAATGTGTAATTTTGGATTGCCCTGGGATATTAGAAATTGAGTTGCATTAGCTTTAGCCATAGTAAAACATAAATGTAATTTTTACTATTTTTTATTTTGTTTTTCTAAAAACATAACAAAAAAATACCTGAAATGGGAAGAATTTATGTGAATGAGAAAAAAATATTTGATCATGTTGTGTCTTACTTTCCCTCCAAAAAATTCTATTATGTTTAAAAAAAATTGCATTTTGTTTTTTTAATTACAATTTATTTTTAAAAAATAGTCAAATGTTGATTCATAATTTAGATGTGATTTTGATTTTTTTCTGTATTTTAACCTGTTTTGTTATTTTGTTTTTTTGTTTTTTTCCATAAAAATAAACAAATATTTAATTAAAATAAGCACTGGCTGGTCGGTCAATCGGTTGATTCGTTGGATCCCTAAACCACGACAGTAATCTTATTATCATATGGGTTATTGCTGTCAGTCAGAGATTTAGGCTTTTGATAGCCCTTCCATCGGAGGCGCGTGCTTTCGGGATCGGATCAGGAGATTCACGCTCCGCTCATGGCTAGAGGCTCATTTGTTCGAAAACACAAGAAAGAAACAACACATCTGATTTGTTTAAATGAGATTATGTGAACACAGGAAACGAATCTGATTGGTTTAGACAGGAATCATATGTTTAAATGCAGTGTGTAACGTTGGTCGCTAGATGGCATGCGAGTATAATGAATGAGCAATTAAAATAGTGAAACTTTGAAACACAATGTGTTTCTGTAAATGTAGGGAGGCAAGCTCTCGAGCGGGCTTAGAATGTGGGGTAGCAAGCTCTCGAGCGGGCTTCCTGGCACTAAAAATGAAGGCCATCTTGATTAATTGTTAGCAGACCTCAAGAGGATACAATTGCCGCAAGAATACAAACAGAACCGGGAGATAATCTTTGGCTTCACTAAGCCACTTCATACAACATCATACAAAGGCACATTCAAACTATAATCAAACTATAATTTCCCTTACAATTGCCACACAGGCCTTCAATCTACATCGTAAAACCATCAATGGCATGTAATTCAAAACTGATTTTCTCTGTCTTTGGTCTCTTTGGTGGTGGATGAGTTTTCATGCAAAGATAAAATCGAGCAATTTCATGTGGCACACCATAGCTGCTCAGGTCTCATGGCACACAAGCCGCAACGGCACACTGGTTGAAAAACTCTGCTCTTAATAATTGTGTTTACCGTCCTATGCATTATCGCTCTCACTCTGTGAGGTCAATGGCGGGAAAGATCTTGATGGATTTCTCGTGAGTGGCGGAAAATTGTAACCCTTATGCCTTTGCTTCATCAGAGCTCACCGACCAGGATAAGAAGCTGGAGGCCTTCCGAGAGGCACTGGCAATGCTGCCCTCCTCGCACAATGAAACACTCAAGTATCTCATGGCGCACTTAAAAAGGTGAGCGGTCAGAGAAACGGAAAAATAAAGAGGAATAGGAAAATACTATTAATGCAGGGATGGTTGAGAGCTACTTGTTTGTTACTGATTAGCATGAAGGGCTACTAGTCTATATGGATTTCTCAAATAACAAGTCATGGTGTTATTACTTTGTCGTTATCAGCGTTGGGAGGGTTACTTTCAAATGTAATCCAATACAGTTACTAGTTACTTGTTGAAATATGTAATCAGTATGGTAATGTGAATATTGCAGTGATGTGGTAAGTTATTTTCAGAACTGGTCCACGGGCTACTTATGTGTTCTTAGGGGGCTACCTGGTGCTCATAGGCACCATGTTGGTGAACCCTATCATAATTTGTCTCAATCAAGGTTCAACATCCGATAATAGTGTTTTCACAGAAAAAAAAAAACTCTAGGCATATACTTTAAAAAAAAAAAAATCTTATTATTCAAAATGAAAAAGTGTCGTAAAAATATGAAAAATAATTAATCTATCGTAAAATAAAAAATGAAAGTAGTAAAATGAGATGCCAACCCAGCAAGAATTTTTATTCAAAAAGGGGACAATGCTGGTTTTATTTATTTTATGTTAAAAAAAAAAATACATGACTTTTTGACTGATTAATGCAGTTTAAAGTTCTGCTCATAATTTCAATACTTATTGCAGTCATAAGGGACTAAAATCTGTTGTTTTTTTTCGTGTTTTGAATTAAAATTTCTTTAAATTTTTTCAAAAACACTCTTACACGATCCCAAAGATATTTTGTATTGTTTATTTTGTTTTTATATGGTAATAAATTGTATTTACATACATTTAAAACATATTTAAGTAAGGTAAAAATCTGACGTGGGGGTGTGCAATCAGGAAAAAAATATTATGAAAATAAAACACTCATTTTCATATTATTAACTACAGTAACATATCTAGCGTTAGGTTCAGTTTCAAGTCATATTTACTTCAGAACAAGACTAAAAATCATTTTTTTCAGAAATAGAACTTTAATACCAATATAAAATGAAAACCACAACATGTCAAATCATAAAATATTATTTTGCAAGACAAATAAACAGCAACCAAGAAGGACCAGGATCGATCACTCGTTCAAAAACAAATAATTAACATAATTAGAATAAAAGTATACGTGTAGGAGGACTTGCATGTGTATGCAAGTATGTGTTAGGATGCATGTGTGGCTTACTTGCATTATGTCCAGTCCACATTTAAATTGTGTCTGTAGCTAGTAGTGTTTTATTATATTTTCCCATTGCTGTGATGAAAAAAGTAATTTTAATTCGAATTAGAGCATTTTATAAATTAGGGTGTTATTACACTTGATTTTGTTAAAATGGATATCCTGAGAAAGTCAAGAAGCCTTGATGCAATGAACACAATTGATGTGGTTTATGTATGCATTTAAAATCCAAAACAGGTCGATGTGGATCCTAACACAAGAGAAGGGTTAATAAAAAATAGATCAACACAAATATTTAATAATAAGATTACTGATCTAGTTGTTGTTTGCCACTAGTCAAATGCACGTAACGCTATGGCTAATGCTAATGCAACTCAATTTCTGACGTTCCAGGGTCACCCAAAACGAGAAGAGCAATCTGATGAATGCGGAGAACTTAGCCATCGTTTTTGGGCCCACCTTGATGCGTAGCCCCGACCTGGACGCCATGAGCGCCCTCAATGACATCCGGCACCAGAGGCAAGTGGTGGAGGTGCTCATCAAAAACGTCGACGCCCTCTTCTGACCGGGAGGCCCTACAACCATCTTTTCTTTTGTTTTGTTTTTTGCTCAATTCTCCTTCTATGGACTCTTCCTCTAATGCACTTGGTATAGATGGTGAACCTCTGTACTTTCTGCCTCCCCATTTTTGTCGGGGGATTTACGCACCAAGCTGACGTCCCAGCATGCATCGGTGCTTTTTAGTCGTATCTCAGCATGTAGGAAAAAAGGAAATCTGTGATTTTTTTTCTTTTCTCTGTGCTGTAATAGCTCTAGTTTCTCACATTCAGACTCTTCAAATTGTGTAAATTCCACAAAATTTTTGGGAAGGACTTTTAACAACATCTTATATTTTTGGCGATCTGTTTGTCGAATGAGCCTTTTTGGGCCTTTTCCTGTGACTTTGTCCGCACTGTTGCTTTTGACTGACTCTTGTATCGTAAACAGCAGTGTTTGTGAATTGATTTTGTACCGATTTTGTTTTTACACAACTTGCATGATCAGTTTGATTTATTAAACTGATAAAATATATCTGAATTCTTTGACTGAAATTATCGATTGTGGAAATCATTTTTTAGACAATGACACGTTGCAGGATAACAGGATCCCACAAAAGTAGACACAAATCTTTTTTTAGAAAATTATTTACAGTATTTAAGGAAAAGGAATTGGTATCCGATCGTGCATAGAAACTGAACAACAATGTTTACAAGGAACTGTAGAATTCGGAAACATCAAAGCTACTCATTCACAGCCTCAACAAATCTCCATGCTACAAAATGTTGAAATACGAACTCGATCTAAATGAACAAAACATGAAGGGAGACATCACAGGATATGTTGGAGCATTAACTAGCTCACACTGAATGGAACATAAAATAAGATTACACGGGATATAGTTGAAATGTCAGCTGGTTTTAACTGAACAAAACATGAAAAGATTGACAGAGGTTCAAATGCTTACAGTATATTTGAGCACCAACTAGCTTGTACTAAACAAAACATAACCGAAGGCAACAATAATTCTAACTAAAGAAAACACAATAGCAAGATAATGCAGGGAACATATGGAATATATCAGGAAAACAAATCTGCTCAAACTGAACAAAACATGAAAGTAAGACAACACTAATATGTTAGAATACCAAATGGATCTACCTAAACAAAACACAAAAGACAAAGGGTGCACAGAACATACTCAAGAGAACAACTACATAATATTCCAACACAAACCAGGTCAAATTGAACAAAACATGAAATGACAGCAAACATTTCCCCACGCCGACTGAACAACAAGGGTGCCGTGATGACAAGATCATTAAATAAAATTCCGGTACACTAACTGTAACTGAACAAAATCATGAAAGAAAGAGGATGCAGGATAGGTTAGGTAACTAACTCTAACGGAACAAAACCTATGAACAGCAAACATCTGATAAAAAGAGAATATGAACTCACATGAGGACTACAAGACCATGAAACACAATGTTGGAACACTTACTTAGCTTTAACTAAACAAAACATGAAAGTAAGATGACACATGACATCTGCCAACACATGGAAAAAACAAACCCTTGAGTGCAAAACCATTAAATAGCTGATTTACCAGACAAAAAGGTATATCTATAAGACAGGAAAGAGCCAAATTTGATGGAAACCGCCAAAACACGGAACATGACAATACAGAAAGTACAAAACATGAAAATTCAAGGGAATATCTTCCTCTAAAAATAGCTTACTTGGTCACATTATAATCAAAAATGTCCTCATTATTTCTTTTATGAGGTTGTGGTGTGTTCCAGCTGGCTGCGGGCTAACCTTGAGCGAGGCTCCGTTCGTCCTTCGTTAGGCATAATTAATGACAATGACAGGTTGTCCCTGAAAGCATCACATCATGTGACTGTGCCTAAACTCCTCCATCACTCAAAATAATTCAGTGTGAAATGTACCCATGGAGATTTGCACGGGAGTATTTCTGCAGAATGTCACCACATAACAACACTTTTATATGTATAATGACATAATAACAGGATAGGAAAGACAAAATCTCCCCTCAACATGAATTCCAGAGATATTTTATTTCACTTGAAATCAAAAATAGATTTAAAATGGACAAAATGAGAAAACGGTTACACTGTATTAACTGTTTAATAAACCGTTAGATAATTAACAAAGAATTATGGATATCAGTGTCAGGTACCAGCAAACCACAGTCGACTAGGAAGTGCCCATAGGCAAACTGGAGGACCCCACACTTGTTGATCATTAACCTCGTCTACCCTATTAAGGACTGTGCCAACAGCAGAAGCTGTCAGATCGTTGCTTGCCATTTTGACGGAGAAACAGGTAAGACTGAGTAATACTTGTTTTCGATCTACCCTGGACTTCCTGAACTCTGCCAGCTGTTGGTTTGTTTCCATGTTTTGTGTTTAGATGTTCAAATTTTAGGTATCTGTCAGGCAACAAACCGGGAAGCAGGAAGTCGGAACTCATATGCGTAGACGATCTGTCACTTTAATTAGGAAAGAAAAGTTGTCCAACACACAAACGGAACAAAACAGTTTCAAAGGCAATCAAAATTACAAACTAGGCATTACTCAGATAAAACAGGCATGAACAGGTCTTCAACAAGGTAAAGCAATGGTCTGGCAACGGGCAGTCCCAAAAGAAGCATTTAAGTACTCCAAAAGCAATCAGTCCAATGCGTCTCAGCCGGTGTCAAGGGGCGGGGCCAGCTGTGCGCCATGACAACCGTGCAGGACATAACAGTATCGACCAATCAGCGCTCACTTAAAGCAAAGATGGACCCTCACTGAGCCAGTGTGTTATCTTTACACAACAACAAGTGACAAAATGTGGAACGAATTGTAAACAAACAAAATGGCTACCCCGAAATGTATAAACAAGAGGATTTTCTTGCTTCTGGATTCTATGTTTCAAACTACTAGGTAGGGGAAGAACATTGTTGGTGGGATTTCAACAAGGGACACAATCAACTCAGTGTCATCCCTCACCCCCACCCCTACCCCCGCGTCACCTTCGGTTAGTCAATATTAGCCCAACCCTCTCGCCTGCCAGTGGGAAAAATTACATTTTCATCCAAGCGTTTAGCATCCCCCAAATTTATCATGGCGTCAAGCTCACCCGATGTCGTGATAAGAGGGCTTTGTTTGGCTGGTCGGCCCCCCGCCATCTTTAATGAGAGTTTGGAAGCCTTGATCCATGATGAGATAGGTGACCTTTGTTGGCCATGTTGGATGCGCTGAATACATGTGCGATTGAATCTGGTTTTATGGCATGTTCACGTTTCCCTTTTATGCCTCAGACACATTTAGGTACCATTTTCTTTTATTGTGCTTGCTCCGGGGAGATGTTTTTGTTCTTTTTAGCTAAGACCTATTGCAGGAACAGAAAATGTTTATTGTGTTAAACAAAAAGTCCCTCTCCTTTTTTTTCTAAACAGACAATTTTCAAAGGACTTTTAATTGTTTACGTTCAATTGTGCTTTGGTTGTGATTTCCCCCAATGTTCCTGCATGTAACCACTGCTCGGGTAATGCCGGTCTACTTGTGACTCCAAGAGCCAAGAAGAATTCTCCAGGCCGGATAGCATTTTCCATCTGGGCCCCGGTGCTGTGGAATATTCTACCTCCGGAGATGAGATCTGGAACCTCAGAGGAAGTTTTTAAATCTAGACTTAAGACCCACTTCTATTCAATAGCTCATGATTGATACCCACCTCATACTTTTCTTTTCCTGTCTTTTTCCGACTGCCTGGCTGGTGGTCCTGTACCCCTAATTCATTATCGTCATTTATATGTGAGCCTACAAAAATCCCCAGCCTTACAGCTAAGGCTATTTTTATTCCATTAATTTACTTGTCCATTCCTCCTAGCAGTGTTTTTTCTACGATGTAGCCTTTTAGCTAGAATGAGTTTGACACCCCTAATTTAGCTCGTGAACATGTCAAAAATTAAGAGGATAAATAAAATATACCTATGTACAATAGGACCCCTGTGTTACGGCGTCCCCACTTAAGTATGTTTTCACAATATGATATGAAATACAATATTATGGCGGCCATTTTTAGAGCTTTTCCCCACTATACAACATCAAAAACAAATTATTCATGTCTGTTTTTGTTAGTTCTTGGTATGTAACGTTCATAGTTTTATTTTGGTTCCATTTAGTCTATACTTTTGTGGTCTTTTGTATAAAAGCAATTGGAATGGTTTAAAAAACAAGTGTAGCTTCGGTAAATACAAGAAATATTTTTTTAGAAATAATACCAAACAAAGCAGAATAATCTTTGTGAATGAAAACAGTCAGAAAACATAGTTAAAGTATGAAAAAAACACCTGAGGCCTTCCATTTACAAGAACAGGGAAAAAACTATTGCTACAACAACGAATCGATGATTAAAAACGTTGGCAACCGATTCGTTGTATCACATGATTTTTGAGCCACCAAGAATGTTAAATCAATGCAAATTGGAGTGCACGTCATTTCGTTGTGACGCTGGGAGTTGTAGTACCGTATTAGTCCAGCAGAGAGCTCCAAGACAATTTTTATTAAAAAAAAAAAAAAAACATGTTATTTTTTTTATGTACTACATTTTGAACTACATTTTTGCATCATTTACAAACAAAATTGTCATGAAAGTTTTAACTTTGTAGTGTTTGAGTGTTTCATCATGAAACAAAGTTTTAAGGGACCAGACAGAAATACAGAGAAAATAAAATAATTATAAATAAATAAGGTAAAAAGAAAAATGATAATGATGAAACTCTTCCCAAGGGGCAAATTCTTGAGCATATATTATTTTCATATCGGCAATGTTCATCATATTCCAAAATGTAACCGCCAAAAACTTTTTGACAACAACTTGAAAAGTGGGTTTGTTAACATTTTTGATTATTCATTTTTTTGAGGATTAAAAAAAAAAATCTACACAAATTGAAATGTACTTTTATGTTTTGTATGATAAGTCCAAATTTAATATGATCAGTGGATTGCCATGTCCAGCATGGTCGCCGTGGCGACCGGCTGGCCCCGCCCCCTTGGCACCAGCTCTAGCAGATTTTCTAATTTGCGTGTGTGCTTCTTAAGGGCAGGTTGGGGATTGCCGGTTGCGGGTTCATTGCATTACTTTGCATTATTCTGTTCTGTTTGACTTGAGGAAACCTGTACTTGCCCGTTCTGAGTAAAAGCCTGTTTTGTGAGAATTCCTAGTCTGAGTTCCTGTTTGCCTGTAAGCCTGTTTTTGTTTTTGTCCCTGAGTGTTGGACGACTTTTATTTCCTTAATAAAAGTAACTGATCGTTAACGCGAATGAGTTCACCCTTTCTGCCTCCGATCTGGTCCGGTCTCGTGACATGGATAAGGTGGTGCATTTATTTTTTTCAAGTTAATTGACACTTCTATATTTTAAAATTTTTTTTATATCATAGACTATTTTGTCTGTCCAAAACGTCAATATTTGAATAAATACAAGGGAAATAAGAAATCCGATTCATCGATTAATCAAAAAAACAATCGACCCATTCATCGATTATGAAATGAATCGTTAGTTTCAGCCCTAAAAGTAACCATACAAATTCAGAGGTGACTTGTCACATGATTCGTACATTATTGTGAAAATTTGGCTCTGGCACAAAGAGGTTTGAGGCAAATCGCTCTTAATCCAGATGTCGCCAAAAAGCTGATTTAAACCTAAGTGAGATGGATGAGCCTTGTGGTTGAGCGAGCAGTTGATGGAAAACACCACGGCTGCTGGGATATTGAGTTGACTGACCCGTCACGAGGTTGCCACCATGGTAAGTAGGCAAGCACAATAGAAAATAGGGGGATGTGTTTATGGGATTTAGCTAAATAGCTAGCTAGACTGATAGCTATGCGGCAAAACGACAAGAACAAAAATAATAAACAGTATCATGTCAGACACCTGAATAATAAGCAGGATGATGACAAAAGAAATATTCTGTATTATGAAAAAAGCTCCTGAGAAACTATTACAGATAACACACTAAACACAAATGTAACGAGGGAAACGATCACATGGACCAATGTTTCCTTATCTTTTTGGGGCCATGGCACACTTTTTTGTTATAATAATCTTGAGGCACACTGTCTATCTAAATGATTCAATTACCAAGTGGTAATATGGGTAATTCACTTTGTTTTATTATTTTTCTAATTTCGGATTTTATTACGGTATGTTTTAAGATTAAATAGATATTTTTCCTTGTTTTTTTAGAAAACTAGTATGCACTTAAAATAAGCAAAACATATCAGTCAGTGAAGTATTTTTTTTACCATATTCTAAGTATTTTGTTATCTTTTTGTAATAATTTTTTAAATCAGCAAATATATGTGCAAGATTTTTACCTTCTTACATATAATGTCATGATTACTGATGTGAATCTGTGCCCGCTCATCTGGCGCCAACCGCCGCGGGTTCTGGTTGGCTCCCTGTCACTATTTAAACAGATTCCTGTCAATCCCTCCCCTGTTTTAAGTCTGTCTGCAAACCTCAGTGTATACTAGGCAAGCCTTTTTCAACCCTGACTCCCACCTGTCCCGTTTTTGCTCCCGTCTGTCTCCGTCTACGACCTGTTTTGATCCTGACCACGTCTGCCCTCCCGTCCCGGCTTATGACCCGTTTCCGACCCCGACGACGTTTTTGCTCGCCTTGCTTCGGCTATCGATCGTTTTTTCCATCCTTGACACCGCCATCGCTCGCTACGGAAGATCCACTTCCGTGTTCGGATCACAAGCCGAGTACGAGAGCGACTTGCTTCTCGCGCCTAGCGAACACCGGATCGTGGCCGCAGCCTTTCCTTGTTCCTTCAATAAAACTTACGAGAAACGTAACGCAATTGGGTCCTGTTTCTGTTCTGGCCCTGACAATAGCGCTTTTCAAGTCGCTTTGCAATGTGCTTCACACTTACCCATTCACACATACCGATAGCAGGCTCAACTACCTAATTATCGGGGCATTAGGGATTCAGTGTCTTACCCAAGGACACTTCGACATAGAACACGGAGGAGCCGGAAATCAAACCTGCTACCCCTTGATCACAGGACGAGCGCTTTATCTCCTGACCTACTGCTGCCCCACGAGGGGCATTTCAAGCTTTGGGACACTTTTTGGCACAACACAGCAAAAGTTGAAATTATCGACACAGGCCTAGAGCGCCCTCTTGCAGTTTAGCGTGAAAATAACATGTGAAATGAAACACCTGTGATAAAAATGTAAAACTCAATGATATAATCAGTGTCTGAAACTCATGACAAAAAGTTATCGGACACCAGGGCAGACAACTCTGAAAAGTTGCCTGCCCAGCCATAAAGTTGCCTGTCCCATTTTTCACAACTTGAAACACAATAAGACGACTAATTGCAAAAAAAAAAAAACATCATTGCAAGTATTAAGGATTGATAATCATAATATATAACGGATGAAAACTTTAAAATTACATTTATTATAAATCTACTTATCAGATTCATTGCATGTATATGACATCGCTGTTTTCCATCTGCTATCAGCATGTACCTGTATTTACTCATCTTCATTCATGCAATGTTTGCGTTGCGTCGTCTGCTACAAGCCACGTGAACTCTTCATTCCACGATGCTTTTACTGTACGTTTATGTTTTGTAGCGTCATCAATTTTGTTAGCTTCTTTTGAATATTTCTTCTGGGGCTGAGGTTTTGGCTTGATTCCTAACCACTTATCCATTTCTCTTGCATTCTCTGTGTGTCTGCTTTGGAAAATGATATGCAAATGCACCACCTTGTAACGCTCGGGAAAGTCCGGAAGCACGAAGTTGTTCGACGCAGGCTTCTGATTGGCTGCCGGGTATGCAAATTGCCAAACGAACTGAAAATCCGAAATTTCCAAACGAACGAAGATTTCGAAATCTGAATAAAGCAAACGTTTGATGTGAAAATAATCTTTCAGTTTTATTTATTTTATTTTTCCTTGAAAAAGTTGTCGGCCACCCGGACGGAGACGTTTTGTAAGTTGTACGCCCGACGTAAAAGATGCACGCTCTGGGCGTTATTTTAGACACTGATATGATAATGTGCTCATAATTTCGTAAGTCACACCAGACACCAGAGTATAAATCACTACTGAAAGGGCCAGTAAAAGATTCCTAAAGCCAACAAGAATTTGTCAGTTGGTGAGACCTTAAATCACAAACTCGGCTGTGGGAGGTGAGTGACCCTGAGAGACGAAGCAAGCTTTATTTACACGGAACAGCTAACAATAACAATAGTGGCTAGCGGCAAGCCACGGCCTGCAGCTAACGTGAGTGGCTTGAAAAGGAAACATTGGGAAAAGAGTCAAAATGCTAAATATTGAACATTTTGTATACATATTGATCAATTCATTGGGACATTATAAAGTATTTGTGTCTTTTAGATTCACAGCGTCTCCTGGAAGTCGTGGGTCGACTGTCACGTACCCTGCTGTGTATTTCGGTGCCAGATTATCTTGGCATGTTGATCTCTTGAAGGAGCGACCCAGAACGCGTCCGTCTCATGTAACAAGCCCCTCGTCGGCCATTGGGCCGGCCATCAGCTGCCGGACAATAACAAGGCGGCCGTTTGCCAAGGTCGTGCTCACCCGAAGTGCCGTCGTCCAAAAATGTTCTAACAGGTCTGCAGTTCTCCGAGGTGCTGGACGCATGTTTTGAGTTTTTGTCCACAATGAGTGGGCTGGTGGCTCTGTTTTTTCTTCTCACCACCCTGACAGGTAAGAATAGCTTGAAAATGGAATCAAGTAGATCTTTTGTTGTTGTTTTTAGCTTTTCATTGCAAAAAACAACTCATATTTGTTATACATGCAACCTGAGCCCCATGAAAACTAATGAGGGGTGTCGGGAGTTGAGTGACAAGGGCACGTGCTGCGGTCCTCATTTGGCTTTTCCATCGTTTAGCTCATCCGTCAGCATGTCTGGGCTAGCCGTGGTGGGCGATTCTGTAATCTTTTTTTTCCCGATTGAACTGTTCAGACGCGTCTCGGTGAAATGACATTGGAGACGGCAAGGTGAACTGATTAATGGAAATTGGCTTGTTTTAGTATTTGCGTGGTAGAAGGAGCATTTCTGTTTTTAGGGTCAAACAATTGAACAATAGCTCACTTTTTAAATCTAAGGGCTGCAATTTTATAAAATAAATTATATTATTCATTTTGTTTCAAGTTTAGGGTTAGTTTTTTGGGTTTATTTTTCTTTTCACCTTTTCAGTTATTCATCTATTCAGTTTTTCACTTATTCAGTTTTTAATTTATTCACATATAGAATGGGGATAATTTCCTACCAATCAATTTATATATATAATATATATATTGCCACCGGGTGGCGCAATGGTTAGCCCGTGTGCACCACAGTTCTGAGGTTATGAGATCGAACATCCTGTGTGGAGTTTGCATGTTCGTCCCGTGGTTGCGTGGGTTTCTTCCAGGCATGAATGAATGAATGTTTTTGGAATGTGTGAGGAAACCGGAATGCCAGGAGGATACCGGCACAGGGAGAACATACAAACTCCACACGGAGAGGTTAAGGTAACTGGACTTGAACCCTGGATCTCTACCCCGTGGGGCTGCGTGCTGACCACCCAGCTGCCTCTTAGTCAGACAGTTTTATCATTTTATACCTTTAAGTATGTTTTTCCTAAATTCATTGAGCTGATTGAACATAAACCTAAACATGAATAAATTAAAAGTACGCTTTGTTTCCTTCAGCTTATTTTAGGGGTCGAATTGAATTTCTATACCCTTCCAGTTCAACATTATTCAGAATTATTCCATTAAATTCATTCATAAAGTGTAATTTCATTTTTTATTTGTATGGCCCTTAATCACAAAGTCTCAAAGGGCTGCACAGGTTATTGCTAACCACAGACTATTATTACAGACTATTATTACACCATCCCCTGGTCTAAAACCTACATGAGGGATAGGAAGAACTCAAAAAAACCTCAACATGAGGAAAATGAAGAAACCTTGAGAAGGGACCGCACATGTGGTAACCCCCCTTCTAGGATGACCAGGCTGCAATGGATGTTGCAAAACAAATTATACACAGATATTGTCAACCTGAAATGCAAGTCATTCATTAGCTATAGAATAGAAGTGTGTTTTAAGCTAAGATTTAAACATTTCCACTGAGGTTGCGGATCGGATCTCAGGGGGTAGAGCATTCCACAGCACCAGTGCCTGGATGGAGAACGCTCTCGAACCTGCGGAAATCTTCTTGGCTCTTGGAACCACTAGTAGACCAGCGCTTTCAGAACGAAGGCTCCGGAACAGAACGTAGGGGGAAATTAAATTTAGCTGAAGTCTTTGTAGAGATCGTCACAAGATGTCGCTGTTCGGGCGTGTTATGAAATGATCTGCATTTATATAGCGCTTTTCAAGTCAGTGACTTCCCAAAGCGCTTTACATTGTGCTTCACATTTCCCAATAGCGGCCGTGATGTGTGCAGCCATGTAAGGCGCTAACCTGCTTATTGGGGGTAATTGGGGGTTCAATGTCTTACCCAAGGACACTTCGACATGTAACACGGACAAGCCGGGATTCGAACTGGGATCCCTTAATCCTAAAACGATCGCTCTACCTCCTGAGCTGTTGAGTCTCAGGCGTCGGTTGACAGGCAAGATCGATGAAGAAATATTGGTGGAATTAGGCACATCTTCGTGTCCTTCTCTGCCGTTTCGACGATGTAGCTCCCTTAGCTACACACACTTGCCCGAGCGACAGCCCCGCTTTTGTTTACGACCCCTACGCCGTCTCCGTCGCTTCGTAAGTGGGTTGGCTATTCATAGAATGTCAAATTGTCTTTTTTAATGCTGTGCCCCTTTAACACTACACACATGTACATGTCTCATTCCGACACTTACTCTTTACTGTTCATAAGTGGACATAATGGGGTTTCCAGCACAATGACAAGCAACCCCCGCTGAGGAGTGTCAGATGATCCGTTTGTAAACAAGCATGTGTTTCTTTCTTCGTCCCCAAGCTCCCACCTTGGCTTCCGACGATGAAACCCGGCTGGTGAAAACCCTCTTTACCGGTTACAACAAGGTGGTCCGACCCGTCAGTCACTTCAAGGACCCGGTTGTGGTCACGGTGGGCCTGCAGCTCATCCAGTTGATCAGCGTGGTAAGATTTCAGGACATTAAAAAGAAAATCATGTGCTTGCTGCGATTTTATGGGCTGCCTGAATGCATCCGTTGCGTTCACAGGATGAGGTCAACCAGATTGTCAGCAGCAACGTGCGACTTAAACAGGTTGGATGATTTTGTTTTATTTGTTACTGAAATCATCTATGACACTCGTCAGTCGTCTCCATCAAGTCATTTTGTAATACATGCTTAAAATCACGTTTTATACTCATCGTTAAAACCGAGGACTATTATTTTTTTAATAAGCACAACGCCCCCCAAAAAATAATGGCAAAAGGGTCTATGAATTTCCTGTATTATATATGTATTTATTTATTTTTTGGCATTTTCTTTCTATGCATTGTTATTTCTTAATTATTTGTTTTAATTCTTTTGATTTTCAAATTTGTAATGTTATTTGTGTGTTCATTCTTTTCATTCATTTATTTTCTATTTCGGAATATTTGATTTTTATTCTTTATATTTTACCGTTCTAATTTCATTTTCTAATCCCTTTTTTATTAATTTGATTTTTTCACTTTGCTATATATTGTCAGGTGTATTTTCAGCATTAGATAAATATTTACCAGCTCAGTAGCCTAGATGGTAGGGCGCCCGTTTTGAGACTGTGAGGTCGCTGGTTCGCGCCTCGGCCGAGTCATACCTAAGACTTATAACATTGGTAAAATGGCGGCGCCCTCTGTTGGCTGCGGCTGCATCGGCTCGCTACAACGGGTCAGATGTATCGACATTTCGTTCTGTGTACATTGTTACAAAGAATGACAATACAAAGGAAATTATTATTATTATTATTCCAGTTAATAAAAAATAGAGCAAAATATGACTCAATGACAGAGCATATAATAAGAACATTAATTGTGACTATACTAAATACATTACTAATAAGAGTAATACAGAATGATTATACAAATAATAATAACTGTAACAATGATAATCACAATCAGCATTTTAAATATATTTTTGAATGCTTTTTCATCGATCCATACATCCATCCATTATCCGAACCGCTTATCCTCAGTAGGGTCGCGGGGGTGCTGGAGCCCATCCCAGCTCTGTTCAGCAGTGGGCAGGGGACACAGAGACAGACAACTCACTCTCTCATTCACACCTAGGGGCAATTTGGACTGGCCAATTAACCTTACATGCATGTTTTTGGAATGTGGGAGGAAACCCACGCAAGCACAGAGAGAGCATGCAAACTCCACACAGGAGGTTCGATCTCATGACCTCAGAACTGTGCCGCACACGCGCTAACCACTGCGCCCCCGTGCTGCCCAAAGCTTTTTCAAATAAAATTCATTCAATTATATATATCTTCGGTCAGTTATAAAATTTAAGAGGTGTATTACTAATAAGTATAATATATATATGGATTACACAAATATTAATAATAGTAAAGAAAATCCTCCTATCCTAAAAAAAATCCCATCTGTAAGCTGAATAAATGAACTTCTGAATGGGCTTTCTCACTGTTATTGTGTAGGTGAAATAAAGATAAATAAGAAATAAAATGAGAAAATATTTCTGCCTATGTGGCAAGACGTTTTCAGTACATAATGGTCTGTTTTGTTCATTGCATGTTGTGGCCATTTTGGGCTTCCTTAATAGACTGCTCCCTATTGGCCAAACGGAGTACAACCATTAGATCAGCACAATGAATTAAGTTGTAGCATTAAATATATTGATACATTCATCCATTCATATGAAGTTTATTCTATTTTCAATATTGGACAAGCACACAAGATTGCATAGGATGCCAGTTGACCATTATACCTCACTGTTGTTTGTAATTTTGACCTGTATGTATTGTCTGCATCATCAGCCAATCATGCTGTTGTTCTCTGACATCCACACCCTTTTTGTGGGAGATTTTTTGAAAAAAAAAAAAAAAAAAAAGCTCAGGGTGTCAGGACCAGGACAGGAAACAGGAAGCAGAACCCAATCGCGTAACGTTACTCACAGTTTATTGGGGAGAAGAGAAAGGAGCGCACAGGTCGTTGGTCGCGGGAAGTAGATTGCTCGGAACGCGGAAGTGGTCAAAATCAAAGAGACCGTTGCGAGAGCAAAACAAGAGCAAAAACACAGGAAAAAAACGGAGATTCTCGGGGCTTGACATGTCAAAACAGAGTTTCGCAGGAGTTTCGCAGACGCTCTGACCAAAAAACTACCTTTGGGACAGCGTTTAAGTAGTGACAGGGAGCAATCTGTCAATGAGTTTCAGCTGGTGTCCATGGGCGGGGCCAATTGGGCGCCCTGGCAACCGTGACAGAATCTGGCGCCACACGGCAGGGGCCAATTGGGCGCCATGGCAACTGTGACACAGGGGAGGACATTTAGAACATGTTGGAATGTTGCATCTTGAGGGTTTTGCACAGTCCTCCCCTGCTCTCTTTGCAAGTTCAAAATGAATTGTCGTTTTCTCTACTGATTTTGAGTCCCTACTAAACTATAAAAGTATCATTCATTTTTTCCGCTACAGTACATCAACTCCTTATTGTCTTTTTTGAATTCTCAGCAATGGAAAGACGTGAACTTGCTGTGGAACCCAGAGGATTACGGCGGCATCCGAAAGATCAGAATTCCCTCCACTGACATATGGCGGCCCGATTTGGTTCTCTACAACAAGTATGTGGCCTTTGTCTTCTTGTGCTCTTCCGGATCTATAGAGTGAGCAGAAAACGATCACAACACCTGTCGCGCGTGTTTTCACGCTTTCCAGTACGCTTGTGGAACACGGGCTTAGGTTTCATCAGGCTAAAAATAGCCCTATTGCACATATGTTACGTCTGGCACTATCTTCTCCTGAACTCTAACGGGACTCTGCCCCGCAGCGCCGATGGCGACTTTGCCATCGTGCACGAGACCAAAGTGCTGCTGGAGCACACGGGACTGATCACGTGGAACCCACCCGCCATCTTCAAGAGCTACTGCGAGATCATCGTACTGCACTTCCCCTTCGATCTGCAGAACTGCAGCATGAAACTCGGCACATGGACCTACGACGGCAATTTGGTTGTCGTCAATCCCGTAATGAAAAATCATGGTTTTGATTCTGCACACAACTAAAATTGAGGTTTCAAAAATACAGTAAAGAAAATAAGTATTTGAAAACCCTGCTATTTTGCTATTTCTCCTACTTAGAAATCGTGGAGGGGTCTGAAATCATCACCGTAGGTGTATGTCCACTGTGAGAGAGATAAACTAAAAAGAAAAATCCAGAAATCACAATGCATAATTTAAAAAAAAATATTTGTGTGATATAGCTGCAAATTAGTATTTGAACACCTGAGAAAATGAATGTTAATATTCGGTGCAGTAGCCTTTGTTTGCTATTACAGAGGTCAAACATTTTCTGTAGTCTTTCACCAGATTTGCAAACACTGCAGGGGGGATCTTGGCCCACTCCTTCACACAGATCTTTGCTAGATCAGTCACGTTTCTGAGAAACACAGAGGTTGAGATTTTTCTTTTTTAGTTTATCTATCTCACAGTGGACATGCACCTTCAATGAAAATTTCAGACCCCTCAGTGATTTCTAAGTGGGAGAAATAGCAAAATAGCAGGGTGTTGAAATACTTATTTTCTTCACTGTATATACTTATGAGGTGAAATTAGTTGTTAGACTATCAGTATACCTGTTTTTGCAAATATAATCTCAAACAATAAAAAAAAAATCTAACTCAACTGGCAAAAAAATGTTCGACTTCTTACGACATTTTGCTAAAAACAAGTTAAAAATATCATACAAAAAAAAAATTGAGGTATGTTGTGTTTGAAAAGCTAAACTGCAACAAATATATTTTTGCCCTATATGAAAGGAATGTTGCTATATATACATACCAATTGTATATCACACAGCGACAACCCCAGGAAATACAAAATGCAGTTTTGAAATGTTAATTCCATTTATTAAGGCATGAAAAAATCTGGCCCTATGTGAAAAAGTAATTCCCCCTGAACCTCGTAGCCTGTTGGGCCTCCTTGGGCAGAAATAACAGAAATTAAACATTTACAATAATTGATAATGAGTCTTTCACAAAACTGTGGAGGAATTTTGGCACACTCTTTTTTTAACAAAATTGTTTCACATCTTCAATATTGGCTGGTTTTCTAGCATGAATTTCCCCTTTAAGGTCACACCACAACATCTCATGTGGATTTAAATCCAGACTTTGACTAAACCACTCCAAAACCTTCATTTACATTTTTTTTGAGCCATTCAGGGGTGGACTTGCTGGTGTGTTTCGGATTATTGTCCTGCTGCATGATCCAAGAGCGCTTGAGTTTGAGGGAACGAACTGATTGTCGGACGTTCTCCTTCAGAACCTTCTGGTAAACACCAGAATTTATTATTCTCAACCACAGCATGGTTGTCCTGGTCCTGAGGTAGCAAAGCAACCCTACCCATCACGTTTTTTTGGTCAAATACTGTGCTATTTTTATGCCAGATGTATTATCTGCACACATTCCCAAAAGTTACATTTTTGGCACAGAATGTTTTCCAAAAGTCTTGAGGATAATCAAGATGTTTTTTAACAGAGGTGAGACAACTTGTTGTGTTCTTTTGTGACAGTGGTAGTTTTCACATGGGAACTTTGCAATGGATGCCATTCTTGGCAGGTGTTTTTCTCATAGTGGATCATGAACACTGACCTGGCCAGTGAGGCCTGCAGTTCCTTGCATGTTTTTTAGGTTTTTGTAGCTTCCTGGATGAGCTGTGGTTGCACTCTGGCGTTATCTTACTTAGTCAACCACTCTGGTTAGTTAGCAACTGTTCCCAGTTTTCTCAATTTCTGGATAATGGCTCTGTCAGTGGTTCGATGGAGCCTTACAGCCTTGGAAATGGCTTTGTGGCATTTTCCGGATTTGCTAATTTCTTCTGGAATTTCTTTGGATCATGGAATGTCAATTGTGTTCTTGAGATTTTGTAGCCTACTTCACTTTGTCGAACAGGTTCAATTTAAGTGATTTATTGATTTAACACAGGAAGTGGCAATCAATTTTGGGCAGGGCCTGTGGAATTAAACTCAGCTTTCCAAAACTGTTTTTTTTTGGGGGGGGGGGGTTTAACAAGGTTGGCCAATTACTTTTTCACTATTTTTTCTACATTTTTTGTGCCTTGATAATTGGAATCAACATTTGAAAAATGCATTTTGCATTTACTTGGGTTGTGTCATTGTGATATTAAAATTGGTTGATGATCTGAAACCTCTGTGAGTGATAAATATACAAAAAACAAAGAATTCAGGAAGGGGGCAAATACTTTTTCACGGCACTGTAAATGCACCCTCAGACGCGTTCTATGTCAAGGCGTATGCCAGATTAGTATCATAATTAAATAATATGCTATAAATCTAATGTTTTCCTTATCTTATTCAGGATAGCGATCGACCGGACTTGAGTAATTTCATGGAGAGTGGAGAGTGGGTGATGAAAGACTTCCGCAGCTGGAAGCATTGGGTGTACTATGCCTGCTGCCCTGAAACGCCCTACCTGGACATCACCTACCACTTCCTCATGCTGCGACTGCCTCTCTACTTCATCGTCAACGTCATCATCCCCTGCATGCTCTTCTCTTTCCTCACCGGACTCGTCTTCTATCTGCCCACAGACTCTGGTAAGATGTTTCAGCCTTACCAGGAATAATAATAGGATCTCTTGTTCTCACTTCTACATAGTTTCATTGTACTAAAGTGCCCCATGTGGCCCCCAAAACGGGCTGTGGAGTCTCCATGTGCTACATTGAGATACAGCACAATAACAGTGAAGTTTAAAGTTTTTTAAAAGGACAGTGTGTATTATTAGTTCAAACAATTTTATTCATTATTAAAGATACAGTGGAACCTCGGTTTTCAAACGCCTCTCAGTTCGAACAAATCGGTTCTCGACCCAAAATTTTGAGAAATTCTTGCTTCACTTTTCTTTCAAAAAACGCCAGTACGCTAGGGTGCGATGCTGAGCGGCGTACGGGTGTAGATTGCCCCCACCCCTCGTGAAGAACTGTTATGACGTGCGCACGCACTTCTTTTTGCTTTCGCTTTAGATATCGGTGAACGGAGTGTTTTAGCCCCTAATTATGCCTCCGAAGAAGGTCGGTGCACGCAGGACAGGTGAAAAAAAAAACCAAGTTGTTCGTCCAACTATTGCCTTTAAGAAAGACATAATAGCTAAATATGAAAGAGGTGTACGAATTTCCGATCTTGCTAGTGAATACAGCATGGCTAAATCTACTATCAGTACGATAGTAAAGAATAAGGAGGCTGTGAAATCGAGTGATGCGGCTAAGGAAGTTAACGCTATAAGCAACTGCCGCAAGTTTTGGAAGAGGTTGAAAAACTTTGGATGATTTTTCTCTCCCCACCGTCCACCACAAAGGTAAGAAATCCTATTCATAATCCTTTTTTTAATTTTTACACGTTCATGTTAGCTAGCTTCATGTTTACGTTCTTGCTAAACATTCAGGGTGTTGGAACGGATTAAATAGTTTTACATTACTTTTAATGGGAAAAACGATTTTCCGTGATCGACCAAATCGGTTTTCGAACAGGGTTCTGGAACGGATTATGGTCGAGAACCGAGGTTCCACTGCATTGGTTTAAATAATAAGCCAAAATTCATAAACTATCGTATAAAGATGCATTTTGAAAATACGTTAGTCGAGAAATTTGTTTGAATAACATGAGCCTCAACTAGAGGAAGCTGACATGAATGTTTGCCAACTTGCTGCCACAGGAAACCCAACAACCTAAAAAAGGCTGAGAAAAAAGATGAGAAGAAATATGGTGTGGTTTGGTCTCTCTGAGTCTCTGTAGTTTGTATTCTTTGTTGTGCTTTTCAGCATTCATTTTGTGTTGCAGCGAACAATACAGTGACATCGATTGGTTAATTAATATACACTGTCCCTTTCAAGATACAATGAAAAAACATCTACTGGGAAATCTGTGTGTTAGCTGAATAATCGAGAATACAACAATCTAATAAACTGATAATTTAATTTTGACGTTTAAAAACAGGTCTTTTTTGTTTTTTGTGAAAGAACACATTTGAAAATGTCTTCGTGGTGATAAATTAGAAATTACACAAACATTATTATAGTTTGTCGTATTCAAATGTTATTTTCTCATTTTATTTTCTAATATTGATTGTTCATCTTTCTTCTCTGCTTTTATTTTAAAGGTTGTTTTAGTAAAATGCCATTCAAGGTGATTTCTTTCACTTTATTGTTTAATTTCATGCATTTTTATATTTTTTTTGTTTAGCTTATTTTACAGAACATTTCTTATTTGTAACTATTTTTTCTATTGAATAAAAAAGAGAAAAAACATCTTTAACCCACTTTTCTAAAAAAGCAAGGAATATAATATTAAATTAACCAAATATTATTTTATGTTGTTTTGATCAAATTGAGTTTTATTCATTTTATAATATAGTAAAAACCTAATAAATTAAAAAATAACCTTAATCAAAATTAGCAATGATATGTAAATAAATGTTATGAATAAAATATGTTGTGCATAAAATAGATAGGTGAACATTTAAAATGAAAACCTTTAAAATCCAACTTGATAGCGAGAGCTGGCAATGTCCCCCGGACTGGGCAGAGAGCAGCCTATGGTTGTGGGCTGTGTTAATGACTTTCTCCTAGGAGAGTCATTTTTTATTTGTTGTTATTTATCCTCTAAATTATGTACTAATCACATGCAAGGCCTGAATTGCAAATAATATGAATACTCTGTTGGCAAAATCTGCATCCAAGCTCCCAAGCCTTCAAGTGGCAGCCCGAAGTATCTTTGACTACTATACAAATAGCTCGGCTGTTGTGCCTTAAAATTAGCATCTGTGCCCCCCTCCCTCTGTGTACTTCTGCCTCATTACCCAGCGGCCCCCGGTGCCATCACGTTTGAAACCGAGCCTTTGCTTTCATCTATAATTCAACGCTTGAGCTTCCAGTTTGAACTGAGTTGCTGCCAAAATACACTCTTTCATACCTGCCAAGAAATACAAAAAAACCTACCAGTGATACATTTAAAGTCCAACATGTAGTTCCTTTCGTGTCCTGCAGGCGGGGCTGCGAAGTAACGGAATACATGTAACAAAATAAATGTAATTGTATTCTGTTACAGTTACAGAAAAAACACATAGTCATATCATAGCTACATTTATTTAAAAGATGGATTAATTTGCAGGATTACATTAAATTGATTGCATAACCGCGGTGTACCTGTCCCACCAAAGATCCACATTCACGCTGGACTGGATGATGAGGTTTTTATTACAGTTACTGCAAATTAATGAGTCACAACACAACACGTAGTAAGCTTCTCTGCTGGCTTTAATCTCGTTGGCAGCTCTTTGTAGACTGCCCAAAACATATCAAAGAGCTTTCTTTTAAGATTACATTACATTTTAACAAGATACTTTTAACAAGAGATCGTATAGTGTTTTTTTTACGTTTACAATGAATTATACATATTTTTCTTTAGTCTGAATTTTAACCAACATCATCCTTTTTATATATGAGAAAATAGAAATAACAACAATAATGAGTATAAGAACGGGTACAATTTACCTTCAATTAATGAGTCACAGCACAACACATGGTAAGCTTCTCTGCTGGCTTTGATCTCTATAAGGGGAATTAACATTTTAGCACAATATGCAACGTCCGGCAAAACTACCATAAAAGGTGACAGAAACAAAACAAAAATAAATCCAAACAGCTTGACAACATCAAACACATTACTGTGCATGTTGTGAGATTTGTCAGCTGTGGTTTTAATGTTTAAAATTAACTTTTTGCGGAGCACCAAAAGATTGTGTCTTACCGTTGGCAGCTCTTTGTAGACTGCCAAAAACCCGCCCCTTCCTGTCGCAAAGTCTAAAGCCAAACCAAACTTTACCACATACCAGCAGGTGGCACTGTTGGACTCATCATTGCAGGACACTTATACAGAAACTATACAACATATTTCAGCAGGAATTTCAATAAAACAAAAGTTATTATTACACCCGTTACAATTGTATACTTACATATACATAATGCAACAATAAACTAATTGTGTTTATCGTAATTTCAATCACTGAAACTCAGAAGACAAAGGGACATGCACTGCAAATTGTACAGATGGCCAACGCATACACTGTGTTGCAGGTAAAAAGCACTTTGCTTTTGTCTGTATTTTATTTAGCCTCCAATGTAGCACTTATATTGTTAAATTGGCGTTAGCCTGCAGTTTCGTGAGGGCAATGCAGTTGCGCACCAGGGATGCATTAAGGGACATTGAGTAAATATGATTTGCTTTCTTTTTTAGTAATTTGCCATTGATTGATCGCATAATAATTATTAACACCAAGGCACTGTTAAGTGTAAGAATGTTTTACTTAGCCGAGTAAATCTGAATAATCTCAAGTGGTTTGGCATCCCTACTTGAAACAAATAAAACTTGAATTTGGACATGAGAAATTTAAAAAGTGAACACTGTCAGAACCCGAACAGACGGAGGACCCAGATGCATGACGTTTTCACACAAGCTTTATTTTACGGGAATGGGGCAGTCATGCGCGTGAAAACAAACCCCAGTGATTCGGCGATCGCAGAGACAGAAATCAAGCGCGGGAAAACGGGAAACCAGAGGCAGACGAAATCGAAACCGGACAGGACAGACGGGATCGTTACCAGATATAGGTTATATGAGCAAGATACCGGACAGGACGGAACAGACGAGATAGATACCTGATACTGGATACACGAGCAAGATACCGGACAGGACGAGATAAACGGGATCAATACCGGATACACGAGCAAGATACCGGACAGGGCAGGAGAGACTGAATCAATACCGGATACACGAGCAAGATACCGGACAGGAAAGGACAGACGGGATTGATACCGGAGACTGGAGCAAGATACCGGACAGGACGAGACAGACGGGGTCGATACCGGATACTGGAGCAAGATACCGGACAGGACGAGACAGGCGGGATCGATACCGGATACTGGATACACGAGCAGGATACTGGACAGAGTCAAAATACAAGTCTTGCAACTGCAGAGGTTTGTTGACGGACTGACAAGGAGTGAATGAGAGCACTGAGTTTAAATAGGAGGGAAGCCAATCAGGAAATGAGCAGCAGCTGGCGCCAAACGGGCGGGCCCAAGTGAGGGCAATGGGCCACCGTGACAAACACTTTGTGTGTTTAAAACAATCTTGGTTCTTAACACGCTCTTAATCAAAACTAAAATTGCACATATCCTGTCTGCCATGCAAAAGAAAATGTTATATTTTTCTTAATAATCTATACAATGTGGTTGAAATTTAAGGAGTTTTTGTATGACTTCAAGCAACTACCTGACCTTGATTTTCTTCAATTCTTTTTCAATGTTACATTGTCCATTAATCTTAAACATTTAGTCATTTTATCTATATCATAGCATATTCAGTGTTGAAGTAATCCGAAGTAATCAAGTTACATTACCGCAATAATCTTGATTACGTAACTGATGACATTTTTCAATAGGTAACTAACTGTATCGGATTACATTTTTAAAGTAACCCTCCCAACCCTTCCTGCAGGTGAGAAGATGACTTTGAGCATCTCTGTCCTGCTGTCGCTGACCGTGTTCCTGCTGGTGATTGTGGAGCTTATTCCGTCCACTTCCAGTGCGGTTCCTCTCATCGGGAAGTACATGCTCTTCACTATGGTCTTTGTCATCGCCTCCATCATCATCACCGTCATCGTCATCAACACTCACCACCGCTCACCAAGCACGCACACCATGCCTGAGTGGGTGAGAAAGGTCAGCAGATAACACTTTTTGAATGTGGTCCTTTTGTTACGCTGCCATCTAGTGGATAATATAAAGAACAGCTTCCAGGAGAGATGTCCTCAAACTGTTTATTCCCAGACAGCAAAAATACAGTATTGTACTGTTTCCTTGATGTGTTTACTTCTTCAAGTGTTTAATGGAGATAAATGGCAAGCCAAACTCTCTTAATGAGCCAGGGAAGGAGCGCACTTGCTCCTTTATCCATCCATCCATAATCTGCACCACTTATCCTCAGTCGCGTCACAGGGGTGCTGGAGCCATCTTCAGGTAGTGGGCAGGAAACAACCTGAACTGGTTGCCAGCCAGCTGCAGGGCATCAATGATGTCTCAAAAATAGTATTTCTTAACAAATGACAGAGAGTGAAACTGTAGATAAAAGAACGATACATTTTTAGAATCAGTGTTTGACATTAAACCTAAATGTGAACAAATTTGAATTCACCAAATAACTCAGTAAGAAAGTGTAAGATCTCTGAAAACAACAGATATTGAATTTTTCAGACTGACAAACGCAACATAGTATTTGGGTGAAGTCGTCAATACACTTTAATACACATCACCAAATATGTACTCTACAATAAACAAACTTACAGCCATTTCTTTTTGAAGGCTTCAAACAAAGATGATGAAGCAGCAAATATGTAAACACTCTACTGAGACCAAATCACTTCCTGATTTGTCTTCTTTCCGTTGACAAATGTGAAAGTCTAAACAAAGGTCGTGTTGTCATCTGGCATTCAGAACTTAAATTACATTTTCCGGTACTATTAACACAAATTGCAGGGGAAGTACAAGTATAAATGTTCTGCTTGCAGATAATTTTACAGATTTAATGTACAGTGGCTTGTGAAACTCTTTGGCCCCCTTGAACTTTGTGACCTTTTTCCACATTTCAGACTTCAAACATAAAGATATGAAACTTTAATTTCTTGTGAAGAATCACACTTTATTGGATATTTAAACTTTTTTTTTAAACAAATAAAAAACGAAAAAGTGGGTCTGCAATCGGGTTGTAATAGAGATTTCAAACTGTGCCTACATGTGGTTCCTGTTTAAATATATTTAAATGGTAAATGGTCTGCATTTATATAGTGCTTTTCAAGTCAATGAAGACCTCCCAAAGCGCTTTTCTTGTGTTTTGTTTTCTATAGGGTGACCTCTGGTTTGAGGAGATGTTTTCTTAAAGTTTTTCTACAGAATACGGTTGTTTTTGCTCAACTTGCCTGTTTTCTGCAGCTTTTCATCGAAACCATCCCCAACATCATGTTCTTCTCCACAATGAAGCGTCCCGGAAAGGAGAAGCAGGTGAAGAACATCTACGGGGGCGATTTCGACATCTCGGACATATCCGGCAACCAAGCCTCTTCCGTGCCTTACCAATCGCCTTTGACCAAAAACCCGGATGTCCGCAGCGCCATCGAAGGAGTCAAGTACATCGCCGAGACCATGAAATCGGACGAGGAGTCCAACAACGTAATGCAGCCAATTAATTTTGTGTACCGTATTTTACGGACTAAAATGTGCATTTTTTTTTATAATTTAATGAAAATGATAATAAAAATAATGCATTGTATTTCAAAGCCCCTTTCAGGACAAGGTCCCTGTACATACAGTAAGACACAACAATAAAGCGAGAGTAAAACAAGCAAGTAATAAATAGAAAATAAAACACATAAGAGTGAAAAGGGGGAGGTATGTAAGGCAGATGGTCAAGAAAAGGCAAGTCTGAAGAGGTGGCTTTTGAGTCCGGTGAAAGTAGGCTGACCGGGTCATGTTATTTACATGAAGGTTAAAGGAGAGTGTGCTGTCGAGGATGACACCCAGACTCTGAGGAAAAACTGAGGACTAGTCAACAGAAAGAGAGAATGAGTGAACTTCATAGGGTGAATTCGGTGCCAATGAGAAGTAGTTCCGATTTATTGCTCTTCGGTTTTAGGAAGTTGATGGTGAACCATGATTTTATTTCAGAAAGGCAGGAGTTGAGGTCATGTGGTGGGAGTATCGAGTTGGGTTTGCAGGATAGGTAAAGCTGGGTGTTATCCGGGAAGCCGTGGTAGGAAATATTGAATTTCCTGAGGATATGGCCAAGGGGGAGAATGTAGCTTATAAAGAAGAGGGCCCCCAGGACAGAGCATGCCTGAGGAGACTGGAGAGGGGTCAGAGGAGGACTTGAGTTGAATGAATTGAGTGCGGCCAGAGAGGTACGAGTTAAACCATTGGAGGGGGGTGCGACTTATTCTCCAGTACGACTTATGAGTGAAATTATTAACACTTTAAAATATAATTTCACATGCTAGTTTGACATTAAACCATATGTGTGAACTTCTTAACACGTTATATCATTTCACGTGTAATTTTCACACTGAACTGCAGGAGGTCACTCTTGACCTGTGTTATTTAGAAAAACAAATGAGAAGGGGCTGAACAAAAACGTCACGGAAATAGAAAATCATATTCTGCAGATTACCTGCTGTGAATAGTGAAATATGCAGCCAAAAACGGTAAATAAGCAGCAGAAAGAAAGTTTGGCGTTAGCGAGAAGTGAAGGTGATGATGTAAGCGAGGTGGGATAAATCCCCCCAAAAATGCGACTTCAACTCCAGATGCAACTTGTATATGTTTTTTCCTTCTTATTTATGCATTTTTTTTTAGCTGCTGCAATTTTTGATCCGGAGCGATTTATACTCGGGAAGAAAATACGATAATCTTGTTCATTATATGTGTGATGCATGACTGAATATCGTCTTTGTCCAGGCTGCTGAGGAGTGGAAGTTTGTGGCCATGGTGCTGGATCACATCCTCCTGTGCGTCTTCATGGCTGTGTGTCTCATCGGGACCTTGGGCGTCTTTGCCGGGCGTCTCATTGAACTCAGCATGCTCTAGAAAACTCAAAATTCTGTTTAGTATTGTAACCCAGATTTCAGGTATGCCTAAATGTTGATTTATAAGCTTTATTTGTGTTATTAAAGTACCCTAGTGGTGTCAAAATGCTTCAGTCATTTGATTAAATCCTCCTTGATTAAATAATGAGCAAAAACACATGTACATTTAATTTGATTAGCATGTTTTTTTTAAAAGACTTATAGGTTTACAAAGTTGAAGTTATATTACCCAATTTGAGACGCTCTTTGAATAAGGTGAAAATTTTGGCCACAACCATAGTACTCCGGAAGCCCGAATTACTATTTTGCAAAAGTAACTTGTTTCAGTGGTGCTTTTAGCACTTAACGGCCACTAATGTTCCACAGCTGAGGCCTTCATGTGATGAACCCCACATCCCGTGATTCAGGCATTGTTAACTTTTGTTTCACTTTTTCCTTCTCCAGCCACTCATGTTATATTCACTTAGCTGTAGGCTATGGCTCGCCACTAGCTAGTGTTGTCATTGTTAGCTGCTCTATCTTTGTCCTTCAGTGTCACTTTTTGTTAAATTTTGTGACAAAATTTGCTTTGCTGTTGCAATCTTTTGCCGGCCATTTTACTTTCCTTTCCCTCTAGCCACTGAAGTTAGCCCCTTACACAAGCTTTGGGTCTGCAAGTCCCCCCCTATTCAGGCACCTTTGACTTCATTTCCTTTGTTTCATTTTCTAGCTATTCCTGTTATCCACGTGGCTTCAGGCTATCGCTTGCTGCTATTGTTATTGTTAGATGCTCCATGTTAACAAAGCTTGCTTTGTCCTTCAGTGTCACTCGCCTACCACAGCTGGCCCAACATGCAAATGTCGGAGAGTTCTGTGATTAAGAGTTCCGACACCTAAAAAAAATATATATTTTACTGGCCTTTTAGTAGCTTCACGCTAGAGCTAAACTTAGCTATGCCTGATCAACTTCAGCTTTTAGCTCTCTTCAGATGCTCAGTGTGTATTTTGCTCATTTAGTCTGTTACTTTTGGCTGAATTTCATCCTCACGGATTATGGAAAATCGTACACTTCGAGCTTCTGTTCTGTGCCCTCTCAAAAGAAATATAATTTTCTATTTTAAAGATAACTGCATCTGGACTGCACCCAGCCAGTGATTCTTGAACTTGAATTCCAGTGCTTTAGAATGCCTATTTCTGTGAGATGTTTTAATTTCCCTTCAGTATTATTGTGGATTCGTAAAACAGCTTTTTGGTGCTTGTTTGAAAACAGATGTGATAAACACATGTATACTGTGTGGACTGTAATGTTCTATTTTTTACAGTAAATTATGGATATGTTTAGGCTAACAAAACCTTAGACAAAAGGTTTTTGATCTATTTACATTTTTCACAAAGCAAATAATATCACAATGCACCCCATTAAATAATAGATTATGTTTCATAAGGATTACAATATATGTCGGGATTTTATTTCTAATAATAACTATACAGTACACAAAAATAGATTCAGCCCAGAAGAACAAGACTTTGGCAGAATTTTCATTTTTATTTTATTTTGATATCATAGTTCCAACTTTAAAACACTTTATAGTAATTGCGACTAAGGATATAGTCCAAATTTTTACTTTAAAATAAAAAGGAAGAACCTTCTAGAGCCTTCGTTCTGAAAATGCTGTTCTACTGGTGATCCGAAGAGCCAAGAAGAGATCTGCAGGATCGAGAGCGTTCTCCATTCGGGCTCCGTGCTGTTGAATCCTCTGCCCCCTGAGATTCAATTTGCAACCTCAGTGGAACTGTTTAAATCTAGGCTTAAAACACACTTATATTCTAGCCTAGATGGTAAGGCGCCCGCTTTGAGACTGGGAGGTCGGTGGTTCGCGCCCCGGCCGAGTCATTCCTAAGACTTAAAAAGTGGTCGGCGGCGCCCTCTGTTGGCTGCGGCTGCATCGGCTCGCTACAACGGGTCAGGTGCAATCGACATTTCGTTCTGTGTACATTGTTACACAGAATGACAATACAAGGAAATTATTATTATTATTATTATTATTATTATTATTATTATAACTTATGAATGACCTATATTTTATGTTGACAATTCCTGTGTACTATTTGTTGTTGCAATATCAATTGCAGCCTGGTCATCCTGGAAGGGGATTACCTCATGTGCAGTCCCTTCTCGAGATTTCTTCATTTTCCTCATGTTGAGGTTTTTGAGTTTTTCCTTGCCCTCATGTAGGTTTTAGATCAGGGGATGGTGTAATAACAGTGTGTAGTTTGCAATAATCTATGATCTGTGCAGCCCTATGAGAGTCCTTGTGATTAAGGGCTTTGCAAAATAACATGACTTGACTTGTCCATGTTGTATTCTCATACCTGTCAACCTGTACGGTTTTGCCGTACAAAGTACGTTTTTTTAAGCATTTTAAGACGAGTACGACGTACAAGGAAATCTGTACGGGAAAACGCAAATTTGTCAATCGCATGCATCTGTCGCCTGGGGATTTCCCATCATGCATCATTCCGGAAAAAAAAATATACGGTGTACGATTATTTTGTATTTTGTACGGGAAAATACAACAGTTTGTATGGGCATGGAGCCGTGGAGATTGATAGGTATGTATTCTACATTAGGTTGAATGGTTGGTTTCCTTAACCAGAAGTGACATCTCATCTCATCTCATTAGCTGTACCGCTTATCCTTATTAGAGTCGCGGGGGGGCTGGAGCCCATCCCAGCCATCTTCGGGCAGTGGGCAGGGGACACCCTGAAATGGTCGCCAGCCAATCGCAGGGCACACGGGGACACACAATTCGCTCGCTCAGTCACACCTAGGGACAATTTGGACCGGCCAATTCACCTGAAATGCATGTCTTTGGAATGTGGGAGGAGGAAACCCACGCAAGCACGGGGAGAATATACAAACTCCGCACAGTAAGGCCGGTAGCTGGATTTGAACCCTCGCAGGAGGTTCCCACGACCTCAGAACTGTGCCGCACAACGCGCTCACCACTGCCCCGCCGTGCTGCCCCAGAAGTGACATAGTGGCACCATTTCCTGTAGTGTGATTTGGAAAAGTATGACCTCCCTGTGATGACACCAACCCGTTCTTGAACCGTGGACCATTCTTGTGCAAGGCAAATGTGACAACCACTGCACCACGGCAAACAATGCTCAGTTTGTCTTCTGTATATTTATAACTATGATTTCATTTTTAATACACAATAACTGACTTGTAAGATGTAAGTAAGTACATCATAAATTAAAAAAAAAACTTCCCTAAATTTGTTTAAAGCGTGTTCATTGTATTATGGCCGACAAGTGTCGACTTACTGCTGTTGATGGAGGCTCAGACTAAGCCCCGCCTTTTTCCTTCCTCCCTCGCTCGTGATTGGCCAACTCAGTGTGGGTGCACTCCTGTTACAAAAGTCAACTGAGGAGGGAAGTCACATAAGCTCCAATCCTTAAATCTGTTTATTTGCGTATTTGCGCTAAATCGGTGCAACCTTTCGGAGTTTTTCCTACATTTTGATCACGGCTACATGGATTCAATTGTGTGTTTTCGTGCTCACGTTAGCTAACGTGCTAATAGATGTGGCGACTCCACGCTGACTTCTTGATTGACACATGAGGGTGAGTTTCTTTTTTTTCTGTTGACGTTTTCAAACATTGTTTTGATCACCTATATGATCTGTCATTTTAACCTTATTGAGACTTGTCATAAGGTTTTAAACGAGAGGTAAGTATGTCCAAACTTCTGTTGCAATTAATAGTTGAATATATTTCCCTTTTAATTTGGGTGTTGGTTGAGGTGATCAGTTAGTCATTTAATAACCTTTAGTCTAATATCAAACCAAGAACACAATTTACAAAATGTCACGTCATATATTTAAACACAGAGTAACTGGACAGCTACAGATGGAACGGATCTTTGCTTTAATTGATTAACGCGAATTTCTTGCATGATATCAGCTCACGCGGTCAATGACAATTTATTCTTGTATAATATCAGCTCAGGATGTAAAGGTTTGTTTATAAAGCTCATTGGTTCCTTTTACAGAAGAAAAAAGTAAAAGTTTAAAAAGGTCTTTTTCACGGGGTTTAAAAAGTCTTTAAACGATCATTTTGGACTAGATTTTGTGCACTAAATATAACGCAATTTTAGACTTCATTTTTCAGACTTGGTACGTTTCTATTGACTCAAACGTTTTGTAAGATTGTGTTAAAAGGGAATGCTCATGGACAATGTTCCCTCTAATTTCACACGGGCCTGAGCGTTCACACAGTCGGTGAGCAACGCTTGAAACAACAGTGAGCCACCATAATCCCAAGTGTGGCAAGATAATTAATGATCAAACATGTCCAAAACTTGACATCAAGTTACATTTTGCTGAGTTTCCGGCAATGCAAAATTATTTTTCTCTTTTGAATGAATTGACTCGTACTATTGCAAAGGTTGTACGGCCTACAAACGTCGTTTGTTCTTAGAATTCTTTCACAAGATGTCCATTTATTTTTATTTCCTGATATATTTTGTCGCATAATATTAACATTAATGGGGGCTTATTTAGTCGGTTGTAAGATACAGAACTGTACTTAATCACATTTTTTAGTGGAAGTACAATGTTGGCAACAAGATTCACTTGATATAATTGGAAAGTATTTGAATGCAACACAGACTTTTTCAGCAGCACGGTGGAACAGTGGTTAGCGCGTGTGCAGGCACAGTTCTAAGGTCTTTGGAACCGCTTGTGTGGGTTCAAATCCAGCTACCAGACTTCCTATGGGGAGTTTGTATGTTCTCCCCGTGCTTGCGTGGGTTTCCTCCGGGCACTCCGGTTTCCTCCCACATTCCAAAGACATGCATTTCAGGTGGATTGGCCGGTCCAAATTGTCCCTAGGTGTGAATGAGCGAGCGAGTTGTCTGTCCCTGTGTGCCCTGCGTTTGGCTGGCAACCAGTTCAGGGTGTACCCTGCCCACTGCCCGACGATTGCTGGGATGGGCTCCAGCACCCCCGCGACCCTACTGAGGATAAGCAGTCCTGAACTTTTTCTTCTTTTTTTCCGTGTTTTTTTTCTACTTTTTTTAAATTCATTCAAAAAAATCTCTCATCTCATCTCATTAGCCGTACCGCTTATCCTCATTAGGGTCGCGGGGGGGCTGGAGCCCATCCCAGCCATCTCCGGGCAGTGGGCAAGGGACACCCTGAACTGGATGCCAGCCAATCGCAGGGCACACAGGGACAGACAACTCATTCGCTCATTCACACCTAGGGACAATTTTGGACCGGCCAATTCACCTGAAATGCATGTTTTTGGAACGTGGGAGGAAACCGGAGTGCCCGGAGGAAACCCACGCAAGCACGGGGAGAACAGACAAACTCCGCACAGGAAGTCTGGAGCTGGATTTGAACCCACGACAGGTTCCCATGACATGAACTGTGCCGCACAAGCGCTAACCACTGGCCGCATTGTGTTTATTTTTTCCGAGCTGTTACTTTTTCTTTTTGTTCTCTATTTACTTTTTTCCTACATTTCTTTCTTTTCTTTTATTCTGGCTTTTTTCTAAATTTGTCCTTCTTTTTTTCTCAGCTTTTCACTTCTTTTTCATTTTGGTATTTTTTTTTCTTTTTTGTTCTATTCCCCCCTTCCTTTAAGTCATTGTGTGCATAATTTTACATAATATTTGGTCATGTTGGGATTAAAGAAGCAAAAACAACCTGAAGAGCCGTTTAGGACCCGAAAGAGCCGGTTCCTTTTAGTGAGCCGAAGGAGCCGGTTCTCGACAAACTCTACTAACTTTACTCAACTTCGTTCTACTTCGACTCGACTTCAAAATACCGCATTTAGGACACAACATCAGGGGAACCCGTGTATTTATACCTTCATGCACTGTAACTTTGACTTAAGTCGCTTCTTAATTAGTAATTTTGAGCGCTCATTTTTGTGCGCTGGCCAGATTTTCTTGTGTGCTGAGAATGTGCGAGCAGTGCGCAATTGCGCACGCGCGCAGCTTAGAGGGAACACTGCTCATGGAGTATATAACTGGTGGTGAGTATTTAAATTAATTATTTCCATTTGTTGAAGCCAATGTTCAGGTTTTTCGTTGGCCGGAGAAGTGGATCCTAAACAGAAAATATATTTTAAATTGATTTAGATTACTTTGAGAATCAAAGTTAAGTACAATCTTCAGAATTCAAATACATCAAAGCTCCTCTAACACAGGCTTGACTACAAATCCCTGCTACATGTAATGTTGAAACACTAACTGGATCTAAACAAACAAAACATGAAAGAGGGCGGAGGATATGTTGGAACACAAACTAGCTAACTCTAAACAAAACATGAAAAGTGGCTTATGTCGTAAGACCAACTGATTCTAACTGAACAAAAAGTGAAAGTAAAAAGTATGCAGGGAACATACTTGGGGATACTTGCTGTATAATCTTCCAACACAACAAAACATTAAAGTAAGACACCTTCCCATACATGAACATAACAACCAGCAAGTCATAATGACGAGACTCAGAAAAATTATTTAGGTGCAGCACATTCGCCTAACACGCGAAAGGTCCCCAGTTCGAGACCAGGTGGAAACATTTGTTGAGCTAGAGAGGGATGGGCGCCACCAGTCTGTACTTGCCCAAGACACATTACAGAAAATGGTGCCTCTACGACCATAGTGGTTAGGGGATCAACCAACCAACACTAACTAGCAGTAACTAAACAAAACATGGAAATAGTCACCACAAAATATGTTGAAACGTTAGCTCAACTGAACAATAACAATACAGAGCAAAGATGACCTATAGATTATCTTTCACCTTCCATATCTGGCTATATGCTCCATTGTTTTATTCAACTTTTGTTATACATCTTGTTTTAGTAAAATGTTACTCGAGGTTTTTTTTTTCCATTTATTTTTATTGTTTAACTTTGATAAATGATTACTTGTTTTTCGTATTTTGATTATTTTACTCTTTATATTTATGATCTTAGTGTATTTTTAACTTTTTTTCTATTACATTAAATTTGGCAAAATTCTATTACTTACCAATTTTTCCCAAAAAAATAAAAGAAATGTAATACTGAAACTAAGCAAAAGTCCCTTACAGGTCATTTAGCTCAAATAGATTATTTGTTTTATTTTACTGAAAGAAAAAAAAATACTGATAGTAAAATGAGGTCCTCAAACACAGGCTCGCTACACACCCCTGCTACATAATGGTGAAACTGTAACGGAAATAGAACATGGAAAAAAAGACGACGCAAGATATGTTGGAAATGCAAAGCGACTCACACTGAATAAAACATGAAAGCAGGAAGATGCACGACATGTTGAACACAGACTAGCTTACACTGAACAAAACATGAAAGGAAGAAATATGGACGCAGGGAAGACATTTACACGAAGACTTAACAACTCCAAAATATTCACCAACCAGTACAAAACATGAAACTAAGGCGACATAATAAGCATTCCCACATCAAAAAGCAAAATTCCCCTAGTACACACCAAAATACAGAACATGACGAAAATATTTATGAAATGAAAACCCATTTGTTTTGGGAAAGTTTGTCTAATCTTCTATGCTTTTATGTTCTCCAGATATGACAGCCGTCAATGCAACATGGACCAATAATTGACAGTTGACAAGACAAAGCTTCAGCATAATGGAGACCAATGCCACTATCTTCCCACATGGAGACGGAGACCCGACTTCTGCTCCATCGTCCACAATCTCCATTGACAAGCTCCTGCCGGCTCTTCTAAAGTGCTTCGGCATCATCTTGTGCGGCTACATAGCCGGTAGAGCCCGCGTCATCACGTCCACCCAGGCTAAAGGTTTAGGCAATTTTGTCTCCAAATTTGCTCTGCCAGCACTTCTCTTCAAGAACATGGTTCTGTTGGACTTTGGGAACGTGATCTGGTCCTTCATTTGGAGCGTCCTCATCGCCAAAGCGTCCGTGTTTGCTCTCGTTTGCGTCCTGACGCTACTTGTTTCAAGTCCAGAGAGTCGCTACAGCAAAGCTGGACTTTATTCGATATTTGCTACTCAAAGTAATGACTTTGCTTTGGGCTATCCTATTGGTAAGTATGATGTATTTTGATACTTGTGAAAACTGCATCGTTTATTTTAAATAATTCAATTGAAAGCTCTTAAAACATAGGCCGAATCACAGTGCCAATAAATGTTAAGTTTAAAGTTTAGTAGACACTCACAATAGGTAGAGAAGACCTAAATGTATTTAAAATATTGAAAGGGTGTCAGAGAGAGAAGCTTTCAGATGAAAAAAGTCCAACCTGTTCTAAAGGCCTTCTGCTGAGCTCTTTCTTTTTATTACATCTCCTAGGTTGCAAAAGCTGGTACACCCTAAAGCAGGGGTGTCAAACTCAGTTTAACTCGGGGGGGGCACACGATAGAACAAACATTCTGTCGTGGGCTGGACTAGTAGATGAAAGAGAAAGAGAGAGGGAAAAGAAGAGAGAGGGCGGGACAAAGAAAGAGAGAGAGAGCGTGAGAAACAAAAGATAAAAAGAGAAGTCGTGAGAGAGGGGGAAAAAAAGAAAATCAAAGAAAAATAGAAAGACAGAAGGAGAGAATAGAGAAAAGAAAGCGCGGAGGGTAGGAAGAGAAAGAGAAAAGGAAAAAAGGAAGTCAGAGCAAAAGAAGTTAAAAAGAGACAGAGAGAGAAAGAGACAAAGAGAAACAAAGGAAGAGAGAGAGAGGCAGAGAGAGAAATAAATAAATACAAGTACAGTTGACATATTTCAACTTGCAGCTTAGTTTTCTCTTTCACTTCACTGAGTGTTGTCTCGCGGGCTGAATTCAATCCCTTAACTGGCTTGATCTGGCCCGCGGGCCACCTGTTTGACACCTGTGCCCTAAAGGGTGTAGATATTAAGGAACAGGATCATGATTACCCAATAGCGACAATTATGTAATAGTCAAAACAGTGCACAAAAATAGTCAAAACAACAAACTGGCTTCCTATGAAATCTCCTTCGCAGGTGTCCCAACATTAAAACCACATTCTAATTATCAATATCATATAACCATTTATTGCCAATAATTTTAATGTGAAAGGGCTTCAAATCACCGGATATGAGTTGATTAACTCACTCACTGCCATAAACTGCTCTAGACCTAAAATGTGTATTTTAGTTGCAATTGGCGGTTCTAGACACAAGACACAAAAATCCTATTTAGTTAGGCTGCCGTTGACTGTTATAGATGTCAATGATCCATTTAGTTAGGCAGCCCTAGACTGTTCTATAGTCAGAGATCCATTTCTGTAGACAGTACTAGAAGTCAAAGAACCATTTTAGTTAGGCTGCCATAGTAGGTTATAGACCCCAAAGATCCATTTCACTTAGGCACTCATAGATGGCCCTAGAGTCAAACTTCCATTTTAGTTAGGCTGCCATAAACTGATCTGGACGTCAAAGATCCATTCCAGTTAAGCTGCCATAGACCATTCCAGTTGCAAAGATCCATTTTAGATAGGCATCCATTGACTGTTCTAGACATAAAAATTTGATATTAGTAAGGCTGCCATAGTCTGTTCTAGATTTCAAAGATCCAGTGAATGTTGTTTTAGTAAAAGTAAAAAAGACCTAATTTTCTAACATTTGTCTGCAGTCAAAGCGCTTTACGAGAGCACACATCCCGAATACGTGCAATACATCTACTTGGTGGCTCCTGTGTCCCTTATGCTCCTGAATCCCATCGGCTTCGCCTTCTGCGAGGTCCAGAGGTGGAAAGATCAGAATGAGCACCAGCGGGGAAAATTGGTGATCATTGGCCAAGTTCTATCCCGCGTGGTCCGAAACCCCATCGTCTTCATGGTCGTCGTGGGCATTGCGGCCCATTTTCTCCTGCACCAGAAGATCCCGTCCTTCATGGAAGACTTTGTGGATGGTTTGGCGGACTCCTTCGGAGGGGCGGCTTTGTTCTACTTGGGTCTGTCCATGGTGGGGAGACTGCAGAAATTGACAAGGTCTACAGTTGTGACTCTGATTCTACTCTTGACTGCAAAATTGTACGTATCTTCTTTGGATGTTTTTTTAAATGAGTCTGGCTTTTGGTTAACCTCTGTGTTTGCTTCCAGGTTGCTGATGCCGCTGATTTGCAAAGATTTTGTAGATATCCTGGACAGTAACAACACCTCCAACCGATCTAGCCTTTCCAACTACGCTTTTCTTTACGGAGCATTCCCCACAGCGCCCAGTGTGGCAATCTATGCTGGGTATTACAATACACACTTAGAAGTGGTGAGTCTTGTGATATTTAAATTGACATTGTGTAATAATTCATCGCTAGAGGTCGTTGTAGTTTAGAATAGAGGGACAGTTTGCACATTTGAAAAAGACACTATAGGGAAGCCTGAAAGATACCACTTTTCTTGCGTGACAAAGGACAGATTTAAGCCAGGAGTAAGACATAAAAGCAGCTCTTAATCCCCACAAGCAAAAGAAAAAAAGACAGTGCGAGCTAGATACACCTGTGGCAGCTGAAAGTAAAAAATAGCTGAATGTGGTCAGCGCTGGTGGCTAACATGAGAAGCTGCTAAGAAGACCAGTAAAAGATTGCCTTTGTCAATCGGCTGTGCCCTAGAACATGAAACTAGGCGACGTTCAATTACATGACCAGCTATGGAAGCCGAGTGACACTGAAGGGCTAAGCAAACTTTGTTTGAGAAGCTCAGTAGCTCACCATTACAAAAGCAGCTAGCAGTGAGCCATAGCCTGCAGCCAGGTAGGCAACATGAGTGGCTAGAGAAGGAAACGTTGGAAAAAATAGTTGAAGTCACTGGAATCATAGTACTCATGACAATCTTATACTGGGTTCAAGTCGTTAAGTGCTTAAAGCACCACTGGAACATGTTACCTTCGAAAAATGGTCATTCAGGTTTAGGAGCGGTCAAGATGGCGGCTAAACATGACAGCTTCATTAAGGGGTTCCCAAGTTGCGTAACGTAATTACAAATTTTAAAACCTATAAGTATTTGAAAAAACACATTTATCAGGTCCAGGTACATGTATAGTGTTAGATTTCAATTTGGTATTTTTAAACCACTAGGGGGTTACTATATAATACACACTGGGGCTTTATAACAAAATTTACCGCACTTTTAACTTTAACAACAAAGGCAGTAAAGGACTTCCATATTTGGGTGTAAAGGGGGCCCAATCAGAAGACTTCCCATTTAAAAACTATTAAAAAAAGATTGCATTGATGAATTCATCTTGAAATTTAATAAATGGGTAGACTCTTAAGCAAGAGTTGAAGCGACAAATTTATTAAATCGACAACTAATTTATTATGAATTTACCACCTTTTTTAAAATAAACGATTAATTGATTGCATAACATTTGGATTAGACACACTCCACTCTCCATCTCAGCTCAACAATATTTTTATTTTCCTTAATGATATTAAACTGTTTACCATATATTTGTGTTGAATTTTAAGATATGTCTGTTCATAAAAACATACGATGCAATTGGTGACAAATCAGTAAATTTTATTTAAAAATGTTAAACATTGGTCCGCATACATATACAGGTATGGATTTGAGGTAAGACCGCAAGTATTAAAGTTCTACCCAACCCAAGCCCGACCAATTGAATTGATTTGCAGGACTGAATCCATATCGACCCCAAAATGTCATGTTTTATTCATGAAGATTTGGGAGGAGGAGAGGTGATTTGAAAAAAAAAAACGAACTAAAGGCTGTCTTTTGTAACAAAGTTAAGCAAGACTGTATAAACATTGACATCTTTATATTTCTGTGTCTGCAGAAAGTTACTTTAACCGACAATTTCCCATTATTGGTGGATTCTTTTTAAGAGTCGGCGGGAAATTTTGAACTGCGTCTGTCATTTTGACAGGTTGAAAATTGGGCCATAAACCACAGCAGCAGTGCGTCCATAAGAATCTAGCGTGGCAATTTAAGAGAGAGGGTGGCAGATAGATGAAGAACAATGAAGAGTGGATAATTTAAAAAGTCAGCGAGAGAAAAGCCTGGCCCAACCCGAATGTAACAATTGAAATTTTTGGCACGACCTAGCCCGAAATTCGGGTCGGGTCAGGCTCGGGCTTAAGATCTTACCTGTGATATGTTATTGAGGTTATTTTCCAAAATGATTGAACAAACAAAGTGTTACTGATTTTAAAATAATAACATCCTGACTGTTTCCGACTCATTATGGGCCAAACCAGTATCTATTATTATATTATGTGTTTTTTTAATGTTCAGTGGTATTCATTGTAATAAAAACATCTTTATTATATTCTAGGTTATTTCCGGCATGGTGATCAGCACGTTGCTTTCAGCCCCCATCATGTTTACCTCAGCCTGGCTGCTCACCTTCCGCCAAATGGACCCTCAGTTTCTGACCAACATGCTACAAAACGTTCGCTTCAATATAAGCCTGGTCTGTTTGGTTGCACTGGTGAGTCGCCCGAATTTTTTAATATGAACACCTTCACATTTGGGTACACAATTAAAGGTTAAAACTATAATAGTGGGTCATAAAAGTCTTGTTTCCTCTTTCAGTGTTTGATTTAGGCCAGTTGGGAATGAAGCTTACTTAGAGTGGGCATGGCGAGGGCACAAATGTATTTGCATTGCACAACAATGTTTGGTTTTACAGAATCAAAAAACAGGGGAAGTTCAATTATGGAAGCATTCTCTTCAAAAAAATTAAAACACTCCCATTTTAAGGGGCTTTTTAAAAATCATTTTATTTTCAAGTTTCATTTCATTAAATTTATTTGTGTTTTGGGGGATTTTTAAAAATGTTTTCCTCTCGTTTTCTTAATATGTTTTTCCTCTTTTTGGAGTATTTTTTTCCCCTGGTATCTTTCAATTATTTTTTTCTCTTTTTTGATGTAATCAGTAGAAAAAAAATAATAATTTTCTTTTTCCTGTTTTGGGAATATTTTTTTATATTTGGGGAAAAAATACTATTTTCCCTTTTTCATAATCTTATTTCCTCATCAGAATATTTTTTCTTCCTGTTTTATGGATTTATTTTCCCGGAAATAGTACTACTTACTGTTTTTCATAACAACAATTTTAGTTATGTTTTTGACATGTGGGAAAAAATGAGCTTAGAGTAAAAAAATGAGTCTAAGTTTTCAATATAATCTGAAGGTCTAAAATCACAGTTTTGGTAAAAGTTTCTCTTTCCAACTCTCAGAACTAATGTACCTCTGTTTTGTCCTGGTTGAGCTGTAGTAAATTTTCTGCCATCCATGACTTGATATCTGAAATGCAATTTAAAAGGGTATCTATAGAACTTGTATCATCAGGGTACACGGCAATGTAGAGTTGGGTGTCGTCAGCGTAACTATGGAAGTGGAAGCGTAAACAGATTAAAAAGTACTGGGCCTAAAATTGAACCTTGGGGAACCCCACATGTAATTTCATGGGTTCTGGAGGAACACGCATCCATACCTACAAAGAAATGTCAGTCTGGTAAGTATACAATAAAAACAAAATAATAACTTACATAAATTCGCTTCTGTATTCAAAAACTACAAGGCAAATATTAATGGGAGTTCTGGTGATAAGTCCTCTAATGTGATGAACTTCCCCTGACAGCTGTGGACAATGGCAGTCATGTTTTTCAGCAAAAAATTCCAAAGGCTGCCTCACAGCTTCACAAGTAATCTTTTCTTGGTTCAGGTGAGCACTCCTTCCCCCAAAACAGTTCAAGGTTCATTTAATTATTTGGAGGTTTGCTTGTTTGTGTGTATAGATCATTAACTGCCGTTATTTGTCATTTTAGTTCCTCACTTGTTTTGGAATGATCCTGTGGAAATTGGTGGTGAGCGGAGATAACTTTATCGTCCAGATTTTGTTTTTTACGCTACTGTCCACCTCGCTTTACTCCACTTACGTTTGGCCAGGTATGTTTCGAGGACACGTGGATGTGGCGTTGTAAATAAATGCTTATTTGGCTAATGTTTTTTTCACTCTAGGATTGATTGTGCTTTCACTTGTGCTGCTGAAGAGGTTCCGGCAGCTGAAGGTTCCGCCTGGCGTGTTTGTTATTGTGGGCTGGGGGTGAGTCCACAGGAAACTTGAATAATTCATGCAAAACAATGATTTATTTTCTGGACTATGAGTTGCTCAGAAACAGTTTTCAGTAGAGAAGCCAGCTTTAAACACAGGAAAAATACGTTGGTTTTAGAGAAGAATCTGGCTTTCCATGCAGAAAAATTTGCTAGTTTTCAGATGAGAAGAAGAATATAGTTTTATGCGGAGAAGAAGGAGATGCTTGTTTTGGAAGAGAAGAGGAACCTAGCTTTCCACGCAGAATCTTATGACAGTAGCTTTCTTCAAAATAATACGACACTCTTTCAGAAAAAAAGCTAGTTTCCATAAAAAAAAGGAAATTAAACGGGTTTTTAGTGAAAAGGACGCTAGCTTACCTGTTCTACCCATGTCGCTAGTTTTTGGTGCTCTTGAATCAAAACATTGTATCACAACTAATTGATTATATATGAATTTTCACTCCAAATTGTAAGATGCAGGAACAGCCAATGTATGGACAAAATATGTTCTTTATCACCAGGAAAATACAACAATATTTTAATTTAATTAGTTTACATTGCCTATTGGTTTTACACTGCAATGTTTTTTTTTTCTTCAATAAACAGAATCCCAGCATTCGCAACTGCTGTTTTGCTAATCTTCGGAGTAAAACTGCCTGACACCCTCGACTCCTCGTTTTTTTACAGCAAATCGCAGGTGAGTGTTAAAAAAGGATGTTTTGTGCCTATTTTTAACCTATTTTTTGACTTACATGTGTGTACTTTGACAGATCATCTGCAGCACGTTCGTGCTGAGCCTCAGCTTGTTACTTTCGGGGATTTCCTTGGTGTTGCTCAGTAGGGGAAGCTGGGCACAGGAAGAACAAAATCAGGGGGGAAATGCACGCATTGAGACCGAAAGTGAACAAGATGGACAATCGCTCTTCGAATCGGAAGATAATTCAACAGATCCAACCTCAGGTAGAATCGAGGAGAGGTTGCAGATAAATGATATGCAGTACCACCCCCTTTTTAACGCCAATGTGTTTTATTTGCTATTTATTACTTGCTTGTTTTACTCTTACTATAGTGTTGTTTCCTGCTATGTGTACAGCGATCTTGTGTGTCCTTAAGGGAGCCAGATTAACGAACGAATGTTATGGCAACAGCTATCACTCAGCCTTCAACTTTAGCATGCTTTTTATGTTTTCTCTCAATCATAAACAATCATGTTATGATAAGAGCTAATTAATTAGTCTCCACCTAAATGTGCTTCTTAAAACAAGTTAACAACACTTTTTATGCTTTTCTATCACTGATTTCTTTTAAATATTAATATTATCAGCTGTCCTGGTTTGCAGGCATGTCGGGACTCAGGAGTTAGCAGAGCAGCTGCTGATTACTCCGCTTTGTTATTCTTCCTGCTCCCATGGCTCTGCCCCCGGTCACTTATCCAGTCAGTAGGCATGGGGTCGGACTACCGAGACAGAAGGCAGGACAGGGGGAGAGAAGCTCAGCTGTATCTGAGCCTTAATAACCCAGTTTAAATATAATTAATCGCATTGTGGAATAAATATAAATGTCGATAGCGATATCCGTCAAATTCCCAAACATCGATGCCGATAATCGGTCGGCCTGTAGTCATATTTGAGTGGTATTTTTCCTCCAAAGGATTAGAAGAATTAGTCACATATCAGTAGTGTGTGCTTTGTCTACTAGAAATACCCTTTACCCTGTTTTTCACTGATAATAAGTTGCTGTCACTTTCTTTCTTGTTATCAGCATGCCTCATGCGTGAATGTGCACCGGCCCAGCCCATGCCTGACATGATCATTAGCACTAATATGAATCACACAGCAAACGCCCTTGCAGGTATTGAGCAATAACGTGCATTTCTAAAGTTGCATCATCAGAGATGGGAACCTTTTCTTCCTGCCCGTTTCAGGTCAAAGCGAAAACTGCAACGATTCCACCGAATGCCTGGTGTTCCGAGTGGACGAGCAAAATCGGGACGAAGATCCACAAGTAGCTCGCCATGTGATTTTGTGTTTGCTTCTGACCGTTAGCGCAATAGCTGTGAGTTAAATAAATAATTATGTATGTTCTAACCAGTATCAGTTCTGCAAGAGAACTTTATTTTGTTTCTTTTTCTCACCTTGTGGTAGAATTTATCCAGCTGCGTTTGGTTGCTACTCTACCAAGACCCAGGGAAGCTTTACGTGGAGCTGCAGTTCTTTTGTGCTTTAGCCAACTACGGGCAGGTTGGTTAGCGAATTAGCCGGAAAGTGCATCACGTAACACAGTGCATTGTTACAATCTGATTCCAGGGCTTCATTTCCTTTCTGCTTTTCGGCCTGGACAAACATTCAATTATACAGCCGTGTTGGAAGAGGTGAGAAAAATGTGCGATATTGCGAAATGTCAAACTTCAGTGTAAAGTTTGTAGCTTGAAGAGGTTAAAAGAAAGGTTAGAGGGAGACTGTGTAACATTTAGTGCCTCCTAGTGGTACAAAAAAATTGTATTCGTTTAAAAAAAACTAATTGATTCCAATACTAGGTAAAAAAAACTGAACTAGGATACCATTATATTTTTTTATTTAAAAAAAAAAAAAAAACAAGCATAATGGCCCCACATCGCCAGATTTGCTGTTGCTAGGCATTCTACTTGGGCAAGGTCTTTGGGGCCATGGTTTGTTGAAAAAGTGCCAGGCAACCACTTGGGAGAGCCAGTGAGCCACATGCCGATATGCACCTCCAGAGCCGCTTGTACATGAAGCAACATGTTTATCAATTTGGTTGATATTTATTAGGAGTGCTTTGTCAGGAAACCTAGCTAAAGACACTCCCAGAGCCCTAAAGTACAACTGTTTAAACATAATTCAAAATTGGTTCAACTGTTTCGGGGCCTATAAGTCACAAATGCATACACACATAAATCGGGATTTATAAATAATTTGAGATTAGATAGGTCGAGAAATTTATTTTTTACATAGTGGAATCCCTACCTAAGGTCGCCGCCATGTCTATCTGCCAACTTGCTTCTTCGCTTTGCTCTATAGCACTGGTTTGCATTCGCTTTAGACAATACAGTGCCATCTAGTGGTCAAATATTACAACCCCTGGGCGTTAGTATCTTTTTATATATACAGTTGAACACTGGGTTACGGTGTCCTATTTTACGATATTTCTAAGATATGATGTAGAATGTAATCTATTTCGCCCACTAATAACAGCATTTTCTCCACTGTTATGACGGTAACAACAAAGTATTTTGTCTGGCGTGAACGACATGTCTCTGAAGTCCATGTCTGTCATTATCCGACGTCCCATAAGCTGCTAGTGTATTTTTGGCTTGTGTCAAGGCTTCATGAAGATAGCAATATGCTATTGGCTGAACTCTTTCCCACAGTGCTTAATTTCTCTCACTTTGTTCAGTTCAGAATGTCAGGTAACAAACTTTTTTTTATTTTTGGGTCCAAGGTCTAAAGTGATGCTAAAGGGAAAAGCAAAAACATGACAGTAAAAATGAAATTGCAAAGAGAATAAAATGCGAAGAAGGCACATGCATTGTTATCCTCGGTAAGGAATGGTAACCAATCAACAATCGGGACTATTATAAAGAATAAAGAGCCGATTAAGGCAACAAAGGGCATGACAACCTACACAAGTGGGAATTTATTTTCCCCTCTTTGCTCCACCCATTACCTACACTGTACCAGCTTAGGTCATGTCACACCAAAGTTAAATCAAATGTAATTTATTTATAATGTTTTGCAATCATATACATGTATATTACATATAAGTTTTGAAACACATTAGCTCAAGGGTCTCCAACCTTTTTCAAGCTGAGGGCAACTTTTTGTTACTATGAACGCAAAGGGCACCAAGTTTGATATGAATTTCTAAAATCGCTACCTAGCTAGATGGCTTTCTAAGTAGCTAAAAAGTAGCTCAACAGTTAGTTTTTTTTCACGGTTTACTTTTCTAATAGGAGAATTAAATTGCTAGCTAAAAGAGTAAAAAGCCAACTAAATAGCCAGATGAAAAGCTAAAAAAAACTAGATGGCTAGCTAGAAAAGAGGCCAAAATTTAGCTTGATAACTAGTAAAAGAAGATAAAATGTTAGCTAGATAGCTTGCTAAATAGCTAAAATTGTAGGATGATAGCTAGCTGAAAAGGTAACCAGATAACCAGCTAAAAAAAAAAACCTGCAATTTTTTTGCTCTTTTGCCTTTTTTAAACCCATAAATTGGAATGTATAAATCAAAAAAAGATGAAATAATAAATGTGTCAAATACATATAAATTGAATACATATTCTTATTCTATTCTCCCAAATCATTTCTTAAAAGTAATTATCATTGCTTGAATAGATATTTTGGGGGGAATTTATTAATTTTGTTTTCTAAAATAACAATCTTTCATGTTATTAATGTTTTAACCAGGTTAATTATTGAGAAATGGGGTTGAATAGACTCAGTCAACCAATAATGATTTTACTAGAAAATCACAACTACTCAGCACTGATAAGCTATTTTCAGAACGGGTCCGCGGGCACCTCGACCGTCCTTAGGGGTCACCCTGGTGCCAGCAGGCAACATGTTTGGATTATCTTATTACCATATGTTTGGATCCCTCGCTATGAGAATTTCACCTTGCGATCACCACCTCAAAAACGGAATAATGTTGTATCCCGGGTGTCCACTATAATGTGCTTTTATTATCCAAATCTCAATTGAATGTTTTGTCTGTGGGGTAGGTTAACTAGACTGTGGAATGGAAAAGGACAAGAAGAGCAAGCACAATGTAACGTGAATGAGGAGATCAGGAAGATCTGCAGTGACTTTTTGGAACACCACAAAGAGAAATGTTTTCATGACATTGCCAGAAAGAGAAGGTGAGAGGGTGTCTTGCTCTTTGCTTCTCTTGGAGAAATGATTTTTTTTTTCAATAGATTAAAGGTAAATCTGCTAAGCTTCTCCCTAACCACAGCAAATAAACTAATTATCTTGTTCTATTATTTTTAAATTAGAAGACAAGAATTCGGGCAGCACGGCGGCGCAGTGGTTAGCGCTTGTGCGGCACAGTTCATGTCATGGGAACCTGTCGTGGGTTCAAATCCAGCTCCAGACTTCCTGTGCGGAGTTTGTATGTTCTCCCCGTGCTTGCGTGGGTTTTCTCCGGGCACTCCGGTTTCCTCCCACGTTCCAAAAACATGCATGTCAGGTGAATTGGCCGGTCCAAATTGTCCCTAGGTGTGAATGAGCGAATGAGTTGTCTGTCCCTGTGTGCCCTGCGATTGGCTGGCAACCAGTTCAGGGTGTCCCCTGCCCACTGCCCGGAGATGGCTGGGATGGGCTCCAGCCCCCCCGCGACCCTAATGAGGATAAGCGGTACGGCTGATGAGATGAGATGAGAAGACAAGAATTCACCTTAGGGATTTTCTAAGTGACGGAATTCTAAGAGATAAAAAATATTTTTGCGGCGTTTTATACGACAAGAGTTTTGCTCTGGTTGTTATTTCCATCAGCTATGAAAGTTCAGGTTCCCGGGTCACAGCAAATATATATTTTTAACTTTTAATTTTTCAAAGCAGAATAACAGAATTCATGTCATGTGATGTCAAATCTTGATATGACAAATTCTAATGCATGGGTTTGTTTTTTAGGTTTTTCAATCATCTAAAAATGTAGCTAAATCTCTGGCCACAGCAAAATCAAACTTATGCAATGAATTATATTATTTTTGCTTTAAAAGGATTAAAATACCGATCATGGTGAGTTTTTTTTAACTGAGACATGAATTCTTGACCTATTTTCAAGGAGGTATTCACCCCAGAAGTATGAGTATAGCATAGTTTCAAATATGGGTTAAAAATAAAATGAATGTTTTTCTGACTCTCATTTGCCTGTAGCATAGCAACTAAATCCTACTTCCTGATTGTTTTAAACCCTGACCATTTTCAGTTGAAGATAATTGTTTTCTGTTCTGTTAATTTATCCGAAACATTGCTCAAAAACTTAAAGACCTGCCGTATTTTCCAGACTATGAATTGCTCCGGATTTTACATCGTACTAGCCAAAAAATGCATAATTAAGAAGGAAAAAACATGTATAAGTCGCATTTGGGGAGGAATGTATTTGAAAAAATCCAACACATAAAACAAACATCTCATCTTAAAAGTAAATTTAAAATTAAATTAAAATAAAATAGTGTATGTTATTTGACTGACGTGCCTGGTAATTTCAGTAATGACACAACATCTCATCTCATTAGCTGCACCGCCTATCCTCAGTAGGGTCGCGGGGGTGCTGGAGCCCATCCCAGCAATCATCGGGCAGTGGGCAGGGGACACCCTGAACTGGTTGCCAGCCAATCGCAGGGCACACAGGGACAGACAACTCGCTCAATGACACAACATATTAAGAGTTATTCAGATACCTCCAGCATAAAGAACATGCTTACCAAACTATCAGCTTCACTCCAAATCACTAAATCCAATGAAATCTTCATCCTCACTTTTACTGGTAAGCAACTCCCCCAACTTGGGAGGTAGCCGATGCAACGCTTCCTCTTCCGCGTCGCTTACATTGGACTTCCTCGTCACCTTTTTTCACTTCTTAAATTACCCTTTTCGGTGCCACTTTAGTTCACATCTTCTCAGTTGTTTTTATATGTTTAAAGTTGTTTTGAAATTATTCATTTAACAGTTTAGTTTGAAAATAACATGTGAAACGATGTAATAATGTGTTAGGAATTTCACACACAAGGTTTACTGTGAATATAACATGTGAAATGATATAGTAACAAGTATAAGTCACACCTCCAGACAAACTATGATTAAAAACTGCGGCTTATAGTCTGGAATATAAAGTACGTTTGCTCTCCCTTCCATGAGATTCTTTTTTTTTCTTAAATGAGCATTTCCTGTCTCAGGTGTGGGACGAGGAAAATGGTGGACTGTTTCCTGGGCTGCGAACTTGCGGAGTGGCTCCAGCAATCAGACTTGGCGATAGACCAACAGGCGGCCGTGCTCTACGGCGCCACCTTGCTGCAGGGAGGCGTTCTTCAGCAGGAAGCTGACTTCCAAGATGCTCCCATACTTTACTCTTTCGTGACTTAGGTTGAAGTGACTGGTCTTCATGTCTTGCATGGAAGAGTTTTTGTTCAGGGCTGCAACTTTGATGCTAGTTGTCACTTGCACTCAGGGAGGAGGTCAAATTTGACTCTGTTGAGTAGGTCATGGGATTCTGTGCAAAAAAAGGGTGCAAATGTAACGAATAGGCTGGCTGACCAAATATGCATGATGTCTAATGCACAGTTTCACCCTTCAGAAATGGTGTATTAGTTTTCCTCAAGGGATAATTTGTATAAAAACAAGTCAACCGGATGATTTGCACATTGTTATATCCGGCTAAGAATAATAAGTTGGTTGCAAATGATGCTTGACAAAACATTTTCAGTACTGTATTTTCGGGACTATAAGGTGCACCTTCGAAATTTTGCCAAATTTAGAGTTTTTGGGCGGGCCTTACAGTCCAGGAAATACAATAAATTATTACACATTATATCAACAACGATGAAAATAATAATGATGTTGCTTGAGCTGGGCTTAACCTCCGTATTCAATGTTAGTTCCTAGGTCGAGGGCGCTGCCATATTCCGTGTTGATGCCAACCAACCAGCACAGAACATTAGCTTAGCAAAGTTAGCATTAGCCTGGTTAGCATATTAGCTAAGGATACGCAAAAGTACACATGACGATCCTTGTTCGTGTGAATAATATACCCATTGGGAGTTGAAACACACAGGTCACGTGCTATACAAACAAAAAATAATTCAAGTAACAGTTGTTTTGTTAGCGCAGATGCTAATATCACCTAGCTTCAATCTGACAACAGTTTAATTCAGTTTTGCTCAGTAGTTTCTTTTCATGGCTGAAGTAAGGATGAGTCGTTTTTGCCTTATAAAACAAAAATTAGACTAGGCAAAAAATAAAGTAAATTAAAAAAAAAATAACCAGGAAAGGCAATGGCTAAACATTCAAATGTTGCTGGATTCAGAGGAAAAAAACTGGTAGTCGAGTTCATGATCTATCACTTTAAATAAGAAATTTCAAAGCTGTTATTTACAACAACAAAAATACTATTTTGAGTTGCCCTTTGTGGGTATTATGGATGTGTAAAAACGGTGGATCTAACGAAAGTATTTGCTAAGATGTGATTTCGAGATTAACACGTCCAAAACAGCTTAGCATTTTTTTTGTTGTTGTCAACCACTATCCATAGCGCTACCACTATAGCTACATGACTTTGCTGATTCAGGATATATTCAGATAGACCAAATGTGAAACAAAGTTATATTTTCTAATTACTATAATACTACTGTTTTTTTAATGAAAGCCAGAAGTCAGTATAAATATGTTTAATGCCATTTTTTTTTGTTTATGTGCATAAGAAAGTGACTGTATTATTATTATTTTTTTTATCTCAAACCAAAAAAGAAAGCTTTACTTCTTTTTTCAGTGTGTTTGTCTTGTGACTGTTTTTGGGCAGGAAAAAATTGAAAAGGATATTCACTACTGAGATTATTTATTACTGATAGTGAACTAAGTACCTCAAAAGTGTACACATCTCAGGTTTGAACGTGACTGAAGGATAAATATTGTTATATGTTTATGTATTGTCTAAACGTCTCCGTTGTTGCAAAAAATAAAACCATGCCACTTTGTCATTTCTTGTTAAGTATATTTTTTCTTTAATGTATTTAATCTGACATTATAAATATATTTTTTTAAAAAGTTCAAGAATTGGATAGATCATTTTGCTCCATTTGAAATGTTTTCTTCCAAAATTAAAAAAATAATCTTAAAATGAACAAAACAATCTACCAACTGCCAAATTCAAGGTTCGTACACATCTTTCATGGCCAAATCAAAGCATTTTTTGGCCTATCCCGTATTTCATCGTGCTTGGCATTTATCAAGACATAACATTTTTAGATCTTGGGTAAATCAGGAATATATTTGTGGATCCGAACAATACGCGTATGGATATTTTTGAAATCTCTCCTCATATAGGTATTTGGTAATTTGACTAATATGTAGCTTACATTTTCAGTTGCAGGAAATCCTTCATTTTTTTCCATGGCCCATATTAAATGTCCATAAATAATACGAAATCCTTGCATTAATACACATTTCATGGTGCCCTGTTTACGAGCAGTATGCACCTCTCCTCTTAGGCACAGCCTGTAGAAGCAAAGACTCTTCATACGACAATGCCATACAAAATAATGCCAGCTGCAGTTAATCACGGGGAGGGAGGAAATGCAATGACAAAGTGTCAGCGTCTGTGTCATTTCAAACAAGACTTTTTGTGAAACATGGCAACAATTTGAAGCATTTACAAACACCAAAAGACATGTAAACACAACATTAAAATTCAAGCATTTAAGGAGTTCCAGAAGCTGTACAAACCCAGTATATGAAATGATTTTAATTATTTTTAGCAGAAAAGTTTGTATAACTTTTAAAATATTTGAACAAATGTTTAAGGTCCATTGTAGAATCCTGTAATTAACGAGTTATTACAAAGATGCACGATTCCTCAAATTCCGGAGAAATTTGGCTCGCACGCTCCAGTTTCTCAGAGAAATGGAGCTGCAGCTACGCTGTAAGCCAGTGGTGGCAGTTTTAAGTAAAACAGGAAAAACCTTTACAAAGCATCTCTATGATTTAAAATAAAATACTCTTAAAACAAAACATATTTTGCCTATTGGGTAAAATTTTATTGTTTGTATAAAAACTTGTGGGCACATTTTACAAAGTGTTGGTTATTTACAGCAAAAAATCCATTCTACTACAGGCATGAAATGTGTTAAGTGCTTATTATCTTTGACAACTGCTTCTGTGTCTTGAAAGTTTACCAAACTTAGGAGCCCTTCCCATACAGTTCCATCTCATCCCTCACAGCTCTGGGGAACAAATCCATCAAAGTATCAGGTCTCTCGACGCCACGATAAAGGATCTCCTCCATTTGTTTCATACTCTGACTCTCTAACTTCCTCATGGCACTTGTGACCCGCTCTCCTCGCTCCTGTAGAGAATGAACGTCAAAAGAGGAATCGCTAACGCAACTTTGGACTCTCGTTACCTTAGACATCTCGATGACAGCGGCCACCACCTCGTGTTTGGAAAACAAGCCGTGTTTTCTCTCGGGCTTGCTTCGGAAACGAGGCTTTTTCTTTACTGGGTCGTCCGGGCCGTAATTGGGAGATGTAGTTTCCTTGAGTTCAGTTATCTTCTCCACAAAGATGAACGGTTTGAACACAGATCTGTTTTTTAAAAAAAGGGAGGCCACAATATATGTATATATTTTACCAGGAAATGGACAAATGGTAAATGGTCTTCATTTCTATAGCGCTTTTCAAGTCAATGAGGACCTCCCAAAGCGCTTTACAATGTGCTTCACACTTACCCATTCACACACACATTCACACACCAATGGGAAGTCATCCATGCAAGGCGCCTACCTGCTTATAGAAGGCATTAGGGAATCAGTGTCTTGCCCAAGGACAATTCGACATAGAACACGGAGGAGCCGGGAATCGAACCTGCAACCTCTTGATCCCAACTCACCTTTCAGGGTCTGGAGTCCCAGTAAAATAGTGAACCCCCGGCAAAGCTGGATCCACAGGGACCACCGACACCATACTGCCTGTTGTCATAAACATTCCCTCCATGTTTATGCCACTGTCTTTGTCCCTCAAGATGTCCATCATCGTTTTAGCAGTGATCCTCCCTTTGACAGATAAAGAAACTGCATGAATTCCAGGATGAACACTAAATGGTATGCACAAACTAACCATTGCTCTTTTTTAGCAGCTTTTTCCCTTCATAATATCGACTGTTGGATGCTTCAATTCTGGCTGGGTTGCCATAGGAGTAGACGGCGGCAAAATTAAACGGAGCTGTTCCATCCCACCATCCTTTGCCCTGCGCATACTTCCGCAGGTCAGGGTGCTCCTTGTCCAGCTTGGTTGTGATGCTGTACTCGTTTGAGATGTTGCGAGATCCACCTAAAATGGGACTTGTGAATTATTCTTTTTTTTTTAAATCAGCATGTTTGTGGCGACCTTTCTAAAATACAGATTGGATAAGAAGCCTCTAATCCTGGACAATAATCGGAATCCTAAAAATCTGAGGATTTCCAGGATAGCAGTGTAAATGTCTACGCCTTTCAGTGTGATGGCATCTGCATTAACCTCATAGATTGCAGCAATGCATCCCAAGTAATGTAATTCCTTGGCAAAGCTGGAGACAAATGTCTTGGCAGGAGTGTTCATAGACTTGTGGTACTCCTTTATGCACAATCTCAGAGTCTCATTAGAAGACAACAGTACAACAGCCAAGTATCTTGACAATAATGGGCATAGAATTAAAGAGAACGTTGTACCTTGTTAGAAGTGGAAGCAGCAGTCAGTCCTTTTATATTCAGTACACAAGTGCCAGAGATCTGTTAATGCTATTTTTCCTATCAAAAATGTAACCCCACTTTTAAAATGTTGTCAATGATTTTTTTTTTTGCTTAAGGGACAGTGTGTATTATTTGATCACTAGATGTCACTGTATTTTGTGTCCTGCAACCAAAAATGCACGAGTAATAATACAAACTACGGAGACTAGGTTGCAAAAAACACATTTTTTTTTTCTAATTTGTTATGCCCAGCCTTTTGCATTGTTTTTTTCTTGTGCAACAGTAATATGGCGAACATTCATGTCAGTTCCCGCTAAGTGAAGCTCATGTTATGTAAAATAAATGCGTATTTCTCAACCTACGAGTATAAAAAAAAGGCCATTTATTTGATAGTTCATGTACTTTTTATTTTTCAAATGAATATTATTTAGTATTTGATACCACTAAGAGGCGCTAAATAATACACACTTGCGAATCCTCAAAGGAGCTGGAGAATTTCCTTTACCCGCGGCTGCTATCTCCTGGCTTAAGTCATAATTGCAGCCTCAGTTGAGCTCCTTAAAATGCGCTGCATGAATGTTTGTTAGACACGCTTGAATAAACATATTAATGTCTTAGGCTATTAGTTGGTATTTGGTCTATGCTTTAAACTGTTATTTCTTACTTTCACCATTTTCACTTACAATTACAAAAAATAAATAGACCAAAGGAAAGAGTGTAAGGTCACTATAGAGTGCTTCGAGGTCCTAAGATTACCCACAATGCATTGCTGGTGGCCATTTTGGAAGTCCACAAAGCTTTTCACTTCATTGTTATTGTTCAGCGAACCAGTTAGATTCTACATTGTATTGCCGAATACGTGCGTTATTGTCGGCTGTTGTAGCCGAGGGGAAAAGGGTGGGAAGGGCTTCTTTAGACTTCCGAAGTGTGTTTACAATCAGGGGATTGAAGCTCAGGAGAAAAGTGAACGGCGAAGACGAATGTGGCTGGCAGCTATCAACCGGTCGAATTTGCCAAAGCTTGACTGTGTTCCTGTTTGTTCTGACCACTTTCTGACAGGTAAATTGAATTATTTATGATGTAGAAATAAATTTTAAAAAGGTTATGGGACATGTGTACTTCATGTGTGGCTAGGTTAAATACTGTAGGTGTTGCTTCTTGAGTAACATTTCTGAAAAAATATTCTTAAAAGATCTAGATGTTGAACAAGTATATACCAAGAATACATAGTAAATGTGCATTTCATCCACTTTGATGAGATATTTCTTCTCTCTCAGTGGATAACGTTATTAAATATCTACTTAACCATACACATGTATCAAACAAACATGAAGTATGCGCTGTTTGCAATTGTATTTATTTTCAATCTTTGTTTAGATGAAAGGCTCATAATTAACACCTTTAATTTACAATGGCTGAGGGGGGCGGGATAGCGTTTTGAGTTTCAGTGTAGTATCATCCAATGTTCGCATGTTTTCGCCACATCACAAACCTTGACAAACACAGTAAGAGGATTCCTCAACAAATCTGTCGTAGGCTTCCATACTTTTGTAATTTTGAAAATCCTTCAGTTCACAAAAGGGACTTGGGTGGAAAATAAGATAGTTAACAAGTTCGATGTAAGTCACACACGGCAACAAATCGGGATCAGACTTCCAGTCCTTGTTTTTAATTTTGTAGGGATCCAATTTTCCAATAAAATGCAACTTCGCAGCGTACCGCTCGCGTGCTTGCTTGTCTAAGCTCTCCACGTAGTTTTCCATAGTGTTGATGGACAAAATCCGTACACAAACAAAGCTAGTTGAGTAAATAAATAGACAAACTGAGTAAATATTTGCTCCTCTCGCTATCACCGCTTGTAATCGACAGACTTCCAAGATGGCGGCACGAAGCCGTGTTACTATTTTTAGCACAAATCGCGGAGCCCTCTATAACCCATTCCTTCTAACAAATGTGTTCCGCCTTCGAACAGATTTTCAATAAATCAAGATAAGAGCAGACAGGCGAAGTGTAAAATAAAGCATACGGGCTCTTTGAACGGAGTTAACAATTAACACATACTTAACAGAGCCTATATTCCACTTTCAACTTTTTAAGAACGCAGCAAACGACGCAACTTAATTTAAATAGAATTATTCAAAAATCTCCATGCAAAAATGAAAAACAATCAATTTGGGAATATCCCCTTGTATTAAGCCAAACATAGCCGAATCCCAGTATTATTATTTTTTTTATTTTTTTTTTATTTCTACGTACTTCTGCGGCATTGATTGGTCCATTAAAAATGTTGATTTTGTATTGTCCTTTGACTGTTCTCAAACTAGTTCTGTTTTTAATGCTATTTTACCTTAGCTGAAGGCTCCTCCTAGTGGACAAAAGGTATAACTACCTCCCTTGCTTATTTGTGAAACAGTATTGTTGGGGGAAAAAAATACTCATTTTGTCTCCTTTTTATCTTTCCCAACTACATGATATCGGAAAATCATTCCCATTACCTTCCACTCTCTCTGCAGCCCACAATTTCCCTGAGGTCTCCATCACCCATGCTTCCTTTCGATCCGATATTAAGAAGCTGTTGTGATAAGTGAAGTCACATTGTTCCTCTAAGCACGTTCCTCCTTGGCCGTGTCTCTCCAGAAGTTCACTGATGACTTCCACACATTTCTCAGCAGTGTCGGCTCTCTCAAGGGCAAGCCTGGAAAATAGCGTGTGCTTTTTCTCATCACAATGCACAGTTACTTTGAAAATGTGATTTGATACAGTTACGTATTACTGTTGAAAAATGTAATCAGTAATATAACCTGACACCATAATATTGCAGGAATGTAGCTTGATTACTTAAGATTACGTTTGAATCACTCCAATACAAAATGTGCTAATAAAAGAAAAAATAAACTAAATATTAATAAAATTACTACATTTCCTTTTAGATAAAAGAACAATATAACTTTTAAAAAGAAAGAGGAAACCAAGATCATGTAAATGCTTGTAGTCCAAAAAAAGTGCTCATATTTTTTTAACCACGTAGTATATTGGAAAAAAAGTCTTTTATATTTCCCTCCCCTATTTTTTTCTATTTTAAAAGATTTCTAAAGAAACTCCAGGGAGCCACCAGGCTTTAGGGCCGTAGGTTGCTGACACCCAACCTATCCAGTGCTACCAAATACTAGAAATCTTCCGTAGTTTACTAAGCAAGAAAAAAATCAAGAAATGCTCATTCATGTGCGGTCCCTTCTCAAGGTTTCTTCATTTTCTTCATGCTGAGGTTTTTGAGTTTTTCCTTGCCCTCATGTAGGTTTTAGATCAGGGGATGGTGTAATAATAGTCTGTGGTCTGCAAAAATCAGTGGTCTGTGTGGCCCTTTGAGACTCCTTGTGATTAGGGGCAATACAAATAAACATGACTTGACTTACATGGCGGATTCTGGCCTTATATGTTCATTACCTGACAAGATCCATGCCCAGAAGTGCTTCCTCGCCATCGGAGCTCTCTCTTCCCCACACAGCCTCATTTCCAATACAAATTTGGTGCTCATTTGCACCCATTTCTGCACCCCACAGCCACGCAGGTTTGCTCACGACAATTGCATATGTGTGGGATACTTGCTCTATCTCGATGTAAGTACACTTTTCAGCAGGAAAGAAGACAGGAAAATTAATGTTACAGAAAAGGGGCCATATTGTGAGAATCAGTACAGGTGAACTCACCTCAACCTTAGACCCCGGCTCATAATCTTTGGAAGTGAAATAGAGGACCTCCTGGACTTCATCGCAAGGCCTGTCGGCATTCTTTGCAAAAATGATGCGATTTCCCTCGGTGGAGGGGGGCAGAGCCACAAAAGTGTCACACGAACAAGGAATGCAAGGATACATGCTCGGTCAACAGCTGAATTAACGCAGCCGATTGTGATAAAAACGTCACATATGAACTGACAACTTGACAAAAATAATTGTAGCTTCATCTGAGCACAAATAAGATTAATACAAGAGAAAATGCCTTACTAGCACTATTATGGACTTCGATTTGTTTACATATTTTCTTGGCAGCATGTCAATTATTTACGACAGTCAATTATCATTTACGGCACTTCATAATCTGTAGTGGTACATTCCGGGTACCTCGTATTTTCGAAACATCGAACTTTAGTTTTCATTCATTTTTTATCATCAAAAGGACAAGTAGTACAAAAAGGTGAATAAAACGTACGAACAGGCCACCAAATTTATTCTTGCAGTGCAAAAGTTCACTACTTAAAATCATTGGTTTGGACAAGATATGGCCAGAATCAGACGCACAGCGTTTCCTCACCATGGAATAAACTATTTGCATCGCCAACGTCACCCAACGTCAGGCTTTTTTGTACCTTGTCAGTTGTTTGTATGACTTCAACTAACGAAAAACGAAATATAAAATAACTACTGTAATCGTGTATGTTGTTTATACTTGAGAGCTCTTTTTTCCTGATTATCTTTGCACTCAACTGGGTCCTTTTAGTTACGTCACTTCCGGAGCAAACAAAGCTACCAAACATTAGCTAAAATTCTCCATTACCGTCAATTTTTTCCCCTTATATTTATACAAACCAAACATGGGGAAGTCTTTCGCCAACTTTATGTGTAAAAAAGACTTTCATCCTGCATCGAAGTCTAACATCAAAAAGGTAAGTCAAAACTACAATTTTAGAGCAAGGCTTCACAGAAACATTCGAAGCTATGCTAAGAGGTTAGCTTCCATTGCTTGGATTTGTTGCAGCTTCCTGATTGTTAGGCCCTAAATATAAATATACGAAAAAGAAAATTAAAATAGTTGACATAAGGTACTTATTTCCTTTTTATCTGCAGGTATGGATTGCGGAGCAGAAACTCACTTTCGAGAAGAGAAGGCAGGAAGACCTGATGCAGGCTTACCTGAAGGAACAAGACACCTACAACAACAGGTACAGATGCACGAGGAAACATGTCCAAATTAATATGTGTACAGTACTGAAATAATTATTGTCTCAGTATCCTCACTTTACTTGCAGTAATCAGGAAAATGCATGCGCTGAGATCTTGATTTGAATTATTTTACTTTAATCAATTTGGAAAATAATACAGTATAATTGTATTTGTTGTTATCGGTCACAATGTAGAGTACATTGTTTACAGTGAGATGAAAAATGACACTCCAGGGTGAATATAAATTCGATTAAGGAAATAAATGGGATAAGTAATATTTACAAGTGGTAGTGGTTGTAGAGGATCTACAGAGCAGAAGTAAATGGAAATAGACCAGGTGGGTGGACGGATGGATGGATACCAGTGGTCTCCAACCTTTTTCAACCATCAAGCTACTTTTTGTTACTAATTAGTGCAAATGGCACCCACTTTCATATGCATTTCTAAAATAACTTATCTTGTAGTACATACTATGTCTTGGATAGGTTGATCATTGGATATAGGAGAAAGAAAAAGAGAGAATGAGAAAGAGAAAAATAGATCAAGTAAAGAGAGAGTATAAGAAAGACAAGGAATATAGAGAGAAAAAAGAGAGTAAGACAGAAGAGAAAAAGGGGAGAAAGAATAAGATGGAAATAAAGAGATAAGGGGAGAGGGAGAGAGAGAAAGAATACAGAGAGAAATTAAGAGAGACGAAGAGTGAAAGAAGGAGAACGAGAGAGAGAGAGAAAGTAAGAAAGAGAAGGAAAAGTGGGGTTAGATTGACTCAGTCGACCACTTAAAAACATTTTGCTAGAAAATCACAATGATTCAGCAGTGGTGAAGTATTTACAGAACAGGTCTGCGCACACCTCTTCTTGCCCACGGCCGTCACTTTGGAGACCCCTGTTGTAGACCATCTTAGGTTGACATGACTGTCTCAGAATATTAGAATATTGCGATGAAAGTCCTTTACTTTCATATTGCGAATTATGGAAACATTTTATGTATCTCATGTCAAAATATGAGACTATCACACTGTAATTAAGCCATATTCATAACAAAGGAATACAAGGCTGGCTTTTTTGTTGTTTACTCGCATTACAGAAAATAAATAATCGAATATTCTAAGTTAATCAGAAAGTCATGCAATGGCATTAGCAGCACCATTGTGCAAAAATAAAAGTAAAAATATAAAGGATGAGTACTATTTTTTTCATAATTGGCAAGATAAATTCAGTTTTCTGTGTAATTTTAGGGTGGTGAACATTATCTGAGCATTTTAGTCTTATTTTATGGGACCTCAAGGTCTGCCATACAAGGTAGCAAGTGCGAGAGTAGCCCCTAAAGGCACATTGTGTAATATTTGACCACTAAATGGCACTGTATTATTTAATGCAAAATAAAGAGTGCCAAATGCGCACAGCATAGCAGCAAGATGCCAGAGAAACATGGCGACTACTAGATATGGATTCTGTTATGTAAAGGAAATACAAATTTCTTGACCTGTGAATATAAATAATTACATTGGTATGATAGTTCATGTATTTTTGTTCATTATTCTAATCAATGGTTTTTTTTTTGTTTTGTTTTGTTTTTTTACTGAATGAAGGTTTTTGGTATGACTCGGAAGCACTACAAATTTCACACCGTCCCTTCGATAATTGTTTAGTCTCTGCTGCAGTAGCAAATTCCAACAATGTTCTCTAGACTGGGTATCAAATACCCTATCTTTTTCTGGGCTGTGTTGATGAAAACTATTTTAAAAAGTTCTCTCCCCTCATCTTTAGGGTGTTGATGGGGGATGATCGTGTTAAAAATGGCCTCAACTTTATGTACGAGGCCCCGCCGGGAGCATTAAAAGGTATGTCACATTGTTTACAGAACAGAAGTAAAAACACTTTTGCGTTTTTACTTTGAATTCTCATGAACTGAACTTGAGAATTATTTGTTGATATTAATCACTTGTTTTTCTCTCCAACTTATGCTGTCCTGGCTGCAGAGGAGAAGGCTGAGGTAAAACACTCAGATTTATTGTTTTTACATGTTCTTAATATGTTGACATTCCTATTTCCAAATATTTTTTTACACTTTTTGTGATGTAGGAGGGACAAGAGGAGTGCAAATTTGAATGGCAGAAGGGAGCCCCCAGAGAAAAGTAGAAACCTTTTTTTTTTAAATTGCAAAACATATTCTTTTAATGAGTTGTCTTTTAACCTGAACTTTAATTCTTCCCGCAGGTATGCTAAAGATGACGAGAATATCAGAGACCAGCCTTTCGGAATACAGGTAAGAAAAAAATTACTTGCCTGAACTTGAAAAATAGTGACCAACTACAGGAGATGGATTTCAGATAGGGTTTTCAGCAAGGTTGCACAGGTGTTTTGGGGTCAAAAACGGCCGAATGACAACGTCACAGTTATCGGCCAAAAGGAAAAAAAAAACTAATAATTAATAGCTTGGGGCCATACTGTAATTTTCAATCAGCCAACACCTCTTGTTAGAAAGATTGCAATAGTTTATATTCTTTATTGAATATATTTAGTTTAACATTTAAAGGTAGGAAAACCACTTGGTTGCAACTCCTCTCTAGTATATTTTTATATTTATTAGAGGTACTCATGTGCACAGCTGACATACGAACGAGTTAGGTTCCGGACGATATTTCGTAAGTTGAATTTGTCCGTAAGTTGCTTCAGTGCTATATTTTGCATGGAATGTATGTTTAAGGTTTATATAAGTATTTTTAAGGCTTGTGTAAGTAACCTGTATTGTTTTGTACTAAAAAAGAAAAAAAACATTTTATAAAATAATATGCTCTACAAAGATAAATAAAGTGGGGTTTTACTTACTTTTGTGCTTCAAGAGGTCCTCCTCCGTGGTAAAAAGTGGCTGAAAAAATGATTCCACTTTTATTTCAAAAGAAACGGCTCGCCTCTTCTTTCAACTCTACACCAACCATATTGAATGGATGCACAAGATATTAAACAATAAAAACGTTATTGGCACGCTTGGGATACAGTACACGTAACTTACAGTTTTTTCCGGATATTTTTCGACATCCCGAAAAAAAATGATTGTATCTGCTGGAATCCGTAAGGCGAATGCAGGTAAGTTAGGAAGCGTCTGTATATTTAATGGTGGTGTCCTTAACCTCAAAATATTCTTACTTGCTAACTGGCTGAAATCATCATTGCAGCTCGTTTTTTATCTTTTTGGGCGTTTGGATTGGTATTTGAGAGGTATTTGAAGCGGTCCTTTACTTACTTTCATCATTTTCATCCTTGAATAAAAGAAAACCGCAAGCACGCACAAGATACACCAACACCAACCCCCTTCCCTTCAGCGTAGTGCGCTTCTCGGCGGTACACCAATGATTTAGATAAAACATATGGGTGCGGTGGAAAATGTATGTATACAGGCTCTTTGAACTCAGTTGGGCATTGTCTACACATACTTTAGAGAGAAAATATTTAATTTCAAACGTTTTTAAGGACACCTCAAACTAAGGGATGTGTGACTTTAGGTCTTGGAGCGGTTGTATAATGATATAAGTGGCATATTTTCATATACATGCACACACTCATAATCTATGAACACTTATTATCTCAGTATTATGGTGGCCATAACAATATCTTGTCATTTTAGTTATTACGGCAAACGTATTAAGTATTGGTAAAGGCACACTCCAGTCTCTCCAACACTGCTTGTGAGGATATGTTTAGCAAAGCGATTTGTTATTGTAGATAAACATACAAAAAACCACAATAAAATAATGGATTTTGTGTGTATTTTTTTCCAAGTAGAGCATTTGGTACATATATTTTAAAAAAGACCTGGAATGTATATAAACCCAAGAAGCAAAATCTTATCAGTTATCTGTATCTGCAAACAAAAACAGTTATCGTGCATTCCTACTCTCCGAGGGTTTTGTTGCTAAGGTTATTTATCATATTGCCGTTTTGGAAGTCAAATGATTTAAATAATCTAGGACGTTTTTTATTCACTAGGTGCGCAATGTGCGCTGCATCAAATGCCACAAGTGGGGCCATGTGAACACGGACCGAGAATGCCCACTTTTCGGACTGTCGGGCATCAACGCCAGCTCTGTGGCTACAGAGGAGGGTGCAGGTACACTTGGATATATTTTGTAACACTTTCTTAAATAATACTTGCATTATAAACACACCGGTTCAGAAGAGAAATCTGAATATTAATCAGTCTGAAAATGAAACTATCAGCAAATGAGGCAAGCAAAGTCTGTAGAACACTCAAGTTTCGTTTGGGATTTGATCTGCATAAACTGTTAAAGTTGCCATCAGACTCAATTTGACCCGATTCTGAACAAATCCGTTTATCGTAGGAACATTACTCTATAGCACATTTTTTAACTAACGGGTACCTCATTCAAAATATGCTTTGAAAATCGATTGAGTGTTCTGAGTAAACCCCAAAATTAAAAGAAAAAGCTTGCAATTAAAATGCGTCACCGTCAGTAGCTGTCAATGTTACCGAATGAGTCAAGTACACTACAGTTGAACGATTAATTTAGCTTTTTTTTGGGGTGGAAAGCATGATTTTGATGTTTTTAATCCAAAATCGTGTTTCTGAATTCATAATTCTTTGAAATAATAATACTTTGGATCCTTTTCAACAAGAAGTCTAAACTTTAGCTCTAATATTTTGTTACTGATTAGAGCAGAGGGCTACCAGTTTGATGCAATTTTTTAAAATAACTTATAATATTAATACTATATTATTATGTTATTATCATTTTGTAAGTGTTAAAAATAAGGTTGGTATAGGCTCAGCCAACCACTATTACATCTGCCCTGTATAAGAGCGTCGAGTAATTTACATATAGATCTTGTACGGTATTTTTGCAAATCTATCCACCCTGGTCCTGTGGTGAGGGGCCTTCTCCCTCTGGGAGGTGTGAGAATTATCCCACCGTGGCGATTATTGTAAATAATTTTGGAAAACTTGATCGTGTATTTAATGACAAGGATTATGTCAATGTTTATTGAATCAAATTTCCCGAAAAAAATCACTATGATCCATCACTGGTGAGCTACTTTCAAAACCAGCTTTTCTTAAGGGCCGATAAATGTTTCCATCCATCCATCATCTGCACCTCTTATCCTCAGTAGGGTCACGGGGGTGCTAGAGCCCAACCCAGCTGTCTTTGGGCAGTGGGCAGGGGACACCCCTTACTGGTTGCCACACAGGGACAGACAACTCACTCGCTCATTCACACCTAGGGACAATTTGGACCGGCCAATTAACCTAACATGTATGTTTTTGGAGGAAACCAGAGTGCCCGGAGAAAACCCACACAAGCACGGGGAGAACATGCAAACTCCGTGCAGGAAGGTTTGATCCCATGAACTAAGAACTGTGCCACTCATGCGCTAACCAGTGCGCTGCCTTGCTGCCTCATTTTATTTATTTTGTGTTTATTTTTTGATTTGCATATTCACTATTGGAATAATTAAAAGTAATCAAGTATTATGGTATTTGATTATGGTACTGAATACATTTTTCAACATAACTAACTGTTTTTGATGAAATTTTTAAAGTCACCCTCCCAACCCTGAAGGCAACGCCGCCACATTTTTGCAGTTGTGCAATCCGCGCATAACAAAGTGTCCCCCTGAAGAATCTGGTCGAAGCTCCTTTTAAAATTGCTGCTGTCCTGCGTCAGGAAAAAATGATTGTGTATTGTGATTTCACCTAACCACTGCTTTGATGCACTTGATATGGCGCCATTTGCTCCGCTGGAGGCGGAGTGACTCGATCTGATGTCGGGTACTGTTAACAAAGCAGCCCCCCCCCCCTTCCAAAAACTGAAATTGCGCAGTGGACTGTGCTCTGATTGTGTGATTTTCGCTAACAGGTCCCTCCATGCACCCTTCCGAGCTAATGGCCGAAATGCGCAACAGCGGCTTTGCCCTTAAGAAATGTGTCCTTGATCGCAGCGCCACCGTTTGTGATGCGGCACAGGTAATTACCTTCATTTTCTTTCACACAGGGTTTGTACCGGGTCTCAAAATCCTTGGAAATGCTTGAATGTATTGTTGTGTTTTAAAGGATTGAAAAGTCCTTGAATTTTAGGTGAAGTGATTGTAAGTGCTTGAAATTTCTAAAAAGGTCTTGATAAAAAATGACGCATATTCTGCTCTCTGGTTGGTTTGCTTTGCAATCACATGTCTTTTTCACTCTTCATTTACTTACAGCTGGCATTAGTTTGTACGGCATTGTCCTATGAAGTGTCATCGCCCCCTACAGGTTGTACCTCAGAGGAAATGTATATTATTGCAAATAATACGCATCAATTACAAACATTTATGTTGGGCCATGCAAAAAAAATGAAAGTAGGGTTTCCCAATGGTAAATTTTCATGGAAAGAACTTCCCGCAACTGAAAATGAGTCATTTTTACCCAACACCTATTAGTAGAAAGATTTGTCTCAAAAACAAATAAATTTGAGATTTACTCAATATCTAAAAGACCTCTATCTCGATAAATACACCTGCAAGATTAAAAATGTCATGTGTAAATCACATATATATATATATATATATATATATATATATATATATATACATTTGTGGCTCTCCAATCAATATACATGATTTACAGAAGATTCCATTTTTTTAATGTTACTGGAAGAATTGGAAAATTGGCTTTGAAAGTCCTCAAGGCATCAATGTGTAGGGCGGCATTGGCTCAGGAGGTAAAGCGCTCGGCTTGGGATCAGGAGGACGCAGGTTTGATTCCCGACTCCTCCGTGTTATATGTCGACGTGTCATTGGGCAATGCCCCCGATAGCAGGTAGTTACCTCGCATGGCTGACGCTGTTATCGGTTATTTAGTGTGTAAAAGGGAAAAGTGTGAAGCACATTGTAAAGCGCTTTGGGAGGTCTTCATTGACTTGAAAAGCGCTATATAAATGCAGACCATTTACATTACATTTAATATTTGAACGCCAGATGGCACTATTGTCTAATGATGCTTCACTGTGCTCTATGGCACTGATTTTCGTTCACAAGACACCAGACAAATATGGCAGCGTCCTCTAAGTATGGATTCCACTATGTAAAAGAAATACACATTTTTCGACTTAAATTTTTTGGGGAGAGAAATTAACATTGGTATGATAGCGCATTAATTTTTACCCAGTATTCTAATCAATGTTGTTGTTGTTGGGTTTTTTTTCCTGATTGATTTTTCTTTGTACCAATAGTAGGTATTATACACTGTCCCTTTAAGAAGTGCTCAAATTTGGCCTGCACACTCACACAGTTATTGTATAAGCCTACACACTCTTGATAAAGGGCATGCTATTAGTTAGTTCGTCAGCATATGCTGTCAGAATTTGGATTATTTTTACCTTCATGTCATTCTAATCACTCAAATGAATGTTATTGCGTGGAATACAGTTGAGAATTATTAAGAAAAAAATACATTCTAAAAATCAAATGAATATAAGGATAAGCTGCTGGAAGATAAATGAATGCGTATTTAATTATAGAAATAGATGAAAATACATACATACATAATCCTTCATCCTACTCACTTGGGTGCATGTTTATATCGGATATCATTGTATTGTACAGTTATTTCCTTGATTCCATTTGTTAATTAGTACTTGATGTTATTTTTTGTGCTGTGCCTAAATATAACGCCACTAACAAAAAATAATAATTGTGAGGTTAAGCTACAGGAAAATGAATTCATGACTTTTGTTTAATAACTAACATATATAAAATCAAGCATTATAAAAAGATAAAAATAATTAATGTAGAATAAATAATATAATTATGATTACTATTATAAAAATATGCAAATGTGATTAACTTAAAATTAAGTAATTTGGAATTAGATTTTAGTTTTAATTTGAAGTCTTACACTGTTTTCAAATACAAATCAATAACTATTTCACTTAAAAATTATCAGACTTGAATTGTATTGAAAGAAAATTACAGCCTTGCATTTATGTAAAATGATGAAATGGTAAAAAAAAAAACGACTTGATGCAAATTATACGTTGGTGTTAAATCATGCGATCCATTCACCACGAGAGGGAGCCCATTGACAACCTGAAGTAATTGTATCTAACTTTGGCGAGGTGTGTTCACGTCAATCCCAATTTTCACATTTTAATTTCAACATTTCTATCAAATCGACGTTTATTGCCTCACATTGAAAAAAACAATATATGAATCTGATACATCACTCAACACATTTAGGTTTATCTCTACAATATTTTTTTCAAATGATTGGATTCGGGGAGGTTTCTTTAAAAGTGTACTGGTATTTTAAAGCCGTTTTCAGCCTCACACTAATATTACCTATGCTCATTTTCTGACATTCTAACAGCCAAATGTGTGACTCAATGTTTTTTTTTTTATGTCAAAAAGAAAAAGAAAATAGTCTTAATTTATGGCTTTTTAAATGGCCATTGCAATGTTAAGGACTCAGCCTTAATTTGTCTTTTAAAATAAAAGCAAGAATCTTGTTTGTGGTTGTCTCTCTTTTTTCCGCTACTGTATATGGATTTATCTTTCAGTTGTGAATATCCACATATTTCTTGCATATCATTAACGTATAGTTTTTTTACATCTTTATCTTTTTACACATTCATCTTTTTAACTTTGCACTCAAGTTAGAAGCCCTCCAATTTTGTTGTACTATCGTTTTATGAAAATTAAGGCCTAGTTGTAAATAAACACAATTTCAACCTGTTTTTCCTTTTTTCCTGTTTTGAAGGAGTTTGTTGCGAGCGACCAAGAAGAAGATCCAGAGGTGGAATTTTTGAAATCTTTAACAACAAAGCAGAAACAGAAGCTCCTCAGGTAAGGGAGGCAATTATTGTATTTCATTTCATTTTTTTATCTAAACTTGGATGAGCAAGTTAAAGCAAAAAAAAAGAGTCGCAAAATTGTTAATTAATCAATTTTTATCAGGATACACTCAAGCTTTTTCCTGTGATACCTTTTTTCCCCCTGTGTTTTCTCAATTGTGTATCAAAGTATTGATTTTGAACTCATTTTAACCTTGTTTTTGATGAACAGGAGAAAAAAATCAATCAAAACTCTGCTTGATCTAAAATGATCTATAATGTGACTGTCTATTGACCACGGCAAGCCACTCCCCCTATTATAAACCTGTTATTACCAGTGTCCATAGTAAAAGTGTATTAGTGCAAAGATTATGTATCAATTATGGACATTTATTAAGGGCAATGTGCAAAAATAAGGTAATGTTTCCCAGTGGTAAATTGTAACGGGAAAAACATGAAACTGAAAATGTAAGCTACATACTATCGTCATGTTTACCCTTTTTTGAAAATATTCATTTTGCCAGTTTCCTACACGTGCCGTGAGACCTTGTCTAGTATGCCAGGGTATAGCCCAAATTCACACTTACATGGGTGGAGATTTGTTCTGAAAATTTACTCGAGATATAAAAATCATATGTCTTGAAATTTGAACACACAAGAATAAATATTGCAAAAAATAAATTGTAGCTAAATTTATGGCTCTGCAAAATACATAATTCACATGATCGAATTGTTCTTGTAATGGTACTGGAAAAATGATAAATGGGCTTTGGAAAGTTCTCGAATTTGGTGGTCAATAAAGTGTACGAACCCTGTGTTACACTCAATGATTTCCCTCCTCAGGAAACTGGACCGTCTCGAGAAGAAGAACTCCAAGAAAAATAAGTCAAAAAAAGAGAAGAAGAAAAAGAGCAAAGGGAAGCACAAGAAAAAGAAGGAGAGCAACTCGAGTAGCAGCAGCAGCAGCGAGGACTCATCCGGCAGCTCCGAAGACAACTCGAAGAAGAGAAAGAAGACTTCCTGCCGCCAACCCATCCCCGACAGGCAACATCAGAGCCGCCGAGAAGCGAGAGGACGGAGCCCGGAGGACGAGAGAAGAAGGAAAAAGGAGGCGGCGGAGGGAGGAAAACGCGAGAGGAGCCGAGAGCGCCATCACAGAGCGGACGCTGAGAGGAGAAGAAGCAGAAGTCGCGACAGGAGCAGGCGCAAATACTGAAGGCGCTTTGATTTACAACACCCAGAAGATTGTTTTCCTGTTGAGTCTCAAGATGCGTATGGTTCCCTTTTCCACCAATAGAGGGAGGCAGCGGAGAAGTAGAATCTGCTCTGCATGTGGAACCCGTTTAAAATATTTTTCTGACGTGTTATACTGTATTATTACATACATATGTTTCTTCCGTATTTTATGTTTTTGATAATTTCAAATTGTGTCTTTGTGCCCTTATAATAATTTGTGTAAGGGGGGGGGGAATACTGCTACGTATAATAAGCAAGACTAGATTTACACCAACTAAAGAGATGAAGAAATAATTGTTTTGTGTTACTTTGCAAATAAAACAAATTGCCTTTGGTTTTACCCTACATACCCTGCTGTGAGTAAATAAGGTCCGCGGTTTTTTTCTTTTTTTTGTAATCTTTATTATCGCTTATTAAGGGGAGCAACTAAACTGGATGATGTTGACAGATATGTGTAAAGACAGTTTTGGGGGACATGTAATAAAAGAAATGCAAAAACAAAACAATTAAAATTTATTTTTGATTAGTTTCCTCGATTTAAAAAAAAGCACTCTTGTGTAATATCACAAACCGCAATTTTTTGCCCGGGTGCATATTCCCCCCCAAAAGATTTTTGTCACCATTAAAAACAAGGATACAAGTGAGGGAAATTAACAGTGCTAGGCCGCATATTTTTTTAAGAAAATGATGCATTAAAATATCAATATCGCATGTTTTATTTCGTTATGCTTTTCTTGTCATTTAAAGACAACAATAATGCATTTCCACGCATTATTTAAATATCACGATTCGAATTTGATCTAAAGCGCATTAAAGAAAAAAATGTTTTTTCAAATTGTACCTCATGACTGATATTCTAAAATCACGCATGTGTTGATTGTGTAATTCGATCCGAAATCAATTTTGAATTGACAGGAAATAATTTAGAGACTAGAACTGAGTCCGGCGTCTGCCTCAAAACCATAAAGAATGTTGATTTTTTTTTTTTTTAAATCTTGTTTTATCCTAATTTGACACTTCAGAACCCAGCAAAAGGCATTGTTAAATGTCGTTGTCAGACAAAATAAGTAAATATTTTTTAACATTTGTGTGATTCCAGGAAGAAACGTTTTGAAATTCCATTGAATAACCTAATGGCAGGCCAAAAGAACGAAAAATACGATATTTTCTTTAATATTTGTGAGATCCCAGCAAGAAACATTTTTTTAATTTTATATTACAATCTAATCACAGGCCAAAAGAAAAAATTGCTATCTTTTTTTCTCTAGTTTTTACATTTCTGTGATTCCGGTAAGTACCGGCTTTTAATTGTATTTGACGACTTAATGCCAAGCCTAAATATTTTCAAATTGTCTGAAAATATATGTTTACAGTTTTTGTTCTCAGTTTTTTATCATTAAACCCAGTTGACCGTTTTCGACAAATTAATGTTGTAATCTCTAATTACAAATAAAAGCCACATGGGACTGCATGCGTTCCAAGTCCTAATTAACAAAATTTGCATTTCCCCATGAAATCTCATTTTTGTACGCCACATTATACAATCATTAAGAAAAGAAATATATTTTAGGATTTGGGCAATAATATAACAATGTAAAATGTTCCATCACACAAAAAAAAGCCTTTTCCATGAATTTTTAATGACTTTAAAAATCAAAGTCGTATACGTGTGAATTTATACAGGTAAACATTTATATATAGATTTTTGGGGGAGCAAGAAAACAAAAAATAAAACGGAAAGTTTGAAGAAAGCTGTGCACGCACATAGAACATCCACAAAGTGCATCGAAAAGTAAACTCCCTGACGTTCAGGATCGAAGAAAAACACGAATTAAGAACAATAATAAAAACATTAAATGAGCGCGTGGTCTTTAGTCATACACGAAATGGACTTAAGTTCAAGAGATACCTCCTCACCATGTGGAAAGCGTCTGAAGGTGAGATTTTATTTGTCTTTTGAAATATTCCCTTGATAAATAAAACCCGTGTAATGCAGTGTGCGCAGGGTGGTCTCTCTTTTCCATCCCATTTAGGGCTCGTGGTGTGGAGACTGGTCCTTAACCGTGATCCTAGGGTTGACCCCATCCAAAATAAGGTCCGGGGACTCGGACCTGGGGGTCTCCAGGTTGCTGGTGTCGGTGTCACTATCGCTGCCCTTCTTGCCCCCACCCCCGGCCGTGTGCGTCTTGATGTGCTTGCTCAAGTGGTCGCTGCGCATGAAGCGCTTGTTGCACACCGGGCAGGCGAAGCGCTTTTCCCCGGTGTGGGTTCTCAAATGTCTCTGGAGCTCATCGGATCGCGTGAAACGCTTCCCGCAGAAGAGCCAGTTGCACACGAAAGGCCTCTCGCCCGTGTGCCAGCGAAGGTGCGCCTTCAGGTGCGAGGTTTTACCGTATACTTTCCCGCAACCCGGGATATGGCAGCTGTGCAGTCCCTTCCGACGTAGGCTGGCCCCGGCGGGGCCAAGCCGCTCGGCCTCCTGACAGTTCGGACAATCGCAAGTCGCCCGGCCAGAATACCTCCGGGAAGAGCGCGAGGAACCGGACCCACCTCCACCCCCGGAGATCATTGCATTAGCCGCCGCTGCTGCCGCTGCTGAGGTGTCCGTGTAAGCGGGGAGAACCGTTTTGAACCCGTCCTGCGCTAGGAGGTGTTGTCCGGCGGTGAGCAGGTGCGATGTTCCGGGTCCGATCCCCGTGGAACTGAAGGCCGAGTGCGCCAAGGAGGAGAAATCCGCGTTGTAGCCGCCCAGTTGTGAGTGGATGGTTTGCGGTGCAGCGGAATGCAAAGTCGCTGCAGGGTTCTGGACGTCGAGCCAGGAACCCGGATTAGCGTGCACGTCCCACCACGGCGACGCACCGTTTGCCACCTCCCCGGAGATGCTGGAGTGGAACCCGGACTTGTACCACGACTCGTAGGGGTGCGCCACGCCCACCCGCGGGTACAAGCTCTCCGCGGAGGGGTGCACCTTCGAGATGAAGGCCGACTGGCCCGGTTCTTGGTTCCCGGTGCCGTTGGTGAACAAGCCGCCGTAGTCGCTGGAGAAGGCGGCGGAGGTGGGTGAGGTGGAGGCCAGGCAGAAGGCGCTGCTGCCGCCGCCACCTCCCGCGCCGTTCGCGCCGCTCGTGGGGGCGCGACTGGTCGCCACTGCGAAGCCGGGAAGGGTGGATCCCAAGTTGCAACTCGACGCGGCTCTTTTCCACGGGTGGAAGCCGCCCTTGGAGAAGGCGCTGGAGTCGGGGAGGGAGGTTAGGGGGCTTGTGTTTCCGATTTTGTTGCAGGTGGCGGCCAGCATTGCTAAAGGGGTCGTTCCAAATCGAGGCTCTTCCTGCAAAAGAACAAAACTTCTAGACTCTCTGCTCCTCTCAGCAACTTTGATCAACACCCCCTTCTTCAAAACTCGCAACTCACCCCAAGAATGGAAGTAGCCATATCCAAAGTTGCAGCGTCGAACCAGCTCGGAACCGGATCCGAGCCCTCCGTGTCCCGGTTGGCCTCAACACGGGTTCTGTTCTGGCTCCGGTCTACCGCCACTAACTTTAACTTGCATTTCAGCGTCTTGTTTTGAAGCGTGGCTCGCCCAGCGCGTATGGCCAATCCGGAATCGACTTTGGGGAACGCGGAAGTGGACGGCCAATCAGAGAGGTGAGCACGCGTCGAGAGGTTGCTGGGGCCACGCCCACAAGCCAGCTGCCTCTCTGTCCTGACTCCGGATCGCAGAATTCTGGAGCGTGCTTGTTTTGCTCGTTTTTTAAATGCACCGCTTTTAGTTTTTATCAAGATTTGTTTGTTTTTTGAGCAGCATTCGGGGTTATTTTTTCTGAGGTAAGCATATTTTCACTTATATTTTCAATTGACTCATTGTTTTCAATTTAGCGTCTCCATCACACGTCATGTTGACGCAAATGACTTCATTACATTACATAATTAAATCATAGCTCTTATTTGGATTCTAATTCCAATTTCACCCATTATAAAACAAAAACAAAAAAAGAGACGCCAAACAGTTGAAAATGCTATAGTGTATTTGCTGACAGGAGAATATTAAACATAACTGCCGTTCGCGTCCTTTATTAGCTGCCACTTCATCTCCATGTTTTCCCGTGGGTGCTAAAAAATGTGTTCTGAAACGTGCATTAAATATCAAATTTAATTGTTTTGGAAACATAATGAATAAAAGGCACTGTAATATGCGAAGACATAATGAAATGAAACAAGCCACGAGAACAATAACGGCCAAATTATATTAATTAATCTTTAAATATTGATCAATAAATAATATGAGGTATACAGTAATTGAATAGTCTTTATTGACACTGAATGCAATTTTCTGTACAACTGTCATTGTAAATATGCACTGATTTGTTTTTTTATCATAACATATTCATTTTTTAACGATTGTATCCTTTTTGCACATTTTTATCTTTTTATTGTGTTTTGCTTGCACTCAAAGGAGAAGCCTTCCAATTTCGTTATACTGTACCTGTATAATGACCATAAGGCCCTTCATTTATTAATCCTATTCATTGGTTCACTACGAGATAAGACGCGGCACTCCCGGATACACGTGTAATAAAATACTTTAAATAAAGAATATAGAAACAAATATAAAAGGTTATTATAGGTCAGATTTACAAAGCAGTGCTCGTCGTCTGGCCTGAGTTGTAAGCCTCAATATAGAACATTATTTAATCTTGTCAAACAGTATATAATAATGAAACAGTGACGTAAAACCCACAAATAAGAATAATTTATTTCTTTTATAATTCTGTTGGAATATTGTTTCGAATCAAGATAAAATACAATTTAATATAGTGCTGGCAACATCATTTATCTCTCCGTTTATTGTTGAAATATCTTTGGCGACCTTAAGTCAAAAGAAACAGTTATTCTTAATTTTAAAATGGGGCGATACAGTTTATGAATCAATGTGATGAAAAGGGGATGATCGACTGGGCCTCAAAAATACACAAACAAATCTTAAAACGTAACACATGTTTTGTTTTTACAATGTAACAATTTAAAACGACATTTTTTCTATTTTTAAATACAAAAACATAACGTTTCAAGACAAAAATCGGCCGTTTCAGTCTTTTCTTCATCCATTTGAGAGCGCGTGCCAATTAGGAAGCCATTACACGCTATTAGATTGATCAATGTACCTTAAACAAAGGAATGATTTATTCGGGCCAATGAAACGCTTTGTGTCTATTGTGGCGAGTCTAAAGTGCGTTTAGGGGTGCGTGCCTTCGCCCCCCACTCCTTCTAAAATATAAATTGCAACCTCACCCCCCTGCAGGCTGCACTTGCCTCAATTGCATCCGAATGACAACCGCCTCGTTTTCTGCCACGGGCTGCAGTATTGTTGCATTATTATTATTTCTTTTGCATGTCAGAGTAAAGTTGGTCAACTCCCAGATTTAATTTTGCGGGTTTTTTGAGGGAAATTATGGCTGAGCAATTTGTCGTTTAAAATAATTAAACCAAGTCGCGTTGCATTCATGTGTGATGGCAATACATAAAACATAATAAAGCGCATGAGTGCGATTTAATAGTGAGACACCCGCATGGATATGACGCAAAATGGGCATTCTAAACTGTTTTTTTTTTAATTCGAGAAGTGTGAAACTAGACCTGCTGCAAACTATAGTGATGACAATAATTTCCTAACTTTTTTTCGCTAAAAAGAGCTTAAAAAATATATAGACTATGAATTACATAAATTGTGCACAAAAGAAATTCACAGAATTCATATATAGTTGCTGCCATACTTCTTACTGTAGATGAGCCCCATTCAGGTCCATTTCCTCTCACGGCTAGTCTGTGCATTTGTATATTTTCTAATTCATTCATTTTATTTGTTTTATATTCGTTTTTGTTCCTCAATCACTGTGTGTGTGTGCTTGTGGATTTGGCCGTCTTGGTAGTTGGGGAGGAAAAGAGAATTCTTATTTTTCTTGTTTAGGTTTTTACACTGCACTGAGTTTCATTGAATTTTCTGGACAGAGCTATAAAAATACCTTTGTTTGAATTTGCTTCAATTTGCTGCCCTCAGTGTCAACTTTTTGTGTCTTTTCAAAGATTTAGCCACAGGGGCATGAAACAGCCAGCTCTAAAAGCAAGAAGATTCACCTCATCAATGAAAATTGGACACGTGGGCCAGCCTGATGCGGGTACATTTCAGATTATGTTGATGATGATGCAAGCATACTGTAATTTTTTGGAATGAAATTCATGTGCATCGTGCTGTTGTGTGATTAGTAACAAAACTGGACACTGAGGGATTAAAATGTAAATTGATTAAATTGATTATTACAAATATTAAGACATTTCATCCCGAGAAAAAAAGTATGATGATTCGACCTGGAGAGGGATGGGAGTCACCAGGCTGTATTTGCCTAAGTCACACCACAGGAAGTGGTACCCCTAAGACCCAAATGGTTAAGCTATCCGTGAGCTGTGAATTCTAATGATATTTGTAGCAGCCATACACAACAAAATATACTTTGAGGTCGAAAACACAACGCAAAATTCTAAAAGGAGACCAACAATTAGAATCTATGGAATTAAATCAATGGTGCAACACATGTAGACCCACAATATAACAATATTCTATTCAATATTTTGCATAGTCTGCAACAAAACCTAACATTAATGAAATGTACAGGGTTAATGAAAAGTTTTATGTGTTATTCAAAAGGATATCCGTTTGGTTCAAATCAGTACCCGTATCCGTTTCTCACTGTCTTGATATTCGGAAATAGAGGAACCATTGTCTAAAATTTAGCGCCATCTAGAGGTGAACTAATAATTCAGTAATGACAAAAAATATCTCTCAAAATTATATTTATCAAATCCATTTAGTGTAGTAGTCTCAAGGTTTCTTCATTTTCCTCATGTTGAGGTTTTTGAGTTCTTCCTTGCCCTCATGTTGTTTCCAGATCAGGAGATGGTGTAATAATAGTCTGAAATAATAGTTTGTGCAATAATCCTGTAATCATACTGTGCAGCCCTTTGAGACTGTGATTAAGGGCTATACAAATAAAAATGACTTGACTTGACTAGTAATAATCACTTATCATTAGGAAAGTGCCAATATCAATTTTAGATATTAATATCAGGCTGATACCAAACCATATTTTGAAGTACGCTCAATTACAAATCCCAGTATCAATTATGACAATTGTAGATATCAGATCATTTAAGTCATCATGAATCACGTCTGCCCATGAAGATTTTACTAAATTAATTCTAACGAATGATTGATACCCTAATTTTAATTACATAAATTGAAAATGAAAAGAATTCTAGAAAATAATAGCTCATTGTAGATCCTTTGATGGAAATTTGCAAGAATCAGAAATTCAGGTTTTTGTTTTAGAGGAAATTTTATGAATCAAAAGTATTAACGGCATCAGTTTTGATGACAACAGAACTCGTATTGGTATCAGTTGGAAAAAACTGCTATGAAAAACATACCCGAAAATATGTTGTATCATTAGAAATAAGCGAGTATCGACTTAAGGGATGGGTATTGACATCCCATTTTCTCACTTTCAATTCCTCTTTGGATTTCTTTCTTTCTCTCTCTTTATTCCCCTCTGTCACTATTGCTCTTCCATATCTGGAAGTACAATATTGTATTTGTGATGGCTTTAGATCCCGGTATCGGACACAATGAGCGTGAAGGCTCGATCAGACATTAAAGGCAGGTTGACATCTACCCATCAAGATTTGTTGAGATTCATTTTGAGGTATATTTGATACAACAAAATAATACATGGGGGGAAAACTACAAAATTAACACTTACTTCATAATACTAAATTTAAATGTGCTAGAATTGGAAATTCAGGCCCAATTATTTGCCAATAAACGACTTAAGCAACTATTTTATGTGCTTGGCATTGTTGCTCTTTTATTAAAGAGACAGTACATAATACTATAAACCCTCTAGTGGGGAACTAACAGAACACTTTGCTGCAATTTAAATGATTGGATATAATGGACTTGTTTACTAGAAATTATTATAACAAAAGCGAAGGAATTGTAGACATGTACTTGTGCCTTTAATATGTCAGAATAGCAAAGGACGTAAGGTCATCACCTCAAAGCTCATTATTGAACAGAAATAAGGCAAAAATGATGTAGTGGAAAATGTGATACTCGAAACTTCGGAACAAAATAGTTTTTTTCCGGTGATTTATGATCCGGTTTTAGTATTGTCACACAAACAACCGCTGCCCGTCATCATCAAGGTCTTGCTCATCTCTGAGGAACAGAATGATGAAGGTGCTGTATCTGAGTGAAATCAGGAGGGTCATCCTGCTACTGGTAACCATGGAAAACAGTACTGTTTCTTGTGGGGGAGCGATCCCTTTCCCAAAAAAACGGCCTGGAGAGGGATGGGCACCGCCAGGCTTTATTTGCCCAAGACACACCACAGGAAATGGTGCCCCTATAATCCTGGCGGTTGAATGGTGTACAATTCTATACTCAAGATTTCAGAGCAACACAGTTTTTTCCCAGTGATTTATGATCCGGTATCGGTATTGTCACACAAACAACCGCTGCCCGTCATCTCTAAGGTCTGGCTCATCTTTGAAGAGCGGGATTACACTGCTCACGGAAAAAGAACAGCGACCAGATGATGAAGGTGCTGTATATGAGTCAGATCAGGAGGCTTATACTGCCGGTAAGCATGGAAAACAGTACTGTTTCATGAAGGAGGGGAAACCCAGTCCTAAAAAACGATTTTGGTTTAGGGAGAAATGTATGAATCAAATTAATTGTATTAATTTAAAACGTATCAGCACTTGGCATCAGTACTGATGACAAGAGTACTCTTATCTGTATCAGTTGAAAAATACTGGTAGAGACTAATACTTCTGCTAAGGATCCCAGATGGAGAAGAACTCTATCCATCCATTATCTGCACTGCTTATCCTCAGTAGGGTCGCGGGGGTGCCGGAGCCCATCCCAGCTGTCTTTGGGCAGCGGGCAGGGGACACCCTGAACCGGTTGCCAGTCAGTCGCAGAGCACACATTGACAGAAAACCATTCACTCACCATCCATCCATCCATTATCTGTGCTGCTTATCCTCAGTAGGGTCGCAGGGGTTGCTGGAGCCCAACCCAGCAATCTTTGGGCAGTAGGCAGGGGACACCCTGAACTGGTTGCCAGCCAATCGCAGGGCACATAGAGACAGACAAATCACTCGCTCATTCACACCTAGGGACAATTTGAACCGGCCAATTAACCTGACATGCATGTTTTTGGAATGTGGGAGGAAACCCACGCAAGCACGGGGAGAACATGCAAACTCCACACAGGGCGGTTCCATCTCACGACTTCAGGACTGTGTCGCACACTCGCTAACCACTGCGCTGCCGTGCTGTCCCTTGGAGAACAACTTCTCTAATGTAATCCTCGCAAAGCTAGGTTTTTCCGGAACACAATAGTCTACAGGTCACAAAAATCCCCACTAGAGGGCATATAGTATTACGTACTATCTCTTTCATAAAAAGAAACTATTGTTAAGCACATAGAAAAAAAATGCCAAAGTCAAGTTAAGCAGAAACACTGTTTGGTTTGTCGTCTACGATATCGAACAGGATAAATTATGCAGCTTTGTATGGGAATCTGATTTAGCGAAAAACTCTTATTTTGTCCCAAAAATGAGTTAGGCACTCTTGTTATATTAGAATGCGGAGTCCATGTACACACATGCAACATTTTCTCATGAGACAGGTTCAGACAAGACCATTTTAATCACGGGTCAGGTTCCACTTCCTGGTAGAGTCCTGCGGGCCTCACAATTCATTCGGGCCGCTGACAGGTCGAAGCGCTGCAAAATTATTTTTTTTCAACTCATTTCCTTTTGCTACAATGAATCCTTTTGACAATATCAAAACACAAGTCATTGTACAGCTAATGTAACCGAAATAGATAGAAGTAGAACCGCTTTTAGCTAACACATGAGTTCACCCTGAAGTGAAAATGGAAGTCCAAATATTTTGTAAGAACTGTATTGTCCAGCATTAAAGGCACAGTGTGTATTATTTGACTACTAGATGCCGCTGTATTGTGCAGTGCAAACGAAAACAAGTGCCATTAAGCACAAGGAAGAAAAACTATGGAGACTCAAAGTGACCGAACCGCAACCTTATCTTTTTTAATTGAACAGAAAACCAAATCAGGGACCGGACTAGTAGATTGAGGAGAAAGAAAAAAAGAGAGAAAGAAATAAGAGGAAGAGATGGAGAGAAAAAGAGAGATTGTGGGACAAAGAAGGAGAGAAAGGGAGTAAGAGAGAGAGAGAGAGAGAGAGAAACAAAAGAGATAAAAAAGAGCAATAGTGACAGAGGGAAATAAAGAGAGAGAATGAAAGAAATCCAAAAAGAAATTGAAAGTGAGAAAGAAAGAAGGATGGAAAAGAGGAGAGAAAGAGTGAAGGGTAGAAAAAGAGAAGGGGAATGCAAGAAACCAGGAAAAAGAGAGAAAATAATGTGAAAAGGAAAAAAGTAAGAGAGAGCAAAAGAAGGTAAAAAGACACACTGAGAGAAAAACAAAGAGGAACAAAGAAAAAGAAAAAGAGAGACACTGAGAGTGAAAGAAAGAGGGATAGAGAGTGAGGAAAAGGGAGAAAGAGAGGGAGAGAGAGGGAGAGAGAGAAAGAAATACAAGTAAAGCATCTTTGTGAGAGGCACCTGGCTTTGGCAACATCAAGTGGACATACCTCAACCTGCAGCTCGTTTTTCTCTTGCGCTTCCCTCAGCATTGTCTTCCGGGCAGGATTCAATCCCTAAGCGGGCCTGATCCGGCCCACGGGCCACTTGTTTGACACCCCTGGTTTAGATGAATTTTAATACTATCATCAATTATTCGAAAAAAGAAAACAATTGCCATATGTATTCTTTGGAAAGAAATACTGTAGGTACAAACAAAAGCTATAAAACACAGAGGAGAGTATCACACCGCAATAAATAGATATTTTGTTCCTTTGATAGCATTTTTTTGTACATTATTTCTTCTATCCATCCATTATCTGCACTGCTTATCTTCAATAGGGTCACGGGGGTGCTGGAGCCCTTGCCAGCTATCTTCAGGCTGTGGGCAGGGGACACCCTGAACTGGTTGCCAGCCAGTCGCAGGGCACACAGGGACACACAACTCACTCGCTTCTTCACACCTAGGGACAATTTAGACCTGACATGCATGATTTTTGGAATGTGGGAGGAAACCGGAGTACCCCGAGGAAGCCCACGCAAGCACGGGGAGAACATGCAAATTCCACACATGTGGTTCGATCTCATGAACTCAGAACTGTGCCGCACACGCGCTAACCACTGCGCCGCCGTCCTGCCCTATATTATTTCTTATTTAACGTGTTAAAATAGTTACAAAAATACTTAAAACAAGCAAAATGATCTAGAGCAGGGGTGTCAAAAAGGCGTACCACGGGCTGCATCAGGCCCACTAAGGGATTGAATCTGGCCCGCGAGACAACGCCGAGAGAAAAATGAGCTGCAGGTCGAAATATGTCCAGTTGATGTTGCCAAAGACAGGTGCCTCTTACAAAGACGCTGTACTTGTATTTCTTTCTATCTCTTTCTCTCTCTCTCTTTCTCTCTCGCTTCCTCCCCTTTTCTCTCTCTCTCTCTCTCTCTCTCTCTTTTACTCCCTGTCTCTCTTTTTATCTTTCTTTGTTCCTCTTTGTCTCTTTCTCTCACTGTGTAATTTTACCTTATTTTGCTCTCTCTTCCTTCTTCATTTTCTCTCTTGTTTTCTTTCTCTCTCTCTTTTTCTTTCCCTTCTCTCTTTCTCACCCTCTCTTTCTCTTCTTTTTTCTCTATTTCTCTTTGGATTTCTTTCTTTCTCTCTCTTTCTTTCCCCCTCTCCCACTATTTGTTTTTTTCTCTTTTGTTTCTCACATTCTCTCTCTCTCTTGTTGTGTAGTTCCGGGCTGATTTGAACCTTTCTTAGAATCATTGAGACCCCACAAGGTGATATCTTGCATGGGGCTCCACTCCGATCGAGATTGACCGTCATGTTTAGCTTCTTCCATTTCCTAATGAATGATCCAACAGTGGACCTTTTTTCACCAAGCTGCTTGGCAATTGCCCCATAGCCCTTTCCATCCTTGTGGAGGTGTACAATGTTGTCACTGGTGTCTTTGGACAGCTCTTTGGTCTTTGCCATATTATAAGGTAAAGTCTTGTATGGGGTGGACAAGTCTTGCAGCTAATGACCTCAAACAAGTGCATCTGATTCAGGATGATACATAGGGTGCAGGTGGACTTCGAATGAGCGGACTAACTTTTAGGGTCAGAATTCTCGATGATACACAGGTCAAATACTTATTTGCAGCTGTATCACACAAATAAATTGTTTAAAAAAACATGCATTGTTATTTCTGGATTTTTCTTTTTAGTTTATCTCTCTCATAGTGGACATGCTTCTACTATGAACATTTCAGACCCCTCCATGATTTCTAAATGGTAGAAATAGCAAAATAGCAAGGTGTTTAAGTACTTATTTTCTCCACTAAAAGTCTGTAATGCCAATCTGTCATCCTTTTTTTGTTTTCAGGTGGGTTTATTTTATGATGTGATATTTTTCGGGACATGATTGAAAAGAAAAAATAAACGGGAAAATCATTTACACAGAATTATGGTTCCTGTTGATTCAAGTTGGTTATCAGTGATTAAGTTTAATGGTATTAAGGGCCAAAAACAAGAACCGTATTTTCCGCACTATAAGGCGCACCTAAAAGCCTTTATTTTTTTCAAAAGCTGACCATGCGCCTTATAATACAGTGCGCCTTATATATGGATCAATATTAAGTCGCAAAGTCTTGCAACTAAGGCAAGCAGCCGCCGACTAGATTTTCCCCCGAAGGCGAAGTAGTCCGCGGTGTATGCTGGGATTTATATGCCGGCGTTTCATTTCCTAACCAATGTGTCAATCATCATTTGAATCAGTCACTATTGGCTAAAGTTATTCGGAGGTAAAGGGGGCGGATCCTTTCTATCATTTACAGGCTCGCATAGGCTAAAGGGGCAAAACACAGCCTGCAATTGGCCGAAAAAGATGAATGTGAATAGCATTTTTGCTTGAACTACGGCATAGAGAAAACATTTTTTACTATTCTGTATTTGTAAATATTTTACTCTCCTGGATTTACTACACTCACGGTTGTAAGAAGACCATGGTTACGTATCATTATTCAACGTGATGGCTGCAAGAGAACTTAGGTGAGCTATGCGGCTTTAGATTTTCCCGTTATCTTGTTTTAGAACGATCTTGATGTTTCTGCGATGAGTCTATTTTTAAACTAAATTTAATTCAAAGTGTTTATTGTCAAATGCACAGTAAGGAACCCCGTTTCCCTGCACAATAAAATTCTTACTTTGCTGTCCACACAGTTGCCAGCAAAAAAAAAAATGGAAACTAAGAAATGTTTGGCATTTCTGGAATCCCAAGACTTTAACCTTCTGAATGATATTTGCTTCTTTGCAAGCTTTGGGAATGTTAAGGGGGTAATAAGTTTGACTGAACTATCTGACTGTTTTGTCGACGTTCCCATTGTAGCGCCTTATAATCCGGTGCGCCTTATGTATGGAAAATATAGGACCAAAAACTATTTTTTGGGGGTGCGCCCTATAACCCGGGGCGCCTTATAGTGCGGAAAATAGGGTATTATTTGCAAACAAATTGGATAGAAAAAGCTTTACTCCACAGGTCTTTTCATCAAAACTGAACATTTCTCTTTCGTCCACTCTCCTACTTGTTTACCAGACGGCTTTAATGAGTTGATGTGGATTGTTCCTATTTTTTCACACGTCAAGGTGACCGAAGCATAGCACCAATCTCGCTTGATCTGAAGAGTGACCGCGTACAATCATGAGCAATTTCCATTTTCTAGGACTTGGTAAACTGTCATTGGACCTCCAAGCCTGAGTGAAGGGATTATCCTGGATTACAGTGAAAACGCTGTCATCATAAAGACAATTGTTATTGTTTAAAGATGGGCTCCAGTGTTCCATGGTCACGACGTGGTTCCACGTTCGCATTCTCAGTGCGTCATGGATTTTTCCACTAAGTAGTTCTGCAGAGTTTTGAGTACATTGTAGAATTTCGGCGTCATTGTATGAGTGCCGGTATACTTAAACCAGGGGTGTCAAACTCATTTTAACTCGGGGCCCCACGATAGAACAAACATTCTGTTGGGGGCCGGACTAGTAGACTAAAGAGAAAGAAAAAGAGAAATAAAGAAATAAGAGAAAGAGGGAGGGAAAAGGAGAGAGGGAGGGACAAAGAAAGAAAAAGAGAGAGGGGGACAGAGAGTGAGAAACAAAAGAGATAAAAAGTCGTGAGAGAGGGGGAAAAGAAAGGGAGAGGAAGAAAGAAATCCAAAGAGAAATAGAAAGACAGAAGGAGAGAAAAGAGAAAAGAAAGCGCGAAGGGTAGGAAGAGAAAAGAGAGAAAAGGAAAAAAGGAAGTTACAGCAAAAGAGGTTAAACTACACAGAGAGAGAAAGAGACAAAGAGCAACAAAGGAAGAGAAAAAGAGAGACACAGAGAGTGAAAGAGACAGAGACAGAGAGTGGGAAGAAAGGGTTGAAAGAGAGAGAGAGAAAGAGAGAGAGAGAGAGGCCTGGGAGAGAGAAATACAAGTACAGTGTCTTTGTTCGAAGCACCTGACTTTGGCAACATCAAGTTGACATATTTCAACCTTCAGCTCATTTTTCTCTTGCGCTTCTTTGAGTGTTGTCTCGCGGGCCGGATTCAATTCCTTAGCGGGCCTGATCCGGCCCGCGGGACGCCTGTTTGACACCTGTGACTTAAACTAATGGGAGAAGTGCCTTCTGTTTCCGAGGTGCTACTGACAAACGAATGACCACAGAAATGTCGTTTCTAAATTTGATATCAAATAAAGGATGATTTTATTTGTTTCTGTTAAAGGAGGACAGACTGTTTTATTTTTCAGCGTGTTCAAATTAACATTTGTGTTGCAAGAAGAGAAGGATAGAAACAAGTACTAGAGTGAGCAGTTTGAGTTTAAAAAAAATGTTTTATACAAAACAAATACTATTAATAAAACAGAATATTCTGAGCTTGTGGCGGCACGGCGGATGAGTGGTTAGCGTTCTGAGTATTTGGGATCGAATCCAGCTATTAGCCTTCCTGTGTGGAGTTTGCATGTTCTCCCCGTGCTTGAGTGTGTTTTCTCCGGGCACTCCGGTTCCCTCCCACATTCCAAAAACATCTAGGTCACGTTGATTGGCCAGACCAATTTGTCCCTAGGTGTGAATGAGCGTGAGTTTTCTGTCTCTATGCGCCCAATGACTGCAACCAGTTCAGGGTGTCCCCTGCCCACTGCCTGAAGATAGCCTGGATGGGCTCCACGACCCAACTGAGGATATGCGGTGCAGATGATGGATGGATGAATGGATGGATGGTTGGTTGGATGGATGGATGGATGGATGGATGGATGGATGGATGGATTCTGAGCTTGTGAGTACAACCTCTCACTAGTCCCCTGTCCCGACTGAACCCTGCAGGTGGTTTGATAAGAGTCAAGGCCTCCCTCCCAAAAGTTAATAAGAAAGCTATTTTCTATTCTATTCTAGATTCTAGAGATTGTATGATGACTATACCAAGTATATTGTGATGACGAGTGAATAGAACAAGAAGTATGTGCATTAGAATATGTAGATAATCATAAGGTGCATTAAATATCACTAAATAATTAACTTGATTAAAATACGATTGTCGAGTCATGTTTATTTGTACAGTCCTTTATCACAAGAAGTCTCAAAGGGCTTCACAGACCAAATACAATTGCAAACTACAGACTATTATTACACCATCCCCTGATCTAGAACCGACATGAGAGCAAGGAAAAACTCAATGTGATGAATGAAAAGAACGAAATGGATACACCTGTCAGGGAAGACCAGAACAGAGCAGGAGACCCCAGAGCGTTCGTACAGTTCTTTATTTGGGAAAGTGTAAGGGTTAGCGGGAGACGTGATCAATCGTAGCGTGGGACGAAGGCAGGTCGAGTTTACCAGGACTGAAGAGAAGATCGTAGCGTGGGACGAAAGCAGGTCGAATCGGAGGCAGGTCGGATCGGAGGCAGGCAGGCAGAATCAGGTAAACAAGAAGGCACATGTAATCGGGAGAGTCTTCTGGGGTACAGAAGTAATCCTCAGACCAAGAGTTCTCCGCGTAACGCGTTTAAAAAGGGAGCATTAACCAATCAGGAAGCACATTCCAGCGCGCCACATGGGTAATCATGACAACACCTGGAAAACTCACACAATATATGACTTAACACAGTGACACATTTCAATATTCTCACATTGTCACTCACCAGAGTCAACAAAATACCGTGATGTTTTGCTCTTACTCCAAAGGTTTGGTCAATTGCTGTCCCATCTGTTCACAAGGGGAGACCTGAATCATAGACTTAAACTATATATGGATGGATACAACTATGGCATCCACTTTATATGAAGGGCTGACATTTTCGCCGTGGGTCCGAAATTAGAATGGAAATATCCCAGGGAAATCAACCAATACATATGAGGTTTTTTGTTTTTAGCAAGTAAGTAGTTAGCGTGTAGCATCTATCTCTGGACTACAAATCTGTCACAACCAGAATGGAAGTAGGACCCAGATGCGTAACGTTAATCACAAGTTTATTGAGATATAGAGGAAAGGCAGCACCCGCGATCCGGTGCTCGCTGGACGCGGGAAGCAAGCCGCTCACAGAATCGGAACATGTTCCGAATGTGGAAGTGGATCTTCTGGAGCGGGAGATCGTAGTGTAGCAGACGGAAAAACAGGTCGTTAGGACAGTAGAGCAGACCGTGGTCGGGGTCAAAAACAAGTCGTTAGCCGGGACGGGAGATCAAAACATGGTCGGGGTCAAAAAACGGGTCGTATCCGGAGACAATCGGGGCAACCAGGAATGGACGTGTGGCAAACGGGTGAAAAAGCAGGACCGACGGGAGGCAGAGTCAAAAATGCTTGCCTTGTGAAAACAGAGGTTCGCTAACGGACTGACAACAGGCAAGTGAAAGGACGGAGCTTAAGTAGGACGGGGAAACAATCAGGAAGCCAGCAGCAGCTGGCGCCAAACGAAAGGGCACAGGTGAAATTAATCAGTCATCATGACACAAATCCACAATGCTTTGCAACATTAGAAATACCCTGGATGATGTAAAAATGGTGGTTATGGAACGGATTAACTGCAAAAGATGAGGGAATACGTCCGTTTATTACTGTATGTTATGAGTGCTCAAAAATCGTTACATGCTGGATTTTTTTCAATTCATTAGTTAAATTGTATCGCACCTGTTTACAATAGTGATGACCTTTGTCAAAGTCCTGATATTTTCCTGGGTGGATTTTTTTTTGCACACCCTCACTTCTGTTTTCAGGACATCGACCCTTTTTGGCGTGCTGACAAAGAGAAAATTTCCCCTTCTGCGCCATTGACCCACATGAAAGCGGAGTGCCCATTCCAGCAGCGCCGTGATTTCCTCTTGTCAGCTTCGCAAACCAGCCAGGTAAGATGTCTCGCCATTTCAGCCCTCTCCCGCGTTTTGACATCTTGCTCTCTCACAATCGTCGTTTGTCTATCCTTCCTCTTGTCTGTGATGCGTGATTGCTGCTCCACTCAAGTGAGTTTTTTTATTTCAGAAAACAAAAAGCGTTGGCACTGTTAGTCAATCACGTTTGGTGAGGGTACTCCAATGGTGCTTTAGATATAAGTATAGAGAGAGATTGTCGTGTTTGTGGTATGTATGTTTTGGAGAATGTGACCTTGAATCTCACTGGTTGCGCTAAAATGGGTAGCTGTCAATCAAAACTGCTATATTGGATTGAACTTTGTCGTCATTGATGACAACTTGATAAACGGTATATGCAACCGTCAGCACCAGAACGGAAACAGGACCCAATTGCGTAACATTTACCACAAGTTTTATTGAAAGAAAAAGGAAGGGCTGCGCTCACGATCCGGTGTTCGTTAGAGGCGTGAGGCAAGTCGCTCTCGCACTCGGATTGGGATTCGAACATGGAAGTGGATCTTCCGTAGCAAGCGATGGCAGTGTCAGGGACGGAAAAACTGGTTGGTAACCGGGACTAGGAGAGCCAAGCATGGTCGGGGTCGGAAACGAGTCGTAAGCCAGGACGGGAGAGTAGACGTAGTCGGGATTAAAAATGGGTTATAAGTCGGGACGGGGGAGCAGACATGGTCGGAATCAAAACAGGTCGTAGCCGGAGATAAATGGGAGCAAAAACGGGACAGGTGGGAGTCAGGGTCGAAAAAAGGCTTGCCTTGTATAAACAGAGGTTCGCAGACGGACTGATCACAGGTGATTGACAGGACTGGGTTTACAAATGCAGTGGGTCCCTTAATGTTTCCCTACGCCTTCTAGAAGGCCCTGCTCCTAAAACTCGGGATCTGATTTGCTAACCCAACAGCTTTATCGACACTGATGTTGTGCTTTAGAGCCTGCAGACATGCTTGTGAACGCCACTGGGCGGATGTCTGACACTGGCAACAAGTAATGGCTGAAACTTGATTGGTTAAATGCTTTAATATGAAAGCGCACATCTGGAAGCAGTGCAACCAGAGGGAAGATAACGAAAAGAAGCTGACATACAACTTGACAAGTATTCATGGACAATATATAATTTATATCACATTGCTTAGATATTTTTAGGCCAGCAGAGAAGGCCTTGTAGGTCCTAACAGCCCACCACTGGCATTTATATCTACCCATCTATATTAAATGATTTTACTTGGTTTTCAATTTGTTTCATTCAAGAAACACACTGCAATAGTAAAAGTATTTTCTACAAACAAATCTCAAACGTAAATAAGTCAAAAGATCTGACAAGCTGATGGATACAAACACAAAAACAAATGCATCTTACAAAATGAACAATAGACATCCTAAAAACAATAAACAGTATCACAATGCACTCAAAACGATTAATAGTTAATGAAATATTGGTTTATGTTTATATTTTGAGGGTGTTAAACTTAAATCCATTGTGTTTATACGATGTTCCTGCACCATCCAGTGTTTAACGGGGTAGAAATCAGAAACAGGAAGTGGATCAATCTAGAAAATAAACAAAAAACGCCATTCAAATCTTTTCTGTGGTTCATTGTTGTCCTAGCATCCCCTGTAAGTATTCTTAAATGTAATACATGATTAAAATAATAAGCCTGGTTTGGTTTGGTAACTTTAAATACTACTTGCTAATGCTAATTGACATTTGTAATCATTAGCTTGAGCTACGTTTAGTGCCTTATCCACTAAGTCGAGTTAGCTAGCTTAAGGAGGGGTTTTCTTAATTTTTAGTAGTTTCACTATGTTAGTAGTTGATAGTCCAATGCGGAGATAAACTTTGCTAGTGGCTAATGCTAACTGCTAATGCTAATCGCGAAATGCTATAACTAGCATCGGTTATGTACTGTATCTACTAGCTCGAGTTAACCAACATACGGATTGTTTTTTATATTTCTTGCAGATTTATATTGTGATGAATGGACAACACCACTGTTGAGGAAGGAAATTTGGTTTTGAAGAGTTTATTACCATGCATTATCCATTATCTTCACCGCTTATCATCAGTAGGGCCACGGGGTTGCTAGAGCCCATTCCAGTCTTTAAAATCAGCTTTATCTACTAGTAGCAACACACACTCCCCTATGTGGAATTTCAAACTTCATTCTGTTCATTGGCTTTACAATGACAATTATAATGCATGGAATTTGTTGAACATAAGCTTCTTATTCTTTTAGTATTATAGTTACTGTACTTGTAGCCTACTTGTGAAAATTTAGCACATTTCTATGTTGAGAATCCTTCTAAAAGTCCTCACACTAACCAAGTGTAACGACCCTCAATCATGCGCGACACAAGGGTTCACAGTCACTCGGTTTATTGCCTGCATTCAATAAACAATACAAATATGTCAGGGCGTGTGTGCACGACCGCATACATCTTCAGCACGAGGTGATAGAGCTGAAGGTATGCCATGCAAACAACATGCGAGCACATTGATAGTGAAACCTTAATAATAACAATGAACATAGCTTTCCCACGTACCTGCATTCAATAAACAATACTAATAACGACTGCATACATCTAAAACATTAAGAAAAATGCAAAAACGGGTCATCACTCAACATGCCGCACATCGTGGCGTGGTTGCATTGAAACATGTTGCATCTCAGAAATCATCGTTTCAAGCTGCATTACTTTACTTTTAATTCGTGCTTTTTTATGCATCATTTAGCACAGGGGTGTCAAACTCATTTTAACTTGGGGGCCAAACATTCTGTCGGGGGCCGGACTACTAGATTAAAGAGAAAGAGAAAGAGGGAGGGAAAAGGAAAGAGGGCGGGACAAAGAAAAAGAGAGCAAGGGAGAGAGTGTGAGAAACAAAAGATAAAAAGTCGTGAGAGAGGGGGAAAAGGAAGGGAGAGGAAGAAAAAAATCCAAAGAGAAATAGAAAGACAGAAGGAAAGAAGAGAAAAGAAAGCGCGAAGGGTATGAAGAGAGAAAGAGAAAAGGAAAAAAGGAAGTTGGAGCAAAAGAGGTTAAAAGACACAGAGAGAGAAAGAGACAAAGAGCAACAAAGAAAGAGAAAAAGAGACACAGGGAGTAAAACAGACGGAGACAGAGTGGGAGAAAAGGGGTGGAAAAGAGAGAGAGAGAAAGATACAAGTACAGTGTTTTTGTGAGAGGCACCTGGCTTTGGCAACATCAAGTTGACATATTTCAACCTGCAGCTTATTTTTCTCTTACGCTTCTCTGAGTGTTGTCCCGCGGGCCGGATTCAATCCCTTAGCGGGCCTGATCTGGCCCGCAGGCCGCCTGTTTGACACTTGTGATTTAGCACAACTTGTATACATTTAGATACAAAAAAAGTTCGTGAAAGAAGCTCCTATATTTAGCAAAATATGAACTTTTACCGGAACTGATATTGTGCATAGCTTACCTTTAACACTAGGTGATAGAGCTGAAGGTACGGCAAGCGCAGAAGCCCATAAAGTGCCAAACGAAAAAGACAGTCGCACACGCCCAGTGTTCATTTTACCTGTGAAAAGTGATGGGTCCCGGGGACTCGCTTGCTCAAAAATCTTTGGGTCCCAACAAAGATCTATGAGTCCCAAAAATTTAGTGTTATCGAGGTTGAAATTGTAAATCGGTGACAAATATATAATACAAATCCATATATTCATTCAGTTTTAATGATCAAATTATGAATTCATTTTCTGCATCAAATTATTGTTGGTAATATACCGATTAAAGGGATAACCACAAACCTGTCTTTTTTTTTCATTTTCTCCTTTTATACTTCCTTTTTTTCTTAACTTCTTTATACAACATAATTCGTAATATCAATCATCAAAGCAAGTGAGTCGTTTGAGAGCCGGCTCTCTTTAATGAGTTGACCCAAAAAAGCCGATTCTCTAAAAAAAGACGGACTTCCTTTCACTACACAACTCGAACGCGTCTTAAAATGCATAATAAACGTACTTTGTACGGCAAAAACGTACAGGTTGACAGGTATGAATTTCTCTGCCGTTTTTTCGTGCCGGAATTATTGCCGTTGTTATCACTTTCTGCATTATGTTTCGACTTATTACTGACACTGAAGAAATTACCAATTTTGTGTTGATTTTCACCTAATACTTAGTTACACAACTCGAACGCGTCTTAAAATGCATAATAAACGTACTTTGTACGGCAAAAACGTACAGGTTGACAGGTATGAATTTCTCTGCCGTTTTTTCGTGCCGGAATTATTGCCGTTGTTATCACTTTCTGCATTATGTTTCGACTTATTACTGACACTGAAGAAATTACCAATTTTGTGTTGATTTTCACCTAATACTTAGTTTTTTCAGAGGCATACTTAAAGGCCCGGTCTCACAGCCTTTCGCGTCTGTATCGCGGGTAAAATTTTGCGATTGTTTTTTTTTTTTGCCCGTGGTTGCCGGCGGTGGAAAATGTGCAAAATTGGCCGGCGACTGTTCCGCGTCCTTGTGAATTTCTTACCGCGTGTAAAGCACGGCTGTATCGCGTCTGTATCGCGTTCTCAAAGCGTCAAACACCGTCTGCTTCACGGGCAGAAATTTCTGGCCGTGATTCAGCCGCGATACGCCCGTGAAAGGCTGTGTGACCGGACCTTAACCTTCACCTTCACTCGACGACAACCACCACAACAATGATGTAATCTCGAAGCAACGAGATCTCGTTTGCCGAGATCGGCGTGCAAACAAAAACTCGAACCCCAAGACCAAAACAACAATGGCGGATCTGCCTGACGAAAAGTTTGGAGTGCGGTAAATCTTTGTTAAAAAAAGTAATCGGGTAATAATGACAATGTCCCGGAGACGAACGTTGATTTGAGACTATTCATCCCCAGCAAAAATGATGTGTCTAGGACGCAGGGACCCGGGCAAACGAGAACACTGCACAGCCATGGCTTAATAAATGAATGCGGTACCAAAATTATAACACTAATGCAACAAAAACACAGATTTTATAAGAATTCAAAAAAACTAAACCCAATCAAATTTCAACTCTGTTACACAAGGCTTGAAAGTAATAATTCGCCAGGCGACAGCATCTTCCACTAGTCACGCCTGAAGCTTGAATTCGCTTTGCCGCATTCCATGTGAGCTCGGCATGGTGTAACAGTGCACGGCTAACATTAGGACACGGCTCAAAGGCCCGTGTAAGACATGCAGCTTTTTCAAAACGCGCTGCTCGGTTGTGCACAACTTCATCTTTGCAGGCCATTTGGTGCTTTAGGTGCAGAGATCAACATTAAAGTCACAATTCATTAAGTGGCGGCAAAACCCACATTCCCTCTGAAAAGGCGAGTGACAGAAGTACAGAGAGTTCTTGTCTGTGTTAAGTTTCAGAAGCTATGCGGTATGTTTTGAATTATGCTAGCCCGTTTGATCCGGCGCCGTATACGCGGAATCAACATTCATGTGTGCTTTCGGAAGACTTAAAATCTATCAAGAGACGGACGAAGGAAACGCTCGCATGGTTTTTGCTGTGTTTCATTTTTAATTGAGGAGGTTCAATGTAGGACGATGTTACCTCTGCCAAGGCCACACACACTGACATTTTAAGTCTCACCAAGAAATTGTGGATCTGATTAAACTCAGCAGTGAGGTTCTTTCTCGAAAAAATATTGCAGCAATAACGTCAATGAGCTATGACGTACTGTAGTTAATATGCCTATGCTAGTTTAATCAAAATAATGTGATAGCAATTGACATTTATCTGTTCCTAAGTGTGGATCGCAAAGTGAAATTGCTGTATAGCGGGGGAAAAGAAATCAACGCTAATCACCTATTGTATTTCAAACCCCCAGTAGACCAGATAAAAACTTGAAAACAATAAAATAGTACGTATTACGTACTACTTATGTGTCATATATGATTAAATAAAATTCTAAATAAATGCACATATAAAGGAAAAATAAAGGTTACCTTTGGTGTGATGTGACTGAAACTGGTACCATTGAGTTAGTGGTTGGATGCAGATTGAAGCGAAAACTGATTATGAAAGTTCCACTCTCAAAGATCATCATCCCCTTGAACACTTTGTTAGTTTAACGTTCTTATTCTTAACTATTCTCTCAATCATCGATTGGTTACGGTCATTCATCTTCACGTGGGTAACGACTTGTGCGCCTTCTTTGTGTTCCTTGATAATTGCAGGCTTTGTTTCTGTGGTTATCATGTTTTTGCTTCTCCCTTTAAAATCATCGCGAGCCTTGGACACGGCGAATAAATACAGTACAATAAATACTTGATATTTCAAACTAACTCGCCAAGTTAACCAAGTACACAGGATTCTGAACTGAATAAAGAAAGAGAAATTGTGTGACGTAGTTCAGCCAATAGCATATTTGAATTTTCATGGTGGCGTGATGTAAACCAATCGCAGACGAGTATTTTATGTGACATCGAGCAATAGGGGGCAGGCATCTTATTGATGTAACAAGTCATAAACAGCGGCTGAGTGGTTAGTACGTCCGCGGCCCAGTTCTTAGGTCATGGGATCAAACCTTCCTGTGTGGAGTTTGCATGTTCTCTCCATGCTTGCATGTGTTTCCTCAGGGCACTCCAGTTTCCTCCCACATTCCAAAAAGATGCATTTCAGGTTTATTTGCCGGTCCAAACTGTCCCTAGGTGTGAATGAGTGAGTTGTCTGTCTCTGTGTGCCCTGCGACGGGCTGGCAACCAGTTCAGGGTGTCCCCTGCCCATTGCCTGAAGATAGCTGGGATGGGCTCCAGCACCCCCGCAACCCTACTGAGGTTAAGTGGTGTAGATAATGGATGGATGGATAGTCATAAACACAAACTCCGCTAAGTTTGAATTTGAGTTTGCAAAGTTTTTGGGAACCTAAAATAATTGTTGTTGACGTTGTGTAGTGGGAATGATGCTGTCATGAGAGGTTGACCGTAAGGTGAAGACGTTATAAGGCGGGAGCGTCCTATCCCGGGGGCTAATATATCATTCACATCCTGCTTTTCAGATCCTTCTCGGAGGTCAGCCGTTTTGCCACACACCAAAAACTGAAAACGACATCTTGACAGTTGCCCAGGTAAAGACGAATTAGAAATAAACACACTTTTCTTCACCGTGAACCCCTCGTTGTAGTACTGTTCAATTTTTACCGTCTCGCTTCTTCACAGATTTGTGTTGTGCGTTGTGTTTTGCATTCTGATTAGCTATATAGTATACTAATATTCTACCAGCATGTCAATGACGTGGAGGTTTAATATGTATACATAGAAAAAAAGGTGCAGCCGACTGTCCCCAATAAAGTGAGGTAAATCTTTCAAGGCCAAACAAACACAGGTAATTGGACAAGAGAGAAAAATGTAACTCGATAAGCCAGCTGAAATATTTTTTAATCCCTCCTCAGAATCAAAGCAACAAAAACATATCGCGTTCCAGAAATGAGTCAGGCGTCGATTGGATTGCACGTCTACTGTGCAGACCCCATGGTCAAGTTGAAGTTGGGCTACGCACTGGCTCATAAAAGTGAGGCTGTGCAAATTTAGCACCCATCTTTCCTTTCCCCTGCAAAGATGAATTGGCCAATTAGTAAATTTCTGTTTCATGTCACTGAAAAGCGGTCACGTTTTATGCCAGCAGCAGCTTAAGCACAAAAAAAAATGGCTATATTGTTATGTATAAATATTCTGAAATGTATTCAATTGCTAAAGTAATTCATATTGATACCTTATTAACTCATTAAATGCCAGACATTTCTGTCATTTGGGAAGAACCAGTGCCAGCCAATTTTTGCCATTTTCACTCATTTTAAAGGCATACAGAAAATGTAGTTCTATAGCTATATAGGCATTGGCCATGTCAAAAGAAAGCTGGAACTTTTATCTTTTATTAGAAAAAAAGTATGTTTTTAGCTTTTACCATTGTCTAGTAAAAAAAAAGCAATTTCACGCAGCTTAATACTTGTTTCCAAGAAAGCTTTTTGTGAAAGGATGCATTTAAACTGAACTTTTACTTAGGGGATATTTTGGGGGATTTGTGATACCTCCAATATCTAAACAATGCTCTCCATAAACACAATTGCACTTTGCATGCAAAATAACATTCTGTTGCAAGAACACTAAAGGTATGCATGAACTTTGTAAGAGCTTATCGGCACCCAATGTTTCTTGTGACGTGATTGCATGATTTCAGTCACCATGGCGATCACTTTACTGCAGTCATGTTCAAAACGTCATCCCTCACTTCCCCAATGGATGGGACGTTGTCATTTTTTAGAAACATAAATAACGTCAACTGTCTGTATTTATCCATAGTTTAGTTACTCTGACCACACTGTTCCACTCCGCCTTCTTGCCATATGGGCAGCCTACACACTTCCAATTGCTAGATACCGGAAGCGACACTGGAAAGTGGGGCTTCCTTGATGTACGGGCAAATATTTGACCAAACCCATTCTGGCTATCTAATGGTGATTAATCCTAATAAAATATGTTTATGTTTTCGCACTCAGGGACAATGCTCCTGAAAACGTATTTATACATTATGACAATGAATGCATTAGCAGGGTTTACAAAATCCAAACGTTATTGGTGCCCTGGCAATTAAGGCATCCGTGAACCTTGAAAATAAAATGGCTCTCCAAATTTTTGTTGCATACATTTCCTTTGAGATTTCTAGTCTTTTATTGTTTTTATTTTTTACTTGTGACTTTTGCAACCTCAGCTGTGATAAGTTGACAAAAACCAATGCGGACATGGTATCCTTATTATTTTACAACAAGGGTCAAATCGGCCGCCCTCTGAAAGTAAATAGGAGAATTTTGGTACCCCATTTATATTCCACGAATAAGACTATCTTGGCGTGATTATTCTCAGAATTAAAGAATACAGTATTCGAATAAATACTCAATATTTAAATGTTCAACAGAGAATCAAAATCTCATCTCATCTCATTAGCTACACCGCTTATCCTCAGTAGGGTCGCGGGGGTGCTGGAGCCCATCCCAGCAATCATCGGGCAGTGGGCAGGGGACACCCTGAACTGGTTGCCAGCCAATCGCAGGGCACACGGGGACAGACAACTCACTCGCTCGCTCATTCAATCAAAATATTAACATTAAATGCAGGATTGGGTAGGGTTACTTTAACTTGATTACTTTCAATTAATTTGGATTACTCCAATACCAAATATGCTAATAAAAGACAAAATAAACTAAATATGAAATAAATGATGACTCACAACACATGGTAAGCTTTCTCCCCTGGCTTTGATCTCTTTGATCTCCAGCAAAACTAACATAAAATGCGACAGAAACTAAATGAAAATAAATCCAAACAGCTTGCCAACATCATTTTTGCCGTTCCATGTAATCCGTTACTCCCCAAGCCTGCACAAAATTTAGTAATTTTATTCATATTTAGTTTCTTTTGTCTTTTACTAGCATATTTGGTATTGGAGTAATCTAAAAGTAATTGAAAGTAATCAAGTTAAAGTAACCCTACCCAACCCTGATTATATGTGCATGTAGACATTTGCAGATGCTTTCAAAATAAGATTTCATCCAAAGATTTTTTTGTCCAGGTTGACGCCAAGCTCTCGTGACAACTTGTCGAAAGGAATGCTTCACACCAGTTAGTCGGTTACTGTAATGATGTGAAATGTTAATGGAACACTCCCGCTCACCCACCCCTTTTAAATGGAACACAACTAGCATAACGACACAGCATTTTCACCATTTTTGAAGCAACCCATCCGAGTCTTTACCCAGCCTGTCTTTCAAAGTCAGCTGGCTCGCAGCACACCGCAATCCCCGATAAAAATTCGAGCAATTTGGAAAATTTATATAGACTGTTTCCCGTTCAAACAATGTTCTTTTATGTTTGGCAGTGCGCATCGTGCCTGAGATAAAAGCGTCACTGACTGACTGGTTGAACAGTATTTCCAGTAAATCATCCATTGCTCTCCCTTTGAATGACGTTTATTGGGTGTTATTCAAGTGATCTTTTTATGGCTGTCACTTTGCATCATTTACCCAAGTGTTGCACATCAGTATCACTGCACTATGAAGATTTATTTTTTTACGACCACTACCTGTATTTTTACAGTGGGTGTTTGATAGTGACTGAGACCAGAAGGAGGAATCACTCTTCAAGTATGATATATCTATTTCTCGCTTTTTTATTTTTTATAAAATGTCCTTCAAAGTCCCAGGATGTATTATATAGCAACACAAAACTACTCTATCAATTTAAATAAAACAATATGGGTTCTAATAAAGGGCAGCATGGCGGCGCAGTGGTTAGTGCGTGTACGGCACAGTTCTGAGGTCATGGGAACCTCCTGCGTGAGTTCAAATCCAGCTACCGGCCTTCCTGTGCGGAGTTTGTATGTTCTCCCCGTGCTTGTGTGGGTTTCCTCCGGGCACTCCGGTTTCCTCCCACATTCCAAAGACATGCATTTTAGGTGAATTGGCCGGTCCATATTGTCCCTAGGTGTGAATGAGCGAGTGAGTTGTCTGTCCATGTGTGCCCTGCAATTGACTGGCAACCAGTTCAGGATGTCCCCTGCCCACTGCCTGATGATAGCTGGGATGGGCTCCAGCACCCCCGCGACCCTACTGGATAAGCGGTGCAGTTAATGAGATGAGATTAGATGGGTTTTAATAAAAAAAAACGCATGCACTATCTTCTTAACATGGTTTTACAACGACTCGTAGGTTTTTAAATTTGACATTGTATTAGATAACTTGAAGAAGCTGAAATGTTTGACCGCCATTTTACTACTACGGAAGACCGCCTGACCTTTTTTGCAAAGGTAGCTTGTCCCGGTGGTGCTTTTAGCACTTAACGGCCAAAACTTTCCACAGTTAAGCTCTACATCTGATATTCACAGAGACTTATCATTCAGGCATCTTCCAGGTTTTTTCCCACGGTTTTCTTCTCTAGCCACTCATGTTATCCACTTGCCAGCAGACTACGGCTCACTACTAGCTGCAATTGTTATATTTAGGTGCTCTGTGTAAATAAAGCTTGCTTCTTCCTTTAGGGTCAAACACTTTTCACAGTTGGTTCTGTGATTTAGGGTCCCGACGCTTGACAAATTGTGGTTTACTCTTGCAATTTCTTCTACTGAATCTTTTAGCCGCTTACACTAACTATTCAATTTTTTTCAGTCGCTCCGGATGTATCAAGCTCGCTTGTTCTCTTATTGTCGCTCGCAGGGAAATTCATCCTCGCTCACGCATATGGCAGTAGGCTATTGCGAAGTGGTATTCTTGGGGCTTCCATGGTACGTCCTCTTCCAATGCACATGTTTTAGCTCCATTCTACGCAACAACGACCTCTAGTTGTAAACTGTGACACAATGTCACTTTAACAAGGACTAAAAAAATATATAAGTTTGTGATAAAGATCTTAATTCTAGATTGCCATTTCTTTTCCTGAGTGGCTACTGGCAGCTTTCACAAGTATTTGTACTCAACTGTATTCAGCAACAGACCTATAAAAGTATTTTAATTTTTTTAGATGTTACAATAGTTAGTAGGAGTATTATTTTATAGTTTTAATAATGATGAAGCTCTAACTGCTGAAGGAAATTTCTATGAACGTTTCAGAGCGCTACAAATGATTCGTATTCTAAATGAGCATCGGTAGTCTTTTTATAATGCTGGTCTTAGTCTCAGACATGCCTTGATTCACAAGTGATGTCTTTAGCTGTACTTAAGCAGGCACAGCGAATAAGAATAGTCTGTGTGTGTAACTAGCCATGAACTGATTATACGGCAAGCAATATTTGGCCACTATGGGTGAGTGATGTGATGGTCACTTACATGCTAATATATTTGGAGCAAGCTGGCGCTTAGCCATCTACACAGCTGTTTTTTTTCATGTGAGAATGAGCTGGCAAACGTTCTGCAGTCTTTAAAATTTAACAGCCCGAACCCACATTTGTGCTCATCTGAGTATGCGGATAAGCTGCTCGTTTAATCAGCGTCGACTTCTTTTGTTATATCTGCTGCTGAATTTTTAAGATGATTCAGGCGTGTCCTACATTTTTTGACAGTTTCCTTCTCTAAACACTCATGTTAGCCACCTGTCTGCAAGCTATGGCTCGCCGCTAATTTTGTCGTTAGCTGCTCTTGCTTGGTCCTTCAGTGCCCTCCCCCTCTCAAAGCTGCTAATGAAGGAGAATGTGGATGTGTTCCGGGATTCAGGGTCTTGACGCTGGACAAATTCAATCTTATACTTGGTTTCTAGAAATTTCTCCCGCTAAATGTAGCCGCTTAAGCCCACCCTGGCCAACTCCAGGTATTTGCTCTTTTCAGCCGCTCCAGTGTTCAAGTCCCCAAGTCCTTGCTAAGCCTCAGGACTAATTGTAGAACCAGTGATACCAGGAACATCGTCCTCATATCTTGCCCAGCTACTTTTGGCAACACTGCAAAGTCCCCTAGTCTGTTTTCTTTTTTTTTTTTCATCGATTAGTTGTGAAGAATGCAAACGCGGTTTGTCACCTAGACAAAAGAGAAATTCAATACTAATTGTCGGTTTTGTCTCACGCGTCGTGATGCCTTGGGGCATTTCAACTTCATTCCAGGCACATGACTTACTGGTACTTTTCTATTACTGGTGCAGGTTTTTAGGTTGGATGATAGCCCAGAATAAGTTAAAACTCTGGGGGAATTCCTAAGATCTGTACGGTGTTTGATACCCTTCAACCTCTAAGGTACCAGATTCAAGCCCAAGTTTAATACATGTCAGGTATCTTACAAGTTGCGCAATTTCTTTCAACCTCAGTCATTTCCATCGAGACTCATATTCATTGAATTTAGGCGAACTCTGTGTTCCTACGTCAGAAGTAACACAAATAAGAAAATTGAGAATGTGAACCCTTTTTGTCATATTTGTGGTTGAAGCTTTAGTCGGGACATCTGGCTTATAAGCACTTCATGTTTTGGAGGATTCCTTAGTCTCCTCCGAAACAGCCGATTTAAGTGACCAGATTCATTGTCCAGCTCTCTGATGTTTTAATCATTACATTGAGCTGTGTAAGAGTAGATGCACCTCTAAAACAAGTAGAAGGGTGGCCCCCTAAAACTGGATTTTCCTCATCCCTGAGCCAGAGGGACACAATCCAGTCCGCTGGCTTTAACTTTCCGTAAATGCTGTCAGCTCATTGAACTAGTTAACGTTAAGCTTGCAATTCCCCGCCTAGTGTTTTCTGTAACTGACGACAGAAATGGCATCTCTCCAGGAATTATACCTGATGACTCACCGGCACACAATTACCGTGTCTGCATGCCTCCATAGTACTTGTAGGTATTGCCGCCAAGATATTTGTGGAGCGTGAAAGCGTTCTGAAAAGCTCTAGCCAGACGCAAAAACCGAGGACGCTGTACCGAAATCCTCGTGCCTGTATTTCATTCAAAGCGAGTCATAACTCAAGGCAACCATGTTTTTTTGTCAAGTCTTTTGTTTGCTTTAAAAATCGGCCAGTAAAACAAACTCCCCGGGTGTGTGCACCTTTTGTTTGAGGTTTGTACCGCTCTGTGTTTTAAGCTACGCTGGCAAATCCCCGTGCAGATCGTCCTCCTTTTGTGCTCTCTGTGTTTGAGGCGCTGTCACAGCATTTAAATGAGCGTTTTGCTCGAGCAAGAATGAAGAGTTTTTGTCAGCTTCCACTCGTGGCGGATGATTAGAGCGAAATGCCTTCCCATCTCAAGTGGAGATCGCTACGGCTCCAAATAAAATCTTGGGTGATTGAAGGTCGCAATATTTTGAATTCTAATGGGCCGAGAGATGAATGGCCTGAAATAGACTAGCGACTCTTCCTGCTTCCTCCTCCTACTCAGTCCACCCCCTCTTCCTTGTCCTCCCCCTTTCACTCCTGTCCACTGTGAAAAGAACCACTGGGAATGGCAAGGCCCGATGATCATAGAATTATTGGACGGTGATTCTAAACCCTTCAAAGAGGAGTTGCTATGGAGATCTCGTTCCAAACTGTGAAATGATTTTGCTTTGAAAGGCCGGAGGGTCTGAAAGGAGAACACATCATTGTTCGGGTTAGGAAATTGCTGGTGCCTGTGCAATCAGTGGCACTATGGAAGTGAAGGACCTGAAAAGGTTTGTTCCCTGATGCGGGACAACACTCTGGGTGCATGCAAGCATTGCTTCCAGCCAAGGCACTCTCGTGCTCTGCGCTTAAGCAAAACAAATGGAATGTCACCGGTCAAGCTGAGGGGATGGAGCGAGTTCAAATGTTTTTGTTGTTGCTGTCAGCAATAAATCAAACCTGATCTCTTTATCATTCTACTTTTAAGTCAACGCATCATCACAGTAGTTCTAAAAAGTATTTCATATTTTTTTAGAAACACATGACTCAATATTTAAAATTAAAGCATTTTGAAGAATAAATCATTTGGCAAAAAAACAAGAATCAAAGCGAGAAAGTGGGAGTTGTAGGAGTTTGCTTTAAAAAAAACAATATATTATTGTATTATTTGTTTATCACGAAGACATAAATTATAGAGACAAGTGCATTTTACTTTAATCCTCGCCTGCACGGTTCGACAACGTAGCTACGTGACCTTTCCTACGTGCCTACGGCAAGGTTTTTGTGTAAGTTTCCGTCTTTTATAGAGAAGCGTCTCTTTCGGCTCGGCTCACTAAAAAGAGCTGGCTTTTTCGGCACCTGAACGGCTATTCTGATTATTTTTTGTTTTTATCCATATATCAACAATAGAGTTACAAACTTTTGCCCGGGCTTAAAATGTCAATCATGAAGACAGGCTGGCCCAGGCCTCTCTCTCTCTTTCTCTCTCTCTTTTTCTCTCTCTTTCTCTCCCCCCCTTCTCACTCTCTCTCTCTCTCGCCATTTTTTTCTTTTTTTTCCCGACGTGGATGATCTGCACAGCATGTTCTTACTTTTACTCAAGTAATTTAGATCACTGTTTTTACTTCTACTTGAGTAATATTTTTCTGAAGTAACAGTACTTTTACTTGAGTAACACACTTTGACGCTGCATTTCGGCGCCGAAATGCGCACCTTTGCGCCCAAGTTATATTATTCAGATACCTCTATAATAAGGAACATGCTTACAAAACTATCAGTTTCACTGAAAATCACTAAATCGGAAGAAATCTTTATCCTCAGGCTCACAGAAGAAGAAGCGCCGCTTCCTCTTTCCATCTCTATGTCCCTCATATCAGACGTCATATTCACTTCTTGTCAATAGCTTACAAGCTTTACAAACTTTTTTCATTCTTTTCGGCCAAATATTTCATTATTTGCATCGTGTAATCTGCAGAATAGGATTTATTTTCGTTGCCATTATGTTCAGTTTAATTTCGCTGCACTTCGAAGCGCACACTTGAATTCAGGGACTCAGCCCGAAGTAAACCCAAAGATGCGTACTTCAGCTGAATCGCACACTCCGATTGAGAAGTACCCACGGTGCCGAAGTAAAACTGAAGCTTTACTCAGGGCTCGGTCCCTCAAATCAAGGTCGGGTTTGGGTGGGTTCGGGTGGGTTAGGTTGGGTTCTTGCGGTTTCGGGCTTATATTCGGGCTGGGTCCGGTCAGCCTGAATTTTTTAGGCTTGATCATACCTCTAAGTATCAATTATTGTTAAAAAAAAAAAGAGAGAGAGAGAACGAGACCAAAATGAAAAAATAAAAACAGAAAAGAAAAAAAAAACTGGGAAAAAGAAGGGGAAAAAAGTAACAAATAATAGGAAAAAAACTAAAGAACAAAGGGCAAAAAAAAGACGTGAAAAGCTAGGGAAATAGAAACATCAAGCTGGGGGAAAGGAAACATACGAAAAAGAAAATTAAAGAAGACAAAAAGGGAAAAATGCAGTTAAAAGGACGTGGTTTTTGGGGTGTCCTTGATCACTCTCGTGTTAGATTCAAATAACTCGCAAATGATTGTAATGCAATGTAATGTTTTTTGCCAACATTGGATTTCGATTAAAAGGTGTAATTAATTTTGTTCTATATTGTGAAACCAACTGAATAAATCCACAAAATGTTAGTATTGTGTGACAAAATATACTTTTTGTTTAAATGGAAATCTCATATAATGGTTGTTGTAAAAACTACTGATGTGTGGGCCGTGCGACCTTTCCAATATAACATAATCCAATTCATTAAAATTTGAAAAACTAACCAATGTTGCCAGAAAGCTAGCAGATGTAACATGATTTGATCTCAGGTTTTGGACATGTTTGATAATGATTTCCTTGCCACACACAGGATTAATGTTGCTCACAGACTTTTTGTGATTGCTCAGACCCGCGGGAGCCTCGAGGGAACATTGGTTATGAGTAAAAGTTCCGTTTGCAATAATTCAGTGAGTTTCAGTGCTACTGGTTTTACTTGATTAAACATTTTTTTAAAAAGCACTGTCAGATTAGCCAACGGTAGGATGTCAGCAGAACACGGTTCCTTAAAATAATAACAACGTATACACTGCAAACAATGTTCTCCTTGTTATGCATTATTACATTAAGCTGTTTCTTGCATTATTTATCTTTTGTTTTTACATGTTTTTATCATCAATTAAAGGGACCTTGTGGATTATTTAGCGCTTCCTAGTTATGGGAAAAATTCACTCATTAACAAAAAACAATTCTTGATTTGAATAATAAGCAAAAATACATGAACCATCATACAAGTTTCCTTTTTTTAAAATAACCATTGGTCAAGAAATTTGGCATTTAGTTTACATAACATGAGGCTCAACTTGAGGGAGCTGACATGAATGTCAATCATCTGTTTCAAGGTATCCATCAAAACAATTACCTTGTAAAAGGCCATGCAAAAAATTGAAGAAAAATGGTGCAGTTTAGTCATTCTGAGTTTCTGTAGTTTGTATTTCTGTGTGCTTTGTAGCACTCATATTTGGTTGCACTGCACAATACAGTGACATCTAGTAGCCAAATATTAGACAGTGTCCCTTTAAAATAATCATTAAATTAGCTAAATTATCTGATATGACATAATGCAGACATGTTTTCTCATTTTTAGTGTATATTTGCAGTTTTGCCACATTTTTGTTTGAATTGTGTTTGATCATGATGTCTTTATTGTTTATTGTTTTTATATCAAGATAATAATAATAATAATAATATACGGTATTAATATTTAAAATATGATCAAATCATTTTGCCAATTTTAACGCTTATTTTTATTCTCATTTGGCCTGAGTAATAAGTAACTGCTATAGCTACATAAGAAAAATTATTCTGAAAAATGTAGAAACAAAATTATCTGCAAATGCAGTAAGAGTGCAAACCATCCCAAAAATGAATATAAAAAACTGTCTCAAATATATCATGGGACAATCCAAAGGATGGAAAAAATAATAAAAATCCTAGAGAATTTTATTAAATGAGAAGGAAGTCGACAAGTATTGGGCTCAAAAAGGTTAACATTTGTAAATTATGTAATCAGGAAAAACTTCTAATCAAGCACATCGGTTTCAAGTATTTAAAAGCAGCATGATTGCATACTACCGGTTTAATGTAAAGTGTAAAGATCAAATCCGAGTTTCTTGAACACATATGATCGAGCTGACTTGAAGTTGCCAATGTATTCATCATGGTAATTGCTATCCCTGCGTGCAAAGGAAGGACTTCTAAAGATGTCATCATATAGCTGTCAGTTTCACCAATCCTATAAAAACATATTTGTGAATAGCCCTCAAGTTCGTCTGTAGTGTTTCAATACCGGTAAGAAAAACCCATCACGCGCTTTCCCCTTCAACGCAGCCATAAAAATGGCTTTTACCACGTTGAATGCGGGCAGAATTGCGGCACTGGCTTTACGCGAACATTTTTAAAAGCATCGAGTGGAATGCGAGTTTTTCAAATGTGCCCTCGGCCGCCTAGCATGTGAAAACACGCGCAGGAAGTTGCTGGCGTGTAAATACTGTAATTTGACAGAATTATGTTGACCATGTTCTCCTCCCAGGTAGCGACATCACAGGGCACTCGCTCAATCAGTATCGGTATTGATCTTTGACGCAGATTGCAGTCTTGTCTGTCTCCGTCGTTCAAAGGTGTCTTGAGTAGACTGAAATACTTCAAACTAGTAGGGAAGGTCTTTCCTAAAAGAGTCACATCATGCTGGATTTCTTGTCGGGCACCCCCAGCTTGGAGTGTCTTAGAGCCTGTAAATCTGAAAATTGGATCGTCAGTTCCCTAATTAGGTCGTCCTAAGCCACTCCCAACAATTAGTTCTTCTACCTTGAATATTCTGGATAACGTTATGTCGTTATGCTGTTAGCATTTGCTCATTCATATGTTACAATAATCCAAATATTGAGATTGCGTTCTAGTTTCAAACAAAGGATATTATATACTGTACACGAGAAGAAAGACTTGACAGACCGACGGTGGATAGAGAGATACATAGATACAGTAGATAGATGGGTGAAGAGATAGATAAAAGAAAAGTCTTAAGTGATTTTTTTTGCTAATTATTTTATTTAATCAAAAAGAAAAGAAAATATATATTTTTTTCAAAATGCATTAATTGTTTGCATTGCTTGTCTACTGTGAATATTTTGGATAAAATTAATTAACATGGTGTATACAAGTGGATAACTAACCAACCAGATCACTGGATTTTTTTTGCCAATTTTATTACCTCACTCATAAGAAAAGTATATTGCTTTAAAGGGATTTATTAATAAAAATTCAGCTTCCCTGTTATGGGAAAAAAATACATCTCCATTTTCATCATTTTTCTTTTTGCGTTTCTGGAACATGACAGCTTCTCCAGAAGCGCGAAGATTAAAGAACCTTTTTTTTTTTTTTTTTTTTTTTTTTTCAAATACAGCAACTATCATGTATAGTATATATATTAATAGGTACTTGGATGTCTAATATACCGTTTCTGAAACTTATTTGAAATTGGTGCTAATAATTTCCAGTTCATGGGTCTTTGTGCCCTGCAGTTTCTGTTTTTATCCACCCCATCAGACTGCAAGATCTTAATAAGTCAAAAACAGTGGTTGACTTTATAAGTCTCTTTTTTTAGTTTTTGGTCACAAGCGTTATGCGGTATTGTATTGGTATCAGGGCTTTTTTCTTTGTTACGGTAATAAGGCAACCTGTTTTTTGTTTTTTTAGGGAATCCCCACAAAACTAAAAGAGTCAACTCTGTATAGTGTTAAAATGCAACATCTCTTAAAGCTGGATGTTTCATTTTTCTGTTTTTAATTTTTTTTCCCCAAATTTTGTTGTTGCTTGTATTGTTGCAGAGGGCGCAAGTCAAGCCCTAATTGTAGTGCAGCCTCCCATTTTTCTTTTCTTTTCACTCGTTCTTTTCACATTTGTTCCCTAGCGCTCAGCCATGAATTGAGGTTTGCAAAGTTGAAGAGAATGTTAAATTAGGCAGAATTAATTGAAGGGAATTACTCGTGGAATATGTGCTGGCCCAAGGAGAATGTCAGTTGATGACTAAATGGGGAGTGATCAACTGCTCCTGCACTTTGTCTCTTTATTGAATGATATGATTTTTTTCTCACAGATGTAATACAATACAAAATGCAGTTTTGAAATGTTGCTCGCATTAATTATGGCACAAAAATAAAATCAAAAGCTAGATATCTGGCCCTATGTGAAAATGTAATTGCACATCATTTGACAAAAACAAGACTCCAACAGTAAAGCATGGTGGTGGCAGCATGATGGTCCGGGGCTGCTTTGCTGCATCAGAACCAGGACAACTTGCTTTTTATGTTTTGCGCAATGTCAACATTTTCATCTGCTTTGATTGAAATCAATCATTACGGATTTGTTTTTCGTTATTGAAATAATTTTGAAAAACCCTTATGCGTAGAGAAGAATTTGTACTCTTGCAGCCAACTAAAAGATTATGTCGTAGTATGTTTCCCAAGTTCATACAAACACAATGGCAAATTTTCATTGCAATCACCGCTAAACAGGGAGCTGGTAAATTGGAGCAGCAAAACAATAATTCCGCTGATTAGCCCCTTTCTGCGCAGCCTAAGTGAACTGTTTATACTGTGGAGTACCTCTGCTAGAGGAGACAAACCAAAACAGGCTGATTAGACAAAGTAATTGAGTAAGTTCGTTTCAGCACGAAGACAAACGCGCAAGTCCGCGTCTTCTGTTGACGGTGCAAAGTCACACGTGGATTAGCGAAGCCGGTTTGAAACAACAAGAATGTAAATGAGTGAGACCCAAACACACACGTGCATTGGAGGGAAGGATTATTTTTGCTCCTCTAATGACAAGTGTCTTTATTCCGTGTTGACGCTAATTGCACTTGTTGTCATGCTAACGTGCTTGTGGCTAGTTTAACAAGCATGCAGAGGTGACAGGCTGACAATAGATTTATACACCGTACTTAACAAGTGCAGATGCATGTGTGATAAAAGATTTCATAAAAAAAATAATAATAAGACCCTTGGATAGATGACATGTTCCATTTCGGAATCGTTGTACAGTGGAACCTCGGTTCTCGACCATAATCCGTTCCAGAACCCTGTTCGAAAACCGATTTGTTCGCTCACCGAAATCATTTTTCCCATTAAAAATAATGTAAATCGTTTTAATCCGTTCCAACACCCTGAATGTTTACCTTGAATGTTTAACGTAAACATAAAGCTAACCCAGGCTAATCGTACGTCCATGTTCTCGTAATCTTCCGTACGAAAGATTACGCTAACATGAACATGTAAAAATAAAAAAATCAGGTCGTTTACAAGTCATTTAGCACCCGGGTCTCCACAACAAGTGGTGAGCGGTTCATTGGAAAGGGGGCTCCGTTCCAACGCCCTCAATGTTGGGCTCCGCTGCAACACCCTGAATGTTTACTGAATGTTTAACGTAAACTTAAAGCTAACCCAGGCTAATCGTACGTTTGTGTTATCGTAATCTTCCGTACGAAAGATTACGCTAACATGAACGTGTAAAAATTAAAAAAAAGGATAAAGAAAAGAATTATGAATAGGATTTCTTACCTTTGTGGTGGTCAGCAGAAGGCGCAGGCAAGATCAGCAATAGTTGTACGCACTACTTTTTTTTTTCACCTGTTGCAACTTTGCTGCTTGCACTGACTTTCTTCTGAGGCATAATTAGGGGCTAAAACACTTCGTACACCTATATACAACTGCGATAACAGTTGGTCACGAAAAGAGAGATCTACACCCGTACGCCGCTCAGCATCGCATTCTAGCATACGCACTCACGCATTACCGGTGTTCGAACTCCGATTTTTTGACCGAACAGCGAAGCAAGAATTTCTCAATTTTTGGTCTGACTCCGATTTGTTCGAACTGAGAGGCGTTCGAAAACCGAGGTTCCACTGTATACTCATCGTAAATAGTTTACGGTTCGCGGGCTTCTGTGTTCCTTACATTCCTGTTCTTTCCGCCTCATCAGAGTGCAAGGCAATGATAAATGACAGTTGATTTTGTGAGACTTTTTGAAAAAAGTAAGAAAAATCAAGACATTTTTCTAAAATTTGCAATAAAAGTTTTTTGTCTTTAAATAGTCAATGTGTAATAGTTGATCACAAGATGACGCTGTACTGTGTGAGCAAACTGAAAATGAGCAAACGAGTGCTGCAATGCACAAGTAAGGATACAAAAGTGACCTAACTACACAATTTTTCTTCTCATTTTTCTGCCCAAGCTTCTTGAGTTTTTTGTTGTTGTTGGGTAGCAGCAAGATAATGGACAATAATGTCAGCTCCCTCTAGGTGAGCCTCATGCGATATGAAAAAAAAATCAAATTTCTCGACCTATAAGTATTTAAAAAATGCACATTTATATGATAGATCGTGTATTTTTGCTTATAATTTGCATCAATTGTCATGATTACCTATGTGAATCACCTATGCGCCAATTGCTGTGGGCTCTAATTGGCTCCCTGTCCCTATTTAAACCCAGTCTTGTCAATCCCCTGTTGTCAGTCTGTCTGCGAACCTCTGCTGATGCAAGGCAAGCATTTTTTGACCCTGACCCGTTTTTGCTCCCTTTTGTCTCCGGCTACGACCCGTTTTGATCCCGATCACGTCTGCTCTCTCGTTCCGGCGTACGACCCATTTCTGTCCCCGACCACGTTTTTGCTCCCCTGTCCCGGCTATCGACCCGTTTTTCCGTTCCTGACACCGCCATCGCCCCCTACGGAAGATCCACTTCCGTACTCGGATCATAATTCGATTGCGAAAGCGACTTGTTTCCCGCGTCCAGCGAGCATCGGATCGCAGGCGCTGCCCTTCCTTTCAAAACAATTGTGAAAAAACGTTACGCGATTGGGTCTACCCTGTGTGCTGGTCGTGACATCAATATTGTTCTTTTTAATGAATAACTTTTTTTTTTCACAACTAAAAAGGAATTAAATAAAGAACATTTTAATTCATTAAAAAAATGACTTGGATACAGTTTCTGCAGTTACGCTGTAGGCCAGAGGTGGCATTTGTGAGCAACATTTTGCCAACCCACAATGCACCTTTAAAAATATGTCTTAGAATAAGACATTTTCTGCCAATATAAAAACATTTATTTTCTTATCGTGTGAAAATAACCCTGGGCACAGTGCATACGGTCCTGCTTTTTATTGCCCAAATTCATCAAATGTGTTTACTCTGGTTTTCACATTTTTAGCAAAAGCAAGAACAGATATTTTTTACGAGTTTGAATTAAAAACAAAATTCAATTTGAAAATAAATGAATTGCCTTACGATATAAGCAACTGACTGGTAAAATTTGCTGTGGGTGTCGACAACACTAGCTGCGTTTAGATTCAAGAGGAATAAATATTTTAGAGAGAAGAGAGAAGACACTATCTTAACAAGAGCTTTTGACAAAAAAAGACATTTTCTCAATCGTTAGTGTCACCCTCTGATTTTTTCCTGCTAGCCGGAACCTGGCTAATGTTTACGTGCTAACACAATTACAGTAGAGCCATTTTATTTTTTTTGAACATGTACTCTGTGTGTGACATTCACTTCTTTTGTCCCTTCAAGTCCATTGGCTGCCGGTACACTATGTGCGACAAAAGTTTAAGTATTATCATATAACATTGTCAAACTTAAGAGTGTAACTAGCTAGTTGCGCCGACTATCACACCACACCAACAATTCCCTCCTACTCCAGTTGCTTGTCACTATTCACTATGTACTTATGAAAAGGGCAGAGCGATGTCATGCAGTGTAGCAGCTTTAAGCTATTCATTTTTCATTATAACCAGCTAGAGTACATTTTATTGTTTGGATTTCTCAACAGTTTTACATCTTCTGAATCACTGTGTTGTCTGAATGGCTTTGTTCCCGGTACATAAATGCTTTTTTTTTTGTTGTTGTTTTACGAGAATACAAAAGATCAAAACACTTCAAATTAGCATCTTGTAATAGGCCTGTCAGTTATTCATCCTTTTGTATTGTACCCTATGTTATATCCTTACATTTTGTATTAAAAGTTTTTTTTCTAACTACCTGTTTCTATGCACAAATCTGCAGTCCAAGCATCTTGTACAAGGGCTACAACAAAAAAAGGGACGATATAGACTCTTTTTCACGATAAGGACAGCCTCATTATTCAAATTATTGTCATATGATGAACTTGCTTGTATCATTTGCATTTTAGATCTTTCAATAGTTTTTCTTTATGTGTTGCACCTTTTAGTCAGACAGTATTTTTTTAAGGGAATCAAATGACTTTTTTTTGCTTATGAGAATCTGATAAAAGTAAAATCAGCAGCTAGTCATATGCCAGTCAGATATTTGCCTTATATGCCTTTTGAAGGAGCAAGACGTCATTCTCCACACACTCATTCCTCCTACCTAATTTGTCTCATCTCATCTCATTAGCCGTACCGCTTATCCTCATTAGGGTCGCGGGGGGGTGGAGCACATCCCAGCCATCTCCAGGCAGTGGGCAGGGGACACCCTGAACTGGTTGCCAGCCAATCGCAGGGCACACGGGGACAGACAACTCACTCGCTCGCTCATTCACACCTAGGGACAATTTAGACCAGCCAATTCACCTGAAATGCATGTTTTTGGAATGTGGGAGGAAACCGGAGTGCCCGGAGGAAACCCACGCAAGCACGGGGAGAACATACAAACTCCGCACAGGAAGTCTGGAGCTGGATTTGAACCCACGACAGGTTCCCATGACATGAACTGTGCCGCACAAGCGCTAACCACTGCGCTGCCGTGCTGCCCTACCTAATTTGTTCCGCCCCAAAATGTTTTACGAAAGGGAAGATAAAAGCAGACAGGTGTGGCAAGGAAAAAAAGCACAAGGGCTCTTTGAACTCAGTTGGGCATTGTTAACAATACTTAATAGAGAAATTATTTAAAGGGACAGTGTGCAATATTAAGTGCCTCCTAATGGTACAAAAAAATTATTTGAATACTATGCAAAATTACCTGAACTATCATACCAATGTTCATCTTCATAAAAAAAATCATAGGTTGAGAAAATTTGTACTTATTTTACATAGTGGAATCCTTACCCAAGGCCGCCGCTATTTTTGGTAACTTGCTGCAACGTTGTGCTCTGTGGCGCTGGTTTTCCTTCGCATTAGACAATACAGTGCTATCTACTGGTCAAATATTACACCGTAACGATGCAGCCCACGTTAAGCAAGTCAATGCAATATAAATGTGTGTTTTTTTCGTTGCTGTTTAGGTCTTTCAGCCAAGAATGGTACATTTTCGTAGATTATCTTCAACGCATCCGTGTTAGTAACTGTTTCCATAAAAAAATGATTTGCTTTTCTCCTAAAAATAGCATGAGATTAAAAGACACGTTTCTATATTTGTGTATCCGTTACCAGTTCCATTATAACTTGCATTTGACGCAAAACCAGAGCTAATGGAAACGCACCCACTCTTCTTTGTGGTGTGTCCAATTTACACATTCCATGAACTTGAAATATTTGTCGATTCCCAGCACTAGCTAGTACAAACCTCACCATTCAGGAAGTAAGCAATTTCTGATGTAACTATCATATAACAACTTGTCAAGTCAACAAATCAAACAGAGAGTTGACAGCATTGTTTGTGAGTCATTCAATATTCCCAGTGCAGCATCAACGTTTTAGAGTGTTCATCGATGGTGTGACAGGCCTTTTAATAGGCCAATCATAGAGGTGACATAGCGTTCTGTCAATACCTCACCGGTCTGTCAACACAATTTTTATGCGTAGAACTTCCAGACGCCACCGAGTGCACTCCGAGCATTCCAGACACGCTTCTTAGAGTCCTTCACATGGCTTGTACTTCCTTGTTGAATGAGATGGAGCTCTCTTTATGACAGTGGTTGTAATTGTTGTTGATTAATTCATAAAGACATATAGGTTTGTGCAGCATGCTAAATGTGCTCATTGAACTAGTTCCGAGATTGAAGGTAGTTGTTTTTTTAATTTGATTTTGTAAACCTTGTTTTCCCACTAAATGCAGTAACGTGCAGAAAGGTTCATATCTGCTGAGGCGCAGTCAGATTTACAAATAAATTAAAGTACATCTTATTTGACATTTGATTGGCTGAAAGCAAGAAAGACTGTAGCATGGAGAAAGTTGTTTTATTCTCTTACTTTAACTTATAAACGGAGTACCTTTTGAATAAAAGCATCAATTGATGAGTTTTTCCTTGCCCTCATGTAGGTTTAAGATTAGGGGATGGTGTAATGATAGTCTGTAGTTTGCAAAAGTATTTGGTCCGTGAAGCCCTTTGAGACTCCTTGTGATTAAGGACTATACAAATAAACGCGACTTGACTTGAAATAGATGGACTTCTAAATTCCAATATTTTGGAAAAGAGTGCATGCAATGAGAACAAAATTATAGGATGGCTTGACTTGATGTTTGAATACTAATACCATCACTAACTCTATTATTTGGGGTTAAGGTGTGCACCTAGTCAAAACCTTTGGTCAAACTATCGCCCCCTGCCATGAGGCAAGAGAATTGCGTGTTTCACTCTGCATCTGCAGACGCCTACCACAGTAATACAATCCAAACTGATTGTATTCCTAATTTCCTAAGTAAATTTTGGAAATCTACAATTTGAAAACACTGAATACATATAACCATTTATTATATTCTAAATTTTATATTTCCATGATTACAGCTGAGAAACACCGGCACCTCAAATAAATTCAAATCAATTGCCACTCAACGTGCTGTATAAAAACACAGCATACAAAAAGACAGTAGAATCCCCACTAATATCAAAATCACCCGTCACCCCCATTTGAACCACAACCTGTCATGGTTGCCATGGCGCCCAATTGGCCCCGCCCGTGTGGCACCAGCTGCAGCTCGTTGACAGATTGGCTTTCCGTCTATTTAAGCTCAGTTCTCTCACTCTTCCTTGGTTAGTCCATCAACGAACCCCTGCCCCGAAAGACGTGGGTTTTGACCCGGTCCTGTTTCCTGTTAGTATCTCCTGTCCGGCATTGTTTCCATTTATTTTGTCCTGTTTCATATCGGTTTCCAGTTTCGTTCCTGTCTAGTTTGTCCCATTCAATTTCGATATCCGTTTTTTGTTCCCGTTTATTTTGTTCTGTTTAATATTGGTTTCGTTCCCGTCTAGTTTGTCTTGTTTAATTTCGATATCCTGTTTTGATATCAATCCTGTCTGTCCCTTCCTGTTCGGTATCGACCCCATCCGTCCGATATCTCCTCGGGCAATTAATATTGATCTCGTCTGCCTCTGGCTTCCTGTCATTTCATGCCAGACTGCTCTTAATGTGCATGACTCCCCATTTCCCGTAAAGTATAAGGCTTGTGTGAGAAACGTCACGCGTTTTGGTCCTGATCCTGTTCCAGTTTATGACACAACCTACTAGTGTGGTACCCCCAAATGAGGAAAGACTGAAATATAAAAATAGAAATGAAAAAAAAAAAAAAAACTAAAACTGCAGAACAAAACAGAAAAGTATGGAATATAAGTAAACTATTCTAGAGTAAAACATTAGAAATTAAACAGATAAAAAAAAAAGATCAACTAAAAGCCATATTAAAAAAGTGGGTCTTTAGCCACCTCACGAATTACAACAATCCCCTAAGACACAATTCGTTTTCATGTAACTTAACTCGAAACAACCTTTAAATAAAACTTTTTTGTAAAATTCTCTCAAAAATGCAAATTTTTTTTTACTCGATAAAATAATGGAAAATGAATTTAAATAAATAAACCAGTAAAGAGATCCATGTATCCTTCAATTCTTTTGTATGTTGCCCTTAAAGGTAAACACCTTCAAATTCTGTGGAATATACGCACTCCACTCCCATTCAGTTGTAAATTTCTACGTTCAATCGATTTTTTTTTTGTTTTCCCAATTTCTGTAATTTCCACACGGTCTTTGTCACACAAACATCTCTGTTGTGGAATCCCGGTGGAAAAAAATGGCAAGACTCTGTGATTGCGTTTTTTAGCGATTTGACTCCCCCCTGCCGTTACCAGGAAGGGAAAAAAATCGATACTGATGCAACGCTTTGTGTCCTTGCGCTGCAGGTGCATTCGAGGATGAGGATATCGTATTTGTTGAGGAGAGTGTGGACCCCCGTGAGGGACATGGAGATCATCTCCCAGAAGCTGAGACAGAAGGACAGGGACGTGATCTTCCCTGTTATTGACAACCCGGAGAAGACGGCCATTAGAGAATAAAACTCAAACCGGAATACGTGAGTCATTCTCAGCAGGATCTTGGCACCCCCCACCGGCAGCCAGCTCCCCCCCTCCTAGCAGCACAAATAATCACCCTCCCACACACATGGCAAAAAAAGAAGGGAAAAAAAACGTGTGTTTTTCTTAATCTCCAAGCAATAGGTCTCCCCCTTCGTCCCCCCCTTCTCACCATTTTCTCCCTTCCTGAGATTGAAAGCGATCAGGGGTCAGGAGTGTGGCGCTGTAGAAATCACTAATAGAGAGTTACTTATTCAGCAACCGACCTGGGGTCAGCGCTCTGGCCTAATGAAAGTGTTTCCACACAGCTCCTTTTCATCTAAAGTAACACATCAGTGAACACGCAACCGCTTAAGCCAGGACGGCAGGTGTCGAGTTTGGCCACGGCGCACCCAAATTTTGCAGAACACTGACACCCTTAAAGTCCACGTGAAGCCAAAATAATCATCTTCTAAATTTAAGAGTGTTCTGTTCCGCCATTTTTTAGATATAAGATAACAAAAACATCAAAGTATAATAGTCATCAACACAGCCTGGAAAATCATTGCCGTATGCACTACACCAGTGATTTTCAACCAGTGTGCCGGGGCACACTAGTGTGCCGTGGGACCTTTTTTAGTGTGCTGGTGGAATTTTATCTTTCCAAAAAAATCAGGCTATTTTTCGTTATCTTTGCTATCTTTAGACGAGGAACTGTAATAGTCATCCATATCAGTATGTGGCAGTAGATTTTTATATACTTTTTATATACTAATTATCTGCTCATGAGGTAGCACAGTACATTTAATAATTTGTTTAACAAAGCGGTTTAAAATAAAAACATAAGTAAAGCACATCATTCTTTTTTGTTTTAAGTATAATTTTCTTCTTTTTATATGCTAATAATCTGCTTATGAGGTAGTAAAGTGAAATATTTGACATAACTTCATTTTCAAACATTTTCGACGGTGTGCCTCGAAACTTTTTCATTAATAAAAGCATACCTTGGTTAAAAAAGGGTTGAAAAACCCTGCACTACACTACACAATACAGCAACATCTAGTAGTCAAATAATACTTACTTTCCCTTTTAAAAAATACATCAACCTAGAATTAAGTACCCCTTGCTACTTCGCGCTACATACTTTGCAACCTCAGTGAACTGCGGGGAAAAATAATCCGTGATCCATTATCCTTGATCTCATATTTCTCCGAGCGGGAGCATTTTTGTCGGGCCTGGCACTACTTTTTTGCCACCAAAAAGTGCACTCATGCGGCTGCGATCCTTTATTACCAATTCCATATTGCCTCAAGCAAGGAATGGCAGAGGGCACTTTTGTCAGGAAGAATGACGAAATGTGAGGGTGTGGGCATGATCCAGTATCTTGGTCACTATTGCTGAGAGCAGGGGCTCGGTTCAGCCTGCTAAGTGTGTCATTGTGGCCCACCTAAAATTAACTGCACTGTTCTGGCCGCAATTCATTATCCCCAGACGACATTGCTGACAGCTGGGGCCTGAGAGCGCAAATTTGTGTCATGTGTAGTGGGTCTTTTTTCCGTTTTTTTTTCACCTAAAATGAGCAGCAGTCCGGTATCCCTGGTTGACTGTTGCTGCGAGCGGGGCCGGCAGAGCGCATGATAAGGAGCAGGGGGTTTGAATTTTGGGATTTTCCGGGGGTTTCTGGTCCCCATTATCAATGATGAAAGAAGGATTACAGTGTACAGTCTTAATTTTTTTTTATTATTTAAAAAAAGTAAAAGCATATGTTTTCAAGTCAAACCCCAAAGACATGATGCAGAAACCTGAAAATAATAGCGGTTAAGATGTCTTACATTACAATTTTAAGTTAGACAAAGAGTACTTGATTACTACCAGTAATATGGTTGTTGATTAATCTTACAGTTTGATTTCTTGTCAATTTCTCTATCATTTTGATATCTTATCTTCACATTTTAGCATAAACATATTTGACCAATTCCTCCAGTGGCTGGAATATATTATTATGTTTTATATGTTATATATATATATATATATATATATATATATATATATATATATATTGTTGCAAGATTTATAAAAACATTTTAAAAAAGCACAAGGCACTCTAAATTAGGAAAGCACAAAGCCTCTTTCAAGCTACAAGCCAAGTTGTCAATCATGTTGAAATTCACAGAAATCGAGCACCTAGCTGATCATTCCATGTATCGAAACGAATGCGAATTATTTTTATCATGGTCGCACGTATTCAATAATGTTTGTCACTTACAATGCTTAGTTTGAACCAAGAACAAATTTAATCATAGACAAAAAAATACATTTAATGATAGAAGTTGATTTTATTCAAGTTGTGATCTTTCCTGCAAAAATAAAATCAAATGTGAAAATGCATTGGCCAAACTTTAACTCACTCAATGCCAGTTGTTTCACTCAAATGAGAAGAGCCTGTGCCAGACTCATTACTGCAGGCCCACAGAAAAAAATTGGTTCTGTAGCTATACAGGCATAGGACACATCAAAAGAAAGCTTCAACCCTCATTTTTCATTAGACATTGTTTCTAGCCTACCACTGTTTAATAAACAACAGTTGAAGATGGCTATGTTTCTTGAAAATACTCGCTTCCAAGAAAACTTCTGAAGAAAACAGGTCATTGTTAAACAATTTATTTCAAACACAACTTTCACTTCTGTGCGTTTTTTTGCATTTGTGATACATTGCATTTCTAAGCAATGCTTTCTATAAAAACAAATGCACTGTTAATGCAAGAACACTGAACTTATGCATAAACAATGCATTAACTTTGTAAGAACCTTTCATGACCTGTTGTTTCCAAAAAGGTGGTCACAGGACATTAATCACAATGGTGGTCGCGTTCCTGTGGGCGTTCACAAAACGTCATCCCTCCTTGCCCTGATAATGACAAAGGGGCTTTGTCAGCTTTTTTTTAAAGAAGCTCTGTTGAATTGTAAACTGTCTGTACTAAGCAATATCTCGCAACTCTCACCAAACTGCTTCACTATGCTTACTCGCCACGGGCTGCCTTCACACTTTCAATTGCCTGATACCGGAAGCAACACTAGAAAGTGGGGGCGTCCTTGATGCATGGACAAAGTTCTGATCAAAGCCACTCCTGCCGTATAATGGTGAATTATTTTACGGAAATAATTCCCAGAGGCTTGATACTTACCGATGAATCGCGCCATACCTTTTTGTTTTTTAGGGCGGCAGTGGCTCAGGAGGTAGAGCGCTCGTTTTGGGATCAAGAGATCGCAGTTCGAATCCCGGCTCCTCCGTGTTACATGTCGAAGTGTCCTTGGGCAAGACACTGAATCCCTAATGCCCCCAATAAGCAGGTTAGCGCCTTACATGGCTGCATGGCCGCTATTGGGAAATGTGAAGCACACTGTAAAGCGCTTTGGGAAGTCTTGACTTGAAAAGTGCTATATAAATGCAGTTCATTTCATTTCATTTAAAATAAAACAAATAAAACATGTTTTTACGCTTTCAAACTCAGGGACATAATTCTGCAAACGTATTTATACGTTCTGGTATTGAATGAGTTAAGAAAAATGGGGCAAGGTTTGCAAAAATGGTAAAGACTGAATTGGAGCTGCTATTTGACTGTAAATGCCCCACGATGCACTTAAGAAGGGGGATGTGGCATTTCAGTGGGAGCGACGTGCCCCCGCCACTCCGAGGCTCGGACCACTCATTACACTAACGAGAGGGGCCATTTCACCTGCCGCAGAGCCCACCCCCACCAAGACTCCCCTTTGCCGCTCCTCCCCCCAACAGCCCCTCTAACAGGAGCCATTCAGCCCAGGCAGGTGGCCGCTTTGCGCGCGTAATTGCTGACAATTTTTGGCAATGAATAAAAATGATCTACATTACTCGTCAAAGGTTGCTCGAGGCAAGTCAAATCTATGGAAGACCTCTTAAGACGGCAGGGAAGAATGGCGCCTATCAAAGGCTGTGCCAGGCTTTTAAGACGGAACGTGATTGTTTCTCCCGGCTGGCTCTGTTAGCCTCTCTCAGCTGCCACAGTCGCGTATTTGCATGTTTATGTCGCCATTAAATGCATGTTTATGCCTCGTCTTGGAAATGCAACAAGAAAGCAAAAAAGAGAAGAAATAAAAATCTAAATGTATATCGATATTAAAAAGCTTTTCCACATACTCAACCAGGGGTCAGAAACCTTTTTGAGCCAAAGAGACTTAAAAGTAAAAATATTTAGATGTTTTTTTCTAGTGGGAGAGCCACATCATTTACAGGGTGTCTCAAAAAATGTACTCACTCTTAGAATGACGAGAAAACCTTTATTTATGAACATAGAGTGAAGTGATAGCATCGAATACATGAGACAAATGTAATTGAAAAATCATGTTCGCAAATGTTCAAAGTGATGGGCATTATTGTCCAGACAACGCTGATAACGCCTGTGTAAATGTTTTTGAGACACCCTGTATTTTAAGACAAAATTCAACTAACCCACTAAACCCGCTCTCCAGACAAAAGCAATTTATTCAGCACATTTTATTTCACTGTTGTTCGTTTGATGGTTTCGTAAAATCTATGATATAGTAATAAGGCCAAAGCCTGTGTCTTCACTCCCAAAAAATATACCACTTAAAACTTGACTCCCTCTCTGTCATTTAAGAGTGTTGAGGCTCATTTTTGTCCTAAATAATGGTTTCAAAACAAGGTGAAAGTAAAGTTAATTTGTAAAACGAGGATACCAACGTATTTACCTTCATTGCTGGGCAAAGGAGAAAGTGCGTGCTGTTTTGTGGATAGCTGCGCCCATTTTTACCACTCACACAAATCGCTCTACGTGCTTTGCTAGAACTACTGGGTAAAACGTTTGTTTAGGGTTAAAGTTCGTTATTGGAGTTCTCACCATAAAGTGTCTCAACAGTGAATCATAATTGTTTAATGAACTTCCATATAAAGGATCTTTTAATGATTTACAGCCAAAACCGGGTCAGCTAATGTGACCCCCTGACTCTAAACTAGTCAAATTTGTGCCCTACATATACTGAAATGAGACTCACAAGCATCAGTACTGTCTATGATTCCCTTTTATGACAATTGTCTTGGCAGGAAGCAATTCAATAAATCTTGCACAAGTCCCATTTTATCTCTGAGCCACATGTACTCATGAAACGGGCCAAATATGGGTCGCGAGCCATAGGTTCCTGATCCCTCTAACAATAGGAACCCTTTTGTAATATAGTAATGTATGTATGAAATTCGAGTAATACGTTATTCTAGCTTCAAGTTATTTTGCCAATTAATACATTTTTAAATTAAAAGAATTAGGTCAAATTATTATTCAAAACTGTTTATAATAATACAGTGGTACAGAGATCCCTCTGTGTTCACGTTTAATGGGGATCAGAACCACCTGCAAAAAGTAAAATTCTGAGTAGTGTCTCACCCTTTTTTTAATTTTTTAATTTTTATTAGAGCAGACTTTTTCTTAAGGGAACCTAACAATAATAACAGCAAGTCAAGGAATCCAGTACTTTTTTTCTCATTGTATTGACATTTTTCATAACGGAGGATTACCTATCTATTGATGCTTTCATTCAAAAGGAGTACCTCATAGACATAGAATTAAAAAGTTAAGGTAAGACAAAAGTTATTTTCTATGCTGCAGTTTATACATTGCTTTTTTTCTTTGAATAAAATGTAGGTTCATTTATTTGTAAATCTGGAATATGCCTAACCCGAAAGGAACCTTACCGCATGTCACTGACAGTCTTTGAATTTATTTAGTGTTGTGCGGGTGCTTGAAATTATTAAAAATGCATGAATTTTGATGTTGTGTTTGTAAGGTTTAAAAAGTGCTTGAGTTTTGGGTGAAGTGCTTGGAAATGCTTGAAATTCTTGGCAGTTTAACTCAATAAACTACACATTAAAATTAACTTTAGAAGAATTGACTTTCTTTGGCGTGCACCCTCCTCAATTACATTTTTAGTGTAAATGGGATCAATAATAATGATAAGAATAATGGCAATAAATAATTATCGTTATTAACAATATTATAATGTATTAGGCGACACGGCAGCTGAGTGTTTAGCGCGTCCACGTCACTGGTCTGAGGTCATTGGATAAAATCCAGCTACCAGCCTTCCTGTGTGGAGTTTACATGTTCTCCCCGTGTTTGTGTGGGTTTCCTCCAGGCACTCTGGTTTCCTCCCACATTCCAAAAAACGTGCATGTCAGGTTAATCGTACGATTCAAATTGTCCATAGGTGTTTATAAGCGAGGGAGTTGTCCGTTTCTCTGTGCCTTACGATTGGCTGGCAACTAGTTCAGGATGTCCCCTGCCCTCTGCCTGGAGATGGCTGGGATGGGCTCCAATGCCCCTGCAATCCTAGTAATGATAAGTGGTGCAGATACTAGATGGATATATTATATATTATTTCTTCTTTTAGTGGTTATGGAGACTTTGAAAGTCCTTAAAAGTGCTTGAATTTGGCTCGGAAAAATGTGTGCAAACCATGAATGGCAAAATCCTCAAAACGGAATGCAAATTTCTCTCATAAGAAACTCGTAATACTCCAGCAGCATTGAGTCAAACTCTGGTATATTTCCATCTACATATTATCCGTTCTCACTAACGATACTGCAGTGGTGTTTGCAGGAAGACGTTTCCATGGCTTTTGTTCGTACGAATGGTCACACAAACAACAATAATGGTAAGGCAACCCGTTGGGGGTGCTCAGCGGTGGCGAACGTTTGCGTTTGACCCTGCGGACCGGCTTGCCTTTTATTAACACCTGCCTGTTAGAGGAGCGCCGCACTGATGAGGGAAACCCGGAGCCAGTTCAGAGCGTGTCAGTCGCCGTTTGCTGTTTCCATTTCACACATGATTAATCTTTCTGTGAAGACTTGGGCCGGGCGGTCAGGCGGAGTGTCTTCCCGTGCACCGCTCCCGCTGGCTGCACTCTGGCCGCCTGACTAAAAGGCCTTTAGAATTCCTGCAGAGAGAGATGCGGCCCGAGTGAATGCAGCTGGCTGGGGGTCAGCGTGTGGAGCTTTTTGCTGCCATTGTGTAATTGAGGCTCTGGCAAGGTTTTTTTCTATCTGTTTTTTTTTTTTCAAAAGGCAGTGTGATTGTGAAGTACGCTAAGGGTTCGGGGAGGGAAAAGGAGGCAAGGGGAGTGTTTCCAGGGTGGAGGAGTTTTCATATGAAGAGGCAGGTCAAGTTGACAGGAACAATAAAAACGCGTCGGGCTAATTTCTGTGATCCGGATCGACAATAATGGGCTCTATTTCTTTACAGCAACTTTTCTATTCGGGGTCCTCCCATTCTCCTCCCTTTTCCGCCTCCACATTCTGTCAAGAAGCAGACTTGAGTCCGCTCCTAAGTGCCGCGCTTTTTATTCGACGAATGGTCGATTGCAGTCGTGGCAAACGGGCAGCGTGCTGCCAGAACCGGCCAGTTACTGCATCCTAGGTACAGGATATGCTACCAGTAATTTTTAAATTAAAGTCCTAGAACTGGCAGTCAAAATGAGTATGCTGCCAGTTGGAATTGTTCAAGGTGTCCTTAAAAAGTTTCAAATTAATCATGACTTGAGGAGAGTTGTTTCACATGCCTTGTGGCGGTTTTCTTTTATTTTATGATGAAAATGGCGAAATACAATACAAATTCTGACCCAAACTCTCAAAAATATTTTTTAAAAAAAGGGCTTATTTGAGCACGTCTAAGAATTTAACATACCTGCACGCACAACAAAAGGAGCTGCAATGATGATTTCAGTCAGAAGATGGCGTCAGCCAGTGCAATATTTTGAAGTTGCGGACACCCCTCTTAAAGGTCCAATTGTAATATTTGACCACTAGTTATTTCTATATGGTTTGGTTTGGTTTCGAATATCAGTGCTAGAAGGCACAAAGAAGAATACAAACTACAGCGACTCAACAAAATGATTTCCCCTCACTTTTTTTGCCTAGCCTTTTGCAAAGAATTTCATTTAAAAAAAAGGAAAAGAAAAACCCTAATGAAGTGGATGAGCTAAATGCAGACATCCAGATTCATCTTTATAAGACGTATTGATATCACACTCAACCATACTTTTGGGAGTGTCTCTTCTCTGCATTAACGTCTAACAGCAACAAAAACCTCAGAATAAGTCATAAGGTATACATTTTTACAGTTTCTTACAATATAATTTAGAAGCTATGAAAGAGGGGAAAACAATCGATAGGTATGTTTTTTAGTTTTGTGCACTCATTTAGGGTGGTAATGACCCTGAGAATGTCCCTGAGCCTTTTTGTCGTTGTACGTGCGCTTAAAGTGGATGTATGTGTGTGCATGTATTTGTCATATTTAGTCTATATTTGCATAGACAATTGCCCATTTCTGCTTGTTTTACACTCCTAGCTGACTCAAGTAGTCAGGAAACCAGCAGAGGTGAAAGGTAGAATTAGCAATCACTGATAATCCTAAATCCTCTCCTGGAACTAAGATTCCCTCACACATTAGTGAAATCCACTCATTCTCACTATACTGACAATTTCCCTTCGGGGATGAATAAAGTATCTCTCTCTCTCTCTCTCTCTCTTTCTCTCTTTCTCTTTCTCTTTCTCTTTCTCTTTCTCTTTCTCTTTCTCTTTCTCTTTCTTTTTTAATTCATTCTAAGTAATGCAGCACTCTCACACAATGCTGAATTGCTCTAACCCACTCACCTTTTTTGGTCATACAATTCAATTCGTCTACCACTTACTGCTGAAAATTAAATGCTCACACTTCCTAATGCAATGGTCTGAGACACTGTAAGTTGTAATCACACACACGCCTCTGACACAATACTGAATTCAACTTATATCGATGAAAGAAGTGTTTTCAAACACAGTACTGAATTTCCCCTTGCACAAACTACATTTATTGCTAATATTTTTGCTCTTGGACAACACATACTAATGAAACTCAAAGGCTCTCATTGTGCACTGATAACACCGAATTTTCAATTATTCAAATTAATGCAACACGCACAATGCTGAAGTACTCTTATAATGATTAAAGAAGCGCCTTCACACCACACCACAGACGTTTAATTTGTCGACAACGTACTGCTGAAAATTAAATGATCCCACTGCCTTCTGCATTGCTATTAGACACTTTCATTTTTAATCACATTTACTGTCCTCACAAAATACTGAATCATGCTCATATCAATGGGAGAAGAGCTTTCAAACACACTACAGCCTTTCCTCTTTTTGCACAAACAACATTTTTTGCTAATAAACACACACTAATGAAACTTAGATATTTTCCGTGACCACTGAAATGCTCCCACACAAGTGAAATACTGGTTGCATTCATGTGCCTTGCCCGAGACAATGTACACACACATGCAAATGCTGTCACATAATATTGAATTACTCTTATATTGACTAAAGAAAGACTCTCACACTAACTACAGAGACAAATTACTTTTTACAGTGTGGTCAGCACACACTAGTAAACTGAAAAAAACTCACTTCCCATTGAAATGAACAATTCTACCTTTCACTCTTCTGTAGCAGACAATATCAATTAACTTTCATACTAGTGAAGAAGCCTTCTCACTAGTGTTGGGCAAGTTACTTTAAAAAAGTTATTGGTTACAGTTACTCACTACTTTTTCCAAAAAGTAACTGAGTTACTCTATAGTAAAAGTAACTTGTTACCCGGTAAAGTAACTATTTCCGTTATTTTAAAACTAAGTTGTATGTCAAAGAATTTGATATTTTCTAAGCAGCATTTGGTTGAATAGAGAAGAACAGTCTGGTAGTTGTGTTTAAAAATGTTGAAATATTGCACATCACCCGCCACAGCTTTATCCTACACTTGAAATGCAACAAAAATAAACAATTCAATACAATAACTATCAGCAGTAACAATATGAATAGAGTTTATTAACTTCAACTTGAATGGTCCGTTGTACGGATGGGAATTCCGATTCTTTTTAGAGAACCAGCTTTTTTGGCTCCAAATGGCTCTTCGGGTTCTTTTTTTTGTTTTAATTAATTTGTTACCGGGCAGCACGGCGGCGCAGTGGTTAGCGCATGTGCGGCACAGTTCATGTCTTGGGATTCTCCTGTGTGGGTTCAAATCCAGCTCCAGACTTCCTGTGCGGAGTTTGTATGTTCTCCCCGTGCTTGCGTGGGTTTCCTCCGGGCACTCCGGTTTCCTCCCACATTCCAAAAACATGCATTTCAGGTGAATTGGCCAGTCCAAATTGTCCCTAGGTGTGAATGAGCGAGTGAGTTGTCTGTCCCCATGTGCCCTGCCATTGGCTGGCAACCAGTTCAGGGTGTCCCCAGCCCACTGCCCGATGATTGCTGGGATGGGCTCCAGCACCCCCGCGACCCTACTGAGGATAAGCGGTGTAGCTAATGAGATGAGATGAGATAATTTGTTACCATTTGCCATTTAATATCATAAATGACTTAAAAAGGGAAAAAAAGAACACTTAAACGTTAACACAGAAAAACACAGGAAACATGAATTAAAATATTTATAAATGTACGAAGAAAAAGATTAAAAAACAAAACAATTTTAACCTTTTTAATACCCAACAAACTCAAAGTCAACAGCACAGAATCCCTGAAAAAATGCATTTTGACCAATCACAAGAAAAAAATAGCGTCTCAAACCGGCTCTCGACTGATGGGTACTCGGCGCCCACTTCCAAGAGCCAGCTCATAGAGACGTTTCATTGGTGAACGACATGAATCGGTTGCGATGCAGCCCTCAATCGCCTTTTCTTTCGGGGTATTAGTAAATACTGTATTTGTAATTGCTATCTAACTATATGGTAGTCGCTATACGTATTGAATGGTGACATAATCTCAAAAGATGTGACGTAAGGAATTCGGAGGAGGAAAAAAAACGAGCATCAGGTGTGCGGGGGACACGTCACCGTTGGCGTTCTGCAGCCAAAGTAACGTCCAGCTTTTGACGGTCAAAAACGACAACGGCGTTGTAACGGCGGAAAAAGTAATAAGTTAGATTACAACGTTACTGAAAAAATAACACCGTTATTTTGTCATGATTACTGATGTGAGGCACCTGTGCCCGCTCCTTTCGCGCCAACTGCCTCGGACTCTGATTGGCTCCCTGTCCCTATTTAAATCCACTCCTTTCTGTTACCTGTTGTCAGTCTGTCTGTGAACCTCAGTTTACTCTAGGCAAGCTTTTCAACCCTGACTCACTCCTGTTATGGCTCCCGTCTGTTTCCCGGCTTCGACCCATTTCTTGATCTCGACCACGTTTTTTGCTCTCCTGTCCCAGCTACTGACCTGTTTTTTCCGCTCCCGGCACCACCATCGCTCACCACGGAAGTACCTATTCCGCGTTCAGAGCGACCTGCTCCCCGCGTCCAGCGATCACCGGATCGTGTGTGCAATCCTTTCCATTCTTCCCAATAAAACTGAGAGAAACGTACGCAAGTGGGTCCTGTCTCTGTTCTGGTCCTGACATATTCCCAACAATGCTTCTCACAACACACTACTGAAATGCTGCCATGCATACTGCTAAAACCCTGTACATGTTCCCCAAATGCTTTTTTCGAAACAATTTATTTTTTTAATTCTCACACATGCATTCCTAAAACACTTTCCCACACTATTAAAACACTTTCATACACTTGTATATTTTAAATTACGAGCAAGCATTCATTTGTTAGTTCATTAGTGAATGTTTGCTAATATGCTCTAAGGTCAGTGTCACTTATATACCCCAAAACAACATCCTTCCTCAGAAATTTTTAACAGCCTGCAAAACTTCATTAGGCACATCTAGCATATGGTCCCCATTTTCCAACAACATTTTCTCAATTCCATACAATATCAAAGAGAGTGAAGGCCCTAAATATCAAAACGGCAAATATAAGTATGTTCAAAGCAAATAGTCATTAATACCATCTGGTGATGCTCCGTAAATCACAAAAGTAGGGGAGGGACTATTCTCGAGACTAGTACATTGCACATACTGTATTGGGTTTTGGTGCCACATGTTTCTCACAACTGTAGCATTGGTGGCATGGTTTGCAAGTGACACTTGGTAGCTCGGAAATCCCCTCAGACTACAAAGACTTTGTCCAAAGATGATCAATAAAAGAAATATTTGTTTTTTCGAATGTGCTTGTACCATAATCATTACGTAATTGCATGTATTCAATGCTATAATTTGCCTTTGTTCTAAAACCATAAAACGCTTGACTTGGCTAATGCTAACATAGCTTAGTCTCCTGCTCTCCGCCTTTTGGTTTTGGTTTTTATTTGTAGTAATTTGACAATAAATTAAATTAGTCTATAATGTGGATTGCAAAATGACACAAAACCGTGTATGTTTGCGTCACTGACATCCAAAGGCGCGTTCGCCCCACAAGCTAGTGTATTCAAAGTACGCTTGAATATACTTTGACACTTAAGTTGGGTGGCAGACTTAATAGCAGACAAGTTCACAAACATTATTTTCACTTTTCAAAGATTTTAATGAACGCCTCTAGATTTTGTTTATTGGATTTATTTTGTTTGATTTCAAACCAGTTTAATATTATACTTTCACGTATTGCACTTTTAAATCACGTCTTCTGTCTGTACCAGGGTTGAGCAAACGACAGCCCGCGGGCCACACATGGCCCATCAGGCTTTTTGGTCCGGCCTATCAAACGATAATAGCAAACATATCATTCTAGTTTATCTAATCATTAGCTGCACCGCTTATCCTCAGTAGGGTCGCGGGGGGTGCTTGAGCCCATCTCAGCAATCATCGGGCAGTAGGCAGGGGACACCCTGAACTGGTTGCCAGCCAATCGCAGGGCACACAGGGACAGACAACTCGATCGCTCATTCACACCTAGGGACAATTTGGACCGGCCAATCCACTTGAAATGCATGTCTTTGGAATGTGGGAGGAAACCGGAGTGCCCGGAGGAAACCCACGCAAGCACGGGGAGAACATACAAACTCCGCACAGGAAGTCCGGTAGCTGGATTTGAACCCACACAGGAGGTTCCCAAGACCTTAGAACTGTGCCGCACACGCGCTAACCACTGCGCCGCTGTGCTGCTCATTCTAGTTTATGAAATGGTTAAAAAGTACTACTAAATTGTTGATGTTGTGGTTGTTTTGATGGCACCATTGTCCCCAATGTTGCTTCCTGTATTTAGCTGGCTACATTTCTTTGTATACTAGCTATTTTTTCTATCATGTATCTATTTTTTTACCAATAAATATAGCAGCTTTCACGAAAAAATATATCTAATTAGGCTCTATCGCATTTTGATTTTTTAAATGAATATTATCACACGAAGTGTATAAACAAGGGACATATTGTATGTCTTTGCTTAAATTATGGGTGTTTTAAAACCAATTTATGTCAAGAATCGGAACAGGATCAGGACCCAAATGTGTGTCGTTTCTCACGCAAACCTTTTATTTTACGGGAAATGGGGAGTCATGCACGTTAGGCAGCAGTCTGGCGTGGAATGATAGGAAGCCAGAGGCCGACGAGATCGATATCAATTGCCCGAGCAGATATTGGACAGATGGGGTCGATACCAGACAGGACAGGATATCGAAAATAAACAGAACAGACTAGTCGGGAACGAAACTGGAAACCGATATTAAACAACGGGACAGACATGATTGATATCAAAACAGGATATCAAAATTAAACAGGACAAACTAGACTGGAACCAAACTGGAAAATGATATTAAACAGGACAAAATAAACGGGAACAATACCGGACAGGAAAAACCAACAGGAAACAGGACGAGTCAAAACCCTCGTCTTGCGGGGAAGAGATTCATTGATGGACTGACCAAGGAAGAGTGGGAGCACTGAGCTTAAATAGACCGAAAGCCAATCTGTCAACAAGCCGTAGCTGGTGCCACACGGACGGGGCCAATTGGGCGCCATGGCAACCGTGACTATCTAAATCAATTGTCTATTTATAACCAAATATAAGACTAATTATACTGTGTGTTCCTGACTATAAGACAGACCTAAAAACTAATTCAGTCAAATACTTAAAAATACAGTATGTTTGGAAATGCATAGTTACAATGAAATTATACTACATACGGTATCAGTTCCGCTTTTGAAAAAACATATAGAGTGGTCTTCGAGTGCACTCTTTTGGTTATCATGTTTATTGTTTGGTGCTAAAAGGACACAAAGGAGAAGCGCAGAACTTTCAAGGCAGCTCATTTGCCAACTTTGGAACACTCATTGCAAATCTTTTTTTGTCATTGCTTTGGATGATAATTGTCCATAAGTTTGAAATCTATCGTGATTACATTAATGAACTTTTTTTTATGGTGACATTAGAAAATTACCTACTCATGTTTTAATTGTTGCTAAATGTGACTGCATATGTAACTGTTGGGCCTTTGAAAAAAATATCAAGTGGTCTTTTAGTGCCCTGTCGTAGTTAACAGGTTTAATGTTTGTTGATACAATAATTTTTGTGGCGAAATCAGATGTCATAATATTTAATTATGTTCTGTAAAATAAACCTTTTATTCAAATGTATTTTCTATGCAACCTTAGCTCTTATTGTGTTTTTTTTTTCCATTACCTATTATCTGTTTTCCTCATGAATTGCAGAGGGATCGGATTTGAAACTTTTATCTGGTACATACAAAAAAATCCAATCTGTCATGATTACTGATGTGACTCACTGGTGCCTGCTCATTTGGCGCCACCCACTGCGGGTTCCGATTGGCTCCCTGTCACTATTTGAACCCTGTCCTGCCAGTCCCCTGTTGTCAGTCCGTCTGCGAACCTCAGTATATATACTAAGCAAGCCTTTTTCGACTCTGACTCCCACTGTCTCCCGGCTACGACCCATTTTGCTCCTGACCACGTCTGTTCTCCCGTCCCGGCTTACAACCTCTTTTTGTCCCCGATTACGTCTACTCTCCCATTCTGGCTTACGACTCGCTTCCGACCCCGATCACGCCTTGCTCTTCCAGTCCCGGCTCCCGACCCGTTTTTTCGTCCCTGACACTGCCATAGCTCGCTACGGAAGATCCACTTCCGTGTTCGTATCACAATCCGAGTACGAGAGGGACTTGCATCCTGCGTCCAGCGAACACCGGATTGTGGGCGCAGCCCTTCCTCTTCCCTTCAATAAAACTTGTGAGAAACGTAACGCAACTGGGTCCTGTTTCCGTTCTGGTCCTGACACAATCAATAACATTTTTTTTCGTCCTGGTTCAGCCTCTCTGACAAATATTCTAATCCAAGGCAGCCTGCCACTCCAAAATTTGCCCAACCAATGTACAACGTGACTTGAATGGGCTTATTACTTAAGCCCAAATAATACTGTGTATTCCATACGTAGGGCGAAAATGTACTGTACCAGGTATCATCAATTTGCCCTGAGCATCAATCTTGTAACGTTTACCTAACTACAAAAGTTTCCCTTTCCAATTGCTTTGTTCATTTTTATTATAACAACACAGACATTCACCTGTGGTTGTTAAAACGCTGCTTACACGAAACCCTTTGTGCCCGTCAGCCAGAGGGAGGCGGTAAAGAAGTCATAAATCAAATGATTCACATATTTTGCAACGGCGAGCTTCCGTCAGAAGAGTTTGTGGATGTTTTCTTCTTTTTTTCTTCCCGTGTGAGATATGCAATAAATCAGTGTTTTAAACACCGTATACAGCTGCAGGGGTCTCCAGGACGCCATGATGAACAATGTTGACATCAAAGCGTTGTTGTTTGACAAGTGATGAGTCACTTCCCTTGTCCAGAGAGGGGCTCACACCTGTATGGAGATGATTACAGGTAGATCTGGCTGGCCCTAATTGTACAATAAACGTTTGCTCTCAGCCCTAATGGCAGCCGGTCTAGAGCAGAGACGCCAGACTGCCATTTGCCTGTCGCCAAGCTCCCGTGTGTGATTTTTTTTTCTCCCCACAAGCACAGTTGAGATGATGATATGGTTACAGACTATTCAAAGCAAACAGCTAGACAAATTGCAATCTCAGCTCTAATGTGTGATGGGGGAAAAAAAAAAAAAAGGTATTCACAGAATGAAGCAAATAAGCCAATTTTACCTGTTGCGTGAAAGACTGGCATTCATTTTATTCATTGGGCTTTTTAAGGAAACGTTTGCATTTGAATGTGTTTTAATTCATTTATTTGATCATTTATTTAATTGAACTTAAAGCATTAGTTTTTTGAGATCGCGTTATAAAGTTGAGGTATCATTTGAGGAATAGTTGACTGAAACCAACAACTAACACACAGAAATGGTCAAGTCAAGTCATGTTTATATGTACAGCCCTTAATCACAAAGTGTCTCAAAGGGCTGCAAAGACCATTGCAAACTACAGACTATTATTATACTATCCCCTGATCTAAAACCTTCATGAGGGCAAGGAAAAACTCAACCTCAACATGAGGAAAATGAAGAAACCAATGACAACAACTTGTTCTACTTCATGCACACTTCACCATATCATCATTATTATTTCTAAAACGGGTTTCTTATTTTTCAGGTATCATTTTGGAGAAACGAAAGGCCGTCAGCGTTTTCACATCTTCTCCATTGCATTCTGTAAGTGTATTTTTCTGTTGCCCATGAACAGACCTTACTTAAGATGACTGGATGATATGTATTAACAAAAATGATTATATAATGCAACACAAATTTCATCAATTTCGTCACAAGGTAAGGTTTTATTTTCCAAATCAACTTAGCATACAAACCTGACCTGATGGAGAGAAAGAGGCGCTATGTCCTGATTCGCAGTGCAAGAATACCATATATCAGTTGTAGAAGTCTAGAAGTTTCCAAAAGGAATTTTACTTTTAAAATTTAACTGGCAGAATTTATTTTATTTACCTTAAATGTGCTTTTATCTAGAATAGATGGTAGAATAAGAAAATCATTTTTAAAAAGATAATTTCTATATGTCATCAGAGACATCAATATTGCTCATTTGAATTATTTTTCTTATTTTACTTGAAAAACTAGGAGAAATGTATATTTCACTAGAAAAAGAAGGTGTACAAATAAGAAAAAATGCTTAATAGGAGCATAATCACCCGTTATCTGTCACAGCAAATAGTTTTTATAAAAGAAAATTCTTCTGTAAAACAGGTGAAAACTATTTTTCACTTGAAAACAGCATAGAAAAAAAGAGATACTGTAATTCTTAGAAATACAAAGGGCTGAAAGAGTCTATTCCCAAATGTTAATAAACAATCAATTTAAGCTTACAGAACAATCAAATAGATACAGACTTTTCATATTACTAATTGTCAAAATACTTATCATTTGTTTTTCAGTACCTTAACTTTCTATACTTTTGTAGTTCCCTTTGAGACGGATTTATTTCGTTTTTGTGAGCTTTGCTTTTCCAAATCAAACCATTTGAAAACATCTGTTGGTTTTTTTATTCTTAAGGAAACCATAGGAAGTTGGCTGATTGGTTTAAATAATAGTTCAAGGTAGTCCCAATTTAAAAATATATATAAACCCTAAATTTATTTCTGACTCAAGCTTGTTTTTTTAGCAAAGGTTAAAGTTAAATGGGTTTGCAAAATAAGGCTATATTCTGATTAATTCTGCAATGAGTAGTTCAACGTTGTCGCCAAAACTCGATCATAGAAATAGTTGACAATGAATTCCATTGTCGACTACTGTCGCCAGACACGGATTTCTGAGAATGCAAGGCATCTTACATGATTACAATACAGTATCTTCTCATGGTTTCTTCATATTCCTCATGTTGAGGTTTTTGAGTTTTTCCTTGCCCTCATGAAGGTCTTAGATCAGGGGATGGTGTAATAATAGTTTGTAACAATAGTCTGTAGTTTGCAATAATCTGTGGTCTGTGCAGCCCTTTGAGACTCTTTGTGATTAAGGGCTGTACACATAAACATGACTTGACTTGACTATTTGCTGAAGTCACTCATGCCTAATAGTGTCTCTGTCTTGTCACATACAGAAATGACGACGTCAGCATCAAGTATGGTTACTAAAACTTTTAAAGTTTGGTAGCTTTTTAGCCTGGCTACAGCGGATAAAAAAGCTACTCGCAAACCCAGTGTATGATGGCATAACTTGAGAATGCACGAACGCTGCATGCCGGAAAGTTGAACGAAACTGAGTCTGACTCGCCTCGCTATATATGTTATGTTTCGCTATAAAAGGGAGCTTGAGCATTATGACAGACTGTTCCCGTCAAATGTGTTTGAAATTAAATTCTGTTTTTAAAACCGTTTTATTTCAAACTGTTGAGAATTGTAAAATACTTTTTTTTACAGTCTTTGCAGTTGACCTCTAAATGTACTTTACAAAATGCACATATTTGTTTTAGTTGATTAATTGTTGTTTGATCATTCGACTAATCATTTCAATAGTTTGTGACTAGTCATCTAACAAAACTGTCCTTCGTTGCCCCCCTTAGTTTGATGGATTTTTAAAGTCAATATCCCACAAATACCAGAAATTGTATTTTCCATTCAACTTTGGTTTTAAATCATCCACCACCGAAGTGCTCTCAGGTTCCAGCGCTTTTTTTTCCAAATGCTGATTGGCCAAGTGCATGTGCAACCGTCCAAATGTATCTTGGAAATTTTTAGGGAGTTCGCAATTTGTCAGATATTAAAGAAGCTCCAAAATGTCCCCATATCTGAACAAGCATCATCCAGAAGCCGCATTGCAAGCTGCCCTTGTTTGGAGAAGAATGCGTGGTATTAGCTTTAGGAAAGCATCATTAACGGAAGGATCAGACGAGGAGCAAGGCCTGCTTTTATCCCCAGGTTCTCTGCTGGAGACGGTACATCATTTAGCGTAGAGAGGAGCACATGGCTCCAATCCTATATGGCGCATGTGTATGAGAACGCATCCATGTGCATGTTTGAAGTCTGTCTCCGAGGCGACTCCACGCTCATTTGGGTGCAGGCGTAATTGCGACGTTGAGATCAAAGACCCGCTCGCTCAGTGATGTTCCAGAGGAGACTTTAGCGCCGAGGCCTCTCTTCTGTGCAACAGGGGCCCGCCCGCTGCTCGCCGAACCCCCTCTCCCCCCCCGGCCCTGCGCTGCCCCTGCACATCCCTGCTCGTAAAAAATGATTAAGGCGCCATTTGTCATGTGTTTATGACTGAGAGGCATTGCGTGATAGGGAATGGCATCTACAAGAGTCTATCGAGAGGCTTTCTTCTCGCTCCGTCTGCAGACATTTCCCTATAACGGAATTTGTTTGGGAAAGAGGGCTCGTTAAATCAGTGATGATGTGGTGACTGCTGCCCCGCCAGCCTTGGCATGTTTTCACTCGTCAGTTATGATATTGTATATTTTACAATGCGTCTTAATCTTCGGGGAGAAGCCCCTGTTCACCACAAGATTCTGTTTCGGAATTTGTGATATTGGAAAACCCTTTGCACACTTATTACAACACACAATTTGACTTAAAGCCCCAGTGTGTATTATAAAGCAAACCCTCGTGGTGTAAAGCACTTTGTTTATATGAAAGACAATTGATTCAAACAATAAGGAAAAATACATGTACAATGTCATTCAAATTAATTCTTTTAGAGGTGCAGTGTGTGTTGTTTAACCACTAGATGCCCCTGCATTGTGTAGTGCACCTGAAAAAACGCACAAGGAAAAATACAAATTACCGAGACTCAAACTTTTTTCTTCTTTTTCTCTTGGTCTTACTTTGGTGTCCACACAGTTGTCAGCAAAAAGGAAAATAGAAATTAAGAAATGGTTGGCATTTCTCGAACCCCAAGAGTTTAACCTTCCCTAAAGATATTTGGAATGGCGCATTTGAGTGATTGGTGACATCGTACAGACACCGTGTCCGTACGTGTCTGAGACACGTATTTGCTTCTTTGCTAGCCGTCGGAATGTTGAGGGGTTAATTAGTTTGACTGTTTTGTTGACGTTCCCACTGTAGCGCCTTATAGTCTCCTGTGCGCCTTATGTATAGAAAATATAGGACACAAAAACTATTTTTGGGGGGTGCGCCTTATAACCCGGTGTGCCTTATAGTCATGAAAATATTGTATATATATATATATATATATATATATATATATATATATATATATATTAACAACCCCTGGCAAGTCCTCACTCAGACATTTTATTCTGTAGAAACAACTCAGATCACAGACATGAAACATGAAAATCGTAAGGTCATTCCAAAGTGCAACATATTGGCATTCAGAAACACTAAAATAAATTAAGAAAAATCATTGCAATGGTCAGTAAATGTTACTTTTATAGAGCAAGTGTAGGGAACAAAATATGGAATCACTCAATTCTGAGGAAAACAATATGGAATGTGTGCATTTTGAGTTAAAAATAAGGACACATATAGTCAATTTCCTTTCCTTAATTGGGTATCTGGCTTAGATTGAATCTGCTCATTAGTCAGCAGTTAAAAACAGTGCAGTTATCACACCTTGGAGGGCTCCTGGACTAACTGGATCGTCAAACTTCTTGAAAAAGGTAACTCTACTTGTATGGTTGCCAAAGATGTGGGCTGTTCACAGTCAGCTGTATCAAAGATTTGGACCGAGTCCAAACAGTATGGGAAGGTTGTTAAAGTCAAGCGTACTGGTAAGGAAGACATGTAGGCGTCAAGACAAACAAACCAAAGGCCATATGTCTTGAAAACAGAAAATGCACAACAAGATAAGTGAAGAAGAAATGGGAGGAAATTGGAGTCAATGTACGTGACAAAATTGTTAAAGGAAAAGGGATTTTCACATAGGAAAGCTAAAAGAAAACCATTGTTGACACTTAAACACAAAAGAACAAAACTGCAATGGGCTAAGGAGAGGCAATAATTGACTGTGGATGACTGGATGAAGGTTATCTTCAGTGAGGTGTCAAGAATCTGCATTGGACAAGGTGATGATGCTGGAACTTTGTTTGGTGGCTGCCTAAAGAAAACATTAAAATTCCCACAGTACTTAATGATATGAGGTTAGCTTTAGGGTTAAAGTAGCATTTACTGACCACCACAAAGTGTTTTTATTCATTTCTTTTAGTGTTTCTGATTGCCAAAGAGTTGCACTTTTGAAAAACATTATTATTTCAATCTTTTTACGTGTGTTTGTTCTACAGAATAAAATGTTGGAGTGAGTACTTGTTCGGGACTGATGATTCCATACCTTTTGCTAGGCGTTGCGCGCATGCGTCTTTTCTTTAATCCAAGTAATTTAATTTCTTTGTCCTTTCATATACAGTATAGAGAGGCAAAAAGGAAGGAAGTGATGGTCATATTTCTTGTATTTTCCTCTTCCCTTTTTCAAGTCAAACCATGTGCATTAAAGCAAATTGCAGCCTCATAAATAGACGTGTTGACCTTCAACAAATCCTGAGAGTCTGACCTGTCTTTAAATGTATCGGCAGTCTTTTCTCTCCAACAGAATAGGTCGAATATATGTTTGTGTGCTGTATGTAAGTAAAGCATGGCCTCGCATTGCCTGCGATCCGCCTTTATTTGACTCACTACGGGGTCCCATCATTGCGCATAAAACAAGACTATGAACATTAATCACCTCAATGTGTGTTGCATTAGCAACTTTCATCTTGTTACCCTTCATCCCAGTTGTTGTTTGCCTCCATCTGTTCCCATCGTGGTTTTGAACAACAAACTACTCAGCACACCTCAGCTTGCAATAAACATTCAGGGTCAACATAAGATACACCTGCGCTGAATAAAATGAAAGAAAAAACGCAGCCCTCTCAGAAGTAAGCTAATGGGGCGCTTATATTGGCGACTCAAAAGAGTCTTTATAATGGTGACTGCAAATATTTGAAGAACTTCAAACAGTGGTTACGCTTTAGCAGGTTGACAGACGCAGTATTTGGAATATTGTAATCTGTCGCTACTTAGCGCTTCGCAGCCTCAGTGTTGAAAACTATTCGACAATTCATTGCAGCGATCGCATATTGCTGTGAACGGGGGCAGGCAAAGCATATTTTTGTCAGGCGATGCCGCTTTTTTTGTTATGTCCACCCGAAAGTGAACTGCACTTTTTGCGGCCGTGATCCATTATCCCCGATCCAAAATTGCTGCGTTTTTGTGGAGAGCCATGGCATTACGGCCCGGTTGCCTATTGCTATGAGCAGGGGCCAGCAGAGCGGATTAGGCCTCTGAAGCGTGCTATAAAATGTACTGCACTGTTTTGGCCGTGATCCATCATTCTGTTTCGATTATTGCTAAAAGAGAGTAAATTTATGTCATGTGTAGCAGCTGTTTTTCCCCGGCGTTTCCACCTAAAATGAACAGCACCCATGCGGCCGTGATCCATTATCCCTGTCGATTATCGTTGCAAGCGGAGCTGTCAGAGTGCATGTTAAAAATGAATGGGGCTACTTGATGGAATTTCGCATATTGCAGGGGGTTACCTGCGATAAACGAGGGATCAAGTAACCTAATTTGCTGTAGTTCAGCTCCACACCACAAATTAGACCAGAAGTTCTCATCTTGTTTTTGTATTTTGAATCCTTTGAAACATTAAAATATACACACTGCACTTTATACAGATGTGTAAATATGTCCATGTTACAGAAAAGTAACACAATACAGAGATGTAGAGAGGAGACATGACGAAGTTGTGCTACTACTACTAAAGGAATTATAAATATATTCTATTGAGGAATATTAATTCGTTGACTCTTTCTAATAAGTTGTGTCCGCTGATTGAATATTATAACAGGGCTTCAAGTGACTAAATATCAGGTCTTTTTTTTTCTCGATTGGACTGATAATCGTCCCCTAAAATTATAGGCCCCATAATCATAGTCCTCCCGAGATTTAAGCACTAAACTTGTACTCTACACTAATTTAAATCTCAGTCCAACCAGCTGCCGACACAGACAAAACATAACAAGAAAAAAAAACGAAAATAAAAACAACCAAATTCTTCATAATTGTTTGTTTGTTTGTACATGATTCAAATTGAATCTTTTCTTCCGGCGCCGTCACGAATGGCAGCCACTCCAGCAGCTCCCGTGTTATTTTCGATTGTTCTCGATTGTTCTCAGCTCAGGGATGCTGCTGGAAATGTGAATTTCCCTTCGGGGATGAACAAAGTATCTATCTATCTATCTATCTATCTATCTTTATCCGTTTGTGTTTAAAAACACACACAATCGAAAGCAGCAAGGCAAAAGGGTGCAAATGGGAGTAAATGGACCACAAGATCACAGTGGTTTACACAATGAACACAACATTCTGTGGCCACTTACAAAACCAAATGCCTAAACACATCTGAGGATAAGGGGAAAAATCTGTTAGTCACATTTTCTAACTATTCACCCCAGAGTACAGAGAATTCGCATGCGAGTCCACATAAGTAACACAATAACCAAAAGTCAAGTACTAAATAAAAAGCACATGACAGAAAGTCAAAGTGATTTTACTCAGATCAGTCATTGGGTTTGCTGCTAATAAGATATTGTATAATGAAATCTATTGAATGTGTGAATGGAAAATAATGAGCATGAGCATGTACTCCACATGGCCTGCAGGAGGAGCTTTGACAAAAAGAAGGAGGCCTCAAACTGGGAATAACTCCCCACATTTCAGCTCATGTTATCTCTGCAAAACGTTAATCTAGTACTCAAGATATTAGCTAAGATAAGTAACCAATGATAAACTCATATAAGACATTTCATCTGGCTTGTCACATGTGATATATGATATCCTCACAAAAGAGCTTCCCAAGCGAAAACGTACACGCTACAGGCCCAAGTAAGTCTTAATGGATCCCTTCAGCAAGTCGCTTCAATAACAGCACAAGATGCTGCGCCCAAAGCAGAAACAGATGGCCATCAAAAAGGGCCTCGCAGTCCAGCCGGGCCACTTGTTGACTGTCCCTCAATCATTTTAATTAAAGGACACACTTTAGAGACCACGGTCTCGTGCCGTCTCCTTTTTGGTGTCGCGCCGGTCAAGCCTCGGCGGCTATAACGAGAGTCGGCAGCCGAAGCGTTTGCTCTATGATGATTTTGCATGGATTCGGTTCGCCCTCCACTAAAAGTGGTCACATCTCACTGCTTTTTGTGGCTGAAGTCGGCGGTTTGTAAAGAAGTTTTTCGACATAAAAAATGCTGGCCTGCTAAAGATGTGTGTGTTGGCCTAGTATCGCGTTTTGTTTTCTACCCACAAACCATTACAGTGGATAGAGGATTCAAATCTTGATTAACTCCAAGTATGGATCCCATTTCTCCTATTTAGAGGTAAAATATACCCCCAGAAACTATAACTGTTTACGTGCAGATCAATGTTCCCTTTATGCTTCCACGGGTCTGAGCAATCACTAAATTTATAACGTTGGAATAACGGTGAGCAAATCATTATCAAATACAGTGGCTTGCGAAACTATTTGGCCTCCTTGAACTTTGTGACCTTTTGCTTCATTTCAGACTTCAAACATCAAGCTATAAAACTGTAATTTCTTGTGAAGCATCAACAATAAGTGGGACACAATCAGGAAGTGGAACACACGTTATTGGATATTTTAAACTTTTTTAACAAATGAAAAACAAACAAGTGGGTGTGCAAAAGTATTCAGCCCCTTTACTTTCAGTGCAGCAAACTCCAGTCCAGAAGTTGAGTGAGGATCTCTGAATGATTCAATGTTGATCTAAATGACTAACGATGAATAATGGAATCCACCTGTGTGTTATCAAGTCTCTGTATAAATGCACCTGCACTGTGATAGTCTCAGAGGTATGTTAAAAGCTCAGAGAGCATCATGAAGGACGAGGAACACACCAGGCAGGTCCAATTGATGGGAAGATGGATGGAGCCACATTCAGGTCCATTCTGGAAGAAAACCTAATGGAGTTCGCAAAAGACCTGAGACTGGGACGGAGATTTGTCTTCCAACAAGACAATGATCCAAAAAATAAAGCAAAAGCTACAATGGAATGGTTCACCAAAAAGCACATCAAGGTGTTAGAATGGCCAAGTCAGAGTCCAGACCTCAATCCAATTGAGAATATGTGAAAAGAACTGAAAACTGCTGTTCACAAATGCTTTCCATCCAACCTCACTGAGCTCAAGCTGTTTTGCAAGGAGGAATGGGCAAAAATATCAGTTTCTCGATGTGCAAAATTGATAGAGACATACCCCAAGCAACTTGCAGCTATAATTGCAGCAAAAGGTGGCGCTACAAAGTATTAACTCAATGGGGCTGAATAACTTTGCACACCCACCCACTTTTTCATTTTCTTTTTTGTTAAAAAAGTTTAAAATATCCAATAAGGTGTGTTCCACTTCATGATTGTGTCCCACTCATTGTTTTTTCTTCACAAGAAATTACAGTTTTATATATTGATGTTTAAAGTCTGAAATGTGGCAAAAGGTCACACAAGGGGCCAAATAGTTTCGCAAGTCACTTTATGTCCAAAGCCTGAGATCAAATCGAGTTACATCTGCTGGCTTTCCGGCAACACTGGTTAGTTTCGCACTTTTTTAATGAATTGGTTGATGTGATCATGGAAAGGTCGCACGGCCCACGCGTCAGTTGTTTTACCAACAATCATTACATGAGATTTTCATTTTTTTAAAAGTATCCTTTTTCACATAATTGTAACGTTTTGTGGATTTAGTCATTTGGTCGCACAATGCAGAACTGTGTTTGATCGCTCTATTTCAGTGGAAGTACAATTTTGGCAAAAAAATTGACTGTTAAATTTAAATAATTTGCAAACGAATTGAATGTAACACAAGAACGATCAAAGAGACCCCCAAAACTGTGTCCGTTTTCCTGCTTTTTTCTTCCTCATAATTTTTCACCATCTTGAATTTCTTTTCATATGTATTTTTTTCCTAGAATTTTGTTTCCTTTTTCTTAGATTTTTAAATTCTTTTTTCTTGCTTTTTTTTCCCTTTTACTGTCCTTTTTTTCTTCTTTTCTTCTCTCTTTTTTACTTTTGTTTCTTTTTTCATTTTCGTGTAGTTTTCTGTCACGGTTGCCATGGCGGCCCGTTGACAGATTGGTTTCCCTTCTATTTAAGCTCAGTACTCTCACTAACCCTTTGTCAGTCTGTCAATGAACCTGTGCAAACGCAAGACACGGGTTTTGACTCTGTCCGGTATCCCGTTTGTGTATCCTGTCCGGTATCTATCCCATTTGTTTCGTCCTGTTTTGATTTCGGTCTCCGGTCTCCAGTGTATCGTGCCCGTTATTCTCGTCCTGTCTGATATCTGTCTCCAGTCTCCTATATCTAATAATAATAATAATAATAATAATAATTTCCTTTGTATTGTCATTCTTTGTAACAATGTACACAGAACGAAATGTCGATACACCTGACCCGTTGTAGCGAGTCGATGCAGCCGCAGCCAGAGGGCGCCGCCATTATACCAATTAGGTACGTCTCGGTCGAGGCGCGAACCAGCGACCTCCCAGTCTCAAAGCGGGCACACTACCATCTAGGCTACTGAGCTGGTATCTGTCATCATTCCTTTAAATCCCGTTCTCTCCGGTATCAACATCATCTGTTTGGTATCGTTTCTTGTAACTGGTATTGATCTCGTTGGTCTCTTGCTTTCTGTTGTTCCACGCCAGACTTCTGTCTTTCTTCTTTCGCCCAGCGATCACTGAATCACTGGCGTTTTGTGTTAACGAACATGACTGCCCCATTTCCCGTAAAATAAAAGCTTGTGTGAGAGACATCACGCATTTGGGTTCTCCCCATGTTCCGGTTCTTGACAGTTTTCTGGTTTTGCCTTACTTTTCCCCCTTGTAAGACAATTTGTGCATGATGTTTTATAATAATTGGCAATATTTGGATGAAGGTAACAAAAACAATCGTAAGGGGGTGCCAAAAGAGCCAGCTCTTTTTAGTGTGCTGAGCTGAAAGAGCCACTTCCCTTAAAAAGACGAAAACTTGCACAGCAACATTGAAGTAGTCACGTAGGTGAGAAAGGTCACGAAGCTACGTTGTCTAACCGTGCAGGCGATAATAGGAGTGAACCACAATTGTCTCTCTATACTTAAATGTCTTAATGATAAAAAATAATAATACAATAATAATATTTCTGGAACAAAAGCAAACTTCTACAATTCACCAACCATCGCTTACTGCATTATGTGGTTACCGTCAATAAACAAGGAATTACAGTAACCTCCGAATTTATGTAGTTTAATTCCACACCACAAATTAGACCAGAAGTTTCCATCATCACCGCTCTCTATCGCAAAAACTAGAGCTCAGATGCGCACTTGCTTTATTTTTCTCAATCTCGTCCTGATATTGACTTCAAAAGACAGCACTTAAAACACCGCAGAATTAATCTGCAATGTTTTTGCTTGCATGCACTGTAATTCTGGCCGAACGTCCTAGTGAATTAATGTAATAATTTCGAGACCTGATTTTTATGCGTAGGATGGCTTTTCTTGTGCGCTTAGAGGGAACATTGGTGCAGAACATAGTCTGACTGGGATGAGAAGCAATCTGAATGAATTGTTTACCTTGAAACAAACAAACGATTCCGTAACATTGCGTTTGCAGCATCCTTATGCAAATAGACGTTGTTTCCACTCGTAACTTTTGACTTTAAATATAATTTCATTTATGTCCTTACCAAATTCAAAAAAGTATCGTCTTTGCTTGTTTCCTCCACGCTTTTAAGGCGAGGTCCATTCCTGCTTTTAATGTGTTTACAAGATATGCCCTTGCATGGCTTGCCAAAAGCATAGACTAACACTATATATGGATGCATACAACTGTGACAGTTGCTATCTCATTTTCTCTCATATTTTTATAGCGCTTTAACCAGTCACTGAAGACCTTCAAAAGCACTTACAATATACTTAAACTTACCCATTCACACACACACACTCACACACGGTATTGAGTTCAGAAACGAGGTTGGCAACAGGTGTCAGCCAGGAAGAGGGGCAAAACAGTTCGGATGTCGGGATGGCAGAACAGGGCGGAATCGGGTCCAGAAACAAGGGCGGAATCGGGTCCAGAAACAGGTCGGCAACAGGTATCAAGCAGAGGAAAACAGGGCAGGAAAAATGTCTGAAAGTATGAGCTTGCCTAACCGGGAGGATCGGTTCGCAACGATCTGATGGCGTACTCTTGAAAGCCGGGGGTTTAAAAAGAGTCTCTTATCCAATCAGCTTTCAGGGTTGTTGGTGCCAACTCGGCAGTCACAGGTGCCTTGAATCGGCAATCATGACAATGTTATGGAGAAATCAAACACTGCGTGTAGTCTGGTATCACTCCCTAAAACATGTACTTTTTGGTAAATCTGATGTTTATAGCTTAACAGGCACTCAAAATAAGCAGCAAAGACGTCAATGAATATTGTGTTTGCAAGGAGCACAGGGGAAGACTGTACAAAACCTTCAAGTGGTAAAAATCCAACCTTTTCTAAAGGTACTCCCTCAAACCCTCTCCTTAATAAGATCTCGTAGGTTACAAAAATAATTGAAATGAAAGAAAATGGAAGTGGAAATCAAAGAACAGCAACATGATTGGCAAATAGTGACAATGCTGCGACCGTGCGCAAGCTCTCAACAATAGTCAAAACGACGTTGGCCTCCTAAGCAATCTTCTTTGCAAGTGTTCAATAGTCAAAGGCTCACTACATTTTTTATTGTAAGCAAGCAAAATAAAAAATGTTTTAAAAAACATACAATTCTCTTTTTATCAGAACCCTTTGTAAAATTAAGATTTCTATAACTCAAGGAGTCGTGACAAACAGCTCAACTCAGGCACGCCACGCATCTGTGGAGAAATGTGGGAACGAGAATGTGAGAACAGGCATCAAGGAGTATTTGGAAAACTGCGGTTTAATAAATTAAAATCTGTTTAAAGTTTGCGGCCCGGGGAAAACCAGAAGCAGAAAATGTGTTTTATTTCCCTATCGCCGATTTTACATCTGCGATGCACCGCTTTCGCCGCGATAAACGTTTCCTTTTATCGCCTTCGCAAACGCGCTTAACATCGAATAAATAAGAAATTTGTCACATGAAGATCCCCAGCATTCATTATCAAAATTGTTGTTTGGCTGTTGAGAACGAAAGGAGCGAAAAAAAACAAAAAAAGAAGCATGCTCGAAAAGGGAGCGTGATTGGCTGATGTTACGTATGTCCTTGATTACTTTCCCTCAGCTTTTATTCTAATAAGTGGCATCCTTTGTACTCCCTGGGACAGCTAGACAGTCTGACACACGATGGGAATAAATATTGCATGTGGTAGACATTAAGCTGTCATCTTGGGATGGGGGAAGACGAGACGGAGAAATCTGTGCGGTGTTCCTCGGCGCTGCACACTTTGCCTGCTCTTGTCACAATTGTCACATTCTGACGACCCCCCCCCCCCCACTCTACCCCAGGCCCTTTATTTTCTTTCGCCCAGTCAACTGCTGTGAATGACAGCGTGGATAAGAAGGATTTTGGCTAAGGTTGGAACAGTACTCTCTAGGGTAGGTTGAATTTCTCATTTAATTTGTCTTTTTTTAACCCGCCGCAGCTGAGGACACTCAAAACATCCATGCTGTGTATGCAATCTTTTTTTGACAAATGCATCATGTTTTTATGATTCAATAATGACATACATAAAGCCTGGAATACGGATGCAGGTTCACTGTATTTCCATTTGCAATTGGTCGGTAGATGACGGACAGCAGAAGTGGATTAGGAATGATTATTTAGTATAGAAAACCAAAAATATAGAGTGACCCCTCGCTACATCCCATTTCAGTTATCGGTGGTTCACTCCTGACAGAAGAAAAATGAATTAAATTAAAATAAATAAATAAAGATCGAGAAGGGAAAAAATGCTTCCCGCCCCACAGAGGAATGTTTACAGCAGCCTATATTCAAGCCAATTGGCTAGCACCCCTTGACTTGAGTTTTTCGGTGCCGATTGGCCATTTCATCCATCCATCCATTATCTGCACCGCTTAGCCTCAGTAGGGTCACGGAGATGCTGGAGCCAATCCCAGCTATCTTCGGGCAGTGGGCAGGGGACACCTTAAACTGTCCCAGACCAGAACGAACACAGGTTTCAATTGCATGCGTTTCTCAGATTTTATTGATAGAGAGTGAGAGTAAGGCTTGCTTGATTACTTGATCCGAAGACTGGCGGAGAGCGGGAACGAGCAAGGCGGGAGTGACACTTCCGTGTTGGAAGAAGACAGGCGGGAATGGCAAGTCGTTTGACCAGGGCTGGAGATCAGAGGCGAAGTAAAGTTCGTAATAGTGGTCGTAGACAGGCGGCAGGCAAAACAGGCGTAGTCAGGTTCGGAAACGGGTCAAAAAACGGGAATCAGGCAGGAAACAGGTTTTAACAGGGACAGAGTCGGACGGGAACTCTCACTGAGTGAAACACAAACACAAAGATCTGACAAAGTTTGAACTGCAGTCGGGGGCTTAAGAAGGGTGTGGCCACCAATCAGCTTGTCCGGGCTGTTGGTGCCAATCAAGCTGCCACAGGTGTTCCAAATAGGGCATATGGAAGGAAACCGGAGTTGACGGAGAAAACCCACGCAAGCACGATGAGAACATGCAAACTCCACACAGGAAGGTTTGATCTCACGACCTCAGAACTGTGCCGCATACGCGCTAACCATTGCGCCGCCGTGCTGCCCCCTGGCCAATTCATATTGTAGCATTTTTCATACTGTACTGTGACTGGACACCTGCTCTGCGTTCCGCTGCATCTCCTTGAGAAGAGTCTGTGTCCTGCTCCTTTACTAGTTTAAAATCAAATCGGTTTTTATTTGTTCTTTCTCACTCTGTGTTCCTCCCTCTCAGTCGGTAAGTTAGAAAGTCTACTTTAATCAGGGCGCGCCCAAAAAATTCCCCTAAAAATTACTAAATTAAAATACTGCTTATCTTTAAAATCAAACTGTTTTCCATTTCCTCTCTCACTCTCTCTCTCTCTCTCTCTCTCTCTCTCTCTCTCTCTCTCTCTCTCTCTCACTCTTTCTCTCTCTCTCTCTTTCTCTCCCCCTCTTTCTTTCTTGCTGGTTTGCTCACTTTCAGTCAGCAAGGCTTTTATTCAGGGTGCGCCCAGAAAAACAATGACTTGTTTAAGATCTAACCGGTTTCTATTTGTTCTTTCTCGCTCTCGCTTTAACTTCTCTCTCTTTCTCTCTCTTTCTCTCTCTCTCTCTCTCTCTCTCTCTCTCTCTCTCTCTCTCTTCTTTCTTTCTTTCTTTCTTTCTTTCTTTCTTTCTTTCTTTCTTTCTTTCTTTCTTTCTTTCTTTCTTTCTTTCTTTCTTTCTTTCTTTCTTTCTTTCTTTCTTTCTTTCTTTCTTTCTTTCTTTCTTTCTTTCTTTCTTTCTTTCTTTCTTTCTTTCTTTCTTTCTTTCTTTCTTTCTTTCTTTTTTTCTTTTTTTCTTTTTTTCTTTTTTTCTTTTTCTTTCTTTCTTTCTTTTTTTTTCTTTCTTTCTTTCCTTCTTTCCTTCTTTCCTTCTTTCTTCAAGCCCACTGTGATGAAGGACACGCCCCCAAAAGAAAGGGTGCAATACCACTTCACAGATTTTCACTTTTCCCAAGTAGTTCTGGTCCCCATTAACTGCGAAAAAAAGAAGGATCTGTGTATCATAATATTTTGGGATATCTCTCTGAATAATCTTTGAAGAGCAACATTTACTACTTCTATCGTACATAACAGGTAGCATCACCCCAATTCAAGCCGAGAGCTGCTTTTTTGTTAGAGCTATCAATTTGATATGGATTTCTAAAATAACCACTCATCATGTTATTGCCATGTTACTACTATTTTGTTGCCAGGTTTTTAATGTTAGGTTGTGGGATTAAAAGTGGCTCAGTCAACCACTATATATGCTCATTTTAAAAGACTTTTGGAATAATTGATCATGTATTTATGCTTTATTTTAGGACACTTATTATCTCAAAGATTCCTCATGCCAGTAGGAAATTAAATCAAACTTTCTAGAACGTCACAATAACCCATTCACCGGTTAGCTATTTTCAGAACCGGTCCGCGAACTGCTCAGGTGTACTCTGTGGAATACTTTGTACCCGCGGCCACCATGTTTGTGACCCCCAGTATATTCACTAAGGCTGTTTTATATACATTTTTGACCAATCCCTATACGAGCATCAACACTTAAGATTTAGGGTAGACACAATTATTGATGGATGACAATCAATCTTTTATAAGCATAAAGATGATTTTCATGTTTGGCATTGAATGTGTCAACTGGTTTATTTCAAGAATTGAGTGAGTGCAGTTTTTCACCTGAACCAACTCACCACGCTATACAAACCCAAGTGGGAGTTATAAAAAATGAATTGGTGCCTCTGGTTTTAAGTTAGTAAAAGAATAATACAAAATAAAAGTTTTAGCAGTGCAGGGGGATACGATTAGACTAGATCAGATCAAACTACTAGCTAAGAATATATCTGTTATTGCCTTCTAGCGGCTAGAGGGAGCATTTGGTTTGCATTTGTTTAAAAAAATCATAACCTTTGACAGAAATGACCCAAAGACTCGCTTCTTTTTTTGACATGCTTATAAATTTATAGGGGAGCAGATTAAATCCTTTTTTTTGACATACCCGATGTGCAAAGTTAGACAAAAATACAATTTTCTGTAGAAGGGCATTTATTGTCCTCATACGCCCTGGTTTCAGAGTGCATTTTTCAAAATATTAAAAACATTCCCAAAAAGTTTCCCCGACTAATGATCTAAGATTTGTTTTTCATCAGAACTAATCTTGTTTCCAAGCCTACATTGAAGGTTTCTCTTTTGAGTATGATGCGAGAAGGCACTTTTAATTAAAACTGCCCCCATTGTGCTTGCATCGAGTCTCCTTTCCTCCGCGGCTTTGTAGGCTGAAAGCGGTTGACATATTGCCGCTAATGTTTCAGAAGGCGTAAGATCTCCTCGGGAGCGAGCCGCAACCGATGCATTTTCATCAAAACTGTCGTTCGGGAGCTCACCGCAGCGAGGATGAAACACTTTCCACTGGGCCCCCCTTCCGTGGCGACTTCCTGGCCTCAAAAGCACGCCATGAGATCACACTTCTTCTTTCGCTCTATCGTTGCAGAGAGAGCCGAAAAGGAAAGGAGAGGGAGCGTGCCGCCAGGAGGGAAGTTGTTGGAGCAACGTTGCCATCCTCGTAAAAGATGCATGGCCTGCAGGTTTGTGCATACAATCTCATCTCATCTCATCTCATTAGCCGCACCGCTTATCCTCAGTAGGGTCGCAGGGGTGCTGGAGCCCATCCCAGCAATCATCGGGCAGTGGGCAGGGGACACCCTGAACTAGTTGCCAGCCAATCGCAGGGCACACAGGGACAGACAACTCGATCGCTCATTCACACCTAGGGACAATTTTGACTGGCCAATCCACCTGAAATGCATGTCTTTGGAATGTGGGAGGAAACCGGAGTGCCCGGAGGAAACCCACGCAAGCACGGGGAGAACATACAAACTCCGCACAGTAAGTCCGGAAGCTGGATTTGAACCCACACAGGAGGTTCCCAAGACCTTAGAACTGTGCCGCACAAGCGCTAACCACTGCGCCGCTGTGCTGCGTGCATATAATCGAATTGTCTTTATTGACATTAATAACAACGTAGTAAACATTGTATGCAACCTGATTAGACGTGGCACTCCAAGGATAATCATGGGAGAAAGACTTTAAAGAGAGAAAAAAGGGGAAAAAATATCAGCATAAAAGGCAGAAAAAATATTTACAGCGTAGTTATAATTGTGCAATGTTTGTGAATGAAAAGTCGAGTCATGTTTATTTGTGACGTGCTCAAAGGGCTGCTCAGACCACAGACTATTGCAAACTACAGACTATTATTACACCATCCCCTGATCTAAAACCTACATGAGGGCAAGGAAAAACTCAAAAACCTTAGCATGAGGAAAATGAAGAAACCTAGAAAAGGGTCCACACATGAGGTAATCTTTCAGGAGGTCTATCTTTCTATCTATCTACCTTGGTCATATCCCTCAAGAGGGGTGACCAACAGCAAGACAAACACATACAATAACAAATAAAATAAAAGGAAAGTAAAGAGGGGAAAAAAATAGCAAAAAAAAAAAAAAAAAACACTCACAACATTTTTGGGACCATGGCCAACCCAAATGCCCAAGCACCCAAAGAAAGCTGGGCACCTCGGCACCTAAGTTGGTCATGCTTTCGTCCCTTCAGATGAAACGGGAAACGAGAAAGCGGCCATGTCACTCGGGTCAGGGTGACACAATACACTTCTGTTCAACAGCAGGGCCCGACAGCTGTCACTGGTTTACCCCTGCCGCATCATACAGGTGCCCTGCCCATCCCATTATCCTTTACAACCTTTCAGGATGACCAGGCCAAAATAGTTGTTCCGCTAACCAACAATTAAATTTAAAAAAATATATAAATAATTTAAGTATAATAAAATCAAAGAGATAACCAGGTTGCAATGGATGTAGATGTAAAAAAAAAAAAATACTGCATCGTCATAATAGTGTGACTTCTTTTGTCCTTTAAGGAGCAGCTCTGAGAACTAATAATTAAATTGAATAGCTCCTCCGTCTGGTTGTGGTGCTCATTGCAGGATCTTCGAGGAAAAGGGCAGCGTCAATTTCAGGTAGAGCTGCAAATAGTGACGATTCTAATAGTCGACTAGGCACCGACTACTAGTCAAATAATTCAGATAATTATTTCTTTTTTCTTCAATTTAATTATGTGGCCAAAGACAATAAACACAAGTGCTTTACAATGTGCTTCACATTTCCCAATAGTGGCTGTGCAGCCATGCAAGGCGCTAACCTGCTTATTGCGGGTATTAGGGGTTCAGTGTCTTACCCAAGAACACTTCGACATGTAACATGGAGGAGCCGGGATTCGAACTGCGATCTCTTGATCTCTTGATCCCAAGACGGGCGCTCTACCTCCTGAGCTACTGCCGCCCCTTCTGTCTATTTTTTTTAAAGTAAGAGATATTGATAATATATCGAAATCAACTAAACATGTTTATCCCTTTATAAATGTGAAAGCCAAAAAAAATGCAATTAATATTGTAGGAAATATAATTTTCCCCAATATCAGTACTGTTCACACTTAGCTGCCCATCAATGCTGAGGTCTTGCTCATCCATGAAGAGCATAATGCAGGGTTCCCATGGATCCTTAAAAAGTCTCTAAAGGTATTTAATTCATTATTCAAAAAATAAGGCCTTAATTGGCCCCAAAATGTCTTGAATCCAATTTTAGAAAGTCTTAAAAATGTGAACGCATTATAACAATTTATAATTTATTTATAAAGATTTGGTAAAAAAGTCATTTCTTATGCGTCATGATAAAAATGCGGCAATGAAAAGTTCTAGAAGGCATTAAATTTCCATCCATCCATTCTTGGAACCGCTTATCCTCAATAGGGTTGGGGGGGTGCTGGAGCCCATCCCAGCTGTCTTCGGGTAATGGGCAGGGAACACCCTGAACTGGTTGCCAGTCTGTCGCAGGGCACACAGAGACAAAACAACTCACTCGCTCATTCACACTTAGGGACAATTTGGACCGGCAAATTAACCTGACATGCATGTTTTTGAATGTGAGGAAACCCACGCAAGCACGGGGATAACATGCAAACTCCACACGGGAAGGTTCAATCCCATGACCTTAGAACTGTGCTGCGGACGCGCTAACCACTCAGCCGCCGTGCTGCCTGGCATTAAATTTATTATTCTAAAAAATATATTTGTTTGAACTAAAAATATTATGCAAAAAAGGTCATTTCTCATGCATCATAATAAAAATCATCAGGGTTTTTGCGGGTCCTTGAAAATTCTTAAAAGGTATTGAATTCATTATTTTTAATATAAGGCCTTAATTGGCATTAAAATGTCTTCATTCCATGTTTCGAAAGTCTTAAAAATGTGAAAACATTAATAATTAGATTGATAGCTTTTTGAACTAAAAGGATTTAGTAAAATGGTCAGTTTAATGCATCATAATAAAAATGCTTTATCAGGGTTCCTGCGGGTCCTTGAAAAGTCTTAAAAGGCATTGAATTCATTATTCTCAAAACAAGGCCTTAATTGGTATTACAATTTCTTAAATCCAATTTTCGAAAGTCTTAAAAATGTGAACACATTAACAATTTGACTGATAGTTTTTTAAACTAAAAGCATTTAGTAAAAAGATCCGTTTTCATGCATCATGATAAACGTGCTTCCTGAATGTAGCAAAAGAGTTCTATTGAATTAGTAGCTATCTGCCAGGTTTTACTGAGGATTCATGATGTACAGTAAAACTCCTTTTTATGTAATATTTTGCATGTCTAAAACTTTGGAGAAGGCCATGTTTTTCCAGATGAAAAGTTTTCAATTCCACCAAAATGGGATTTAAGATATATTAAAAAAAAAAAAATTGTTTAAAATTTCCTGTAACTCATGTAGTTTTTTTTTGTTTGTTTGTTTGTTTACTTGTTTCAATTGTGTTTTTTTTCTCAACTTGGTCCCAAATTGGACTTCAAAAGGCATTAAAAAGTCTTTAAAAGTCTTGAATTAACTTGCCTAAAGCTGTAGTAACCCTGGGGTGCTTTACACTAAAAATTAACAGCGACCAAATGATGAGTCAGATCAGGAGTCTTCTCCTGCTAGTTGTGGCCAATGAAACCAGTACTTTCTCTGTTTCATGTTGGGGAGCAAACCCATACTCTCGAAATGAAACTGTGAAAATATATACTATTGCACGAAACCCCTAAACAGTATTGCACTTCTTTTCATTGCACTATTGTCACATTGCACTACTCACAAATACTGCACTATTATTACAACTTATGCCAGTCTCAATTAAATATTTTTAGAGTCTTTTAATCTTTTTTTCACTTTTTAATCTTTATTACGTATTTATCTTTGAGTGCCATGTCCAATCTCATTGCATACAAGGTTTCACAACGTTGATATCAGATATAAAGAAAATTCAGGTGCAATAATCCCCAAAATAAGTTACAAGGTATATATTTTGACAGTTTTGTTCAATAAAATGGCAAAATATGTTTTCACGGTTCTGTGCTCTCGTTTTGGGTGGTGATGGTCCTGGGGGAAAAGAAACAAGTACATTTTTTTAATATATATGAGAAATTGAGATTTTCTCTTGATTTGGGTTGCAGCAAGTCCACAAAACAAACCAGTTGAGAACCACCGCTTTAAAATAAAGACTAACAGGCATGTATGAATATAAAGAGTAATAATTGACAATAACAATTCTCTTGAGAGTCCGCAAGCCCTGTATGAGGGATCTCATCACTAAGGCCCCGGGTCATCGGCTCAGCTAGCTGCCCCTGTATTCTACAACTTCCTATTGTTTTCTCCTCCCAAACCATTTAAGCAGATCAAAGTTTGGACAAAGCCACGGGGAAGCCCGAGGCATGTGGAAGTGTGGGAATTATGCCACCCCCTCCGGGTTTTAAGGCGAATAGAGCAGCCCCAGGGGGGTGTCTCCCTGTGGGACATCTTTATTCACGCCCTGTCCTCATGCCACTTTTATTGTCATTTTGCAATTTGGATGTTCCAGGTTAGCAATTTAGCATACATGCGGGTATTGTATCATCACATGTAGTAAATGCACATTATTGCAGTGTTTTTTAACCAGTGCGCTGGGGAACACTAGTCTGCCATAAGACGCTGTCCAAAGTGCCACAGAAAATTTACCAATTTTACCTTTACAAAAAAAGCTATTGTTTTTTTTGTTTGTGCTTCAAGTGATCTGCTGAAGAGGTGGCAGCAGATTACTATTTTTTGCTCATGAAGTACTACAGGGGAATATATTTTTATAATTTATTTTGTTTAATGGAGCTTTTTAAGCTAGCACTGCAAAAAAATAGTAAAATGAATTAGATGAAGTAAACATTTTGCAAATCAGAGTAATCCCTGATTTTTGCGGTGCTTTTCCAAAAAGTCCCGTGAAAGTCATAATCCACGAAGTAGAAATATTTTTTCATTGATATCAGTAATTTATAATGTATATGACTGTAACAAAATAACAAATGTAAATTTAATTAACACTCTTCATTATTTTATTAGAATTATGTATTATGTTATATTCATGTTGTACACAAGCAGACATGGGACCAAGTCACACATGTGCAAGTCTCAAGTAAGTCTCAAGTCTTCACCTTCAAGTCCCAAGTAAGTCCCAAGTATTTTTTTCTTGGGCAAGTCAAGTCACAAGTCAAGTCCCGAGTCTTAGATTGCCAAGTCCAAGTCAAGTCACAAGTCATAAAAACAGCGACTCGAGTCGACTCGAGTCCAAGTCACTAAGTCTCAAGTCCCCATGTCTGTACACAAGTACAAAAAACTTGGAAGGTTTCTCCTTTCAGTGTAAGAAAGCGATAAAGAGAGTTGCCGGCTATCTGCACGCTAGCATCGGGAATACTTGGGTTGAGCCATGTCTCCGTGATAATGAAAATACAAATGGCTCATAAGAGTTTTACATTGCCGCAGCAATAGGCTAGACTTGTGGCCCCGCTTTTGCTTTATCTCCTGACGCCGCCTCAGTCTATTCCCAGACCCGATAGCAATCCACGGAGCACCCGCTGGAGATCACCATTTCTTTGCGCTCTTCTGTCTTTCCAATTAATTGATGAATTTCTTTACATTGTAACGGGCCACTAAAAATACAAGCCCTCGCCGTGCTTTTGGATGGACTTGAGCGCCCGCCCAGCTGTTTGACTGACAGCATACGCCAGCCTATCATAGTCACACACGCAGACAGTCACGCCTACCCAACACACACAAACACTGCTGTGTGTTGCCTGCTGCAGAACACAATACACGGTGAAAATTCGTCAAGTATCAAAAGTAAACCGCGAAAAGTAAACTGCGGTTCAGCAAGGGATTGTGTTTTTGGAATATTAGAATATAGTTAAAAAAAATTCACTTGCAAAGGTATTGTTTGGATTTTTTTTTTTTTTTTTAATGTCAAATAATGTAGTTCCTAAAAATGTAAGATTGCACTGCAAAAATAATGAAATCAAAGTAAAAATCGTGCACATACAGTAATTTTGCTGATTGTTTTGCTGATTTGTTTTGTTATTCTTAATTTTGAAAAAAAGCGAGCAAAAAATTGTTGTTCTTCTTCCAGATAATTTCTGCACATTTAAAGTATAATTTTTGTTATTAGAAATTACAAATTTTGTAAAACAGGTAAAAATAAAGTAAATCAAAAAATTATATTAAATTTTGAACCCAAATTCATTATTACCTCGAGTTACTGTGACCACAAATGATAAGAACTTTTATACTAATAATAGTTTAAGCTTAACAACTCGAACGAAACTGGGGCCGGTAATCAGCTTGCCTGAAACACACAGGGTTGAGGGGTAAATTCCTAGTAAAGTCAGTACAATTTTTAGGATTAGGAGGTTTTGGTTGGAGCTAAGGTTAGAGTTTTGACTAGAGGTCGACAGATTATCAGGCAGGCCGTTTATCTGTACAGATATTTGGGTATTTGACGGATATCGGTATCAGCGTTTATATTCATTTGAATATTAAAGCAGCACAGCTCTCTAACCGTTGCTCGGACTTCTGCCCTCCCCTACTCCTCTCCCTACAACCCACGCCTTCTGATTGGATAAGCAGAAAGAAGCAAAAGCTATTTTCGACTCCAAGCACTGCTCACAAACACAACTCCATGACATGTCCCGAAATGTTTTGAGTGTAAATCAAGTGGCAGATAATATTGTAATGCCTGCACACAGTCGCTGATGAGGTCTGATCCTCGATTTAATAAACAAATGTCAAGTGGTAAAAACATGTTCCACAGGAGCTTCTGTTAGCCGCAACTAACGCTCATTCATACTACAAACAGACTAAGAGCCGAACTTCCCCACCAGTCACCTCCATCCTCCCTGACGTCACGTTTCTCTTAAACGAATGGTAAATGGTAAATGGTCTGCATTTATATAGCGCTTTTCAAGTCAATGAAAACTTCCCAAAGCGTTTTACAATGTGCTTCACACTTACCCATTCACACACACTCACACACACACACTCACACACCAATAGTGGCCGAGCAGCCATGCAAGGCGCCAACCTGCTTATTGGGGGCATTAGGGATTCAGTGTCTTGCCCAAGGACAACATAAACAAAAGTAACACACATTACAATATCCGTGGTAGAAAAGCGTGTTTGTGAGTAAGAGATAGCGTGAAAAGTGTAGTCAACTTGTTTAAAGAAAACACGTTCAGTTGGAGAGAGATTAATTTGCTCTTATGACATTAGTTCTTCAATCTGGTTCTAAAACAGGAGTGCCCACTCTTTCCAATTTGCGACCTTCGTTTAACTTTCCATAGCTTTTGCACTATATATTGGCCTGGAGAGGGATGGGCGCTGCATTTGCCTTAAGACACACCAAAGTAAATTGTGCCCCTACGACCCTGGTGGTTAAGGGAACCAACCAAGCAACCAGGTTGTGTTGACATTTTTTATTTATTTATTGTAAAAAAAATCAGGGAGCTATTAATGTTCCCTTATACGAGTTGCTGCTAAGCTTCATTTTATTTCCTTTTGTTGTAATTCTAAAATATTTAATGTAAAGGGTTTCAGAGAGCTATGTAATTTTATTTGAATTGGTCACAAAAATTCTTTGTTTCTTTCTGCATTATTAAAAACATTTATGCCAATTTTTAAGCTTTAACTGCAAATGAATATTGTCTCCAAATATCGGTTATCGGCCGCATCTCAATATTAATAATCGGTTCGGTATCGGCCCTGAAAAACCCATATCGGTCGATCCGTAGTTTGACAGACAGCGTGTCTCGAGATAAATAAGTGTGCCTCGGGTCAAAAAAGCATTTAAGGAATTCAAAATTCTGCAAACTTTTCCCCCCCAAACTACGTGTCTGCCAAGCATTGTCTGAGTCTGCATGCTGGTGAATGATTAGCAGAAATAATGTCCCTGTCACCCTTAATCACATTAAAACGTGGTTAACATTTAATTCTCCCCCCTACTTGATATGCAAGAATTTCCACTTGATTTGCGGCAAAGGCCATTGGAATTCCATTATAAAAAGAATAAAAATTTCAGGCTTCATTTGTTCAGAAGGGGGAAAGCAAGGCCGGAAAGTGCTGAATCCTTCTATTAACCCAAAGATGAGACTCGTTGCTGAGATATAAGGGCAACAACACTGATACACATTACTTTTCTTCTTTTTTATTGTTTTACTCAAAACCTGTGTGAAATATTTTTGGGTACTATAAGAATTTCAAGAAAGCAATTTAAGTGTAGTTTTTCCCATATTTTGCAGCTTGTGTACCTTAAAAGTTAAATCAATTTAAACTTCATTAAATACTTATAAATAATTATAAATACAGATGGGCAAGTATAGCTACCAGGTCATAAAGTACTTAATGGTATCGGTGCATTTTGTTGTGTTTTCTACATAATTTAGAGAAAAATATATGGAAATTACTTGAAATTGCTTCAAAATAAATTTTGGAGATTTTTGACATGACTGCAAACAAATTCTCTATTTAATTCTTAAAACATTTGGAGGATTGTGTTTGAAAATAAAAACATTTTTGTGGGTGTCCTTGGTAAATTTAAATTGGCCGGTGTAATCTTTGATTTTTTCAAATGTGGCCTTCTAGGGAAAAAAATGTTCACACCTTGCTTTGGAAGTACCTGTGCAAATCTAATATAATTTATAAAGATACAGGATAACAGTTTTTCCTACCGATAACCAGTGTTGGACTTGTTACTGAAAAACTAAGTTATAAGTTAAAGTTAATAGCTACTTCATTTAACTCCAAATTACTCACACCAAAAAGAAGTGCATTCTGTGATTATCTAGTTACAAATTATCGTATTCTGTGTTCCTTTATTAGCCATGCCCCCTACACAAACACTGTCATTCACTACTAATGACACACAACCAAATATGCACATATAAACTCTCCCCTGATTCAACAGATTTTATAGCTGTAAGTTTGACTGAAATGCAAGTATATACGGTAGGGAGAATATCTCCATGAGGAGAAATTCAGCATTCAGTGCTCTCAGTTTAAGTGTCACCATAATAGTATTCAGTTGTAACTTGTTTGTAAATATAAACATCCTACATCCTCATAGTTTGTTTCTGGCTGCTCAAAGGTGGTAAAGTATGCAACAACATGAGAGATGCTGGAGCATTTATCAATCAGAAAACATTGTAATTCATGATCTGTATTAATTTTTTACTGGAATAATACAGTGACGCACTATGTAGTGATTAAAGTAGGGTTATAAAATTGTATTAATAATGCGCTACAGTAATTAATTGTATTCCAGGAATGCCTCCATTGTAACACTTTAGACTCCCTATTCTACCGATAACAGATGTAATCCTGCTTCTGGAGTCTGATACTGATTACTTTCTTTGATAAGCCATCTATATTTGCAAAAAAAAAGTTTCATGTTTGCCTTTGTTTTTGTTCACAAATACAATAACATAATACAGATTTGGTAAATATGTCCCCATTGAAGATCAAAATAAATTACATTTAAGAAAAAGCTTAGAATCATTCTAATAAATAGTGTCAGCTACAGTAATTGAATAATACAGAGTGATTTCAAAGGACTAATTATCGGCTCTTTTTCTAATGGGCTGATAACTGTGACGTCACATTTGGCTGTTATCGTTCTGACAACTATCGGGCCGATGCCTATCGTGTAACCCTAATGATTTATGTAAAGAAAGAAAATCGGACAACTATTTTTCATAGAAGGTATTTCAAACATACGAGTTAGACGATTCAATCCACCCCACCAAAAATCTCTACTGTCATTTTTTTGAGGACTGGCATGTCCAACCTTTTCCAAGTTGAAGGCTGCTATTTGTTACGAATTAGCACTTAGGGCAAACAGTTTGATATGCATTTATGAAACTTGTTACTATGTTGTTGCTATTTTATCACCGGGTTAATTATTGTAAGTAGGAGTAAATGTACTCAGTCAACCACTAAACAAATCATTTTACTAAAAATCTCAAGGGGCCAGCAATGTTGAGCTATTTTCCGAACAGGTCCAGGGGCACCTCAGCTGTTCTCAGGGGGCACCCTGGTGCCCGCTGGCATCACATTGGAGACCTCTGCTCTAGGTAATTTTTATCAAAAGTGCTGTTGTTTTGAATAAGTGAAATCCAAATGCTCTCTCCGACCGCTAGACAGCAGTGTTGAATTTGTATAGCCTGTTGAGTTGGTTCAGGTGTAAAACTGTATTACCATATTCCCAATAACACATTCGATGCCAAACATTGAAAAATATTTCACCATTGTTCGTGAATGAGTGTGTTGTGTCTAAAAAATAGCCTTTCAATTATTATAATATGTTGGGTAGGTTACTAATGATAGAGCATAACAATGAAAAATAAAGCTGACAATTTAGAGTTGACTGATCCAACCCGTCTCAGAACATAAAGTCTGGATCCTCCCCCAGAGCCAAACTGAATTTGACATCTCTGTCGTATAGATTCGAGTCATACCAATAAAACATACAACAATGTACAACTTTTGATTCTTAACTCATTACGTTTTGACTGACTTTACTGTCTTTTCCCACCAGTGATGTGAATCCACCAATTACAGCAAAAGGAATGCATGTTTTACATATGTCCGTCCCCAATTTATGCACTCGCTGGTGCGCCTACGTAAATAATTGGAAAGGACATAAATACAAACGTCCAAGCGACATAAGCGCGGACGGCGACGGACTCGACAGAATCTCGGCGGCGTCTAATTGACAGTGCTTTGTCTGCTCACTTGAGGCAAGGGGGTGTTTCATGTTCCTGCAAGATGTTTTCCAGCACCTGTGTCACTCAGTGCAAGGACCCAGAAGAACCCCCCGCGCTCATTTATGCCTGGCGTTATCCGTCTAGGCTCCGCGTTATTAAAATCATCCCTCAGCCCGCCAGATAGGGCCCCTTCGTTACACGGCTAACTTGGCTCGGCTCTGTCAGGTCTTCACCAATTACAGTTTAGGGAACAACGGTCTATTCAAAATATCGCAGCACCTTGACTAGTGCAGAGTGATTTGTGAATCATTATTCAAGACGCCCGTTGTGAACTGCGTACCTGAGGAATGCAAATCACGTGGCAGAGGTGTACAACAGAAAGTGACGAAATACATGTTCTACCGTTTTCTGGGTCCGAATGGCGAGGCCTCAGGGGCAAATGTAAAGCCGTCTACAGTCGGCCTTGCATAAACCAAAAGAAGATATCAATCAAATTAGAGGTGCACTAACCAACTGATTAATTGATTAAATAAATATGTAAAAAATATCTTTAGATGAGGGCTTTCCTATCCCGATATTTAAATCAAAAGAAAGCATTCACAATAAGCACAAAATGTCATTGCACTATTTTCATCACAGTATGTTCTGATGCACTTAAAACTTTCTACAAACCCTACTTTTTTCCTTCAGGTTTTTTAATTACATATTTATCCATTTGTCATGTCTAATCTTGTTCTAAACAATGTTCACTACGTTGTTATCAATAACAATAAATTATATTCTATTGTATTCTACATTGGCAGCACGGTGGATGAGTGGTTAGCGCGTCAGCGGCACAGTTCTGTGGTCATGAGATCAAACCTTCCTGTGTGGAGTTTGTATGTTTTCCCCGTGCTTGTGTGTGTTTCCTCTTGGTGCTCCGGTTTCCTCCCACATTCCAAAAACATATATTTCAGGTTGATTGGCCAGTCCAAATTGTCCCTAGTATCAGGACCAGAAAGGAGACAAAACCCACTTGCGTTACGTTTCTCACAAGTTTTGTTAGAAGAAAGGGAAAGGGTTGCGCCCACGATCCGGGGATTGCTGAACGGGGAAGTGGGACTTCCGTGGTGAGCGATGACGGTGTCGGGAACAAAAAAAACGGGTCAGTAGCTGGGACAGGAGAGCAAAAACGTGGTCGGGGCCGGAAACGAGTCGTAAGCCAGGAGAGGAGAGTATACGTGGTCAGGATAAAAAACGGGTCGAAGCCGGGGAACAGACGGGAGCAAAAAACAGGTGGGAGTCAGGGTCGAAAAAAAGGCTTGCCTAGTGTAAACTGAGGTTCGCAGACAGACTGACAACAGGGGACAGATAGGACTGGGTTTAAAAAGGGACAGGGAGTCAATCAGAGCCTAAGGCAGCTGGTGCCAAATGAGAGAGCACAGGTGATCACATCGGTAATCATAACAAAGGGTTTATTACCACTTGCGTTATCCTTAACTATTTTTACGTTAAAACATCAAACAAAGCCTTCATAGCAATCCAGCAGTAGTTTTACCATTAAGAAATTAAATTAATAGAAAATTAATTTTTAAAAGACCGCACGGCAGCGCAGTGGTTAGCGCTTGTGCGGCACAGTTCATGTCATGGGAACCTGTCGTGGGTTCAAATCCAGCTCCAGACTTTCTGTGCGGAGTCTGTATGTTCTCCCCGTGCTTGCGTGGGTTTCCTCCGGGCACTCCGGTTTCCTCCCACATTCCAAAGACATGCATTTCAGGTGAATTGGCCGGTCCAAATTGTCCCTAGGTGTGAATGAGCGAATGAGTTGTCTGTCCCTGTGTGCCCTGCGATTGGCAGGTAACCAGTTCAGGGTGTCCCCTGCCCACTGCCCGATGATTGCTGGGATGGGCTCCAGCCCCCCGCGACCCTACTGAGGATAAGCGGTACGGCTAATGAGATGAGATGAGAAGACCGTTTTATTTGATAAATTATTGGTTTACCACCAATCCTCGAAAGTATGAAAATCTAGTACAATAAATAGGCCAAGCTCTTAATTGGTCCACCTCCAAAACTGATGTTAAATTTCATTTTGAGGTTTTGTTTATGTGACAATCCAATTGTGTTCCATGCTCTCAGCATGTTTTAAGGTTATTTCCGTGGAAGCAAAATTCTGTTTTCATATCATTTTGACAGTTGGTGCTGCCGTCCAACTGTAATCGGATGGGTCGTGCCCGTAAAAGTGCTGGTTTTCCCGCCCCGTCTTTGATTCTTCAGCTCTTTAAACAGGAAACTCGGATTACACATAATGACGGGGACACTTTTCTAATCAATCCGGCCTAGGACATGTGTTGGGCTGCCGTGTGAAAATGGATTTGTGAGGCTGGACTTCTTTCAGACCCGTCCCAATCTCGGCCTCCAGCGCCAGTAGGGCTAATCTCATAATTGCCATTATCCCCTCCCTCTTTACCCGTGTATTGTTTAGACTGAGAATTACCATTAACGCCATCTTTGCTGCACTACATCAGGTGTGCTGCTGCATTAAAAGACAAAAGGACAAAGGAAACACAAAGGCGTTTAGGACAGGTGAAGAATGAATAGAGGTGAATGCGTGCAGGGACAATATAGGTGAGCTTTTGAGGTGAGACAGATGCTGACGTCGCCCCAAATTGCAGCACCGGTGGGACACGTTTCGACAAACATATCAAGAAAGTGGAAATTTTCATTGAATTTTGAGTGACCAATAAGAGCTGTACTGTACTCAACTTGTGGGTGGAGAAACTGTTATATGGCATAAATAATGTCTGCAGCCCTCCTTTTACCAAGAAACTGCAAAAAAGTCCTGAAGATTGAGGGCATGATGTAGTAAAATAATTCAAATAATTATCTTTCTAAGTCAAATGTTCTTGTTTCCTGATAATCAAATTTCTTACTCAAACGTAAAAAATAATACTTCAAAAAGACACAGACAATTGTGATCATTTTAACTATTTTTCTTATTTTACTCAGGAAAAAAAGTTAATGTTCAAAAGTTAACAAAAACAAGAAAAGATGAAAACATTCAAATAACAACAACAATTAGTAATACATAATATTCTTACAATGCAAGATGTATTTATTTATGTAATCTAGTATTCATTTATTTAACTATTTATTTAATTATGTGTTTTCTTATTAATTCATTTAGCTATTAATTTGTGTATTTATCATTTTCAAACATATTTACTCTCTTATTTATTTAATTATGTATTCACTTATTTATTTAACTATTTATCTAATAATGATCTTTCTCATTTTGGCAGGGTATTTATTTTTGTGCATATAATAATTTATTTATTTTATTTACACATTTGTTTAACTACTTACATATTTACATATTTATTTAGATATTGATTTAATCATTTTTATGCATTTATTTATTTGTTTATGTATTTGTATATTTATTGTTTTTACTTTATGTACCTATTTATCGAACTACTTACTTATTTAACCATTTATTTAATCATTTTTGTCATTGTTTTATTTTTAAAGTATTTTTTTAATTTTATGTACTTATATATGTATTTCAAAGCTGACATATTGACTCACATTCTTAGATATTTCTTTAATCATTTTTTCTGATGCATTTATTTATGTATTTTTTTCTTTATTTGTCTATCTATTCAATTTTTCAATTGTCTTTTTGTACTTATTGATTTAAATATTTACTTGTTTAATTATTTATTATCCGGTTTTATTGACATGTATTTGTTGGTTTATTTGTGTTTATTGATTTTAATTACTCTATTCTCTTTTTTCAACCACTTATTTACAAATTTCTTTAACTTATTTATTTAATAAATCGTTTTCTTCATGTATTGGTGTGTTTATTTGCAGAGGAGTGTTGGACCTGAAATGATTTTACCTGAAAGGATGATGCGAAAGGTCAGGCCTCTTAGTAATCATCAGGGCATTAGTGTGGAGAGTATAATTTAGATAAGTATTTAGCATTGTCATTTTAAAACCTCTATCTTAGAAGGAAATAACACATTTTCAAGAAAAAGCAAATTGCAGGAACACTTAAATTATTTACAATCGGCATGATAATAAATCCGATATTATTATATATTTGATTAAAGCTCCACAATTCTTAGTATGTTTTATATTTCTTTGCATTCCTGAGTAAAGTCAAAACGCTTGTATTTTGAATTTCTCACAGGCTGGCAGAAGATAAGAATTCCTTCACAACCCCGTCCGCTTGGTTCATCCCTCTCATCCGCGGCCTACAGAGCGAGAAGACTCGAGGAGCCACGCGAGTTCTGCACGGAGCGAAAGACGAGAGGTTCATTAGTATTCCGTGTCAGCGCGTTTTACTATCAACTGCGTCCTCCATGCACTCCTTTAATTGCATGTGCTGATAGAATAATAAATGGCAGAGTAATTACCATTATAAAGCAAAGGATCCCTCTTCTTACTGAACAACTCAGTCAAAGGTTTTTCCTCTAAATTAAGTTTTTAACTGTCATCCGTCATCTCTAGGTATAATTATAACTTGGGCATTTTTGGTTTATTGTCCTTGCGTGAAAACCTCTATAGAGAGAAAAATTATGACAGCGGAGTCTTTCCCCCTTACACTCAACTCCCCCTCTCGCTCTCTCTCGGCGTGGACTTGAATTCTTAAAATCGCTAAACGATTCTACAAGCTGCTAATTAATCACGGAAACCACTGGAGAGTTGAATGTCTTATGTGAAACAAAGTGACCCATCGTATTCATTTAATGGGTTTATATTAGAGAAAATGGGGCCACGCCGCCGCAGTGTGTCGCAATCGGTAGCTGTCGAGAATAGACAAACAGCTGATTGGAACAAGAAGTCTTTCCTTTGAGTACGCCTTCCCCACCGGACCTGATCGGGCCCGAGCATGAACTCGGGTGAAGAAAGAAAAATTGGTAATGTGAGGAAAGCCCTGCAAAGCTGGCTTTTACTTGGGGGCGAGCCAGTACATGGCATAGCTTCATTTTCTTTTTAATTTTCTACAGAAAGAGGAAGGAGAAGGGAGATACTGTTAAAATGCCGGCTCTGCTCAGGTAACATCAGCAAGAACATTTCTCAGAAGTTCGTGTGTCCATCCGCACCCATGTTTTTTGTAGGCCGCTAGCAGGACTTTAGCCAATGTTTAAGTCCTCACACCCGTTGGCTGGCGGATCCCTTAATCACGAGGGTCGTAGGAGCATCATTTCCTGTGGTGTGATTTGGGCAAGTACAGGCTGGTGGCGACCACCCTTTCACATGCCAACAAATGTTTCCACCCGGTCTCAAACTGGAAACTTTTGCGTGTTAGGCGAATATGCTAACAGGGCTTATTGTCTACTATTCAGTAGTTATGATTTTTAAACAAGGTCCTTGTCCGTTTATCCCAAAGTCGATTATCTGGTGCTAAACCATATGGAAGGCGATTTTGATTTACTGTTGTTATTTTTTTACTACGCACACCACCTTAAAGGTAAGACAAAAAAGTTTTTTTTGCTCTGCCAATAAAATGTTAAATAAGATGTCTGTTCATGTATTTGTAAATCTGTCTGTGCCTCACCAGACTCGATTTCATCGCACGTCACTGTTTTATACTGAACAGTTTTAGCAAGGCAGTGAAAAATTAGTTTTTTCTGTTTTTCAGGGCAGGTTGTTTCATTTTCGGTTTTCAGCCAAACGTTTCACTTTTTATTTAGTCCGTTCTGGGAGAAACTTCGTAACCCAAAAACTTTGTAAGTAGAGACGTATTTTCAATGTAAACGCGCTAATCCGTTCCGAATACAGTATATATTTTTTAATAAATCATGAACAAAGATCAGAACATGAGACAAATACACTTTAAAATTAGATTTTACATTAAACATAAAACGAGAGGCACATAATGTAAAAAAAATACAGCATAAAGAAAAAATTAATCTACCTTTTTTCCTCGCGTTTCTTAAAAATTTGATCTAATGACAATGCATTTGTCAGCTTTTGATAATCATAATGAGCGATACCCCGACTTGTCAACATTTTTCCGGGCGATTCCTTTCCACAAGTATCGAGACTTCATAGGATTTTGCTGAAATGTCTTTAATTTACGCTGATTGAATAATAGCTGTGTCCTCCTCACCGCTATGTCGCCGGAAACCCTCGTCCTTGAACTCTGAACTGTGACGGTGACACGGAGAGCATGCTGGCAGCATGCAAGCACACTGGGTTGCCAGGCAGATTTGAAGCGGTAGCCAGTTTGTTCACAAAAGAAACTTTGGGAGCGGCTATTGGAAGCAAGTACTGTACTGTACTGTTTTTGACGTCTTAACCCGAGGCAATATTTTCCCGTTCAGGTACTTCGTAACCTGAAACTTTCGTATGCGGAGACATTCGTAACTAAAGGTACCACTTGTAAAAACCTCCTTTAAGCCCCTCCCCCTAGCCTTGGCCACCGCCCCGGAACAGATAGTGAGGGAGCTCGCGAACCAAGGCGGCACACGTTCCACCCTGCTGGCAGCTCGGCTGATATCAGCCGCTCTCAACTTTGTCATGGTTGTGCTTTAAGGCGGTCATTACAGGCCCAGGATAACTTCAATTACTGGTGAGCTGCTGAACAGTGAAAGCGGGGGGCCTCATTGATTGAGGAGGGCAACAATTGATTTTGCCCATTACGTCCATGAGAATGTTTCCATCCCCGCGCAGATCTGCCTGCCCTCCTCCTGCCGCTGGAGATAAGGAGCCGGCGCATTGTGCTTGCCTAATCTGTGTGACGGAGGATGTCTGTGCCAAAATTGATGTCGCTTTTCATCCTTCTGTTTGGGGGCCCGGCCGGGGCCCCTCCTCCCTCTGTGTCTCGGTGTACACAGACCGGGCCAGCTGAGAGCTTTGCGTTTCGGGACGGCGGCGCTCGCATAATACAGATGTTGCTTTGGGGCCCTTTTAAAAATTAACAGCGCGTTCGGGATGCTTTTGAAATGCTCTATTGGGGATGTTCAATAATTACATTTTGAGTCGCTATTGATGTGATGATACATTTCCTAACCCATAGGTCAGGGGTTCTCATGACATAGATCGCGATCCACCGGTGGATCAGTGAGGTAGTAGTGGTAGAAAGTATTGAGTGCATTGTATTTGTTGGGAAACGCTGCAATCTAGAAGTCAAATGCAGCATTTTAGCATAGACATTAATTTCACTTAGCAGCAGTAGCGAGGTGGAGAGCTCCGAACATCCTCGATTTGGGGTGTACATTACTTATTTACATTAATGTTTTTAATTTTTGGGTTATGATTAGTGTCTGAAACTCATGACAAAAAGTTATCGGACAACTCTGAAAAGTTGCCTGCCCAGCGATAAAGTTGCCTGCCCCATTTTTCACAACTTAAAACACAAAAAGACGACTCATCGCAAAAAAATACCAACATTGTTGCAAAGTATTAAGGATTGATAATAAGAATATATAACAGAACAACACTTTAGATTAAGTTTGTTATAAATCTACTTATAACATTCATTGCATGTATATGACATCGCTGTTTTCCATCTGCCTTCAGTATGTACCTGTATTTACTCATCTTCATTCATGCAATGTTTGCGTTACGTCGTCTGCTACAAACCACGTGAACTCGTCTTTCCAATATGTTTTTAATGTACGTTTATTTTTTGTAGCGTCATACATTTTGTTAGCTTCTTTTGAATATTTCTTCTGGGGCTGAGGTTTTGGCTTGATTCCTAACCACTTATCCATTTTTCTTGTGTTCTCTGTGCGTCTACTTTGGAAAATGATATGCAAATGCAAGACCTTATAACGCTCGGGAAAGTCCGGAAGCACGAAGATATTCGATTCAGGCTTCTGATTGGCTGCTGAGTATGCACATTACCAAACAAACCGAAATTGAAATTCCGAAATTTCCAAACCGAACAAAGATTTTGAAATCAAAATAAAGCAAACGTTTGATTTAAAAAATAAACAAATAAAAAAAGTAAAAAGGAAAGATGTTTTTTTTTTCTTGAAAAAGTTGTCAGCCACTCTGGTTGAGACGTTTTGTAAGTTGTACGCCCGACGTAAAAGATGCACACCCCGGGCGTCCGAGCGGACATTTTTTCTGACACTGTTATGATGTATTGATTAATTAATGATTGGGAGTCCAAATGAAAATGTAATACTGTATATTTCAGAAATGTTTAAGGCGGATTCCTATTCATCTGTCGAAATTCTCATGTGCACTGGAGTAAATATTTAAAATGGTTGGATTCTATGGATTGTCCTTGATGTAACGAAGCCATTTTCTCAGGCATTCAAAGAAGTTGAAGTCGGCCGGGGGACGTAATGGTAAGTTACGCCAGCTGTTTAGTTTTCGGGTATCTTGTTTCAGACTCACCGTGATGTTTCGTTGATGACTATATTTTGAAATGGTCATCGTATCTTGAATCTCAAGAGTTTAAGCTTCCCAATGATAAGTAGCATGGCATATTTGAGTGACTCGTAAGGACACGTATTTGTTTATCAAAAGTCTGGCAGCCCATTAAGGGGTTATGGTACTGTATATTATTCAAACCTTCTGTACCACCTCTCTTTGTAAATATCTCATGTTTCGATGTGGGCACAAGCGGTTTATAGTCAGGTGCGGCTTATGTATGTACAAATGTTTTTTCTTTAAAAAAATGTCCTGGGCGTAACTTATTTTACAGTACTTATTTTACATTTGTATATGGTAAAATGTACTATGTTGAAATTTTATTGATATGCCTATAATATACAAATAAATGAAGAAACAAACATAGCCTACTGTCAATTAATTTGCTATTTCGATTTCATACACTACTAACACTGACTTATTTGCCCTTAATCACAGAGTCTCGAAGGGCTGCACAGAACACAGATTACTGCAAACCACAGACTCTATTATAACACCATCTCCTGATTTAAATCTACATGAGGGCAAGGAAAAACTCTAAAACCTTAGCATGAGGAAAATGAAGAAACCTTGAGAAGGGACCGCACATGAGGCAATCCCCCTTCCAGGATGACCAGGCTGCATCGGATGTTGCAATAACAAATAATACATAGATATTGTGAACTGGAAATATAGGTCATTCATAAGCTATAGAATAGAAGTGTGTTCTAATCCTAGATTTAAACAGTTCCACTGAGGTTGCAAGTCGAATCTCAGGGGGAAGAGCGTTCCACAGCACCGGGGCCCGAATCGAGAACGCACTCGAACCTGCGGAGCTCTTCTTGGCTCTTGGGATCACGAGTAGACCAGCATTTTCAGAGCGAGGGCTCCGGACCAGAATTAGGGGGAAATTAAATCTGAAAGGTATGAAGGAGCAAGTCCATGCAGGATTTTGTATAATACCAACAGAACCTTAAAATCACATCTTAAGCTAACAGGGAGCCAATGCAGGTTAGCTAAAATCGGGGTAATGTAATCAAACTTTTTTGTCGTAGTTAAAAGCCTCGCTGCACCATTTTGTACCAGCCGAAGGCTCTTGATTTTGGACTTCGAAAGACCGGAGAGTAGTGCATTACAGTAATCGAGACTGGAGGTAACAAACGCATGAAAAGTGCTTCAATTTCTGGTGAAATGCACGTCAATGCTTGAAAGTGTTGCCATGTTTCTCAATAGTCTGCATAAAAATGACGCCAACACTGCTGTCTGGTGCTACGCTCTGCCATTTCATTTCCTCTTTCCTCATGATTATCAGCAGCTACCATTAGATTATATGGCATTGGCCTATGATGCATCATTGCCGCCTACAGGTTGCGCCCAAGAGGACACGTGAATGCTACCCCTAAACATCGTACTCTGAAATGTGTATTAGGATTACGAATCGATTATGGACATTTAGTATTGCTCATGCAAAATATAAAGGTAGTGTTTCACGTTGGTGAATTATAATGGGAAGATCTTCCTGCTACTGTGCGTTTGTGTGAATCTCGGCATGCTCTTTGTGTCCTGTTCCCGCTCTGCAAACAGTCTACTGTTTGATACTACTGCAAAACGTAGCATTCACAGTGGACCCCACAAAAGACATGCATATAAGTGGACAAGGAGAAAAAGAGAGGAAGAGACCTTTTCTGACCATCAAAACAAAGCAAGAGATAAGAAGGTATAATAACACTCATTGCCGTGCAGGTGGAGTTCAGAGACACCAAGGAGAAGCAATCATTCCATCACCCGAAATAAAAGATATTTTGGCAAAATTCCATGAAGCCTCGGAATTTGTGGAAAGGAATCACCCATAGTCTCTGCAAGTCAGGCTTTTACTCATTATGATGCCGTCTGCCTCGCGCGTTTCCGACGGATCGTCAAAAGGCGGCAAAGGTAGACATTATTGGATCAGTCTTTCAAGAAACGCAAGGCAAAAACACACTGCTGAGGACCAGTAAACAAAAAAGCAAGTTAAAAGGTGAATAAATATTTTTATTATTTCCTTTATTCTTTGTTTTTTTTTTTACATTATGTGCTTCTCTTTTTACGTTTATTGTGCGGTGATGTAATTTTAACATGTATTTGTTTCATGTTCTGATGCTCTTTCCCGATTTATTAAAAAATATATCATACATTTGCAAGGCTTTGAACGGATTAGGGTGTTTACATTCAAATAGTGTCTCTACTCACAAATGTTTCAGGTTACAAAGCTTTCCCAGAAAGAATTGAATTTGTATGTACAGGTACCACTGTATGTAAATGTGGCTCTGCAAAATATATAATTCACAACGTGTTTTTTTTTTAATGGCACTGAAGACATTAAAAAGCTCCTATGAAAGTCCTTAGAAAGTGCTTAAATTGGGTCATAAAAGGATGTACAACCGCTGTGAATGTTTCTAGACGTCACCACGGTGTTTTCTATATAGAGTGCATGCTTTGTGGAAAAGAGCACCTCACCGTTTTTCTTGGTGCCACCACAAAAAAATATAGAAAAAGTTGCACAGTATTTAAAGCAACAGCATTTAAAATGGAGCAAAAAAGTAATGGCTCTTGGTCTGGAATTAACTGTATTCCTTCTTGCATCTGCTTGTATATTTTAATGGATACTCGCACTTGATAATAATTACCTACAAGTCGAATGGTAGCGAGCTAAAATACGCAGGTTCGAGAGGTTTCTCCATTCGGACCCCGGTGCTGTGGAATGCTCTCAGTGGAAATGGTTAAATCAAGACTTAAAACACACTTCTATTTTATAGCTTTTGAATCACTTGTATTTCATGTTGACAATATCTATGTATTATTTGTTATGCTAATGTCAAGAACTGGAACAGGATCAGGACTCAAATGCGTGACGTTTCTCACACAAGTCTTTAATATTACGGTAAATGGGGAGTCATACACGCTAGGCAGTAGTCTGGCGTTGAATGATAGGAAGCCAGAGGCCGATGAGATCGATACCAATTGCCCGAGCATATATCGGACAGCTGGGGTTGATACCGGACAGGACGGGACAGACAGGGTTGATATCAAAACAGGATATCAAAATTAAACAAGATAAACTAGACGGGAACGAAACTGGAAACCGATATTAAACAGGACAAAATAAACGGGAACAATACCGGACAGGAAATACCAAGAGGAAACAGGACCGAGTTGAAACCCACGTCTTGCGGGGCAGAGGTTTGTTGACGGACTGACAACGAAAGAGAGAGACCACTGAGCTTAAAGCTATTCAGTCAACGAGCCGCAGCTGGCGCCACACGGGCACCCTGGCAACCGTGACAGCTAAATTCATTGCAACCTAGTCATTCTGGAAGCGGGATCACCTCATGTTCGGTCCTTTCTCGAGGTTTTCCTTATTTTCCTCATGCTGAGGTTTTGGAGTTTTTCCTTGCCCTCATGTAGGTTTTAGATCGGGCGATGATGTAATAATAGTCTGTAGTTTGCAATAATCCGTGGTCTCTGCAGCCCTTTGAGACTCCCTGTGATTAAAGGGTGTCACAAATAAACATGACTTGACTAAAATTCCAATTCAGTTGCCCTGTTTGCTGTCTCTCTTATTTAGCATTTTGTTAGAAATCCGCAATGGGAGAATCGAAAAAGCCTACTTAATTGGACAGCAAGCCGCCACGAATCCACCCCTGGTATTTTTTTCAAATTGTTTCTGGCCCCGAGTCCTCCTTGAGACCTCGCGTATGACTGATGCTCAATTTATATGCATGGAAATCAAACCGGCCGGCGATGACAAACGAGCCAAACAAGTGACGTGAGCTGCCGCTTAGGTCTCGTCAAGCCTTCCTGCTCGCTTGCCGGCGTTTGTGCTCAGAAACTGTTGAACGCTTTTAATTAAGCGTCTAATCAGGACGGGGTCAACATATTTCATGCCAGGAGAATGATGAGTATTTAATGGCGCTAATATATTACCATCTCTTTGCCATCTCTCTGACGAAGCGCCTGTGAGATTAACTACGATTAATCAGCATCAAGGTTCTTCTATGTGTAAAGGGGAAAGGATTAAAGGAGGGATTTTTTCCTTCCCTTCTAACGATGGCACACTACAAGAGATGCAAATTGTCCTCGTTAAAAGCAATGCTGATATATTATGGTCACTCTCAGCTTGCTTAATAAAGCATGTTAAAGGATTCAGGAACATAATGTTACTGAGTGTAGTTTTTACAGCGCAAGATATATTGGCCTAATATTGTTACTCACTGATGCCTACCTGACTAAATGCCCCTCGGAAGCGACCTTGGCTGGTGGTAATCTGTTATGTCACCAACAACAATCTCTGAAGTGTTTTGTGGCCTTTTTTGTGTAAATCACAGTGTCATCACACATTCCTGCTGTGGTAAACGCTAAAAAAACTGATGTCATTGCCGAAATATGTAAGGTGACTTGTAAAAAAAGTGAGCTCATTTCGGTTTAAGGCATAAATGTCGAAGTCAAGGCCCAAGACGGTTTGGTCTTCATTAGTGTGTCATACACCAGGAACCCATGAGTATTTGTTTCCACTCTACGTTACAGTGGTACCTCCACTTACAAATTTAATTCATTCTGGGAGTAACCCGAAAACTTTGTAAGTTGAGACGCATTTTGTATGTAAATGCACTAATCTTTTCCAATCATAAAAAAACATAAGAACATGAAACAAATACATGTTATAGTTAGATTACCGCACAATAAACACAAACGAGTGGCACATGATGTAAAAAACCAAAAACAAAGATAAAAATAGGAATTTACTTTTTGCCTCAGGTTTATTGAAAATCTGATCCAATAACGTCTACTTTTGACGGCTTTTGACAATCTATCGGAAAGGCGTGAGGCGGATGGCATCATAATGAGGAAAAGCCCGACTTGCAGAGACTTTTTCTGGGTAATTCCTATCCACAAAATCTTTAAATACAGGACTGTCTCAGAAAATTAGAATATTGTGATAAAGTTCTTTATTTTCTGTAATGCAATTAAAAAAACAAAAATGTCATACATTCTGGATTCATTACACATCAACTGAACTATTTCAAGCCTTTTATTATTTTAATATTGCTGAATTTGGCTTACAGCTTAAGAAAACTCAAAAATCCTATCTCAAAATATTAGAATACTTCCTCAGACCAAGTAAAAAAATAATTTTATAACAGCAAAACTAAATCAAACATTTGAAAATGTCCATTGATGCACTCAGTACTTGGTTGGGAATCCTTTTGCACGGAATACTGCATCAAACCGGCGTGGCATGGAGGCAATCAGCCTGTGGCATTGCTGAGGTGTTATTGCATTTGTAGGTCTGGTGTCTTTCATCTTCTTCTTAACTATACCCCACAAATTCTCGATGGGGTTCAGGTCAGGTTTTTTACATCATGTGCCACTCGTTTGTGTTTATTGTGCGGTAATCTAACTATAACATGTATTTGTTTCATGTTCTTATGTTTTTTTATGATTGGAAAAGATTAGTGCATTTACATACAAAATGCGTCTCAACTTACAAAGTTTTCGGGTTACTCCCAGAATGAATTAAATTTGTAAGTGGAGGTACCACTGTAACGTAGAGTGGAAACAAATACTCATGGGTTCCTGGTGTATGACACACTAATGAAGACCAAAGAGAGAGAGAGAGAGAGAGAGAGAGAGAGAGAGAGAGAGAGAGATAATGTATATAAATATATACAGTGGTACCTTGGTCCTCAACCAGAATACGTTCCTGGTATTTGGTTGAGGACCGAATTTTTTTTCCCCATAGGAAACAACGGTAAGTATTTTAATCTGTTCAACCCATGAAAGGAATACCTAAAATATTAAGAAAATGTGTATCTAAACAACATTAGAGACCATAAATGTGTACATAATATATAATAAACATAAAGAAGATGAAATATAAACTATGTACTATTACATATACTTCTAATCAGTGCTAAATTTGCAGTCGCTCAAACAGTGACTCGGCTCCACTAGGCTCTGCTTGTTACACGGCAAATGTCATTCGATTCGACTATTCAGCTATTTTGACTCGCCTATTTTCGGTTGGGCAAGGAATTCCGTGTCGAGCATCGAAACCTTTTTTGCGCACATTTTTTGGTCGAACACCGATTTGTTTGAGCATCGAGGCGGTTGAGGACTGGGGTACCACTGTACATACACACACACATATATATATATATATATATATATATATATATAAATATATATATATATATATATATATATATATACACACACATCCTTTATCTTTTTGGTTTTTTTATCCTCACTGTAAAATTTGAACCTGGAGTGCCACGTCCAATTTCGTTGTCACAATATGTTCAACCCATTTTGTACCAATGATGATATGTCATGATTACTGATTCGGGGCACCTGCTGCTGCCCCATTGGCGCCAACAGCCACGGGACCTGATTGACTGTTGGACTATTTAAACTCCCGTCTTCCGAAAGGGACCCGTCAGACTGTCTGCGAACCTACGCTCTCAGCTCGGCAAGCTTTTGTACTCTCCGACATTATCCTGCCCTGTTTCCTGCCTGATACCTGTTGCCGACCTCTTTTCTGGACTTGTTTCTGTTTTGCTCCTCTGCCCCATCGACCTGTTTTTCTTGCTGCCGACGACTACCCTCGCTCGACACGGAAGTGCATATTCCGCGTTCCTGCTATCTGCTACCCGTGACCGACAATCATCGGATCGTGAATGCAAGCACTGTTCTAATAAAACTGAGTCAAACGAACGCTAGTCTCCGTTCCTGGTCTGTGACATAATAAAGGTATATTCTATTTGATTCTATTCTATATATACATATATACATATAGGCGCTGATAAAAATATGGTCTACAAAGCTGCATTTCTGTTACAGCATAACTTCATACCATCTCCTTACAGTGAGCTGTTATTAAACTGGGCTTTAATTACCAAACACTATCAAGCTCTGCAACGTTGACTCTTCTTGCCCTTACAACCAGAGAGTCGAGCATAGAAACACAGTGCGACAAGATTACTGGGCAGGAATCAATAGGAACAAGGAATGGAAACCAGAAAGCGCTGATAACAAGGCCGACTTTTTATCTTTTGTCCCGGCAAGTGGAATCAAGACCAAAGGCTTGGAAAGCAAACTCAAAACACTATCGCCTCATCAAACACTATCGTCTCCTCGCGTTGTCGTCCATCTTCCCTGAAACAACACATTGGTCCCTCTCTTTTCTTCGCTCCCTCAAGGGTAGAAAGAAACAAAAGATCCCTAGACTGGCGGGGAAGATCCTCGCCAACTTGGGGAAGGGCTTCATTATGGAGCGATGAAATTCCAGGATTTTAAGGAGCGACGAAGCGAGAGCGCTGTCAAGGTGAGGAGCCGAAGATGACGAGAAGTCTCGTGTGATCCGTCCGGCTGACGGTCGGCCACTGAAAACTGCTCTTCACCTTTACTCCAGGGAAGAAATTAGTGCGAGTTCTGCCTGTCAAGCCGAGCGCTCTGGGCTCTAAACACTGCCATCGTGCTCTGGCTGTGCCTATCTTTATCACTACACGTACTTTCGGCAGTGGTGGGAAGCTCAGGGCAGGGTTTGTTTGTCGACTGCCAATCCCAAAGTCACTGCGGCGGTAATAGAAAGCGGCAAGTTAAATCAGGGGGGAAATTCTACAAACAAGCGCTGTTGGCAACAAAGTAATCCAGCACGTCTTGTCCTTTTTTTAAAATGGTATTTTTACATGGTTTTAGTAGATTTTTTTACAAGAGCTAAATCTGTCACAACAATCTTCTACTGTTTTAGTTGTACCAACATAATTTTTTTTCAGATTTTTTAACCAGGGACTGAAACAAATTTACAATAGTCCATTTCCATCATGTTTTCAGTCATTTTAGGAGGAAACTTGTGTATAAGTGGTACCAGCCAAAAACTGCATAATTAAGAAGGAAATAAACGTATAAATTTCATTTTTGGTAGAAATGTATTTGATAAAATCCAACACCAAAATCATCCGTGTCATCTTGAAAGGTGAATGAAAATTAAAAGAAAATAGAGAACACAGTACAGATGGTGCCCTACTTACGAACGAGGTTCCGGACGATCTTTCGTAAGTTGAATTTGTTCGTAAGTTGCTTCAGTTCTATTTTTTGTATGTTTAAGGTTTATATGAGTATGTTTAAGGCTTGTATAAGTAACCTGTGTTGTTTTGTACTAAAAAATAAACATTTTATAAAATATTTTTGCTCTATAAAGATAAATAAACTTAAGTTTAACTCACTTTTCAAGAGTTGGGCTACTTCCTACTCCGTGGTAAAAGGTGGCCGAAAAAAAGCATTCCGACCATTTTCTCAACCGCATCAAGCTTTCTTATTCCACTTTCATTTCGGAAGAAACGGCTTGCCTCTTCTTTACACTTTACACCAACCATATTGAATGGATGCACAAGATATTGAACAATAAAGATGTCAAAGTTCTTGGCGTGCTGGAAATACAGTATAGAATGTTTACGCACGAGCTAGGAAGAGGAAGTGGATTTCTTCTTTGGGGTGGATGCTGGGTGACCTCTCACAGCGTCACCACACGCCGGAAGTGGCGGGAAGATGTACGACAGTGATGTCCTGTACTCGGAAAAAGGTGCACACCATACAAAATCTAACTTACAGCAATGTCAGAGTGTTTTTCGATATCCCCCAAAAAATGTTCGTATTTACCATTTTTTTGTAAGTCAAATGGTCGTAAGTAGGGGAGCGTCTGCGCATAGTACTATTCATGAATGAATCAAGTTATTTTAGTTCAAATATATATTCTCTGAAATAAGTTTGGAGATTTTTTTTCTGATGTTTTTCAAGGGGAAGCTTCACTTTACTGTATTTTTACACGCTTACGGTCTGCCTTATGTGAGAAACAAATATTTCACTGCGGAATGATTAGAGGGTGTGCCTTATAACAGGGTGTCACGGTTGCCATGGCACCCAATTGGCGCCAGCTGCGGCTTGTTGACAGATTGGCTTCCCTTCTAATTAAGGTCAGTGCTCTCACTCACCCTTTGTCAGTCCGTCAACGAACCTCTGCACCCGCTAGACGTGGGTTTGACTCTGTCCGGTTTCCCGTTTGTGTATCCTGTCCGGTATGATCCCGTCTGTTTCGTCCTGTTTTGATTTCAGACTTCGGTCTCCAGTGTCTGGTATCGTGCCCGTCATTTTCATCCTTTCTGATATCCGTCTCTAGTCTCCCATATCTGTTAGCCATCCTTTCATTCCCTTTCTGTCCTGTATCGACATAATCTGTCTGGTATCGGCTCTTGTAACTGGTATTGATCTTGTTGGTCTCTTGCTTTCTGTTGTTCCAAGCCAGACTTCTGTCCTTCTTCTTTTGTCCAGCGATTGCTGAATCACTGGCGTTTTGTGTTACGTGCATGATTGCCCCATTTCCCGTAAAATAAAAGCTTGTGTGAGGAATGTCACGCATTTGGGTTCTCCTCCTGTTCCGGTTCATGACACGGTGCGCCTTATAGCTTAAAAAATATGGTAGTTTAAATGAATTTCTGAAATTTTAATGCTTGTTCTCTCGAAACAGTAACATAAATTTATTGTTTTCAACTCCGATTCTTCTTTGTCAGAAGTGACTCATGCGGGTAAAACTATATGTGTAAGTTCTGTAACTCCCAAAACAACAACAACACACGACCTCACGATCGCATTTCACAGTCCTTAATCAATTACGCCAACACAGACGGGCAGAAAACCATGAAATCATTTAAATCTCCTCTTCATTCAAGTCTTAAAAAAGCCTATTTGATATTTAATGCAGCGGCAGAGCATTCTCCGCACCCTTCGTAAGCCCCAAACAAAGAGTGAAACGTGTCCGTCTCGGGGGGGTTCGGCCATTGTTGTCCGGGGTGGCGATCAGAGTGTCGGGTCCTCGTTTTCTGGGCCTCGTAAGAACGTTTCTTACCATTAAGGCCTTTTAATGCCAGTGGTGGGAATGGGACGTCTGAATGGGGCCCAGTGTACAGGGGGTATCACATTATTAGTAATCATATCTGCTTAAGCCAAGCTTGCCGCTCCAGATGGCTGCTTTCAAGTGCAAATGAACCAGTTAGACGTGTCTGCTTTAATACATACTCAGGAATCACAAATAGCCATTGATTTTCTTTTTTTTTCTCCCTTTTCCCCCCCTACCCCCTGACTCCCTCTCCAACCAGTGTTTCTGGCAGTATTGAGCTAGGATTAAATGGTCCCCTGAGCCTTTAAAGGGACATTGATTCTTCTAATTAATTGCACGCTGTTCAGGAGACGAATGCATAAACCTGTCCGTATTAGCACTTCAAGTCAATTATTTTGAGTTTGCCGGGAAGGGGAACAAATACTTAACTGTACACAAAAGAAATGTTAGAACTTGCTCGGTCGCCTTCAGAAGTTTGATGGCGCCGCAATCAAAGGCTTATTAACATTTTGCGCTTGTTGGCGCCAGAGTGGAATGAGCAAAAAGGGGATTATTCTCTCAGTGGGGATTTCGGAGGCCCCCCTCCGACAAAACATGGAGGGACAAGTGTGCAAGTGAGCGTGTGCGTTTGAGGAGAGTACAGAAAAAGACATAAAAAAGTGACAAGAGTTATTAGTGGGAATAAAAGAGAGCGGAAGCTAGTCTTGCACTGTTACTTTCAATTATTGCTACAATAGGAGTATTTAATGTGACGATTAATTAAAAGCTCTGAAGATCGGTCTGTATTATATTTTTTTCTTCTACATCTGTTTTTCTCAACCTTTTTTTTATTGGGGTACCCTTTGATGATTTGTTTTCCCCGCCAAGTTCATCACTGGGGACTTTTCAAACTCAACGATGCAAAATTTCATGCAAATCTTATTTCTCTTAATTTTTTTTTTTTCATTGTTTTTAAGAGTTGATCATTTCCTAATTTTACTGTATTTTCCAGTGTAGTAAATCCATCCATCTCTGCACTGCTTATTCTCACTAGGGTTTGAAATGAAATTAAATGATCTGCATTCATATAGCGCTCTTCAAGTCAAGACTTCCCAAAGTGCTTTACAGTGTGCTTCACATTTCCCAATAGCGGCGATAACCTGCTTATTGGGGGTATTAGGGGTTCAGTGTCTTACCCAAGAACACTTCGACATGTAACACGGAGGAGCCGAGATTCGAACTGCGATCTCTTGATCCCAAGACGAGCACTCTACCTCCTGAGCCACTGCCGCCCAGGGGGTTTTGAGGGGTTGCTGGAGACCACTGCAGCCCTCTTCTGGCAGTGGGCAGACGACACCCTGAACTGGTTGCCAGCCAGTCGCAGGCCAGACAGAGACAGACAACCATACACTCCCTCATTCACACCTAGGGACAATATGGACCGGCCAATCGACCTGACATGCATGTTTATGGAATGTAGGAGGAAACCTATGCAGGCACGGGTAGAACATGCAAACCCCGCACAGGGAAGCCGCAGCAGCTGGAATCGAACCCTGGACCTCTGCTCCATAGGGCTGCGCGTTAATCACCCAACCGCCTTGCCGCCCATGTAGTAAATCAGGTTAAACAAGTTAATTTCATAGCATGGGAGTCTGAGAAATACACAACTAAAAGTAGCTTACTTTACATTGTTGGAATTTCTTGTTAAATCAACACAAACTTCAATTAATCTGACTCCAATTTGTGACCTTTCCCAATCACCACTCATCCAAACAATTTGCGCGCTCTTTTCTGCATAGAAAGTTCTCAGAAGCCGGCATTTCACTCACGAGTGGGTTTATTTCTAACACACAAATCACTCCATCTCTGCACGCTTCTCCTTCCAAAAATCTCCTTCTTCCGAGTTGCTCAGCAAAGCATTTCCTCCGCCCCTTGGCTGAGTCCCATTGGTCTCCCTTCCCGGAAGAATGGCGCGTCAACTCCGCCTGGTCGCGACGCAGCCCGCTCTCATTGGTCTCCCGTTCCTGGAAGAATGGTGCGTCGACTCCGCCTGGGACCCCAGACAGCTGGTCACCTCCCACTGCCTGAGAGCTGCCCCACGTGATCTACTCCACAAAACTTTTGCACATAACACAGAGAGTCCAACAAACAAAACCCAAATTCAAACTTCCAAATTCCTTTAACACCTACAACCCTTGTTGTTAAGGGATCCAACCAAACAACCAACCATACAACCGACCATACAACCGACCATACAACCGACCATACAACCAACCATACAACCAACCATACAACCAAACAAACAACCAAACAAACAACCAAACAAACAACCAAACAACCAAACAAACAAGCAAGCACCAAACAAACCAACAAACCAGATAAACAACCAACCAACCAACCAACCAACCATACAACCAACCAAACACCCAAACAAACAACCAAACAAACAAACAACCAACCAGATGCATGGGAAACAAGTGCTGTAATTCTGCATAGATAGCACTTTCTATTCGAAAGCCGCGAATTTCCCATTTGAGAAAAACTTTGGTAATTGTTTTCTATCATCTCACAGGCAGGCGGCTCGCAAATGGAGACATCATCATCACATTCATTTTAATGAAGGCAGCCAAGAAAAAAAGTGAGTCCAACTGTTTGCGTGACTGACTGCGACAGCGCAAGTCTGTCAAACACCGCCGCCGTTCTCGCTTTCTGTTTTACGTCCTGTAGGATCAAACCCCTCTCCGTGCAAGGTGCGGGTTCACTAAACTCTGACAGCTTTGCTATTTAAGATCAGGATCGGCCCCCTACTCCAAATTGTAAGGAGCATATTACTCTCCAGATACTTCATTAATCTCCATCACGGTTGCCGCCACTGTCACAGCTGACAGCGGGGACAAAGCCGCCTGCTCTTCTCCCCACTTGTGCGGATAATACGTGTTTTACAGTCGGCCAGATGTCGACACTCAATAAAACATTCGACGAAAAACAACCTGTGTGTGTTTTGGGATGTCTGTATCGAGCGGGAAGCTGCATGGCCGCCGTGATAGCGCCTCTGCCCACCGCTGATTAGAGAATTAAAAAGACACGCTTGACACTGACTGCAGCACAGAGGGGGCTATTGTCATTAAATTTGTTAAGGGATGCCGATTTTTGGGCAACTGGGATGCGGCGTGTTGCGGCCCAAAAAAGTGGTTATTTTTAACAGTCAGTGGCAAAGTAATGGAGGTGACCTTTTGGAAACCGTTGCTTATTCGCCTTGTGATGATTGATGAATTACAGTAAGAGTGCATCGTTTACAATAACATCCTTGAAGCCACACATAAAAAACTGAGACACACTGTCAAGAACCGGAACAGGATCAGGACCCAAATGCGTGATGTTCTCACACAAGCCTTTTATTTTACAGGAAACGGGGAGTCATGCACGTTAGGCAGCTGTCTGGCGTGGAAAGACAGGAAGCCAGAAACAGACGAGATCGATTCCAATTGCCCAAGCAAATATCGGACAGGTGGGGTCGATACTGGACAGGACGGGACAGACAGTATTGATAATGAAACAGGATATCGAAATTAAACAGGACAAACTAGACGGGAATGAAAACTAGAGAGAATAATAAACAGGACAAAAATAGACGGGAACGAAACTGGAAACCGATATGAAACAGGACACAATAAACAGGAACAATACCGGACAGGAAATACCAACAGGAAAACAGGACCGAGTCAGAACTGACGGACTGACAAAGAAAAAATGAGTCTGGTATGGTTCCCGTTTATTTTGTGCCGTTTAATATCGGTTTCCAGTTTAGTTTCCGTCTAGTTTCCGTCTAGTTTGTCGTTTTTAATTTTGATATCCTGTTTTGATATCAATCCTGTCCGTCCCGTCCTGTCCGGTATCGAACCCATCTGTCCGATATCTGCTCGTGCAATTTGTGTCAATCTCGTCGGCCTCTGGCTTCCTGTCATTCCACACCAGACTGCTACCTAACGTGCATGACTCCCCATTTCCCGTAGAATAAAAAGGCTTGTGTGAGAAACATCACGCATTTGGGTCCTGATCCTGTTCTGGTTCCTGACACGTTTCATACATTTCTATAGAAATTCAATGTTACGGCTAACAAAGTTACGTCAATGTTTTTTTTGGTTTTTGTTTTTTTACATTTTACTGCATTCTATACAACAGTGCCATTTAACTAACAGATGTTAGAACCTTTAAAGGGACAGTGTGTAATATTGAGTGCCTCCTAGTGGTACAAAAAAACTTTTCCTCAGTGAAAAAATTAAATTAAAACTAGGCAAAAATACCTTACTTATATTACCAATGTCAATTTTTATATAAAAAAAACATCATAGGTCGAGAAATTTGTATTTCTTCTACATAGGTAAATCCCTACCGAAGGCCACCGCCATGTTTGCCTCGCAACTTGCTGCTACGCTGTGCTTTGTGACACAGGTATTCATTCGCATTACACAATACAGTGCCAACTAGTAGTGAAATATTAAACAGTGGAGTTTTAAAGTTGTGTCTTATTAGATGGACCCAATCAGTAGCATATTTTCTTTCTGTATACCATTTAATTAACAAATAGATGATCAAATGCCCTAAGAACAAACGAGTAGCTGGGGTTCTGGTTCGGAAAATAGCTCACAGTGATGGGTAACGGTGATTTTCTAGGAAATTTCTAACTCGTATGACAAATTATTGACATGATCAGTGTCCTTAAATACATGATCAGTTCATTCAAAATTATTCTTTAAAATTTACTTATAATAAATCACTCAGTGACCTTATACAAATCTGATTTTAGTTATTGCCTGTGTCAGGACCAGAACGGAGACAGGACCCAATTGCGTTACGTTTCTAACAAGTTTAATTAAAGGAAAGAGGAAGGGCTGCGCCCACGATCCGGTGATCGCTAGGTACGGGAAGCAAGTCGCTCTCGTACTCGGATTGTGATCAGAACACGGAAGTGGATCTTCTGTAGCGTGCGATGGCGGTGTCAAGGAACGCAAAAACGGGTCAGTAGCCGGGACAGGAGAGCAAAAAAGTGGTCGGGTCGTAAGCGAGTCGTAAGCGAGGAAAGGAGAGTAGACGTGGTCGGGGACAAAAAGAGGTCGAAAGCCGGGACAGGAAAGTAGATGTGGTGAGAATCAAAAACGGGTCGAAGCCGGGTGACAGAGCATAAACAGGTGGGAGTCAGGGTCGAAAAAAAGGCTTGCCTAGTGTTAACTGAGGTTCGCAGACGGACTGACAAAAGGAGACAGATAGGAGTGGGTTTAAATAGGGACAGGGAGCCAATCAGAGTCTGAGGGTGTTGACGCCAAAGGAGCGGGCATAGGTGAACCACATCGGTAATCATGACAGACTGAGCCTATTTCAGCCCTAATTCTTATAATGCAACCTGGTAATAACATAATAATAACCTGATAGCAACATAGTAACAACACGAAATATTTAAGTAATGCATATCAAACTGGTAGCCCTTTGCGCTAACCAGTAACAAGAAATAGCTCTTGGCATCAAAAGGTTTGATGACATCGGATCTAATTTTTATGGGTGGCACATGTAATTTCAGATGAAGAATGATATTGCCTTAAAATACATATGTAATAAAACTGTAATTAACGTTATAATTCTTCAATGGATAAATAGTACTTTTTATTATTGTGTATAGGGATAAAATCTTCCGACTAGCCTCAAGTACAAGAAAAAAAAGGATTCATGTTGAAGAAAATATTTTTTCTCCCTCTCCCCAATACTTTGTGTGTAAGTGTTTGTGAAGCGTTTATGTTGATGGAATCGGACAGCCACCGCCAAAGTAAGATTGCATTCTCAGTGGGAGTCCGCACAAAGAGCACTAGACCAGCAGTGCTTTGCAGAATCTCTCGTCACCATTAAAGCCACCGAGAACAAAATGCCCTTTTGATAGCGGGAAAAAAAAAGATTGAATCAAATGGTAATTTTTTTCAGAAATAGCATTGCATACCCAGATTTCAGGGCTAGGACGTTATGGCCGTCGCAGTGCATCTCGAGCGCCGCCGAGCATTGCGTTTGTCATGGAAATAAGCGGGATTATAGTCATCGAGGTTCCAGATCAGTGCAAAAATATAGGATGCTGTTTATTGTGGCGAGACGCTGTCAAACACGGCTTTGGTGCAGTAAATAGCATTAGGCCGCCTTGTTTGGTTGCCTCGTGTTATTCTTTCGAGCGTTTCATGCAGCCGACCTCGGGAAGTCTTCGAAGGAAAAGCGTCGCCAAAGAGTCGGGTTCCATACATCAAAATGTTGTATTTACATGACTCCTTTATGACTGAAACTATGCAAACCCCCACAGAGACCACAATGGAGGCTTCAGACAAAACTGATGGGGATGATTGATGACGGCTCTGACCACATCGAATCGGGTTCATTCTTCTTCGTCTCGGATGCGTTAAGTTCAAATGTGGTTTTGGCTTGTTATTCGTCGAGTGACATAATTCGTCCGGGAGGCGTAATGATGGTATTTAGTATGATGATGCAAACATTGAGCTCCAAACGGATGTATTATAATGGATGAACATCGACTGCAACAGTCGCATATTAAATTTGGAGTACGAGGCCCAAAATGCTTTTCCACATCGATTATATTTCCTTCAATGGATTCACGATCAAGCCAGTGGAACCTCTAAAGCAGAGGTCGGCAACCATTTTGAAGATGAAGAACAGCACACCTCCGGATAGAGGTGCCTTCTGTCAAGACCAGACTGGAGACAGGATCCACTTGCGTTGCATTTCTCACAAGTTTTATTTGGAATAAGGAGAGAGGGCTGAGCCCACGATCCGGCGTTCGCTGGACGCGGGAAGCAAGTCGCTCTGATACTCGGATTGTGCTCCGAATGCGGAAGTGGCGGTGCCAGGGACAGAAAAAGTGGGTCTGTAGCCGGGACAGGAGAGCAAAAACGTGGTCGGGTTGGAAGCAAGTCGTAGGCCAGAATAGGAGAGAAGACGTAGTCGGGGACAAATAGAGGCTGAAAGCCGTGACTAGAGAGCAGACGTGGTCAGGATCAAAAAAAAGGGGCGAAGCCGGGGACAGACGGGAGCAAAAAACAGGACAGGTGGGAGTCAAGGTCAAAAGAGGCTTTCCTAGTGATTACTGAAGTTCGCAGACGGACTGACAAAAGGGGACACACAGGACTGGATATAAATACTGATTGAGAGCCAATCGGAACCCGCGGCAGTTGGCGTCAAAGGAGCGGGCACAGCTCACACAGTCACACCAGTAATCATGACACCTTCTGACGGTCTCTGCTCAGAAATGTGGGATTGTGGATAATTGATCACGGCCGCATGAGTACACTTTGTTTAATAACGGCAAAAAAGAGACACAAAAAGTGCGTTCTGACGATCCTCAATTATAGCAATATGTGATTTGGGACAATGGATCGTAGCTGCACGAGTGCTGTTCACTTTTCAATGGGTAAAACAGAAAAAAAACCACCAGGCCCGAAACGAAAATGTGCTCTGCCGGTCTCTGCTACTGCAAAACACAATTAGGGATAATAGATCGGAGAATATTTTTCAACCTGCGATATACTGAGGCCGCAAAAGAAAAGCGAGAAGCCGCAACACCTTTCAACACGTTCATGAACGTTGCCCCAAAATGAATGCCGTTAAGTTCATCTGTCCCCAAAATGGAAAGCTGAACATCTGTTGATTATTCTAACAGATTTACAGTATTGGATTTGCCCTCAATCATCAATAAACATGTGTTGACAGCATTTAAATTCGTTAATGGATTTCTTCAATAAGACAAATACCAGCGTTTCGTGTATTGGTTCTGAAACTATTTCAATAGATCCTTGACAATTTGATATGTTCAAAGTTTAATTGACACTCAAAATAAGGAGAGAAGAGACCAATGAATTTTGACACTTGCAAGGAGAACAGAAGACCATACAAAACTCCCATAATGTGAAACCCCAACCTGTTCTAAAGGTCCTCCCCTAAGCTCTCTCTTTTTATTCTATTCTATGTTATAACAAGCAGATCAACCCTAAATGGTGTAGAAAATCAAAGACTGCAAGTGAAAATGATGCAAACAGTGCACAAGCGCTCAATATTAAGCAGTCTTCTTTCTTTCTTTTCTTACTTTAACTGGATTACTTTTAATTAATTTTGGATTACTCCAATACCAAATATGCTAATAAAAGACAAAAGAAACTAAATATGAATAAAATTATGACTCACAACACGTGGTAAGTTTTCTCTAAAATAAATCCAAACAGCTTGCCAACATCCCCTGCCCATTGCCCGATGATTGCTAGGATGGGCTCCAGCTAGAGCTAAGATTCATGGCCCGAGCCCGAACCCGAACCCGAACCCGAGGCAATTTCGGGCCGGGTCGGGCCTGAAATGTCAGTCATACGGTCGGGTCGGGTCGGGTTCGGTCCTGCTTTTTTTTTTTTTTTTTTTTTTTTTTTTTTTTTTTTTTTTAATTAATTAATAATTATAAATATATGTTCATTAAAAATATATACTTAAACTATGTATGGATACTAGACCAAGGAATACTTGTTATAAAATAAATAATTTGGATAAAACGGAGAAGGAGCTGTAATTGCTTTTAACGGAGCCAGAGCATGCTCTGTGCACGTGACGTGACGTGAATGCTGTCCTCTTAATAATCTTCCCCTCCGCAAATTCGCGTGATTTTGGCCTGGTATCCCCGATATGGAGTCGGACCAACAAGAAGTTAAGGATAAACTCAAGAGAGGAGAACTGACGAGGAAAACGCACTCTGGTAAGAGTTTTAATAAGCGTTTTATATAGAATACGATCGCTTTTGTCGGAAGTGTACATTGACGTTGGTGACATTTTCATCCGCGTTAAAAAACGCAATTTGCAGAATAAAATCACGCTTTATTGTTTAAATAAACGCGTTATATAGACTAGGATCTCCCAATTATTATAATTAGCTCGCTTTATTGTTTTAATAAGCGTTTTATATAGAATACGATCAGGGGGGGGGGGGGGATTTGCATAGGAGTCGGAAAAGGGCACAACACGTCAACACCCCCTCAATGATAGTGCCGCGCTAAAATCTTAAGGACGTACTACTACTGCTGCTGTGGATTATGGCCCAATGATCAAGTCGTCAAAATGACGGACGCCCTTAAATGTTTTCGCTACCTCAAAAAATGATGTAAATGTTTATACAGTTTTATTTAACTTAGGCCTAGATGTTGTAACAAAAGGCAGAGTTTAATTTGTTATCATAAATCACCCCTCCTTATAAATAAAATATGTAATTTCGGGCCCCCTCGGGCCGGGCCAGCAAATCCAGTTAATTAGTCGGGCTCGGTCCGGGTCGGGTTTAATACCCCTCGGGCCTGCGTCGGGCTCGGGTGCTTTTTTTGGGCCCGATCTTACCTCTAGCTCCAGCACCCCCGCGACCCTACTGAGGATAAGCGGTGCAGCTAATGAGATGAGATAATGAGAGATGAGCTTGCCAATATCATTTTTGCTGTTCCATGTATTCCGTTACTCCACAAGCCTGCACAAAATTTAGTAATTTTATTCATATTTAGTTTCTTTTGTCTTTTATTAGTATATTTGGTATTGGAGTAATCCAAAAGTAATTGAAAGTAATCCAGTTAAAGCAACCCTACCCAACCCTGCAAATAAATATGACTTGACTTGACCAGCACATTGACTTCTAGTATTGTTTTATTTCTGAAACCTCCAGTAAGGAACACATAAGTGTTAGCATTAGCATTTTACAGTATGGCTAACGTTTCAAAGCACTATTTAAACTGTGGATGCTCAGATCAATCATGTATTGTATAAACCATGATTTGTTAGCTTTTATCTTGAAAACGATCAACATTTCTTAACACTGGCATGTCATAAAATGTTTTTCATTACATGAATACGAAGAAATCAAAATTCCGATTTAACAACATAAGGGGCATCATTCAAGAACTAAGAACATGTCAAAATGTGCCAAGATTCCAACAACATAAAAGCAGAAATGTGACAAGTTTTTCCTCAGTAGATATCAACTGTCAACACCATCCATCAAACGGTGCCACTCTGGCCCGATGAGCCACAGCGCCATCAAACCAAAAAGGCCACAAAGTGGAACGCTCCCTTTTAAAGCACACATAAAAGGAAACCAAAACGACCGCAGAGTGCTTTGGTAAATAACACACCAGAAGGTTTTAAACAAAGCGCTATTATGTCAACTAAATAATCATGTTTGTGTAATTCAATACTTGTGTGCTTTTTTTTTAAATTTGCATTATTTATTGCGGGTTGCAGTAGAATGAATCCCATTTTGTTGATTGTTGTACCACCAACCACCGATTTTCATACAATTGTGCGGAGATGTGACACATTCGTACATAATTCCATGAAAAGTGTAAAATTACAGTTCAGCGATGTATTTTTCTGTCATTTCTTTTAACCCCCCCAAAAACACGTTTCAGGGTCTGCGTGTTTCCATGGGCTCCTCTTGCTCATCGGATATTCCGTCCACACGTCTCCAGGCTACACCAATTTCATCTGTCTGGCTCCAGTTCCATTTACAGTGTCCCTCATGGTGCCTCCAGCAGGACACTTTTTGTCCCTGCGGGGTCGCTCCAGACTGGCGACAATTGTTAATATGTTGATGTGACACGCTGTGGCGTCTTGTATGGGAGAAAAAGTCAAATATTTCATGGAGGATTCGTCGGGCCATATGTACAAATAGATGTAAAACTACATCGAAACAGACAAAAAAGGTCGTAAAAATGAATTAACACATAAACAAATCATGTTATAACTAAATGTGTGACATAAATGCAATTTATTTGTTTACTTAGGCATTTTGTCACTGATAAGTGTCATTATTACAGATTTGAATCACCTGTGCCCGCTCATTTGGCGCCAACCGCCGCGGGTTGTGATTGGCTCCCTGTCACTATTTGAACCCAGTCCTGTCTGTCCCCTGTTGTCAGTCCGTCTGCGAGCCTCAGTGAACACTAGGCAAGTCTTTTTCGACCCTGACTCCCACGTGTCCCGTTTTTTGCTCCCGTCTGTCTCCAGCTACGACACGTTTTGATCCTGACCACGTCTGCTCTCCTGTCCCGGCTTACGAACTCTTTTTGTCCCCGAATACGTCTACTCTTCCATTCTGGCTTACGACTCGCTTCTGACCACACCTTGCTCTCCCTGTCCCGGCTACCGACCCGTTTTTTCCGTCCCTGACACCGCAATCGCTCGTTACGGAAGATCCACTTCCGCGTTCAGAGCACTATCCGAGTACAAGAGTGACTTGCTTCCCGCGTCCAGCGAACACCGGATCGTGGGCGCAGCCCTTTCTCTTTCCTCCAATGAAACTTCTGATAAATGTAACGCAATCCGGTCCTGTTTCCATTCTGGTCCGGACAGATAAGTATTCATGTATTTATGCATTTTGTAATTTACTTGATCAATTATTTATTTCATTATTTATTTTTTATTGTGTCACATATGTTGTGGCGTATTTTGTCGTGTAATTTTTCATTTATTTTTTTCGTGTATTTCGTCTCAACAAAATGTTCAAATAAAGGTGCGAGTCAAACTGGCTGAGCTTTTCTAAAGCTTGATCTGTATAGTGACAAAATAAATAACAAAATACACGACCAAATACACCACTAAATACATGTCAAAGTACACAACAAAGAAAATGACAAAGTACACAAACAAAATAAATGACAAAGTACATTACAAAATAAGCGTATGAGTGGGTAGCACGTAAGCGGCACAGTTTTGAGGTCATGGGATCGAATCCTAGTGTGGAGTTTGCATGTTCTTCCCGTGCTTGCAAGGGTTTCCTCCGTCACAAATAAAACATGCATGTCAGGTGAATTGTCCAAATTGTCCCTAGGTGTGAATGAGCGAGTGAGTTTTCTGTCTCTGTGTGCCCTCTGACTGGCAGGCAACCAGTTCAGGGTGTCCCATGCCCACTTCCCCAGAAGACAGCTGGGTTGGGTTCCAGCACCCCCGCGACCTTACTCAGGATAAGCGGTGCAGATAATGGATGAATGGAAAACAAAATACACCACAAAATACTTGACAAAGTACGCAAAAAAATAAGTGACAAAATACACACACGTACATAATGACTGAATACGCGGCAAAATAAATGATAAATTACACTAGAAATACATGACAAAATACACGACAAAATAAATAATTAAAATCAATGAGAAAATACACTACAAAATACATCACAATTAAATGAGAAAAATACATTAAAAATATATGACAAAATACTCAGTGTGAATGTAAATGGTCTGCTTTTATATAGCAAACATAATAAACGATTAAAATATATGACAAAATACATCACAAAGTACACAATAAAGTACACTATAAAATATATAACAAAATACATGACAAAGTACACAGTAAAATACACTCCAAAATGAATATATAAATGACTAAATCCGTGATAAAATATACAACCATATACATGGCAAAACAGATTACGAAATAAATGAGAAAAATACATGACAAGCAAATAATTAACAACAAAATAAATGACAAAATACTCGACAAAATGAATTACAAAATAAATTACAAAATATACGACAAAGTACATGATAAAATACACTTCGAAATAAATGATATAATAAATAACAAAGTCATGACAAAATACAAAACAATACACATGGAAAAATACATTACAAAACAAATGAGAAAATACACCAGAAAATACACTACAAAATACAGGACAAAATAATTTTTAAAATAAATCACAAAATACACCAGAAAATACACTTCAAAACACACGACAAAATACAGGACAAAAAAATTTAAAAAATAAATCACAAAATACACCAGAAAATATGTGACAAACAACACTAAAAAATACACAACAAAATACATACCAAAAATAATGACAAAACACACAAAAAATAAACAAAAGACAACAAAAAACACAAAATAAATACCAATATTAATAAATGACAAAATGCACAAATAAATGAATACATTTCATTTGTGTCATATATTTAGATATTAGATAATTTGATAATGTATACATGTATTTATATACCATATATCTGTAGGAATTTATTTATACAATTATTTATACCTATGGCAGTCCTTTCATTACAGTCTTGTGCTTGGAATCATGATTTTGCATCCGGGCAGCTTTTATGAGATTGGACCGATCTCTTTAAGTCTGAAGTAATTGCAAATTGTTTATACCTTTTTCAAAGTCTCCTGAGTTAGACCGATATAGCCGAAGCCTTTTCTTTTTTTCGCCTTTTTTCAAAGCTGTTGCCAATGGTCTGTGTTTACCTGACACTTGGATTGACAGTGAAGTGATTGGAAATATCCACCATTCACCGCTGTGAGCTCCTGAGTGCACAGAAAGTGCTTTTGTACGCCGGCTGTAATGGGCCAAGTTGGAATTGAAGGTTGAGAGAAATAGCCTGACTGCGGCAGTGCACTCGGAGGAACTGACATACCGGAAAAAAGGAAGGGAAGAAAGGAAAACTCGGAAGCGGGGTCCTGATAGCATCACAGGGAGGCACAATAACACAAATACGCTTGTTCCATGTTACGTGCACGAGGCCATAAGGTCCAGATCTAGACCAGGGTTCTACAACCTTTTGGAAGGCCAAAGCTTTTGTTACCTATAAGCACATAGAGCTAGTAGTTTAATATTCATTTCTAAAATAACTTACTATGTTTTTATATACATTACTGTTCGAAAGTCTGGGGTCACGCAGACTATTTAGTGTTTTCCATGAACAAAAATCAAACTTTTATTCATCAAACGAGTTGTCCAATGTCTGTCTTCTTTTAGCCATATTAATATTTTCCTTTTGTAGGCCATTCTCAGAAATGGACTTTTCTTTGTCACTCTGCCATGATCATTGCAGATGTTAACTCTGTGTTAACTCTCGGTGTTTTGCAGGCACTAGTTGATAGTTGAGGTCCTGTAAGAATAGAATAGAATAGAATAGAATATACTAGAATTGAATAGAATAGAATAAAATAGAATAGAATAGAATATACCTTTTTTGTCATTGTTACAAAATGGGATGAACATATTGTGACATCGAAATTGGACGTGGCACTCCAGTATCACAACAGTGAGGATAAAAGAAAACAAAGAAGATAAAGGAACAAAGAAGATAAGGTTATAATTTACACAATACAGAGGAACAAAGAAGATAAAGGTTATAATTTACACAATATACACACAAGAAATGTGGGCATGTAAGATGTTACAAACAGTTTTGGGATCATATAAGGCGCCCATTTCTCTAACTAGAGACTAATGTCACTTTTCTAATCTGGTTAGAGCTTGTTTGTAGTGTTGTCTGAAGGGAGTAGTACCCCCAGTTGTAGGAGATCTTCTGTTTGGGGCAATTTATTATATGGAATAGCCTTAATTAGAACTTAATTTAGAACTACAATAAATAATTGAAGTTCTCTCTTTCTGGCCATAATGAAAGTTTAATCACTCCCACAATTGTGATGCGCCAGATACTTGATTAGCTCAAAGGAAGGCCAGTTTTATAGTCCCGGTTCGAGACAGGGTGGAATCATATGGGATGGGTGCCACCAAATTATACTTGTCCAAGACACACCACAGTAAATGGAACCCCTACGACCCTAGTTGTTAAGGGATCCAACCAAACAACCATCCATCCATCCATTATCTGTACCACTTATCACCACCTACCGGAGTACCCGGAGGAAACCCTCGCAAGCACGGGGGGAACATGCAAACTCAGCACAGGATGGCTGGGAGCTGGATTTGATCCTATGACATCGGAACTGTGCCCCGGACGCACTAACCACTCAGCCGCTATCAGCTAAACTGTTTTCAGCTTTACTAAGCCCATTGCACTACGGTTTTCTAATCATCCATTAGCCTTCTAATGCAATTAGTAAACACAATATACTACTAAAACACTGGAAAGCTGTTTTCTGGAAATGGGACTCTATACACCTATGAAGATATTGCATTAAAAACACACATTTGCTGCTATAATAGTCATTCACCTAGTTAGCAATGTCTGGGGTGTTTTTTTATATAGTTTAATGTCATCTTCATTGAAAAATGCAGTGATTTTTCTTTAAAGAATTTACATTTCTAAGCGACCCCAAACTTGAAAGTTAATGTATGTTACTGCCAGGTTGTTATTATTAGAAGTATAGCTAAGATAGGCTTGTAAACCACTAAATCACCAAGTCTGTTAAAACCAAATTTCCTTGAAAATGCCAATGACCCATCATTGTTGAGCTATTTTCATAATCAGGTATTCATAGGAGCTGCCTGGTGCCCATGGACACCGCGTAGGTGACCCCTGATAAAGACCAAGTCAAGTCAAGTCATTTTTATTTGTATAGCCCTTAATCACAATAAGTCTCTAAGGGCTTCCAAACGTTTAAGACTGAATTTTAATTATTAAAAAAAACAATATTACTAAAACAAGATGGTTGTATGACTGGTTCTTTGAAAGAAGTGTCAAGACCTGCATAAATAACCCAGGATCTTTTTAGTCTGGAATTTGCTGAAATTAATTGAGATAACAAATGAAAAATGTTTCTATTAATGCCTCCCTGGTGTTTTCATCTACAACAAAAAGTTCGCCCAGAAATGATAACAGATGAAGAAAATTCAGATGTAATCAGTGTTTTATGATCACAAGCTATTGAGAGACCATTGTGTGTGCTGGATAGAAACATAATTTTAATTTGTTTGTTTGTTTATTTATTTTTCCTCAACTCAATTCTATGTTGGCTACATATCCTAACACGCCGAACTACTAATTGCTTTCCCAATCAATTGCAGAACTGACAGCAATTTCCACTTTTTGGCGTTTTTTTTTTTAAATTCATGTTTTGTGCCCTTTTTTGTGCAATTACTTCCATTAACCCCAGAGGTGGGCAATAACAGTACATTTACTCTGTTACATTTGCTTGAGTAAGTTTTGGGAAATTTTGTACTTTGGGAGTATTTTTTAAATCCCTACACTTTTACTCTACTTGAGTAAATTTGTGAAGGAAAATTTGTACATTAGGCAACATTGAAGTCGTTACTTAATAACTCCCCTCCCGTAAGTACAAAAGTATGTAAGTATGAAAGGATTGTGGGATGTTTGGACGCGTTCTAAGGGATGGGCAGGGCACCTGTATGATGCGGCAGGGGTAAACCAGTGAAAGGTGTCGGGCCCTGCTGTTGTAGAGTGTGTTGTGTCACCCTGACCCGAGTGACATGGCCGCTTTCTTGTGTCCCGTCTCTCCTGGAGTGACGAAAGCATGACCAACTTAGGTGCCAAGGTGCTTAACTTATTTGGGTGTTTGGGCATTTGGGTTGGCCGTGGTCAAATGTTTTGTTTTTTTGCTACATTTTCCTTTTTTTCTTTTCTTTGTTTTTGGGTAAGTGTTTGTCTTACTGACGGTCACCCCTCTCTAGGGATATGACCAGCGTAGATAGATAAATAGATAGAAGTCATTACTTCGTTACTTAATAAATCCCCTCCACGTAAGTACGCTTCTGTCTGTCTCCACTAAGGCGCATTTATTTGGATGGAGAACTCCGGCAGGCCTTACCATGTTTAACCAATCAAACGTAGCAGTCTAGTCACGTGACCATATTCGACTTCACCTGGGGTAAAAATTGTCTACGGATGGAACGGATCAAAAATGTCGCTTAGCAATACCGACTGTGAAAACATAGAAGAGGAGGAGCACTCCTGGCCTCACATCAAAAGCATGTTCCCCTTAAAAATGGTTCCAAACATTAGCTACAATATGCAATGTCTCCTTTGTTCGAGTTTATGAGCTAGCTTGTTGTTTTGCTTGCAGAGATGGTTAAGATAAGTATTGGGGCTTTAAATGTGCAACTCTGTGCTACATGTGCTTAATTAATTTATTTTCTTTATACTATTTTTATTTTATTGTGTCGTAAAGGGCCAGAATTTACGTTGATTATTTTAATTTACTGTTAAATTAAATGTATTTTTTGTTGATTGGATGGACTTTGATAATTTGATGATCATTTTAAAAATAAATAAATACTGTGTTGCTAAAGTTACCTAGTACTTGAGTAATTTTTTTACCAAGTACATTTTTACTTTTACTCAAGTAATCATTTGGATGACTACTTTTACGTCTACTTGAGCAGTATTATTCTGAAGTAACAGTACTTCTACTTGAGTAATTTTTTGGCTACTCCACCCACCTTTCATTAACACCCGATATCGTAATGTTTTCACAGTGTTTTAGAAATTTTAAAAAGTATTAAATGTTTGTTTTTCCTCAGTAATAGTATTCCCTCTAAATGTCTTTTGTCCCTTATGCATAAAGTATGTCTGCAATTATAGTTATACGTTTTACATCCTTTTCTACAGGACTATTTTTTTCCCTTTTGTGTGCAATTACTATTATGCTATCCCCCGATACTGTGAACTTTGATAAATAAAAGTTGGAAAACGGTGTCGGTGTGATTTGAGTTTGAAGTATGTTTTTCTAAATTCATTTGTATACCCTCTGAATTTCTGTTATTTTTCATGCCTATATCTGCAATACTAATTGTACTGTATTAACCTTTTACGTACTTTCTTTGTGCTATGACTTTTTCTAAAAATGTAATCTAGGTACCTTTGCTTGATAAAAGTTGGAAAACAGTGTATTTAATAGTGTCAGTATGATTGTGTGCTTGTTTTAACTTGTTTCCTTAATCTAGTTTTTTTAGAACTTTCGACAAGTATTAAAGGTTTGTTGCGTTATCTTTGATGTAAGTTTAACCTTTGAGTATCAGTTGTGTCTCATGCTTATATCTGCAATAAGAATTGCACTGTTTCAACTTTTTGTGCCCTTTTCTTGTGCAGTTATTATTAGTTTTCGAATCACTCCAAGCTACTTGGCCAAATTGCAGCAATGCTGTAGGTTTATTGTGGTTCTGGATTTGAGTATGTAGCGCTGATCGCTGCATGGCTCTGTGGCTAGGACCTTGACTCGGCCTCTTGGCTGAGAGCAAGTGTCTTGGCCCCTTGGCTTTGTAGCGTATTATGATTTGACCGATAACGGATAATGGATAATTGATAAAGAATATAGAACAATAAACCTTACAAATTCCCCCCCCCCTTTCTAATTGCTGTTTAAAAAATTGTTAAAACGTCATATAACAAAATTGTGAACATGCCTAATTGCTGTTAAGATTGTCGAGAAAAATTGTTCAAACCTCACATTGTTTATTTGATGTTACTAGTGTCAATAAAATTGTTCAAACCAAACCCCCGTCATGTAAATTTTGCTCAGTAAAAGTTGGAAAACAGTGCATTAATAGTGCCAATATGATTGTGTGCTTGTTTTAACGGATTTCCTGGGTTATTTCAAACCTTTGACAAGTTTCAAAGGTTTGTATTTCTGAATTTATTAGTTTATCCTTTAAATTTCAGTCCTTTCCTATGCATATTACTGCAACTCTCATTGTACTGTATCAACTTTTCATATCCCTTTTTGGTAACTTTTTATGTCCTTTTTAGTGCAATTACGCAGCTTTGGGTTTTTTTACCGCTAAAAATGTAAACTATGTCCCTTTGGTGTAAGTAAAATCTTATGAATATCAGTTCTTTATTCGTGCATAAATATGCGATTTAAATAAATTCGTGCTGTAAAAGTGTCAAAATGCAGAACAGGAAAAATATTATGCCACAGAATGATTGATGTAAGCGTTAACAAATCAGAATGGGACGCTCAAATAGCATAACCAATCAAATGCGGTATGATAGTAAAGATGGGCGGTACTTCCTATGTATGACGCCAAGCTCCAGTCAACAGTGCAGGCCCCACCCTTTGTGTTGCTTACCGCCAGTCAATCAAAATAGAAACAAATCTTGACACTTTTTCTTTTTTTCTACGCGGTTGACGTCAATACAAACTGCCGGTCATGTCGGGTCGCTTCTAGCTGTCAAAACTCCGTCAAACGGAAAGTCACGCCATGACTGGTATGTAATTTCTCATCCTATCCGTAATGCTAACAAGCATCCTCGGGCTAAATTAGCTTGCTAGCAAGCTAGCTTGGATACGGCTAATCAGCGACTAAGTTAGCCGCTAACGGGGTAAGACAAACTAATTCCCGCCGCTCAATTCCTAAATATTTTTTTCAAAGAGCACGCTCGTTCAAATATAACTTGCTTCTTTTTCCCTTTGTGACATAAGCTTTTTGTTTAGCTTCGTTTCCAAACTATTATGTTGTCCTTCACAGCGCCAGAACAACCACTGAAAGCGGACGAAATGGCTGCGCTGGATGTCAACAGCAGCCAGAGCAACTTTTTACAACACGGAGACGGAACGGGCAATCAGGTGAGAGTTTCTTGCGGCTTTTTACACAACATGATGCTGGGTAGCTTGTGGTTGTAGGTTGCAAAAGTTGGAGGGGTTTTGAACCCCTCAGACAACGCTTCCTCCCAGGCGGTGCAAAAATCCCGCCTTCTTTCCCAGCGAAGAGACCGCCTGAAACTCTTCATCAGATGTAAACATGACGTGAATGTTGTCTGAGGGGCTCAACAAAACCATGTTATGTCCTCGCTTTTGCACATTTGGCTCGTACTAATAGCCACTCAATTTCTCCCTCTGAAACTTGCACTCGATGGGTAGGACATTGAGTCTTCGTCCCTCGACCTGCTTGCAAGCACCTGCACAAAGGTTGGCTCACCGGCGTCAGAGGTGGACAGAGGTGCTGCCGCTGCGGTAAGTCGGCACCTCTGGTAGATATTTTAGAATGGGAAGGAGATGATTTGAGGCTCTCACAAAAATCAGCTTGCACCAATGGTGACTGCATCAAATAAAACAGGTTTGCGTTGTTCAATGTTCACGTTAAAATACTGTAGACCGCCGTGATGCGACAACTGAGGTGGGATTGCAAAGTGAAATTGTTGTAACGGGCTAGAAACCTATGGTAATGTGTAGCTTAAGCATTACAAACCCCCGATACCCCAGGAAAAAACAAAATAGTTTATGATAAGTACTACATTTGTGTAATACCCGTGCATATTATTAAATAGCTTCATAAATAAATACGCACATAAAGGAAACATGAAATTTGATTTACATTGGAGTTCAGCTCTGTGGGTGGATTCAAGGCGGATTAAAGAAAGATCTTTAGATTTCCACTTAGTGGGTTTGTCATGTCCTTAAGACGATTTTCTTGCTATAGTCATCTCATTTTCAATCATAGTGCTGATCTTCAACTGGTTACGGGCCTGCAGCTTAGCGAGGCTGGTGATTTGAGTGCCTTCTTCATATTTTTTGATATTTGTGGTTATTATGTTTTTCTCACTTTAGCATGGGACCCTTAGCTAATAAATGCAGTACAATAAATACTGTATTGTACCACCTCGCAACATTTTTAAGAAAGCACACAAAAGAAAATAATGAAGAGAAAGGCATTTTGGGAGTTAGTTCAGCCAATAGCATATCAGCATTTTCATGATGCCGTGATGCAAACCAATAACAGACTAGTATTTGATATGACATCAATAGCAGACAGGCAGCTTAGAGTCTTAAAGACGACATGGTACCAACACCACAAAATTTGGAACTCTTAATGGTATTGGGCACACAAAACAATTTGTCATTCATGTTCTATAATTGGGGCAATTTTGAAAAGAGGGGCTAAAAAAACAACTTATTCCATACTGTAAAGTGAAAATGTTGTACAAGAGGTCGCAGTTGGAGTCCACTGTTTATGAAAACACTTACTGAATCGTGTTATATTCAAGTAAAGGCTGCGTTAACAGTAGTGGTGAAATGACTGTTTTTTTTTATTTATTTATTTATTTTTCCCAATTGTAAAAATACAAAATTGCGTAATAAAGAATGCATGAATTTTTCCTCAGAAACCATGGAAAATAGGTTGTAACAAGGGACCTAACCAACTGGCACACCTGCTTACAATAGAGACAATATATGCTATCAAAATATCCTTTTGAAAGCTTGGGGTACTTGATGATCAAGGTTTGCCTATAATCATGTGATGGCTTGGATTCACATTACTTAATAAAACTGGCAGTTTTCTAAAGACATGATTTATCCAGTCTTCTACTTTCTTTTGATCTAAGGCAGAGGTCTCCAGATGATTTGCCCGCGGACCTGTTATGAATATAGCTCACCAATGCTGGGTCATGGTTATTCTCAAGTAAAATATTCTTTTATAGTGATTGACTAAGTTTATTCAACCCTATTTCCAATATTTAACCTGGGAATAACTGAGTAATAACACAATAAGATATTTTCTTAGAAATGCAAATCCATCTGGGTTTGCTTTGTGCTAATTAGTAATACCCTGAAGCTCTCGGCCATAAAAATGTTGGAAATCCCTTATCTAAGGAACATTCTATATTTCATTTAACCAGACCAGTTCATTTTATTGGAGAAATACATAACTCTTAACCAATGAGACTTAAACACATTTTGGCATTTAAAAATTAGTAATAACTATTTTTTCCCCTCTCTCAGTCGACAGATCAGACATCCGGACAACTTGCAGTGTCTGATAAATGGGAGGTGTTATCCCCCACAACGAGCGGAAAGGATGACTCTGGAATGATACAGCTCCAAGGCCAAGGAATATTAACATCAAACGGACAGTACGTTCTTCCTCTCCAGACTCTGCAGAGTCAGCCGATTTATGTGTCGTCGGGAAGCGACACCGCCTCTTCCAATTCAGTGCCTAACATTCAATACCAAGTGATTCCTCAAATTCAGACTGCAGACGGACAGCTGAGCTTCACCTCAGGCTTGGAAGGAGCAACTCTGAGTCAGGATTTGACAGGTCAGATTCAGATCTTGCCTGATGCTAGTCAGGGTCTGTGTGTGACATCCGCTGCCAGCATCCTCACAAACAACCAGAGCTTCGTTTCACAGAGTGGGAATATCCAGCAGATCCAGGGGATTCCTATCGGAAGCCCTGCATTTAACAACCAGGGTCAGGTTATTACTAATGTGCCTGTGGGTTTGCCAGGGAACATCACTTTTGTCCCAATAAATAGCATTGACTTGGACGCGTTGGGCCTATCCAGTGCCCAGACAATAGCGACAGGCATGACTGCTGATGGCCAGCTAATCATGGCAAATCAACCGGGCAGCGGCTCAGAAAATCTGGAGAAGACTGACGACAACCTCTCCCAAACACTACCAGTAAATGACGCTAATCTTTTTGTGCCCACGTCTTCCTCCCAGCTGCACAATTCAACCACCCAAGCCAACCTCCTCCAAGATGCTACGTTGTCGTCCGTGGCAACGCAACAGTCTGACTCCAACGCTGGCCTCCACCAGGGCTTCATCCAACAGACTCAAGAGCAGAACATCCAGGCCACATCTGCTCAATCCATTGTCCAGCTACAACAGGTGCCGCTGCAGACTGCCAATGGGCAGGTGATCCAACCGGTGGCTACGGGCGGCCAAGGTGTACAAAACCTTCAGCTGATCAACCCTGGCACTTTCATCATCCAAGCCCAGACGGTGACCCCGTCAGGACAGATACAGTGGCAGACCTTTCAGGTGCAAGGAGTGCAGAACCTGCAGAACCTTCAGCTTCCAACCACTGTCCCTCAGCAGATTACTCTGGCTCCAGTCCAGACCCTCTCATTAGGTTCCAATCCTGCCGGCGTCAACAGTGGGCAGATCCCCACCCTACAAACGGTGACTGTCAACTCGGCGCTACAACAGGAGAGAAATGCAAACATGCCTAGAGGTACAATGTTTATTGGTTACCATATGAATAAAGCATTCAGTAAAGTAAATCTTAACCAGTCTCTGTAAGGATAAGGATCAGTCCTTAACAACACTGTAAGCCAGTGTGTATGACTAGATTCCATTTGCAAAGAAGCATTACAGCAATACATTTTAACGAAACACACTTACAAAAAAGAGTTACACGTCCTGAAGATTTAAAAAAATATTTTGTTGTTGTTTTTGTAAATATTGTGAGTCTTTAATATAGTCATATTTATTCATTTTTCCGATCCCTGTGTTCCTCCCAAAACATTGATTCTACATGTAGTTGGGTTAAACATTGATTCTATATGTAGTAGGGTAAAAACTGTTTTTTTTCTGATCGTAACAGTTTTAGGCAGAAATTAAAAAATATACTGATTTTATTTTTTTTGCCAAGCAGAATTCATAAGAAATAGGCTATATCCAACTCCTTTAAATTTTGTAAAACCAAAAATAAAGAAAAAATAAACTCACACGGACTCCATTTGCACCCCCCCCAATAATTTAAGATGACCATATTTAGATATAAAAAGACTTTGCCTGTAATTGGCAATAATTTTGTTTGTGTCTTTATATTGCATTTTACATCATCATACCGAGACTATACTCATATTTGTTTAAAATGTACTAAGTAGTCATAATATTTGTGATGCCATTAATATTGTCTTCAAATGCAAAATGGCCATGTAATGCTGCAATATGACGCCAACTGTGGCCCTTCTCCACTCTGCAGACATCCGGATAAAGGAGGAGCCAGATTCAGGGGAGTGGCAGCTAAGTTCCGATTCTACGTTAAACACCAGCGATCTCTCCCACCTTCAGGTCAGGCTTGTAGAGGAAGATGATTTCATGGGCCTGGGAGGCAAAAGGCTACGTAGAGTAGCGTGCACTTGCCCTAACTGTAAAGAGTCTGGGGGGAGGTGAGTTCCTTCGCAGGGATGCACTTGAGTTCCAGAAAGTGCACGGCTGTTATGTAAATAAGCATTCTGGGATGCGCGTTGTGTCTTTCCCAGGGGTTCCGGAGTTGGCAAAAAGAAGCAGCATGTCTGCCACATCACAGGCTGTGGCAAGGTGTACGGAAAGACCTCACACCTGCGAGCACATCTGCGGTGGCATTCTGGGGAAAGACCTTTTGTCTGCACCTGGATGTACTGCGGGAAGCGGTTCACGCGCAGTGACGAGCTGCAGAGACATAGGAGAACACACACAGGTGACCCATGAAATCTATGTTATGGTTTTATATGTAGCAGTGGTTTTCAACTGGTCTGAGTTCAGGAAGCACCATTAGACCCTAATTACATGTTGCGTCCCAAATCAAGAACTGAAATCCTCAAAATTATTTAAAGGAAAGAACCAGCAATGGAAGTATTCACGTTTTTTTTCCAAACAACATTGCCAGAAAAAACACAACGACTTAAACTATTAATATTCCCTTTAAAGGGACCGTGTGTATACTTTAGAACCTGCATTTTCTCAAGTACTTGTAGGTTGAGACATTTTATTTGTTTGACACAACAGCCTCACCAATATTGTCGACCATCTTGATGCTACGGGTACCCGGAAAAAAACAAAAAGCTTGTTAAAGGCCTGGCAAGAAAAACAGAAGGAACAGTGGTGCGGTTAGGTCACTGGGTCTCCGTAGTTTGTATTCTTCCTTGTGCTCTGAAGCACTTGTTTTTGGTTGCACTACACAATGCAGCGACAAAAAGTGGTCAAATATTACACACTATCCCTTTTTAATGCCCAATTATCTGCAGTTTGACTGAAATCCAAAACATTTAATTTCAGTAGCTTTGTTTTCAATATGATAAAATCCGTATCGCAAAAAATTTCTACTGTATTTCCGTTTGGCCATGCTCAACATGTGTAGAAAAACTTCCAACTACCAGTCTTTTTCTGTGGTAGGAAATGGTGGGTTTCATCTCACATTTGCAGGGAATTATCACCATCTACTGTTTTAAATAAATTGAACTGCAGTTATTTTTTCTTTTCTTACCAAGGCATTTTCCTAAGGCAAAGGCCCGCAACTCACTGAAATCGGGTCGGTGACCCACTTTTGGGAAGTGACCCACCAATCATAAACACTGGTTTATAGAATGGATTTTCTTCTATTCCCTGTACCACAACTTCCAGGGTACCGCTGCATTTTATTCCGGTTTTCCATACCACAGTCAACCTTCCTGTTTTATAACATACATGTTGGTTATGTGCAGTATGCTTTTTTCCATATTATAAAAGGGTAATAAACGGCCCTTTATTGTCCTTGGCTGTGACCGTAAGCGCTAATGTTTGTTTGACCGTGTGCTCTAAAGACAAGTGCCATAGAATATAAATAATGGGCTTTTGAAAGCAAAAGTGTGACGTCAACTGTGAAAATGTCTTTTTTACATCGTTCCTTGTCTGCAGTTATAATAGTGTGGAATACAAAATGTCCTCAACAGTAAATTAAATACAAACAAGAAATTGTTAAACACAAAACAAACGATAAAACGGTTTTAGAAAAAAAAGGCCAAAATATTCCGTTAATCTGACAGTTTTCTACCAACTTGCAAATATAACCAGTAAAATGCAACTGCAGTCACATTTAATTGCCTGTTAATGTGCAGATTCTGTTTTCCTGCCATTATTTTATTTGTTCAGAAGGTTAACGGTTTTGTTTGAAAATTAGTCATCTTACGTTCTGGTTCTCATTTATATGTTTCTTTCTGCAAGCATGTGCTTTTTAATAGTCACCCTATATTTCACGGTTCACAGATATCTTAACCGCCATCGTTGTCGGGGCACTGTTTCTTGTTGTGTGCCTCGGGCAAGTACAGCCTGGTGGCGCCCATCCCTCCCTAGGCCATTTTTTGGGATAGGGGTTTGCTCCCCTACATGAAACGGATGCAGTGCCGTGAAAAAGTATTTGCCCCCTTTCTGATTTCTCAGTGGTCTTGGGGGTAGGGCGCCTGCCCCGAGACTGGGAGGTTGCTGGTTCAAGCATCGGCCAGGTCATACCTAAGACTTACAACATTGGTACCCATTGCCTCCCTGCTTGGCACTTGACACCGGCGGTTGGAATTGGGGGTTTGGTCACCTAATGACTCCCAACGAGATGTTGCAACACATCAGTTGGGTTGGGTGAGGAAGAGGGAAATTACCTCCTCTGTATCAATCTCCCAGAAAGAGTCAAAAATGTGTGAATGTGTTCTTCATTCTAGCCACCTCCCACTAGGGACATTTGGCTCCAGTATGTAATGTATAAATTTATTTATTTATTTTTCACACATGTAGTGGCAATCAATTTTGGGTGTGACCTGTGGAATTTAATTCAGCTTTCCCAAAACGGTGGTTAGTCACAGTTAACTTGTGATTTCACAAATAGTGTCAGATAAGCTTTGATATTTTTGGTGCCTTAATAAAACATTTAAAAACTGCATTTTGTATTTCCTTGGGTTGTCTCTGTGTGAAATTAAAATGGGTTTGATGTTCTGAAACCTTTGTGAGTGATAAGTATGCAAAAAAAACTTATTAGGAAGGGGGGCAAACACTTTTTATGGCACTGTAGTCCTGGTTTCCATGGATAGTAGTAGCAGGAGAAACCTTCTTATCAGACTCTGATACAGCACTTTCCTCTTACGACATCTGGTCACTGTTGTTTTTCGGTGTAAAGCATCAGTGTTACATGTATGTATTTAGATCACAGAACTCTACATTGACAGGCAGTGGTGTGACAATACTGATTGGATCCTAAATTATTGTGGGAAATTATTTCGTTCTAAAACTTGGAGTATTTAATCCTATAACACCTGTCGCAACCCGTGCACCCTATACTTATCAATATATCAAAATCTGTGTTTTTTTTCTGCAGGCGAGAAGAAGTTTGTGTGCCCAGAATGCTCTAAGCGCTTCATGAGGAGCGACCACCTGGCCAAGCACATCAAAACCCACCAGAACAAAAAGGCTGCAAACTCTGTCAGCACCGTCGCCCCAACTGTGGATTCGTCAGCGGACAGCCTGATCACCACGCCTGGCGGCGCCACACTCATCCTCACCAACATCCAGCAGGGCTCCAATAACGCTCAGGACATCCTGGCTAATGCGGAGATCCCACTGCAGCTCGTCACCACATTAGCGGCCAGCGAGGTCATGGAGTGATCGGCACGTCTCCTGTACTCACTCCTACCTGTGTTTTTATTCCAGCTTTGAAGATAAAACGATGACTTATAGATATATATTTTACCATTAAAAGACAAAGTCTTGTCCGCTCTGTTATGACGTGGAGGTAAAAATAGAAAAAGACATTGCAGTAATTACACAAGGAAATGCCTTATTTTGTACAATATTTTGTAGTCGTAGGTATACGATGTCCTCAATCAACGGTAATGATTTTTTTTCACCTTCCCTTACCTATGTACTTTCTTTTCTTTAAGCCAAGACAAAGCTCCACCTCCAATTTTAACATGTTTTTAACGCAATTGTTTGTTTATTTTGCTTTTTTTCTCTCCTATGAATATGTATTTTCCAACAGTCATGGTTCTTCCAGTCATAAAGCGATCACTGCAGTTTGTAAAGAATTTTTTTCTAGTTTCACTCCAAAAGGACCAACAAGATATTTTAATATCCTGTTTACAAGATAACTCTTTTGGAATGGCTCTGTTTTCAGCAAATGTGTTTTTTGTAAAAACTGGAGAAGTTATTTTCTAAGCCATTTTGAATGATGGTTGCCAAATTTGCCTTGAAACTCAGGGTTAGGTTTTAAAAGCATGATACAAGTCAAGAAAGTAATCCGAGTATTGTCTCACTTTTGGGGACGTCTTTTCTGGTGGACCAAAAGCTCAGAAGAAGGACACCACCGCTCACATGAATAATGAGCCTTGTCGGCCCTCCCTCACTCGTGCGGTCATTTTACACAGTTTCCTCCGCCGTGCAATTAATCAGTTCAATTTTAAGTGTAAATGTCATTTTAAAAAGTGGTACTTTGAATTATGAAACAGCACTGTCCTTGAATCATTGTATCTATGTCGGAAAATATCTATTTGTATATCTTTTTATATACATATATATTACAAAACAAAGTTGTTGCATTCCCATTTTAAATGTGCCCCCAACGTCCAAAGGAGAAAATGAAACTATTCCCTTTTTTTAATATGTATGCATTGTTCTCTTCAACTGAAGCAGTTCTTGTGTACTAAAGAATTGCAGTTTATACTTGGGAAGAACTGTACAAAAATCTGTCTATAATGTCATTATAAACATTTCTGTTACATTTCAATGGCATTGCATATTATTTTGTGTGAGTTCACTTTTTAAAAGTAAACTTGAGTATTTTATGGCAAAGGCTTTCATTCTCTGCAGCTGGCTCTCGGGCCTCCTGCTCCAGTAGATGTCACTACAGCCAAGAGAGCACAACCGGTTGATGCATGCTTGACCCCTTTAACCTCTGTTTGCAAAGTCCAAGTCACCGAGGACCATAAAAAAGGTAAGATCTCAGCTGAAAACGAGCTTAATAAACTTAAGTCACATTTATTTCTATAGCAGTTAACCACAAGGTCTCAAAAGGACTGCACAGGCCACACTTTCAACATGCGCTGATCTCATAACCTGCAGGCTTGAGTGAGTTTGAAGCAGATTTTTGTACAGTGTTTTTTGTCACTATAGGAAATGACAGGTAAGAAGTATTCTTTTTAAAGTTACTTCTACATGTACAGCATTACTGTCATGAATATTTTGCGTCAGTTATTTATTGCAAAATTTGTAATTCCTCCGTGTGTCTCGTTTATATGGAGGAGCAATCCTGCCAGACTTTGAAAGGTATCAATACCTACAAATATATGCCCGCCTAGGTATTCGGGGCACCACTTACTGTGGTGTGTTTTGAGAACGTACTGGATAGCAGGCCCATCCCTCTCCAGGCGGAATTTACTTTATATTTAGCTCGCCCGCAAGAAACAGATACTTCTGGTTTTCATGGTAACCAATAGAGGGCCTCCTGATCTGACTCAGATACAGCACTTTGATCATCTGGTCACCATTGTTCTTCAGCGTACCGCTTTTCATAGAATAGCTGGTCCTCTGCATTTACCAGCAGCGGCCCCTAGCGTCTTCGCAGCACACTATGCCCCCAAATTTTCCTAAACCACTGGGTAAAGTCTTTCATTCCGTATCAAATTATTTATGTTTAGATGGAACTTTTAAAAAATATATATATATTTTTTTATTTTAGAACAATTGTTCCATGAAAAAAAACAACTGGTCGACTCACATTTTATTTCCATAGCTCCCAATCACAAAATGTCTCAAAGTATTGCAAAGGCCACAATTACAACATCAACCGATCTGAAACCGACATGCGGGCAAGGAAAAACTTAAGGAGGGGCTGCACAAGTGGTAATCCCCCTTTCAGGAAAACCAGGCTGCAATGGATGTTGCATTGGGTAGCAATACACAAAACATAATTAATGTCAATTTAAAAAAAAACATGGGTAATATGTAAAATTGTCTTAAAAGTCCATGACAGCAACAACACAGCTTTCAGTCTCAGCCAGTCAGTCGATGCAGACGTTGACATGCCCTGAAGCATGGTGCTTGTCCATTGACCCATCATAATACGCCCTTCTCCCTTATTTGACCACCAACCAGGCAGCTGTAAAGGACAGGAAAAGAAAAATATGAAGTCGGCATCAATCATAAGCAGGGCTGTTGCTAGCCATTTAGGTGCTCTAAGATGTGGGTTTTTTTTGCTATTTATTTCCCTTTTATTTTCTTTGTATTTGTATGTGTGTGTCTTGCTGTCGGTCACCCCTCTTGAGGGATATGACCAAGGTAGATAGATGGATAGATAAGAACAGACATGGGACCAAGTCACACATGTGCAAGTCTCAAGTAAGTCTCAAGTCTTCACCTTCAAGTCCCAAGTAAGTCCCAAGTATTTTTTTCTTGGGCAAGTCAAGTCACAAGTCAAGTCCCGAGTCTTAGATTGCCAAGTCCAAGTCAAGTCACAAGTCATAAAAACAGCGACTCGAGTCGACTCGAGTCCAAGTCACTAAGTCTCAAGTCCCCATGTCTGGATAAGAATAAATGGCAGTGCGCCGTATGAGCCGACAAAAAAAATAATTAGAACCAAGAGGAATGCGGCCTTTAAAACAGTGCGTCAAATGGGTGTGTGTTGTGTATGTAGTCGGGTTGCAGTCGGATTCAGAGACAGGCACGGACGGTACAGTCATAGAGTGTTTACTCAACTTCTCCTTCGGTAGTTCTCTAGCACAAGTACAAGGCTGCGCATAAGTATACAGTGACACCGCAGGAAGGGGAGTGTATTACACGACACCACATATTCCCTTTTTGTTAGCATAGGACACAACAGTAGCATTAATCTAAAATACGCAATAACTCTTCGGTAAGTATGAGCTTGTAGAAAACATACATTTCAATATTCATTACCAGATTAGAGGTAAATATTTATCAGAGGTAAGCAATAACGTAAGGAACTATACTGTCAATATCGGTAAGCAAAAGTGTGTAAACCTTGTAAACTTAAGCAGACTGTATGAAGATCACATCATAAACAAACATGACAATTTTTAACAATGAACATTCATCATGTCTTTTTTTTTTTTTTTTTTTTTTTTTTTACATCATCACATCTTTTCTGTATTTTTTTTTTTTTTTTTTAAGTCACATAATCTTGAAGCCATGCAGGAGCATGTCGTATTCTCGGTGCACTAGGAGAGGGATGTGTTGAGGGCACAGTTTCAGTTTCGGGTGGCTCAGCAACTTGGTCGCTTGGCAGGAGGCAAGCATCATTATCAGGAGGCTGTGGCGCTGAAACAGCAGCACAGGTGGAAGAATGGGCAAGGTGGAAAGCATTCCACACCTTTCCATCAGACAGCAGATAAGTGGCTGGACCCTTTTGAGCTACCACTGTCAGTGGCTTGGTGAACCTTGAGTGTCCTTTCGCAATGATTCCAGGTTTGCGGATGCGAACCGCAGAGCCAATCTGGAAGCTGGGTGATTTTGCACCGCGACGTTTGTCGGTGTATCGTTTGGACTTCCGTTGTTTGTTTTGTATGTTTTGTAGCATGTTGCCTTTGTCAGCAGTGGGACGCATGGAGTGAAGACCTGTGATGTGAAGCTTTGTATTCAGTGGTCTACCATGCAACAGTTCAGCGGGGGATACTGAAGTCACAGCATGTGGTGTGGCTCTGTAAGTCTGTAAAAACTCAGTGAAGAAGGCTTTCAGTGGTTTACCTTCGATGTTGGCTGTTTGTAGACAGTCCTTGAAGACTCTGTTGAAACGCTCAATTTCACCGTTGGCTTGGGGGTAGTACACAGAGCTGCGACGGTGTGTGATGTTCCTGTCACTAAGGAATGCTTCAAACTCGGTCGACACGAACTGAGGGCCATTGTCAGTAACAATTTCCTGTGGATTACCTTCTCTGCTAAACACAATGGAAAGAAAAGTCATAACAGAGGCAGAAGTAACATTTGAGCAGAAGGCAATCTCAGGCCATCGGCTGTAATAGTCAATGAGGGTGATGGCGAAGCGGCAATCAGCAGGCGCAGAGTGAATAGGACCAACAATGTCCACAGCAACTTTTTCCCAGGCAGCAGTTGGGGTAGGCACAGGCTGTAATGGTGCAGTAAGTGTGGTTGCAGTTTTATCATGCTGCAAGCAGGTGGTGCATGATTTGATGGCGAGCTCAACGTGAGAATCCATTCCAGGCCACCAGTACAAGTCTCTCAGTCTTTGTTTTGTGCGAACTATCCCTTGGTGTGAAGCATGAGCAAGTTGGATCATTTTTTCCTGTAGCTGTTGTGGTATCACAACACGATGAGTGCCACGCACAATGACACTGTTCTGCAAGGCAAGCTCATTTCGCACACGGAAGTATGGCACGATGAGGGGGTCAAGGCCTTTTGCAGTACGAGGCCATCCCTTCTGCATGTAGTGTCGCACCTTCTGTAGCACTGGACATTCCTCACATGCACTGGAGAGCTCATCAGCAGTGAATGCAGCAAAATCAGGAGACACAGCAGCCACCATCTCCATGATGCCATCATTTTCCAGTTTCGTCAGCTCCTCCGACACCTTGTCATGCACGGCATATGGGAGTCTGCGTAGCTTTTGCTGGACTGGAGGGGCGTCTGCACTCACTTTAAATTTGTGTAGAAAACCTGTAGCAACGCCTAGAGCATTTGTAGTGTTGACAGAGTGACTCATCTCCGATGCAGCAGGTGTTGTAATCTGCCCATCTTGTATCTGGAGGCGAAGTGCAGTGAACAGGTCCATTCCCAGTAGTGGAGTACCGTCAGGAACTATGTAGAAGTCAGTATGTGCACTCTGGTTGCAGTATGTAGCAGTAAGTTGAAGACAGCCCAACACTGGAATTGGCTTCTTCATGTAGGTCACCAGACGTACAGTAGGCTTTGAGAGAGGCAAGTGCATGAATGATTGTCTGTAAATTCTCTCTGGCAGAATTGAGACTGCTGAACCAGTGTCCACAAGCAGGTCAGTAGTAATAGACTGTTCATCATTCGCATGGAGAGCAACTGTACACGTAAGGCGCTTTGGGACTGCAGCTGTAGGGGCTACATGACACACAGTAAGTTCTGGGACAGTAACTTCTCTTACTGATCGAGTAGGAATTGCGCTGCGGCACACTTTACTAAAATGTCCAATTTTTCCACATTGGTTGCATTTTGCATTTTTAGCAGGGCATTTGGGGTCATTTGCTAGATGAGAGTTGGATCCACAACGGTAGCAGGTTTTGTGTTGATTCCTTTTATCTCTCGAGCGCTGTGTATGTGTACTGCTCTGATTCCTTTTATCTCTTTGTTGCACAAACTTCACAGGAGTGTCGGACACGTGCACATGAGTAATAGCATTAGCTTCTGAAATAGCAGATTCGACTTGTGTAGCAATAGCGATCGCTTTGTCAAGCTTTAAGTCCGTTTCCAGCAGCAAGCGCTCTCTGATTCTCGAAGAGGACATCTTCTCGATGAATTGATCCCTGATCATATCATCAGCAAACGTGCCAAAGTCACAGTTAGCAATTAATTCCCTCAATGCGGCAATGAACTGAGCAGTGGTCTCGCCCGGTCTCTGAGCACGCTGACGGAACTTGGTACGCTGAGCAACGACATTAGTCTTCGGTACAAAGAAAATTTCTAGCGCATCACAGGCGGATTTGTAAGAAGTGCCAGTGTCAGGAAGGAAAAGAAAAATTCTCTGCCCTTCTGTGCCTAAACAGTGCAGCAGTAGTGCGCGCTTTCGTTTGTCCGGCATTTCGTTAGCAGTCAATGCTAGCAGGTAATTTTCGAACATCTGAATCCACGTGGAGTACAACATCGTAGGCTCACCCGGGGTTTCAAGCAAAGCAGGGGGTTGTGAAATTCCGATCCAAGTCATCCTCGTCGCCAATATGTTGTGTATGTAGTCGGGTTGCAGTCGGATTCAGAGACAGGCACGGACGGTACAGTCATAGAGTGTTTACTCAACTTCTCCTTCGGTAGTTCTCTAGCACAAGTACAAGGCTGCGCATAAGTATACAGTGACACCGCAGGAAGGGGAGTGTATTACACGACACCACAGTGTGGAAATACGGTACAACAATGAGCTTTTTTATTTTAACATTGACTACCGGCAAGCGACGCATGAGCTTCATCTTGTTTCTTCGTGTGGTTTTTTTCCCTGTCTTTTTTTTTTCTCAGCTTCAGAATCTTGTTGCTGTTTCAAGGCTATGTTAGCACAGGTGTTCACCATAATCGAACATACCACTAGGAGGGAAGGGGGGCACCATAAGACTGGAGATGGGCTGGGGCGCAAAGCAGATTCACCCCTTTTCTCGGGAAATTTGGTTTATTCTGCTTTTTTATTGTTTAACTATATTAGCAAATACTATTAACACTTTTACACGTCAAACTTTTTTTTTCCACGGCCCTGGGTTTTTTTGTTGCCCTCTTGGGCACTTGATGCCCTATGCAGTGCACGTGATGGAGAATGCTCTCGAGCCTGTAGATTTCTTCTTTGCTCTTGGAGTCACAAGTAGACCGGCATTTCCCAAGTGGAGGCTCCATGAAAACATTTGTATGTTAGTAAGAGAACCTTGAAATAACTAATAGAAGTGATATGGTCTAATTTTCTTGTCTTAGTCCAAAGTATCGCTGCCGCAAGACAAAATAAATACCAAAATAAGTGGGCTAAGTGAAAAAATGCTTTTATATCCTAAAATCTGTTATGTGGTTTATTTCTATGTTCATTTATTTATATGGCATATATTTGTAGGTATTTATTTTTTAATACATTTATTTCTACATATGGCAGGAACGGACTTCCATAGGTTTAGGCCATAATAAGGAAGGGGTCACCAAACCTTTTAAAGCTAAGAGCTAATTTTACCGATTAGTGTCAAAGTCTACCAGCTTTATATATTTTTCAAAAATAAGTAATTGTGTCATTACCATGTTATTACCGGGTTATGATTATGAAGCATAGGGTTAAAATGGGCTCGGTCAACCACTAAAACATAATGCCAGTTTTAAATCAAATTTCTTGGAATGTCAGAGTAATCCTTCACTGGTCAGCTATTTTCAGAACTGCGAGCTACTCACGTCAGCCCGTGGGCACCACGTTTGTAACCGAAGGTTGAAAGAATGGTGGTGCTGGGGGAAAAAAAGTCGTTGGACAGTTACACTTACAGATGGTCATTCTTCAGGAACGGGTTAATTTAAAAAAAAAAAAAAAAACAATAAAATAATAAAATTGCAAATCCGATGAATAAAGAAATGTAACACTTTACTACTCAAGCCTTATTGCTGTTTCTTGTGAATACAGTCTACTAAAAAGTGTACATGAGATTTAAAATTTTATGAACGATCACTCGATTTTAATGCGTGTAGACATAATCAAAATACTCCGTGAAAATCTTTATGGATAAATCAGTATGCTTTTAACATCAAGTGGAATAATGTCGCCTGTTAAAAAGACTGCCCCCCTTACCCCTACTTCTCTCATTTACATAATTTAATGAATCCAAGTCATTGTAATGCAATAGCTAGTGCACCAAGAACATCGAATGACAGTTTGAGTTAATGAAATGTGTTAACGGTATCATCATTTACTTGTATGTTAATTAGTCCAATTAATTTCCCTTGCTCTGTAATCTGAATATTGTAATAATCTTTGCTCCCCTGAAGGAATGAAATCCACAAGACGCACACGTCCGGGGTGATCTGCCTGAAATATCGATGCGCCTTATCCACTTCGACTGAGCGCACATTTGACACCTGAGCTCCTTTGATCGATCGGTATAACATCACTCATACGATTCATCACTATTAATATTTTTAGTCCAATAAGGTTTATTTTGCATTGGATAAATTGCAAAACAGAATTAATTTGAATGTTTCCTGACTTAGTTTATTTCTGGTATTTGAATGCTCTGGTTTTAGTGTTGCTGAAGACTATTCTACAGTGGAAACTGGTAGACTTGATACGGCAAGTAGACTCAGCATTGTTTTTTTCTTCGCTTCTAAGGGTATTTCTGAGATTTATATCCAAAAATGTATATAGTACATGCTTGGAAATGATATATAATACGTAAAAATGCAGAGATGGGGGTGGGGGAGGGATTGGGGGGGGGAGACTGGTAACAGTGTGGTTCTGTACTTGGTGGTTTGCTTTATTTTTTTTGCTAAACTCGAAATATACATTGATCACTTCACTTTCAAAAGGCCAGCGAGAAAATTGAGAGAATAATCGCGGCCTAAGTTATACCCGGGCTATATATAATATATAGTTATAGTCATCTTTATATAGATAGATAGGTAGATCCCCCCTCACACTCCTGTGTGCTTGTATGGAGTCGTATCACCCTTTGGGGAAAATAAATGTATTATTTTAGTAGGGAAAAAAAAATCTAAAAATTAAAAAAAATTGGTAAAATTAACTGCACCAGGTTTGCATCTTTTATTTTAAAACCTTTTTACATCAGCGAGATACCATTGAAAGAAACTTGTTTAACTCCGATTAAATATTTTGATTATCGGATAGCACTATATTTTGGTAAAAAAATAAATAAAAATAAGTAACCTAACACTTTACATTTATATATATTAAATGTTTTGAAATCATATTGTTTCCAAAATTTGAACAAATTACTCAAATAATTTAAAGTTTTACAGTATTCTAAAATAATTTTTTACAGTATTCTCTGCTTAAAGAAATATTTTTGAGTACTTTAATGCAAGAAATCCTTCTGCTATTTTTCATCCGTTAATATTGATGTATAATATAGTAGGAACTATATTATATATGTATGATATGTGTTATTTTTGTATTTTAAGAAACATACAATTCCCACGGAAGTTACGTAGCAAAAATGACCCGCGATACATGAAATCTATGAAGTTGTATCCTATTTTTGCACGTTTACCATTCAATTCATTGAAATCAAATAAAAACATTTTTAGAGGCCCAAACATTCAACAGATCAAAGTACTGTATAATGTACCTGGAAATATCTATTTATTTATTACCAATACCTACTCTCTTACAGACTGTTAAGCCAATCAGAATGCAGAACACAATTCATGGTAAAAATCTGTGAAAGAGCAAGACCGATAAATGTGAACCGCATTATAGCTAGGGATTACTGTGTTTCAAAAAAAAAATATTACTTGGACTAGACAAAAGGATCCTGCTTTATTTAAGTTTTGCAGAATAGCTAGAATGGAGAGAATTCCACTCTCTTGCAATGACAATTCCAACAATATAAATTAAGGGATTATGCAATATCACCTTGTTATAACCTTGTCGTCACAGTGCTGGCACTAATGACTTATTTCCCTCTACTGTCCATTTTTTGCACTCGAGGGATAAACTCGTCTTTCCCTCCATTTGGGTACGTTTCTTTTTTTTTTATCTCAGTCGTGGCAAGATGGGCCTGCAATTTTGCCAAATGACTATTATTTTCCTTTTCAAGGAACAAGTACAGCACAATAGACTTGCGGTGTGGCACAGCTGCACATCTGTTTAGAGCCTCTTTAGATTTAGACAATGCAGAATCTTTGCATGTAGTACAGGAGTCTCAAATATTACACAGGGGCCGCTGGAACTAGGTTCTGCGGGAGGTTAGGCTCCCAAAAAGATACATGCAGTCAATGTTGTTTGAGCTTCAGTTCAACAGCATTGACTCTCTCTCCCCTTCCACATTCCGTCAGTGTCTGGTTTTGCAGTAAAATTTGAAAAAAAATATTGTGTTCAGTTTTCCCAAAAATCATTAATTGAGTCTGATAATTTCTGCATTCTGCATTTATATAGCGCTTTTCAAGTCAATGAAGACTTCCCAAAGCGCTTTACGATGTGCCTCACATTTCCCAATAGCTGCCGTGCAGCCATGTAAGGCGCTAACCTGCTTATTGAGGGCATTAGGGGTCCAGTGTCTTACCCAAAGACACTTCGACATGTAACACGGAGGAGCCGGGATTCGAACTGCGATCTTTTGATCCCAAGTTGAGCACTCTACCTCCTGAGCCACTGCCGCCCCACTGTAATTCGTACACATTGTGTGGTTCTGACCAGGAAGGAGCTAGCCAATCATATTTCAGGGCGGACGTTCATCGATCTGAAACATAAGTGTTTTCAGTAAAAAGTTGTCTTACTGTGCGGTGGGAAATGATCCAATTTGAGTGCCTGTGTGGTCTAGCATAAGCTATCTTTCAATTGGATTTACTTTTACAGAGGATGTAACGCTACCGACTGGTGGTGTTTCGTGGAATTTTTTTCAATGAAATAAATGTGCCTTGGCTTAAAAAAGGTTGAAAAACACTGCATTTGTATGTACATTTTGAATGCTGCCTAAATATTGAGCTCAAATGAAGCTCCATCTGAAACACAGGCCGCTCTAACATTAAGCATATCATGTCATGGGCCTCAAACCATCACAGTGAGGGCTGATAATGAGACTGATGGATTGCGTACCATTTATTTAAATGCTATTTGTTTATCACTAGGATGGAGAGGTGCACTTTTAGGTGCCACATTTCTGTGCCATTAGTGCGCTTGATCAACTATAGCAGGCAAAATGGAGCTCTGATCATTTACTCCCCAGGGAGACAAGCCCCAGTGGCTCAACTCCATAACCTGATATTCTCCTTCGACTCGATTCGGACAATTTGCGCCAGGTCAGCGCCTTTCTCTGTCTTTTTGAATCTCACAGACAATTTGTTGACCCCTACACCCCCTCCGATACAATTGTAGCGTTGGGAAAATGCTTGTGATGCTCTCAAGGTGATACCTGGCGTGGGACAAGGAGAAGCACGGTGCTATTATGCAAACTGGATATCCAGCATGCTCGCAGTTGACATTCTCCGTGTCTTTCCGGTTGCTGCCGTACCTTCACGTTTGAATTGCTGTGGTTACAAATCATTTTGCTTCATCCCGTTATGCGGCAAGGTGCCATTCAGCTTCAAATTAAACCCTCGTTGAAACCTTTAGGGGGGAATGGGTTTATGGCCCAGGCTCCTCCTTCATCAGGGATGGAATTCAAATCGGATCAATCTTCATTGTGGAATTCCTGCCCCGCTGTTTTGCATTTACCGTAAGCCGCACCCAGCTGTGAAAATGGAATCGACAACAATAACCCTTCATAATGATGCCCATTGTATCTATTTGCACCGAAAAGACCAGTATTGAGGGCCGATCCTGCCACATGTGGAAATAAATACATAAACACCAACACACATATTTGGCATATAAATCATGCAATGCCCAATATATGACACACATGCAATTTATTAATTTATTTATGCATTTTGTCATTTATTCTGTATCTACTTTATCGTGTATTTTGTAATGTATTTTGTCTTGTAATTTGTCACAAAATGCTATTTAAATAAGCAAGCGGCCCAGTAGCCTGTGCTTTTCACCTCTTGGCTGATCAGTGTTAAATGATGGGTAAACTTTTCGATCAACCAATAGCTAAGAAGCTCAACCCGTTTTACTCGCCGCTTCATTTGAATAATATTTTGTTGTGACAGAATACACAACAAAATGAAAAAACGTATGACACAATGCATGACAAAATACAGACGCTGCCCTACTTACGAACGAGATAGGTTCCGGACGATGGTTAGTAAGTTGAATTTGTTCGTAAGTTGCTCCAGTGCTACATTTTGTATGTTTAAGGTTTATATAAGTATGTTTAAGGCTTATATAGGTAACCTGTATTGTTTTGTACTGAAAAAAAAACATTTCATACAATAATATGCTCTATAAAGTTAAGTGGAACTTACTTTTGGAAGATGAGCTTCAAGAGGTCCTCCTCCGTGTTAGAGATTTGCCGGAAAAAAAACCATACAACCATTTTCTCAACCGCATCAAGCTTTCTTATTCCACTTTCATTTCACAAGAAACGGTTCACATTTTCTTTACACTTTACACCAACCATATTGAATGGATGCACGAGATATTAAACAATAAAATGTCAAAAGTTCTTAGCGCGCTGGAGATCCAGTAGTATAGATAGTATAGACAGTATAGGATGTTTACACACAAACTAGGAAGAGGAAGCCGAATTTCTTCTTCGGGGTGGATGCTGGGTGACCCTCACAGCGCCACACGCCGGTAGCGGTGGAAAGAAGCAATGTAATGTCCTGTACTCGAAAAAAAATTAACTTGCATCAATGTCCAGATATTTTTTGACATCCCGAAAAAAATGTTCATATCTACTATTTATTGTAAGTCTAATGCTCGTAACTAAGGGAGCCTCTGTACGCAACTAAATAAATGACGAAATACAGAAATAAATGACAGAATAACTGACAACATACTTGACAAAATACACCAAAAAAATCAATCCTGAAATAGATAAATGACAAAACACACTGATAGCAAATTACATTACAAATACACAACAAATAACACCTAATACATATATGACAGAAAGCAACAAAATACAGCATCAAATGAGAAAATACGTGACAAAATAAATCCACAAATAAATGGCAAAATACACGACAAAATAAATGAATGATAAAATACATGAAAAATACATAAAAACAAAAACACAGAAATAATATATAAAACAATGCATGATATTAGACATAATTTGACAAAATAAATACGCACATAAATAAATAGATGAGAAACAACTAGATAAATAAATGACAGAGTACATGACAGAATACACAACAACAAACAAAATAAATAAATGACAAAATACACAACAACAAACAAACAAAATAAATAAATGACAAAATACACAACAACAACAAACAAAATAAATAAGTGACAATATGCATGAGAAAATATGTGACAAAGTATGCGACAAAATAAACGACAAAATAAATCCCCCCCCAAAAAAGGACAAAATGCAACACTAAATACACAACAAAAAACACGATAAAATACATGAAACAAATAAATAACAAAATACATGACAAAACAAATGACAAAATATATATTATATGATATAACATATGTGTTAATTTATTTACATGACATACATTTTTAGATATTTTTTTATTCATGCATTTATTTCTACATATGGCAGGATTGCTCCTCAATACATGAGATGATGGAGTTTTTCGACGCTCTCCTCCTGCGCTCACCTCAAGGTCAAACCCAAAAAGCACGCTTCAGCTCCTTTCAATCAATGCACAACCTCGCAGTCCTCTCTCACTGTTGTCTTTGCGTTATCCAGCCGATTGGAAGACAATTTCCACAACATGACAGGAGACGTTTTTGTGTCTGGAAAATGTACATTAAACGGTGTCAACAAGATCTTCCCAGGTCACAGCAGAGTCGACGCGGCGAGGAGCTCCGGCAACTGTTTCGATGCAGGTAAAATACAAGCGGGGATGACAGCGGCGCAGACGTGCCGCAGAGACAATAATGTACATATCATATTCCTCCCTGACTGATTGAAGACTGTAATCTGCGCCAGACTTTGCCTGTGATTACACACGTCCCCGAGAGCAAAACTAGGACTGCCGGCATCGGGGCTTTTCAACCGTCAAGGGGACTCGAGTCCGCCTCGGAGGTGAGCTCAATTTTGGTCCCATTTATGATTTTCGACAGATGGAACGCATCTGGCAGGTGGTCGTCGAACACTGGCTATCTCCGGGATGACATGCAAGGTCAGCCCAATGTCATTTCTGGCATTTGAGGTTTAGGGTGAATGATGCTTTTAACTGTAGAGGGAGCTCTGGAGCAGGAAGGCCCATAAGAGCCTGGACTCAAAAGAAAATATATTTCCACCAATAATAGAAAATAATTGTCTTTATTGACAGTGATATCAATGGGGATCCAAATAGATTATTTATGGCTCTCCAGCATAAACATGTAATAAAGAAAAACAAGATAAAAGTTAGAATAAATAGGGGAAATGTAGTGCTTACAGACATGCCCAAGTTATAATCTTAGAGAATAGTGCATCGTAAAAAAAAGTGCAATGAAAAGTACTGCTATAACATTAGCAGCATTGGTAGTTCCCACAGAAATCTTTTGGAGAAATATTCTGTGGACTGAGGAGTCAAAAAAAATGACATTTTTGGAAGGTTTGCAGCCCATTACTGGTGTTATAAAGGCACAGCATTTGACAGAAGGAACATGATGCCACCAGTAAAGCGTGGTGGTGGCAGTGTGATTGTCTGGGGTTGGTTTGCTGCCTCAGGACCAGAACAACTTTCAGTGGTTGTCAGAATCATGAATTCTGGTGTTAACCTGCAGATCCTACAGGAGAACCTTTGACCATCAGCTTGTGCCTTCAAACTCAAGCGCTCTTGGATCATTTAGCAGGACAAAACACACCAGTCAGTCTATCTCTGATTGGTTAAAAAAGACCAAAATGAAGGTTCTGGAGTGGCCAAGTCAAAGTCAGGATTTAAATCCAATTGGGATGCTCTGGTGGGACCTTAAACAGACAGTTCATGCTAGAATACCTCCAGTATTGCAGATTTACAACAATTTTGCACAGAAAAGTAAGCCTAAATCCCTCCACAGCGTCGTGAAAGACTCATTAACAATTATTGTAAACATTTGCTATTAGGTTCAGGCGCAATTACTTTTTCACATGGGGCCAGATAGTTTTGATTCATCTGTGCCTTAATAAATCAACATTTCAAAACTGCATTGTGTATCTCCTGGGGTTGTTTCTGTGTGATATTAACATTGGTTTGATGATCTAAAACTGTTGTAAGTGATAATTATGCAAAAAACTGAATTCGGGAATGGGGAAAATACAGTGGAACCTCGGTTTTCGAACGACTCACAGTTCGAACAAATCGGAGTCCGAACAAAAAATTCGAGAAATTCTTGCTTCGTAGTTCGAACAAAAATCTGAGTTTTTATGGAAGGGGACTCTCCTTCCAAACAATAATTTTCCTTCTTTCTCCATCCCTCTCCACTGTTCACCTGCGCCTTCTGCTGACCACCACAAAGTTAAAAAATCCTATTCATAATTCTTTTCTTCATCCTTTTTTTTTTAATTTTTACACGTTCATGTTAGCGTAATCTTTCGTATGGATGATTACGATAACGCGAACGTACGATTAGCCTGGGTTACATTTATGTTTATGTTATTTGTGTCTTAAAGGTAAACAAAGATAAACATTCAAGGTGTTGGAACGGATTAAAACGATTTACATTATTTGTAATGGGAAAAATGATTTCGGTGTTCGAACAAATCGCTTTTCGAACAGGGTTCTGGAACCGATTTTGGTCGAGAACCGAGGTTCCACTGTACTTTTTCTAGGCACTGTATATGGTGGACCTAACCAGGCACATAATGCATTGTTTCAGCTTTTCCCCTTATTTTATCTCCCAACCAGACGCACTAATGAAAAGAGCCGTACGTGGCCCCCAAGCCATACGTTCCCAACCCCTGCCCTAGGTTTTACCGATCCGCCTATTGAGTGACTGCAGACGCACAACAAGAGGTGAAAATTGTTGTCAGGCCGTGAGAGATTGCGGGCGTCCGCCATGCTTACGAATGTTAGAGGAAGCAGTAATGATGACAAGCTCTAACTCAGTCCAAGTGCACTAAAGCATAGAAGGCTGTTCAATTGCCCAGAACCTATTAGCGCTCCCGCGAGAGCAAGCTTGTAATGTGTGGGGTACCTTCCGTTGAGCGCCGACCTATTGTCAACAGAGAAATCTCTCTCGTTTTTACATGAAGACGCATTGCAAAGGTTCAGACAGTCGGCTGGGATTTTCTTTCTGAGTGGAATGAAAATGGATCAATATCCAACAACAAAGTGGTTGCTTGGTGTTGTCACTTGATGTATATTTTAACCTCTACATGAAACGTTTATTGTGTTTCCACAATTCAAAGGGAGAGAACTGTGTTGTCCCCTGTGCTGCTTTTCAGAAATGTGTCAGCAAAAAATAGGCGTTATTCACCTACGTTTTAAGAAGCAGTAGAGACATCCCCATGCGTACTCTGACACTTTATCTTTTTTTAGCAACATCAGCAAATGATTTCAACAAAAAAAGAGAATTATGTTTTGCATCTCAAGTCATAACTAAACCGTAGTGCCTTCATCATTTGTAGATAACTCATATTTAATGTAAAATATATATTTTTAAAAATCAAGTTTTGCTTTTTTTACTTATGTTAACATAGAGCTAACAGAAGGCATATGTTTAGAGGAGAGGCGTACCACCTCGGTGGCCTTAGGGTTGGGCGCCCGCCCCGAGACTGGGAGGTCGCAGGTTTAAGCCTCGGCGAGTCATGCATTAGACTAACAACCTTGGTACTCATTGCCTTCCTGCTTGGCGCTCAGGATTAGGGGTTGGAATTGAGGGGCTTTGTCACTTAATAATTAAAAATCAGGAAAAATCCAACTCCAAAAAATATTTCGAGCAGAGGTGACCAACGTGGTGCCCACGGGCACAAGGGAGGCCTTCCAAGAACACCTGAATAGCTCTAGGATAGGATCTGAGAATATAAATCAGCCCATTTTTTATGCAAAGAAATCATACACAAGGCAGAAGTTTTAGTAATGGATTACGACTATTATAATTCAAGTTCTAATCAAATCTGTGAAGCTGCGAGAACGTGAAATGTTATCTGCATTATAGCAAGGGATTAGTGTAAAATAAAAAATGGGCAAATAAAATGCAATTGCCCTACTAGGCAAGGTCTGTTTTAAGTTAAATAATTAATCATGTTGATATTTTTTTCCGTCATGCTATGTTAGTAAAGGTCGTCTGAATGGTTAGCGCGTCCACGGCACAGTTCCAAGTTCATGGGTTCAAACCCAGCTCCCAGCCTTCCTGTGCGGAGTTTGCATGTTCTTCCTGTGCTTGCGTGGGATTCCTCCCACATTCCAAAGACATTCATTTCAGGTTAATTGGCCGGTGAATGAGCAAGTGAGTTGTCTGTCTCTGTGTTCCCTGCGACTGTCCGGCAACCAGTCCAGCGTGTCCCACTGCCCGAAGATAGCTGGGTTGGGCTCCAGCACTCCCGCAACCCTACTGAGGATAAGCGGTGCAGATAACGAATGGATGGATGAAAATGTTGGTAAATGGCCATGTAAATTTTTATCATCAATCATCTTCAGACTATTCCGACTGTTACATATATTGAAGGCCAAAAGCTTAAATTCCAGGCAGACTTTACACAATATTGTCCAAACAGGGAAGATACAATTCGTCACACCATCTTTCTCACTGTAAAATGAAACCTCTATTTCTTTAACCAGTGCAATTTACAGTTGACTGCCGTAACAACCCCCACGAGGCTCATCCATGTTGCTGCATTTCAAACGCCCCTTCTAAGTCTTTTGACATTAGCTGCAGCATAAAGACAACATAATAATAACAATAATTTAATCCTCCTTCAGATAATTGTTGCTCCTCTCATTCCCGGACTTGGAAGCTTTTCTGCCGTGTTGACGAAGCACTAAAACCGAAGCAGGCGAGCGTCAAGGCGGCCCCCCTCCCTCCTTTCGGATGCAGATGTTCCCGGCTTCCTCCTCCCACACATCCCTCCTTACATCAGCATCCCAAACGAGCTCCTTTAGAAATAACGGCACGCAGGAAAAAGTTTACATTGTGCCAGAAAAAGGAAATGGAAATTACGGGCAGTGTCGGATAATTGAGCTTGTCGCCAGAGACAAGCTAATAACAGACAGATGCGCGTGACTTGTCATTCCGTCCTTGCCGTGACAGACTCTCTTGTGTTGATGAGCTGTTTTAGAGGGCAAATTGTTCCGCGCAAAAAAGAAAAAAAATCACCACGGTTATTACGAGCTGGCGAAACGCTCGCTCCTCCGTGCAGCCGATTCCGCTCCAAGTGACAGAATCCAATTGACCGGCAACATATTCATGCACTTTATTTTCTTTATTCTCAAGCAACAATGCAGATAATTACTGCGCCGAGTAAAAGCGAAAATAGAATTTCATTGTGTCCCGGCGAAACAATGGCGGAGCTGTCTCAGCGACACGTCTGCTGACATTGTAACGACCGGGAGGCCTCGTGTAAGACAAGCTGCAATCTGACTTCAAAGAACATTGATTTTTTTTTTTTCTTCTTCTTATGTTGCATAAATGTACAAGCCGTCCGCTTTTCATTTTTGTTCTCTGTACTGTAAGTCCTGACAGTGCATGTGGGAGTCTATTATTTTGTGCTTGATCTTTATTGTGTATCTTTTTTTTTTTTTTTTGCTAAAGCGCTTATTGGTACCTAAATTGCCAAAGATTGAAGTGATTAAGTCAAGTCATGTTTATTTGTATAGCCCTTAATCACAAAGAGTGGCTGCACAGACCACAGATTATTACAAACCACAGACTATTATTACAACATCCCCTGATCTAAAAGCTACATGAGGGCAAGGAAAAACTCAAAAACCTGAGGATAATGAAGGAAAATGAAGAAACCTTGACAAGGGACCGCACACGAGGTAATCCCCCTTCCAGGATGACAGGGCTGCAAAGGATGTTGCAGTAAAAAAATAATACACAGATATTGTCAACATAAAATGTAGATTATTCATATGCTATAGAATAGAAGTGTGTGACCAATCACATACAGCGTATTTTATGCACTATGAGGCACACCAGATTTTACGCCACACTCCCTAAAACGTCTATTGATATATTTATCATATATACAGTGTTCACATGGGTGCTTGAAATTCTTGAATTTGAATTACCAGATGTAAGGTATATTACATCTAGTTATTTGTAATTTTCTCAGTTACTCACGTTACAAATGGCTCTGATGGAATATACTTGCTTCCATACTGTTTTTTTTTCTCTGTTCTCTATTTTTCTATTTTTTTATATGATTCTGTTTAAAAACACGCATATTTTCAGTCTTTATTTTGAAGGGTACAGGAAACTCATCATGGTACGTTTTTACAATTGCTTGACTTCTAATAAAAAGAATCGCGTCACAGGCACACGGTGAGAAAGAGGAGTCATTCAGAGGAGTGGGTCCGTTTTTCTCCCCACGGTAACTGGAGGCCTCCTGGAAATATCAAATCTGCATCTTCCTTGACTCTCATATCAGCCGGAGATTGATATCCCAAATTAATCTGACACCATCAAATTTGGACTATAAGACGCACCTGTTTATAAGCCTCTCACAGTACATTATTAAACGAAAAGTATTTTGTACATACATAGGCCACAACTGACTATAAATCGCATGTGCCTACATTGAAACATAAGATACAAAGAAAGACGGTACACAAAAGGAGTTTTAATAATATACGGTACCTTAACCCGGGCAGCACAGCGGCGCATTGGTTAGCGCGTGTGCGGCACAGTTCTGAGGTCATGAGATCGAACCCCCTGTGTGAAGTTTGAATGTTCTCCCCGTGCTTGCATGGGTTTCCTCCGGGCACTCTGGTTTCCTCCCACATTCCAAAAACATGCATGATAGGTTAATTGGCCGGTCCAAATTGTCCCTAGGTGTGAATGAGCGAGCGAATTTTCTGGCCCTGTGTGCCCTGCGACTGGCGGGCATCCAGTTCAGGGTGTGCCCTGCCCACTGCCCGAAGATAGCTGGGATGGGCTCCAACACCCCTGCGACCCTACTGAGGATAAGTGGTGTAGATAATGGATGGGTGGGTACCTTAACCCCTAAACATTCCAACGGTCCGTTGCCTGGCCGTCTTCAACTTCATTGAATGTCCGCAAAAACGGCTTTGTTACATCAAGGACAATCCATAGAATATAACCGTGTGAAATATTTACTAAACAAATACAAATCCACCTTAAACAGTTCTGCTCTGTTGGACGTTGCTTCTTGTCATTGTTTCGTTTCACCACATATTTCTGTTTACAAATAAACAGACTTGTGAAGTTATTCCCAATATGGTCGTTAGCGCCCCACTTTCGATTGTCACCTTTTCCATGATAAGGGTCTTTTCATGCTAGTTTTATTCATGCAGAAAGCGCAAAGTTACATCGAACTTCCCAGACACATATATTCCACGTGTCTCACTCTCACCTTTACCTGCTTGAGCGCCCCTGGCGACTGTTAGAAAATTAACCGCATCGTTACAGGGTTGTAAGATTAGGAAAAAAGTCATGAATTATTGTCCAAATTTTACGGTATGTGTTTTCAAGGTTTGAAAAGTGCCAGAATTTTGGGTCAAGTGCTTATAAATGTTCAAAGCTTTTGCCGTGCTTCTCAGCAGTTTGAAGAAAAATTAAACAAGTCTGCTTAAAAATGACACAGACATTGCTCTCTGGTGGCCTAGCTATGCCATTTTATTTCTTCTTCCCTTGTTATTAATAGCAGCTGTCATTAGCTGCATTAGCATTACAGCAGGCCTACATTAACAGTCAGGGTTGCATAAAAATTAGACTAATTTAAACTAAAGTAATTTATTTTATAGAACATTATTACTACTATGACATGTGGTATCATCACTAAAATTCATTCATTCTTAAATGGTTACTGTGCTGTTCTTGGCAGACGTAAGATCGGGCCTAAAAAATCCAGCCCGACCCAGGCCCGTAGGTATTAAAGCCCGACCGAGCCCGACCAATTAACTTTATTTGCAGGACCAAGCCTTAAACAAATCTTATATTTTATTTTTGAGGACTCTGGAGGAAGAGACGTGATTTATGATGACAAATTAAAGCCTGTCTAAGAGTTGACGGTAAATTTTAAGGCCCTCTGTCATTTTGGCGGGTTGAAAATTTGGGCCATAATCCACAGCAGTATGTCCCTTAGAATCTAGCCAGGCACTTTAAAAGAGGCAAAGAGACGAAGAAGAACAATGACAGGTCGATAATAATATTTTTTAAAAAGTCAGAGAGAGAGAAGCGCGAGCCTTTCTCCGAACTACCCCCTTTTTCACCAGCTAGACAGCTAGTCAACGACATGCATAATAACCAGACTTATTTTCTTTAGTTGCTAGTTATTTAGACAATGGCCTATACCCTCATACAGTCGCCGTAAGACTAAAAACGAAATACAAAAAAAGTCCTGTTATCTTGCTAACTATACAAACACATTCTAAGCTAAGATATGCTAACAACAATTCAAACAAAACATTTTGTACAAAACGTTACCATTAACAGAAATCTTCATTCAAGTCATCACAATACTTACCAACAATCATTGTCCCAAAAACAAAAGAGGATTTGCGCTGAAAATTTGGTGTCTGACCTGCCGTCGAAGTTCTGCTCTTCTCTTTTGTAGCAACAAAGAATGAACATGTTAACCAAGAGAGGGCACTCGAAGACCATGTTTCTCAAAGGTATAACAGTTACCACGTGGAGTATAATTTTATTGTAGCTATGAATTTCCAATTTTAACAAAGTCAAGTCACATTTATTTGTATAGCCCCTAATCACAAAAACTCTGTAAGGGCTGCACAGGCCACAATTAGAACATCTCCTGGTCTGGCAAAACGTGAAAACCCCAGCATGAGAAAAATACGAAACCTTAACAAGGGGCCCACAAGAAGTAGTTTGACTTCTTCCAGGATGAAAGGTTGCAATGGATGTTGCTTAGACAATAGTACACAAAAAATAGTCAATATCAACAATTTACATAGGTAATAACTAGAATTGTTCCACAAGCCCAAGACGGCAACTACATGAGTTCCCATCTCAGCAAGCTGGTCATTGCAGATGACAGAACATGTTTGAGATGCAGGTGCTGGTCCCCTGCCTTATTGAGGTTCATCCTTCTCCCTCACTCTGCCAGCAGCCAGAAAAGACAGAAAAAACAACAGCATGAGGTCGGCATTAATCACAAGCTAAAGAATACACAGGGAGTGTGTCTTTAGTCTATATTTAAACACTTCTACTTAGGTTCCAAGACCTTATCTCAGAGGCAGAAGGCAGAGCATTCCACAGCTCTAATGGAAAACGCTCTCAAGCCACGAATTTATTCTTGGCTCTTGGAGTCACCAGTAGACCAGCATGTTCCAAGAGGAAACTGAACTGGAATGTAGGGTACTACAAAATTAGGAGGATAAGATAATAATAATAATAATAATTTCCTTTGTATTGTCATTCTTTGTAACAATGTACACAGAACGAAATGTCGATACACCTGACCCGTTGTAGCGAGCCGATGCAGCCGCAGCCAACAGAGGGCGCCGCCATTTTACCAATTAGGTAAGACTCGGCCGAGGCGCGAACCAGCGACCTCCCAGTCTCAAAGCGGGCACACTACCATCTAGGCTACTGAGATGGGTCAAGTCAAGTGAAGAAATCTGAACAGGGACCTCAAGTCCAAGCAAATTTTTGTATGCCACATCATAAATGGACATGGAGCCAAACCCACATGCACTGTATATTACTGTATATAAGGTGCACCGGTATTATAAGTTTTCACATTTCTGGCCAATCTATGTTTTTAGTTCCACCTTATAGTACAGAAAATCCAGGAATCTGCTGCCATCCCCTGATATGGATGTATTTTACTATTACTTGGCTGATCACTGAACAAATGCATGGGCAATTCCCTGCGGCATACCACACAAGGTCTCACGGCACACTAGTGTGCCCTGGCACAGTGGTGGAAAAACACTGGCATATATGATACTGCTACACAGTATTTTCTTATCCAAACTTTTAGTACGTCTCGCATGTTTCCCCCCCCCCCACTAACGTGAAGGGTCACAGTTACCCGACATGTCCGGCCTTATCTGTAGTGGAAATGCGCTGGTCCAGAGGTGAGGGCTGAGCTTTGTGCCACCCCACAGCCTTTGTCCCCGTAACAAGCTGAGCTCAGGCTCCAGCGAAGCGAGAAATTGTAAACTCTCCGGAGAGGCCCGGCCAGGAGATAAGGGCTCACTGTCTGCCTACAAACGCGCATGTGGACTGATCTGATAGAGGCCGATCCCACGCCAGAATGGGAGTGATCATCCCTCCCCCTTGTGTGCTGACTTATGTTTAATCCCTTTTGCCCGTGTATTCACTTGCAAATACTCCTGTCACCATTAATATGTATTAACAGCTTTCATTTTCTCCTCAGCTTTACTTGAGTATTCTTTTCCCTCGGAGCTGAAGCCCCCCAGAAGGTGCCTGGAAATCGGGATTAAAGATTTATCTGTAATTTGTCAACATACTCATTACGACCGACTTTGCTCATTTATTAATATCCTTGATGACAGTCGATGATGTCGTCTAACAAGATGAAGGACCCCGGATGGGATTTGTGTAAAGCTGCTCTTGTCGGAGGCTTAATCCAGACAAAGCCCTGAGAGGCTCATTAGAGCCCGGTGAGGCCCGAAACCGACTCGGCTCAGCTTGTCAGCTCGCCGGCGTGGCCCGAATCCACCTGTCAATTACCAGACGTGTTTATGGAAATTATATGTTTGTTAACATGGCAGGAAAATGTGATTCCCTTCTTTGGGTGGGATGTGTTAGGGCAGGGGTCTCAAACTCATTTGCACAGAGGGCCAAAACTCAAAACAAAATCCTTATTGAGTACACTTGACTTTTTGTAAACATAAATATAAATTAAAAGCAGACAGGAATATTATTCCAGAATAAACAAACTTCAATAACTAAAAAAAACTCCCGTCAAAATTATACAAATTCAAAACACGAAAAAAAAATTAAAATATAAATAAAATATGTGCTTTTCACTTGGGGAATTTTGTTTCGGTGAAAAACATATGCTGGATCTTTATATTCCTTTTTAACTTTCTGTATCTTGTGCTTTGGATTCAGTTTTTTCACCTTACACAGTCGTTTACCAGCAAGGTCAGTAAACATATATTCATCCTCCGATCGGTTTGGAAAGGCTCTGTTTCCCGAATCGAGTTATTTCTCAGCCATTAAGGGGGTTTAGCGTCCACGTAATCCACAGAAACAGAAATGTCACCCTGCTTTTCTCCATTTAGCCTTCTGTTACATCGTGATAGATAGAATTTCGTCCCTAGGCGTTGGGAGGTCGCTGGTTCGCGCCTCGACCGAGACATACCTAATTGGTATAATGGCGGCGCCCTCTGGCTGCGGCTGCATCGACTCGCTAACACGGGTCAGGTGTATCGACATTTCGTTCTTTGTACATTGTTACAAAAGAATGACAATACAAAGGAAATTATTATTATTATTATTTATTATTATGTCTCCGCCTCCTGCCGCGAAAAGCTCACTATTAATGAACTCGTCGGTTCTGTTTTTTACAGGCCGACATGTTGTTTGTCAGTGGATAGTTTTAAAAGTGGGTGCGTTCGTCAGGGTAAAGTTAACTCGTTTAATACGGAATCATTTTTCGGGAAGTCTTGTGGTGGCAACAGAAGCGCTGCATTGTGGGATCTGTAGTTTGAGAGTTATCCACGTTTCATGGAGCCGGGCCATGATAGTAGATGTATATAAAATGATTTCACAGGCCGAATATAATTGTACGCCGGGCCGGAAGTGGCCTTCGGCCTGTGAGTTTGACACCTATGTGTTGGGGGAAACAATTTTGATCCAAAATCACCTGATGAGGGTGATCATCATCGGATTTGAGGTACAAAGGGGGGAGTTTTGGTCCCTTATGTTAATATGAACGCCCGCCGAAAAGTGGAAAATGACTGGTGATCAAAGCTGTCACATTTACTGTATTTATTTGTGTATAATGTTTTTTTTCAACTTAAAAAATAACTTAAAGTTGGTCACTTTATACATGAGGTTTAAGGTAGTATATCACTGTATTCGTGCAATGATTATGCAAGGGAATAATATCACTGACCAAAATGGCAAAACATGGATGCAACGGTAATCGAATCCGGGTCACGGCAGTGAGAGCGCTGAATCCTAATCACTAGACTACCAGTGATGAAGAAAACATGAAATGCATTAGATTTTACCACTCTTTTTTCTCTGTACCATAGAATAATGTCAAAGTCGTCCTGAAAGATATAAATAAACAAAAACATGCATGACAAGGGAACAATTCTTTGGTACATATTATGATGACATAAAATAGATACATTTTATATTTGATGTTGGTATTGTGTCCTTAGTATAAGGTAGACCAATTATCAAGTGAGCCGATTATCAGCACTGATATTTGGGAATTTGACGGATATCCGTATCTGCATTTTTATTTATTCGACGACGATTATTTAGGCTCAGATACAGCCAAACCTTTCTCTCCTGCCTTCTGTCTCATACTGTACCCTTCCCACACCTTCCGATCGGATAAGTGACTGGGGTAAGAAGAAGAATTTTAGAGCGGAGTAAACAGCGACAGGTCTGCTAACTCTGAAACCCGACATGCCTGTGAGTCAAGGCAGCTAATATTATTTAAATTTTATACATATATACATGGGCAGCACGGCGGCGCAGTGGTTAGCGCATGTGCGGCACAGTTCATGTCTTGGGAACCTTCTGCGTGGGTTCCAATCCAGCTCCAGACTTCCTGTGCGGAGTTTGTATGTTCTCCCCGTGCTTGCGTGGGTTTTCTCCGGGCACTCCGGTTTCCTCCCACATTCCAAAAACATGCATTTCAGGTGAATTGGCCGGTCCAAATTGTCCCTAGGTGTGAATGAGCGAGTGAGTTGTCTGTCCCTGTGTGCCCTGCGACTGGCTGGCAACCAGTTCAGGGTGTCCCCTGCCCACTGCCCGATGATTGCTGGGATGGGCTCCAGCAACCCCGCGACCCTACTGAGGATAAGCGGTGTAGCTGATGAGATGAGATGAGACGTACTGTATATACATTGTTTACATTTTATAACATACTTTGAATTTTTCTTTCATACCATGTACATTGTACAGGCTTTAAATGTGGTCGCGTTTGAGCGTAAACTTGTTACGTTTTGATTTTTTAAAATTTCCCCCTAAATTGTTTTAATTGACATACAGGAGTTGGTTTTCATACTACAATGGAACCACGGTTCTCGACCATAATCCAATCCAGAACCCTGTACGAAAACCGATTTGTTCGATCACGAAATCATTTTTCCCATTAAAAATAATGCAAATCATTTTAATCCGTTCCAACACCCTGAATGTTTACCTTGAATCTTTAACGTAAACATAAAGCTAACCCAGGCTAATCGTACGTTCGCGTTATCGTAATCTTCCGTACGAAAGATTACGCTAACATGAACGTGTAAAAATAAAAAAATCAGGTCGTTTACAAGTCATTTAGCACCCGGGTCTCCACAACAAGTGGTGAGCGGTTCATTGGAAAGGGGGCTGCGTCCCAGCACCCTGAATGTTGGGCTCTGTTCCAACACCCTGAATGTTTTGAATGTTTAACGTACATGAAGCTAACCCAGGCTAATTGTACGTTCGCGTTATTGTAATCTTCCGTACGAAAGATTACGCTAAAATGAACGTGTAAAAATGAAAAAAAAAGGATAAAGAAAAGAATTATGAATAGGATTTCTTACCTTTGTGGTGGTCAGCAGAAGGCGCAGGTGGACGGTGGTGTCAAGTCAAGTCAAGTCACATTTATTTATATAGCCCTTAATCACAAAAATGTCTCAAAGGACTGCACAGGATTACAATTACACAATTGCACAATTACCTGATCTTAAACCAGCATGAACGGTGCTATTATTTTTTTCTTAAATGCAATAGTTGTACGCACTACTTTTCTTTTTTCACCTGTAGCAACTTTGCTGCTTGCACTGACTTTTTTCGTAAGCATAATTAGGGGCTAAAACACTTGGTACACCTATATTAAAAGCGAAAGTAAAACGAAGCACGTCCGCACGCGATAACAGTTGGTCACGAAAAGAGCGATCTACACCCGTACGCCGCTTAGCATCGCACCCTAAAGTACGCACTCACGCATTACCGGCGTTCGAACTCCGATTTTTTGACCAAACAGCGACGCAACAATTTCTGGAAATTTTTGGTCGGACTCCGATTTGTTCGAACTGAGAGGCGTTCGAAAACCGAGGTTCCACTGTATGTTATAATAATGTATACGCTTTCAAAAGATGTTTCCTAAAATAAAGATACACACACAGACGTGCGGAGTTTGCATGCTCTCCCCATGCTTGCGTGGGTTTCCTCCGGGCACTCCAGTTTCCGCTCACTATCCAAAAACATGCAAGTTAGGTTAATTGGCCGGTCCGAATTGTCCCTAGGTGTGAATGAGCGAGCGAATCGTCTGTGTGTGCCCTGGGACTTTATGGCAACCAGTTCAGGGTGTCCCCTGCCCACTGTCTGAAGATAGCTGGGATGGGCTCGTGCACCCCCGCAACCCTATTGTGGATAAGCGGTGCAAATAATGGATGGATGGACACAATAAATTGTTAATGTCACCATATTTTTTCTCCTTTTTAGTTGATTTTAGCCCGAGCAACAATCAGGAAACGGAGCCGATAGACGCACCTATTCGACACGTCTGGCTGAACTCATCTTCGACAAGGTAATTTTGTCTACGCAATTACGTCTGTAATGTATTCCAAAGTCAGGTCATTTTCTTCTGCTCAGGCGATCTTCTGACAGCATGTTGTGATTCTCCGGCAATTGTTCTTCTCACTCGACGATCGCATCATCGTCTTCCTGAGTAAGAATCCGTGTTAACGCCGTTATTTCACGCCAACATATAATTACCTCAAACCTGCAGCCGTATTTTGACTCGGTGGGGTTCGGCGAGAAGTCAAAATGGCGACGGGGGGATTGCTCGGTCCAACTTTAAGAAAGGACCGGTTGGAACGCTAGTACCTGGCAGGGACGGGGGAAGAAATGCTTATGAGAATGTCATTGCGCAGTGAAACTGTCATCACACAATTACAGCCACCACTACATTTTGAGTAATGGCTTCGACACTCAGATTGTAATCGCAGTCAGTGGCACTTAAATGCTGCACTCTGTTTTATGAAATGATAAAGATCCGTGTAATCTGCCGCTGCTCCACTGTCCCCTTCGATGCTGGTCACATGTTTTTTCCCTTATTCGAAAGTTGGCGAGTCTCTCGACCCTTCAAACATGAGCCGCATTTTACATTTTGGCTGAACATAACTGATATACTGTGCCGTAAAATTCCTGTTTTTTTTTCCATATTTATCACTTACAAATTTTCAGATCATCAAACCAATTTTACTATTATATTACACAATGACAGGAAATACAAAATGTGGTTTTGAAATGTTGATTCCATTTGTTAAGTGAAGGCAAAATGGACATTCCAATGTCTCGCCTCGTGTTCTTTTCCGGGACCAGACCGAGTACAGATGCTGCCCTACTTAGGGCCCAGTCACACAGCCTTTTGCGTCTGTATCGCGGGTAAAATTTTGCGATTTTTTTTTTTGCCCGTGGTTGCCCGCGGTAGAAAATGCGCAAAATTGGCCAACCCGCTGTTCATCCGTGGTATGCCCGCAAAACAGACGCCGGCGACTGTTCCGCTTCCTCATTGCGTCAGTTCCACGTCCTTTCCGCGTGTGGACCACGGGTATAAAAGCTGCCGAGCCGGGCTGTAGAAATCATAACCGCTCAAGACACAGTCCCGTGAAGATCAAGATTTCAAGCTATGGCACCGAAGAAGAAGCCAATATGTTATTATTGTAATAGTTTTTCATTTTTATTTTATTATCTTGTTATGAAATAAGAAATGTCAAGAAATAAAAATGGATTAAGACGAGGTCACTACAATGACGGGGATCCATGTTCACCCCTTGACGTCTCGAGCACAACTGACGTGTGCTCGGCAAATCGCGCTGTATATACGCGGAGAAAGGCGTTTGACCGTCACACGCGTTACACACGCTAATTCACGTGATAACGCCGCGATACAGGCGCAGAACAAACGTGCGATGACCGTGCTCCACCCGCGATTACCCGCTAAAATTCCGCGTCCTACCCGCGTGTAACCACGCCCTGGCCGCGGCCATAGCACGTCGTTCCACGTCTGTACCGCGTCATTACCTTGTGTGTACCACGTGTGCCGCCCGCGGTTACCCGTGGTCTAAAGTTTTTGAGCAAAACTTTTTCGCACGGCCAACCGCGTGTGAATTTCTTGCCGCGTGTAAAGCACTGCTGTATCTCGTCTGTATGGCGATCTCAAAGCGTCCAACAGCGTCTGCTTCACTGGCAGAAATTTCTGGTCGTGATTCAGCCGCGATACAGACGCAAACGGCTGTGTGACCGGGCCCTTACGAACGATCGTTCATAAGTTGAATTTGTTCGTAAGTTGCTTCAGTGCCCTATTTTGTATCTTTAAGGTTATATACTGTAAGTATGTTTAACACTTGTTTCAGTAACCTGTATTGTTTTATACTAAAAAAATAAACATTTCTTAAAATAATATGCTCTATAAAGATAAATTAAGTTTAACTTACTTTTAGTTATTATTTTTCTCATTTTAGTTGAGAAATCAATGAAGAAATTTTTCTTTTTATCTTGTAGTTTGATCATACAAAAAAAATATTTTACAATTCTGGGAGAAAATTTGACTCAATTATGTCAATTATTAGTTTTCTTATTTTACTGGAGAAATAAATTAAACCCGGTTGTATAATAATAATTTCAAAAAATACTGTCAGTGATTTAAATTTTCTTCTGAATTGTGCAAGACCTTTTCTTTTTTATTTGATCATGCATAAAATCGAAACATGTATCTCATTCTAATTATTCATCCATCCATTATCTGCACGGCTTATCCTCAGTAGGGTCGCGGGGGTGCTGGAGCCCATCCCAGCCATCTCCGGGCAGTGGGCAGGGGACACCCTGAACTGGTTGCCAGCCAGTCCCAGGGCACACAGAGACATACAATTCACTTGTTTATTCACACCTAGGGACAATTTGGACCGGCTAATTAACCTGACATGCAAGTTTTTGGAATGTGGGAGGAAACCCACGCAACCACGGGGAGAACATGCAAACTCCACACAGGAAAGTTTGATCCCAAGACCTCAGGTCTGTGCCACGCATGCGCTAACCACTGCGCTGCCGTGCTGCCATACTAATTATTATTTTCTCGTTTTAGTGTAAAAATCGAGTTCAAAGAATTCCAAAGAAGAAATTTGGAATTCGAGAATTCTTCTTCTTATGCTGGAGAACTGAGTTAAACATGAGATCATGTTCTTCCGAACGGTGCCATTTTTTTTTCAGCATCATTAAATGAAGAAACACAAAGGAAGGCGTCGAAACGAGAGAGGAGCGCACCCCAGTAAAAACGGCATCTGGAAAATGTCCAGCTGCGGGAAGCAGAGCTGTCGGGCTGCCGAGCAGATTGGGTTTAACACGCCAGATTGATTGTAATTGTCGGATCAATCCAATGTTTGTGAGCGCTAATTCTCTTTATGGGGCTTTGTTTATCGTTCCTCCTGATTTCGCTTCTTGGGGAGGATTTGTGTCACTGCTTCTGTTGCATGAAGACTTCTTTCCGATATTAACTGGGCCCAATCGGGACATTGAGTATTATTTAGCGCCTTGGGATTTGTATAATAGGCAAAAATACATGAATTATCTTAAATATGTAAACTTTTTTTTAAATATTTGTTGGTTGTTGAGGCTCACCAAGAGGGAGCTGACGTGATTGTTGACCAACTTGCTCCTACAGCTACCCAAAATGAGCAAAAACCTGTCTTTTTTCTTTTTCTTTTGTTTCTTGCTTTTTTCCTGTTCATTTTGTATTTTTGTTCATTTATTTATTTGATCTTTTCGATTTTTTTTCTCCTTTTCTTCCCCCTACTTTTTCACTTTTTTGTTTTTTATTTCTTTTTTCCTTCACTTTTTCTTGCCTATTTTGTTTTCCGTTGTTCGTTTTTCTCCATTTCTTTATTTTTCTTTCATTTTTCTCTTTCCTTTTTTTATTTCCTTTTTTGGATTTTCTCCCGATTCTCTTTTCTTTTTTCCTTGTCTTTTTCCATTTTCTTTTTTCATCCGTTTTATCTCTCTTTTCTTTTCCCTATCTTTTTCCTTTCCTTTTCTTAAATTTTTTATTTCTTTTTTTGTCTGTTATCCTTTCCCCTGTTTTCTTTTCTTCTTTATTTTCTTCTTTATTTTCTTTATTGTTTACCTTATTTCTTTTTGTTTTACTTTTTTTATTTTTTTCATTTTTATTGTTTTTGCCTCATCTGTTTTTATTTTTTTATTTTTCCGTTTTATTTTTTTCCTTTTTTTCCCTATTCTTTTTTCTTTCTTTTCTCATCTTTTTGCTTCTTTCCTTTCTTTTTACTTTCCATAATTCTTTCTTTTCCCAAACTTACATAATCGTCAGCCATCTGAAAGGCTGGGCAAAAAAAGAAGAAGAAATAGAATGCAATTTTGTCACTTTGAGCCTTCCTTGTGTTTTGTAGCACTCACTTTCAGTTGCACCACACAATGCAGTGACATCTAGTGGTCAAATATTACACATAAGTCAGAGACTCAACACTGCCATATTTTCTTGATCCCTGCAATGGTGAAGTGAGCCTTTTTTCCTTTTGTTTTTTTAAGTGGAAACTCTAAATGTCTACCGACGGAAATGAGGCACTCTTGTGTCACGGCTCTTTTTTCCCCGCTGCAGGTATATCAAGCCAAATGTGGACGCTTTACAAGGCCAATCATAAAGAACTCATTTGCTTACATTGTTGGACAAGCGCTCCTTGCACTTCGCTGAGAGGACCAAGCAATCCAAGGACAATTATGCCATTTAGCCCAAACAGTATGCGGCTGTTGAAAGGTGGACATTTTCTCAGGTATATTATTCTCCAGCTTGATTGAAATTGTTCTTGGACAAAACGTGTCAATGTCGGAGGGTTTTTTTTTTCTTCTGAGCCCTTTGATTTGCTTACTGCCTTGACTCTGCACATTCCCCCCTCCCCCGTCTTGCCAAGTTTTGGAATGTTGGAAAATGATTGTGATCGCGCACAGAACTTTTCCCCTTATTTTCCTCTTGAATCCAAAAACAACACCATGTGATATGTCATTAGAATAATAGCAACAGTAACCAGGCTTGGAGAGTCACAGAATACATGCTTTACTTAATCAGGATACCAAAAAATGTAAAAAGAGGTAATCAAATTACAGGTACATTTTGTAATTTTGCCGGATTACTTTGCCAGAGTCGGGGTCTTGTTCACGAGTGAGGGTAGGATGGGACGGGAGATCGACAGACGGGTCGGTGCAGCGTCTGCCGTCATTCGGACCCTGTACCGGTCCGTCGTGGTGAAGAGGGAGCTGAGCTGAAAAGCAAAGCTCTCGATGTACCGGTCGATCTACGTTCCTACCCTCACCTATGGTCATGAACTTCGGGTTATGACCGAAAGAACACAATCCCGGATACAAGTGGCCGAAATGAGTTTCCTCCGTAGGGTGGGTTTTCCCTTAGAGATAAGGTGAGAAGCTCAGTCATCCGGGAGGGACTCTGTGTAGAGCCACTGCTCTTCCGCATTGAGAGGAGCCAGTTAGGGTAGCTCGGGCATCTGATAAGGATGCCTTCTGGACACCTCCCTCGGGAGGTGTTCCGGGCATGTCCCACCGGCAGGAGGCCCCGGGGGCGACCCAGGACACGCTGGAGAGACTATGTCTCTCGGCTGGCTTGGGAACGCCTCGGGATCCCGTCGGATGAGCTGGAGTAGGTGGCTGGGGAAAGGGACGTCTGGGCTTCCCTGCGACCCGACTCTGGATAAGCGGAAGATAATGGATGGATGGATGGATACTTTGCCAGTGTTGGTTAGTTTTTAGTCTTTTTATTCTTTCCTCAATTGCATTAGCTCTGTTTACATTCGCCCTCTCTGTTTGCATCTCTCTCTCTCTGCAGTCTCAATCATTCCACATACACACACAGTGTTGCGCTCACTCTCAGGACCCCTCCCCGCTCCCCCTGTGGAGCTGCCAAAAGTGCCTGACTACAAAACATGACTGTATGATCAAAAATGTCACAAAAACAGAAAGGTGCCATGTGATTAAAGTGCGGCTAACGAGACAAGATCAACAAACAAGTACAGACGCTGCCCTACTTCTGACCATTCGACTTATGCAAAACGGTAGATACGATATCCGGACATTGCTATATTAGATTTTGTATTGTGTGCACCTTTATCCGAGTAAAGAACAGTGCTGAGGTGTTTCTTTCCGCCGTGTGGTGCTGTGAGGGGTTACCCAGCATCCACACTGAAGAAGAAATCCGGCTTCTGCTTCCTGGTTCGTGTGTAATCATAAAAACGTTCACTTTCTCGCGAGCGCGCTATGAACTTTGATGTTTTTATTGTTTGATATCTCTTGAGTCTTGAGAAACGATTTGGGTAAAAGAATGTTCTTAAATACTTAAAATGAGTAGATTATCTCTATTTTCTACGTCCGAATATTTCGCGGTTTAGTTTTGGTCTTTTTAAATTAGTTAATGTATTTTATTCAGTTGCTAAAAGTAATTCTTAAAAAAGGAATACATATATATATATATATGAATATATATATATATATATATATATATATATATATATATATATATATGAAAAACAATCCTTTTTTATGATGAGTCATTGAATTTTTTTTATTTCATTTCCCACATTCAAATAAAATAAAAGTAAATAAATACTACTATATTTTGACTTAAAATTAAAAAATATATATGGAAAATTAACTATTATAAATTAGGAAAAATATTTTATTTTAACTTGATTTTAAATGATCTTTTGCAGTGTAAACCAATTCCTTTGTCATTATAAGAAAGAAAGAAAATTACAAATATATACAAATAGTTATTGGAGTACACTTCAAATCCCTTTAAGTGCCTTAATTAACCTAAATCACAAACAGGGTTGGGTAGGGTTACTTTACTCGATTATTTTCAATTACTTTTGGATTACTCCAATACCAAATAGGCTAATAAAAGACAAAAGAAACTAGATATGAATAAAATTATGACTCACAACACGTGGTAAGCTTTCTCTCCTGGCTTTGATCTCTTTGATCTCCGGCAAAACTAACATGAAATGCGACAGAAACAAAATCAAAATAAATCCAAACAGCTTGCCAACATCATTTTTGCCGTTCCATGTATTCTGTTACTCCCCAAGCCTGCACAAAATTTTGTAATTTTATTCATATTTAGTTTCTTTTGTCTTTTATTAGCATATTTGGTATTGGAGTAATCCAAAAGTATTTGAAAGTAATCAAGTTAAAGTAACCCTGCCCAACCCTGAACAAATATCGGAATAAAAGAGTGCAATGTGGTAAATCACCTACCTAAAACCTAAAGAATATATATATTTTCGTAACTTACTTCCAAACGTAGGATATTTTTCCATAAAATTACACTGCTTTGTCGGACCAGCCAGCCAGCGCTAGGCTAACATCCAAGTTTGCTAACTCCCTTTGGGCTAACGCTGTCTGTGGATCGTATCAAAAGAATGACAAAGCACATTTTTTGAAAGTAACTGCCAGAAGTTGAAATGAACCCAGCTCCTCCTGTGAGACTTGACTTTTAAAAGTTGATCCCGCCGATATTTGTTCCCGTCAGTAAATTAACAGCCATCCTTAAGATCGGTCTAACTGCCGGAATTTACAACTCCTCCATTTTTTTACACGAGGCAATCGATACCGGAGGAGAGGGATAAAACATTTACGGCATCTCTCAATTTAATGGTTGAAAAGATGCAATTTGAAACATCATAAATTGTGAAGGGGGCTCACGCTTGGTCGCCCTTGATTCGGCGCTCGCCGTTAGGACTTGATTTGCGGTTGTCTGCAAAGTGTGATTAACGAGGCGCGTCGGGTGCGCTCGGCGGCCCCGCACACTGTAGCCCTCCTAATGCTCTTCATTAGAATAAATAAAATAAATTGACTGCGGCTCTATGAAAACTACGTAACGGTTCAAAATCAAAGAGCGCCCGGCGTCGTTGGCCAGCTTCGGTGGCGACTTGGGTGCTTCCTGGACTAGAAATCATAAATCGCCACGTCTGTATCGTTGTCTGCGTTCAGTTTGCGGAGTATTAGGGCATGAAATCGCGTTTGAAGCTGACGGGTGCCGTATGCTCAATCGGCGCTCTTAGAGGCATATTGTTTGGAATAACACTTAGCGGATAGCGTAAGAGGGGGTTGGGGATAGGGGGTGGCTGCCCGTACCGGCGGTGTTGCCCCAGAGCAGGTTCCTCCGGCATGCGTGGCTGCCGGGGGTGGGAATGGCGTGTTCTGTTGCTACTCGATCCTAAAGTAATGGGTTGGGTTTTTCAGCAGCTGCTGCTGTCAAGGGGTGGGAATAGTGTGCCCCAGTGCTGCTAAGGTCTCTGGGAGTTAGTTGGATTCTCTAAAAGGCACTGCTGCTGTGGGTGGAAATGGGATTTCCTGATGCAGTTAGGGCCTCGAGGAGTTGGTTGGGTTTTCCAGCTGGCATTGTGGTTGGAATGGCATGCCCTTGTGCTGCTGAGGCTTAGGGGAGTTGCTTTGGTTCCCCGACATTTGCTACTGCCAGGTTGGAATGGCATGCCATGGTGCTGCTGAAGCCTCATGGAGTTCTTCACCGGGCGCTGCTACCAGGCTGTGTTGCGGAAATGCTAAGCCATTGTTTTGCTGAAGCCTTAAGAAGTTGGTTGGGTTCTCTGGCTGGGATTGTTGTCTGGGGTTGGAATGGCACACTCCTGGTGCTGCTGAAGCCCAAAGGAGTGGGTTGGGTGTCCCAGCAGGCTTTGCTGCCACGGACGGAAATGGCATATCTTGGTGCTGCTGAGGCCTAAGGAAGTTGGCTGGGTTCTCCAGCTGTTATTGTTGTCGGGGGTTGGAATGGCATGCCCCTGGTGCTGCTGAAGCCTAAATGAGTGAAGTTGGGTTCTCCAGCAGGTTCTGCTGCCAGAGATGGAAATGACATGTCTTAGTGCTTCTGCTGGCCTAAGGAAGTTGGTCGCTGCTACCAGGCTGTGTTGTGCAAATGCTGAGCCATTGTTTTCCTGAGGCTTTAAGGAGTTGGTTGGGTTTTCCAGCTGGTGCTGCTGCCAGGGGTGGGAATAATGGGCCCTTGTGCTGCTGAGGCCTATGGGAGTTTGTCAGGTTCTCTGGTGGTCGCTTCTATCTGGGCTTGGGAATGGCATGCATTGGTAATGTTCGGGCTTCAGGGAGTTGCTTGGTTGGGAATATGGGAGGGGGTGTTAGCAGCTTTTCACCCTTTTTATATTTTCTTGGATGGTAGACTCTTCAAACAAACCAGTACCTACCATAATTTAGCACTGTAATGCTTAGCAATTATTTGGATCAAGGGCGTCAAAGTGAAATTGAAAAAAACACCCAATGTGATCAAAAGGTGATCGACCTGCAAATCGTGTTAATTGGTCTTTCTTTTGTTTTTCTTTTTTTTAATCTAAAAACATTTAGGTTTAAAATGTTTGGTTAGTTTTGACTCAAGGGATTTTTGAACAAAATCGAAATTAATTAATTTGGGTTCTTAAAGAGTTGGCTGGAAAATGTTTTGAGTTTTAATAGTAAAACTGCTAATAATGATAATAAGAATTTAAAAAAACTTAACTCATTAACTATATTTATTTAATTGTTATTTAGAATAGCTGTATGTATAATATTACTGAACTGAGCGTCTGGAGATGCAGAGTGAGGCACGCAATTCTCTTGCCTCACGGCGATTTTTTTTTTTGGGTGAATACTTCAGCCCCAAAATAATAGTACTAGTGATTGTATAGTTACAGAAGAAAGTTAAGCAATCTAGTATTTTTTTTCCTCATTGCAAGGACTTTTTTCATAACGGAGGTTCACTCAAAAGAAGCTGTGAAAATACTTATTTTATAAGTTAAGGTATAAGAATAAATCCTATTTTTTTCCATGCTGCAGTTGATACATTGCTTTCTTATTCTGCTATTCACTTGATGAAAAAGATGAACATTCATTTATTTGTAAATATGCCTGTGCTGTGCCTCACTAGACATAAACCTCACTGCACCTGACTGACTTTACCTTTAGCTGTGACTTAAAATAACGGGCCAAATTTACTACAAATATAATTTGTATAAAAATACTTTTGGACACAGCCACTGTATTCGTTATCTCACCCCAGTAAAAAAAAAAAAAACCTTCAAGATTGACATTTTTTTGAAGTGTCAAATGCTAATTTAGCTACGCTCCGTTTCACCTTTGTGGAATATTTACCCAAACAAAAGAATAACATTGAATTTACAAATATTTGTGCGCATTGTTTTCCATTTGTAAAGACATACATGGGGGAAATCATCACCATACAAAAAATTAAACAAACACAAATCCCAAAAGCTGCAATAATTACATGAGGGCGTTTGGCGCTCTCTCGTTGCGGATATCAGCGTCCACCATGTTTGAATTTTCACCATAAACAACTGAAAATTCCCGTTGTGGTCATCGGTAAAAAGTGACCGGGAGCTTCAATAATATGGAGATCATTTCATACGCAGAAATAAATGTTTGAAAAAATACATTCAAATGTAACGAATGCTACATGAACAAGTAAATAAATCACACAATTCATATATATATATATATATATATATATATCACAAAATTGCAATGTATTGATTCATTAATACATTATGTGTCTGTTTTGTTGTGTATTTTGTCATTACAAAATGGTATTCAAATGAAGAGGCGGCCCAGTCGCCTGAGTTTTTCACCAATTTTTTGATCAGTGATAAACAAAATTGGCTATAGGTGAAAAGCTCACCAAGTTAAACCCATACCCTTGCTGTAATAACATTGTCTGTGACAAAATACACGAGAAAATACATGACAGATTAAATGATAAAATACATGAAAACATACACGAAGAAACACATGATGTAATACACGACAAAACAAATGGCAAAATACACAACAAAACACACACAAAATAATTGGCAAAAACACAACAAAATATATGAGAAAGTAAAGACACGAGACAAAACAAATGACAAAAAAGAGGAAAAAATACATGACAAACTAAAGGACAAAACAAATGACCAAATAGGAGACAAACAAATGACCCATTACACAAAATAAATACATGACAAAACCACAAACAAAATACATGACATTATACACAAAAGAATACATGACAGAAAAAATGATAAAATACACCAAAAATAAAATGAGAAAAACACCACAAAATACATGAGAAAATGACAAAATAAATGACAGAACAAATGAGAAGATAAACAACAAAACAAATGACCAAAAACACGACAAAATACATGACAACATACACATAAACTAATGACAAGATACGAGAGAAACAAATGACCTAAAACGCGTGAAAATACATGACAAAAACACGAAGAAATACACAACAAAATAAATGACAAAATTAATGACAACACACATAAAAACAAATGACGAACTACGCGACAAAATGACAAAATAAGATGCAATACATGACAAAAAACACGACAAAATACATGACAAAAACACAAAGAAATACATGAAAATACACGCCACAACAAATGAAACTACACGACAAAAAAAGACAAAAATAATGACAACACACGACAAAAAAATGTCAAACTACACGACAAGATACATGAGAAAAACTACCAACAAAATACATGACAAAATAGATGACAATACAAGACAAAACACGTGACAAAACACGTGACAAAACACGTGACAAAATATATGGCAAAATAAATGACAAAATCAATGACAATAAATGACAAAAACACGAAGAAATACACGACAAAATAAATGACAATACACGACAAAATAGATGACAAAAATAATGACAACACACGAAAAAACGAATGACGAACTACACGACAAGATACATGACAAAAACCCAACGAAATACACGACAAAATACATGACAATACAAGACAATACACGCGACAAAATGTATGACGAAATAAATGACAAAAAACACGCCAAAATACATGACAAAAACACAAAGAAATACAGGACAATACACGCCAAAACAAATGAAACTACACGACAAAAGACACGACAAAATAAATGACAAAAATAATGACAACACACGACAAAACAAATGTCAAACTACATGCATACAAAAACCTGACGAAATACACGACAATATACATGACAAAATACATGAAAATATATGCCAAAACAAATAAAACTACACAACAAAACACACGACAAAATACATGACAATACCATACAAAGCAAATGACAGATGAATACAGAAATAAATATATGACAAAGTGCCTAAATATATAAACAAATTGCATTTATGTTTATCTTTAGGTGTTATGTGATTTATTTTTGTGTTCATTGCGTTTTTGGGCATTGATACTTATCTATTTATAAACAGGGTTGGGTAGGGTTACTTTAACTAGATTACTCTCAATTACTTTTGGATTACTTCAATACCAAATATGCTAATAAAAGACAAAAGAAACTAAATATAAAAAAAATTACTAAATTTTGTGCAGGCTTGGGGAGTAACGGAATACATGGAACGGCAAAAATGATGTTGGCAAGCTGTTTGGATTTATTTTCATTTTGTTTCTGTCGCATTTTATGTTAGTTTTGCCGGAGATCAAAGAGATCAAAGCCACGAGAGAAAGCTTACCACGTGTTGTGAGTCATAATTTTTTTCATCTTTAGTTTCTTTTGTCTTTTATTAGAATATTTGGTATTGGAGTAATCCAAAAGTAATTGAAAGTAATCCAGTTAAAGTAAACCAAACCCAACCCTGTACATACAGCAGTATCGGTACAGCAGTACGATGATATTTTCTCGTTGCTTGAACTCACGAGTAATAAATGAATAAATTAATTCATTAACCTCAGCCCTCACTACATCGCTTTGCAACCGGATAAAGTTAAACTCTTTGAAAAATACCTGGACGTTAGTCGACCCAATCAGTCTAATGGTTCCGCTTTGCAATTTCTCACACAGTAATTCCCAACACCGCAATCATCGGCGGTATCAAGTCGCAGGGGGTGGGGGGTGTAGGGGGTCTAACCTGCAAAAGGAAGGGTTTCATGGATAAATTGACACAAATGCGTGGCAAAGTGAGCGTTGTGATGACGAGAAGCGTAACGAGCAACCGAGTGGAAAAGTTCGGCGGCCGGCTCGCCTTCGCTTGACGGGAGTCGCCGTAGGAAACGCCACTTAGCCTAATAAGACGAGTAGCCCGGAAACTCGTAATTAAACGTCTCCGTGTAAAATGAGCTCTCGGGTCATGTTTAATGGGCAGGGAGCTCATCAAGATTGGGCCACCAGCAGGAGAGAGAACTTGCGTACCTTGAGGGAAAAAAAAGCTCACCTGCGATGAGTGAGATCACACCGAGCATGAAAGGTTAACTTCAACTTTAGAAAAAATATGTTCTATTGAACAAAATGCAGAAAGATGTCTGTACAAAAATTAGACAAGAGATGTTGCAGTGGTTCTCGAATAGCAGATTGTATCCCTCAGTTTTCCCATTTAATAAGGACCAGAACCCACTGCGAAAAGTAAAGTTCAGCAAAGTAGTATCACACCTTCCTAAAAGCCCCTACGGGTCCCAATTACCTTGAGATGATGTCCTTACCGACTGAGAGTATACAACTGTGGCAAAATAACAACTTTTTATCTACAAATAATAACACAGAACATAGAATTGCCATTAACCGGAACTGGATCAGGACCCAAATGTGTGACGTTTCTCACACGAGCCTTTTATTTTATGGGAAATGGGGAGTCATGCACGTTAGGCAGCAGTCTGGCATGGAATGATAGGAAGCCAGAGGCCGACGAGATCGATACCAATTGCCTGAGCAAATATCGGACAGATGGGGTCGATACCGGACAGGACGGGACAGACAGGATTGATATCAAAACAGGATATCAAAAAAACAGGATGAATTAGACAGGAATGAAACTGGAAACTGATATTAACAGGACAAAATAAACGGGAACAATACCGGACAGGAAATACCAACAGGAAACAGGACTGAGTCAAAACCCACGTTTTGCGGGGCAGAGGTTCGTTGAAAGACTGACGAAGGAAGAGTGAGAGCTCTGAGCTTAAATAGACAAGAAAGCCAATCTGTCAACGAGCCGCAGCTGGCGCCACACGGGCGGGGCTAATTGGGCGCCATGGAAATTGTGACAAGAATTGCATTGAAGAAAAGGTTTTTATTTTCATTATACAAAAGTACAACAAAATTGGAAGGTTTTTCTCCTTTAGAAAGTGATTTAAAAAGCGGCTGGCTAGCTGCACGCTAGCATCAAGTATTTTGGGGTTGAGCCAGGTCTCTGCGATGATTCAAAAACAACCGTCCCGAATGTAGCCGTTTCCCACAAGTTGTAGCTCCAGGTCATCCGTTTCATGGATAACAGATCTGATATTGGTGAGTTAAAGGTTTGTCAGAGGTGGCTTATGAGTCTTATTAGCCTGGCCATAGCAGGAGACCAGACCTACAGCTTTGTCTTCTCACGCCGCCTCAGTGGCTTCCCGGACTCGATAACAATCCAAATAGCACCTGCTGGCAATCGCCATTTCTTTGCGCTCTTCTTACTTTCCTCAGTGTCCAATTTAATTTAGGAATTTATTTTCAATGTAACGAGCCACGAAAATACTAGCTCAGTTGTATCCGTACTCCGCGGTTTGTTTGGGGTACATTGACTTGTGTGCCTGCACTGCTGTTTGACTGACAGGATAGACTATCCTATCAAAGACACACACGCACAAAGTCACGACATACAACACACAAAGCCCTCCCCGACCTGCCCCAGTGATCGCATTTGCTGTGTGCTGTCTGCTCACATTGTATATTACATTGATATTGAAGTTATATACTATTCTATACGCTGTTTTATTCCACTAATACTCAAAAATACTTGTCCTACGCTTGACCTCAGCCTTGAGTGCATTTCTTTAGAAGGGTGTCGAAACCGAATTTCCTTTGGAATGTGTCGTATGTGTAGATAACCATTTGCTTATCACCTGTCCTGGGAGCAAGGGCGATGACATATCACCCCTCCTCCCATTCTTCAATCATGGTTGGGAAATTTGCATGGACGACGGCGCGGACCAATCAGCCAGAGGCTTGGTCATGGGGCGTGAACATTTCATCGGCATGAATTATAACAGGAACACCCGGAAACCCCCTCGTCTTTCTACACACGATTGTTATTGGCAACGAAGAAAAATGTGATATTTTAACTCTTTGATTCGACTAATAGATTAATATGTGGACTATACTCGGCTCAATAACTTCTCCGACTTTTGGGCATGCTCCAACTGTAAGCGTTTGGACAAGACACGTGAAGTGTCTTCAGAGTCAGATTTCAGTTTAATAAATGCTAGAACCTTACAACATCAATGATAATAAAGAAAATTCAATTCAAAATCTGCATAGCAGTGAACCAGCCATAACCAGAGCGTAAAGTAACGAGGGGTCTCTGTAGTTAATTTGATTGGCTATCAATAACAAAGCTATATAAAGATTTGTGGAATATTTACCCAAAACTGATTTGTTTAAAAGCTGGTGGACCTTGTAGAAGCGGGCTGTAAATAGTCCACGGGCCATAGTTTGGACACCTTTGCTTTGTAGCTCTCCAACCACAATCGACATGGGATTGGATAAGTTTATATATTTAGAATTTCTTAGTAGAGCTAGAATACCCTGTAAAAAAATAGGTGATTCTATTTGTCTCGAGTGGCGAAATAACGCTGCCCGGCTAAATCATCCGCCGGCGGCGCGAGGAGCGAAAAGGGGCACGTGTCTTTGAATAGGCCTCATCAGCGAGGCCAAAGGTTCACATCCTCGCATTAGTACTAAAGCAGTCGCCGTGCTCCGCCCGGGGCAAATAAACCCCTAGAGGCAATTATTTGCAATCACTAAATGTATTATTCATTATAAAAGATTTTCCTGTTCTCACACCGACGTGATTTGCTATTGTTCGGGCAAAAAAACAAAATGTCACACCGGAGCGAGTCCCGGCACAAAGACAGATGTTTTTTTTTTCGATGTAATGACTGCTTTAAAGTCTGCATCAACTTTCAAAGCGCAAATGAAAGGGAGCCCCATTGTCCGCCGAGTCTGAGCGGCAATTGCGTCTGGTCCGGTTGTTTTCATTAAGCTGTTTGCATTGACCTCATCAGTCCGTATTGTGCTCCGAGGGTTAGAGCGCCTCGTCGTCAATGCGATGCCGCCTCAGGTGAATGCGGCAAAAAGCCGAGTGCTATTACTTGAATGCAAACTTTCCTTCTGATCTTAATCTGCTCCTGGTGGCACAAACGTGGTGCCTGAGTGTCCCAAGTAGCCACCTAAGAACCCCCGAATGCCCATGGAGCAGTTCTGAAAATAGCTCACTGGTCATTGAAATTTTCTTTTGATTTCTAACTGCAGTGTCTGAAACTCACCCAAAAAAAAGCTGCCTGCCCAGCCATAGAGTGGCCTGCCCCATTTTTCACAACTTGAAATGCAATAAGACGACTAATCGCAAAAAAAAACGTTGTTGCAAAGTATCAAAATTAAACTTTAAAATTAAGTTTATCATATATATACTTATAACATTCATTGCATGTATATGACATCGCTATTTTCCATCTGCCATCAGTATGTACCTGTATTTACTCATATTTATTCATGCAATGTTTGTGTTGCGTCTTCTGCTACAAACCATGTGAACTCCTCTTTCCACAATGCTTTTAATGTATATTTACGTTTTATTGCGTCATAAATTGTGTTAGCTTCTTTTGAATCTTTCTTCTGGGGCTGAGGTTTTGACTTGATTCCTAACCACTCATTTATTTTTCTTGTGTTCTCTGTGCGTCTACTTTGGAAAATGATATGCAAATGCACGACCTTATTATGCTCGGGAAAGTCCAGAAGCACGAAGTTATTCGATGCAGGCCTCTGATTGGCTGCCGAGTATGCAAATTGCCAAACGAACCGAGATTCAAAAATTTCCAAACCGAATGAAGATTTAGAAATCAGAATAATACAAATGTTTGTTTGAAAAAAAAATCTTTTGCTTTTTTTTTTCTTGAAAAAAGTTGTCGGCCACCCGGATGGTGACGTTTTGTAAGTTGTACGCCTGACGTATAAGATGCACGCCCCAGGCGTCCGGGGAGAAGTTATTTTAGACATTGCAATATCTTATACATTGATTTTTTTTTCTAAGCAACTGCAAACTGGCATGATGTTTCAGTGGTTGGCTATTTGAACCACTCTTCTAATAATACAAACCTGGTAATACTAACAACATGATAAAAACATGATAAGTTATTTTAGAAATGCATATCAAACTGCTGGCCCTTTGTGCTAATCAGTAACCAAAAAGTAGCTCTCCTTCGAAGAAGCTGGTGACTCCCGATTTACTTTTTCTTTCGTCTTTGATAAGTTTGTCCTGCTTGTTTCCGTTTCAAATACTGGACACCTGCAAAGGAGATTGCACAGGATTTCAGGTCTTTATTTTAACTGTTATGCCCGATTATGCAGGGTAAGTTATGCCAAAGGCCCAACTGTGTCAGAAACAGGACCCGATTGCGTTACTTTTCTCGCAAGTTTTATTGAAGGAAAGAAGAAGGGCTGCGCCAACAATCCGGTGTTCGCTGGACGCGGGAAGCAAGTCGCTCTCGTACTTGGATTGTAATCCGAACACGATGGCGGTGTCAGGGAGGGAAAAACTGGTCGGTAGCCGGGATTGGGAGAGCAAAGCGTGGTTTGGGTCAGAAACGAGTCTTAAGCCAGGACGGGAGAGTAGACGTAGTCCATGAAAAAATAAATAAATAATTGTAATGCGTTTATTCGAGGAATCAACTCCCTGCCCTGAAGAATTCTCAAGCCGGCGTGATGAGGGGGCCTATGGTGGAAGAAGAGCCGGAGCTAGCTAAGCGGCTAGCGGTGTTATAAGTCTTCGGTACCATCCGTAATCATGGTAAATGTGAACTCACTACCAAAAAGGACCAACGAGTGCTGGTGGAAAACATCGAAGCGCACAGGGAGCGCAGTTGCTGTGTTTTGCGGAAACGTGGCTCACGTTTAGAGCCCCGGACGCTAACGTGTAGCCACCCGGAGCTATTTTAGCTATCCGGCTTCAGCGCCACTCTACGGAGACCGAACCGGAATCGGAGAGGAGACAAACTCGCTATCACGAGGTGGTGTATCCCTGGACACAAAGAAAAAGATTTCCATCTGCCGCAGGGATGTCGAACTTTTGGACTGGCGTGTGACGTCATCCACTCCGCTACAAGCACCCCGAGGGCATCATGTTAATCTGTTAATAAACAACGGGGTAGACTGCTGGAAGTGTGAATTTCCCTACGGGGATGAATAAAGTATCTATCTATCTATCCATCTCTCTCTTTCTCTCTTTCTCTCTCTCTCTCTCTCTCTCTCTCTCTATCTCTCTATCTCTCTATCTCTATCTCTATATCTATCTATCTATCTATCTATCTATCTATCTATCTATCTATCTATCTATCTATCTATCTATCTATCTTAACCTACGCATCCTTAGAGAGAAGTTTCAACAACACCAAAGAAACCTCTGTCACTTGTTGGTGGATTTCAAGAAGGTGTATGGCAAGCGGCTTCATGATCCACCATACAGAGGGGTTTTTTTGGTGAGCGAGAGCCATACGATCTAGTTTTAGACAAAACAGAAACACCCGCTCTCCAGACAAAATCATTTTTTTCAGATCACTGTGTGACCTTAGATGAATTGACAACATTTTTAGGAATCATGCCAGAGCCTGTGTCCCATCAACAAATATACCACTGTAAACTTGTCTCCCTACTGCAATTACCGTATTTTCCGCACTATAAGGCGCACCGGGTTATAGGGCGCACCCCGAAAAAATAGTTTTTTGTCCTATTTTTGACATACATAAGACACACCGGATTATAAGGCGCTACAATGGGAACGTCGACAAAACAGTCAGATAGTTCAGTCCAACTTATTACCCCCTTAACATTCCCAAAGCTTTCAAAGACGCAAATACGTGTCGAGAACACGTGCGGATGCAGTGTCCGTACGATGTCACTCAAATGCAGCGTTCCATCATTCGGAAGGTTAAAGTCTTGGGATTCAAGAAATGCCAACCATTCCTTAGTATCTATTTTCTTTTTCGCTCGCAACTTTACTGTGCATATGACAATAAACACTTGGAATTGAGTTTAATTTAAACATAGACACTCCATTCCATCCATGATCTGCACCGCTTATCACAGAAACATCGAGTTCGATCTGAAACAAGATACAGGGACAATATAAAACCCGGAGTAGCTCACCGAAGTCGTTGTGTTCATAATAATGTGCAGCCAATGACCTCTTATATCCGTGAGGGTAGTAAATCCAGGAGAATAAAATATTTTCAAATACAGAATAGAAAAAAATGCTTTCTCTATGCCGTCAGCCACGTGCTATACACATTCATCTTTTTCGGCCAATTGCAGGCTTTGTTTTGCCGTTCAAGCCAATGCCAGCCTGTAAATGATAAAAAGGATCCGCCCCTTGACCTCCGAATAACTTTAGCCAATAGTGATCGATTCAAATGATGATTGACACATTGGTTAGCCAATGAAACGCCGGTAAATAAATCCCAGCATACATCGCGTACTACTTGGCGTTCGGGGGAAAATCTAGTCGGCGGCTGCAAGTTAGTTGGAAATCTTTGCAATTTTAAAATTGATCCATAAATAAGGCGCACTGTATTATAAGGCGCATGGTCAGCTTTTAAAAAAAATAAAGGCCTTTAGGTGCGCCTTATAGTGCGGAAAATACGGTACTCAGGATCATTAAGGCTCATTTTGATTTTTATTTCTTTTTATAAAACAAGGTGCAAGCATGGTCATTTGTAAAAATGTCATAAAATACTGCAAAAGAGGATACTTTGGGGCAGCAGTAGCTCAGGAGGTTAGCTGATCTTGGGATCGACCGGTCGCGGGTTCGATTCCCGGTTCCTCCGTGTTATATGTCGAAGTGTCCTTGGGCAAGACACTGAACCCTAATGCCCCCGGTGAGCAGATAGTTGCCTTGCATGGCTGACGCTGCTATCGGTTAGTTTGTGTAAAAAGGAAAGTGTGAAGCACATTGTAAAGCGCTTTGGGAGGTCTTTGACTTGAAAAGCACTATATAAATGCAGGCCATTTACATTTACTAACATATTTACCTTCGGTGCAGACCACGCTGGGCAGAGAGAAGTGTGCTGTGTGCTTAGCTTCGCCTACCTACCACTCACACAATCACAGGCTCTGGCCTTTTTATGATTTTATTTATCTTATCCAATCATCCAACGTCACACAGTGTAATAAAATGCAATGAAGATCTAGGTTTTATCTGAAGAAGCAGGTTTGGTGGTTTTGTTGAATTTTGTTGGAAATATATCGAAAAAAGCTAAAGATTTTTGCTTTTATTGCTCTCTGGGTCAAAAAGTTTCCAGACCTCTTGGATACAGTATTAAATTGCAACACAGTACCTAATATTTCGTCCCAATATGCACAAACCCCCCACCTATCATTTTCACATATAAATAATGCATACAAGAGGAAATTAATCTAATTAGCAAGCAGTTTGTGTCTGTTGATAAAACCGAGACTGAGTTCAGGAAGGTGTATCATCAGTTACTCTCAAACAGATTAGCATCTCCGACGAAGGCGGAGCCGAGCGCCCCGGTGCAACCGAGTTTGTCCACAGAGCAAATAACTCCCGACTCGAAAGTTGGCAAGTCGTTCTGCACGCCGCATTATAAGCGGGCTTTTCAGGATACGCTCGTTCACAAAAAGAAGATTTGGGGTACCTCTTCATTTGACACAGTCAGGTTGTTCCGTGCCATGTGGCGTACAAGCTGGGGGATGAATTAGCATTGTCATGTGTTTTGCTAAAGCCAAACCCAAGCGTGACAAATAAATACAGAGACCCCTCGTTACTTCGCGCTTCAGTTATCGCTGGTTAATTAATTATTAAAATGAAAAAAAGAATTCAAAAACAATTCCCACACACAGAGGAAAGTTTCGGGCAAGATTCAAGCCAATTGGCTAGCATCCCCTCCGATGCCGATTGGCCAATTTATATCATAGCATCTGCAAGGCTTTCTCTGCTGGCCCCAAAAAGTAGATGAATCAGGCGATGTCAATTGTAATTTGTCCATTAATACCTATTAAATCATTCTGAAATTTATTTTCAGCTTCCTTTGATTGCTTCACCCTGGTTGTGCTGCTTCCAGATGTCCATCCATCCATTATCTGCACCGCTTAACCTCAGTAGGGTCGCGGGGGTGCTGGAGCCCATCCTAGCTATCTTCAGGCAGTGGGCAGGGGACATCCTGAACTGGTTGAATATTTTTCAACACATCTTTATGATTGTGGGGAGGAACACTACACGTTTTGTGCCAAATTGAAAAAAAAAGGGTCCTTTGTAAATTGAAGCTAAATTTCACCTTCATTTTATTTTGTAAAAAATTGTTTCAAAACAATGAGCAAGCAGTGGTCTTTTGTAAATATGTCACAAACAAATACAAACAAAATGTTTATGGATGTATTTCCCGCTAACACAGTGGCCACCCACTAACTACTAAAGATGGGTAGTACATTATCCTAAGTACGTATTGTGACAGTTTGTACTTATAGAAGTATTTTTAAATCACGATACTTTTTACTTACATGCTGTGTTGCATAGCTCCGCCCACCCCTACCGCTCTTCTAATCAACTTGTTCTGTGTGCTTGGTAAGCATTTGTGGGTGATTACAGTTTGTTGTGTGGGTTTTTATCAAAGAGTATCTCAACAGTGAATATACATTATTAAATAAGCTTCCATAAAGGATTCTTTAGCAATGTACAGCCAATAGGGTCTGTGGGTGTGACACCTCGACTGAAATTGTGCCCTTCCCATACTGGACCGAACTCTACACATTATTAGAGTAGCTTTGGCGATGCACGCACTAAACCTGTCCGTGTGTTTACCAAATTTGGAACGCTACGGAAATCATCTTATCACTGAGCCATATGTACTCATGTACTTACGAGCCATATATGTTATATTATGAAAATAGGTCACTGAGTATGTTGTCACCATAACATGAATTCTCCAGCTATATTATTTTATTATCTATTCATGACATTACTTCAAGAATAACAGTACTCATTTAGTCGTTAAAAATGCACTAAAATTCATCCACATATTTGAATGAAATATTTATTTTCTGTATCCTTTTGTATCAGTACTTTCCAAGCAATGGTCCTCTAATGAGTCGGCTATTATCTTATCATACAACCCTCAAAATACAGCTGTGACCAGTTTTAACAAAGGAGTCCTGGAATAAGATGTGAGTTCCTTTCTTTACCTGTTGAAGTTTCATGTCCCATTTCGCAAATCCACACCCCTTTCCTATAAAAACTGTGGTCAACAATTTTCGATACCTTTTCGACTGTGAGAACTGTCTCCTGATCAGCCCAGGGTACTCTGTTTTATCATTCCATCCATCCATTATCTTCCGCTTATCCGAAGTCGGGTCACGGGGGCAGCAGCCTTAAAAGGGAAGCCCAGACGTCCCTATCCCCAGCCACCTCCTCCAGCTCATCCGACGGGATCCCGAGGCGTTCCCAAGCCAGCCGAGAGACATAGTCTCTCCAGCGTGTCCTGGGTCGCCCCCGGGGCCTCCTGCCGGTGGGACATGCCCGGAACACTTCCCGAGGGAGGCGTCCAGGAGGCATCGTTATCAGATGCCCGAGCCACCTTAACTGGCTCCTCTCAATGCAGAGAAGTAGTGTCTCCACACAGAGTCCCTCCCGGATGTCTGAGCTTCTCACCTTATCTCTTAAGGGAGAACCTAGACACCCTGCGGAGGAAACTCATTTCAGCCACTTGTATCCGGGATCGTGTTCTTTCGGTCATGACCCAAAGTTCATGACCATAGGTGAGGGTATGAACGTAGAACGACCGGTAGATCGAGAGCTTTGCCTTTCGGCTCAGCTCCCTCTTCACCACGACGGACCGGTACAGGGTCCGAAAGACGGCAGACGCCGCACCGACCCGTCTGTCGATCTCCCGTTCCATCCTACCCTCACTCGTGATCAAGACCCAAAGATACCTGAACTCCTCCACTTGGGGCATGCCACCCTTTTCCGACTGAGTACCATGGTCTCGGACTTGGAGGTGCTGATCCTCATCCCGGCCGCTTCACACTCGGCTGTGAATCGCTCCAGCGAGAGCTGAAGATCACGGCCTGAGGAAGCCAACAGCACCACGTCATCTGCAAAAATCTTATCTTATCTTTATTTTTAAACTGCGTTTCCTCTCTCCAGCTTTATTTTTCAAAGTCCGAATACTCTGTCTGGTCCCGGAAAAGAACATGCTGCGAGACATCGAATGTCTTTTGCGTTCAGTTCCCAACCCCTCGATTTACAGTATATGTAACGTTTTAGATGAGAAAATTAGAATACGATCAATTCCAGCGGGTCTCGTCTTCTTCCGCCACGTAGATAATTAGATGAAATCGACACAGAGGCGCTTCTCTCAAAAATGGTCGATCTCTCGACGTATATTTTTCCAACAAGCGCATACGAGTACATTAATGTCTTCGAGCTCTATTACGGGAGCAGTAATGACTGGCGCGTAATTATCCCACCCACTCCGACTCGACTGCTGGATTTCCCTCATTTCGAAACATAATTGTCTGTGATTGAATCCGAGATAATTCTATGTTCTTTCAGAGCGAGGTGACTTGCCCCAAAAAGTTTTACGAGACCGGCCGACTTCACGGCAAACAACACGCCCACGGCCGGCAAAACTTAACGCACTACTTCTCACGACATTTCCCCGAAAAGTCAAACCGACAAACGTTTAATTCACAACCTGTTGAGGAATATTTGCAATCAGAATGAGCGCGTGGAGTGCATTCATCTCCGGGCGATGCGCTGTCTCTTTATCTGAAGGTTTTCCAGAGGGACCGCCAGTTAATTGAATACATTAAAGCCGAGCGCCGTGGGCTTTATTTATTTTTCTCCTCGGCTCAGATTTGTTTAAAGGAGGCCGACCGCTGTTGTTTGGCCTCCTTCTAGAGTTGAAATGGTCTCCACGCTGGGAACGCTGCGCGGAATTTGGCGCTTTGAGATGAGATTTAATGAAACCCAGAAGACTGGCTTATTCAGAAGGGCCCGTGAGATTTGAGCGCTTTGTAGCGACAATGTCAATTATAATTAGAATTGTCTTCATTGTGATTGATCAAAACTAAAGGTGGGTAGTACATTTACTTGAGTAGGTTTTGGCTTGTTTTGTACTTCTAAAAGTACTTTTAAATCACGAGACTTTTTACTTTTGCTTGAGTAGATTTTGAAGAAGAAACTGTACTCTTAGTCCACTACATTAGGGTACATTGAACCCCTTATTTAACACGTAAGTATGCGTCTGTCTGTCTCTTCTAAGGCACATTTATTTTGTCAGAGACCTTTCTTCTTTTATTTAGATTTGACCAGTGACCCAAACAACCATTAGGTGGCACTTGTGAGCAGAATTTGGAACTTTTGTTTTACTGTACTGTAACTTCACATATATATATATATATATATATATATATATATATACAGGATCCACAGAGGGTTCACCCAAACAAACTGTTACACAGACAATTACACAGACATGTAATCTATTGTTGATTGGATGGACTTCGAGGACTTGAAGATCTCATTGAATAGTTGATTGGGAAAAAAAAATCAATGAATAAGATATTGCAGTGTCCGGACGCCCGGGGCATGCATCTTTTACGTCGGGCGTACTACTTACAAAACGTCTCCGCCCGGGTGGCCGACAACTTTTTAAAAAGAAGAAGAAAAAGAAAAAAAAAATCGTTTTTTTTTTCCCCCCCAAATCAAATGTTTGCTTTATTCCGATCTCAAAATCTTCGTTCGGTTTGGAAATTTCCGTTCGTTTGGCAATTTGCATACTCGGCAGCCAATCAGAAGCCGGCATCGAATACCTTCATGCTTCTGGACACTCTGGAGCGTTATAAGGTCGTGCATTTCCATATCATTTTCCAAAGTAGACGCACAGAGAACACAAGAAAAATTGAGAAGAGGTTAGGAATCAAGCCAAAACCTCAGCCCCAGAAGAAAGATTCAAAAGAAGCTAACAAAATGTATGACGCTACAAAACGTAAACGTACATTAAAAACATAGTGACAAAAGTTAGGCAAGTTAAAAAAAAATACTGTAACCGAGACCAGGAACTCACTTTTAACAAATGTGTAACTACTTCGTGCACATTGTTTGAGACCTGCGCCCGCTCTTTTGGCGCCAACTGCCTCGGACTCTGATTGGCTCACTGTCCCTATTCAAACCCACTCCTATCTGTCCCCGTTTGTCAGTCCGTCTTGAACCTCAGTTAACACTAAGCAAGCCTTCTTTCGACCCTGACTCCCACCTGTTTTTTGCTCCTGTCTGTCCCCCGGCTTCGATTCGTTTTTGATCCTGACCACGTCCACTCTCCCGTCCCGGCTTCCGACCTTTTTTGTCCCCGACCACGTCTACTCTCCTTTCCTGGCTTTCCTCGCTTACGACCTCGACCACGTTTTTGCTCTCCTGTCCCGGCTACTGACCCGTTTTTCCGTTCCTGACGGAAAAAAAACTTCCGTGTTCAGAGCAACCAGCAACCACCGGATCGTGGGCGCACCCTTTCTCTTTCTTCCAATAAAACTTGTGAGAAACGCTACGCAAATGGGTCCTGACATTATGTGTTTACCATTGTTGTTATTATGGTCAGTAATAGCTTTATATATATTTGAATCACTGTTGTAATCTCAATCCAACGTGAATTTTAAAAAATGAAGTCGAAACCGAATAAAGAGTATAAGACATTGAATAATACATGAGTTGCTTTTAAACTTTAATCTGCGAGCCAATAAAAGTAAAATGTCTAAATTCGTCCAACATGCATATAAGTAATTTATGATTTAAAAAAGAAACGTATTTGTAAATGTCAAGATTGTTTCGTAAACAAGCAGTGTGAAATATGGACGTCACGTCAAGTGTGAAATGCAGAAGCTCGCGTGTCGAGTTTAGAGGTCTTCAGGGTGACGTCCCCGTTCGGCGGCCATTAGTCAACATAATCTTTACCCCTCTCGTCGCATTTATCACCTTGACGTCTCAAAAGACACTTTCGCCGGCGCATTAGTCGCTCGTTAATAATAACACGCCGCCGAATTCATTTTGTGCTTCAAAGTTCAATTTAAAGGTTGCCAAAACAGGATGTTGTATGGTCTGAGTTGAAGTAATTGTCCACTTTGCGAAAAATCACTTTCGTTTTTTATTGCTGTTTGTTGATAGTAGGACTACATTTCCCGTGATTCTTGGCTACACAATTAGGAAGACGTTTTAGCTCTGGGGTCACCTTCTGCTGGGTAAGTTTGTCTTTCTCTGTTTTATTTATTTTTAATGTTTGTATACAGCACTGAAGCTACAGTAGGACGCTTCTAGTACAATTACAAAGCACACTCTGATTCTTAATTGTCTTGGGATGTGAAACAACACGTCTACTCTGTTAAGTGACATATTCGTTGATGTTAAAATATTCAGAAATTATATGTAACACAGAACATTTAGCATGCTAAATGTTGGCCTCTCGTTTTCTCATCTCGTGCTAGCATGCTAGGTAAGTTTTCTTTTCTACTCGCTATCAGATGTAAATGAGATTTTATAGTAAAAAATGCGTGTTATGTAGTATTCATTAATTGGTACAGTGTGTCACAAAAGTGTGTACACCCTTCACATTTCTGCAGAGCTTTCGGTATAATGTTTAATGGAACATCACTGAAGAAACATCGCTTTGACACAATTAAAAGAAGTATGTAAACAAAGGCCATGGCTTACTGGAAAGATATCCTCTGGTCTGATGAGACAAAGGTTGCCTAATTATGCTCAGATGGTGTGAAATATGTGGCGGCATTCAGATGAGGAGTACAAACATGTTTGTGTCGTTAAGCATGGTGTTGGGGATGTCATGGTTTGGGGCTGCATGAGTGCAACTAGAATTGGGTAATTGTATTTCAGTAAGGGAAACACAAACTCAAGGATGTACTGTGGGATACTGGAGCAGAAAATGATCCCATCACTCCAGAAACTGGGTCGAAGGGCAATGTTCCAGCCTGACAATGACTCCAAATACCCTTCTAAGATGACCAAGGGCTTTTGTAAAGGGGCTAAGGGTATAGAGGATGGACTGGCCAAGCATGTCTTCAGATATAAATCCAATAGAACAATTATTTGAGGCTTTGGTGAAATTCATAGCTATGAGGATTAAAGCTGTTTTTTAAAATCATGGTGGCCAATTTTTTTAACTTCAGGAACTTTTACTTAAAGGTGTACTCACTTTTGATACCAGGAGTTTAGCTACTAGGGGCTATATTTTGAGTTTTTTTGAAGGGGGAAATAAATGTACACAGCTATATGAGCTTTATAAAGGCTACCTTTTATTGTGCCACAGCGATGTTTTTTTCATTGCTGTTCATTTAAACATTATGATGAAATCTCTGAAGAAATGTGAAGGGTGTACTCACTTTTGTGACATACTCTGTCTTATTTTCAATGATGTTCTTCAGTGGAGGCTAACTTAGCTCTGTAGCTATGTCCTCCAGTGCAATGTGTTCCGAATGTCAGATTATTAGAATTAGTTTTCTAGCTATATTAAGCTTATTATTTACTCACTACATCATTACTTTGATAATCACATTATACATTTCAGTTGTTATAAATGCACTTATGTCCATCCACATATTTGAGTGAAGAATTTCCTTGCTGTAGCCTTTTGTTTCAGTACTTTCCCAGCAATGGTTATCCACCCTTATCATACAACCTTTCAAATCTAGCAGTTTCAACAAAACTCTCTTGTTCATTGAGATACTTCCTTTTGCCTTGTAACGCGAGATCCCAGAGGTACCTGTTACAGTTCCATTTTGAAAATCCACACCCCTTTCCTATAAAAAACTGTTGTCAACAATTTTCGATGCCCTTCTGACTGTGAGAAATGTCTCCCGATCAGACCGGCCCAGAATACTATATTTTACCTTTATTTTGAAACTTTGTAATAAATATCCTCAACTTTCTCTATTTTTTCAAAGTCCCAATACTCGGTCTGGTCCCGCAAAAGAAGTAATGTAAGATAAAAGCAGATAGGTTTGGTGAATAAAATATATATAAAGGCTCTTTGAACTCAATGGGTCATTGTTGACTTTAAAGAGAAAATATTAATTTCAAACTTTTTGAGGACACCTTAAATTACGCACCCCGACTTCAAACAATCAAATTAGAACATATAACATATTCAAAGACCTCAAGTAAGATTTAAAGCGAACACGATGATTAAAAGCCGCTATACCGGTACTTTATGTCGCAGGACTGCATATTATGAATAAAGATCCCAAGTTTCTTCTTTTTTTTTTTTTTCCTTCTTCTTCTCTGAAAGTACCCGGCGTGGGCAGCCTTTAATCACTTACCTGACGGGAATAACTGCTTTCATTTAACCTTGAGTGAAGATCATGAATTGTAAAGCGTTTAATTGGAAACAGCATTTAAGAGACGGAACAGAGCAAATTGCCGGCGATTGAAAGGCCCGCATTGACAGGCGGCGGCGTTAGCGACGCTAGGCACCACAATTAAAGCCGATCTGTATTCACTAGCCGTGTCACCCGCCGCCATTAGCCGCACTAGCGTTTGATCATCTCGGACGACCGACTTCTCGTCCGAGAAAAGAACGCGAACGCATAGCTCCTTTATTGTTATTTCCATCCGCCAGGCTAATTGAAATGTCCGCCAACCGGCAGAGTCACGCCGCCGCCTTTGTGAAACCCGGCTAGTAATGACGTTCTCTCGGCGAGGTGAGAAAGTGTGTCAAGTGCTACGCACTCCACGTTAGCTTAATTGTTTTCCCGCTAGTGACACCAGAGAACAAATTCAATCTACAACAGACGTGTCCTCTGTGACCGAACCCGAGCAGCTCGAGCGGCCAGCCCCGGGGTCACGTTTTTACATTTTGCCAATTATAATAAAGCTAAGATTTGCCACCAAATACAAAGTGTTATTTAAATGAGAATAGCTTTGGGATTATTTTGTTCACAAGATCCCCCTCATCCCCCCAAAAGTGAAATCGAAGACCCCCGTTAAGCGCCGGAGGGGACCTCCAAAAAATGAATTTAGAGATTAATTTCAGTCTTTGGAAATCATCATTTGAAATAAAAGGGGAATAAATTGTTTTTGAGGTCACGTCTCTTTAGTATAGAAGTCTATTATCGGGGGTTTCGTCGTAGGCGGTTGTGGCAGAGGTGGGCAAACTGCGGCCCATGAGTCTCAAGCGGTCCATCAAGTGTTTTAATCCGCCAAACGAAAATAAAGTATTCCCTTGCTATAACGCGGTTCACAATTAGCAGTCTTGCTACATCACAGATTCTCATCCTGTCTTGTGTTCTTCATTTTTTTGTAGAAAAAGAATGTACATGTGTACATGTGGGGCTTCTCCACTATGTTGCCTAGAAATGGTTCTGTGAGTAAAAGTAGTCAAACAGATATCCTGTGCAATTGGGTTGCAATGAAGGCTTTTCCTGCAAAGAAGATAGCTTGATGCTAACACTTAAAAATTAAAACCTCTCCTGGCAAAACTAGCATTGCTAGTATGGTAGCTCCACACTTTTTGAACACATATTTTGGTTCTTTCTTTTTATCAGTTAATATTATAACCCTGCAGGACTGTGATAGTGATGCTACTCATTAGCCTAGCTGGGTATGTATTTTATTGTTTTTTATCATTAATGTCAATGGACGCAACTCTCTCCAATGATTAGGGTGGGTGTTTTCAAAACACGGTCAAACATTATTTCATTAACTACGCTGCCTAGAAACGGGATCGTTTGTGTAAAAACTGTCACATATATTTAATATAACCTGTAATTTTGTGGCTATAAATATTTTACAAAGTACTGCAAGTTAGATAGCTTCACGCCAACGCTACATGATGAAAACCTGTGCTAACAAAATTAGCGTTCATAGCATGCTAGTTGTAAACGTTTGAACAAGTTTTGTTTGAGTGCACATTTGGATTCTCCAATGTTTTAAACAATTTATAATCTCGCCTTATGAGTCTCTGATAGCAATGCTAGCCCTTTAGCATAGCTGGAGATAATTGCCATTGTTTGTTAGCATCAACGTCAAATGGCTTAACTGTATCTAAGACTGAAGGTGTTTTTCTTCTTTTAAAAACACATTGAAAAATCTAATGTAATTAAAAGTGGGGTTCCTTACTTCAAAATATTTTACTTGTTTGACGCCATCTTCTTGACGCCATTGGCCGAAATTATCATTGCAGCCGTTCTCAAGCTTTTTTTGTTGCGCATGCAAGTGTGTGAAATTCTTAGACACGCTCGAACAAACTGTTCCTTATTCATCTTTTTGGGGGTTCGGTTGGCATTTAGACTATATTCGAAAGAGCCCTTTTCTTACTTTCATCATTTTCAGCCTAGAATTAAATAAAACAACGAGCAGAAGCGGGAAATCACTTGCCTATTGAAGAAAGCCTAATGCCAATACAACCTGTGCTAACAAAACTAACTTTGGTATCATGCGAGTTATAAACTTTTAAACAAGTATTGTTTGAGCAACATTTTGGTTCTTTGGGTTTTTTTTTTATTTTTATTGATTAACATGGTAAGTCAAGTTGGGGTCTTTTCCTTGTTTGTTAGCATTAATGTCAACTGCCTTGGACTGTATTTAAGTTGTAAAGTGGGTGTTTTCAAAACAAAAACTCCTGGAAACTTAACATTTGATATTTTCCAAAATGGCATTTCCACGAGTCATTCAGTGACCTTGTGTCATGCTAACGTCCGCATTTGTTAGTACCGTACAATAAGTATCCGCAAAAAGTCATTCCTGTGTCCTGTATTGACGAGCAAGTGTGACAAAAGGTCTGAAGGACTTAATGAAGTAAAAATTAATGAAGCACGTGAGCGCCGCCATAGCGAGGCCGTAAGCTCCTCCATGGCCCATTTGGAATGTATGATCTCAATAAAATCCATCTAATGTATCACTTCTCACTCGAAGGTAGGAATAGATTTACAGATGACTGTTCTCCTAATTAGTACCCTATCCCTTCCCCCCAAAAACTTCCTCCTTTCTCTCAAGAATTCCTGCCAGGAACTTTCATTACAGAAAAACTCCAAAAGTGGACGATTTATTAACAAAACCAATGAGGGCCATTGCAGCAATTGAGTCTCTTGTATTAGGGCGCCCCCCTTAGGTAGCGGCAAGAATGACAGTGGCAACTGGATATTCAGCTGTAAGAATGCTATAATCTTAAAGTTATAAAAGATATTTACACATAAGTATTATATATCATTAATATATATATATATATATTTTTACATTTTTATCTTCTGACACATCTTTATCGTGTGCCTATACTTGTAAAAACGATGGATATGTGTTTGTTAAATATATGTATTTTAATAAAGGTAAAAACAAAATTGATTGAGTTGGTAAATACTCAGGGTTGGGTAGGGTTACTATAACTTGATTACTTTCAATTACTTTTGGAGTACTCCAATACCAAATATGCTAATAAAAGACAAAAGAAACTAAATATGAATAAAATTACTAATTTTTTTGCAGGCTTGGGGAGTAATGGAACGGCAAAAATGATGTTTGCAAGCTGTTTGGATTTATTTTCATTTTGTTTCTGTCACATTTTATGTTAGTTTTGTCGGGGATCAAAGATCAAAGCCAGGAGAGAAAGCTTACCACGTGTTGTGAGTCATCATTTTATTCATATTTAGTTTCTTTTGTCTCTTTTTAGCATATTTGGTATTGGAGTAATCCAAAAGTAATTGAAAGTAATCGCGTTAAAGTAACCCTACCCAACCCTGTAAATACTGTATTGCTCAATACTGAAACTGTTCATTAACAGTTTGTCCATATGTAAATCGGTAATTGCGGTTTGTATTTGTAATAAACACAGACATTTATTAAAAATGTTGTTTCTTTATTTTGGCAATGGTTGTTTGTGGCAGTGATTTTGTATATTTAAGGCAAATTCCGGTGTTGTGGAATGCTCTGCCCTCTGATATTCAAAGTAATAACCTCCAGTGTGTTTAATCAAGACTTAAAATCCACTTATATTCAATAGCTTAAGAATGATGTTGACCTCGGAAATGTGTTAACCGGACACTCTGTTATTACCTATATTTCATGTCGATGATGTCTGTGTATTGTCTCTTGATGCCCTTGCATCATCCTGGAAAAGGGATTACCTTATATGCGGTCCCTCATCAAGGTTTCTTTATTTCCTCATGCTAAGGATTTTGAGTTTTTCCTTGCCCTCATGTAGGTTTTAGATCACGGGATGGTGTAATTGTAGTCTGTACAGCCCATTCTTGTGATTAAGTCACATTTACTTGAATAGCCCTTGATCACAAGATGTCTTAAAAGGCTTCACAGGTGACAATGACATAATCCCCTGATTTTAAACCAACATACTGGCAGAGAAAAACTCAAAACCTCAGCACAAGGAAAATAAGAAACCTTGAGAAGTGGCCTCGCAAGTAATTCCCCTTTCAGGATGAAAGGAGAAGCCCTCCAATGTTTTTGTACTGACGTCAAACGCCATTCTATTCTATTTTTTGTTGATTAAATTCCTTACTGTTTGCTTAGAAGTATTTGAAGTTTATTACATTATGAAACGTGAGGTATTGGCAAAGAAAAAGTGGTACATAGGAGTTTTCATAACGAACACACATGGGAGAAGAGTGCTAAGTTTATGTGCTCCAGCTCGGTTTGGTTTTGGCGCCAGCTTCGATCGTCATTCGCTTTTCTTTTTGCATTTTCGATGATGTGAGTCAGTTTAGGACAGTGTTTTTAATTATTTTTCGTCATGTCTCCCCTAGGAAGAAGAAAACCTCTCGCGCGGGGTTAAAACTCAGCTCACCTTCCTCATTTATATGATGCCAATAACGTCCGCTGGTTTACCGAAGCAGGGACGCGGGATGATAGTTGGCAATGATAGGCAAAGGTATGGTATTGGTGGGTACCATCCACAAAAAAGCATAAATCTCACGTCACGTCAAGTCATGTTTATTTGTATATCCCTTAATCATAAGAAGTCTCAAAGGGCTGCACAGACCACATATTATAGCAAACTACAGACTATACCATCCCATGATCTAAAACCTACATGAGGGCAAGGAAAAACTCAAAACCTCAACTTGAGGTAAATGAAGAAACTTTGAGAAGGGACGGCACATCAGGTAATCCTCCTTCCAGGATGACCAGGCTGCAATAACAAATAATACATAGATATCGGCAACATAAAATATAGGTCATTCATAAGCTACAGAATAGAAGTATGTTTTAAGCCTAGATTTAAACAGTTTCACTGAGGTTGCAGACCGAATCTCAGTGGGCACAGCATTCCACAGCACCGGGGCCCGAATGGAGAACGCTCTCGAACCTGCGGTTCTCTTCTTGGCTCTTGGGATCACTAGTATACCAGCATTTTCAGAGCGAAGGCAGAAAGTCCATGCATTATTTGTATACTACAAATAGAACCTCAAAATCACTTCTTAAGATAACAGGGAGCCAATGCATGTTAGCTAAAATCAGAGTAACCTGATCAAACTTTCTTGTCTTAGTTAAAAGCCTCGCTGCAGCCTTTCGTACCAGCTGCAGCCTCTTGATTTTGGACTTCGGGAGACCGGACGGTGGTACATTACCGTAATCGACACGGGAGGTAGTGGAAAGGCATTTCCATTACATGTCTCCAATGCAGCAGCACTTGAGAAGAGAAGGTTTTGTTTCCCTTTCTATGCTGCTTTAAATGATGGATCTTTTTTTTTTGTGATCACAAAATATTGGTGGGGACAAAGTAATTATTGTTCGATATTGGTAATGACGTGTCACCTCCGTTCATGCTGAATCTACGCATTCGTCTGTCACATGAAAAAAAATCAAGTATAGCAGCCCAGCATGATTGTGGCATAATGTCTTTAAATGATGGCCAAATGTATTGGGCTCGATTCTCCCTTCTCTCACACTTCATATTTCTTCGCCTTGGTTTTCATGAGATTTTTGTTTGTTTCTTTAACTCTGTTTATCTCCACCTGTCTTCTCATCACCATTGTTTTTAAGGTTTAACTTGACAGTCTGCTACTCTTGTGTCAACACTTCACACTCTGCCAATGAGAGCGCTACGGCCTTCTAGAGTAGTGAGGGTGCAATTGCACTTTATTCAGGGAAAGTTCAAAAAAAAAATCTTTAAGGATCACACGTTCTCACAGAGCCTCGTGCTACCTATTGCTGCATAAGCTGCAGGGTTGAAACTGAAATTGTGTGATGAAAGTTGCGGCTTATATTCAGGAAAATACGGTAGTAGTGACATAGTAACTTACTTAAATTACCTCATGTCCGGTCACTTCTGAAGGTTTCTTCATTTACCTCATGTTGAGGTTTGTGAGTTTTTCCTTGCCCTCATGTAGGTTTTAGATCAGGGGATGGTGTAATAATAGTCTGTGGTTTACAATAATCTCTGGTCTTTGCAGCCCTTTGAGACTCCTTGTGGTTAAGGGCTATACAAATAAACATGATTTGACTTAAGACATGCATAACAAAATGCTATCCCTTTGTGCTAATCAGTAAAAAAAAGGTTGACCTTGTATCAGCTTCTATCAGACAAAATAATTATATTTAAAAAAGCCGCTAGAAAAAGGGTTTAACTCCCAAAGCCAGCCAAACTGAATTTCAAATAATGCGTTTGATTTTGACCCAAAGCTCTGTAATCGTGCTCCGTGACATCCATTCACCGTTCTTTTTTCGCTCAGCTCAAATCAGCGTGGACCTGCAGGTCTCTGAGGCGATTTGGCAGTCTCCGTGTTTCCCTGCAGCCTTAATGAAAATATCAGTCAATCAAAATCTTTTATTATGCTCCCGAAACGTCGCTTATGCTGCGCGTGCCTGCAAACAGAAGCCCCGGACCCGAGAACTGCGCAGGGTCGGGCAAACTTTTTGAGTAGAAATACTACAAAAATACTTTGACAGTAACACTACAAAAAGTATAAAAACATACAACAAAAATTACTATGAAAATATTACAACAGACATACTACAAAAATACTACTACAGTAATACTCCAAAAATACTATCAATGTACTACAACTGAAATACAGCAAAAATAATTATACCGAAATATTACGACAAAAATACAACTACAGGAGCTCTACAAAAATAATACAGAAATACCACTAGAGAAAAAGTACAAAAATACTACTACACAAATATTATGACAGAAATATTACAATACAACTACAGTAACTCTACAAAAATACTACTACTGAAATACTGCTACAAAAATACTACTACAATAACAAAAAAAATATTACTATGGAAATTCTACAAAAAAACTACAGAAATACTACTACGGAAATATTACGACAGAAATACTACAAAAACAATACTCCAGTAACTCTACAAAAATACTATAGATATACCACAAAAAAACTGCTATGAACAGTCTACAGAAATACTACCACAAAAATACTACTAAGGAAATACCACAAAAATACTACTACAGAAATTTTACGACAACCAACTACTGTAACTCTACAAAAATACTGTACTACAGATACTGTATACAACAAAAATACTATGAAAACTGTACAGAAATACTGGAAAAATATTCCAACAGAAATACCACTACAGTAAGCCAAACATACTACCAATATGCTACATAAATACTACAGTATTACTGAAATACTGCAAAAAATAATGCTACAGAAATACTACAAAAACACTGCTACAGAAATATTACAACAGAAATAGTACTGAAATACTACTACAGTTCACGGATCCCTTAACCGCTACAGTCGTTGGGGCACACCTTCTTGTGGTGTGTCCTGGGCAGGTACAGCCTGGTGGCACCCATCCCTCCCCAGGCAACCACACAAATACTACAGATGTATTACAAACATTCTACTATAGAAATACGATCGAGAAATACTACAGAAATACTACAAAAATACTATTATGAAAATAATCCAAAAATAAAACTACAATAATACTACAAAAATCTGACTGTAGAAATTCTAGAAAAATTCTGCAAAAATATTACTATCAAAATACTTCAAAAATACTACTAAGGAAATACTACCAAAAATACTATATCAATATTGCAACAATACTGCTGGTATACAATAAAAATTATACTATTGAAATACTTCAAAAATACTACAGAAATATTACAAAACCACTAAAGTGTGTTACAAAAATTAAACTATGGAAAAACTTAAAAAATACTACAGAAATATTAAAAAAATACTGTAGGTACACTATTAAAATTCTACGATTAAAATACTTCAAAAGATTACAGAAATACTACAAAAGGTAATACTAGAAAAATTGGACTGCAGAAATACTAAAAAACTATTACCAAAATCTGACCACAGAATTACAACAAAAATACTCCAAAAAAATACAACTACAGTAATGCAACAAAACAAGATATCAAATTTACTGCTTACAAGAGGGACCTAATACATTGTTTTGCTTTGATTGTTAGCGTTTTAAAACCAATTTGATGAAAGTCATCTATTTAAAAACAAATATAATACGCAGATATCTGCATGTATATTTATTTATAAATGAAAAAAATTGGATTGCTCTCCAGGGTTGGCCCCTTGACCAAATATTTTAACCCATTGAGGCCTGCCACTTCAAAGGTTTACCACCGCTGCACTAGCAGATTTATGATGTTGTTATTTTTACTTGGAAATTTGACAAAACGTAAAAATGATAAAGTTCAAGCTTTGCTCTTTTCTAATAATTCACTTAAAGCAACCCTCCATAAAACACATATGACGTCTTTTCCCGTCAATTGCACTCACCGGGTTCAATGTTTTTGATTTATGAGAGAACAAATACAAATCTAAGATAATATGACTGGTACGTCACCGGGTACCATAGTCCGAAATAAAGGTTGTTTTGTGGGGCCCATCTGTGACCTGTCATGTCAACGGGGCCACTTCAAGACCCCCCCAGACACCCCCCCCCCCCCCCCCCCCATTTAGCAGTACCCCACAGCCCAACGCCACACGCTGCTCATTTACTGCTACGCTGGTTTTCATAATTAGCACCGCGAGGCCTCATTAAATCCGCTCTAATGAATAAATATTGTATTTCATAGCGTGATTAGCAGATCAGCTCAACGCTGACGCGTCGTAAACAATTACTGGGCCAAATATTCATCACTCCAAAGTGGAAGATCGACGCTATTTCACGCACAATTCTCAAGTGCGCGGCCATTACGGCAATCACAGATTCGGAAGTTTTACCCTTTGACGGGAATTTTGTTTTAATGTTTTTTCTCTGTCTCTAGACCCTTTTGTTTGTTTGGAAACTTTGTGACGTCTCTGGTAGGCGGGACTTGCACTGGTCAGAAAACAGAGGAAAAGAAAGCTGTCGTAGCTGCCAGTTGACGCCATGTTATGTTTTTGTGTACCAGAATCGGAGAAAATATCTTGATCGTGATCGTAGATTCAAGTTTTAGTTTCCCAGAAAAATAAGAGTGTGGATAAATGCAGGAAGGGATGTTTTTTTGTTCTTTAGAAGGCCAAGGACTGGAAGCAGAAGGTCAGCATCTTCTGCTCCGCCATCCATCCCAACTAACTCTTTCAACAGGATGCCTTTTGTTCCAGTGAGGTAAACCAAGAAAAGAAAATGCAGCAGTGGTTTTGTTGCAGGAGCAAATCATATTTAATTTCCAACATGCTATCAAATAATTCCCAGTCCTCTAAATAAGTTGATTGTTTTAACATCCGTTAGTGTACTTCCACCTTTTTCCTTTGGACTGATCAATCCATCATTTTCATGGACTGCAAAATTGATAATTTAATGTTTTGATGTAATTGTCTGTACTTTTAATGTTACCAACCAAGATCCCATCCGTCAGTTTCATTTTGTTGTCTTTGTGTGGGGTATAGGTTTCTTTGGTAGATTGCCAGTAAAACGAAAACTCCCTAAATAAGAGAGTGTTTGTGTTTTAAGTATATTGAACTATGAAAAACGGTTAAAAGAATTCACTTAAAATTGCTCCTTAGCCAATCTCTTAAATTATGAGACTGAAAATGTTTCTAATTCAGTTTTCCTGATATGATTATCTGAAAAATAAATGCGACGCTAAAAATGTGAGAGGGGTTTCAGAAAGGTTCAACTCAGCTCTTCGATTTAATTGGTCAATTAAGTTTTGGTTAGATTCATTTACTGACCAGCGAAATTGTTACAATCCTCCACCTCAGGAAAGATTTAAGTCATATGTGTTGTCATATCTTCAATTTGGCACCATCTCCTCCTCCCTCTGCATCCACCCACTAACTCCACTGTACCATCTGTCATCCCAGCAAAAGGTAAATACAATTGCATTTCTGCTCTATATTTTTTTGTAATGTAATTTAATCAAATAATACTTTTTAACATGTTACTTTGGAGTTTTATTTGGGATCCCAGTATTTTGGCACACATTAGTTACTAATTATTTTTTTAGTTATTTATAATAGATTAGCGGTCGTTCAATTGGCACAAGGCCAAACTCCCATGATGCATTCAAGGATGGTAAGAAATCAGGGTTTCTCCACTTCCATCACAGTTCAAACCGCTCAGTTTTCAGGCCACTGTTGGAATTAAGTACTCCATAACAGAGATTGATGCTCATTGTAGTCAAGGAGAAAAAAATTCATTTTTGCAAAAAAAAAAAATGTCTGCTTGATGAAACCTCCTAGAATCTGATCAGGTTGATCTGGGTGAGGGTTAACTTTGAGTGGCCATGTGAGCGGAAACACCAGAGCGAGCAGAAAATGAGGCAGAGCAGAGTACAGGATCAAATGATTTACAGGTACAAGAATCCCATTAGAGTACGCTAATTGTTTCCACGCCATTTGCGCCGGTTATCTAATGGCCAAGATAAGACCGCTACAGTACATCAGACGGCCGACAAGCGAACCATTATCACTTTTTAAACTGAGATCTACATTTACAACAATGTAATAGACAGCAGGTGTAGCTTAAGAATGGATTCCTGTACATTTGTTAAAAATTGATTTTTTTTTTCACTGCCTTAAATCTCCATGAGAAAATGTCCCATTTTTCCCGAGGGGGAACAAATAAATGCTTTTGAATTCAAATGTGTAGTGACATCAGTCTGTCATTGAGCTACACCATCAGAGGACTGTGACCATAAGGGACGTGTAAGGTTTAATTTCCCCCTCCGGATGTTGAAAACTGCAACAGTGCAATACAATGCGTTAAGACCATGTCTGAACTATAACTAGAGATTTGTTTATACATCGTATATGCACTTGGAAATTTACAGTATCGCCTTATTAATCTTTGAACATGGATTGGATATGAAAGTGTCATGTCAGCCATTGTGTGTCTTCACTTTGTACTTTCACACCGAGAAGCGATGTGGGAAACCTAAAAGTACCATTTCACTAGTTTAACTTAACTCAAAACACATATATATATATATATATATGTAGAACACTTAAAAAAAAATAATTAATTACCGTATTTTCCGCACTATAAGGCGCACCTAAAAGTCTTAATTTTTTTCAAAAGCTGACCATGCGCCTTATAATACAGTGCGTCTTATTTATAGATCAACATTAAATCACAAGGTCTCGCAACTTACGCAACAGCCGCCGACTCGATTTTCCCCCGAACGTGGAGTAGTCCGCGGTGTATGCTGGGATTTATATACCGGCGTTTCATTGGCTAACCAATATGTCAATCATCATTTGAATCCATCGCGATTGGCTGAAGTTATTCAGAGCCTCGGATTGGCTAGAGAGCCAAAACAAACCCTGCAATTGGCCGAAAAAGATGTATCAATCATCCGTTGAATCGATCGCTATTGGCTGAAGTTATTCAGAGCCTCGGATTGGCTAGAGGGCCAAAACAAACCCTGCAATTGGCCGAAAAAGATGTGTCAATCATCCGTTGAATCGATCGCTATTGGATGAAGTTATTCAGAGCCTCGGATTGACTAGAGGGCCAAAACAAACCCTGCAATTGGCCGAAAAAGATGTGTCAATCATCCGTTGAATCGATCGCTATTGGCTGAAGTTATTCAGAGCCTCGATATGGCTAGAGGGCCAAAACAAACCCTGCAATTGGCCGAAAAAGATGTGTCAATCATCCGTTGAATCGATCGCTATTGGCTGAAGTTATTCAGAGCCTCGGATTGGCTAGATGGCCAAAACAAACCCTGCAATTGGCAGAGTTTAGCAATGGCGTAGCAAGCTTGCTAAAGTACATCATAAAGAAACATGTTTTATTAGTCTGTATTTGTAAATATTCTACTCTCCTGGATTTACTTCACTCACTGTTGTAAGAAGACCATGATTGCGTATCATTATTGAACGTGAGAACTTAGGTGAGTTATACGGCTTTATATTTTCCCGGTGTCTAGTTTTAGAACGATCTTGATGTTGCTGTGATGAGTTGAGTGAATTAAACTCAATTCCAAGTGTTTATTGTCATATGCACAGTAAAGTTGCGAGCGAAAAAGTAAATAGAAACTTAGAAATGTTTGGCATTTCTTGAATCCCAAGACTTTAACCTTCCGAATGATATTTGAAATGATGCATTTGAGTGAGATCGTACGGACACCGCATCCGCACGTGTCTACGACACGCATTTGCTTCTTTGCAAGCTTTGGGAATGTTAAGGGGGTAATCAGTTGGACTGAATCATCTGACTGTTTTGTCGACGTTCCCATTGTAGCGCTTTATAATCCGATGCGCCTTATCTATGGAAGATATAGGACCAAAAACTATTTTTTGGGGGTGCGCCCTATAAGCCGGTGCGCCCTATAGTGCGGAAAATACGGTAACTAGATTTAAAGATACCCATCCCCCCCTCAATTAATCCACCTAAAATTAGGTTTTTTTGCATTTGGAAAAAAAAAAAACTGACTTAAACATTTACAAAATCTCTCATATTTTGATATAGGATTTGAGGTGAAGGTTAGTTTTCTAATAAAATAATGGAATTCTTAGTGGGCTGTCTGTGGTTTAAAAAAAAAAAAAAGTTTTTTTTTGTTTTCTGTGCAAGAATTTTAGCCACTTTTACCGGGCATGAAAATGACTCAGGTGTTAAAGGTGAGTGTGGTTCTGATACACTATAGATCAGTAAAAAACATATGGGTCTCTTGACCTGCAGTGTCACTGCACACACACTTTAAGGGTATTACGCAAAATCAAAGTAGGGATTAATCAAAGTGGTTTGTCATTTTTAACAGAATTTAGGCTATAGAGCTGTCTACGGACCACTCTTTGAAAGGGCACCAGTCAAAGGTGAGATGTACCTCGCCATACTGGAAAACTGGTTCATGGATAAAATGAGTGAGTCTGGTGACTTCCGTTTCCAAATGGATGGGGCACGACACCACACTAAACCCTCAGGGTTAGTCAGTTTCTGAACACAACACTGCCATAGTCTCGGCTGATGATCACAATCTAATGTCCTGGTCACTCAGATCTCACTCAATGAGTTTTAGTTTTGAGGGCATTTGTGAAAGGATTGTTTATGTGGCCCACATTCCACAAGCCTGATGAGATGAAGGCCCGGAAAACAAGCTGTTGCAACCATTGACAATGCATGCTGGGACATGTTTGGCATAAATTCGGCTGGATGTGTGTTGTGCGACCAATCGTGCTGAAATTGAATATTTCATGCAAAGAATGATTACAAACTTTCTGAATTCACCAGATGTGGTTTTGTATTCTTATAGTTTCCAAGATATTTGATGCCATATTGTGCCCAAGACTTTTGGGACACAGTGTGTATAAAAACAATTTACCTACAAAGCAAATGTGTACACTCTAGACCCAAGTGGTTTTCAACTGTGGGAATTGTACAACCAGCTGAATTGTCACAGAATGGTTAATAGTTTCACTTTAAAAACGAAAAAGGAAACGGTTTAGCATTCAAGTTTTATCAACTTTAAAATTGAAAACAGCAATTTGTGCAAGTGTATTTTCAACTGGAAAAAAGCACCTAAAAGTAAAGATAAAAAAAGGAGGGAAAAAAATTGCAAGTTATCCCAGATGATCAGTGGAGCTTTCCAGCTTTCATAGTGTCAAAGTCTGTGGTCCAGAGTCTCCGACATTACTCGGTGTTGCTCTCCTCCATCTCTTTCTTCAAGCTAAACAGAAAGTAATAGGTCACTACAAGCTCATTTCAAAACAAAAATAAATACAGTGGCCCCTTTACATACGGCTCGAGCTATCTGGAAATTCCTTTATCTTGAACAAATTTTCCTCATAAGAAATAACTGAAATGCAATTAATTCAGTCCTGGCCTCCCCCAAAATCATTCAAGTTAACCCTATATAGCTTTAAAACACGTCTCCCTGATCAACAAAACACTTAAATAATAGTCGAACATAATACAGCAATAAGATATTAAAATAAAACGAATTTATAAATACATAAAAAAAGCAGTGTTTTGCAATTACACAATCGCAGTATTGATTAATGTTAATCATACAGCCCTAATGCACAGGTAAAGAAGTGGAGAGCCTGTTTAACAGTTACACTTAAACCTATCAGAATGCACTATGCAATTTATATTCAATTTTTAGCATTGAGAGTAACGATTGTGTTAATGGGATATGCTCAAATGCAGGGGTCTTAAACTCGCAGCCCGAGGGCCAATTGCAGTCAACAGGATGAGTTTGAAGCCCCCGCCTTAATATGAAAGTTAAAGGGGACAGTAAGTCTTATTTTACTACTAGATGCCGTTGTATTATGTCTTGCTGCCGAAAAAGAATGCACAATAGAATAAGACAAAATCAGGAGACTAAGTGACAAACGCACCTTATTACTTTTGAAAAGAGAAATAAGGAGGAAAAAAAATACAAAAAGTTAAAGTAAAAAAAAAAAATTGCTTTACATTTTTGTCTTTTTTTCTCTCTAATTCCATTTTTCTTTCCATTTTGTTGGCTTTCTTTTCCTCTACTTTCTTATTCCCTATTTTTTTTTCCTTCCGGAAAAAAAAGTAGCCTTTTCCCACCCTTTTTTTTTAAAAAAAAAAAGGCTGAATAAAAAGGGCAGCCTTTTGGTCACTTGCAGTCTCGGTAGTTTGGAGTCTCTCTTGGAGTCATTTTGGGTTGCACTACACATCACAATGACATCGAGTGGACAAATCTAAAACACGGTCCCTTTAAGAACAGCAGAATCTTTATCAGCGCTGTTTTTGTAGAAAACCCCTTTTGGCTTAACCTCACCTAGATCCTAGCTTCAGCAGCACCCAAATCAATTGAGTTGAGACCCTCGCTCAAATTATTTTTCGTATATCATCTGTACTACTGTGGTATAGTTATTAAGTGTTGGTGCCCTCACCATTGCAACCCGGGTTTGACTAGTTGCAAACAATACCTTGCAATTTACAGATCGGCTGATTAGTCACTCCACTTTAATATGCAGTGAGACTATAAAGTAGCTCTTACTGCAAGCTCAATTCTATGCATGTTATAGGCCTTAATTATGGAAACTACCGTATTTTCTGCACTATAAGACGCACCGGATTATAAGGCGCTACAATGGGAACGTCGACAAAACAGTCAGATAGTTCAGTCCAACTTATTACCCCCTAAACATTCCCAAAGCTTGCAAAGACGCAAATACGTGTCGAGAACACGTGCGGATGCGGTGTCCGTACGATGTCACTCAAATGCATCGTTCCATCATTCGGAAGGTTAAAGTCTTGGGATTCAAGAAATGCCAACCATTCCTTAGTATCTGTTTTCTTTTTCGCTCGCAACTTTACTGTGCATATGACAATAAACACATGGAATTGAGTTTAATTTAAAAATAGACAATTTATTCCATCTGAAACAAGATACAGGGACAATATAAAAGCCGGAGTAGCTCACCGAAGTCGGTGTGTTCATAATAATGTGCAGCCAATGTCCTCTTAAGATCCGTGAGGGTAGTAAATCCAGGAGAATAAATTATTTACAAATACAGAATAGAAAAAAATGCTTTCTCTATGCCGTCAGCCACGTGCTATACACATTCATCTTTTTCGGCCAATTGCAGGCTTTGTTTTGCCGTTTAAGCCAATGCCAGCCTGTAAATGATAAAAAGGATCCACCCCTTGACCTCCGAATAACTTTAGCCAATAGTGATCGATTCAAATGATGATTGACACATTGGTTAGCCAATGAAACGCCGGTAAATAAATCCCAGCATACACCGCGGACTACTTGGCGTTCGGGGGAAAATCTAGTCGGCGGCTGCAAGTTAGTTGGAAAACTTTGCAATTTTAAAATTGATCCATAAATAAGGCGCACTGTATTATAAGACGCATGGTCAGCTTTTGAAAAAAAATAAAGGCTTTTAGGTGCGCCTTATAGTGCGGAAAATACGGTATTTCTAAAGACTATTTGGGGAAATGAGCCTTGAGGGTAAGTAGAGTAGCCACTGTGAATAACAAAGAAAACAGATTATACCTTCTCAGATAGGCATGCACGTTATCAAATCCATGATATTTAGCCAGGTAGACAAGCACTCCAGTGGCACATCGGCCTTCGCGGGCACGACAAAAGCTGCAGTTGCAGATCCCCCGGCATGGCGGGCAACGCCATTCCTGTTAGCAAGGGACAACGAGGCACTCGTTAAAAGACTTGTCTCGTGATGACCGCGCTGTTTTTGTTTTTCCGCCACTCACAGCATCCAGCAGAGCATCGCGAACTTCCTCCCCGTATCGGTTACGAAGGCAAGGCCCGCAGAACTGGCCGCGGACGCCCACGCAGTCAGGGTTACGGCAGTTGGTCTTGGTGTCTGTTGTTTTCTGCCGGCACTGGTGGCAAGTACTCCCCTTTAGGGCGGTAAAGAGAAATGATTTATCAAAAACACTCGAAAAGAAAGTAATACTTTGGCACCGTTTTGTGGCATTAAACCATGTTAAGATGGAGCTTCATTTCGGGCAAATTGTGCGTTTCACTGCAATTTGAGGTCCGAGGAATCAAAACCTCAATGGTCAAGGCCAAAAGATTTTGGACTGAGTTGATAAACTTCATTCAGACAAAGGTAACTTTTAAAAGATCGTCTATGCATTGAACTATGTTTCAGTAGAGTTTGATATATGACAAAAATAATGATTGATTGCAATTTGATGTCCCAAGAATCCAAACCTCAAAAATTTTAAATGGTTTAGTGCAGCCCATTAGCTCGTATAAAGCCTCTGGAAATGATTTCATTATGATAAATCACCATCAAATGGCAAGGGTGGCTTTGATCAGATCTTTGTACACACATCGAGACAGCCTCCACTTCTTAGTTTTGCCTCTTATATCCAGCAAAGGAAGTGGGTAGGGGCGTGCTCATATGGTGAGCAGGTAGTGAAGGAGTTTGTGAGAAATCGTGTGATTACGTCACAGGAAAACATTGGGCGCTGATATGTTCAGGCATAAGCGAAGTGTTGCAATAAAATGTTATTTTGCAAGAAAATTACCCTTGTGTTTATGGAGAGAATCTTTTAGATATTTGCAAAACGCTTGAAAACGAGGACTTCAATGTTCAATGTTGTTTACTTACCAATGCTAAAAGCTAGAAACATGTCTAATGAAAGATGAGGGTTGAAGTTTTCTTCTCATATGTCCTTTGCCAATATAGCTACGGATCTAAATTTTCTGTAGGCCTTCAAAAATGAGGGAAAACAGCAAACATTTGCTGGGACTACCCATTTGAGAAAACTTAAGGAAATACAAGCACAATGGTGCATATACTAAGACATTACTAAGCTGTAAAATAGAAACAGAAGGAAGAATGGGTTCCTCACAAGAAATGTCACCGGGTATTTGAATTTCTCAAAGACGTATTTAAAGTAATTAAGCATTATTCACGTATTTAAGAAAACAAGCACACGACACGCTTCTGCTGTACTTACCGAGACAGTATTATAAACTTTCTCCCTCACGTTGTAGCAGATGCGTTCGAGGTCCGCCTCAGTGACCTCGTCCACGGCCCGCACGACGTGAGGCAAAGCCTTGGGGCCGTAGGACGAGCGCCTACGCACCTGAACGGCCCAAAAAAAGACTAGCCGTTAGTTGAGGCGCTGTCGTAGACGAACTGACTTGAGTAGATGCCACTCACCGGCTCGTCCACCTCTTCGTAGAATCGGCTCCTGCGCACCAGACTGAACTTGTCCTCGGGTTCTTCTTCTTCAGACGCCGGGCTGGGAGGCCCTTCCACGAGAGTTCGGGAGCGAGTATGTGGTCGGGAGAGACGCTCCGAGGTTCGGGTCATTTTGGGGGGAAGGGAGCGCCGGGGTGCACGGCGAGTCTGAAAGAAATGAGTGTTATTATTACGAGGATGTCATTTGATGCGACTATCACACGGTGTTTCCCATACCAGAGGAAAACCCTGGCAGGCCATGATGATTTATTTCAAAATGATCACAATTAAAGCAGAGTGATATAGTAGATCCCCGTTTTAAGCACTTCATCTGATATTTAGTTTTGTAGTACAGATGCTCCCCTACTTGCGAAAAACGGTCGATACCAACATTTTTGGGGAGATGTCGAAAAATATCCAGACATTGCTGCAAGTTAGATTATGTATTGTGTGCACATTTTTCCAAATGCAGGACAGTACTGCAGTGCTTCTTTCTGCCACTACCGGCGTGTGGCGCTGTGAGAAGTTACCCAGCATCCACCCAGAGGAAGAAATCCTCTTCCGAATTAGTGTGTATACATTTTATATTGTATTTCCAGCGCGCTAAGAACTTTAACATTTTTAATGTTTAATATTTTCAATATGGTTGTTGTAAAGTGTAAGGAAGAGGTAAGCCGATTCTTTTGAAATGGTAGTGGAATAAGAAAGCTAGATGCGGTTGAGAAAATGGTTGGATTGTTTTTTTTTCATCCACTCTTCCATTGAGGAGGATGTGTTGAAGCCCGTCTTCCATTTAAGTTAAACTTAAGTTTATAGAGCATATTATTTTATGAAATGTTTATTTTTAGTACAAAACAATACAAGTTACTGTTACTAGTTCTGTAGTATAACCGCTGTTCTATTTTCGTATTTTTATAGCATTTCTACAGAAGTAGTTTTGGCATTACTTAAGTTGTTTTGGGTATTTTTGTAGTATTGCTACGGTAAAATATATCTATAGTATTACTTGAGTATTATTTTTGTAGTATTTCCATAGCAGATCTTTTGGAAGTTTTACTGCAGTTGTATTTTTGCAGTATTTCTGATATTTCTTTAGTGGTAGTTTTGTATTATAGTATGTACTGTCAAAATAATTTTGTAATATTTCTTTCCAAGTGTTTATGAAGTATTTCCAAAGTAGTAATTTAACAATATTTCTGTAGAATGCTTGTATTTCCATAACAGTATTTATGTCTTCAGTATTTTCAGTAATACCGTAGTTATTTTTGTAGTATTTCTGGGGTTATGTTTCTGTAGTAGTATTTTTTGTATTATGGATTTTCCTTTTGAATGAGAGCAAAAATAATACGGTGTCCGCGCTTTTAGGCACTACATTTGATATATAGTTCTGTAGTAACTTAGTAATTCTGCTGTACGTACAACAGGGACAAATTGCGCACCCATGAAAATCTTGCTTTAGTTAGTAGTACTTAATTAGCTATTGGCATATTTTCAACACTAAAGTCTGCCTGGCTGCAATTTGCCCACCCCTGATCCAAGTAAATAAAATATTTATACAGTTCTAGGAGTTTCTATATAATAAACAGTGGGGTTTTAAGCATAGACAATTAAAGTTTGTGTTTTAAAGTAAAACAATATACATATTTGGCTATAAAATGGATACTCAGTCACCTGTTGAAGGAAAAACACACATTTGACAAGCACTAAAGTATTTTTCACAAGGAGCAGCTAAAAGTAACAATAGCGGCTAAGAAACTGACATGAGTGGCTAGAGAAGGATATTGTGGAAAAAAAAATTGTTATTTTACCGTTGTGGAGGGAGATGTCATATGTTTTGGGAAGAGTCCTGGTACTTTGTTGATTTCCGCCATTAGCCTAGCAAGCTAAAAACAAAAAAGGGCGGAGTCGTCACCCACATGTCAGATCAGAATGTTTTAAAAAAGCTTTTAGTTTACCATCTCCTTGTTCTCCTTAATGTTCAAGGCTCTCTTGGCCATAAAGTTCTCCTCTTCTTCGTCAAAGTCCGGCACTTGAGGTTGATGGAGGGGTTCGGAAGCAGGCCTCTTGGCCCCCGCCTTCCGGGAGGGGAAAGTAATGGCCACTTTCAAAGGGTTGGACCTACGGCCCCGTCTCGCCGGCTCAAAAACAGGATCTACTTTCTGTGAGGAGAGAATATATTTTTGTGTATTTGATCCTGGGAGGGAAAAAAAATCCCACTGTACTTTGAACTCACCATAGCTTTCATCTGAGTGTTGATGAGCTCCTCCTCAAAGCCGTCGCAAGCATCTTCTTCCGGAGTTTTGACCCTGGTTGGTCGGGATCTATTCCTCTACGGCACAGAATGATGTTGTAAGCGCTAGAGCTCAACCAATTATCAGAACAAATATTTGAGAATATGACAGACATCGGTATCAGCATTTTTATTCAACCAGCCCATTATTAAGGCTCAGATGAAGCAGAGCCTCTCTCTCCCGGCTTTTGTCTCAGTCGCTACCTACCCAGAGTCTTATGATTAGATAAACAACCGAGGTGTAGAAGGTAGACACAGAAAACTCCCCTGAAAATGTACTAAACATTCCAGTGCTCTACAGCTTACGACGAATATTAACTTTACAATGAGTAGGAGAATAAAATTAAAGCAGTGTCCACCATATTGAAATTTTTAAAAGCCCGTTTATGGATTACGAGAGAGGACTCTCCAGTTGACCTGACATAAATGTTTTTGGAATGTGGGATGAAACCAGAGTGTTGGAGGAAACCCATGCAAGCACAGGGGGAACACACAAACCCCGCACAAGAAGGTTGGTAGCTGGACTTGTACCCATAACACTCTAACCACTTAACTGCCGTGCCGCCCATTTTTGGGTATTTTGTTTTTCTCAATTACGCTCTTCGGCATTGATATGGAAACTGCCGTGTAATAGCGTCAAGCAGTCACTTGGCAAGTTTGTGGGAAACGGTAGTTTTTGGTCAAAACACTTATTTTGCTTCTCCCTTTAGCACCACTGCAAGCCTTGCGACACAGAGTGGATAAATACGGTAGTGTATCGCTGAATCACAAAGTCCTTACAAACCAAATGCAGAAACAGAAAATAATTGTGAAATGTAGTTCAGCCAATAGCATGTGGGCATTTTTAAGATGTTGGGACGCAAACCAATAGCAGACCAGTCTCTTATACCATGTTGACCAATTGCGAACAGGCATATTGTAGATGTAACACGAACACAGCACAGTTGGATTTTTCTAAGGTTTTTGGGGACATAAAATAATCTCTTGTTTATGTCTGTGCAGCCCTTTGAGACTGTGATTTAGGGCGTCACAAATAAAGATGGCTTGACTTAAAACGTGCAGTTAAATTTGTTTTAGGGAAACAAGTTCAAGTGGAGACTGATATGTTAGGTATTATCATAACACTAGTTCGTCGATAAAGCGTTTGTGATTGAGAGCATAAAAAGCATGTGAAAGTGGAAGGCTGGGTGATTAGCTGGTATCATAACATTAGTTTGTTAATCTGGCACTCAACAGGAGTGCCCACACTTTTCATTTCGCGAGCTCTGTTGAAATGTTGATGCACTTTGTGTTTTAGGGTAATACAAGACATGTTCCTTGTATAGACATTTTTTGTATAGTTAAATGTAAAACCCATCAGGGAGCCATTTCAGTTGTTATGTACCTTTAAAAGAGTTGCTGCTAAGCCTAATTTTAACTCCTATACAGTAAGTTTTTGGTTTAAGTGAAAGATTAGTCATGTTAGTTGTGTTTAAATTGTAATTTATTTACAGTAAAAAAAAAGGTATGAGAGCTAATGAGGTTTTAGAGGAATTTATGAACAAATATTTTTGTTTCTTTTTGCATTATTCAAGACTTCTTACGCCACATTTTAAGCTTTCACATCAAATGAATATCAGCTACAAATATTGCTTTATCAGCCTCCTCTTAATAGTAATAATCCGTATCGGCCCTGAAAACCTCATAGCGACCGATCCACCCCTCAAAAAAACAACATGCTATTACCGTGTTAGCAACGCCTCCATCCGAGCCAAAACTGTCGCAACTGTCATCAGAGGACGAAGAGGACGTCTCCACGGCAACCAGGGGGACGCTGCGGAAGCTGCGCAAACTCATCCTGGTGGGGGCTGCAGTGCTCTGTACAAAAGTCAATTAAATCGGATTTTTAATTGAGTGGTGTTAAGAGTTTTGTGCTGTTTCAAAAGCACCCATATTATCTAGGTTTGGAATAAAAGGGGTGATCATAAAACACAAAGTTAGGAGAAAAAATGTACTTGGTAGTATAGACAAGAAAGGGGAGGGGTGTCGTGGGACCACTGGGTTAAAAAAAAAAAAAAAAAAGGCCAGTAAGGGGAACACAAACAATGCATTAGGCAAATATGATTTCCAATTTTTAAAATGTGCATTTATAATTAATTCAACAGGCAGATATTTCCATGTTATTTATCATATGCTTTATTTAATTTTATCAAATAGTTCATCAGACTAGTTTTAAAAACACTTTGAAGCAAATCATTTGATAGTGTGTTAAAAAAATGTTTTTTGTTGCATGTTTAATCAATATTTTGATAGAATAAAATGTAAATACAGAAAACTACACAATACATTTTTATTGAGACAAAAAACATTAAAGAAGGGAAGAAGAGTGGGGTGACTCTGGAGAAATTGTATTTTATTTTGCGAAGTGCTCATCTTGGGATCAAGCGGTCGCAGGTTCGATTCCCTGCTCCTCCGTGTTATATGTCGAAGTGCCCTTGGGCAAGAAACTGAATCCCTAATGCCCCCAATAAGCAGGTAGTTGCCTTGCATGGCTGACTCCCTATTGGTGTGTGTGTGTGTGTGAATGGGTGAGTGTGAGGTGAGTGTGAGTGTGCACTATGGGAGGTCTTCATTGACTTAAAAAGCGCTATATAAATGCAGAACATTTACCATTTGATAGATATCTTAAATACATGATGAAAAAAAATGCCAACAGAGAAAGTTTTACATTATATGGAAACAATGCAGTACTCAATGTTTTACGAAAATGTATATTTTGCATTGGATGGGGGCACAATTGCGACAAGAGCGGCCATAAAATCAACACATTTTTCATAGAACTTTCACAATTTTTGAGGGCCTTGATTAAAAAACCCTATATGGCCTGCAGATTAGTTTAGCGACCTCTAGTCTACCCCCATAAAGTACATTTTTGCCTAATACAGTATTAAGTGTGACTCAAATGTAATAACTGTACCATAGGCTACTATCTGGAAAAATATAATGTTCTGGGGTGGCCATAAACTTTCAGAAACAACGTAAGGAAGAATTGGACACGTGGACATTCAAGATATGATATAAATTCAAAAGCCTTAAGCGTTATAACTGAAAAATAACCTGAAAATAATCAAAAAGGGATTTGCTTTACATTTAATATTGAACAACGACGTATAACCGTACCTAACTTAATAAAATAAAGTCCTGTATATTTTGGCAGGCCATATTATTATTTTATAGACGCTAATCAAACATCTAATTTGGTAAAGATTGTGGCGACTAGTTTAAGATTCTTCTAGAAGTTTATGGGGGGGAAATAGCAAAACATTAGTTGCAGTATGCAAGGGCAAATACCAGCTTTAGCGACACAAAGGGGAACAAAACAAGTTTTACCTTCGATCGTGTGCAAGGCATTTCTATTTCTTCTTTTCGACAAAAGTTGTGGGGCGCAGAAAGTTGAACTGCTTCCCTGCTCTTCTCCAGAATTTTGAATGGAACAAAAGCACATCCGGCGAATAGAGCGCGCGCTCTTTACATTCGTTTCCCGCGCCAGAGAAAAGGTCCTGGAAGCTAAACAACAACAGTGGAATCGATGTGACGAAATACTTCGTATTCCACTTGAATATTCAAGTAAATATTCTCATATCTAATTCCCAAGGGATAAAATGTTTCTGTTTCGTCGTATACAAACTCAAACCATTTCTAAAAGCCGTAGAAATTTTGAAACGGTTTTATGCAGCTTCCATGTGTTATGGAGTGGCGCGAATTTTTTACTATGAGATTTGCATAGAAAGCGGGTAAAAGAGGTTTTTCCCTCCAATTTGATTCCCCTGCATTTGACACTATAGGTGAGCGAAGCTTGGATTTTAGCTGTTGATACCGATGTCAATACTTTTCTTGAAAATCTCATAATAATTGAACACTCGCGTTTAAAATTACGATGAACGCAGCACAACTACTTTAGGCAACAAAATGCTTCATTTCCTATTAAAATAAATAGCAAACTTGAAATAAAAACAAATATTTCTATTACTATAAGTGATTTAGCTCAAAAGCCAAGAGTTGAAGCAAAAGAGCAGCAATGTACCGAAACTACAAACTGTTTAACAGGGGTCAGGAACCTAGGGCTCATGAGCCATATATGGCTCTTTTCTGGAGTACATATGGCTCAGAACTAAAATAGAGCTTGTTTAATATGAAAATAATTTATCTACTAGTGGCCCCAATAGTTGCTCACGAATTACTAAGTAAATGATCTTATCACATCAAGGTTTGGTCCATTATTTATAGGACATAAATTTTACCACAGTTTCCAGTCAAGGTTTCACATCAACAGACCCTGTTATGGCTGTAAATCGCTAATTAATCCTTAATACGGAAGCTCATTAAACAATCTATGTTCACCATTGAGACACTTTTTGATGAAAAGGCACAGAACAAACTAACCCAAAACAAACGTTTTACCCAGAAGCCCTAGCAAAGCATTAGAGCAATTTGATTTGATGAGCGGTAGGAATAGGCGGAGCTATAGACAGGGCAAGCGCGCTTTCTCCTTTGCCAAGGGCCATCTGCACTGGAGGTAAATAGTTGGTATCCTCATTTGCAGTATTTTGTGACATTTTAAAAAAATAACTTTGCTTGCACCTTGTTTTAAAATCATTATTTAAGACAAAAATGAATAACAACCCTTTTAGGTAACAGCAGGAGGGTGACAAATTCTAAGTAGTATATTTATATTGACATAGGCTCTGGCATAGTTACTATTTCATAGATTTTATCAAACCATGAAACATTACTCAATGAAAAAAAATGTGCTGAAGAATTAGTTTTGTTTGGAAAGAGGGTTTGGCGATTTTGTCTTCAAAAATATGGTGAGGCTCGCTAAAAAATTTAAATATTTTTGCTTTTACAGCTCTTATGGTCAAAATGGTTCCAGACGCCTGGTGTATAACAATGTCAAAAGACAACTAAAACAATCCATTGTGCAATATTTAAATGATAACGTCAGTAATGCAAATATCATGTATATCTTATTGGCTCTGTTGCCATAGTGTCAAGGGATTACAGGTTTTTGTTCAGGAACAGTAACATGCTTACATTTTTGGTAGCAGCTGGTTGCTCTCTGCAGGGTGAGCTTTCTTCATGTGTTAATGTAAATTTGTGGTCTTGCCACAAAGCAGACAACTTTACCACACTTGGCATTGTCCTTTTCTGTAGCTGCTGCACTTCCTATTTGCCTCTGTCATTTTTAGCTTCTGGTAGGGAGTGGGTCATTAGATTTGTCCTTTCTCCCTGGGAGGCTCGATGCAGCAGTAGGCCAGGTAGGGAGAGGTGCTAAAAGTGTGCCTGTCAGTCACTACTCAGGTATGAATTTTGATAAAGGCCAGGGGCACTGGATAAGAGAAAAAGGCTTTGCGATCTACATAGAGAAGCGGCACTTTGACGAAATTGGTGGAGAAGCAAAGTATCGATCCCAGGACAATAGTATCAATCCAAACATTATTTTAAGTATTGGTAATATTGATATTCAGATATCTTGTTTTTCTTTACTGAGTACAGTTATGGTGGTGACATCTCACGCACAGTACGAGTACGCTGAATTTTCCCCAATGGAGATATTCTACCATATATATTGGCATCCAAGCTAAATTTACAACTATATGTGTATATGTGCATATAAATGGAAGGAAGCGCATGGGGTGGGGGACATGGCTTATACAGGAACAACAAACCAGCGGTAAATCATTTGCACAAATGTGAGAACAGAATTAACAGTAAAAGCTTGCTGAATTTTTATTTTTGAAATTCTTTTTAAAATACATCATGCCTAGAGAAACGAAAAGAAAACCTCTTGGACAGTACCAAGAAATGGAGTGGTTTGGAGATGAGGCAAAATGGATATGGAGTGTCCTGTCTAAGTGTTCATTACAAAATCCAAGAAACATGACGGATTCACCGCCTCCACAAGTTGGTGTAGACGTTTTTTTCTATTTATTTTATAATTGGCTATTCTAGAGCAGTTTTAGGGAGTCGGCTGCTATGTGAGTAAATTTGGTCATCCGTAACAAGATTCAGTGCTTGACAAAAGGTGCATTACCTTGTCGAAGCACTCTAGTTACTTCCAGAGTAACCTTCAACTTTTGGGTGTCTGTAATTTCGGGGGTAACGGAATAACCGGTACTTCTTAAATGAAGTAACTGTAACTTCCATCCATCCATTATCTGCACCGGTTATCCTCAGTAGGGTCGCGGCGGTGCTGGAGCCCATCCCAGCTATCTCCGGGCAGTGGGCACGGGACTCCCTGAACTGGTCGCCACAGAGACAGGCAATTCACTCGCTCATTCACACCTAGGGACAATTTGGACCGGCCAACTCACCTAACCAGAGTAAACCCACGCAAGCATGGGGAGAACATGCAAACTCCACACAGTAAGGTTTGATTTCATGACCTTAGAACTGTGCCGCACATGCGCTAACCACTGCACCGCCGTGTTGCTCTAACTGTAACTTGTTTTCAGTAACGTGCCCAACACTGATTTTCATGAGTTTGTTTTTTTAATTAATAAAAATACTGTTTTGTTTTAATATTAAGTGCTATATGCTTACTTCCTGGGAAAAAGCTTTGAATAAATACACTTTGCGATTAAATAAGGCTCTTTGGCATGTCGTTTTTATAAATATGATTTGAGAATGATTAAAATACATATACAGAAACCTGAGTAAAAAATAATTCATTCCTCTTGTAATAAAATTTGTATCTACATGATAAACCCGTTCATTCGCGGTCGGTGTTAAATCCTGCCCCCGGCGCCACGTCCCCCCTGCCCTACTCCTCTCCTGGGTTGACTTCTGAGCGCTTTATTGCTCTGTCGCAGCGACTTTTTATGTCGTTCCACTTTGATCCAGCCTCCGTCGTTTGCCGTTTTGGCCTCCTCGCCTTCTTCCTTTGGGATTTCCGTCACCGACACGATGCCGGGTATGAGGCGGGGGCGGACCTGTGTCGCCGCGCTGTAACTGTTGGACCTGGGTCTCGGTACTTGGCGAGGACTTTTACCGCTTTTGTTGACGTTTTGGCTCACTCTTGCATTGCTCCTCCCTTGACCGCTACCGAAAAACCCTTGCCTCCTGTACTCGAGTATTACTCCGGCGCTGAGGGGCCGTTCTTTCTCCGGGACGCCCTCGGATGTGGTGCTGCAGGGGCTGCTGCCTTTTGAGCCCAGGTAGAGCGTCGAGACTTTGGCGGAGAGGTTGGAGTTCGGCGAGGAGCTTCGAGAGTCGTTCCAGGGTGCGGAAGGAGATCGGACGGGAGAACGTCGAGCGGCGGCGGCATAAGAGGACGCTTGGCTTTCGTGCACCGAGAGGAACTGAGGGAGCGTGCGCGCTTCCGAGGTGGTGAGGGTGGCGAGGGCGGCCGAGGGACGTTGCGTTTTATGCCGGACGATCTGACGCAGACGCACGCTGCGCATCCACGATTCGTCGATGTCTGAAAGAAGTTAGAGAAATGGCGTGGAACTCAATAAACAGTCAATTTCAATGTTTACATGCAGGGAATAGTGTGATTGGAACCAGTATTCCAATTGTGTGAAGCCATATAAACAGAAATCTAATTCAGGTTTGAGTGCAAATACTCTTAATACAGGGTTTGGGAAACTATGGCCATATATGGTTCTTTTCCTGACTACATCAGGCTGGAAGATAAATTATTTACTTTATTGTTACAGGTGAAGTTGATTATAGCACGTGTGAAGCCTAGATGACAACAAATTGGGTTCGATTCAGTACATACAGGGCAGTCTCAACTACAGTTTACAAAGTGACACACTGTAAATCGCTTAAGAATCATTTATATGAAAGCTCATTCAACAGTGTATGGTTACTGTTGAGACACTTTTTGATGAAAACCCACAGAACAAACTGTAAAAACCTGAAAACGCAATTTGGTTGGGTGAGTGGAAGGAATGGGCGTAACAACACACAAAGCGTGTACTCATATCCCTCGCCCAGCGCCATCTGCACTGAAAGTAAATGCTTTGGTATCCTTGTTTGCAGTATTTTGTGACATTTTTACAAAAGAACACTGCTTGCAACTTGTTTTGAAACCATTTTTGAGGATAGTCAAATAGAGCCTCTACACTCAGACGCATGACCCTTGTCAGGGTAAGCGAATTTGTCAAGAGGCACGGCATCCTGGCCCGCCTAAAATGAAGTGTACGATTATGGCTGTGATCCATTATCCAGAGTTGCTGATTAGTGAGCGCTGGGGCATGCAATGCATTTTTGGGTTAGGCAGCTGGAGTGTACCATTGAAACCCGTCTAAAATGCACTCAACAGTTTTTGCTGCAACCCATTATCCCCAGTTGACTATTGCTGAGAGTGGGGGCCAAGAGAGCACATTTGTGTCATAATTGGGCGTTTTTTTTTCTTATCGCATAAAATGAAGGTTTGACCTTGTACGGGAAGTTCATGCTTAAAGACCCTGGAATATGGCAGATATTAAATAGTTTTGCAGAGAAAACGTATATCTGTCTGATATATAAAACTGGCTTGATGATACGAAACTTATGTGAGTGATAAATAAGACATTGCTAAAATGCTTCCTATGCTGTTTCAGTCGGATGCAGAGATATAATTCATGCATTTGTTACCTCCCATCTCGATTACTGTAATGCACTACTCTCCGGTCTCCCGAACTCCAAAATCAAGAGCCTTCAGCTAGTACAAAATGCTGCAGCGAGGCTTTTGACTAAGACAAGAAACTTTGATCACATTACCCTGATTTTAGCTAACCTGCATTGGCTCCCTGTTAGCTTAAGATGTGATTTCAAGGTTCTCTTGGTATTATACAAAATCATACATGGACTTGCTCCCTCATATCTTTCAGATTTGATTTCCCCCTATGTTCCGGCCCGGAGCCTTCGTTCTGAAAACGCTGGTCTACTGGTGATCCCAAGAGCCAAGAAGAGATCCGCAGGTTCGAGAGCGTTCTCCATTCGGGCCCCGGTGCTGTGGAATGCTCTTCCCCCTGAGATTCGATCTGCAACCTCAGAGGAAATGTTTAAATCTAAGTTTAAAACACACTTCTACTCTTAACATATGAATAACTTATATTTTATGTTGACAATATCTGTGTATTATTTGCCCTCATGTAGGTTTTAGATGAGGGGATGGTGTCATAATAGTCTGTAGTTTGCAAGAGTCTTTGATCTGTACAGCCCTTTGAGACTCTTTGTGATTAAGGGCTATACAAATAAACATGACTTGACTAGAAGACACAGACATCAACAAGGGGGCAAATACCTTTTTACGGCACAGCAGCTAAAGATGGCATCCATTTGAGTAATGAGGTTTGACGTGCTAACCCCTCCGATTGATTTTCTAGCAAACGCCATGTATACGCGGTTATGACTATGTCACTAGTCTTGCAAATGCTTCAATCGGATTGCTCCAAAAATCCCAATTCTGAACCCATACAGACTACTCCTTGCATGTGAACATATTGATTGCTAATTTGACATCTTACCCGAGTTGGTCCTGGAGCTCAAGTCAAAGTGAAGCGGTGCGGGTTCGATGACGAGCTCTACGGTTTTGATGGCATCTGGCACGCCGGTCTGACTCCATATCAAGGGGCAGCTGTGTCGAGTTGACTTTGGTAACCTGACATTACTCTAGATTGACACGTAACCAAAGTTACTTAAGAGTTATTTGCACCCAAAAAACTACATATCAAACAAACACACAAAACATACCAGTATTGCTCAAAAAGATGTTTTTTTATTTTTTTTAAAATACACATTTGCAAAGGTTTTCGTGTTGTAAACTTGTCATCTCCAAATGGCCAATTTTGGAAACGCATAAACTTACCCTTAGAAAAACAGAAAGGGAAAACTGGGGACAACAGTGGCACAAAAAAACACATTTTGATTTAAAATACCTTTATAACTCTTTGGGGGCCGGCCTGCGGGCTTTAGTTTGCTCACCTCAGGTCTAGATTGTGCTTAAAAAATGTTTTTTCCCGCATTAATAAGAGGGCCCCAAACTTAATGGACTTTCAAGTCCCTCCGAGGATTTTCTATGGGCTTGAGATTTGGAGACGGGCTAGGCCACTCCACGATCTTGAAATGCTTCTTACAAAGCCACTCCTTTGGTGCCCTGGCTGTGTGTTTTTTAGAACGAGAAGAATTTAATTTTATTGTCATTCTTTGTAACCATGCACACAGAACGAAATGTCGATACACCTGACCCGTACATTTAAACTGTAGCGAGCCGATGCAGTCGCAGCCAAACAGGGCGCCGCCATTTTAGACCCAACTGCTGTCTTGGGAGTCATTAGGTGACCCAATGCCGAGCGCCAAGCAGGGAGGCAATGAGTACCAATGTTGTGACTCGGCCAAGGCTGATGGAAAAAGATTTTAACTCAAAATCTCTCTATGGCCCAATTCAATTTTTCCTTACACAGATCAGTCACAATGGCCCCTTTTGCAGAAAAACAGCCCCCAATGCATGATGTTTCCAGCCCCATACTTCACGGTGGGTGTGGTGTTCTTGTGATGCAATTCAGTAATATTTCCCCTCCAAACATGAGATCCTGTATTTTTTGCCAAAAAGTTCAATTTTGGTTTCATCTAACCATAACACATTCTCCCAGTCCTCTTCTGGATCATTCAATACTCTCTAGCAAACCACAGACAGGCCTGGACGTATCCAGATTTCATTGCAGGATTTGAGTCCCTGGTGGCGCACTGCGTTACTGATGGTAGCCTTTGTCACTGTGGTCACAGCTCTCTGGGTCATCCACTAGGATTTTTGCTCATTGTGCTTGTTATCATTTTGACACCACAGAGTGAGATCTTGCATCAAGTCCCAGATCAAGGGGAGATTATCAGTGGTCTTGTATGTTTTTCATTTTCTTATAATAGCTCCCACAGTTGATTTCTTTACACCAAGCATTTTACCTATTCAGTCTTCCCAGTGTTGTGCAGGTTTACAATTTAGTCTCTGGTCTCCGCAGACAGCTCTATGGTCTTGGCCATAGTGGAGTTTGGAGTGTGACGGACTGAGATTGTGGACAAGTGTCTTTTTAACCAAAAATAAGTTTTAAAAAAATGTGCCATTTATTCAGGTAAGGAGTGGATCCTTGTTAGACCTCGTTAGAAGAAGTTAGACATCTTTGACAACCAGAAATTTGTTTGTGGTAAATAAACACTGATTTTACACTCTAATTTTTGATCCTTTGAAAATCAAACAATGATTTTCATTTTTTTCCACATTCTGTCTCTCAGGGTTGAGGTTTACATGTTGACAATTACAGTCTTTTCTAATCTTTTCAAGTAGGACAATTGGTTTCTGACTAATTACTTATTTGCCTCACTGTATCTATCTACACTGTATGACCTGGAAGGTCTACAAATTCCTTCCATTATAAATCTTTTTAATTAAGACCAAATTCTAGTAAATGTTGTGTGCCTTTCTACAATCATCGGTCTCGAACACCACATTTTTTTAAGTACCGAAAAAAACAAAGGAAATACCTAACTATTTTGTTTATTTACATAAGAGTGTGGTATATTTTTAATGGTCCGGCCTATATCCACTGAGGGTGTTTGTAGCCTAAAAACTGAAATGAGTTTGATACCCCTGGCAAGTGTCATCCTTTACCTTATAGCTGACCGTGTAGTCAATTTTCTGGTTGGCCTGAATCCCGACAATCCACTTGTCCATGACAAACGGCAGCTGCGTTATAAGTGGAATTATTTTGTTAGTGTGATAAAAAGAGAACGGGAAAACAAATTCCAAAACCTTGGTCATCCGTAAGGGCTCCACATCCTGACGATTGGGACTGAAGATGACGTCCTTGATGTAAGTTAATGCCCCGTCGTCACCGTCCAGTTCCAGGAACATTTTCCACTTGCAATCCTGAACAGGGAAAATGTATATTGTGAGACTCAGCAGGCACTTGAGGCTTTTAAGCCTGAAAAACATTTTAATTCTGTATGTAAAGCAACAGCACAATCTAGAGGGCGTTTTGAAGCACTGCCTCAAAACTGAATGGACCCAAGTGAAAACATTTCACACGCTACAAATGAGCCATGGTGGTCCCCAGGGTTGAATTTTAGGCCCCTGAAGTCTTTATTCATCCACTGTGGACAAAAACAGGCAAATCATTCCATCTCAACAGCAGTCATTATTCTGCTCTTTTTCACACTCTCCAAAAAATAAAAAAATAATATAGAAAGAAGTACTTCTTCTAACATAATAAATAAATAACTCTGTTCTTTTTCTATTACATTTTTATCTGCTTTTCAGTAAATATTTTTGACCATATTTTTGACTTCACTAAGTAGAAAAAAGAACAACAAACACCTGACCAATATGGGAAATAGTGATAACATATAATGGAAACAATCATTAAAAATATATAATATATTGCATTACTGGTATATTTTTCTAATTTCAATAAAAATATGCTCTAAATTAAAAATAAATTAAAATAAAATGAAGAAAATTTTCTGCAATTGCAAATAATTAATGAATTTCTAATGAAAAATATTGTTTCAAATATATGATTCTGTATATTTTCCTCCTTTTTAAAAAAAAATATCTTGAATTAAAAAGGTCAATTAAAAATGAGTTAAATTATCAGCCGATATAGTATTTTACTACATTTTATTATTTTTATTGATGCTGACCTCATACTTTTCTTTTACTGTCCTTTGCGGGGGCCTGGTGGAGTGAGGAAAAGGGACACATAAGGATGAGTCAGCGGACCAGCACCATGCCTAAAGCATGTCAGCTTGTACTTCTTGAACAACTTGACTTATTACCTATGTTTATTTTTGATCATGGCTACATTCCGTCTATTTTTACCCAATGCAACATCTATTTCAGCCTAGTCATCCTGGAGGGGAAATTACCTCTTGTGTGGCCCCTTTTAAAGGTTTTTTATTTTCCTTGATTGAGTTTTACTTGAGTTCTACCTTGCTCTGAAGTGGATTTCAAATCAGGGCAAGTCGTAATTGTGGCTTTTGCAGTCCTTTGAGACATTTTGTAATTAAGTGCTATATAAATAAATGTGACTTGAATCCAAATCTACAATATGGCTACACAGTGGATTTCTGCTTGTTATTATTATAAAAATAATCATTGTTGTTATTATTATTTTAGACAAAGAACAAACATATTTAATGCCACCTTTGGACCAGATCGTGAAAATATTGTCAAACAGCGAACCGGTCTGTGTTACAGAAAAGGTTGCTGACCACTGCTCTACATCACATTTCAAACTGGTAGGGTCCAACTGCAAACGATGCATCATCCTCTTTTTAGCGTTTGTGCACCTTTTTCATGGCCAAATTCAAGCACTAATAAGGACTTTCTAAGCTAATATTCCAATTTCTCCAGTACCATTCAAAAAAAAAATCAGGTGTAAATAATGTATTTTGCAGAGCCACGTATACATCTGCGATTTACATATGCAATTTTTAATCATGCGTGTGCATTTATCAATACATTATTTTTAGATCTTAAATAAATTGCGAATATATTTGTTTTGAGAGATCTCTCTCCTATCTAGGTGGATGTTGGGTAAAATTCACAGTAATATGCAGCTTACATTTTCAGTTGCAGGAAGTTCTTCAAATTACAATTCCCAACTGGTTAACGCTACCTTAATTTTTTGCATGGCCCAAAATAAATGTCCATAATTAATATGAAATCCTCACACTAATACACATTTCATAGTGCCCTGATTAGGGGTAGTATGCAGTTGTCCTTTTAGGTGCAACCCGTAGGGGGCGATGATGTGTCACACAACAATGTCATACAAACTAATGCCAGCTGCCGTTAATCACAGGGAAAAAAGAAAAGCACTGGCAAAATGAAGCCACCAGAGAGAAGTGACGGTGGCATTTTCAAGCAGACTCGTTGCAAAACAAGGCAACAATTTCAAGCAGTTACAAACACGTTTCAATCCTTGAAAACGCAACACTGAATTTCAAGCATTTCCAAAGATTTCAAGCACCCGCACAAACCCTGCCTGTTACACGCCAACAAAGCATTAACGAATCGGCAAATCCCCAAACGGCCACAGGTCAATGCTCAACAACACGGGGTTCACGGCACGGACCGCTCCATTGTGCACTGATCACAGGGAGGCAGATCACAGAATCGGGGCCTGATACACTTGTCTGAGGGGCCTTCTCCAGCAGGGGCCCGGGGGTCACAGTCTCGAAAGGCAACACACCGGCGGCCTCGGCCCCGGTACGCTCTCGCCGGGGGCTCCCGCTTCGACACGGGGTCTAATCACTCCGGCAGAAACAATGTCGCGTAATGATGCCTTGGACCCGAGTGCATATAATGACAACTCATACATAATTCAGCACCTTTCACTTGGCTGCACGGTGATATCCTCATTAGCAGGGAACCCTCAGTGGCTGTCAGATGGTAGCCGCTCAATCGCAAGGCCCTCATTTTGTCTTTGAGAAGTGCAGCTGCTTCCACGACATCGCCAGCAAAGAGGGGCGAAGAAGGGGGGATGCAGTGTGGGTTTGTTTTATTTTGTGCACACGCACTAAAAAAAGAGAAAAAAAAAACTTCCAGTTTGTAAAAACAAGGCTGACACGGAACCTGACACCAGGCAGAGGAAAATAATTAGCTCTCATTTTCTCAGCCTCCTGTTTCCTTCTCCCCGCTGTGTTTTCGACCCACTAAACCACCACATGTCAGAAGAAATGGGAGGCAATTAGCAGGCTCGTTTCAGCCCCGCCGAACACACTGAAAGAGGACTATTTATGACGGGACAATGAACAGCTGAAAGATTAAATAACGTTTTCCTTTTAAAAAGAAAACGACTTCTGGCTAAATGGGCTAGTTTTCATTAAATTCGAACGGCAAGTGAAGAGCCAGCCTCCCTTTTTCTTTTTTTTTCTTTTTCCTGAGTGGAGCTGGCTGGGTTGGATGGAGGAGAATGACATGTTTATTTGTCTGCTTTTCTACCTGTATAGTGATGTCTGTAATGGTCAGTGTAACAGCTATTATTAGTGATCGCTGGGGAAAAAGAAGAAGAAAAAAAAGCCAGCGGCATATCAATTGATTGAACGCGTTCTTTGTGTACACATCAAACTCTCTGGCTACTTTATTAAGTACACGTGCACCGACTTACAATGAGGGATGCAACAAATAGTTATTTCAAACACAATTGGGCAAGTACCAGGTATTATATCGGTGCTGATAAAAGGTCACCCCTAGTGGCTGTTTTAACAATGCGGAACGGAAGAGTAATTAAAAAAAAACACCTTCATTCAGGGCTGTTTTACTCACAGCTGCCATCTCCTGGCTTGTCCTCCGTCAAGCTCTTTATGTTTCATGTATTGACAAATAGAAACAAAAATAAAATGAAAGTATGCAGGGACGAGCATATAGTGGCCCCGTCCTCTCATTCCTCCTACCTAATGCCTAATGTGTTCTGCCGCGTGTTCTCCGCTTTAAAGTAAGATGAAAGAAGATAGGCCCGGTGGGAAAAAAATAGAAGGACTCTTTTGAACTCAGTTGGACATTAAGACGTACTTAATTGATAAACTGTTCTACTTTTAACTCGCACCCAACGATTAAAGGAATTTAATATACCAAAGGTATTGGTATCTGGCATCACCATCAATGGCTATGTAAAAGATCTTAATAACATAATTGTTCAGTTGGTGATTCATGTACTTCTACTTACAATTCGACCAGTACACATATAATACGGATCAAGCTTGATGATCACTTTATTTTAAATGTGCAAAAATTATTGGTATATGAACAAAAATTGATTTTTTTCGATTATCTTTCTTATGCATAATTATTTAGTCTGTGAGATATATTATTTTAGTATTCCTAAAACAGGGGTCCCCAACCTTTTTGAAGCTAAGAGCTACTTTTGTAACAGGTAGGTGCAAAAGGCTACCAGTGTCACGGTTGCCATGGCGCCCAATTGGCCACCGCCCATGTGGCGCCAGCTGCAGCTCGTTGACAGATTGACTTTCCGTTTTTTTAAGCTCAGTGCTCTCTCTTCCTTTGTCAGTCCATCAACAAACCTCTGCCCCGCAAGACGTGGGTTTTGACTCCTGTTTCCTGTTGGTATTTCCTGTCTGGTATTGTTCCCGTTCATTTTGTCCTGTTTAATATCGGTTTCCAGTTTCGTTACCATCTAGTTTGTCCTGTTTATTTTCGATATCCTGTTTTGATATAAATCCTGTCTGTCCCCTCCTGTCCGGTATCGACCCCATCTGTCCGATACCTGCTTGGGCAATTTGTATCGATCTCGTCGGCCTCTGGATTCCTATCATTCCACGCCAGACTGCTGCCTAACGTGCATGACTCCCCTTTTCCCGTAAAAATAAAAGGCTTGCGTGAGAAACGTCACGCATTTGGGTCCTGATCCTGCTCCGGCTCATGACAACCAGTTTGATATGCATTTATAAAACAACACATTATCATGTTATTACACCGTTACTATATTATGCTATTATCAGGTTGATATTAAGAGAAATGGGGTAAAATAAGGCCCGGTCAACCACTAATACATTTGTCTTGTATAAGGCCACTGAGCAATTTCCATATGTAAATTACAGGATAAATTAAAAAATAACTGTAAATGATAAATGTATCATGTATTTAACAACACAATGACAATGACTTTTCATGTCCTAAAAAAAAAAAATCACAATAACCTATCATTGGTGAGCCATTTTATGAAGAGATCCTTGGGCTACTTGGGTGTTTCCCAACTGGAGCCCACGGGAAACAAGTGGCTTAGAATATGTAGTTAAGTCAAGTCAAGACATTTTTATTTGTATAGCCCTTAATCACAAGGAGTCTCAAAGGGCTGCACAGACCACAGATGATTGCAAACCACAGACTATTATTACATCATCCCCTGATCTAAGACCCATATTTTATATATATATATATCCTTTTAAATAATTCTGGCCAATTTCACAATGGGACAACGAGGCACTCTGATGGAGCCAAGCCATTCCCAAGCCCGGGTTCACAAATCAGCTGTCAAGTCTGACTTCCTTTCAGTTTAGTGAGTCTGTATTATTCACTGTGAAGCACACACTCATAGTGAACTATGAGGCACTCTTAAGTGGGCATACCAACGCAACCAAAGTATTTGAAAGAATGTGCCATATATTCCTGACAATAAGGTGCAATTTCATCAATAGACTTTAGGAAAAATATTTTGACACACAGTAAGGCAACCCAGACCATCAGGCACATACAATTAAAACTACTTAAAGAGCTAGGGTTTCAATAAAAAAGTCAGAAAAATATAACTAATAATATCAGAGAACATATACTCAAATTTTTAAACCACGAAAATGAAATGATCAATTCCTAAATGGTAAGTGTATGTAGTAGCATTTTAAAATATGTATTTCCAATTGAATTTACCACACTTTCTAGTATATTTATGTGCACTGGATTAAAGGCACACTTTGAATTCCTGGCAAAATGTTTTTATAGGTCTGCTTTATTGTAAAATACGGTATTTGAAAAAAAATCTCGTAGCACACTTACGGATTTCCCTGTGCCGGGTTTCCAGTGGTACCCGAAGACGAGCTCCAAATTAACACTTTTACTGCTTTCCACTTTATTTTCAAGCTCCTCCTGGACAGAAAATGGAAAATTATGAATTGGTTCAGCAAAGATAATACAAGATAGAATCAGGTTGGCCAGATGACCTTCAGCAGAGGTGGAAAGTGCAGCAGGCCGAGATAGTCATTGGTCAGCTTCTCAATCTCGCTCTGCCGAAGAGGAAACAGGACGCAAATCACGAGTGGCATCATGGGAACGTCCCAACATTTAACCCCGACTTACCTTCAGGTGCATGACGTGACCTTTGGATTTGATGCCCATGTCCCGCATGTCGTTTTCTGAAAGCAACAGGAGCCGTTTTCCCGTGATGTGGTTGTCTCTGAATAGGTCAGCGTACAGGTGCATCCCACATGTGCTGCCCTCTGAGACACAACATTGTTACCGGAGATTATTTTTTTAACAAACACAGTGCCATAGACGACAATAGACATCAAAACCTCCTTTTTCAAAGTAATACAGTATTTCCTCTGCATTCCAAGCAATCCACATGAAATAATAACCTCATATAAATGCTGTTAGCCAGCATTATTATTAGTAGTCTGGGTGAGTCATGCATGAGCAACGATATTCCGCAAATAAATGGGGTTTCCGCATTCAACTACTGACATTAAAGGTACATTGTTTTGTATTTTACCACTAGATGGCACTGTGTTAAGGTGAACGAAAACCAGTGCCAAATGAGTAAAGCGTAGCGGCAAGATGCCAAACAAACACGGCGGGGACTACTAGATATGAATTCCGCTGTATAAAAGAAATACAAACTTCTTAACCTATTAATATTTATAAAAATTAACATTGGTGAAATAGTTTATGTATAATTTTGCATATTATTCAAATCAGTGTTATTTTTACTCAATAAAAATTTCTTGTGCCACTAGTAGGCCCTAAATATTACACACTGTCCCTTTAAAGGATGATTAAATCCATGTCTCTAACCAAAATTAACAAAGGACCATGTTTCTCTGCTCCATTCCTGCGTCCCATGTGTTTACTAGGTGTGCGTATATGTGGCGAGCTTACGCTCTATATGGATGGATACAACTGTGGCATTGTTGCAGTGGGGGCAGAAAATAAAACGGAAAATGTTGTGGAAAACTCAACCAATACGAATAAGTCTTTTTTTGCAAGTGTTCTGAAATTCCTTCCTACCCAATGAGACGTTCTACCCATGCTCTGTGCATATGCATGCGCAAAACGCTGTTAGCGGTTTTACGGGAGGGGTGCAAGTTTTCGTCCTATCTATTGTATGTGCCTTTGAAAGTAGTAATACATTCAATTGAAAGCAGTGAGTCAGTATGATTTTTGTTTTGATTTAGTCGTATTTAACTCTTTCACTGCTTGAAAATACTGTTTTCTGACGTAGCTTTAAGCCGACGCGTTTTTTGTGGTATTTTTAAAGAATGGTGTTTGTTGACTACGCTATTCAGGCAGTGTTCCTAACGAGATGCTAACCCTGGCTTAACATCATTAGTAAAAGTTCTGCTTGCAATAATTCCGAGTTTCAGTGTTGTTGGTTTTATTTGAATATAAAGAAACCATAAATGTCATGATGACTGATTCATTTCAACTGTGCCAGCTCATTTGGCGCCAGCCGCTGCTTCCTGATTGGTTCCCCTCCTACTTAAGCTCAGTCCTTTCACTCGCCTGTTGCCAGTCCGTCAGCAAATCTCTGTTTCTACAAGGCAAGCATTTTGACTCTGACTCCCGTTGGTCCCGCTTTTTTCACCTGTTTCTGTTCCCGATTTCCCTGTTTGTTTCCGGCTACGAACTGTTTTTTGACCCCGACCACGTTTTGATCTTCCGTCCCGGCTTACGACTCATTTCTTGATCCTGACCACGTTTTGCTATCGACCTGTTTTTCCGTCTACGACACTACGATCTCCCGCTCCGGAAAATCCACTTCCGCATTCGGAACACGTTCCGATTCTGTGAGCGGCTTGCTTCCCGCGTCCAGCGAGCACCGGATCGCGAGTGCTGCCTTTCCTCTTTATCTCAATAAACTTGTGGTTAACCTTACGCATCTGGGTCCGAATTCCGTTCTGGTCGTGACAATAACTGCTGTGAGATCAGCCCATGGTAGGACATTTTGAGTTTGTGAGCATCATTTGTCTCTCTACTACAAGACTCAAAAATAATTTACTGCAAAAATATCTTGGATGAGGGAAACTCCGTGGTATTAGGCTCAAGCAAATGGATTGCTCCTACTTTGTGGAAATTCATTTAATAAGGGTGTTTATGTAACACACAAAAAAAAAAAAAAATCGAGGAAATACTGTAATCCCAAAAGAACAGTACATACCGTCCCCGAATATTTGCTGCATCCAGAAATACTGCAAGACAAATTGATCACTTTAGCTGTGAGAAACGAAACAAAGAGAATGTACAGTCACAACACTGACCACATGCTCCTCCGTCCACGTGTAGATGTCAAGTGTAGGCAGCAGCTACAAAAGACAAACAAGAGCTCAAACAATCAAATGTGGATGAAGATGCAAAATGGAAACAAAAGTGGAAGCATTTCCCAAATGGAAAAACAGACGCTGTCAATCAAATCTTCTTTTCTTCCCCCTCATCTAATGCTGTTTTCTCATTCGGCCCGAATGTCCATCTGCCAGCGCCATCGATTTGAATGACAAATCATTTATTGCTCAATAAATGTAATCATGCAGAAACTTGACAGGCAAAATAAAGACTTGCTGGTGTTGACGGGTAGAATGGCGCGTGATGACAGAAAGGGAAAATTGGAGGAAAGATGACTAAGTGAGCGAGTCGTCTCTTTTCAGCATCTCCTTCAGATTAAGAGCTGAATGCGGCGGGCCTGGATAAACAGTGGCTGCTGCAGAGCGTTCGTCCTCATAAAGGCACTCCAGCCCCGCCCGCACTTCCCGCCTCCTCTGTGCTGCGTTTTGGATGTGAGCGTATTCAGTCTTATTTTGAACAGCACTTTGCAACAAATAGACCGCTTGCATCCTTTCTGCAAACTTGTGAGTTGTCGTTGAGGGCGATCTGCACAATTTGTATGCGTGTGCTTTTCTTGTTTCCCTCTGCTGCATTGTTATCATGTGGACTAGTCACATGCTGGGTAATCAGATCATTGAACGTTTTTAAGAAGGAAAAAAATGTTGCGTACAGTGCAATATGTACAATATCCTCTATTGACTAAACTGCAACTTATAAGTAGATGCTTTTTCTTTATTATTATCTTATCAGACCAACAACGGCCAAATATGATGTCACAGTTATTGACTGACAGGAAAAAAAAGACCCAATAATTTGTCACTTTTATTTAATCAGCTGACAATGTTAGAAAGAGTCTAAGCATTTATGTCCCAAATTGGAATATAGACTTTCTATAGAAGTAGTAGCACAGCTTGGTCATGCATCCCCTTTACCTCTCTTTAATGTGTGTGAGGCACCGGAGAGATATTGCATTACCGGTATTATGTCATGTCAGTATTATGTTGCTCATAATAATATTTTGTTATAGTCATAGTTAGTATTGACAAATTAGATATTGACTGATTGATGTTATTCTAATAAAAAGTTATCGATATTTATCTCCAGAAGCAGAATTTTATTGGTTATCATTATCGCCATTAATATTCAGTTATTGTACATCCCTAATTTGGTTGAAGAGAAGGTGGATTGAATACTATTTGAAATTAAAAAATTTAAAAAAAAAAACAATGCACAAAACGGTGTACCTTAATCAAACCCATAAGAAAATGCAAATGAAGTTTTTTTAAAATAAAAATGAGAAAAAAAAAATTGCGATACTTTTTTAAACCCCACAAAATATTTTACAGCAACCAAGAAAATAGAAAGTTTTCTACACAACAATCCCGTAATAAATATATATATATATATATATATATATATATATATATATATATATATATATATTACAGGGCAGCGCAGTGGTTAGCGCATGTGCGGCACAGTTCTAAGGTCTTGGGAACCTCCTGTGTGGGTTCAAATCCAGCTACCGGCCTTCCTGTGTGGAGTTTGTATGTTCTCCCCGTGCTTGCGTGGGTTTCCTCCGGGCACTCCGGTTTCCTCCCACATTCCAAAGACATGCATTTCAGGTGGATTGGCCGGTCCAAATTGTCCCTAGGTGTGAATAAACGAGCGAATTGTCTGTCCCTGTGTGCCCTGCAATTGGCTGGCAACCAGTTCAGGGTGTCCCCTGCCCACTGCCCGATGATTGCTGGGATGGGCTCCAGCACCCCCGCGACCCTACTGAGGATAAGCGGTGCAGCTAATGAGATACATATTACAAACAACACACAAAAACCTAGTTTATTTTGTTTTTGTTGTGTTGTCATAAACCCCCACCAAAGTTTGGGTGGGCAACCTTCAAAATTGGGTCGTATTATGCAAATAACCTCACTAGATGTTCCCTCCCAAATAATTAGAAAAACATCGTCTTTTATGATATTTATGGCTCTGCTACGGCATCGCAAGCAGACAACGTCTTCTAGACTGGACAGAGAGTAGCCGATGTCCTTTCCGGCTGAGTTGATAACTCTCTGTCTGTTTTTTCCTGTCCGCAGCCGTGCTCCCAGCATACCACACGGTGATGCCGTATGCCAGCATCTATCATCATCATCAACATCTAATATCTATAGGTTTGTAAACCTTTTTCAAGGCCAATTTTCCAACTTCTCCCGTACCATAAAAAGAAAAAATCTGGTGTGATTCATTTATTTTGCAGAGCCTCAGATATATCTGATTTACATACACGATTTTTGACCTTGCTTGTGCATTTATCATGACATATGATTTTTAGATCTTGAGTAAAAGCAAATATAATTGTTTTTGAGACATAGCTTACATTTTCAGTTGCAGGAAGTTCTTCCCATTACAATTAACTACTGGAAAACACTCCCTTAATATGTTGCATTGCCCATAATAAATGTCCACAATTGACATGTAATCCTTGCACTAACACACATTTCATAGTTCCCTGTTTAGGTGTAGCATGCACTAGCATGACCCCTAGAGGGCGATGACGCTTCATAGGAAATTAAATGAAAGGCCAAATTGAAGCCGCCAGAGAGCAGGGTCAGTGTCATTTTTAACTGGCTTGTTGAGAAACATGGCAACAATTTCAAGCATTTACAAGTACTTCATGCAAAATCCAAACAATGTTCAATCTTTGAAAACACAACATTAAGACTAAAGAATATTCAAGAATTCCAAGTACCTGTAGGAACAATGTACCATTTTCCTGACAAGCCACCACTCACATCTTGGCATTCATCTTCTAAAGCTGCTATTTCTGTGCTAACTCATTCAATCCCATATATAAGGGGTGGCACGGAATTGGTTTATTCAATGTTTACGATATGACATATGATAGCGGAACAAAACAAAAATTTGTAAACATGTGTTTTGTGCAAGTGCGTCATAGTACAAATGAAAACAACGAAGCACGTGTTGCCACAATGAAGCTAATTCCAATTCATTCTGGCAGGCTCCAATGTGAACAATGGCTTGAATTAAGCACTGCAAGGCAGAATAATGTGTTCATATAGGTTTTTTTCTGTTGAAATCTCTAGAAACATACTAATTATTAAAACAGCAAATTATTTTTGGCCTTATTATTAAGTACTTCACATAGGGGCGCAAGGACACCTCTGTAAGTGAGAGATTGCGGCAACAACTGCACTTCAGCACATTCAGAACAAATTGGCCAATCTTAATGTCAGCAAAATGTCACTTCATCATAAAAGATTGGCCTTCCCCAAAGAGCCGGCACTCGTGCCTTCTTTCTTCACAGCATGCCACATTCCACATACAGTAAATGACTTCCATAATGTCCATAGGGTTAGGTACTCGATTGGGAATTTTATTCCTCTGTCAAACGGCTCCTTCTCCAGAATGACAAACTGAATGCATAAAACGCAAGTGAAGCACACTAAAATAGCACTTTGATAGCAAGACGGTCTAATTACAGCTAATGGTTTACAAGTAATAATCCAGGAACAAGGTCTCCCACATTGGACACCTTTCGACATTAGTCCAAATCGTAGCCGGTCACATGAGTTTAGAGAGTCGGTTAATACCCATTGTCTGCGCCGCTTATCCTCAGTAGGGTCGCAGGGGTGCTGGAGCCCATCCCAGCTATCTTCGGGCAGTGGGCAGGGGACAACCTGAACTGGGTGCCAGCCAGTCGCAGGGCACACAGAGACAGACAACTCACTCGCTTATTCACACCTAGGGACAATTTGGACCGGCCAATTCACCTGGCATGCATGTTTTTGGGATGTGGGAGGAAACTGGAGTGCCTGGAGGAAACCCACATAAGCATGGGGAGAACATGCAAACTCTACACAGGAAGGTTCAATCCCATGACCTCAGAAATGTGCCACACACGCGCTAAACACTGCGCTACCGTGCTGCCCAATCGGTTAATACGTTTATGAAAAATTTCAGCCGTGCCCTGCCAATATCAGTGGCTAGCTCAAACATAACAAAACCATAATCCGTTACACCTGCTTGTTATGAATAGGAATACAAACCATTGGTTGTCATGGCAAAGTAAGCTGATTTGTATTACTGGTGGCAGGGATTTCTGTCATTTTTGGGGGCTTATTTGCTTGTTTAACCCATTTTTGTCTTGTACACAAAAAACAAAAAGCATGCAGTTTTCAAAACAATGGCAAAGATAGTCAATGGTCATTTTTAAATGAATAGTGACTTTTGTTAGTTAAAAATTATTAATCGACGCACCCTTCTTTCATCCAAAAGAAGTGGATTAATTCTGTCCCCACGGGAAGAGTTTTGTCGTTTGAAGTTGACACATGGCATCATCATCATCAACAGCCATCTGCAACCTTCAACTCCATCATCTGTACGTTTACATACATATTCTTTTGAAATCGCTGATTGCTTCAGGTTTTTGTTGATTGTTTGCGGTGTGGTGTCAGTCAGTCATTATATTTTCATTGTATGTTTCAGTTTCCTCTGATTTGGAATCAAGTGGAGCTTGGACGCTAATTACGGGGATTAATTTTGCTGTAATTTATAAAAACAACATTTTATTTGTTAGATTTACTTCTACTAATCTAGTACAGGTAAAAATAATTGACTCAACATTAGCATAATTATCTGCAAGGACATTTTTTAGCTTGTGATAAAACAAGTAAAATAATTTAAAAAAATTAAAAAGCACTGAGTAGCAACTGGCAGCATGTCGGCGCACTGGTTAAGCCGTGTGCGGCACAGTTCTGAGGGCATCAGATCGAACCTTCCTGTGTGGAGTTTGCATGTTTTTCCCGTGCTTGCGTAGGTTTCCCCCGGGTCCTCCAAGTTCCTCCCATATTCCAAAAAACATGTATGTCAGGTTAATTGGCCGGTTCAAATTGTCCCTAGGTGTGAATGAGCAAGTGGGTTGTCTGTCTATATGTGGCCTACGACTGGCTGGAAACTAGTTCAGGGTGTCCTGCCCACTGCCCATAGATAGCTGGGATGGGCTCCAGCACCTCCGCGTCTCTACTGAGGATAAGCGATGCAGATAATGGATGGATGGATGAGTAGCAACTGACCGGGCTGTTGGATTGTTGGATGAGTTTGCACTCCCACATCTTCAGGCGCCTCTCCCGCTCTTTCAGTTCCTGTTCTTTGCTGCTCAGGTCCCTCTCCAGCTTCTTCAGCCGGTCCAAAGTGGCCTCGATCTCGCCTCTGTGACATCACATACAAACACATGCACAACAATGTTGGTGATCCTATTGTTTTTACACGAATCCCTCGTTTTTTTACGGGGGTGACACTCCATAGCCAAAATCTGCTAAGTAGAAACCTTTAGTTATGTACTTAATTATTCATTTATTGCTCAAGAACAAAACCAATTTACAGGCTCAAGTATTTGTTTAACAAATAAAAGTACTGTACTTTATAAACTTTTTTTTTAAAATAACTTCTGTAATGTCAAATTATGTTATATTTTTTAAATCTTGGTGTTTAAATGTTGTTGTATGGATTGAGGACCTGATCCAATTTTATTTACCTGACACTTTGCCATACAAACGACAATGGCAACCGCCTCCTCCTCCTCTGCCACCAAAACAACCTTTGTGTTGCTGACACCTGGTTCCCCCGGAAATGCATCCATCACTGGACGTGGTACAGCCCAGATGGCAGAACCAGGAAGGCATTGGACCACATCCTGATATCACGACGCTGGAAGTCGTTTGTAACCAACTGCCGGGTGTTCAGAGGAGCACAGCTTGGCAACACAGACCATCGTCTGCTGGTGGCCCAGCTCAAGCTAAAGCTCCGAGCCAACCAGCACATGACTCTGCCTCGCCCCGACTCCTCCCGACTCAGCGACCCCAACATCGCCAGAGACTTCAGTTGCTCCATCCGCCGCTCTCTTGATACCCTGGCTCCTGACAAGCTGACAGACTGGGCGGCCTTCAAGGAAAGTGTCCTCCAGTCTGCTCACAATGTCCTCGGACGCCCGCGATCCTCCCCGAGAAAGCCCTGGATATCAGAGAGGACACTAAACATCATAGACCAGCGGCGTGAGGCCCGACTCCGAGGCGACCTCACAGAGTATCGGAGACTGAATCGCCTGCGCAATGTGGCCATTGCTGAAGATAGGGAGAGGTTTTGGCAGGCAGAAGCCCAACAGCTTGAGTCCGCGGCCAACAACAACAACATGAGCCGCGTATTCAGTCTACTACGCCAAGCCCGTAGCGGCCCACACATAAAGACAGCCCTGGTAAAGGACTCAGACGGCAACCTCATCATGACAGAAGCCAACTGCCTCGAGCGCTGGAAGGAGCACTTTAGCCTCCTCTTGCAGCACAGCACCATCCCGGCTGATCCCACCCTCCTAGGGGCTGCGAGCACAGCACCTCCTAACGACACCTGCTGCACAGACCCTGTAACACCCGAGGAAGTGAGAGCTGCTCTGAAGAAGCTGAATACCAAGAAAGCCCCCGGCATCTGTGCCATTACCGGCGAGATGCTCAAGGCCGGCGGTGATGGCATGGTGGAGTGGCTAACCCGCCTATTCAACCAGGTGTGGGAATCGGAGCAGCTGCCCACCGACTGGACCAGAGGAGTCATCTTGCCCTTCTGGAAATGCAAGGGCGACAGGCTTGTCTGTGGAAACCACAGAGGCATAACCTTACTCTCCATCCCGGGCAAGGTCTTTACCAGGATCTTGCTCAGCCGTGCCCTTCCAGCAATCAGAAGCTGCCGCCGTCCCCAGCAGGCTGGCTTTATGCCCAACCGCTCCACAACGGACCACATCTCTGCCGTCCGTTTGCTGATAGAAAAGACCCGTGAATTCCGTAAAGATCGCCATCTATATATATCGGATTCATTGATCTGAAGGCCGCCTTTGACACCGTCTGCCACTCTTCACTGTGGAACATCCTCCAAGCTCCCAGAGCACCACCCAAGATCATAGCCCTGTTCAAGCTGCTCTACAGCAACGCAGAGAGCTGTGTCCGTATCAACGGCATTGACTCCGACTGGTTTGCTATCTCCAGCGGCGTTCGCCAAGGCTGCGTGGCTGCTCCCGACCTTTTTAATTGCATCATCGACCATCTGATGTTCAGGGTTAGTGAGTGCATCCCCGGAGTGTCTCTCGGCAACTACCACCTGACTGACCTGGAGTATGCTGACGACACCATCATTCTCAGCACTTCCTACAGCCAGCTGAGAGACGCTCTGGGCATTTACAGCGAAGAGGCAGCGCGGCTTGGCCTGCAAGTGAATTGGACGAAAACCAAGTTCATGTATGTCGGTGATGGACCAGATCCACCTTCCATCCAAATTGGTAGCGACATCGTAGAGCCTGTCAAGAGCTTTGTATATCTGGGGTCCATGGTGACAGACAATGGGGACCTAAAACCAGAGATTCTCCGCAGAAGAGACCTGGCAGCATCTGCTCTGCAGTCTCTCTGGAAACCACTCTGGCGGCACCAGACCATCGCACGCAAGACGAAGCTCCGCATTTACAACCTCGCCGTTCTCCCTATTCTGCTTTATGGCTCAGAAACATGGCCCCTGAACGACACCCTGGCCACAAGAATCGATGGTTTTGATAGCAGGGCTCTCAGAACCATCGAGAACATCAGGTGGCCCCAGCGAGTCTCCAATAAAGAGCTCAGAGCCCGCACGTGCCAGCCCCAAGCATCTTTCTTGGTCGCACAACGCCGCACCCGCTGGTTTGGCCATGTCCTTCGTCTACCACCAGACCATCCGACACGAGCCATTCTCCAGTTTGACCCAAAGGCCGCAGGCTGGAGACGACCACGAGGGAAACCCCGCACTCGATGGCTCGACGTCGTTGCGGGCGACCTCCAACAACACGGAGTTGCCGTAGAGGATGCAGAACAGCTGGCACAAGACCGCCAGCATTGGAAAAACCTGGTTCATCTGGTCGGCTCAACGCACAGGGACGGGACCCCCCGACCTTCGCTGGAGCAATAAGTAAGTAAGTAAGTAAGACACTTTGCCACCATCATGTGGATGTTATGGAAAACTGCATTTCCAGTTCTGTCATACAGAAACGAAATATTTTTCTCTTATAAAAATCATTTTTTAAAGCGCCACGGAGCCACTACGGGGCGCCAAAGACCTACATGTGGCTCTAGAGCAGGTTTAGTAGGTTGAGCGGTCCAACTTTGTAAGCGCTAAAAAGCCTCTTCCTCCGTTTAGCCAGCAAGGGATTACTGTATCCTGTTGTAGGCATATACTTAATGGCACTTTAGTTCTCTCAGTGGCAGACATGAACCGGAATTAGTTCCAATTTATTGTGATATTTGTTTTTGTAAGATTCAATCCAATCTTGTTTAAGAAATTGCAACAACTAATTTATGACTGGCAATTAAATATAAGATTAATTAGCTTGCGGTAATATTTTATAATCAAACAACAATCTGGATCAATTTGGGATTAGAAATTCTCCAAATCCTCCACAATCCAGTTGTCAAACAGAAACTATTTGACCATTTCTACAGTCCTGCATTTTAGGAAACACATATTAGTGTTGGATCAACATTTTCCTGGCTTTGGAACAAAACTTTATTGGTCAGAGTTTGATTAATTTCATTCTGTTTATATAATTTAAACCAAGTTGAACCAAAGTGTTACGTCTACATTTTTTCTGTTCTAGTGTAAAATAAAATGTAAATAGTTGCAAACTTTTATAACGGTTTTGATTTTGGATCATTGCAGGGGCAACACCAGTCACACCAGCATTTGCTTATACTGTACTTGGAAAAAATTAAAATTTTAGCAGATATATATGTAGTCAAATTTGAAAAAACAGGGGAGAATATAATAAAATCCAATATCATTGACAAAAATTAATAACCTTATTGAGCCACAGTGACCAAAAATAATAAGAAAAATTGTATAGTTTCAATTTAGGCAACATTATATTTTAAGCTAGTAAAAACAAAACATTTAAACTAGTGTTGGGAATGCTTTTTGAAGATTTTGGACAGACGGTGTGCCTTGAGGTTTTTTTGAATAATAAGAAGTCTACCCTGGCTAAATAAAAGTTGAGAAATACTGCTCTACAATACAGATGGTCGAGAGGGAGGAAGCCCCAATATGTTGAACATCCTTTTTTTTGCGTATTAACTCAAAAACCAATCACCCAGTAACTCCTGAACCATTACAAGGAGCTATTGGAAGTGTCAGTCTCCTGAGATTGTGGCAAATGCACATGACCTGTCCGCACTTTGGTGCCCGCCTCACCCAGGTTGACCTGACTGCGCCCGTGTGGACCCTCCAGCGCCCTCGTGACTTTTGCTAGGGAAAGAAGAATCTCAGCCGAGCGGCTGAGGCGGAATAAAGTAGCAGCTGAGACTCAGGCTGTGCAGAACATCAACTGAAACTCCAGCTGCTCACACAGCCCAATTAAACACTTCTACTTGAAAAAGATGGTGATTATTTTTAGGGCCTTATGGGTAAAGAGAGGAAATATATCCAGATGGGAGGATTTTCATGCCTTTTCCATCAAATCATTAAAGATCTATATGAAGCTTCTCCACTTCTTTTTTTTCTGTATTTCCCGACCCCCGTCAGCCCCATTTCCATGTCATTCTTCGCCGTTTCCTTTAGGCTGAGTGCATATTGACTACTCAATACGTTCGGCTGGCCCGCCGAATGGCTCATTACATTACCTCCATTCAGACTTGTTGTGGAGGAAAGAGTTGCACTGTTGGCGAAGTTGGCTGTCGTTCGCCATGGCCTCCAAAGTCGACAGGATCTGCTTGAACGTTGGCCTTCCCTGAATCGAGAGAACCGTTTAAGTCACGGCTCTCGGTGCCAGATGGAATAAAATGCGACGCTCACTTTTGGACCCGTCATCCAGCAGTCTCTCATCAGTTCCGCAAAGCTGGCAGGACATCCGCTGGGAATGGTCAACCTCTGGGACACAGAAATTAAAAAGGAAAAACCTTCAGGTAATAATAAGTGTTGCAGATCTAGGTTTGTAATAGCCACCATTGCTTTATTTTTAAAGAAGGATTTCATGGATCGGTATCTCAATATGCAAGTAATCGCCCGCACTGGTAATCGTCTAAAAAAGCCGTATTGAAGATGCCTATTGTCTAAATGCAAATTCAATGGCACTGAACGTGTTCATACAGGCTTCATACACCTTTTTCATGGCCAGACTCAAGAACTTTTTAAGGACTTTCAAAGTCAATCTTTCAATACCTGCAGTATCATTAAAAGAAACAATCCCATGTGAATTATGTATTTTGCAGAGCCACAAATATATCTGCGATTTACATAATCTTACGCGGATCCAATCAACCGACCAACTAACCAAAACCTTTTTAAATAAGGTTGAGAAGAGTACCACCATCCAGTACTTCTTTAAAGACATCACATATTTACAATACCAACCACTTCTTTTATGCTATCACAGTCTTGTTCCACGGACAGACTGAGGAGATCATTTCTCCCTCATGCCATGAGGCTCTTTGATTCCACCCGAGGGAGTAAAAGCCCACATTAAACCCCAACCCTACATTTGCATATTACCCCATTGTTATTACAGTGTCTATTTTTTGTAACACTATTTAGATGCTCTTTAATAACACGTTTTATATTACTTTTTAACACAAGGATACTGCTGGAAGTGTAAATTTTCCCACGGGGATGAATAAGGTATATATCTATCTACAACTATAAATAGAAAATTAAGAAATACATTGAATAATCTCAGCAATGCTAAACCACAGACCCAGGAATCCAGCTCTATTACACCGATAATTGGACTCTTTCTTCAATCAAATGAATACAAATGCCCGTTTTCTTTTTCAGGTCCTAAGGAAGTTGTGGAGTATTTTACAACATTAACAGCATTACGTAACGTTGATATACCTGAAAACACCGTAGGACTGCCTTAAAAAATGGAATATTGCTTTTAAGTTGCTTATTTTCTATGATGCAATTTACAAAATGCCATAGATTCATGATTGGTTATTAACAAACCGAAATATTACAAGCATTTAATTGTTTTTATATTGCGTATTAATGGCCGTCCCTCTATCTCTAGGCCTGTTTTTGGGGTACGGGTTTGCTCCCGCACATGAAACAAGATACTGTTTTTCACAGTTACCAGGATCAGAGGAAGCCTCCTGATCTGACTCAGATACAGCACCTTCTTCATATGCTTGCCATTGTTTTCGGGGTAAACCGTCATCTTGTTCTTCAGAAATGAGCCAGACCTCATCATTGACGGGCAGCAGCGTGTCACAATACTGATTCTAGATCCTTAATCACTAGGGAATAACAATTTGTATCCAGAAATTTGAGTATCACATCGTACAATATGCATCCCCATCACTTGTTGCTTTCATATTTTGGTTGAAAAACAAACTTTGTGGCGATGACGTTACATCCTTTGCTTTTGTCACATATCAAAGGGTCAAAGGCTCTTGCACAGTGGAACATTTCTCATTTGAAATTATATGGTCTAGAAAATCAAATGAACTAAGAGAAATGTTTACATTTTAACGCACATAAACAATATATTCATAAGAAATTGTAAGACATAACAGATTAATTTTTTTCAGGTTAAAATCATTGTCTTTAAATTAGATACTATTTTTTTAGTATTGGATTCTTTGCATGTTAGTTTTTTCCCCACCACAAGCTGCTGCTGTGTTGAAATATATGATTTTTAAAGATAAAATCATGGTACAGAATATATTTTATGTATTTATGAATGTTTTCAAACTTGATTTTAGGTCCAGTCATTCGAATCCTGTGCTGTACGCTATTAGCAAATCTTGCACGTGTGAGCAGCAGCTTAGGTTGGGGAAAAAACGAAATACGTACCAATAGCTATTTAACTATTGTCAGGTCAAATCATGTTTATTTTTAAAGCCCTTAATCACAACAGACTATTGCAAACTAGAGACTACACCATCCCCTGATCTAAAACCTACAAGAGGGCAAGAAACTCAAAAACCTCAGCATGAGGAAAACAAAGAAACCTTGAGAAGGGACCACGCATGAGGTAATCCCCTTTCCAGGATGACTAGGCTGCAACAGATGTTGCATGAACAAACAATAAAATTAAAAATGAAATGTAAAATAATTAAAATATAAGATAAAATGATATAAAAAGGATGACCTACAAGGCATTATTAAAATAATAGAAGGCATGAAACATTTCAGTGGATATCTAATGAATCCAGAATGTATGACATTTGCGTTTTTTTATTTAATTACAAAGAAAAAAAGAACTTTATCACGATATTCATACTTTCTGAGACAGTCTTGTATTATGCAACATTATTTTTGCTTCCCCTTTTGATGTACGAATGTGCAGTATTTACAATTGGGTGTTACCATGATCGCTTACCTCCTCCTTTTCCACTACCAGCCAAGCCACCTGTAAGCCTTCCAGGCCTTTGAATGGAACCTCGCGTGTCAGCATTTCCCAAAGCACCTGAAACAAAATCAGACGCGCGTTTAAATTAAAAACAATTCGTCATAAAAAAATGTCATGTATTCAATGCAATGACTGCAAAGACAATTATGGTCAATTGACATAGTCTGTTTAAAAAAACATGCACATTTTAAGAAAAGGTCGATATTTTTTTTTCTTACGTTTCATTCTGTGATTGACTACTTATGTGACATATCCTAGAAAATGTGACACAGAATTAAATCGTATAAGCCCCCTTCCACACACACACACACACACACACACATACTAAATAAAGTGTTTTAAATAAAATAATGGCCTTCTATAATCTAATGTTTTGGAAAGCATATAATAATTCGATACATACACACAAAAGACATTAGAGTTTGCCTGTCATTCTTCTCAGTTTCTCAGTCCAGCATGACATTTTTCACAGAAAGAAGACTAAATATGTTGACATCCAGATGTTTTTGTATTGAGATATGCATTAGCTAGAGGTAAAGTGTATAATATTTGACCAATAGATGTCTCCGTATGGTGTTGTGCAACCCATCACGAATGCTAAAAGCACACGGAAGAGGTTACGACTTAAAGTGACAAAAACACATTCTTTTCCCTCACTACTTAGCCTAGCCTTTCGCGATGAAAGAAAAAAGTAAAGAAAAGAAGAAAAAATATGAAAAAATTAAAAGTAAAAGAGAAAAATGAAGAAAGGAAAAAGGAAGAGAAAGGTGAAAAAGAAATAAAAGAAAAAGAAAAATGAAAAGAGAAACAAGGACAAATAACAGAAATAATACTTAAAAGGAGCAAAAACTGTCTTACAGTGGAATATGTTTTACTCAATTTTAAATGTTATCTATTTGTGAGTAAAATAAATGATTAAAATTATGTGCAAAAGAAAATAAGTAAAAAGCAAGAGGACGGCCAACCGTGTCAGCTCCCTTTAGGTGAGAATGATCATATGTCAAATAAATGCTCATTTCTCGACTGACAAATATTTAAAAAAATGCATGTTTACGCAACAGTTCATGTATTTTTTTCTTATTATCAAAATGAGAATTTTTCATGGTTCAGTCCACTGACCCCCAGGAAGTGAAAAACACCTTTAAGGGGAGTCCAGGACACAAAAAATGAATATTCCTTTGTACCAGAATGGCATTGGTGAAAGTTAAGGTTGGGGTCCAGGAGCTTCTTCAAAGACTTACTAAGGATCCGGGCCCAGGTTGACTTTGGGGCCCACTGATCCAGATCAAGATTGTTTTTGGGGTTTTTTTTCAAATCAAGTGTATGCATCACTAAGATGCTCTAAATAATACACACGGTTGCTTCAAAGTTTAAAAATACCCGCACGCCCCCAAAATGAAGAGTTTTGATCCCATGCAGCTAAACAATGTGAATCTTCTTTTCCAGTCACGAGTCACTGGTATCTCAGCGTTAAAACAAACCTGACATTTTGATAAACTTCCCGTAAAAAATAGTCTCTCACAACAAACTGCACCATCTGTTGTTACAGTTATCACTCGAAAGCACACGTTGACTCGTGATCATGTGACTGCCCGTAGTTTGGGTGTCAACAGAGTCACACCCAGGATATGGTGTTACTGCAACACCACTTTTCCTGATGACACATTTAAAAAACAGCAACTTTCGTCAAGCTAAATTGTTATATGACAGGACACATACACATAATTTCTTTACAGTTAGCTTCCGTTTCCACTCACCACAGCATATGAGAAGGTATCACAAGTCTCAGACACCGGTAGGCTCTGAATGACCTCGGGCGCCATCCATGGAAAAGTTCCCACCAGGGACATGTGTGTTGTGTGCGTCAGGAATTTGGAGGCCCCGAAATCACAAATCTAAAAGGACCAACAAAATAAGATCACAAGTGAAATACCATAATTTGACTGTAATTTTGACTAATAATGACTAATAATTTTGACTTTATTTTGTCATTTGCATACTATTTAAGTATCTATGCTGTATTACTGTATAACAGTAAAGAATATTTTAATTAAAATATACCCACCTTGAGGACTTTATCTGCCGTTATCACAACTGAAAGAAAAAACAATTTTCTTCTGTGATTACAATGACATAAACCAATAACAAACACATGCACTTGAAATATTAGGCCTCCTGAGCAGAACTGTGAATTATCAGGATGCAAAATCAATGTTTTTGTACTGGCTCTACTCAGGTTGTGCAGGTGTACGTTGTGATTTGGCTGCATTCTATTGTTGAAAAAAAATTACCATTCCTTGACTTTAGATCTCTGTGGATCACCTTTACAGGAGCCTCTGAATGTAAGTAGTGGATACCTGAAGAGAGAAAAAAGATGGGAATTAATTATTTATACTGACTTTTAGTTGTTTTTACCTTGCTGGATGGACAGAAAAAAGGTAACCAAAAAAGGTATTTGGATGACATTTGTAGTGAGTAATAAAAATCCATCCCAACTACCGTATTTTCACGACTATAAGGCGCACCGGACTATAAGGTGCTACCGTGGGAACGTCCCAAAAAGCAGTTAGATAGTTCAGTCAAACTTATTAACCCCTTAACATTCCGACGGCTCGCGAAGAAGCAAATACGTGTTAGACACGTACGGATACAGTGTCTGTACAATGTCACCAATCACTCAAATGCGTCATTCCACATATCATTAGGAAGGTTAACTCTTGGGATTCAAGAAATGCCAATCTCTTTTCCTTTTTTGCTGACAACTGTGTGGACAGCAAAGTAAGAATTTTATTGTGTAGGGAAACATGGTTCTTTACTGTGTATATGACAATAAACACTTGGAGTTGAATTGAATTGAAAAATAGACTCATCACAGAAACATCAAGATCAGTCTGAAACAAGATACTGGGAAAACATAAAGCCGGGGTAGTTCACCAAAGTCATCTAGCAGCCATCACGTTCAATAATAATATGCAACCATGGTCCTCTTACATCCGTGAGTGTGTTAAATCCAACCATGTAAAATATGTACGTACTCCAAAACACGCAACAATGCCGACAAATAAAAGAAAAAAATCCGCCAAGAAGCATCTGCATCGATGGACGTTGCTTGTTGCTGGCTGTCTGTTTAGCCCCATAATTCCTGTTTACAAATACAGACTACAGTAGTAAAAATTGTTTTCTCCAGGCCGTAGAGCAACTAAACATGTGATTCACATATTTTTCGGCAAATTGCAGGCTTTGTTTTTTCCCGCTATACAAGCCTGTAAATGCTAAATAAGACCCGCCTCCTTTACCTCCAAATAAGTTTAGCCAATAGTGGCCGATTTAAATGATGAGAGACACATTGGTTAGGAAATGAAACGCCGGTAATTATATCCCAGCATACACCGCGGACTACTTCGCCCACAGGGGAAAATCGGGTCGGCGGCTGCTTGCCTTAGTTGCAGGACCAATATTGATCCATATATAGGGATCTCTGTATTATAAGGTGCATGGTCAGCTTTTGAAAATAATAAAGGCTTTTGTGTGCGCCTTGCAGTCGTGAAAATACAGTGATCTCCATTTGTTTAAATACGAATACATTTGCATTGAAATAAAATTGTATTTTTGGGGGGTTGAATTTTCATTGCGATGAATTCCAGTCGTCCAATTTTTCTCTTTTTTAGGAAAAGAGGAAACAACTGCATTATATTTAATGAACACCAAATACAGTAGAACCCGGAATTCAACATTCATCGTTTTTTAGGTGGGAATAGTGAGGTGAAATTGTTGCATACAAAGTTTCACAATGTTTATATCAATGACAATCAAGACAATTATGTTCAAATCTATTCAAATGGCACGGAATAAAAACATATGGTGATTGGCTTATGTTTTCCAAACCCCCAGTAAACACATGAAAATTTGATATACATGTTAAAGGTATGGTGATAAAATCATATATGGTAATAACTACTCCAATATAATAAACATGTATATTGTTGGTATAGTGGATTTAGTAAGTGGATAAAGAGGTGGAAAGAGACAGCTGATTAAAATTAAAAATGATTTCACACCACCTTTAGAAGATTTTGTTGTCTATATCACTTCCTTATTCCTAATATTCGCCCTGATCGTCGCTTGGTTATGGCTATATTCCTGAACTAGAGTTAGGATGCATTTGCCTTTTTTTCTTCAAAATCGCAAGCTTCATTTCCATGGTTATCATGTTTTCTGTCCCACTTTGGCATCACTGCAGGTCTTTGGATCCAGAGCTAAACAAATTAAAGTTTGTTATATAAAATTCAGAACTGAACAAAAAGAAAGAAAGGGAGAATCGTGGGAGGGAAATCAGCCAAGCGCAAATCTGCATGTTCGTGAAGCCGTGGCACTAACCAATAACAGACCCGCATCTTATATGATGTCAACCGATAGCAGACAGGCAATTTAGAGACGTTTAGAGGCATTTTATGTGGCACCTAACTCACAAAGTCATTCACACGAACAATGCAAAGTTTGGGGGAACGCAAAAGAATTTGTGTTGATGCTGTGTGACAAGAATCATACTATTCCACACGGTAACGTGAAAATATCGTCAGCTACGGACGCCATTGCGGTAGTTGACCTTATTTTTATGCGATTGCTTCAAAAGGTACTTGAATGGTCAGCTATGGTTCGTTAGTTAGTAGCCAGTTAGAAATTTATTCTACTCACCCCTTGCGATTTCAGTTGCCCATGTCATAATGTGACGCATGTCCATTTCTTCACTCTCATCGCAGGAGAGGTAGTCGTACAGGGATCCACCACTGGCGTATTCTAGACAAGTAAAACAACCAAATTGATTATTCGGACCTCGAGCGACCCTATACTTAAGAATACTCTGTTGTTATAACATCTCTGCCCTGATAGCAGAGTTGCTTAAATGATTTCTTATAATATCCATAGCTCAAGAAATATACCTTTACAAAGATTATGCAAGCAAAAAGTAAAAAACAAGAATTCCATACACAAAAATGAGTATTTAGCTAAGGCTAACTCCCTTATCATTGCTTCTTATTTAGTGGACATGCATCACAGTATTGTATGTTAGTTTGAAACATAAATTAGCAAACATAAGTGAGACAAAACACCATGTTACAACCAGTCAATGCCTGCCTGTGATTGCCCTTTGCACTTTAATATTATACTTCCTCATTCCACAGATATACAACTGCGACATGTGGGCCTCTGATACGCAAAAATGAATTGCAAATTCTCGTCTGTTTTCTTTATTCTGGCGTTGTAGTTAAAACAACCTTTGCTCCTGTTAACTACAAGCTCATATAGATTTTTTTTTCTATTTTTGTATGTGGCTCAAGGCGGCGGCAATAAACACGGAGAGTTTCATGCAGAGATAATGTTAGCTGTTGGACCATTATGTAAACACAGGATATTACAAAGGATATTAAATCATCACTGCAGAGATTCATATGAGAATATGATTCACTCTTGATTAATTGGCACAGACTCTAGCTACTTTAACATGATTCATTTCTTTGTTTCAAAGATGAACACCACTGCAACGAGTGGAAGGTTTCTCAACTGTCATTTTAACTCATTCACTGCCACAGACGACTTTATACGCCATAGTACTATTTTGTTGTTGAGCTAGCTGTGAAAGAGTTGATGGTGGTTATTGTTGGGAAAAAGTACTTGTAATAGGATCAAAAAGTACTGAAAATCTGTTCCTTGAACAAGTTTTGAAAATGTGTGGTTTTGGTCAAAGGCTCAAGAAAAAATTTCCATCTGTACCACCGATGCAACTTTTTTTTTGTGAGTGGTGCAGAACTGCATCTGTGGTTGTACATTATGAAAATATTAAGTTTGAAAAGGAGTCAAGAAATATTTGCAAATTATTTTTGTAACACAAAATCTTTCTATAAAATATACTGTGAAATTTACTGCATTGAAAATGGCCTGTTGAGGTGGCTAGGGTGTCTGATAGGGATGTGTTCTGGATGTAAGAATATTTTATATTGCTATCATTAGTGGCTGCCGCGGTAATGGACCAAATTGCATTCGTAGGTCATTGTTCCTCCAGGATTAAAGGAAACTCCACCGACTTGACTCAGATGACACAGAAAGATAACTGTAGTCTTCTTCAAATACTGCTGTTCAATTTGGATGTATAAATTGAGGACTTGATTCAAGGGTGAAAAAAAGAAAAATATTTCTACCATACTCATACAAGCTTTGCACAGCACGCAGCAACCTGCCACCCAGCCCAGATATCCTTAACAATTGCCACAATGCCTCCCGATCTATCCTGTCATATGCTTTCTCTAAATTTCTTATGCTTTGGCTATAACCTTTTCACACAACTGCCTCACTGCAAAAATCTGATTTGTTCATCCCTTTCCTCTTGTAAATCCACACTGTTCCTCCCAAACTACTGCCGACAAAGTTATCAAAAATGTTTGATACTCGCCGACATTATCTCTGTGTCTTTTTACTCCAAAAAGTGCCCCAACACACCTGATGCCAAATGCAAAATGCAAATCACGGTTGGCCCCATTTAGCCGTGTTTGTTGGTAAACTGGCTGCAGTGTCTAGCCTTGTATTGGTGCAGCCAGAGCTCAAAGATTCGAAGGACACATTGTAATGAAATAATATACCCCTCCAGTTTAGGGTGAATAGAAAATGTTTAAAAGACAATAAATGTAAACGGCATTAGTGTACATTATTTAAAAAAAAATCCATCACATACCAGTGACAATTCCATAGTTGGGAGCCTCGACGACTGCGCCATAAAACTGGATGATGTTCCGATGGCTAAGGACGCTGAGGATTTCAGCCTGGGTGGTGTATACACAAAAATGATAAAAAATAATGTATACATTCAATTTTCATGTTTATAGGAAACTCAAACTTCGTTAAAATCTAGGCCTACGAGCTAATCTTATGATTGAAACCTATTTCAAAATGTAATCCTTTATCTATACTAATGCTTACTTATGATTGTCAAAGTATGAGATGTAAATTGCTGTGGTTGTCATATGAATAGATGGTGGTGTCAGATAGAACACAATACTTTCTATATTTTAGTTAAATGGTATTCAAGGAGAGAAAGCAGAGTGAAGAGAAATCTGACACAAGCATTTATCTGTAACTGTAGCAAAACACTGTAATTAAGCAAACAATTGCTTCCCTACTTAAAGGATGACACTTTTTAGTTACAAGGCTTGATCGCTGTAAAGCTGACTGAAGTTCAGTCTGTGATCTTGTACTAGTGTGATGAAAGAAACTCAAAATGCGCTATCAGATGCCGGCAAATGAAGTTTTTAGGGAGATTGTCCCGGAAACAATGAGGCCATGTTTGAACCGGGGCACTCGTGTCTTAACCATGCCAACCTAGATTTGCCAATGTTTCTTTTGCAAAACCGTTCTGGTATAGTGGGGGAGTATAATGACCATGGATGATGTGTACGCAAGTCACCACATCCCACTAAATGAGCCGGCAATTAAAATGATTACTACAGTGACAATTAAAAAGTACAACGTTTACATGAAAAGCCCCTGAGCAATTACGACTCCCACCTCGTTCTCAATCTTGAGCAGCTTTTTCACCGCCACCTCTTTGTCCTGGGAGATCCATCTGGCCCGATACACGCTCCCGAAGCTGCCGCCGCCGCAGTTCTCGAAGAAGTGGATGTCGTCGAACTTGATTTGCACAAAGGAGCCGCTCTGAGACGACATCTCATTCTGACGCTTGGTGCTGATGTCTGCTTCTGGAAAAGGAAGACAAGTGTGATTACCTTTTGCAGGGAAATTTCTGTCATGAAAATCCATTACATTTTTTTCCTCAGTGTTTCCTGCTTATAACCGCATTTCTTTGTTGTTTTATTCTATGAAAAAAGTATGTGCAGTAATCCGATCTTACTTCACGCTTTGTACTTTGCGGTCTCAGTGCATTACAAATTGCAAAGTATTCCACGATCCATTATCCCTGATCTTATATTTCTTCCTGCCGAGACTAGCAGAGCGCACGTTTGTCGGGCCTGGCAACTATTTTTTCCTACCAAAAATGAGCTGCACTCATGCGGCTGCAATCCATTATCCTCAGTCCCATATACCTGTGCGCGAGGACCTGCAGAAGTTGGGAGGTGTGCCACTTAAGCCAGCCTAAGATGAAATGCACGGTTGTGGCCTTGATCCATCATTCTACTGTACTTTATGGCTGATGATGATTAAATGTGCTATTGTGGCCCACCTAAGATGAACAGAAATCTGTTTTAGCCATGATCCATTATCTTCCCTAACAGCACTTATGCGGACGTGATCCATTGTCCCGGGCGACTCTAGGTTTAAGCGGGGACCACTAGGAGGCACTTTTGTTCGGAGGCTTGCTGTTCTGGTCCATCTAAAATAAAAAGCTTGGTTGTGGCTGCGTTGAATTATCCCTTGTCGACTATTGTTGGGAGCTTGAGCCGGAAAAGCACATTTAGAAAAACTGCGAATTTTCACATATCCTGGGGTGTTCTGATCCCCATTAGCCACTATAAACGAGTGATTAAAGTATTGCTATGAAAACCCAACAATTATTTTTCAGTTCAAACCAGTTCTTCTAAAACGTCTAAAACTAGAACAGGGGTATCCAACAATTTTTCAACCAGGAGCTTGTCAATGATTTAGAAGATGAGTTAGAAGTCAAATTTCCAACAAAATAGGCTGGTCGGCTATTTTCAGAACTGATCCACGGGCTACTCAGCTGTTTTAAGGGGGAATTCTTGGTGCCCGTGGGCACCACATTGGTGACTCCTGCTTTAGGATGTTTAAGCGGTGTGTTGCTTGACACTGTCTTCGGAAAAGCATGTGGATTCATCTAATTGAGAAACATGTTTAGCCGTCGTTGTTTAGCATCGAGATGAAACTATTAGAATTCAAATCCTCTGTATTCTTCTTGATTACAAAATTGTTTACAAGATTAGACATGGCACTACAGAATAAACCTGTAATAAATACCTAAAAGAGAAATATTATTGGGCCTGCACTATTTCTTGCTTGATTTAAAGACACCACGTTGAAACAAATGGCACAATACCATTTGTTCTTTTTTGCAACAGTGCAGCAAAATCCTCATTCTGATTTGAACCGCTGCAATAGTCAAAATATCCCAAACTTAAACCAAAGCCCTTTACTCAAAGGAAACACAAAAAATTAAGTAATAGCAGGATAAAAACAACTTTAAAACAGATGGCTGCTTTTGTTAGTCCATAAAAGCAACCAAGTATTTCTTCCCAAATAAATAATACTACTATAATTAAATCAAAGTGTAGTTCTTTTATTGTTCCTGGCTTTCCCAATTTGCAGCTGAGCCATTAGCGCTTTTAAAAGGCTGTTACCTTGTTCTTCATTGGGATGGCTGTCCGCCGATGGATTTTGCGCAATTGTCGCAGAGGGGAGCCATTGCTCGGCGACCATTAAAACACATTCGACGCTACACTCAAACCTCACAGGAAGCAGCTCAGCGGGGCCCGGCCCTCAGTATTATGTGTCCATTCAAGTGGGGGTCACCGGGGGCCCGGTGACATTGCGCCACTCGTTCTCGACGTTTCTCAATGGACGGTTGACTGCGTGACAGCAATACTAAAAAGTGGCACGGACAGCCGAGTGACTTGTCCTCACGTACAATCGGAAGACGATTTAATAGGTTCCTGCCAATCTGAAGCAATGCAATACAAGAACTGAATCAATTCTGTGAAGAAGGTGGTTTTGACTGTAAAAGTTACCACATTTAGATCATTCGTGGACTTTATTTCCTGGAAATTGAGAGTAAATGTAGAAAAACTGGATTTGGTAAGTGCTAACTTGAAATCTGTCGACTTACATGGAGGGAGGGGCAATCGGAGTAAACACACTATTAACCTATAAAACAACAAATGTATGTTTCTAAGGACAGACTTGCTGGATTGCAGTTCTTTATACAGACAAACTGGTTTCAAATAATCATCATTGACTACGTTTACATAATGGCGGTATTAGAAGATTATTGGCGCATTCCAAATGAGTTATTTCATGCATATAAACAATAACTATATATTGAGTACAAGAGTGAAACGGGAAATACGGCGTTAAGCAAATAGATTTTATGCATTTTACTTTTAACTTAAAATAAAGGATGATTTCATTCTTGTCAGTCACTAAACTCAACAAAGTACCATGCTTTTGTGAGCCAAAAGTGGGCTCGATTACTGCGTCCCATCTTTTTACAATGTGTGCTCTTATATGGCTTGCCAAAAGCGTGGATTTACACTACATATGGATGGATACAATTGGAACAAGTCTGTGAATCAAGTATCTTTCTTTCTATCTATCTAAAAGTGAGCTGCATTGGTGCGTTTACTAGAAAGGCTTGTTCATGGCCTGCCATAAGCATAAACTTACACTATATATGGATGGATACAACGGTAGCATTTCCGTGATGGGGGCAGAAAATACAAATGAAATAAACCCGGAGAAAACACCCAATTACATGTTGCCTTTTTAGTGAGTAAACCGTAGTTTGTGTGTATCATTCGTATCTGTACTACCAGTCCCACCGTATTGCAGCATATAAACTGATCATGGGTGCCAGCAACTGGATTACTCAAATGTGTTTACATGCACCAGTAATCAGAAAAAAACCATTGCAATCTGAGTACTCACCGGTGGACTAAGACCTTAATGTGATTTTTGTGCACGTATGCATACTCATATCACGGTAATAGTGTTTCTAATCGAATTACTGCCTGCATGTAAATGTATGCATTGTTTAAGCTTTGAGCACACACCCACGCCATTTTTCAGGTGTAGTAAAATATTTGGTTGTGTACAAACAGTGCTGCTGAAAAAAATTATTTTTCAAATGACATGCTGAGTCCTTCTCAACAAGGGTTCAGTGGATGTAAACAAACACATACAAACACTGATGCTGTGCCCGTTTGAATCTTGATTAGAAAGGGGACAAAAAACAAATGTGAAAAAAACAAGTCCTTGTTTCTACTCTCAAATTCTGTAGGTAAGTCCATCAAAAGCAATGAAACCAAGCCCTACTTACAAATGGATTCTACTCAATTTCATTCTACCAAGATATCCCTATGCGAGTGCCGTTCAGGCCTCCAAAAGCTTAAGTGGATCTCGCAGGTCTAATGTAGAATTTCCCAGGCATTGCTCAAGCATTTCTCCTTCATGCCATGAGGCTCTTTAACTCCACCCGGGGGAGTAAAAGTCCACATTAAACCCCAACCCCACATTTGCATATCACCCTATTTTTATTACAGTGCATATTTTTTGTAACACTATTTAAATGCCCTTTATTAACACGCTATATTGGGTATTTTTGTATTCTATATCTTTTATTTTATTTTTTAACACAAGGATACTGCTGGAAGTGTGAATTTCCCTACAGGATGGTTTAAGTATCTATCCATCTATCTAGCAGCCAGCTAGCTTAAAAGCTAACAGTTAATAGTAGATATTACAGATGCTTAATACCACATATTTTCGGACGGAAAATGTCACCGATACTACAGTCTTGAGTTTTGATCAAGATTGAAGTACATAAAATCCATTTCCCTTTGCACAGAAATGACTTTTCTAAAGACACGTCTATAAATTCCGACGTGCTATTTCCTTCTCACAGTGCCTTTCTGTCATATTTCAGTTCAGAATCTTGTGTGCTTAGTGACATTTTGCACAGAGCTGATACTATTCTGCATTGTTTATACTATGTAGTTGCCATCAGTATTGGTCCCAAAACTTGCAGTGGTACAAGAAGAAGAATCAAAAACATGACAACCATGAAAACGAAGCATTGGATTATTAGGAAAATATGCAGAAGGCACACAAATTACTTCCCTCACAACATTGCATAGCGATGTTGCATCATGAAGCAGGGAAATATAAGCATATGATTATCCTCACGTGTAGAAGTTTTTAATTCCATTTTCATTTTTAATCTGCCGTTTGCCCCCTCATGATCCACCTGCTACTCTACTCGACCATCTTAAATCATGTCAAAGATAGATACAATTTAATTTCTCCTTTACATTTACAGTATATTTGTGTTATTTAATCATATACACGCATCATACACAGAAGTAATACTATATACCGTTTATTTTATTTTATTTTATTGTTAGCAGTTTCGATAGCGTCCTCCATTCGGGCCCCGGTGTCGTGGAATGCTCTGCCCACTGAGATTCGATCTGAAACCTAGGCTTAAAACACTCTTCTATTCTATGGCTTATGAATGACTTATATTTCACGTTGGCAATATCGGTGTACTGTTATTGCAATGGCAGCACGGCGGCGCGGTGGTTAGCGCGTGTGCGGCACAGTTCTGAGGTCATGGGTTCAAATTCTCCCCGTGCTTGCGTGGGTTTCCTCCGGGCACTCCGGTTTCCTCCCACATTCCAAAAACATGCATGTCAGGTTAATTGGCCGGTCCAAATTGTCCCTAGGTGTGAATGAGCGGGCGAATTGTCTGTCCCTGTGTGCCCTGCGACTGGCTGGCAACCAGTTCAGGGTGTCCCCTGCCCACTGCCTGAAGATGGCTGGGATGGGCTCCAGCACCCCCGCGACCCTACTGAGGATAAGCGGTATAGATAATGGATGGATGGATGGATGTTATTGCAACATCCGTTGCAGCCTGGTCATCCTGGAAGGGGATTACCTCATGTGCGGTCCCCTCTCACGGTTTCTTCATTTACCTCATGTTGAGGTTTTTGCGTTTTCCCTTGGCCTCATGCAGGTTTTAGATCAAGGGATGGTGTAATACTAGTCTGTAGTTTGCAATTATCTGTGTTCTGTGCAGCCCTTTGAGACTCCTTGTGATAAATGGCTATGCAAATACAGTAAACATGACTTGACTTGTTTTCAGTGGTACCGGGGATACGCATTAGCTAATTACTCTAGGTCTTAATCCCTTGTTATACTTTCACTTTACGATCTCCAAATCTGAACGGATTCATGTCGTATCTCGGGGGTTTAGTGTATCTTTATTGTATGGGAGGTGAAAATGTAGTCTTACTACACTCCCGGTTATTAGTACATTTTCAATTTCTTGAAAGGTGTTCATTCATGTTTCGGCACAGCGTTAGATTTCAAAGTTTATATTTTAATTCATATTGTGACAGGTCTGAGGCTTTAAGACTTTGTACTGAACGCTAACAAATCGACGTGGTAGTCGTAATGTCACAACTTAATAACACAATAAAATAAGTAAAATATAACTCGGTTTTCTAAAGTTTAAAAGCAGCCTTTGATAAAAAAGTGAAAAGTTTCAAACTGACGTGCACAAAGATGCCGAGCAACATAAAAACAAAGCAGAAGCGTACACATGTTCTCACTATACGTACCCCGTAGGTGAATTTTCGGAGGGCGTCAAGCGGTTCGTCGTTCAAGAGGCAAAAGTGGAAGTGAATAGTTCCAATTTATTCCCGGAAACATGTCGATACTCTTTCCTTTATTTGTTTTCACGTGCTCTACACACAGTGGTTGTACTTGTTACACAACTTCTAGATGTGAAGAAGGGCAGGCCGCCATGAAGCTGAGATTCAAATGACAACAGCGCGCTCTGCTGGCCAGAAATGAAAAGGACTCATATTTTTATTTTTGTCTGGCCCTCCTCGGAATTATGTAACATGACAGCAATGCATTTTCCCCATGTATTAAGTAGCAAGGGCAGGTCGCAAACTCGATTTACCAGGGGGGCGCCCCAGACTAGCGTCTGGGCAAGGTTGGGCTGGATTTTGCACGAGAAAAGCTCCGATAAAAGCATTCCACTGTTCTCAAATTTGTTATTCACCGAAAAAAAAACTCTAAAAATAAATTAACCAATCTAATCACGCCTCGTTTTAATAACACAGCAAACAATCAAGACTAAAAAACTGGAGATATATGAATAAAAGTAGAAAAAAACAAATGAATACTACTAGAATTGTTGGGTTTTGGGGGTGACGGACCCATGTGGGGGAATTAGAGGCTGAAGTGCTCAAAAAGAGGGATGGTATTCTATAACAATAGGAGATACAAAGTTGCAAACAAGATTTCACAAAACAACAAAATGTCCGAACCAGAAACAAAGACAAAAACTGGAAATGAAAAATGCAAGGAATAAAATAATAAACTAACAAAATGTCTTAACAAGAAACCAGAAACAAATAGACCAGGCATGGCAAAAGAATGAAAGCTGAAAATGACCCGACCTCATGTAATGATCAAAATGTCCTTATAAAGGGTTCAGGATAATTGGTCACAAGTTTCTGGTGATTAGACACACTTGTGTCCAGTTCAAACCCTGGTTGGGTCCCTCTGGTGGTAGGAGGCTTATCATCCCCTAACTATAATCACTTGCTACTTTGCATTTCATACTTTGCACACAGTGCATTGCAGTAACAGGGCATTCCAGGTCTAAAAATATTTTGTGATCCATTATCTCTAATTGTAGGCGTTAAGCACATTTTTTCTGAATTTTTTAGCAATTTTGTCACCAAAAAGTGACTGGATACATTATCCTTGATCCCAGATTGCTGTGAGCAGGGATCGGCAGTAGGCGTTTTTTGTCAGCAGATGTGCCTTTCTTGCCAGGCTAAAATGAAATGCACAGTAGTGGCTGCGATCCATTATCCCGGTGGACTATTGGTGAAATCAGGGGCTGCTGAAGATATGCCATTCTGGCCCGTCTCAAATGCACTGCAGTTTTGGCCGTGATCCATTATCCCCATTTGGCTTTTGCTGAGAGCGGAGGCCCGAGAGCCAATTTGTGTTAAGCAAGGCAGCTCTTCTTTGACTGTTCATTCCGCCCAAAATAAACAGTATCTGTGGGGCCGTGATCTATTGTCCCCGGCCAACTATCACTGGGAGAGGCGCCCGGCAGACCGGATGTTAAAGACGGTCAAGGTTACTTTGCAGATTTTCACACTTTTCTAGGGGCTCTAGTCCCCATTAACTGTGATAAATGAGGGATTACAGGATTCTGATTCTTGCTAAATAATTTATTGTAAGAATATATTTTATCTGAACCTTTAAAAAGCATGGGACCAAAATCCCCCATGACTCCCGATTCGAATTTTTGTACGTCCTTGAAGAAAATGTTAAAAGTTCAAGGGCTCAGACAAAAATTTTCCATATATGTATGTTTCAAACTAGTTATAAATATCATAATGGCATATGAACATTTAGGGTGCTTGAAGGTGGCCTTGTAAGTTGAAAGTAGAATGTTTTCCCTATTGAGCATGTGATAACATTGCCTAACTGAGTTCAAAGAGCCCTTATGCTTATTTTTCATCTCGCCTACCTGCTTTTACCTTACTTTTAGCAAAGTTGTTCGAGGCGGAAGACTTCAGGTAGGAGGAATTGGGCACGGGGGGGCTTGTTTTTGTAGAGAGACTTCATGCTCGTCCCTACGGTTTCCTTTAGTTTCCATTTGTTAGTGTAGCAGGAAAATTGTGAAAGTAAGAAAAAAAATCTATTTCTAGTACAGTCCAAACGCCAACCCATACCCCAAGAAAGATAAAAAAAGAAGAGTTATGTCAAGGGCGTTTAAGGAATGCATATAGTTGCCTGCGCATCATAAAGAGCTTGACAGAGGTTACAGTGATGACACAAGCCAGGAGATGGCGACCACGAGAACAAAAGTTGCACATTTCATACAGCTCCTTTAAAGAATGAGTCAAACACATTTCTCTGCATGCTAAACAATATAAATATTTATGCATAATTTACAGAACAAAACAATCTCACAAAAAGGTATAAATAATATTTGATACAAAAAAGACGACGTGAATATTAAGACAATTATCGTACGACATACTGTGTTATACCCTAAATATTACATCATAACAAAAGGTCCCAGAGATACTGTATGTTTTACTGCTTTTCTGAATTCTGTGAGCAATGAATTGCTCAGTTAGTGTTACTGTGCTGCAGTAAAAATGAAAATATTTTGCAAAAAGCACCTCAAGATCTCTGATTACGTCCACAAGTGATTGTCTTTGTTGGCATTCAAGCGGCAGCAGTAGTAAAAGCTTATTTAACAAAGGCTTCCCTGATGAATATCAAGATCTGCGAGCTTTGCGATTGGTTGAACTACCTCCCACAATGCCTTTCTCTCATTCCCTGATGGATATCAAGATCTGCGAGGCTCCAGTGCATGGGAGAGCTGTGTCAGCGTTTTTTGGTTATCAATCACACTGAAGTGGCGTACGTAGCACCGCACATCTGGATAGCTTTTGTTGATCACTAGTGACTCGGGACCTGTTGGGTAAACAAAATAAATAAAACAATCAAAAGAGTTGCTTAAAAGAGAATGTCAAATGTTATTATACATATAGATAACATTTTGTTTTATTTCAGTGACTATGAGGCCTATGTTCAAGCCTCGGCTGAGTCATACATAAGAATTACAACATTGGTACCCATTGTCTTCCTGCTTGGCGCTTGGCATTAGAAGTTGGAATTGGGGGGCTTGGTTACCTAATGACTACAAATCTGGAGAGACCTTTCTCCAATGGCCCCCGCCCCCCTAAAAAAAAGTATATCACTTTAAACGCTCTTATAAGCTCTTATTACATATTTTATGCTTATTAGCAGAGGTGGGTAGAGTAGCCAGAACATTTACTCAAGTAAAAGTACCGTTACTTCAGAATAATCGTACTCAAGTAGAAGTAGTAATCCAAATACTTACTTGAGTAAAGTAAAAAAGTACTTTGTGAAAAAGTTACTCAAGTACTGAGTAATTGTAGCAACGTCGTAGTCATTGATTTTTTTTTAAAACAATCAGATCATCAAATTGTCAAAGTCCATCTAATCAACAAAAAAGACATTCAATTTAAAAGTAAATTAAAGTCATTATTGTAAATTCAAGTTCTTTTATTTACAATAAAACAAAAATAGTATAAATCAAATAAATAAATTAAGTACATGTAGCACCAAGTAGTAGGATGAGTGTGTGTGTGTGTGTGTGTTTGTGTGTGTTTTTGAGGCAAAATTTCTATGTAAAAAAAAGCCTTCCTATATACGTATTCAATGTAAAATAATTTTTAAAACAGTAAGTTTGAATCAAAGACGCTGGATGGTTGAGGATAATGATAACACATTTTACTTTACAGCACCTCTCAGGACACCCAAGTTTGCTGTACACAGAATATCAAACAATAAAACAAGAATAAAACAAACAGGTAATAAATACCAAATACAACACAAGGAAACTGACCGCTACATGTTTTCTCAAGTTCTGTCATGATTACCGATGTGAATCCCCTGTGCCCGCTCCTTTGGCGCCAACTGCCTCGGACTCTGATTGGCTCCCTGTCCCTATTTAATCCCACTCCTATCTGTCCCCTTTTGTCAGTCCGTCTGCAAACCTCAGTTAACACTGGGCAAGCCTTTTTTGACCTGACTCCCACCTGTTTTTTGCTCCTGTCTGTCCCCCGGCTTCCACCCGTTTTTGATGCTGACCACGTCTACTCTCCCGTCCCGGATTTCGACCTCTGTTGTCCCCGACCACATCTACTCTCCTTTCCTGGCTTACGACTCGCTTCCAACCCCGACCACATTTTTGCTCTCCTGTCCCGGCTACTGACCCGTTTTCCCGTTTCCGACACCGCCATCGCTCGACACGGAAGATCTACTTCCGCATTCAGAGCGACCTGCTTCCCGAGTCCAGCAATCACCTGATCGTGTGCGCAACCCTTTCTCTTTCTTCCAATAAAACTTGTGAGAAACGCAACGCAAGTGGGTCCTGACAAGTTCGATGGTGGATTCTTGAATGCAAAAATCTCTGTTTATTTAGGCAGAAAAGGAGACATTGCATATTGTAGCTGGTGTTTGGCACCCCTTTCTAAGGGGAACATGCTTTTGATGTGAGGCCAGGAGTGCTACTCCTCTTCTGTGTTTTCACAGTCGGTATTGCTAAGCGACATTTTCCATCTGGTCCGTAAACAAAATTTCCCCCGCTGAAGTTGAATATGGTCACGTGACGGGGCTTCTACGTTTGATTGGTTAAACATGGTAGAGCCTGCCAGAGTACTCCGTCGAAATGATTGCGCCTTAGCAGAGACAGACAGACGTGTACTTACGTGGAGGGGATTTATTAAGTAACGAAGTAACAACTTCAATGTAGCGAAGTAAAAGTATGTTTTTTTTACTCAGGGTAAAAGTATAGGGATTTCAAAGTACTCCTAGAAGTAAAAATTTCCCAAAACTTACTAAAGTAAATGTAACGGAGTAAATATACTCCCTTACTACCCACCTCTGCTTATTAGTACATGTGTGACTTACTGAATGGCTGGCTCCGACAATATCTCACAATCTTCACCGTATTTGCGATCATCCGCTAGGGGGACGGAACACACAAAAATATCAACCTTTCATTGACAATACACCAAAAAAGATTCATTAAAATTACCATTTTTTCAAAATTGACCAGATTTTCGATAAACGTCTTGTTGCCCTCGTGGATGAATGTCATATCTGGATGAAGGGGGGAGTTTAGGTCCAAAGATGTTAAATAGCAAGGACAATAAACACCGACTGACCTTTGATCAACAGCGGCATGAAAGGGATGATGGGAGCTTCCAGTTTGGCAACCATTAATCGGTACACTCGATGGTTCCTGGATGGGTCCTGCAAAACGATCACTGAGTTAAAACCGAGTGACGACTTCAATATCTTATAATATAATACTATTTATCTATATTTATCTATCTTTATACAGTAGACCCCCACGACTTGGTGTCTCCGCCTTATGATGTTTTCAGTTTACAACGTGAAGCCCTTTTTATGGTATTTTACCCCAAATAAATCATTTTTCATGCACGAAAGCTTCCCAAATTCAAACTTTGCAGTTTCGTGTGTATGACTGTGGGAGTTGCATCTCTAAGATGCATGCCTGCCATTGGTCGGCGATTTCTTTGAAATTGTCTGAACTACCGCCCACGATGCCTTTCTCTCGGTTCCAGATCTCATGTGCTTCATAAAGATTTCTTGAGTCAGTGCCATAGAGTAATCTGTTTTTGTTCTATATATACACTGTAAACCCTAACAAGCTGACAGAACTCAAAAACTTTTAGTTTGGTCAACTACATACCGACTTTTGAGTGTTACACACGTAATAATTATAAGCTAGTAAAACTGTTTGGATTTACAGTGTAGTAGCTCTGATTCCGAAAACGTGCAGTAATGAAAAAGCATGATAACCATAGAAATGAAGCTTTCGATTGTCTGGAAATATGAAGAAGTCACTCGCTAAGTTGCATTGCTGAAGCCAATCAAGGATTGCGACTATAATCAAAAATCATGAAGTGATTAAAGCAAATAAAGCATCTAAAGGGATGACAATCCCCGCAAGTGGAAGTGTTCAAATAATTTTTATCATTTATCCACTGTCACCGTTTTCTCCTTCCTCCTGCATCCACCCGCTACTCTATTTGACCAACTCAAGACACTTCATGTAATTTTTCCTTTACATGTGTATATTTTAAATATTATCTTATCAAACAGTAGTAGTAGTATTTAGTATAGTGTATACTATTTTGTTGTTTTAATGGTGTTATAGGGGGTAACGGCGTTTTCTATCCCCCGGTAGACGGCGATCTCTACTTCACCACAAATTCCTGTCATATCCGGGGGCTCTACTGTATAAAAGTTGTGTTCCACATTATATATATATATATAAAGACAACACGCAGTCTTTACCATCAAGTTTTCAAATTCTTCGTAAAACTTCTTAAATTTACTAGAAAGTTTCTGGAAACAAAAAATGGAAGATAATGGAAGAAAATTATTTGTGTTTGTGAAAATAACCATTAAAACAAAGTGACAGAGATACCAACAACCAACCTCCCATGTCTGATTCAGCCTGCTCACTGCTGGGTTACTCAATCCCATGACGATAGCAAAGAAAGCGTTTAAATTCCTGTGTTCCTTGCAGCTTTTTCCCAACAACAAAATAAGTCATTAAAATCCACATCTTTAGGTGAGACGGCGCGATTTAGGTTCTTACTGGGATGCCATTTTGATGAACTTTTTGAGGAGCTGCACCCTCTTGCTGAGCTGGGGGCAAAGGCAGACCTCCGTGATCACCCAAAACTGAATCTCATTGAACCTCCTTAGGAACAAGTCCAAGTTCACAGTGCTTTTTTTCACGTTTTTCTTCCCAAAGATGTGGTAGATCAGTTCTAGCTGTCAAAAAAGACACTGAAGTATTATACAGTATGTGATAATAAACATACTGTAGTAGTGGAACAGATATACTTGGTAATAAATCTCAAGGTAAATTGTTTAACTATATTTTCCACATTCATTGTTGAGTATACTGTACTGTAATCTCTTTCTACCAATTCTTTAATAAAGGGAAGCTTTGGTGTGCTTGTACGACGGACTTTCGTATATAACAGGGTTCTGGTCCCCATTAACTGCGAAAAACAAGGGATCCAGGTATTAACCCAGTCACTTATTCTCAAATTAGGTACAAAAAGGCACTCAAGGGGTTGAAAGATGTTTTTATCAACTTTAAAAAATAGCATAAATATCAAATCATTAGAAAATGATTATTAGACTTTGTATTTCTGAGAAATATAAATGAGGACATTTAACCAAAAGACTTCTGTCATGAAACGGAACAGAAGGAGAACCCAAATGCGTGACGTTTCTCACACAAGCCTTTTATTTTACGGGAAATGGGGCAGTCATGCACGTTAGGCAGCAGTCTAGAAACTAATCTATTTAAAAAGAAGTATAACATGTCACACGCGGCCCCTGATTCCAAATAGTTGTCCTCCCCAGGAGTAGAACATGGAATGAGTTCTAGTAGGTATAGAAATGATCAAGTAATCTATCTATCTACCCTGGTCATATCCCTCGACAGGGGTGACGGACAGCAAGACAAACACATGCAAAAACAAAGAAAATAAGAGGGAAAAAGTAGCAAAAAACACACACAAATCTTTTGGGACCATGGCCAACCCAAATGCCCAAACATCTAAACAAGTGAAGCACCTCGGCACCCAAGTTGGTCATGCTTTCGTCCCTCCAGATGAAACGGGATACAATAAAGCGGCTATGTCACTCGGGTCAGGGTGACACAACACACTCGTCTGTTCAACAGCTTTCACTGGTTTATCCCTGCTGTATCTTACAGGAGCCCTGCCCATTCCTCAGAACGCGTCCAAACATCCCACTATCCTTTCACAACACCTCCCCACTCATTCCTATCACCAACAAGAGCTCTAGCTTCGACTAGATTTAGACCTCTTTCCTACAGTGCACTCATAACACCATCCATCCACGTCAATCACGGCTTTCCTCTTCCATTTACTTCTGCTCTGTAGATCTTCTTCAACATTCACTCCTCATCCATCCTCTCCATGTGTCCAAACCATCCGAGTACTCTCTTATCCACACACTTTCTCAGTTCCACTACTACTCCAGTTCTGTCTCTCACAGTTTCGTTTCTCAATCTATCCAATCTTGTCGATCAAGAAATAGGGGGCCCCAAATATAATTTTGCTTAGGGCCCCATGAAGGCTTGAGCCGGTCCTCTATTTGCCGGTTAGGGAGTATGAGACAAATAATATATATTTCACACAACAGCATATAAGAGCAGGGTAATATTTTTCCATACATGTCAGAAGATGGCACCAGAGCATTACTTTTCATTTAGATAGAGCTCTGGCCTTACTAGAAGCTATTTCTCTCACCTAGTTTATTTGCACCAAAACCATAAAAAGAGAAAAATAATCACATAAGATTCTTAATGTTTCGCAACAAACCTCATGAACGCAGTTGAAAAGCTCCCAATCGTGCAGTGTCAAATGATAAGCAACATCCTTGGTGCTAATGCACTCCAAACTCGACAGAGAGCCTGCGGACGGACCCTCCTGCTCAGGTAATGGAGTCTGGATTCAAAAGAAAAGAAAAATGTGATTTAAAGTTTGCAAAAAAGAAATTACAATTTAAAGATACATTTGACAGCACACCAAAGAATCCAGCTGATCCTGGTAGCAAGCAAAGAAACGTCCGTTGATGGTGATGGTGGAGAACACGGACACATCGGTGGGTTTGAACACAACCTTATCTGCTCACCCCACAAAAAAACAGTGTTGTTTTGGAAGACCATTAAAACGGTTGTATGGATGTGCTTACCTCCAGCTGAGCTGAGGCTGACCAGTAGCAGGCGCTCCACGGAGCCCATTTTGTCGGCCACAGCATGCAGCACCTCCCCAACTGGGGCAGAAACTGGTGCCCGGATGGTGATGTAGGTGCGGTCGCAGCAAAACACTTTGAACAGAACTGAGTGAGAAGAAGTCAACAATTGAGGGATGATTTTCTTTGAAGTGGCCATTTAAATCAGAGTGGACTGTGTTGTTAGCTTTATGTGTATTTATTTTAATAGCGGGACGGCATGTGCAATAATGCTTACACTCTCTATGTCAAGTTCATGCACTCCAGGTTCTGTTTCTCTGGTCTTTCTCTCCCTCTATCCCTCTCTCTATCTCACTTACCCTCACCTTATTTGGTCACTCACTTCCACTATTCATTTATTCCTTTTTAGTACTCTGATCCCTTGGTTCCATGCTAGTTTGTCTTGTTTCACATCAAGTCCAAGCACCCATGTCACAGATCTCCTGGTTACTCAGTGTACCAAACCCCTGCCTGACCTCTTGGATCACAAGGGCCGCCTGATGAAATATTGGACAATTGGCTCACTGCTTTGATTTACTGGATCACTAAACCTTTCACTTGTCTATTGGATTATGTTTGTTTGCTTCTTTTGTTCTGGATATTCTTGCCTCGCTGCTTGCCTGTACCGACCGTTGCCCTATTAAAGGACTACCGTTTTACTGTACTAATCTGTGCTTCTGCATTGTGCTTCAGCACCATTCTGAGTGAGTTCATGAAACCCGTGTTGTTCAACTAGTGTGCGGTGAGACCTTAAATGATTACGGTATTTTATCAGTTTACCTAAATTGATAAAAAATTAAAATAAAATGTCAAAATATAGTACAAGAAATGGTCCACTGGTAGAAAATTGTTGCTATTTTTAGTGTTATTTTTGTTATTGTTGCTATAGAAAATAGATCAAAGTGTAGTAAAACTAAAAATAAATAACCGGTAAAAAATATAATACAATCCAAAATGACGGAAAAATGATTACCCAAATAAACAACCTGTATTACCGCCTGAGGCAAGGTCACCAGAAATAAAAAGAAAACTTGAGGCTGTCAATTTAGGCATCATAATATTTTAAAGGAACAGTGGAGTGGTAAAACGAAAACTGCAATTCACAAAAAAATCAATATTGATTTAAACAATAAGCAAAAAAATACAAGAACCACTATACAAACATTTATTTTAATAATAGAAATTAACCTCATCCAAAGTAAACTGACATCATTGTCAGCCATCTCACTGGTACGGGTACCCAAAAATCTAAAAAAGGCTGGCAGAAAAAAATGATAAGTGAGATGGAGCGGTTTGGTCACAATCTCCATAATTTGTATTCTTCTATGTGCGTTTTATCTTTCGTTTTCGGTTGCACTACACTATACATTGACAACTAGTGGTCTAATAATGACCTTTAAAAAACAACCTTGATACTGACCAGGGGAGGGGAATGCCACAGTTGAATCCATTAACAAATAGTGTAAATCCAAGATTTTGTGTCTTTGTTCAAAAAAGGTTGACAATCACTGCTATAACTGATTATGTCTTAAATCACAACTTTTATCAGGAAACTAGAAAAAAAAATGGTTAATCGAGACTCACCTTCGTCGCTGTTCTTAACAGGCTCACACTTTTGCTGCTTGTCATCTCCCCAGTTAAACTGTTCCAATAGGACTTTGTGCTGTGAGTGGGTTTAACACATCTCTTTAAATCTCAACCACAATTTTATAATCGGACACGCAATGTTTCAAAATGTACCTTTCTATGTGAAGTTCGGGCATCATCAGTGCTGCATTGTTGAGAGGGATGTTTGACAAATAAATGCAAATTTGTTTCATTGGAAAAAATACACATATTAGTCTTATAACTGCAAAATCAAAGGTATGCTTTATATGGTAAATACATACTTGTGTTTGACAATATTTTCCAGCTCTGGTAAGTGCTCATTGAGGGACGGAAATGCTTTTGCGTCATTAGATACAGCCATTAAAAAGTCCTGCAAGAGACAAAAATCATCCAAGTGAGCCCAAAAATGAAACCGCAGTATTCCCTCCACAATCAATCTGTTTACTTGTGTGCAGTATTTTATGATATTTTCATGCTGCAAAGCAGTTTGGACTTGTAGAACAGAGTCAAATCTGGTATATGTAAATGTCTGCATTTAAAAAGGACACCTCGAAATATAACACGGGGGAGCTGGGAATTGAACTTGAGACCTCTTGATCCCAAGACAAGCGCTGTACCTCCTGAGCCAATGTTTAATCACATAGGACTTTATCACAATAGGTCTAAAAGGGCTGTGCAGACTACAGACTACGGAGGCGAAAGATGCTTGCAAACTGTCTTACTCACTAACAAAGCCTTATTGGTTGATTTTCTTTGGGATGTTTCCATTGTATTTTCTGCCCAAGCGGCTGAAATGCCACAGTTGTATCCATTAATATATAGTGTAAATCCATGCTTCTGCCAAGCAACATAGGAGCACAACTTGAAAAGCGCTATATAAATGCAGATCATTTCATTTCATTTTCACAACTTGTGACCAGGAAACAGAAGGCAGTTCTCTGAATGGCCCTTCGGTAAAGGCTTTTATGAAGAAATGTAATAACATGTAGAACGTATTTGGTTTAAAAAAAAAAAACATTCACAGAGGACGTGAAAGTTGAACCGCAAAATGGCGATGGACAGGGCCGTAGCTAGCCATTTGGGTGCCCTGAGCACAAAAGCTTTATGGTACCCCCAAACCAACACTAACATCCACCACAAAAAATGAATTTGAAAGGTCAAAGCCGACTTTACTTCCTCAGAAGGCTGGTGTCCTTCAACATCTGCAAAAAGCTCCTGAATATATTCTATGAAATGAAATGAAATGAAATGATCTGCGTTTATATAGCGCTTTTCAAGTCAATGACTTCCCAAAGCGCTTTACAGTATGCTTCACATTTCCCAATAGCGGCCGTGATCTGTGCAGCCATGTAAGGCGCTAACCTGCTTATTGGGGGTAATTAGGGGTTCAATGTCTTACCAAAGGACACTTCGACATGTAACACGGACAAGCCAGGATTCGAACTGGGATCCCTTAATCCTAAAACGATCGCTCTACCTCCTGAGCTACTGCCGCCCCAGTCTATGAGACTGTTGTGGCAAGCGCCCTCTTCTATGCGGCAGCGTGTTGGGGAGGCAGCGTCAAGAAGAAGGATACCTCTCGTCTCAATAAACTGGTGAGGAAAGCAAGCTCTGCTGTGGGCACAGAGCTGGACAGCCTGACAACAGTAGCTGAGAGACGGGCACTGAAAAAGCTGCGGTCAATCATGGACAATTCATCACATCCACTACACAGCATCATCTCCAGACAGGTGAGCAGCTTCAGCGACAGACTGCGGTCACAGCCTTGTACCACAGACTGAGGAGATCTTTTCCTCCTCATGCCATGAAGCTCTTTAACTCCACCCGGCGGAGTAAAGGCCCACATTAAACCACCCCCCCCCCCCCCACATTGCATATTACCGTATTTTTATTCCAGTGTGTATTCTGTGTAGCACTATCTAGATACTCTATATAACACGCTACATTGGGTATTAACACGTCACATTGGGTATTTGTGTATTGTATTCTTTTTGCTTTATTATTGTTTTGTTCTTCAGCGCAGGGATGCTGCTGGAAGTGTGAATTTCCCTGCGGGGATGAATAAAGTATCTATCTATCTATCTATCTATCTATCTATCTATCTATCTATCTATCTATCTATCTATCTATCTATCTATCTATCTATCTATCTATCTATCTATCTATCTATCTATCTATCTATCTATCAATCAATCAATCAATCTATCTATCTATCTATCTATCTATCTATCTATCTATCTATCTATCTATCTATCTATCTATCTATCTATCTATTTCTCAGGGCAATTTGTTTATTTACATAACACAAAAATTAAAGAAGTAATTTTCTTTTAATTCTTTTGGATTAATAAGATGAGGACATTTTAATTTGTTGTCTTTATAAAATGCATGAGATTTGTGTTAATTGTTTAGGTCTGTTCAAATAATATTTTACATAGAAATGTATTCATCTTATATATGCAAGTCACACAATTACATAATTCACACATTACAGAGTATACTACATATGTTGACACCTAAAAAACTGATTAAAACGGTAACTGACCTCCAGGAAGGCTAACGAGGTGTCTTCTTCTTGCAAATGATCTCCATGCAAGGCAGCCCACTGCATGACCAAGCGTATCACACGACGCTTGTTGTTAAGGGTGTAGTCCAGCTTTTCCTGTTCAGAACCCTGAGAAGCCTGGGCATGGTAGGTGGGCACCAGTTAAGGAACCCAACACAGGATTGTATGGAAATCCTTTGGGCTGATTTTCACTTTAAAGAGTTCTGCAGTGTGGAAAGGATATTGAGCCATCAACACCGGACACAGTTGATTGTTTGGCATGAAGATACAGTGCATGAGCACAAAATCATCTAAGGCTGCATCTTAAAGGGATAGATGTGAAAAATTAATTAGTGCTATATATTTTATATTGTAAGTTTTTATGGGTTGGGTGTTTTATTTCTCAATCGATTTTTACCTGATTCTGAAAATTGAGAATCCATCCGCATCATCTCAAGAAGGTGCTCCAAAATCTTCTCTGGCGTCCCCGACATGACCTTATATCTGGATCAAAACATTCAAAATATCCATTAATAGAAGTCCCAATGCATAATAATTTGATTACCTTTTATTGCTTTCACATTGAAGGGATAAAAATCGCGCACCCGGAACTGGTGGAGATAAATCCGGGCTTGGGGTTTTACACACCAACGGCTACTGATATGATCATTGGTTGGTTGGTTGAATCCCTTAACCAATAGGGTCGTAAGGGAACCATTTCCTGTGGATTGTCTTGGGAAAGTACAGCCCGGTGGCACCCATCCCTCTCCAGGCCAACATATGTTTCTACCCAGTCTCGAACAAGGGACCTTTGACATGTCAGGCGGATGTGCTCACCACTGCACTACAGGAGCAACTTCATATTGGCATTGTGCATAGTATTGCTATGGTCTTTCAAGTATTTTGGTTACATTTTCAAATATATTGGAGAAAGTACACAATAAATGACTGCGCAAAACAACAACCTCTGTTGTACACATGCAATAAACGCAGATCATGTACATTTTTTTCCTACCTAACTTTGAGGTTGGTCAGTAGGATGTCTATGGCTCGTTTACAAGAGTTCACGTTAGCTGGTCTCAATTCAAAAGAAAAAATGTTATATTCACTTGTAATGTGAGGTTGATGTTTCATGGCTGGAGCTCCGACTCTTCTCTAGCACCAGAACGTCTTGGCCATGTTCCTTCAGGCGCACAGTGTTGGCCTCCACGTCCTGTGGAAGATATGTTTTTATTATTTCATTTATTTATTTATTAATGTACTAATGTATTTTTCATTTTTGGCCGAGCTTTTCACATTTTTGGTTTTCGTTAACCGTCCCAAGTATCCCGAATTGTATTAAATGTATTTAATTTAAAAAGAATGGAAATTAAGGATTCAAATATTTAAACCACAGAATGCTGATGGAATAGAATAGAATAGAATAGAATAGAATAGAATTTACTTTTATTGTCATTCTTTGTAACCATGCACACAGGGTGTGCAGAAACATAGTGGTTAAAAATAATACTGTTGTTTGTCAAATGGTTGGTCTCATAAGATTGTTATTTCCTTTTTCTTTCAACAGAGGGCACTAAGGTGTAGAAATAGAAGGGAGAATGGGAGTAACCAAAAGAAACAAACCCTCAAAATCCTGTTGAAGTCCTCCTTGTCAACTCTCAGGAAATGACAATTGTCCTCTCTCAACACAATGGAGGCGGCCCTGGGGGCGTCGTTGACCAAAGCGAGCTTCCCAAAATCATCGCCCTCGTGCAGGGTACAGACAACACCCTAAAGGACCAGAAAAAAACATCTGTTAGCTAACAGAAACAAAAGAAGAGAACAAAAAGTCGAAGTTCGGAAAAACGGACTTTTCCATAGATGACCACGTTGACAGAGCCTTTTAGGATGATGTACCATGAAGTACCTTCTTCACCTTGGTTGAATACTGCAAGATGGATGAGAAAAATAGGATTGAAATATAAGGAATGATTGATCTCTATCAAAAAGTAAAAGTGAATGGTATTATTCATTCAGACATACTACTTACGCACAGTTCCTGCTTTAACGTGGGACTCAAATATGAGCACCCCCATCAGTTCCCGTTTGACCTGTACAGAGATCAACAATAAAGTGAGTTACTTAGTAGCATTCAGATTGAAAAATAATTCTTACTGTTGCAGACAAGGTCATAAATGTTATGTAAAATCAGAGACTTTAATGCAAATTTTAAATTAAAGAATCACTGTTTTTAAGAATAATTATATTTTCGGTATAAATTATTGCACGGATTACCATTTCGTGGACACGTAGTTATGAGTATGTGACTTGCATTGTAATTCTAAGTTCACTTTTCAACTTTTTTTCAAAGTAAAAAATAAAAAGTCCCATATTGTACAATAAATGAGTTCATGGAGCCCCAACAAAATGTATCAAATGGTTAAGAAAAATCAGATTTAATCAGTGTAATATTTTGATATTTCCTTTTTACTTTTTTATCTGCATTCGAAGAATTAAAGGGAATTACATTTTGAAAAATGTTTAAAACCTTTGTGAGAGAAAAGTATAGACATAAGCACGATGTAGTAAACACTGTGTATGTATATATATAATTTTATTATCATTATTATTTGATCAGTTTTGTTTTTATTGACAGACACTCCCCTGCTTATGACCATTCGACTTAGGTAAAACGGTGGATACGATCATTTTTTTCGGGATGTTGATAAATATCTGGATATTGCTGTTAGATTTTGCACCTTTTTCTGAGTACAGGACAGTACTGTAGTGCTTCTCTCCGCCGCTACCGGCGTGTGGTGGCGCTGTGAGATGTCACCCAGCATCAACCCCAAAGAAGAAATCCGGCTTCTACTTCCTAGTTCGCGTGTAAACATACATTACTACATGTACTCTATCTTTAGCGCTCTAAGAACTTTGACGTTTTTATTGTTTGATATCTCGTGCATCCATTCAATATGGTTGATGTAAAGTGTAAAGAGCGGAGCCCTTTCTTTTGAAATGAAAGTGGAATAAGAAAGCTTGATGCGGTTGAAAAGAACACTTTCTTTCGACCACTTTTTACCACGGAGAAGGACCTCTTGAAGCGCATCTTCCAAAAGTAAATTAAACTCAACTTTATTTATCTTTATAGAGCATATTATTTTATGAAAGGTTTTTAGTACAAAACAATACAGGTTCTGTATACAAGCCTTAAACATACTTATATAAACCTTAAACATACAAAATATAACACTGAAGCAACTTACGAACAAATTCAACTTACGAACTTACGTCCGGATTGTTTGTAAGTAGGGCAACGTCTATATCCACTTTGTGCTTCTTATTACTAAAATATTGATGACTTAACAATCACTGCATCAGGGTATATTATAATGATATAATCGGTAGGACAAGAAAATTATTCATACTCCCTTCTATTACATTTGAATGTGTTAAATGTGCTATACATTTATCCTTTGTTGACCTCCTTTAAATACCTCTTCTTTTTTCCCTCTCTTATTTGTACCATTTTCGTACACAATATGTTCCATAAAACAAAGAATTCTTATAGGGGTAGTTTAACATTCACTGTGTAGGTTTACTAATATTGCTGAAGATAAAAAGTCAACACATCATTGGACACAATCAAAAACAGAGACATTTCCAAAAGTGGAAACGTCTACTCACAGTGGTAGAAAGGTGTGCCAGGGCCTTGATGTGGAGCAGTTCTTCATAAATGATCTCTAAATCTTCTTCTGTTCTCTCAGACGGCCTGCCAATTCAAATGATGTCATGAGGGGTTATTATAACAGTACACAGATGAAGAGAATCGGGTTTCCTGGGAACCTTACGGTTTCCTCAGAATCATTCTCATGTAGGCGTCAGGCCCAATCTGCGAGAGGAGTAGCAAAATATCATGCAGCTCCTCTTGGCTCTCCTTTCTCTCCTCCTCACCAGGTAAGGAGGGCCGTTCCTCTTCTTCATCCAGGAAGCGGTAGAAAAGGTACTTGTCTTGGAAGTTTGGTTCATGCTCCACTGGGTCACACACATTAAAAATCTAAGTAATGATGTGGCGCCATTTTTTTTGATGAAAACGCAGTTTGACTGGGATATCACATCTCACCCTGGTAGAGAACACCTTCCTCCAGAAGTACCTGCCACATGGCAACAGCTTGTAGGCGAGAATGGACGCAAGCGCTGTGCTGCATCTGCCAGTCGACCAGCTCTGTTCCAATGCAACACTGCCTAGGAAAACAAACCCAAGCTAAATGAGACGTCACTTAGGTCTAGAACTGTTAACCATTACTCTGAACTCATTTCCTTTGGGGGATTCACGTTTTTGTATATCTTCAGTTCAAATCTAAATCTGTAAAATCACTGATGACCACTAGATCAGGGGGTCACCAAAGTGGTGCCCGCGGGCACCAGGTTGCCCCCTTAAGGTCAATTGAGTAGACCCACGGACCTACTCTGGAAATATGTCACCAGTCATTGAAATTTTCATGGGAATTTTATTTTGAACTGCCATTAGAAATCGTTCTTCCCAAATTATCTTTTAAATTAGTCTCCAGTTTTATATATGTTAAACCCCTTATACAATACATATGTTTCAGTGGTTAATCGTGCCTATATTAACCCTACTGTGAAAAATTACCTCAGTCCTGACCACCAAAAAGACAGGAGTATCACTCAATATTGTTAATAAAACATCCTAACATGTCACGGTTGCCTTGGCGCCAAATTGGCCCCGCCCGTGTGGCGCCAGCTGCGGCTCGTTGACAGATTGGCTCTGCCCCGCAAGACGAGGGTTCTTACTCGGTCCTGTTTCCTGTTGGTATTTCCTGTCAGGTATTGTTCCCGTTTATTTTGTCCGGTTTAATATCAGTTTCCAGTTTTGTTCCCATCTATTTTTGTCCTGTTTGTTATTCTCTCCAATTTTCATTCCCGTCTAGTTTGTCCTGTTTAATTTTGATTTCCTGTTTCAATATCAATCCTGTCTGTCCCGTCCTGTCCGGTATCGACCCCATCGGTCCGATATCTGCTCAGGCAATTGGTATCTCGTCAGTCTCTGGCTTCCTGTCTTTCCACGCCAGACCACTGCCTAACGTGCATGACTCCCCATTTCCCGTAAAATAGAAGCTTGTGTGAGAAACGTCACACAATTGGGTCCTGATCCGGTTCCGGTTCTTGACATAACAAGCGCATCCATAACCATATGTTCCAATTCTGATTTGATTTTATGGCCCCTGAGGCGTATCAGTTATTAAATTTTATAACCTGGAAACGCGTCACTGGAGACCCTAACACAGTAGTTCGTAAATAATGGGGCGGGCGCCTTTGGAGAAGCGCAAGGCTTTATCAAGGAGGGCGCGTTTGACATCAGGGAAGTTTTTATTTTTTTAAACTGTCCTAGAATATAGTGCAATTACACCTCCACTACACTAGAGGGCAGTGGCACTCACACTTGGGGGGGTGGGTTCAAGAGTTTTGTCTTCTTCATAGGTGAGCATGACAGAAAACAAATGAGAAGCACTGCCCTAATACAACATAACGGTTAAGCTAATAACGGATTTTGTTAAAAATCATATGATTTTTGGCTTTCTAAGCCTAAAAAAATGGAAAGTAGTAATTTCATTTTATAATGTGAAATTTTCACCATAATTATAGACTTGTCAAAAAAAAGAGAGTTATTTACTTTAAACATAAAGAAAATTGTACACTCGTTGTTATTATTATTCTTGTTTCCTAGCAAAAAAAAATCTATAAAAATAAGCTTGCCTTGAAGTTATTTAAACCAAATATTCCTATTTCACATATTTTACTCTGTGGTGGTCGGAAATATACCCCAAATGTTTTGTTTTAAAAAAAATACTTCTAATAGTACAAATGACAGTCTGATATACTTTCCCTTTTCAAAGAGATACCGTAAATTCTGAACTGTAAGCCGCAACTTTGGTCACAAACTTTAAACCCTGCGGCTTATGCAATGATGCACTTAGTTTATGAATTTGTTGTAATGGCCGCCAGGGGCGCCTGAGCAGTAACGGTAGGAGTGAGACAGGTGGAATATATGTGTCAAGAAAGACGGTAGTTTAATGTAAGCAGAAATCTTTTAGGCGGATTTCGATTCAGCTGTCGGCATTACGTGTGTTTTGGAGTAAATATTTTACACGGTTGGATTCGATGGATTGTCCTTGTAAAGTAGCCATTTTCGTGGACATTCAAAAAAGTTGAAGACAGCCAAGAGACGCAATGGTGAGCTACCTCGGTATAGGTTTTTTGGTATCTTGTTTCAGACTGATATTGATGTTTCTTTGATGAGTATATTTTGAAATCATATCTTGAATCCCAAGAGTAGAAGCTTTCGAATGGTATGTGGTATGACGTATTTCAGTGAGTGGTGATATAGTACTGACACATATTTGTTGATCAGAAGTCTGTTCAAAACATTAAAGGTTTAAGGTACCGTAAATTATCTAAATTCTTTCTGCGTACCATTTTCCTTTGTAAATACCTCATCTTTCAATGAGGGCACATGCGGCCTATAGTCAGGTGCGGCTTATGTATGTACAAAATGGTTCTTCCTTTAAAAATGTACTGGGTGCAGCTTATAATCAGTTGAGCTCTATAGCCTGGAATTTATGGTACATCAATTTACATAATAAATGGTGCAGTCCATTACAGTTAAGATTAGAGGCACTGATGTGCCAAGCATGGGAAAAAAATCCATTACCTGACAAATCGTGTCCACCCAAAAAACAAAAAACAAAAATAAAAAGCCTTGCCATCTTTTTTCTATGTATCTATCCTGGTCATATTTCTTGAAAGGGGTGACCAACAGCAAGACAAACACATACAAAAATAAAGAAAATTAAAAAAGGGAAAAAGTAGCAAAAAACACACAAAATTTTTTGGACCATGACCAACCTAAATGCCCAAACACCCAAACAAGTTAAGCACCTCAGTACACAAGTTGGTCATGCTTTCGTCCCTCCATATTGTCAAGAACCAGATCAGGACGAAAACGCGTGACGTACTTACACAAGCCTCTTATTTTACGGGAAATGGGGAGTCATGCACGTTAGGCAGCCGGTCTGGCGTGGAAGGACAGGAAGCCAGAGACCGACGAGACCGATTCCAATTGCCTTAGTTGATATCGGACAGATGGGGTTGATACCGGACAGGAAGGGACAGACAGGATATATAACGAATCAGGACATCAAAAATTAACAGGAGAAATTAGACGTAAATAAAAACTGGACAAAATAATAAACAGGCCAAAATAGACGGAAACCAAACTGGAAACCAAAATTAAACAGGACAAAATAATCGAGAACAATACCGGACAGGAAAATCCAACAGGAAACCAGGACCGAGTCAGAACCCACGTCTTGCGGGGCAGAGGTTCGTTGACGGGCTGACAACTGAAGCAAGAGAGCGGCAGCTGGCGCCGCATGGGCGGGGCCAATTGGGCACCATGGCAACCGTGACACAGATGAAACGGGACACGAGAAAGCGGCCTTGTCACTCGGGTTAGGGTGACACAACACACTCTTCTGTTCAACAGCAGGGCCCGACAGCTTTCACTGGTTTACCCCTGCCGAATCATATGGGTGCCCTGCCCATCCCTTAGAATGCGTCCAAACATCCCACTTTTTTACATGTGTTTAATTCACCTGTATGTTTTTAGATGGTACTTCCTGTCTCGGATCAAATGAGGCGCTGTGGAGAGGATGGCATTGCGGAGAACTTTCCCTGCATGAAGGATCTTCTCAGAGGGAACCTAAACTCAACAATGTAAAAAAACAATACAAAACAAACAATTAAACAAATACAATACATAATAATAATAATGATTTTAACCAAAATATAATATTTTTCGTACCTGGGAAATCTGTATATGTTGGCCTTTAGCAGGACTGTCAATAAATGACTTCTGTAAATACAGTGAAGTAAAAATATATGGTATGTAATAAAATCATTTTTCACAGTGAAAATTTCCAATGCATGCTTCAATGAGTACTTTCTTATAACACAGTGATAAGATTGAGATTGTAAAGTTATTTCATTTCTACACAGAGACCGAATGTAGTAAATCTGAAACTAAGTCAGACGGACGAAAATTTCAGTTTTCTCGTCTGATAAATATAGTCGAATAGTGTTTCCTGCATAAGGCTATCAATCAGCTGCTGTGTCTTGTTACGTAAGAAAGGCAGGAAAGGACAACAAAGGAATGGACAGAGATCAGATTTATATTTAAACCAACTTTAAACAAACATCACCTTTGAGGTTCATTCCTATTTAAGATGTAACTGAAAAAGATGCAGTTATGTTGGGGGATACAAAAACACCGAAATATCAAGCAGACAAGAGCTAGCAACTGATTTTTTTGTATAGTAGGCATCAAAAACCTTTTTTTGTTACTGATTAGATACCAGTTTGATATGCAATTCCAAATTAAGTTATCACCTAATTTCTATATTTTTACTGTTACCATTAGTCCTTGATAAATGAAATATTTTGTTACTGTTGTGAACGCAATGATCTTCAAAATAAAAGGACAAAAAATTAGCAGCCGATTTAGCATACTGTCATTCCATGCTACCAAAAAATAAGATCTCACCCCATTTTAAGTGCATTATTTCCACTTTTAGTTTTCTTCAATCTTGACCGGAAGCATTTCTGGGATTAAGCAAAATAATCTAGCGGATAACAGATGAAACAATTTGCTTATTTTAAGGGTGTTTTTTTAATTGTACTTTTAAGTAAAAAGCACGATTGAATAATTCAAAATAATCGCCTAGCAGATGAGATATAATTGTTCTTGTTTTAAGAAACGTACCAGGCTGTAATTGTTAAAAGTAGGGTTAAGATCGGCAAAATTAGGATAGAAATACTATTTCCTTGAAAAATAACAAGTACTAATCACTGTTAGGCTATTATCAGAACGCTATACAGACGCTGCCCTACTTACGAACCAGTTCCAGACGATCGTTTGTAATTTGAATTTGTTCGTAAGTTGCTTCAGTGCTATATTTTGTATGTTTAAGGTTTATATAAATATGTTTAAGGCTTGTATAAGTAACCTGTGTTGTTTTGTACTAAAAAATAAACATTTCATAAAATAATATGCTCTATAAAGATAAATAAAGTTGAGTTTAACTTACTTTTGGAAGATGCGCTTAAACAAGTCCTCCATCGTGGTAAAAAGTGGCCGAAAAAAAGCGTTCAGACAATTTTATCAACCGCATCAAGCTCTCTTATCCCACTTTCATTTCAAAAGAAACAGCTCACCTCTTCTTTACACTTTACACCAACCATATTGAATGGATGCACGAGATTTTAAACAATAAAAATGTCAAAGTTCTTTGCGCTGGAGATACAGTATAGAATGTTTACACACGAACTAGGAAGAGGAAGCGGATTTCTTCTTTCTCTCGGGGTGGATGCTGGGTGACCTCTCACAGCGCCACACGCCCTTAGCAACGTAAAGAAGCACTACGGAACTGTCCTGTACTCGGAAAAATGTGTACACAATACAAAATCTAACTTACAGCAATGTCCGGATATTTTTCAACATCCGGAATTTTTTTTTTTCGTATCTACCGTTTTACGTAAGTCGAATGATCGGAAGTAGGGGAGTGTCTGTATAGGCATAAGGCATATACTGGACTGTCTCAGAAAATTAGAATATTGTGATAAAGTTCTTTATTTTCTGTAATGCAATTAAAAAAACAAAAATGTCATACATTCTGGATTCATTACACATCAACTGAACTATTTCAAGCCTTTTATTATTTTAATATTGCTGAATTTGGCTTACAGCTTAAGAAAACTCAAAAATCCTATCTCAAAATATTAGAATATCATGAAAAAGTATACAAGTAGGCTATTCAACTAATCACCTGAATCATCTAATTAACTCGAAACACCTTGCGAGGGTTTCCTGAGCCTTAAAAACACTCAGCTTGGTTCAGTAAACTAAATCACAAGTATGGGGAAGACTGCTGATCTGACTGCTGTCCAGAGGACCATCATTGATACCCTCCATCAGGAGGGTAAGACACAAAAAGACATTTCTCAAAGAGCAGGCTGTTCACAGAGTGCAGTTTCAAAGCATATCCACAAAAAGTCTGTTGGAAGGGAAAAATGTGGCCGGAAACGCTGCACAACCAAGAGAGATGACCGCAGCCTTAACAAAATTGTGAAGAAGAGCCGCTTCCAGAATTTGAGGGAGCTTCAAAGACAGTGGGCTGAAGCTGGAGTCCAGGTATCAAAAGCCACAGTTCACAGACGTGTCCGGGAAATGGGCTACAATAGCCGTATTCCCATGGTCAAGCCACTTCTGAACTCAAGACAACGGAAGAAGCGTCCGACTTGGGCTATGGAGAAGAAGCACTGGACAGTTGCAGAGTGGTCCAAAGTCCTCTTTTCAGACGAAAGCAAGTTTTGCATTTCATTTGGAAGTCAAGGCGCCAGAGTCTGGAGAAAGGCTGGAGAAGAGCAAAATCCAAGTTGCTTGAAATCCAGTGTGAAGTTCGCACAGTCAGCAATGGTTTGGGGAGCCATGTCAGCTGCTGGTGTTGGTCCACTGTGTTTCATCAAGTCCAGAGTAAATGCAACTGTGTACAAAGAGATTTTAGAGCACTACATGCTTCCATCTGCTGAAAAGCTCTATGGAGATGAGTATTTCATTTTCCAGCATGATCTGGCACCTTCCCACAGTGCCAAAACCACCAGTAACTGGTGCACTGACCATGGCATCACTGTCCTTGATTGGCCTGCTAATTCCCCTGACCCGAACCCCATCGAGAATTTGTGGGGTATAGTTAAGAAGAAGATGTAAGACACCAGACCTACAAATGCAAATGAGCTGAAGGCCGCTATCGAAGCATCCTGGGCATCAATAACACCTCAGCAATGCCACAGGCTGATTGCCTCCATGCCACGCCGGATTGATGCAGTAATCCGTGCAAAAGGATTCCCAACCAAGTACTGAGTGCATCAATGGACATTTTCAAATGTTTGATTTAGTTTTGCTGTTATAAAATTATTTTTTTTACTTGGTCTGAGGAAGTATTCTAATATTTTGAGATAGGATTTTTGAGTTTTTTTCAGCTGTAAGCCAAAATCAGCAATATTCAAATAATAAAAGGCTTGAAATAGTTCAGTTGATGTGTAATGAATCCAGAATGTATGACATTTTTGTTTTTTTAATTGCATTACAGAAAATAAAGAACTTTATCACAATATTCTAATTTTCTGAGACAGTCCAGTATGGTAAATGGGCTGCATTTATATAGCGCTTTTCAAGTCACTGAAGACCTCCCAAAGCGCTTTACAATGTGCTTCACACTTAGCTACACACACAAAAGAAAGCTTGAACCCTCATCTTAGAAAAAAGTATGTTTTTAGCTTTTACGACTGCCCATAATCACCACATTGTTGACCTCTACTATATAAGATGGCAAAAAGGAGAAAATACCTTATTTTGAGGTTCGCAGTTATTACTTATGTTCTCTTTGTCAGACATTCCTGTTTGGGAGAGAAATTAATATGCAGTAAATCCTTTACTTCTCTGACTGTGTAACCAAAATTAATCACCGACATCCACAAGATTGTGGGGTGGAAAATGCAGCGTCTGTGCTGCATGTTTAATTTAAACACAAGAAAATTGCAGTGAACTGTGAGGTGCTCCAACTACATAATTCTTGTATGATTTCTTAATGTGTTCATGCATAGTACAGTGTGAAGTACTCCGCTGAATGCAGGTGAAATACTGGGGTTGCACCAGGGACACTCAATTTGACACAACTTTAACAAATAATTTATCAGAGCATTTTATAGGAACCTTTTTAAACCAAATGTCCGAAGCACTTTTCAATCTTTCTAATATTTTAATTAAAATGTTTTCAAATAGAATAGAATTGTCTTTATTGGCAATGATAGAAACATAGTGTGCATTGTTTAGAACAGGATTTGACGTGGCACTCCATCATAAATATGTTGTAAATAAATTTAAAGATAAAAATAGCATTTAAAAAAATCAATAAGATAGATGAGTAATATTATTAAGCAATTGATTGGCCTAAATTGCATGTGCTTCGGAAAATAGTGATATAACATTAGCATTAGCAACATTGTGCAAACATGAATAAAGAAATAAATTGAGTATGAATGTTCCCGGGAACGCAGAGCAGTGGTTAGCGTGTGTGCGACAGTTCTGAGGTCATGAGATCGAACCCTCCTGTGTGTAGTTTGCACGTTCTCCCTGTGCTTGCGTGGGTTTCCTCCGGGCGCTGCGGTTTCCTCCCACATTCCAAAACATGCATGTCAGGTTAATTGGCCGGTCCAAATTCTCCCTAGGTGTGAATGAGCGAGTGAGTTGTCTGTCCCTGTGTGCCCTGCGACTGGCTGGCAACCAATTCAGGGTGTCCCCTGCCCACTACCCGAAGATAGCTGGGATGGGCTCCAACACCTCGCGAACCAACTGAGGAAAAGCGGTGCAGATCATGAATGAATGAATGGATGTTCCCTTCCATAGTCAAAATTTGTTATTTACATGTATTCTTTTAGTTTTGTGTGCTTGTTTAGGCTCTGGGGCCTGTCTCTGAGCCCTTTCCCCCTATTTTTAAAGGGACACTGTGTCATATTTCACCACGCGATGTTGAATGTGTATTAGTGAAACCAAAAATGAGTTCTACAATGCACAAGAAAAAATACAAACTACGAACACTGAAAGTGACCCAAGCGCACCATTTTTCTTCTTTTTTTCCCCACAGCCTTTCACAGGAGTACGTGTAGCAGCAAGATGGCTGAAAATTATGTCTGCTCCCTTTCGGGGAGCCTCATGTGATGTAAAATATATGCAATTTTTTTTTACCTGTGAGAATTTAAAAAAATATACACATGCATGAGAGTTACTGTATTTTGGCTTTTTATTAGAATCAATATAATTTTTTGTAATCAATGTTATGAGTTTTTTTTAAATGAGGTTTTTTTTTCTAGGAAGCGCTAACCAATACAGAATGTCCCTGAAAGGGACTTGTAGCTCCTGCCGTAATAATGTTGGTGGCTGTGGTAGGAAAGAGAGCCTCCAATGATTTTCGGGGGGGGTGTTGATGACTTTCTCTAAGGCCCCCCGTTTCGACTAGCTTCCAACTAGATAGAGTTTAGAAGAAGGTAACAAATTTTAAGCAGCAAATCTAAAAATGTAACATGAAAAAGCATAAAAATCCTTGGAAAAAAAGTGAGCGTATTTGCCGCTTCCATTGTGTATGGTCACAAAGAAACTGTTGGAGCAACACTGAGTCAATATTACGTTAGGAAAGCGCTAATAAAAATATCAGCATTTACAACAAAGCGTCAACTGATGATAGTCGAGGCCTGGCAGACAGGAAGTCTGCGCACACGGAGTTTTTATTGTTTATGTTTTTGTGCATGCAAAATGTCACGACGCTGTCATATCAAAATGTCAATTCTTATCTCGCAAAATTCTAAATATCGCAAATTAAGCCTCAGTGTGACGTTCAACAGACATGATATCCTGGCATGATTACAGCAACGTTGCGGTTACTCACTGTCGGCACCTCCATGAGCCTCCATCACACTGTAGGGAGGGCGAGGACTTCGGCCATGCGCTGATGATACTTCTGCAAAAAATAAACAAAAAGTGATGAGTTTTTGAGTGAAGTGAGCTAAAAATCTGGGATATTTGACACTTTTTTCAGTATAAAAGAATTAACTATTGTCATGATTACCGATGTGAATCACCTGTGCTTGCTCATTTGGCACCAACCGTTGCGGGCTCTGATTGGCTCCCTGTCCCTATTTAAACCCAATCCTGTCACTCTCCTGTGGTCAGTCCGACTGCAAACCTCTGTTGACACAAGGCAAGCCTTTTTTTTACCCTGACTCCCGCCTGTCCCGTTTTTGCTCCCGTTTGTCTCCAGCTACAACCTGTTTTGATCCCGACCAAGTCTTTTCCCCCGTCCCGGCTTCCGACCCATTTTTGATCCAGACAACATCTACTCTTCCGTCCTGGCTTACGACTCGTTTATGACCCCGACTACGTTTTTGCTCTCCCTGACCCGGCTACCAACTATATTTTTCATCCCTGACACCGCCATCGCTCGCTACGGAAGATCCACTTCCGTATTCGAATCACAACCCGAGTGCGAGAGCGACTTGCTTCCCGCGTCCAGCGAACACCGGATTGTGGGCACATCCCTTCCTCTTTCTTTCAATAAAACTTAAGTAAGTGGTAAACGTTACGCAATTGGGTCCTGATTCCATTCTGGTTGAGATAACTATGCTGATTCTGGTGTAAAAGCACAAATACGTACATAAAACTCCAAAAGCACATAAAATAATTTAACAAATAATTAAATGTTTAGAAAAAAATCCTTTAATAATTATATTATAAAATCATTTTGAAGAATATACTTCCAAACACTATATATGATCTCTAATAATTGCATATTGGTGGTCTGTGCAGTCCTTTTAGACATAAAATTATGTAAATGTCCTTGATTTAAACATCAAATTAGAAATAATGTAAGATTTGCAACACTGTATCGCGTTCAACACATTAAGTGCCACTAATGTTAAAAAAAAAGTACTTATCTGTCAAGCATGGTAATGATAGTTAACACGTTAGAGGGCAGTGTCGAGTTCTTATAGACTGGTGAGTTGGTTCAGGTGTAAAACAGCATTCACTCAACTGTTAAGATAAACCAGTAAACAAATTCAACACCAAACATGAAAATCATGTTTCCCTGTTTGTAAATTAGAAAAGGTCCCTTGTCATTAGTGATCATAGTATATATTGTAAGTTACTAACGTAAGATGAATGATAAAAACATAATACTGAAAAACAAACCAAAACATTTGGAGTTTACATTCTTTTACTGAACCGGCCCGCATGAGAAAAGAAAGCCTCAATCTAGCTTTCAGAGCCAAATCGAGTTTGACAACCCGAGCTTAAATCATTTGTCTAAATTGGATAAGGAAGCGAAAAAAATCAGCTACGTCTGGTCAATTTTAAGTTTTTCTTTTTTTCCAAAGAATTTAAATCTTGAGGCGACTCAATGCTTTACAGACATCAGAGCCAGTTTAAGTCTCTGAAAGACTAAACAGTTATGTTTTCCTCCAGACAAATTTATTACTATGCATTTATAAATGGCATATATGTTTCGACTGTAATGTAATGTGCAGGCATATCAAATCAATTTTGTCCGAAAATAAGGCTTCTATCAGACAAATATAGTTTGTATTATACCAATTTGAAACCATAATATCACTTTCATGTTCAAACTCCCTTTGAAGTCCTCCTTTCATCTAGTTACGCAATCTTTTAGATTAGGCAGTGAGTAGCCCTTTAATGGCATTTACGATGCGGAGAGCCACCGAGTCACCAGAGCATGACGGCACAACCGTCTTATACATCATTTCTCCCTGCGGTCATCACATTTCTTACGTAATGAGCATCGTGCCCAGTCCGTGCAGGCTTTTAAAAGGACCCCAGCGAGTCCGGCTACAGAAACATTCATGAGCTGAGAAGTGAACTCTGACATTGTTAAAAAGTAAAAATAGATAACATGTATTTAACTCATTTGGTTCCAGACGTTTCTCTTAAACGGGAAGTGCCGTTGCCAGCCAATTTTTGCCAGTTTGACTGTAGCTATATAGGCTTAAGACATACAGTGAAGAAAATAAGTATTTGGACACCCTGCTATTTTGCTATTTCTCTCTCTTAGATATCATGGAGGGGTTTGAAATTTTCATCGTAGGTGCATGTCCACTGTGAGAGGGATAAACTAAAAAGAAAAATCCAGAAATCACAATGCATGATTTTTTAATGATTTATTTCTGTAATATACCTGTAAGTAAGTATTTCATCACCTGAGAAAGTGAATGTTAATATTTGGTACAGTAGCTTTTGTTTGCTATTACAGAGGTCAAACATTTCCTGTAGTCTTTCACCATATTAAAAGTTTTAGTGATTGTATGGGGTGGACAGGTGTCTTTATGCAGCAAACAACTTCAAATATGTGTATCTGATTCAGGATAATACATGGAGTGCAGTTGGATTTCTAATGGGCGGACTAACAGGTCTTTCGGGGTTAGAATTCTAGATGATACACAAGTGTTAAAATACTTATTTGCAGCTGTATCACGCAAATAAATTGTTAAAAAAAATCATGCATTGTGATTTAGGGATTTTCCTTTTTAGTTTATCCCTCTCACAGTTTCCAAGACTTACGAGAAAAACAGCTTTTTGTGTAAGGATGTATTTCAAACAGAATTTTCACTTTGCTGCTTTTTTTTTTGTATTTGTGACATCTCCAATATCTAAGCAATATGTTCCATAAACACAAGAGAACTTGGCTTGCAAAATAACATTTTATTACAATAAGACTGTACCCATGTATGAAATTTTCAGCGCATGATGTTTTCGGGCGACGTGATCACGCGATTTTGGTCACCATGCCAATCACGTTCCTACGGAAGTGCACGAAACATCGTCCCTCTCTGCCCCTACAATCTCAAAGGGACTTCATCATCTTTTAATGGCGGCGCCCTCTGTTGGCTGCGGCTGCATCGGCTCGCTACAACGGGTCAGGTGTATCGACATTTCGTTCTGTGTACATTGTTACAAAGAATGACAATACAAAGGAAATTATTATTATTATTATTATATAGTCCTACACATTCTCAATCTGTGGATACATGGATCAACATTAGGCTTTCTCGATGTGTGGACAAAGATCTGATTAAAGCTACTCCTGCCATCCACTGGTGATTTATCATAATATAATCATTCCCGGAGGCTTGATACTTACTGAATAGCTGTGCCAAACCACTTATTATAGTTTGTATTTAAATAAAACAACGACAACAAAACATATTTTTACGTGTCGGAAAATGCTTCTGAAAACGTATTTATATCTCACGGTATTGAATGAGTTAAAGTGCTCATAAGTTCAACAAAAAAAAAAAACGTAAGTTTGGCCCAAAACATTGAAATAAACCTGAACTAAACAATTGAGATGATTGCATCCCTTAACCGCTAAGGTTCTAGGAGCACATTTCCTGTAGCGTGTCCTGGGCAAGTACAGCCTGGAGGCATCCATTCCTCCACAGTCCAACATATGTTTCCACCTGGTCTCGTACCAGGGACATTTCGAGCGTTAGGCAAATGTGCTAACCACTGCACTATAACATGTGGGGTAAACATGTGGTGCGATTTTCTTTCTTTTTTTTCTTTTTTCCCTATTTCTAAGATGATTCAGCTTTATTCATCTATAAATCAATACTTAAAATCTGCAAAATTGTCTTATCTAACCATGACTGGCCCTGATTTTCTGTACTTTTTTTCTTTGTGTTTGAGATTGAATCCTTGTGGGCTTACCTTTAAATGGTATATTGTTTCTAATTGGGAGATATAAGTGTGTTTTAAGCCTAGATCTAAACCCTCATACTGAGGTTGCAGATCGAATCAGAGAGCAGAGCATTCCACAGCACCCAGGCCGGACTGGAGAATGCTCTCGAACCTGCGGATTTCTTCTTGGCTCTTTTGACTACTAGACCAAAATTGAAGAATTAAATCTATCTTGTGATTGCATAGAGATTCCTTAAATTGGGACTGTTAGTTAATCTAATAATATGTAGATTTTCTGTTCGCTTTTATATTAGAACTGAATGCAGTGTGTATTATTTAGTAACTCTTAGTGGTTAAAAAAGACTATTTTGGTTTTTCCCTGTATCTCAAATGAAGAAATACACAGTGCATAATAGTCAAAATAAGAAACAACAGTGCGGTATGGTAGTAAAAATAAAGAATCAACTGGAATCCTATGCAATCTCCTTTGGAGGTGCTCAATATTAAAATCAGAATAAAGTTATCATCTTTTCACAATAAAAATCTTAATACATTTAGTTCTACTATAAAAACGAACGGAAAGTCCACCTGTCATTATTAGATAAAATAACGGTCCCAATTTAAGGGCTCTCGATTCAATCGCGAGATGGATTTAGCTCTTCAACCTTAATCAATACTTCGCACGTTCGAGCAGAACAGAAACCATCCCATCCATTTGGTAAAGCTCATTTGTCTTTGTTGACAATTAAAGGATTTAGGATTAGCGGGGTGCAGCAAAACCAAACAGCGTTTCAACAAATGAACTCAACCCACTGAGCCAATAAAGCTGCCCTCCCTTAGGACTCAAACCTTTCAACCAGGGTTGGGTTTTTCCTTTTTCTTTTTTTCTCCAACTACAAGGATTACAAGCTCTTATTTCCTATTCTTAAAAATATCTATTACAATATGATGGAGCACATCCATTAAGACAGGGGAAGTCAATTTTTTTCAGCATGCAAGCTATTTACAGAATTAATTCAGTCAAAATGATCCACCCACCTAGAAAAATGGAGATTCTAAATCAAACTAGCATTCAAAAAAGCGTCCCACTAAGTGGAATTGAATGCTTACAATATTTCTCAATGCACAGCGAAATAAATCAAATATGTTTGATCAAGATAAGGAATATCTCTGTATCTCTGTGTGGTGTGGAGGCTGCAGCGCTTCCGACTGGGGTAGTGTGAGGAGGGTGACGAGGACAGCAGAGAAAATCATCGGGACTTCTCTCCCTTCCATTCAGGACATTGGCCAGAAGCGCTGCCTATCCCAAGCCAAGAACATTATCAGGGACCCCTCTCACTCCCATCATGGACTGTTCACTCTGCTAGCCTCTGGGAAGAGGTACTGCAGTGTGCGGTGCAGGACCACCAGGTTCCACAATAGTCTTGTCCCCCTGGCCATTAGACTGTTAAATGGTCAATCAAACACATAGTAAGTCTAAACTGCTGCTAATCTGTACATCTGTTGGTTTTGTTTGACTTTTTTGCACTACTGGCAGTTCTTTATAGCTAGCCACTCCTTGCACATCTGTTCTCCTCTGCACTATCGTACTACAGTGTTATTGTTACTGTTTACCTGACTTGTTTACCTGACTGCCCATTTTGCACATCTGGTTAGCTGCTCCTCTTGCACTTTTTGCACTACTGTAAAATACTATACATAGCCATAATTATTTAGTATATTATTAGTACTTCAGTGCTCCAACTCAATACAACATTTTATTTATATCTGTACATTCAAGGAAACTGTGCGGGTCAGATGTATCGACATTTCGTTCTGTATACACGTGTACTAGAATGACAATAAAGTATATCTGAATCTGAATCTGAATCTGAAAATATGTAATACAAGAGTTATCGCGGCACAATTCTGAGGTCATGGGATCGAACCTTACTGTGTGGAGTTTGCGGGTTCTCCCCGTCTACGGTTTCCTCCCACATTCTAAAAACATGCATGCCAGGGTAATTGGCTGAATCCAAATTGTCCCTAGGTGTGATTGAGTTGTCTATCTCTGTGTGCCCTGTGACGGGCTGGCAACCAGTTTAGGGTGTCCCCTGCCCACTGCCTTTAGACAGTGAGGATGGGCTCCAGCACCACTGTGACCCTACTGAGGATAAGCGGTGCAGATAATGGCTGGATAATACAATAGTGGAATCGTATTAAGTGTCAACTCCATGACTCGATTTAAGTCAGTCCTTTTTTACGTTGCTGAGGTTTTTGTCCGATGATGCTCTTAAAAGAAATGAATAACATTTGCTGTAGCGCAGATCGATTAATCGGAGAAGATGAAATACTCTGAACTCAATTCAGGCAAATACAGCATTTACATTTTTGGTTAATAATCAGATTTTTTTTTCTTTCTTGATTAGCTTATTGATTGAGGAACCCCATTAAATGTAAATGTAAATATTGCATTTCATTTGCACTCAGAATTTGATTTAATTTCCATCCATCTAGCCATTATCTGCACCGCTTATCCTCAGTAGGGTCGTGGGGGTGCTGGAGCCCATCCCAGCCCATGCCAGCTAGTCGCAGGGCGAACATGGACGGACAACTCACTCACTCACTCATTTACACGTAGGAAAAATTTGGACCAACCAATTAACCTGACATGCATGTTTTTGGAATGTGGGAGGAAAACCGGAGACGGGGAGAACCCGCAAACTCCACACAATAAGGTTCGATCTCCCGACCTCAGAACTGTGCTTCACACGCGAACCACTGCGCTGCCGTGCTGCCACAAATGAATATGTTACTGCGTATGTAATCCTCAAAGGTATATCATTGTATAAGAAATAGGATGTGTTCATTTCTTATAATTGTACATGACTATAAACTTTTGAGTCGCAACACCCAAAAACTCTATTTAGACTTCGTGATGAGAGTTAATCCTCCCATATTTGGGTTTTGGCTGCCCTATTTAGAAGAATTTGAGAGTTTAAAAACATTATGAGTCTCCTCCCTTAATAATCGGAGTCGTTTTTGCTTCGGTATTCTTCAATTAAAATGGCGCCGCACTAATGGCCACTTGTTACAGAAGCTCATTTCACTGCAAACGTTTTCCCTTTCATTGGAAATATTCCGGTTTTCATTTATTTTTTATTGTTTATATTTATAAGTACTTGTTTATACTGTTCAAATTATTATCTGTTATTCATTATTCTTTGTCTTCTTGGCTAAAAAAAAAAGAAATTTCCCCATTGTGGGCCGAATAAAGGATTTTCTTATCTTATCTTAGATACTGTCAGTTTGAAAGGAGGCGCTAAGAATTTTTTGTGGTTTCACGTGTTCCATTGTTTTTTTTGCTTATAACGATGGATCCCGAGAAGGTGAGTGATAAGGGGAAGGGAAAGAGGAAAACAATGAGTGCAACAAACAAATTGAAAAAGGAAATGATTAAGCCTTTACTCAACAGTACAGTAAATGGTTTAAAATTGCTTTATAATTTTATCTTTATTATTTTTCGTCTACATGATCTTCACATTTAAATCATTATCGCTCTCTTGGATAAACATTTTACTCATATTTTAGAAATGTTTTTTTGGGTACGCGTTTTAATAATATTTCGAAAAGCGCAGGAACCTATATCAATACAATTTGGTTTTTGAACAGAGATCGCTAACGGAATATGGTCGAGTAGTGTAAAGACACTCCCCTACTTACGAAAAACGGTAGATACGACAGTTTTTTGGGGATGTCGAAAAATATCTGGACATTGCTGTAAGTTAGAATTTGTATTGTATTTGGGGCGGCAGTAGCTCAGGAGGTAGAGCGCTCGTCTTGGGATCAAGGGATCCCAGTTTGAATCCCGGCCTGTCCGTGTTACATGTCGAAGTGTCCTTGGGTAAGACACTGAACCCCTAATACCCCCAATAAGCAGGTTAGCGTCTTACATGGCTGCAATACAAGGCCGCTATTGGGAAATGTGAAGCACACTGTAAAGCGCTTTGGGAAGTCACTGTAGTGCTTCTTTCCGCTACGTGGCGCTGTGAGCTCTAATCCAGCCATCCACCCCGAAGAAGAAATCCACTTCCTCTTCCTAGATCGTGTGTAAAGATTCTATACTGTATCTCCAGCGCGCTTTGACATTTTAATCATTTAATATCTCGTCCATCCATTAAATATGGTTGTTGTAAAGGGTAAAGAAGAGGCGAGTCGTTTATTTTGAGGCAAAAGTGGAAAAAGAAAGCTAGATGCGGTTGAGAAAATTGTCTCACTTTTTTTAGCCACTCTTTACCACGGAGGAGGACCTCTTGAAGCCCAGCTTCCAAAAGTAAGTTAAACTTAACTTTATTTATCTTTATAGAGCCTATTATTTTATGAAAGGTTTGTTTTTTAGTACAAAACAATACAGGTTACTTATACAAGCGTTAAACTTACTTGTATAAACCTTAAGCATACAAAATATAGCACTGAAGCATCTTACGAACAAATTCAACTTACGAACGTGAGTAAGGCAGCGTCTGTACTGAGATTTTCATCTGCAGGCTGGTCACTTTTATTTTAGTTTTTTTACAAATATATTTGCCGTACATGTAGAACATACTACTCTTATATTGATAAACTAAAATAAATAGAACCATTCACCACAATTATACATCGATTTTCCCATATGCTCATCTTTGATTTATCGTAAGAAGCTGACTTAACAGTATTCCATGCTATATTTGCTGTATATCAAATATTTAACATGGTTACATACTCCCTCAGGGAAAACTAAATCTGCAACTAATGCACATACTTGGGAAAATTGTTACGTGGCAGTCACTCAATGCATTGTTCTGTTTACTTCAGGCTTCCTTCGAATACATTGGTGCATTGTAAGCACTGTGACTTAGAATATACCTATGAAATAGCTGGTATCAGATTGCAATGAAAGTGTGCGATTTAGCAGCCGATTTAATAACAAGAAATGAAATAATCTGCAGTAGAATGGAAAATGAAAGAGTTGTTGTACTTATTGTAAATTCTTGGTCTAATACGTTGAAATTAACAAGTAGATCAACTTGCATTGTACCACATTGCTAGTTCTGTTTAAATTGTATTGTCAATAACGCTAGTCTTAATGTTCAAAATTGAATGCTGTAAAGTGAAAACTAAAGACTCAAAATGGGGAAATAGTGATTGTATTTACACTTTTTTAAAAAGTGATAAAATGTTGCTCACCTGCACGTCGCTTTATGGTGTTATCGGACGGAAGGTTCTCCACGCCCTCTGGATCCAAGACACACAGCGCTCGTGGATTATGAGTGACATCAAACACCCTCTTGTCACTCAGAGAGCAAAGTGAGACGGTTGTCTCGTTCTGGGACTGAGGGCAGTCGACTGACTCTTGAGCAGTGGTTGCTAGGTGATTATTTCATGAAATTCCCTCTCTCTCTCTCTCTCTCTCTCTCTCTCTCTCTCTCTCTCTCTCTCTCTCTCTCTCTCTCTCTCTCTCTCTCTCTCTCTCTCTCTCTCTCTCTCTCTCTCTCTCTCTCTGGGGCTCTCTCTCTCTCTCTCTCTTTCTCTCTCTCTCTCTCTGCCTCTCTGGGGCTCTCTCTGCCTCTCTCTCTCTCTCTCTCTCTCTCTCTCTCTCTCTCTCTCTCTCTCTCTCTCTCTATCTCACTCCACCTCTCCCTTGTTCTGCCTGTCTCTCTCTTACTTACTCTCTCTCTCCCAAGCCACACACTAAACAACTGGAGCCAGAGTTCTTTTTTACTTTTTCTCTTTTTTCCCTTTTCTCTCTCTCTTGCCACCCGCCATTCCCCCTCTCTCTCTCTCTCGCCCTCTCTCTTTCTGCCTCTCTCTCTGGCTCTCTCTCTGTCTCTCTGTCTCTCTGTCTCTCTGTCTCTCTCTCTCTCTCTCTCTCTCGTTCTCACTCTCTCTCTCTCTCTCTCTCTCTCTCTCTCTCTCTCTCTTTCAAGCCACACACAAAACAACTGGAGCCAGAGTTCTTTTTCACCTTTTCTCTTTTTTCTCTTTTCTCTGTGACACTCCCCTCCACCCCCTCTCCCAAACCACACGCAAACCAACTGGAGTCACAGTTCTTTTTCACCTTTTCTCTTTGTTCTCTTTTCTCTCTCCCTCCCTTATCTCTCTCTCCCTCTCTCTCTCCTTATCTCTCTCTCTTTCCTCATCTCTCTCTCTCTCCTCATCTTTCTCTTTCACTCTCTCTCTCCCTCTCCCTCTTATCATCTCTCTCTCTCTCTCTCTCGATCTCCTCATCTTTCTCTCTCTCTCTCTCTCTCTCTCTCTCTCTCTCTCTCTCCCTCTCTCTCTCTCTATCCCTCTCTCTTTCTCTCCTGAGCCACACACAACACAACTGACAACTGGAGCTACAGTTCTCCTTTTTTTGCTTTCTATTTTTTATTCTCTCTCTCTCTCTCTCTCTCTCTCAATCTCTCTCTTTCTCTATTTTTCTTTTCTTCGATGTCTTTCTCCCAAGCCACACACAAAACAACTGGAGCTGGATTTCTTTCTCTCTCTTTTTCACCTTTTATCTTTTTTCTCTTTCCTTGCTCTCTTTCTTTCTCTCCCAAGGCACACACAAAACAACTGGAGCTGGAGTTCCTTTGCTCTCTTTTTCACTATTACTTTTATGTTACTGATTACCACACAGGGCTACCAGTTTAATATGCAATTATAAAAATCACAACTTATGCTATTACTGTTTTATTATCATGTAACTACGATGTTGTAATTATTAGATGTTGAATAAATCAATGACTAACACATATGCCTCCTATAAGGGCTGTGAGTGACTAACATATATTAATTATAGACTAATTTTAAAAAATGGATTAGGTATTTAAAGACACAAATCATGTCAATGATTTCTCACACCAGATAGAAATAAAATTTCCTTGAAAATCACAATGACCCATCACTGGAGAGCTATTTTCAGAACCGGACTGCTGTTTATCGGTTGCTACCTGGTGCCCAAGTGTACCACGTTGTTGTACAGCAGTGCTACTGAATTGTTTTATGTCATGCACCCCCTCGGAAGAAGAAATCCTCTCCTTTTTAAACTGTGTTTTCCCATGCAATGAGTTATTAGATGTTTGTCAATTGAAATTTTGTGACAAGTTTTTAATAGTAGCCTTTTCTAACTTTCTGCAGACTCATTTTAGTTTTTTACTGTATGGATGACGTTGAAACAGGCGGCACGGTGTATGACTGGTTAGCATGTCCGCCTTATAGTTCAGAGATCCCTGTTTAATTCCAGCTTCCCGTTTCCCTGTATGGAGTGTGAAGGTTTTCCTCGCACCTACTGTAAGTGGGTTTTTTCAGCTCTTCTGGTTTCCTCATAACCCAAAAACATGGGTGGGGATAATACAGCCCGCGGACCACATATGGCCCCTGAGGCTTTTTCATCCAGCCCACCAAATAGAAATGTTAATAATATAATGATATTATGTATAAAATGGTACAGAAAACAAACATTTCTACTTATAAAAATGTGTAGATTTAGTGTCACTATGGTCCCTGGTGTCCCCAAAATTCAAACAAGTGGCTACATTTTTTTACTTGCTGTTCTTATCATGTAATTGTTTTATTTAGAAAAAAAGGAACAAATTTAAAGTGCTCCCTGCAGTTTTTCATTGCATTTTATGAATTCTGGCGCTTTGAAAAATGACATTAGATATTACTTTGCTGTCAAGTCAAGTCAAGTCATGTTTATTTGTGACGCCCTTATTCACAAGGAGTTTCAAGGGACTGCACAGATCACAGATTATTGCAAACCACATACTATTATTACACCATCCCCTGATCTAAAACCTACATGAGGGCATGGAAAAACTCAAAAACCTCAACATGAGGAAAGTGAAGAAAACTTGAGAAGGGACCGCAAATGAGGTAATCCCCTTCCCAGGATGACCAGGCTGCAATGGATGTTATAATAACAAATAATACATAGATATCATCAACAGGAAAAGTGGGCAGAGCATTCAACAGCACCGGGGCCCGAATGGAGAACGTTCTCGAACCTGCGGATTTCTTCTTGGCTCTTGGGATCTCTAGTACACCTGCATTTTCAGAGTGAAAGCTGAAGGTCCATGCATGATTTTGTATAATACCAACAGAATCTTAAAATCACATTTTAAGTTAACAGGGAGCCAATGCAGGTTAGCTAAAATCGGGGTAATGTGATCATTTTTTCTCATCTTAGTTAAAAACCTCGTTGCAGCATTTTATACCAGCTGCAGGCTCTTGATTTAGGACTTCGGCAGACCGGAGAGTGGTACTTTACAGTAATCGAGACGGGAGGTAACAAAGGCATGAATTACAAAAGTCAATTCCATTGAAGTTGGGAAAAAGTTTAAAATGTCAGTAAAATTAGAATAGAATGACTTGCAAACCTTTTCTAACCCATATTTAAATGAATACACCACAAAGACAAGATTATCCATGTTCAAACTCATAAACTTTATTTCCATAAGCAAATAATGATAAACTTAGAATTTTATAATTGCAACAAGTGCCAAAGTAGTTGGGAAAGGGGCTTCTTCACCATTGTGTTACATCACCTTTCCTTTTAATAACACTCAATAAACGTTTAGGAAGTGAGGAGACTAGTTGTTGAATCGTTGATAGTGGAATCCTTTCCCATTCTTGCTTTATGTACAGCTTCAGCTGTTCAACAGTCCGGGGTCTCCTTTGTCTTATTCTGCGCTTTATAATGCGCCACACATTTTCAATGGGAGACAGGTCAGGACTGCAGGCAGGCCAGTCAAGCACCCGCACCCTCTTACTACGAAGCCACGCTGTCGTGAGACGTGCAGTGTGTGGCTTGGCATTATCCTGCTGGAAGAAGCAAGGGCGCCCATGGTAAAGATTCTGTTTGGATGGCAACATACTTTGTTCCAAAACCTGAATGTACTTTTCTGCATTAATGGTGCCTTCACAGATGTGCAGGTTACCCATTCCTTGGCCACTCATGCACCCCCATACCATCACAGATGCTGGCTTTTGCACTTTGCGTGCATAACAGTCTGGGTGGTTCTGTTCTTCTTTGGACCGGAGGACACGACGTCCACAATTTCCAAACACAATTTGGAAAACTGACTCATCAGACCACAGAACACTTTTCCACTTTGTATCAGTCCATTTTAGATGGGCTCGGGCCCAGAGAACCCTGCGGCGTTTCTGGATGTTGTTGATGAATGGCTTACGCTTTGCAACATAAAGTTTTAACCCACACTTACGGATATAGCGTCGAACTGTATTGACTGACAGTGGTTTTCCAAAGTGTTCCTGAGCCCATGTGGTGATGTCCTTTACACATTGATGTCGGTTCTTAATGCAGTACCGCTTGAGGGCTCGGAGGTCACGGGCATTCAATAATGGTTTACGGCCATGCCGTTTACGCACAGTGATTTCTCCAGATTCCCTGAACCTTTTCACAATATTATGGACTGTAGATGATGATATCCCTAAATTCCTTGCAATTGTACTTTGAGGAATGTTGTTTTTAAACTGTTCAACAATTTGCTCACGCAGTTGTTCACAAAGAGGTGAACCTCGCCCCATCCTTGCATGTGAATGACTTAGCTTGTTCGGGTCTCCCTTTTTTATACCCAGTAACAACTCTCACCTGTTGCTAATTCATCTGTTCACCTGCAAATAGTTGGTTGATTTCCATTCATCCACTTTCTGAGTAGTTATTGACACCTGTCCCAACTATTTTGGCACGTGTTGCTGTCATCAAATTACAGAGTTGATGATTTTCTCCCAAAACAATAAAGTTTATGAGTGAAGACAATAAATATGTTGTCTTTGCTGTGCATTCATTTAAATATGGGTTGAAAAGAATTTGCAATTTACTTGGATCAATTTTTATTTGCAATTAACACACTTTCCCAACTTCATTGGAATTGAGTTTTGTATAATCTCCGCATCAGACTAGGAAAAAAAATGTAAAAAATTTGCTGTGATTGTTTTTTTATTTTGTATTTTTGCCTAAATAGAATGCGCCGAACAGTTTGTTTTTCAATCCGAAAATGGAGCTACGCCCACATTATCCTTTTACTTCATGTATTGCCAAAATAATGGATTCAAAACCATGCATGGGAGGTGGATTGGCAGGTCCAAATCATCCCTAAATAGAAGTGAGCATGTAGATCAGACATCTCCAAAGTCCAGACCGGGGGCCAGTTACGGCTCGTGATCAATTTTTTACTGGCCTGCGGCCTCTGTCATTAAATTAATCGTATGTGGCCTGCCAGTAATGTTGACCTATAAAATAAATTTGGACCAAAAAAAAAAAAAAATCAACATTTGACAAAATGATGACAGTAGCCTTTTGGCCACCTTGCCCTTGGCTCTCTGTGAAAGTTCTAGCCCACCCCATTTCTGACTCGGCAACTGTAAATAAAAAAAGGAAAGTTGACTGTGAGGGCCGCCGCTTCCAGGACAAGTGGAAACTGAAGTATTTTTCCCCAAAATCAGAAACAACTGCATCTGCCTAATTTTCCAGGAAACTGTGGTTGTTTTCAAGTCAAGTCATGTTTATTAGAATAAAATATCAAGTGGCACTGACAGACAAAACATGGTGACTGCCAAAAGCTAACTGGGAACAAACGCTCTGAAAAGGTGAAGCTACTGGAAGCTGTTTTACCGGCACAGCAACACTTTTTCACGAGACCCATGTCAAATGAAACTGCTACAAAAGAATAGAATAGAATAGAATTGGTCATTACACTCCAGTTCACACATTCACAGTGAGGTAAAAAAACCAAAATAAAGGAACAGAGAAGATAAGGTTATAAAACAAGGAGGATAAGGTTATAGTTATAATTTGCACAAAATTTACCCAAGAAATGTCGGCATATGGGATGCTACATACAGTTTGGTATCGTAGGGTTGTGCAATATGCATTTGGTGCAGAAATAGTCATCATAGTGCAAAAAAAAAATGGTCAACATATGCATTTGGTGCAAAAATAGTCATCATAGTCCAAAAAGATAGTCAACGTTGTGCAAGGTGAGCAGTAAACATAGTGCAGTCAACATTGTGCAAAATACATAGACATGAGTACCATTTACGTCGTATGAGTTAGTGTTTTTGCAAGAGTTTTTCAGTTTTTTGTGCGGTGTGTGTTTAGGGTGGTAATGGCTCTGGGGAAGAAACTGTCTCTGAGTCTGTTTTTGTTTTGTGTGACCTGTAGCGCTTGCCGGAAGGCAGCAGGTCAAAGAGGTGGTAGGCGAGGTGAGAAAAGTCCTTGATGATGTTTTCTACTCTGCTGAGGTAGCGAGAGCAGGCAATGTCCTCCAGACTGGGCAGAGAGCAACCGACGATTTTCTGGGCTGTTTTGATGACCTTCTGGAGCGTTTTCCTGTCTGCTGCTGTGCACCCAGCTTACCACACCGTAATGCAGTACGTCAGAATGCTCTCCACTGTGGCTTTGTAAAAGGACACCTGCAGCTGCTGTTTTAGCTGTTTTTTCCTGAGCACTCTCAGGAAATGCAGTCGCTGCTGGGCCTTCCCTACCACCGCTCTGGTGTTTGCAGACCAGGCGAGGTCGTCGGAGATGTGGAAGGAGTGAAGGAGTGGACTCTCTCTACACAGTCTCCTTTTATGATGATTGGTGCTGGATTCCTGCCATTCCTTCTGAAGTCCAGGATCAGTTCTTTTGTTTTTGTGGTGTTTAGTATGAGGTAGTTTTCTGAACACCACGTTGACAGTGACTCCACCTCATCCCTGTACGCCGCCTCGTCCCCTTCAGAGATGAGGCCGATCAAGGTGGTATCATCACTACACCGATTTCCAAGCACTGCTAATCTTTCACGGAGGGTGAATTTATTAAAGACTGTTCGAAGAATGCCAGGCTGAAAAGTCTGCCCTCACACATTTTCAGCTTACCAAATCTGGCCAGCTTTTTGAAAAGTTTGAACACCCGTGGAATAGATCAACAAAAAAAAAACAGTCTACCACACCCACTGCCTAAAGTCAGCCGGGATGGGCCACTTTAACCCTAGTGAGGACAAGCGACTGGAAAATAAATGAATCAGAAATTTAAAAAAACATGGCACATTTTCAGCCAACGTTGAACTTCTGTGCCTTGTCATGGGTGTGGTGCAATCCATCTTTTCGTTTTTCTATTATTAGAAAGTAATGACGGTCATTTCCTTATCTTAATGTTTAGATTCGGGGCCGTTTGATGATGTAACAACTCAGAGCGTGGAGATAAGAACATTCTGTTACACTGATAGAATCGTCCCGCTCTTGCCTGGAAGGACGACGGCCTAGGATCTGACCGACATCTTCTACCCCTACGCTTCCCCTGTCCACTCAATCCTCAGATATTAACCAGCACACTGCGTCCCTGCCATTTCCTGTTCATCGGCTTTTCCTGCAGGCTACCTCTATATGGTCCAATGACAGTGACACATAATACAATAACCCCCGCCCACTCTCTCAGTCACGCCCGGAGCGTAACATATAAACAACGTTGTTGCATTGTTGACACACCTAAATCCCGCTCAATGCCAAAGGTTTTAGGATCAAAGCTTCACTGGCTTGAAATGTCCATCCTTAAAATCCTATTGTGTCGATTCACTTAAGGCATGAAATGATGCACGCACTGCTCGGCTCTTCTTCGCTCCGTTGGATTGAAAGTCACGTGAGCACTCAGGAGCGGTGGACAGAGTCCTGTTTGTGTCACGAGCTGAGGTGCGGAATCACATTAGTCATTGTGGCAGAAGCGGCCATCGCTGTCTGCAACAAATATTAAAACTCTGTGCCAAAATGATGAATTTAGGATAATATCCTGGATAATAAATGAAACCTGGTTTGTGAGCAATACAATGGTTTCTCTGGAATAAGTTGTACACAAAAGGATATTCTTAAAAACTTGCAATCTGATAATATGCAAGATGGAGAAACAATATCTGCCTCCGTCCAAAGTCACCTTTATACTTCATCCATCCATCCATTATCTGCACCGCTTATCCTCAGTAGGGTCACGGGGGTGCTGGAGCCCATCCCAGCTATCTTCAGGCAGTGGGCAGGGGACACCCTGAACTGGTTGCCAGCCAGTCACAGGGCACATAGAAACAGACAACTCACTCGCTCATTTACACCTAGGGACAATTTCGACCATCCAATTAACCTGACATGCATGTTTTTGGAACGTGGGGGAAACCGGAGTGCCCGGTGGAAACCCACGCAAGCACGGGGAGAACATGCAAACTCCACACAGAAGGTTCGATCTCTTGTCCTCAGAACTGTGCCGCACACGCGCTAACCACTGCTCAGCCGTGCTGCCCTCCTTTATACTTCAATACTTTCTATATTTACTGATAATTTTACTGTATTCTGTTTTTAATATTGGATGCCTGCAAAGGATATTGCATAAGAGGTCAGTTTGTTGTTTTGACTATTATGAGCTGTTCACATTATTGTCACTACAGACGCTCCCCTACTTACGATCATTCGACTTACGAAAAAAGATAGATTTTTTTGGGGATGTCAAAAAATATCCGGACATTAGTGTAAGTTAGATTTTGTATTGTGTGCACCTTTTTCGGAGTACAGGACTGTAGTGCTTCTTACCGCCGCTACTGGCGTGTGGTGGCGCTGTGAAAGGTCTCCCAGCATCTACCCCAAAGAAGAAATCCAGCTTCCTCTTCCTACTTTGTGTGTAAACATACTATACTGTTTCAACAGCGCGCTAAGAACTTTGAGATCTTTATTGTTTAATATCTCGTGCATCCATTCAATATTGTTAGCAGTTTTGAAACGAAAAGTGGAATAAGAAAGCTTGATGCGGTTGAGAAAATGGTCGGATCCTTTTTTTTTTGGCCACTTTTTACCACAGAGGAGGAAGACTAACTCTTGAAGCTCATCTTCCAAAAGTAAGTTAAACTTAACTCTTTTTATCTTAATGGATTTGCAAAATTACCTGCCAATCCTCAACTCTGACCACAGAAAGTTTACCACATTACTCAAAAACATTATAAAAGGCTCTCCTCAACTTGGCTACCACCTGTTGCCCTCTGGTAGGCACCACAGGTCTTTAAAACAAAAACTAACAGGCTCAGCGACAGTTTCTTCCCTGGGGCCATCACCACCCTAAACAAGCCCACAAAACTGTGAACATTTTGGATGACCTGGAGCTGTAACTCATGAAAAATGGCTAAAATTGGTATTATAGTATTTTAATAATCACACTCTCCTTGTCGATTCTTACACTACTGGCGGACCACATAGTATTAATCTTATGGCAGGGGCCGCTGGCCAGTAAAAGTTTTATCACAGGTCGTAACTGGCCCCCGGGCTGGATTTTGGACATGGCTGCCCTGGGGAATTTGTCATGGAACCAGCATGCACTTCCTCAACTTAGATAGCATCGGGCACAGGAAGATATATTTGTTCTCTGTAGTGAAAATGGCAGGAGTTAATGAGCCCAAAAGCCAAGGAATAATACAAAAAATACTTCTCCACAACGCAGCCAAACACTGATTGGTAAAAGAGTAAATTATGCCGATTTCAGTGGTGGGCTGTTCATATCAAACTTAGGCCTTCAATAGTCCTCTTTACTGCAGCTACAGTTGAGACACATAGAAAAACATTCATATAAAGTTACAATATTATTTTGGAACAAAGCAGTATTTTACTCATCAAAAACCATTTTTTTGTGCACAAAATCTATCCTCCTTTAGTTCCTCAAGAAGATATAAGTTGCTTTGGCATGCAGATTATCATTGCGTTTCTGTTCCATCAAGAAGGTTTTTTTCCATTGCTATTGAAGCTAATGCTGAAAATCGAGTAGAAGTAAGATCGGGCCTAAAACAGTCAGCCTGACCCGACCCGAGTTGAGGGTATATAAAACCGAACCCGCCAAACCTGACAGATTAACTTTATTTGATAAACGAGCCCGAAATAAACCCGGAGCTTTAATTTTCCGCCAAAGTAAACACAAAGCTTTACTCCAACCGTGCGTACTTCAGCGCCGAACTGTGCATTTAAGCTGAACTACGCAGCTTGGGGTTTACTTGGGGCCGAGAACCTCAAATCAAGTGCAGCGCCAAAATGGATGGTTTGGTGCCGAAGATAAGAAAATTGAAATAAAAACAAATTCTGAAAAGCTTGGCTACAAACAGTTTGTAAAGCTTGTAAGCTATTGGCAATAGCAGAAATGACGTATGACGTTAGAGAGGTGGAAGGAGGAAGCCGCGCGTCTTTTACCCCAACACAGAGGGGGAAATTTTCTTTGGATTAATTGAGTTTGAGTTCAACTGATAGCTTGGTAATGATTTTCTTATTTTTGGAGTAAAAGTAAGTGCATGCTGTGTAGATTCTCCACGAAGGAGGAAAAACAAAAAGAGACAAGCCCGATTTAATGATAATAATAATAATTTAATGTTTTAAGCCCGAATCCGGCCTGAATTTCGAATCAGGTTCGAGCCCTGGCCTAAGAACTTTACTCTAAAGTAGAGCCTGACTTGTCGTATTTCTGGCATGAGTTTTCTTTAATTCAGGGCTGATAATTTCCGTTCAACAGAAGGTGTGGACACAAGGCTACTTATCTTCACCTTTTCGCTGTGATACTTCCAATATGGCCCCCTAGCCAATCATAGCTTGTGGAATCGCTGATATTTTCTGACACCTTCTAGGTGTAACAAGTAATGGCTGAATATATTTAGAAAATAATTAACATCACATGATTCAGACCAGCAGAGAAGGCCTTGCAGGCCCTGACATCCCACCACTGGCAGATTTCCACTTGGTAACACTTCAGTTGCGAGAGATCACACAACAGAACATCAAAATAGATCTGTAAATGATCTGTGTGGTTTTTGGATGCAGACTTTGCAGAACCCAACGGCTAAAAGATAAGCAATACACATTTTGGGACAAGTTGTTTTTATTCCAAACGAAATTAAGCTTGAAATATCAAATTAATATGCAGCCTACTGCAAGCCAAAAATGATAAACATGGGAAAAACTTTAGTTCCTCAATATGTGCCAAACCTTATCTTAGCATGCTCAAATGCAGCATGTCAGGACGCTGATGAATCAGAATTTCTTTAGTGAAACAGACTTTATTTTGGGAATGCACACGCCGTTACTGGGCCCTTAATCAGGTTTGGCTCTCACACCTGAAATGCCTACTCCTGTATCTGGTATTGATCCCGTCTGTCCCGTCCTGTCCAGTATCTGGTATCGATCCCACCAGTCCCATCCTGTCCGGTATCCTACTCGGTTATCCTGCATCTGGTATCGTTCCCGTCTGTCCAGTCCTGTCTGGTATCCTGCTCGTCTGCCCCTGGCTTCCTGTTTTCCCGCGCTTCCTCTGCCCAGCGAATCGCCGAATCGCTGGCGTTCGTGTTCCCGCGCATGATTGCCCCGCTTCCGTAAATAAAGCTTGGTGTGAAAATGTTACGCGTTTGGGTCTACCCTCTGTTCGGGTTCTGACAAGCTACCTAGCTTAAAGAGTGAAAAGCAAACTCGCTGGATAGAAAGCTAAAAAGAAACAAGCTAGAAAGCCAGTCAAGTCAAGTAAAGTCACATTTATTCATATAGCCCTTAATCACAAAAATTGTCATGATTGCAGATTGAGCGCAGCTGCGGCGGCTTGATTGGCGCCAGCAGCCCGGACAGCTGATTGGTGGACACTCTCTTTTTAAACCCCCTTGGAAGCCGTCAGATCGTCACGCGAACTGTTGCCTTCAGCTCAGTAAGCTTTATCGTCCGACCCGTTCCTGTCCTGCCTTTTCTGCCGATCTTTGTTAACAACCTGTTTCCGGACCTGACAATGCCCCGTTCTGCCTGCCTGTTACCTGACCTGTTTTGCCCCGTTACCTGCCTGCCTCCTGCTACCGACCTCGCTTACGAATTCGACACCGCCTTTGATCTCCAGCCCCGGCCAGCAACTTGCCGCCTGTCTCCGATCCTTCTCGATCGACACGGAAGTGCCATTTCTGCGTTCCCGCCACCTGTTACCCGTGTTCGTCGATCCACGGATCGTGGAAGCAAGCTTTTCTCTCCCTCTTATCAATAAAAACTGAGAAAATGACCGCTAATGGGTCCCATCTCCGTTCCTGGTCAAAAAAATCTCAAAGGACTCCACAGGATCACAATTACACCATTACCTGATCTTAAACCAACATGCGGGCAAGGAAAAACTCAAAACCTCAGCATGAGGAAAAAATAAACCTTGAGAAGGGGCCTCACAAGGGGCAATCCCCCTTCCAGAATGACCAGGGGGGAATAGATTTAGCATTGGAAAGCAGGCCTAAATTTAGCTTGATAACTAGGAAATTGTTTTTTAATGTTTGCTAGATAGCATGTAAAAAGCTAGCTATCCCTAATTATTTAATGATTTTCATGGTGAGAATTTAGCCAGCTAAAAATCTAAATGTGGCCAGATTGCTGGCTAAAAAAATGCACATTTGTTGCACATTCGCTTTATAAATTAAACAGATAAAAAAAGGTCAATAAATTTAAAAAAATGGTACATTAATTGAGTCTCATTCTATTCTCTTAATTGATTGCCTAAAAATAATTCTCCATACTTGATTGTTTTGTCCATGAAGCCCATGAACTGGAATTTTATTAGCAGGTTCATTGAGGGAGTCGGGGTTAAATAGACTCAGTCAAGCAATAAAAAAAGCATTCGTGAGCTATTTTCGGAACAGGTTTACGGGCACCTCAACAGTTCTTAGGGGGGTCCACGTTGTAGACCACTGATCCCCAATGTATGTCAAAGCAACAAATCCTGACACTTTTATTCAAATAATGTGGATTTCATTGAACAAGTATATTTCACTTTCTATATTTCTGATGAAGTTCGAAAAGAGTGTTTTTATTACACCGCATATTTTTATGAGTAGCTGCCAGGGTTTTTTTGCAGGTTATTTGACACTTTTTATGTGTTCTATGTTGTTACTTTAATGTGTGGAGTTAAGGACATCTGTTTTTATTTTGCTTGTCTATAAATCAAATGCACTACGCTAGTCTGCCAAAAGAGTGCAGTATTTGCACTGAAAAAGATCATGAGACTAAAACAGGATAAACAAGAAAAAGGTCGGAATTCTGATTCACTGTGGAGGATTAGCTTTTTTTGCAAGGTCCATTGTGGTCATTAGTTATTTTATTAAAGCACGGGTCCTAAACTGGCAACCTCCAGTGTAGTATTTTGAGGCCCCTGCCTTAGTAAGAAAGTTAAAGGGACAGTGTGCATCATTTTCTCACAAAAAAAAACCACGCAAAGTAGACAAAATGGATCTTAATCCTTTTGAAAAGAGGAGAAATAGGAAAAGATAGATAGATAGATAGATAGATAGATAGATAGATAGATAGATAGATAGATAGATAGATAGATAGATAGATAGATAGATAGATAGATAGATAGATAGATAGATAGATAGATAGATAGATAGATAGATAGATAGATAGATAGATAGATAGATAGATAGATAGATAGATAGATAGATAGATAGATAGATACTTTATTCATCCCCGAAGGGAAATTCACATTTCCAGCAGCATCCCTGAGCTGAGAACAATACAATAATAAAGCAAAAAGAATACAATATACAAATACCCAGTGTGACGTGCAAATGCCCACTGTAGCGTGTTATAACTAAATAGTGCTACACAGAATACATATTGCAATAAGATTCGGTAATATGCAATGTAGGTTGTGTGGTTTACTGTGGGCTTTTACTCTGCCGGGTAGAGTTAAAGAGCCTCATGGCATGAGGAAGAAAAGATCTCTTCAGTCTGTCCGTAGTACAAGACAGTGACAGCAGTCTGTCGCAGAAACTGCTCTTCTGTCTGGAGATAATGCTGTGTAGTGGATGCGATGGATTGTCCATGATTGACCTCAGCTTTTTCAGTGCTCGTCTCTCAGCTACTGTTGTTAGGCTGTCCAGCTCTTTGCCCACAACACAGCTCGCTTTCCTAGCCAGTTTATTGTGACGAGAATATGAAAATGAAAACAAAAGAGAAAGTGGGAGAAAAAAAGAAAAGAAAAAAAGAAATAAAAGAAAAGACAAAAATGGAAAAAAAAGAAATAAGAGACAAAGTAAAACTCAAGGAAAAAAGGGAACGAAAAGTGAAAAAGGCATAGAAGATACAATTTTAAAGAAAAAAGAAAGCAAGAAAAAAAAACTTTTGTCTATTTTCTCTTAATTTTCTCTTTGTTTCCTTTTTTCTTTTTTCCTCCATTTTCCCTTTTTTGCTATCTTTTCCACAACTTTTCTATTTATTTCAGTTTTCCTTTTTTGCCTCTTTTTCTTATTTATTCTTCCTATTTTTATTCCTTTACCCTAAGTGAAACGCAATGAAAAAAAATGAAAATAAAAAAATGAAAAAAGGCGTGTTTCACTTTGGGGAACTTTTTGTATTTGTTTTACTTTCCCAGAATAAAGTGCAATTGCACCTCCACAACACTAGAAGGCAGTGGCATTCTCAGTGGCAGAGTGTTTTGTTTACATCTAGACTCCACACAATGCATTAAGCACAAGTATTGCATTGCGTATGAAGTGTAGACACAAAGTATAGCAGGCCCTCAAGTGACCCTTTGAAAAAAACTTTTACCACGGATGCAAAGAAATACAAACGAAAGACTCCTCCCCGCGACCTTGGCGGTAGACGAGTAAAGACCGGTGTTCTTGGTATGTTAAAACTGTTGGCAGCGGACAGCACAAAGCCAAATAGATTAAGCTGTCACGTAAAGACATTACAACCTAATAATGCGAAAATGTGCCGAAAGGCGTAGATTTGGCATAGACGGAGGTGCTGTGTTACCATCAATATCGAGTAATCTTAGTTTTCTCAGCACTACTATTAAGTGATCACTTAAAAAAAGCGAGAGGATTTCTTCTTCCGAGGGGGCCGTGACAGAAAATAATTGCGGAACGCTGGACTACGGGGTTATGGTCAAAAGGCTAATGGCGTGGTGTTTAGTGAACAACCTCCCACTGAACACCACAAAAACAAAAGAAATAATGCTGGACTTCAGGAAGGGCAGAGAAAAACCGGCCCTGCTCCACATCAGTAGGGACAGCGTTGACATCTGATTCCTGTGCGTGCAGTTTTCCGAGGACTTCTCCTGGTCAGTGGTGATAGAGAAGACCCAGCAGCGACTCCACTTCCAGAGACTGCTCAGAAGGAACAAGTTGAAGGAGAAGCTGCTGGTGAAACTCTACAGTGCCACCAGAGAGCCTCCTAACATACTGCATCACGGTGTGGTATGCAGGATGCTCTGCAGCGGACAGCATAGCCCTAGAAAGGATTATAAACACGACCCCAAAGATTACCGGTTGCCACCTGCCCAGTCTGAAGGAAATTGCCAGTTTTCGCTATTTCAGCAGCTCAAAACATATCTGACAGTTGTGATTCCACAAGGCCCGAGTGAGCAAACCGAGGGATCACATCTTCCCCAAAGCTATCAGCAGTCTTGAAAACCAGTGTGAAAGTGCAATGTCCCGGTTCTAAGTGCAATACCCCGGTTTTCAGAGCAATACCCCAGTTTCAAGTGCAATATCCAGGTTTAAGAGCAATATTCCGGTTGCGTATAGTTTTAATTTTGGAAGTAAATATATACTTATATAAGAGGCAAATACTTTATATCTTCCGATTTATTATCTTTTCCTATACTGCAGACTTTGCTAACTGAAGTGCAACCCTTATTTTGTCATCATAAAGGTGATTCTGTTTCCACTTCTGATCCTGAAGAGGAGTGCTAAAAATTTTGAAAAATAATTTGCCCCCAGTGATTTAGGTCATTGTCGAGGAAAAACGACAACGACCAGATGGTGAAAGTGCTGTATCTAAGGTGGATCAGGAGGCTTCTCATGATACGTAATCGTGGAAACCAGTACAATCTGTTTCATGTGGGGGAGAAAACCCCTGGAGAGATATAGGCGCTGCAAGGTTGTACTTGCCCAAGACACACCACAGCAAGTGGTGCCCTTATGACCCTACTGGTTAAGGGGATCCGTGAGCCCTGAATTCTCAGATATAACCAGTTCCATTTTGATTTAACGTCAGGCTGCATGAATGCTTGAATCGTTTTTCACTCGCAAAACAATTCACCCAAACCAAAGTCAGAAGGTCAAGAGTTTTTACTGATGTTTGAACAGCATCCGATCAGATACAATCACTGGCTGCTTGTTTTCAAATTCAAACTACCACTTTTTTAAAACATTGTGAGTGTGGTTGCCATAGAAACCAGTGCCTCGGCCCTAGCATGCCGCGTTACTCCAGGGAGAAAGCCCGCTGACTGTGAATATATGGCCTTTCAGACCCTCTGTTGCTAAGAGATGCTCCAGAAAGCTTCAAATGGTAAACACAAGGATGCATGCGTGATTGAACTAATAAGACATTATATCAGAGTTTTAGAACTTAAGATAATATTATGTGAGGATTGAAAGAGTCGTGTATTTTCAAAGAGGAATAGAGTGTTATGGTGAGAACAAAATAAACAAAATAAAATAATGTCATGTAATTCCATGTAATTAATTCCATTTATAACAATATATATATATATATATATATATATATATATATATATATATATATATATATATATATATATATATATATATATATATATATAAAATATATATATTTTATATATATATATATATATATATATATATATATATATATATATATATATATATATATATATATATATATATATATATATATATATATAAAATATATATATTTCAAAAACTGTGTAAAAGAATTAAGTTCATACAGTAAACCTAAAAAAATGTCGTCTGAAGGATAGAAATTTAGAGGGTGTTTATCTGAATATCGGTCTTTTAAAGCAATAAAAAAAAAAACGTTTTCAACTCAGTAAGTATTTAAATAGCATGAATCGTTTTATTCAAAATCATTTTTTTAAAATGCTGATTTTTAACTTCCTGATGGAATTTAGAACAGGCCGTGATCAGTATTTTCACACACACGCCGCTGCCCATCAATACCGAGGTCCGGCTCATCTCTGACAAGCAGAATTATGCTGGATGAAAAACAACAGCGACCAGATGATGAAGATGTTGTATCAGAGTCAGATTAGAAGGAATTTCCGGACACTGGTAACCTTGGAAACCAATTTAATCTTTCATGTTTGGGGAGCAAACCCGTATCCCAAAAAACAGTCTCAAAAAGGAATGGGTGCCAACAGCTTTCCCAAGACACACACCCAAGGAAGTGGTGCTCCTATGACCCTGGTGGTGGAGAGATCTGTGAGCTTTTAATGAGTATGGTATCATAAGAGTTTATTGGAATATCTTATGATATCCATGGTGAGAATTAAGACAGATTTCACAGAGCAAAACACGTCACGGACAGGATTCGAACCTGTGAGGGAAAATCCCATTGGATTTCGAGTCCAACGCCTTAACCTCTCGGCCACCGTGACTACGTGCACATTGAAAGGAAAAGGGAAGAAGTTGACGCATGACCACTACCTTACACAGGGAGGTTTTTTACCTCAGATGTGAAAAATGCCCATAAAAAGTTGACTCTGCATTTTTGGTTTTGTTGACTTGGCATTTTTTCAGCAAAAAGGAGCAGACTTTATTTGTTTGTTTATTTTTCTAGTATGTATGTATAAATGAATTTATTGTATTTTTAAAAATAAAATAATTAAAAAAAAAAAAACAATACAAATAAATTACGTTTTTTAAAAAAGGGAAAAAATACATTTGAAAAATTCATAATACATTTGAATGTTGAAGATCGTACAGAGAGCCCATTTTAGAACATAGTTTTCCTAAATATGTCCCTTTGTCCTTCTTGATAAGCTAAAATGCTAAAATATGTGCCTCTAGTATCAGAAAGTTGAAATCCAATGGGCCAGATCCACAACAGACAGTATTGAAACAAAAGAAAATTCGCTCAAACCCGATGTAGATCGTTTAGAAGTCTTGCATAGATCTGGTTTTATCAGGAATTTTTGTCTCAATTTGAAATATATAATGAGTATTAAACCATCTGGAATGATTTAAAACAAATGTATTTCAAAGAAAGAATTTGAGATAGATCACTACAGGTTTATAGAAAGAACCACAAGAAGATGTAATATTCAACAAATTTTAAGTCCTAACATATCACCACAGGTCTCGGGAGAATATCTTAATGTGATATTCTTATGATCTTAAACACTTAAAGCAGAAAAGGTCACAAGCGAGATTTGAATGCCGGAGGGGGAACCTCACTAGATAGTCCAACATCTTACCCTCTCAGCCATCTAGTTCAATCATCTCGTTCTATTTTAAAACTCACATTTAGCTATTTATTTTCATGCGTGAATTCATTATTTTTTTATTTAAAAAAAATAAAAAATACAAATAACTAAAATGAAAAGTACAAAAAGGTACTGTATTGAAACAAATGCTCAATGCATGTGGACAGGCCATTTTAGAACATAATGTATTCCAAATACATTACGGTATATCCATCCATTTATTATCTGCACCGCTTATCCTTAGTAGGGTCGCAGGGTTGCTGGTGCCCATCCCAGCTATCATCAGGCAGCGGGCAGGGGACAATTTGGACCGGCCAATTAACCTGACATGCATGTTTTTGGAATGTGGGAAGAAACCGGAGTGCCCAGGGTAAACGCACACAGGCACTGGGAGAACATGCAAACTCCACACAGGAGGATTCAATCTCATGACCTCAGAACTGTTTTGCAGACACGCTAACCACTCAGCCGTCAGTACAGTATATACAATAAAATAAACAAATATTATATATAAATACCCCAAAAAATTGAAAGGTATTGTATTGAAACAAATGCTCAATGCAGGTGGACAGCCCATTTTAGATAGATAGATAGATAGATAGAGAGAGAGAGAGAGAGAGAGAGAGAAGAGAGAGAGAGAGAGAGAGAGAGAGAGAGAGAGAGAGAGAGAGAGAGAGAGAGAGAGAGAGAGAGAGAGAGAGATAGATAGATAGATAGATAGATAGATAGATAGATAGATAGATAGATAGATAGATAGATAGATAGATAGATAGATAGATACTTTATTCATCTCCGTAGGGAAATTCACTCTTCCAGCAGTATCCTTGTGTTGAAAATAAAACAATAATAAAGTAAAAGGAATATACAGTAATACATAAATACCTAATGTGACGTGTTGATATAGAGTATTTGAATAGTGTTACATAAAATACACACTGTAAGAAAAATAGGGTAATATGCAAATGTTGGGGTGGGGTTCAATGTGGGCTTTTACTTCCCCGGGTGGAGTTAAAGAGCCTCATGGCATGAGGAGGAAATGATCTCCTCAGTCTGTCCGTGGAACAAGACTGTGACAGCAGTCTGTCGCTGAAGCTGCTCTTCCGTTTGGAGATGATGCTGTGTAGTGGATGTGATGAATTGTCCATGATTGACCGCAGCTTTTTTAGTGCCCGTCTCGCAGCTACTGTTGTCAGGCTGTCCAGCTCTGTGCCAACAACAGAGCCCGCTTTCCTCACCAGTTTATTAAGACGAGAGGCATCCTTCTTCTTGGCGCTGCCTCCCTAACACGCTGCCGCATAGAAGAGGGCGCTTGCCACAACAGTCTCATAGAACATTTGCAGGAGCTTTTTGCCGATGTTGAAGGATGCCAACCTTCTGAGGAAGTACAGTCGGCTTTGTCCTTTCCTGCATAGAGATTCTGTGTTGGCAGTCCAGTCCAGTTTATTGTCCAGCTGCCCAACCAGGTATTTGTAGGTCTGGACAAATTCTACACATTCTCCTTTGATAGTTACAGGAACCGGGTGAGTTCTAGTTCTCCTGAAGTCCACCACCATCTCCCTGGAACACCATTTATTGACTTACTCATGTCCTTTTTGACATAGAGAAACTCAAAATCCCAAAAGAAACATTGTTTAGAACCGCAAATATTCCCCTGTAATTTTAGAAATGTTTAATTCTAGAAGCCATAGGTTTGAATCAACAATAAACAGAATTAAATTGAAAGAAAATTGGCTGAAACCCTATCTACATGTGAGAAGTTTTAAGGGGCTGGATAAATCACGGTTTATCAGCCATGTTTGTCTCAATCGGAATGAGCCGTTAGATAAAACCAGAGGAAATGCCTCCAAATTAAGCTTTTATTCCAGAGGGGACTGGCTAACCTTTTTAAATACTCATTTGCACTCATAAAACAGGGCTTCAACCATGTACAAAAACCCAGTTTTTTGAATGGAAATGTATTAAAGAGATGTTATGATAAAGTCAAGTCAAGTCATGTTTTTTTGTATAGCCCTTTATTACAAGGAGTCTCAAAGGGCTGCACAGACCACAGATTATTGCAAACCACATACAGTACTATTATGACACCATCCCCTGATCTAAAACCTACATGAGGGCAAGGAAAAACTCAAAGGGAATCAAGTCAAGTCAATTCATGATTATTTGCCTAGCCCTTAATCACAAGGAGTCTAAAATGGCTCCACAGACTAAGGACTACCATTACACTAAGCACTTTAACAGTGAACACACATTAATCTAAAAGAACCATACACAACTGTGATATTGCACTTAAAACTGTGTTTCACATGTCCTTTGTGTGCTTGTGGTTTAGGGTGTTGATAGCGCTGGGTAAAAAGCTATCTCTTCCTCTGTTCAATCTGGCCTTCTGTGATCTGGTAACAGTTCGAAAAAATGGTTGCTTGGGTACCAGAGCCGGCCCAAGGCATAAACTAATCAACTGCTTAGGGCCCCGTGACCATTAGGGGGCCTCCAAAAACGGTTAACTCTTTTGTCCTCATTGTCACTTTCGTGTGTTTACAACAAAAACACTTCTACAGAAATACTACAAAAGCACAACAAAAATAAGTATCAAATATAGTGCTTAAAAACATGGGACCTCATTTATTATTTTGCTTTCATTCGGAAAAGAAAAAATAGTAAAAAATACAAAAATACTATGATACACATACTACTGACATATTTCCCCAGAAATACTACAAAAACACAACTACACATAGCACAAAAAACTAAACAAATATGGCAAAAACAATACTATGGGAATAGTACAAATACATTACAAAAATATTAGTAAAATACTGTCACAGTTGCCATGGTGCCCAATTGGCCCTGCCCGTGTGGCGCCAGCTGCAGCTCATTCACAGAATGGCTTCCCTGCTATTTAAACCCAGTCCGGTCACTTTCCTTTTGTCAGTCCATCAACGAACCTCTGCCCCGCAAGACGTGGGTTCTGACTCGGACCTGTTTTCTGTTGGTATTTCCTGTCCAGTATTGTTCCCGTTTATTTTGTCCTGTTTAATATTGGTTCCCAGTTTCGTTCCCGTTTATTTTTGTCCTGTTATTTATTCTCTCCAGTTTTCGTTCCTGTCTAGTTTTTCATGTTTAATTTCGATACACTGTTTCAATATCAATCCTGTCTGTCCCGTCCTGTCCGGTATTGACCCCATCTGTCCGATATCTGCTTGGGCAATTGGTATCGATCTCGTCGGTCTCTGGCTTCCTGTCTTTCCATGCCAGACCGCTGCCTAACGTGCAAGACTCCCCATTTCCTGTAAAATAAAGGCTTGTGTGAGAAACGTCACGCATTTGGGTCCTGATCCTGTTCCGGTTCATGACAAATACAGCCTTGGAACTACATCAAAAATATGTGTACAGAAATACTACAAAAATACCACTTCATAATACTATAATACAACAGACTAACAGAAAAATATCACAACATAAACACTACTACAGCCGTACTACAAAAATTATACTATGGACAAACAACAAAAATACTACTAAAATGATACAACAGTAATATTTTACGACAGAAATACTTCAGGTTTACATAACAAATGAAGTTTATGGAGGAAGTGTGACATGAGCTTCATATTTCACACATTTTGGAATCAAATATGCAGATTGGATAGGACCCCGGGGTGGGAAAAAGTGGTCATGCCCTGCAAAATAAAAATGGCTGTGAAGTAGATCACCATCTGGTAATGCTACTTTTAGCACCAAAGTCTATTATGCATGTTGTTGCGTAAGTCCAAATAATGATGAGACGTTTGATAGCTTTTTGCTAGAAGATGGGAATAGATATTTATTCTAACAAATACATGACTTATATTTTTGGCTACTGATTTATAACCAAATACTTGTATGTTCCCACGCACAAAACACTATAAAAAAGTATTGCGTAGGTGGAGGAAGGTATGTGGAACCTTTGTAGTTTGTGTGATTTTTGTTACTAGATGTGTCTAAAATTCTAAGAACAGTCTAAATTAGGACTTAAACAATTGCATCCATATTTTTTCAATATTTACAGTGTATCAAAGGGCTGCACGGCATCTGATTGGCTCTGAGGTCATGGGTTCAAATCCAGCTAACTGCCTTCCTGTGCGGGGTTTGCATGTTCTCCCCGTGGTTTTCTCCCTTGATCTTACTGGGGATAAGCGGTGCAGATAATGGATGGATGGAAATTGTATCAAAAAGCAAGTTAGCATGCACTGGTCAGGGTTGAAGAAAAAAAATGAACACTAAGATGTAATAGGCTATTAATAACTGGCCTAACGATACAGAATTAACTCATTGTGATTGAAAAAACAACTTAGTATTGTGCTTTTCGGTCACTTGGAGTCTCGGTAGTTTGTACTTTCCTTGTGTTTTTAGCACTCCTCTTCAGTTAGAAGACACAATACAGGGACTTATTGAAGTCAAATAATGTCATCCCTGTCAACCTCAGCTGATTGCTCCCCTTATCAATAATTGCAATCCCATATTAAGCGATAATAAACCTTATTTATTTCAAAACAAATTGTAATTTTTATTTTTTTTACCGTACTATGATTGTTTTATGGCATACGCAATTTGAAATGATCAAAACATGTATGAAATACAGGTAAAACATATAAGTCAGGGTTGTCTCTTCATAAAGCGGGCCATATTTGGTAAGCTGAAAATAAATTCACCCTTCGTTAAAGGTCTGCAGTGCTTTTGTGGTATTTTCATTTGAGTTGCAGGGTCTCGTGAAAAAGCGCTGCTGTGCCGTTAAAACAGTGTTTGTTTCCTGTGAGCTTTTTGCAGACAGCCTGTTTTGTCTGGCAGTGCCTCTTCATATTCTATTCTTTGACAACAGCCACAATGTCTTGGCAAAATAGGCAGACACAGTTGTTTTTAATATTGGTAAAAAAAATACTCCATTTTCCACTTGTCCTGGAAGCAGCCGGCCTCACAGTCAACTTTCCTTTTTTTATTTACAATTGCCATGTCGAAAATGGGTTGGGCTAAAATTCTCACAGAAAGCTAAGGGCAGGATAGCCAAATGGCTACTGCCATCATCTGGTGAATTAGTGATTTTTTGGGGGGGCACATATTTTATACTGCAGTGAACATTGCTGGCGGGCCACATATGATTAATTTTGGACAGAGGCGGGAGGCCAGTCAAAATTCAAACACGAGCCGTAGCTGGGCCCCTGGCCAAACTTTTGACATGCCTGGTACAAGTTGCCAGGTATGTAATATGCACTGTTCCTTTAACATGAAATGTAACAGGAGGTTGTCTTTCCAATTTAGTTTTTTTCTTTTTATGCATATTACAGTAATCACTGCATTACAAAGTTGACAAAATCGCCCGAAAAGAAAACTAGCGATGGCTAATGCTTATTGGAAATCTTTCCCGTACATATCTCAAAAGATAAGAAATATTACATAAAATGTGTTAATAAAATTCTTTGAATTGTTATTTTATAACAAGAAGAAGCTGACATATTTATCAGAGATCTTGCTAAAAAACAACAACGACGAAAGCTTGCGAAAAGCTTAAAAAATTAGAAGAAATATGGTGCTTTTTTCTCACTTTGAGTCACTCTAGTTTTAATTCTCCCTTGTGCTTTTAAGCGCTTGTTTTTTGGTTGCACTACACGACATATACACATCTATCAGATAATACACACTGTCCCTTTAAATGAAAAATAACTTTTCGTATGTAAAGTTTTCCTAAATGAACTTGGAACCTCTAGTTTCCTAACACGACTGTGCAGTACTTTTCCTACTTCTGATGCATGGGCCGCGAGTTTGTGTGTGTGCGTGTGATTCTGGAAGAAACTTGTTTTGTACAGTAAATCCTTTCCCACGCTGCGTGTTGCAACTCTTGGCGTTTCCGTGGAGAAAGAAGACTCGAAAGGTGGGCTCAAAGTTCCATACCAGGCATGAGTCGATTCCTGGTGGCCGTGTCCTGCAGTGATGTGTCATTCGTAAACGTAAAAGCTTTTAAAGCCGACTCTTTAGAGTGAACTACGGGGGCCGGCTCCCCTCCAAGAGCAAGAGCCGGTTCCTCTCAAGATGCTTTACCCCTCTTGTAATTGGTCAATATGTTACTGTTTTTGTTTTCTGATTTTGTTTCTTTTTTCCCTAAGTTTTTACTTTTTAATGTTCCTTTTCCCCCTCTTTTTTCGCTGTTTTCATTTGTTTCGTTTTTTCTTAGCTCTTTACTTTTTATTGCTTTTCCTTCACTTTTTCCGTTTTTTCATTCGTCTTGATTTTTTTAGCTCTTTACTTTCTATTTATTTTTTCTTCTTTTTCCTCTCTTTTCCCCTTTTTCACTTTATCTTTTATTCTTTTGTTCCCCCCAGATTTTTATTTCTTTTTTATATATTTTTCTACTTGTTTCTCTCTTTTCTTTTTGTTTTTCCTTTTTCCTAGCTTTTTACTTTTTTTTTATTTTTACTGTTTTTTTCCTCTCCTTTTTCCTTCTTGTTTTTTTACTTGCTTTTTTACCGCTTTTTGTTGCTTTTTTTCTTCTTCATTTCCCTCTTTTTCCATTTAAATGTGTTGGTTTTCCTAGCTTTTGACTATTTAATTGCTTTTTTTTTCATTTCTCTATCTTTTCCTTCTTTTATTTTTTCTTCTTTTATTTATTTTTTTCATAGCCTATACTTCATTTAATTTTTTGTCCCTTTCTCTCTTTGAAAAATGTTATTTTTATTTATTCTTTCTTTTGTTTCATTTCCCCAAGCTTTTTACTTCTTTTTACTTCCTGTTTTTCTTTTGTTTTCCCTTTTCACATTTCATTTTGTTATTTTTTTTTTAATTCTCCCCTAGCTTTTTTTTCATTTTCTTGCTCTTTTCTTTTCTTCTTCTTTCCTCTCTTTTTTGTCCCTTTTATTCTATTTTTTGTTCTTATATTTGGCCTTTTTTGTTTTACCCCCTCGCCCTCCTCTTGTTTCAGTACTTTCATTCATAATGTTACAAAATAATAGGTCATATATTGATTAAGCAACAAAAAGAAACAAAAGAGCCGAAAAAAAATAACTGTTCTTAATGAGCCAAGCCGAAAAAGCCGCTTCTCTAAAAAAAAAGCAGGAATTCTGGTGGTTGGTGCCCTGGAATGCGTGCGCGCTCCCGCGACACTCTCCACCCGCACCACCGCCACCCGTGGTGCGCGCGTCCACCGGCAGGTCTGCTGGGAGCGCGAGGAAGCAGGACGACGTTCCCGGGGAATGATGGCGCTGAGCTGGGAAAACAAGGGACAACTTTGACGTCGTGGGCGAGATCTCATTCCCTCGCCTCGTGAAGCGAGACGGAGGTTAGATTTATTTTCGTCTCCCCTGTTTTTATCTCTAATTCTTGTTTGCGTTCTTTTATGGGGATTCGTGTTTAAACTGCACTAAAGTCAACTGTTCAATGAGTGTCGGCTACGCTCGTGCGGTTTTGAATAATCTTCCCGTAAACTTTCCGATGTGACGCGCGATTACGTTTACATTTTGCGACATTCGAAACGACTTTAATGGGTAAAGTTGACGATTTCAAAGTTACTTTTGAGTTGCTACAACTTAAGCTTTGTCGATAACAATCGATTTGCACAAAGCTAACTCTTAAGTGACGAACGGCTTCGTTTGCTAGCTCCCCAAAAATGTGCTAAATAGTTAACGTTTGACTAATGTTACATAATTCTACGATCTGCTTTTAGTAATATTTAACTTCATTTATGGATTGTAAAACACGCTTCGCTTGTTAATTGAAAAAAGTGTGACATTCTCAGCAACGAAGGGATTTTATTTATGCTGGTTTCAAAATCACAAGGTGACGATAGATTGGAGTCCAATGCAATTTAATAACTCTTTCAAAAATTACAAAATAAGCTTTTTAAAGTTATTTTTCCCTTACAAAACTACTTCACTTTCGTACTTAATTGAAGCTACACAACAATACATTTGTAATCATGTGATTTATTTTGATTACCTGTACAAAGTAACCATCCATCCATTATCTGCACCGCTTATCCTCAGTAGGGTCGCGGGGGTGCTGGAGCCCATCCCAGCTATCTTCGGGCAGTGGTCAGGGGATACCCTGAACCGGTTGCCTGCCAGTCGCAGGGCACACAGAGACCGACAATTCTCTTGCTTATTCACACCTAGGGACAATTTGGACCGGCCAATTAACCTGACATGCATGTTTTTAGAATGTGTGAGGAAACCCAGGCTAGCAAGGGGAGAACATGCAAACTCCACACAAGAGGTTCGATCTCATGACCTCAGAACTGTGCCGCACACGCGCTAACTACTGCGCCGCCTGTACAAAACAACCATACGTAAACATATTTGTACAAATATTTTTTTAAGTATTTTTGTAATGAAGCAGTTATCTAAGCAATTACATGTTTTTCCTGTCTATGAATAATTTAAACAATGCTTGTACTTCTTCATTTACATTTGCTCATTTATTTCTTTTTAACCCGCGTTTACTTTTTAAAGTACCGTTTATATTTTTTCTAGTATATACAGTGAACCTTCTTTCATGACTGGGGTTACATTCCAAAAAGAATCAGTGATAGTCGAAATCTGTGAAATATTGAACAATAAATACTCTATCATACATTCAACCCAGGGAGAAAAACATACAAAAGTACTGTAGATTGTACCGGTAAATAATCTTTTTACCAATCGCTAGCTAATCTCTCAGGTACTGTTCATCCAGTCAAAATGCCTAACAATGCACAGCGTGACTGTGAAAAGTGAACAACCTAATAGAAGGATTATTGTATTTTCAATCAATTAATTTAAGGTGTCAATTCTTCAGGGCCACTTGACAAAAATTATTTTAAAAGCGATACGAAAATTGCAGAAAGGACGATTAAATAAAAACAAGTGAAAAATGACACAGCCACAAACGGGTTAAAAGAGGTTGTCAATGGGTTTACACCAGAAGTTTAATGTCATGTACAATTGAGTCTAAAACTTAAGATTTTGAGTCATGTCCATAAATGTCACAGTGTTATAGTAGCTAACTTGATCCTTCCACCTCCACAGATGCCCTGGTTGTGTCTGCTTAGTTGGAAAATAACCCCAAGTGAACGCATGGAACTGCCTGTGTTAAAGTGAAGAAAAAAATAATTCACCAAGTACATTTTGGGTTACAAGTCAGCTGAAAACAACGGCAACACACCATCATGATGCAAGCAGAAAGTAAAGGAAGCGAAAGGAGCCTGAGGAGCGCATCCCCCCACCGGAACGCTTACAAATCTGACTTCCATGCTATCAAATGCTCCTTTGATGGCTCAAAATCAGAAGGAGCTACCAAGTCATATGCTAATGGAACTAGCGACGCCCGCGAGGACTCCCGGGGGAGGCCTTTTGGTACCAGGGTTAACAAAATCAAGAATATATTTCTACAGATGGACGGCCAGCAACAAGAAGAGCAGCAGCAAGACGTGAAAGTGACTTTAAAGTCTGATGTTCCTCAGTTGACTCCCACAAAGCTACAAGCTCCAGCCAGCTCACACAGAGTTAACTTCAACAGCCTGGCAATTCCAGAATCTCTCAATTTAGATAAAACTCCCAAAGGGGAGGATGTGGAGATTGACAAAGTGACTTTAGCAGAGAAGTTCTCCGTAACTAGGAAAATATTTGAGAGGGGCATCACGGAGCAGCAGCCTGCTGTTGACAAGCATTCAACAAACAGATCAGTCAACCGTCTGTCTCTCGGAAGTTCCTCTGATGAGGTAAAAACTGCACGGAGGGCATCGGGATCTTCAGAGACTTTCAAACCTGAGCAAACTTCTACATCAAGTGGTAAAAGTCGGGCGGATGCTGACAGTGAGAAAAAGAATGTCTCTAGAGTGTCACTAAATGCAGGGCCCGTGTCAAAAAGGTTGGATAATTTTATGTCTGCGAATGACTCATTGGATAACAACAAGGCGGCTGCCAAAGGGGCAGCGATGACTGCTAAATCAGACATTACGCCTGAACACTCACTCCTGACTTCTCCAACAAGAACCAGTTTACACAAAGCTAGTTCTGTTAAAGAATCCCCTAATGTTTCGCCTTTACCTGATAGCGCTCACAAAAACCTGTCCAATGAAACATCTTACACGAATAAAACGGCAACTTTAGGGTCTAGTGTTGCTTTGAAATCTACATCCCCAGTTTCTAACGCAGCTCACAAATCAGTTTCTCCTACATCTGAGTCCGTCCCCAAAGGCCTGTCACCAGAGCCCAAAAGCCCAGTTAGCCACGGCTACAAACGAAACTCATCATCTGTGGATAGTCGCTGTCAGACGTCTGTTGTCGGGAATAAAAGCGTGTCTCGTAATTCGCCTCCAAGTGATGCGAAGGAACACAAGTCTACCTTTGAGAACACCTACACAACAGTTGACAAGGCTAAAAGTACTAACAGTGTACTGACAAGTTCTACCAAGGGTACGACACCTGACCAGACTTCCAAAACGGACTCCAAAGGCGTAGGCGTGGTACGGGCAGAACTTGTTGTGGTACAGAATGAATCTTCCGCCAGTGAGGACAATGAAGACGAGGACAATGAGGACAACGTGTTTGTTATGCAAGGGGACACACGCTCATTGGACCGAAACAATAAATGCCAACTAGAAAAACAAAGCACTGACCTTTCTAATAATGTAGCAAGGAACTTTGCCAAGGAGAAAAAAGCTAGCTCTGTCTTTGCTAGCGATGGGAGTCATGAAAAGCATTTGGACAAAGATGACGCAAAAAATCTAGAGAAGGGGGAAAAGACCGTTTTAAATGGAACCCCAGTTTACGGTATCGAGAATGCAGCTTTTGTGGACGACAGGGATGTAGACCAGGTCCTCATGGAAGAGGAGGAGGAAGAGAATGAGGAGGACGAAGACGATGAGGAAATGTACAACGATTATGATTTCTGTTATGAGGCCCCAGGATTGTCTGACGAAGAGGGACCTCCACCTGAGAGAAAAATCAAGTTCTCCACAGATCCCATACTGGTAAGATAAAATCTGTTTTAGACAGAAAAACTGCATAGATTGTATGACATAAACATTGCATAACATCGTCTTTGCAAGAAAAACCATTGTCTTGGTTGGATTTGTTTTACACCAGGGGTCACCAACGTAGGGCTCGCGGGCATCAGGTAGCCCCCTAAGAACACTTGAGTAGCCCACTGACTGGTTGATTTTCTTTCCAACTGGCAAGATGTTTTTGTGGTCCACTGAGCCTGTTATGACTCTACTTTTAATTACAATCTGGTAATAACGTAATAATAACTGTAACAACCGAGTATTAACGTGATAAATTGTTATTCAGAAATGCGTATAAAACTGGAAAGCATTTGCATTAATCAGTAACAAAAAAAGTAACTCTCGGCTTCATAAAGGTGTGTGACCTATGTTTTACATTATTGTAACTAGTTGAGCCAGTGTTGTTCCCTTCCAATTGTTTTATATAACAAATGTTAAGAAAACATATTCATATTAGTAGTGTAATGGTTCAAAATAGTGCACTTCGTAACTAGTGGATTGAGAATCTACTCTAAGAATTGATTATGATGAATGAACCAGAAAACACTAAAATATGTTATTAATGAGAATGAGTGGTCTGAAATTTGGAGAGAGATGGTTACTTTACATTTCTACTGTAGCTCTCTCTGTAGGGAGGCATAGAACAGGGGTGGCGAACACGTGGCTCGAGAGCCGCCTGCGACTCTTGGCCAATAAGAATGCGGCTCTTTGCCTCATCATATTTTCTATATAATGTGGCTCTTTGCCTCGTTTCATGTTTAGTTTTTGTTCCCCTCTTAAAACACAATTGAATCCATCATAGTTAATAACAAATAATAAATAATATTTTGAAATTAATTTGGCAGATTTGTAGTTTTTATGCTGCTCTGGACACGTAACTGACTGCCAATCATCTGCGTAGGTTACGTCTAATGCCGGTCAGTGCGTGGTGTGGCTCTTTGACTCGCACAGTTAAAAATTTCGGCTCTTTGTGTCAAACTTGTTTGCCACCCCTGCCATAGAACAATGTATATAGCTATTGTTCCAAGAATCATTTTCCATCAGCTGTTAACTGTTTTGCTATTTTCACAGTTGTATTTAGTAACTCAAGGGGGAAAAAATATATTGTCGCACGACCCAACGGGACTGTGGACATTTTGTTTATCCAGGCTCTAAAATGTACTGTTATCTCTGGGTGTGGATCCTCTATTTTCTCACTCATCCTGGCAGGGTGTCCTGGGAGAGGGGATGAGCCGCTGACCTATTGGAGGGTACGATAAAAAATGTTTGTCAAGCAGAGACAGAGTTAAATCGCTTTTTTTTTTTTTTTTTTATGTAGACAACAATTTTCTTTGTTTTGATCTTTACCTAAGCTCCATCGGAAATTATTACGAGCGTAATGAAAATGTCTGTGTAGTTTGTGTGGAGTGACATGACTGGAGAAGTTAAGAAATAAAGAAGTACGGAGAACAACTGGTGCGGTAAGAGAGCTTGCTGAGAGGGTTGATGAAAATATTCCGAGATGATTTGGACATATGGAAAGAAAGGATGAAATACATTTGACTGAAAAAGTATGTAGTGCAGAAGTGGTGGGAAATAGAATTAGAGGAAGGCACAGATATGGTTAGATGTATGGGGTGAAACGTGCTCTGGATGTGAGGTCGGTTAATTTAATGGATGCAAAGGCGTGTGCTACGGATAGATGTGAGTGGCAAGGGATAGTTAGGAATGACTGATATCGACGCATAAACCAGTGTATGCTGTCGGGCCTGTGCTGATTGCTGGCTACATGGCACACCAACTCTCACCCCTTGTTGTGGGCTTAATGTTCTGTGTCAGGTTGGGAAGAGCAAAGGGGAATGAATGTTTGGTCATCGTGAGTGTGTTTTTGACCACCTCCCACTAGGGGGTCATGGCTTCGGTATATTGATTGATATATTAATATTGTAATGAAAATGACTGATTCTTTGGCCGTAACTGTTTGAAGATCCCCTTTGTTTTAGTTGTACGGATAATACACAACTGATTTACGTTTCAAGTAGGTGATAGTCAGAAGTAAGACTTTTTGAGAAATCCAAATAAATCGCTTGCATTAATAGTGACAATGGAACATTCCTTTATAGATTGCGTATGCAAGTATGCTGCTTAAGTGGGTGAACGGGGAATGACGTTGTTAAGCAAACAGAAATCGTTTCTGTATTTAACATTGACATGAGATTAATGGACGATTTTATTCATGTCACTCACCAAATCAACAAAGTATCGTGCTTGTTTGGTTCTTGTCCCTAAATTGGGCTTGTTTTCTGCATACTTTGTGTCTTGTGATTGTACGTGGCTTTCCCAAAGCATGGACTTACACTACAGTATGTATGGATGGATAAAACTGTGATGTTTGCTATCAAAGGATATATCTTATCTCATTAGCTGCACCGCTTATCCTCAGTAGGGTCGCGGGGGTGCTAGAGCCCATCCCAGCAATAATCGGCAGTGGGCAGGGCACACCCTGAACTGGTTGCCAGCCAATCGCAGGGCACACAGGGACAGACAACTCGCTCGCTCATTCACACCTAGGGACAATTTGGACCGGCCAATCCACCTGAAATGCATGTCTTTAGAATGTGGGAGGAAACCGGAGTGCCCGGAGGAAACCCACGTAAACGGGGAGAACATACAAACTCCGCACAGGAAGTCTGGTGGCTGGATTTGAACCCACCCAGGAGGTTCCCAAGACCTTAGAACTGTGCTGCACGCGCACTAACCACTGCGCCGCGTGCTGCCCATCAAAGGATATATTTGTGGCATGTTTGTAGTGAAGGGCAGAAATTAAACTGGAAAATTCCTGGAGAAATCTACCAATAGAGAAGGGACTTTTTTAGAAAGTAATCCAGAATTGACATGTATTGTGTTTTTTTTCCCCTCCACTAAAGTCTACAGTACTTGCTGCACCGAAAATATCCCGGATGAAGGAAACCGCAAAAGCAATCGGACTATTAAAATGGATGAATGAGTAATTGGAAAATCGAAAGACTAACTTAACCATTTTAATTGGAATATTTGGAGTCTGATTAAGGCCTAATAGTCTGGTTTGCATTAATCTGTGGTCTCTGCAGCCCTTTGAGACTCTTTGTGATTAAGGGCAATACAAATAAACATGACTTGACTCTTCACGTTTACATGGCTTTACAGTTTTTAAATACCGGAATGGAATTACCACTCTCACCATTTTTCGCTTGTTTGCTTTTTTCCCCCCAACCCATGCACTTCTTCTTTTACTCACAACATCCATCCCACCTCCAATTGCAATATTGCTAAACTATCGGTGCAAACCAGTGGGTTGGAGGATGAATGGATTCTCAGACGAGTTCTCGAGTTTGTGAACTGCTCACTACAAATCACCTTGAATTTGAATTTGCATGCCTGTTACCCCCGAGCCAGGTTTACACATGTTGAGAAAGAAAAGCATAAGTAAATAAGCCCAAATCTTGTGCAAGCCCGTGAAGCTCGGCAAGCATTTGTACAGGTCGAAAGGAATTGCGTTGTCCCAAAGCAGGATTAGGTTCCCAGCAAAACACAAGTCCCAGTGGCAGTGAAAGAAATAATTGTTTTTTGAATGGGTGCTTGTTATTTGTAATGTGTAAGAAATTTGTTTGAATTTTGTACAATTTAAACATGATCACTGTGAAAAATAAAATACTCCGTTTCCTTCTAATCAAATTTCAGATTACGATTATTATATATTGCAATAGTCTTTCTAGAGGAGTCGTGTTATTTTGGGGATTTTTGTTATTCTTTCTGTGTTTGCAATTTAAATTTTTTTGTGAGCTGAATTTGACAACCCCCGGGTTATTAAATGATTTACATAGCGACAGGTGTGCTATCTCGGGTGCAAAGACTGAAGAGTTTTGGCAGCAGCACAGGGCTACAGTATTTACACTGGCTGACTTGGTTATCATGATCTGTGTTAGGCAGTTATGAGGATGCATGTATTATAGGGAATGAGGAACCTGTTATTTCATTGTCTTGGACTTTTAGGTATTTTGTTGCGTCAATTTTTAGCTGGCCTTGCTGTTTATAGAAAACTTCTCATGCTAGAATGCAAAAATATCTACCATAGAGCCTATGTTCTTGTGGTTTTTAATGTGATATCCGATTACCTTATTAATAAGTTATTCAATACATAGTAAATGTTTGATATTTAAGCCCTGCTGGGAGTTTAAGATTTGTATAATGTACTGTATGAAGAAGAGGTGCCTCAATCAATCTATAAATTGGTATTGAAATAAGATTTAATAATCAAATTGATTTAACAGATTTTTTCTGATTACAATATTTGTGTATTATTTTTATTTAATTTCAAACCAACTATCCAAATTCTGGGAATTAATACTTCTCATAAGTAAATATCTGATTCTATAACAGGAGTCTCAAACTTGCTGCTATCATCCTGGGGGCCAATTGCGGCTGATGATAGTTTGAGGCCCCCCGCCTTAAAATGAAAGAAAAAAGGAGAAAATTGCATTTTTTTTCTTTCTCTTTAATTCATTTTTTTTCTTTTTCCCCATTTCCTATTTTTCTTATTTCTTCTTCCCGATATTTTATTTTTAAAATTCCTTTCCCTTTTTTTTTGTCTTTTTTTGAGAAAGGCTGGGGAAAAATTGGAAGTAAAATGGCGCTTGTTGCTCACTTCCAGTCACCGTAGTTTGTAATCTTCCTCTGACTCCTTTTTAGTTGCACTACGCATTACAGCGACATGTAGTGGACAAATATGAAATACTCCCTTCAAGAACACCTGAATATTTTTGTCGGCGGTGTTTTTGTGGAAAACCCCATTTGGCCCAACCTTACCTGGATCCTATCTTTGGCGGCCCCAACTTGATTGAGTTTGAGACCCCTGATTTACACACTATTCCTCCATTAAGACACACTGATTTTTTTTCTGGAAAACAACAATCAATATTTTTATATAGTTTTTGGCCATGCTGCAGACCAAACCAGTAGCTAGATTATAATTAATATGACTGTGAATTTAAAATTATGTGCTGTGATTTACCTGATAATAAGGTTGCGATTTTTATTTTTAAAAATCTCATCAAATGATTTACAGCATGGATGCCAAACTCAGTTCGGCTCTGGGGCCAGATCAACTCAAAATTTTAAGCTTCGTTTTTTAGTATTATGCTTTATCATTTAACCTACATTAGTAAGATACCTTACATACTATAATCTCTGTTTATAACGGTTGTTTTCTAAACACATTTATTCTGAAACATTTGAAAATAGAGTAAATGCAGTTTTACACCTAAATCAACTCATCATGCTATATGAACTTACACTGCCTTCTAGTGGCTGGAGAGAGCATTAGGTTTCTATTTACTCAAACAGAGCATAACTTTTGATATAATTAACATATAGACTCGCTTCTTTTTTGAAATAGTAAGACATTTATGGAAGGCCGGATTAAATCATCCAAAGGGCCGGATTTGGCCCTTGGGCCGTATGTTTGATGATATACAGTTATAAAGAAATTGTGATTGCCAATGCAGGTATTTGGCTTTTTGACACTTAACGGTATCTGCTTTTAGATGTTTAAATTGAGATTTTGAACATGTTCTGCTTTTAGATGTTTAAAGTGAGATTTTGAACATGTTAAATTAGTAAAAAACATACAAAGTGATTGACCTTTCGGGCTATTTTGAACCAGTGCTGGCGACATATGGCACCTCACAAATATGAACTCATTACACGAAACATTTCATAACTTTGCTACTTTAGAGTTGAGTTATTGTTGATTTTGGCTGGCAAAAAGTGAGGAAACACTGTATTTATCTTCAACTATATGCTTAGATGAGGAATATGTTTTCTGCTCGTTGAAAAGCTTTTTGTGACCACAGAGAAAAAAAGTACGACCGGCCATTTCATATGTTAACGCAAACATCCAGCCAACGCTTCAAGATAAAAGCAGCGTGTGTGGGCCATACAAAACCAAACCTGTTGAGCCTGCTTGAGTTTAAACACCTTTCGAAAATGTGGTTCTATTATTGCACTTGGGTTTTGTTCAGAGCCACTATTTGGTCATATATATAAAACACACTGCTCTTAGTATGTCTGTGTTGGATATATTCGGTATAGCGTGCTATTTTCTTCAATTACGCTGTGATCAGCACCAGGAAGCCACGCCCGTCTCAGCTTGAGCTCTAGCCGTAATAAATTGTGTTTTGTACATCTGCTTACTGTGTATTACCAACTCCTCCGCCCCGTGGTCAGCCTTTCTATTTCTTTCATTTGCTCTTCCCCCTGCCTACGAACTCATTTCCCACATTGGTACTCTGTTGTGGTGTAAGTAACAAGGCAAATATGGCAATGCATATAATTCTAGGGTATGGTTTTGTGTGTACATCTGCAGTTTAGGTGGGGACAAATCATGGTTGTTATATACTGCTGGTTGTAGTTTTCTAAAGAGTCTGAGCTATCATTGAAGCATGAGTACTTCTTTTTGAAACCTTCAAACAAATTCATTAAAAACATTGGAAATTTGGAGAGTTTGTGTTTTTTGTTGAACGTCTTGAGTTGCAACAAGGTCGCAATACAGTTTTTTTTGTATCTCAAAGCCTGGGAGACCACGAAAATATGTTCCCAATAGCAAATAGTTTACTGTAAATCCAGAAGATTTGAAGGGTGGTGAATTATTTTAGGTTACCTCTCTAAGCTAATCACACACAACACATTTTAATTTAAGTAGAAAATGGTTTAAAACAATACCAGTGCATGGTGAATCAATGATTAATAATGAAGAACGTGGTGTAGTAGAATGCAGAAGGAAAGGCTTACTGTTTACTACAAATGTGACCTTTAACCTTCAAGTTTCTCAAGAATCCTTTAATAACACGGACCAAATTCTTGCTCTGAATTCGCCCTTTGACTCTCCCCTCAATACAGTGAACCCTCGTATATCGTCAAAATAACTTATTATAGGCAGAATCTGTGAGGTAGAAACCTTTATTTTTTTTTACAATTATTATGCAATTAAACATTATACCGTAAATTCCGGACTATAGAGCGCACCTGATCATAAGCCGCACCCACCACATTTTAAAAGGATAGCCACTTTTGTACTTACACAAGCCGCACCTGCATATAAGCCGCATGCGCCCACATTAAAACATGTAACATAATCACAAAATTAACCCAAACCCTACTTTAAGTCCCGCGATTTTAACTGAATATATAGTACACAGTCCAAAAAACACAGCCGGCAAAATAACGGAAAATGATACCGGTAGTTAACATTGGTTGCAGACCTGCAGAGTCCGGTCCCGTTAAAAGTAATCCAAGGAAAAAAAGTGTATATTTCCAAAAGTAAGGGTGGGAAAAATATATATCCACTATTGTCTGCCGTGTCCACAAACACTCACCTTTACCGGTCCCCTCTTCCCGTCATCCCCCGCGTCTGTTACGCCCCTTCTTTTTAATTGCTCAGTGCGAGACTTATCAGAATAAGTGTCCCAAATAAATACATTACAAAAATATACAGTTTCAAATACATATTATAAATTGTTACACATATATACAAAGAAAGACGGTACACCGAGAGAGTTTTCAAAGCTTTAATAATAATATTATAACTTTCATCCCAAACCGTGCCTGTGAAGGGTAGCAAAACGCTACTAGCAACACGCTCGCAGCACACTGAACCGGTCTGTTAAAAAAAATACACCATACTTGCAGAAACCACGGTAAACCGTCCTCATCTTCCTCCTTATTACCGACGTTATCAAAGTCGTCTTCCCCAGTATGGGCAAAAGACTTTATCATATAGACAACGTCCCACGCTCCCTTATTCATAAACCTGCTAGCAACACGCTCGCAAGGTAAAGTTTGCGTGCAGTAGCTCTGTTTCCTTCTTTATTGGACTGCTCGATTGAGTTTAGCTTGAAGCTGCGTCATGTGCCTTGAACTCGAGCGCCGCTGGCGGCTGTTAGAAATATTACATAAATTGGCCGCATCACTGAATAAGCCGCAGGGTTGAAAGTTTGGCAAAAAAGTAGCGGCTTATAGTCCGAAATTTACGGTACATCGAAACCAAAGACAAAACACAGACTCGAGTATTTTTTAAACTAACTGTAGAAATGTAGTTTTTTTTTACATATAACTACTGTACTGTCAAATAATTGGAAGAGGAGAGACTGTTTAGCCAATCAGAACACAGAACACAATACACAATGCAAATCAGTGGAGTAGCAAGACTGTAAAAAGTTAACGCCCTTATAGAAAGAGTTCACTGCACACTAATATGAAATACAGATCATCTAAAAATATTTTAATATTTCCTTTATCGATTACATAATGCAGTCTAACTAAAATACAAAGGTGTCCAATAACATTTATTACATCAAAAATTAACCTTTGCCAGTGCCAATTCTGACAGAATTACCACACAAATAAGTCGAACCCAATAAAATGTGGGCCAGATGGTTGTTAAAATGTAAAAGAAAATAAAAAGCACTGCAAAATGATCTTTGCCAACATCTTATAATCAACGAGTAGTCTTTTAATTCTAATGTGTCTCTTGTAGGATTTTTAAATCAACACATCTGATTGGTATAATCTTGAGGCTAGGGTTAAGCGTTAGTTATTTTGGAGTTTGTTTTGCCAGGGGAATGACTTTAACCCCTAAACCGCCTTGAAAGGATCAAGTCGGAGCTTTATGGAGTCTGTCTCACAGGTTCGCGGCTTACTAACAACTTTGATCATAGTCATGTCATGGTTCTCTTAAGAATTTATAGTGCGGTTTGTTCTGGTGTTTGGGTATATTTAATATTAACAGGATATGCGCTCATGTGCACACACTCGCCCACACACCTGCTAGCTGTAAAAATGTGTTGTGTCATCTGTTCTTTTATATTTTGGCCTTCATAGGTCTTCAGTACCTTCTCCAATGAAGAATATGATCGGAGAAATGACGACGTGGACCCTGTTTCCGCATCTGCTGAATATGAACTGGAAAAGAGAGTGGAGAAGATGGACGTTTTCCCTGTGGAAATTGAGAAAGGTGTGGTTCTAAGTGACACTGAAAATTCCCTTGAGTCATAGACAACGAGACCAATTCAGAAGTTTTTTTTCTTGGTTGCTCAAAAAGGCAAAGGGGTGAAACTTTGTTTTTATATTCTTTTCGGGCAGCTATTCTATCTGACGTTTGGGCTAATAATCCATACCTAACAGATTGACTATTTTTACATGCAGGCAATAATCCAATCGGAAACTGATTTTTTTTTAAATTTCTGGAGCGATTCAAAGGAATAGTTGACATGCCAGGAGACAAAAAAATAACCCCGTATACATGGAGTGTTTCCATTTCAAGGGAACAGCAGAGGCAACATCATGATGTAAACTGGTGTTGATTCGGCATTCAACAGTTTACATAAATGAGAAATTATTTAATTCATGATGTGTCATTTTACCAAATTCAACCAAGTAACGTACTTGCACTCCAAATGTGAACTCCATTGAAGCGTCTTGTGTGTTTACAAGATGTGCTCGTATGTGGCTAGCTATGAGCATAGATTTACACAACCGTGACATTCACAGAATATAGGTGGATCAGACTGGCATTTTCTCCATGGGGGCAAAACATGAAATAGAAATGGCTAAGAGAAAACAACCAATACATTTAGGTGTTCTCACTGATTGTAGAGTCCGATTGTTTCCCCTTAAGAACTGTGCATTTTCTGTTAGGGGTGGGACGATCATGCTTTGGTCACGATTCGATTGTATCATGATATTAAGGTGCTGAGACAATAAACCATGAAAGATTTTCAAACATTGCACATCATTCAAATTTATGGGCGCCAGCCTTAGTTCTCGTAGATCACCCCTTTCTCCTCCATTTTCCACTTATGTTTGCTTTCCTGCGTTATAAAGTACCCAATATGACATTACAAAAATCGATTCCAAGGAGAAACGTCAATTTTGAAAATCGCCCAAAAAAATCACAATATATTCATGAAGCTTTTTTTTTTCTCCCACCCATACTTTCTATTAAAACTAACCATGCAACCTTTTTACTTTTGTGCATCAAGGAGACAATGGCCTCGGCATCAGCATCATCGGAATGGGTGTGGGAGCAGACCAGGGTTTAGAGAAGCTTGGCATTTTTGTAAAAACCATTACGGAACAAGGAGCGGCTGAAAAAGATGGACGGTAGGTCAAGCGTTTCTTCATTGTCTCCCCTCCATCATGCTTAAATAACTTCTTAACTCATTCCGATTCCTTATAGTAAATGCCTAGAGTCTGATAAGACCCCTAAAAAAGTCACTTCTATTTTTAACAACACTAGGAAGCTAACAAAAACAATCTCACTTCCTGTGTTTCCTGGGCCTTTTTATACCATGTATGTTCATACATTTTGAGCATGGTTATTCTTTTGATATATGCAACACAATTTTTTTTGATCTTCTGTTTTAGCATTCAGGTGAATGACCAGATCGTGGAAGTGGATGGTGTAAGCCTGGTGGGTGTCACGCAGCTGTTTGCAGCAACTGTTCTCAAGAACACCAAAGGCACAGTGAGGCAAGCCAGAAGGCCGATATTTCAAATCTTTCGATGTTATTATTATTATTTTTTCATTCCAATAATCTCCTTTTATCCCTTGTGATGAACAATAACTAATTTCCTTGTTGAGTTAAGAGGCAACACAATACATTAGGCCCCCAGGATATGACATTCATTTATTTTAAGGTGGGGATTGCAAAGTGAAAATGCCTTATAGCGAGGTATAGAAACCTATCATGATGCATTCAAAACCTGCTGTACCCCAGATAAAATGTAAAAAAAAAAACAAAATAATGTGTAGTAAGTACTTATGTTTAATACACGTGTATATAATAAAAAACCTTATAAATAAACATGAAAAAATAAAAATGAAACATTATTTACCGGTACCTTTGCATGGCCGTAACCAATTGGGACTCTTACATTTTCGTAATACCATTATTATTGAGGAAAAGTTAGAAGCCGGAAATGGGATACAAGAAGTTTTCACAACATTTACACATCTACCAAAATGCCGTGTGGGCATTAATATTAAAATGGAGAGAATAAAAAACAGCTGCAAACCTAAAAGACCTGGCCGGCCCTCTAAAGTTTCTCTCCTTACAAGGAAAAACTGATCAGAGAAGAAACCATGAGGTTAATGATCACATTAGATGACCTACAAGTATTAACTGCTGAGTTGGGACAATCTGTGCTAGAGACAAGTATTCGGCATCAGTCGGCCCTTTTTGGACAAGTTGCAAAGAGAAAGCCCTTTCTGAAAGGAGACTATAAAAAGGCCCATTTTGCGTTTGCAAGAAGCCACATGAAAGACAAAAAAACCTGTGGAAAAGGTGCTCTCGTCACTTTTTGGGCTGAATGCAAAGTGTTACATTTGACGTGAGAGTAACACTGCACATCACCCTCAAAACACCATCCCTACTGCCAAACATGGAAGCATCATGCTTTTTTCAGCATGGATTCAAAAGATTGTTAGAGTTGATGAGAAGATGGATGGAGCCAAATAAAGGGCGATTTTGGCAGAAAATCTGTTTGAGTGCAAAAGACCTGAGAATGGGACGCAGGTTTACCTTTCAACTGGACAATGACCGTAAACATAAGGCAAAATATACAATGGAATTGTTTAAAACTAACAATGTTATAATGGCCAAACCAAAGTCCAGACCTCAATTATGTAGAGCATTTCCGGAAAGATGTGTAAAATGCTGTGCACAAACAATCACCATCAAACCTTTCGGAACGTGAGCTGTTTTGTAAGGAAAAGTGGGCAAATATTTTTATTGTAAGATGTGCAAAACTCATAGAGAGAAACCCCAAAAGACTTGTGTTTGTGATTGCAGCAAAAGTAGGTTGCATAAAATATTAACTCAAAGGGGGCCGATATTTTTGCAACACCTACTTGTCAATTTTTTTTGTTAGCACAATATAAAATGTCGAATACATTTGGTTTCTTTTCACAATTGTGTCTCACATGTTGTTTATTTTTTTAGATTTTTCTTTTTATCTATGGGTTTGAAGCCTGAACTATGGCAATATGTCAAAAGGTTCTTGTGGGGCCATTACTTTTGAAAAGTTCTGTAGTTATGTAAGTGGACATGCCCACAAACACTGCAAAGTTTGAAAAGTATACGTTTTGGGCATGTGAAATAATTTGTTGTTCATTGTCATATAGTCCGGAAAATGCTTGAAGAGGGAACAAAAAATCATGATATTCTATGGTGTAAATTAAGTTTAATGGGGTGGGGTGGCGTGGGGTTGTCATATCCTTGGGATCTACACTGAAATATTTTTCATTATGGAAAGAACAAATCATAACAGCTCAGTTTAAACTACATTGACCATATTAACACGTCTTAATTTGTAAATAGGTTTCTAATAGGTCGGGAAAAGCCAGGGACACAAAGTGAAGTGGCCCGCCTTATTAGTGAGACATTAGAGCAAGAGCGGAATCACCATCAGCAAGAACAACGCCACCTGAATGAAACTTATGATCACTCCACGGAGGAGGTGAGTCAACTGGCCGGTGTTTATTGAAGTCATCAATAGACATTCTTTTTTCTTTTGCGAAGCTTACTCACTTTATACTGAACGAGGACAAAAGTTACTATAAGTGCGCCTGGTATAGCGTGGGTTTATTTCAAGGTGCTCAGTCAGTTTGAGCGTCTGCCCAAGTTGTGGAATGTTTTCTTTCTGGGGATCAGGCAACCACAGGCATCCACATTTTATAGTGTAACTGGTTATTTGCAAGACTTACTGGCAACAGATGAATGCAGCATAATTTTATATAGATTAAGCTCGATTTGTGCCGAAACGCGTATACTATTCTCAGTATAAATGTGTGGTCACAGTGAGACAGTGTTAGAAGAGACACCGTGTAATTTTTGGCCACTAGATGTTGCTGTGTTTTGTAGTGCTACAAAGCTCAAGCAAGAATCCAAACTACGGAGAATCAAAGGGACCAAACTGCACCGATTGTCCTCTCTTTTTTAGTCCAAGCAAGGTTTTTTGGCTACCCTTAGAAGCAAGATGGAAGACAATCATGTGGGCTCCATCTAGGTGAGCCTCATGTTATGATAAATGACTCCAGCCTCATTTTGAAGTATAAAAATATGAAAGTTTAATGAGATAGTGTGTATTAAGTAGCATCTCCTAGTCATAAAAAAAAAACAATTCATTAAAAAAAGGTATTTAAAATATAAGCAATACATACACACACACACACACACACACACACACACACACGAAAAATGCTTTTCTTTGGCATAACTTGAGCTAATTGTAAACCATCTTGCTACTAGAGGTGTGCCCCCCAAAAAACAAAAACCTTGCGATAGGCTAAGAAAAAAAAGGAAAAATTATGCTGTTTGGTCACTTAGCCTCCGTAGTTTGTATTCTTCCTTGTGCTTTTTAGCACACACTTTCGCCTGTGGTACACAATACAGCGACATCTAGTGGTCAAATACACACTTTTCGTCTATGTAAGTGCAGCCCACACAAATTATGGATTCATTTCTTACTAATAAGTCGGTTATTTATTAATAAATTAATTATTTTTTGTTTGTTTGTTTTTTAGCTCATTTTGTGTAGCAAATATATAAAATATACTTGAAGAGTAGAATGAGTTTAATAATGGTTGTCTTGTGAAAAACCCTATTTGACCCACCCAGACTCTAGCTCCATTGGCCCTAAAGTAAATTGAGTTTGATACCCTTGCTTTAATGCTATCGACTTATTATCAAATGTGCATAAGAGCTCCAGCTAAGCTTTCTGTGTGCCGGCCTACCGATGTTTGGATATCATTCCAGAATTGACTTCTGGACTGTGGTGAACGGTGCCACTGGGAGTGTTGTTGACACATGCAGAGTATGTTCCCGGGCCTGGAGGGTGTGTTATTGTTTGCCATGTGTGATCTCATTTTGCAGGAGGAGCGCTTTGAGGACGACGACAATGAAAATGAGAGGATTCTTGGCTCCAATTTTTCACCGGGGCGGAAAGTAGAAGTGTATGAGTTGCCAGATACAGAGGCTTTGTTTATGCCCACTAATATGGACAGCTCTCAGATGGCCTTCAGATTTAAAGAGGTACACTTCCTTCTTCAGTTTAGACATACTTTTATTATAAATTCGAATGCTGTGATTTAGGCATTCATTGATAGAAATGTGATTCTGTGTTCCCATAGCTGCAGCTCAAGCACAACATTGCATCAGCGGAAATTAATCAGCTGAGGGAAAAGGTATGACCTAGCTAAATTTAGGTATAAATCTGGGATGTGCAAACTTTTTAAGTTTCAGGCCACATTCTGATTTAAAAAAAAAAAGGTTGGCAGAAGGCCCAAGCAATCATGGGGGAACTTTTCTTGTTTTTGTTAATTTTCTCAAATTGATACTTCAGCAATGCATGAAGGAAAAACATTTTTTTCTAATATGTATTTATTGATACATAGGCAGATTTTTCCATGTACATGTTTTAGTTTGTTTTATATATTTTTATATAGAATAATATTGTCAAATTGGGTTTGAAATGCTTAGAATGAAAGCAAAAACTCAGATTTGATGCCTTTTTAAGCACTGAATTATATTATATGCATTACAAAACTCAAAATGCAGAAGTGTTTTATTGCATGACATTTTATTAATACATTAATAGATACAATAGAGGAATAAAAAAATAGCCACGACATATAAATTTGAATGTTGGCACAGTAAACTTTAATGCTCTTATGATAAATGTTTTATATGCGGGAACAATGTGGACAAAAGTGTCACCAAAAGAGCAACAAATTGTTGTTTGGAATACTTTTTACAAAAACAACTTTCTTTTCAGTGGGTCAGATTTTTAAAATACTGGCTCTTTTTGAGCATGTGGGCCGTAGTTTGTCCAACCCTGGTATAGATAATAAGACAACAGCATCCATAGTTCCCCTGGATATAGAACAGCTTTTTTGCATGCTGCTTACATAAATATGTAATATCAGTTGTTAAATAGTGTGTAGCTTTGAAATAACAGATTGCATTTGTCTGCCCAGCTCAGGGAATCAGAGGAGGACAAATCACTGTGGGAAGCCAGAGAGTCTGCACTGGAGCAAAAGTTTGAGGATAGCAATGAAAAAATCCTCAAATTAGAGAGTTATTGGCTGGAAACTCAGGCTTTGTGCAAGACAATAAACGAACAACTAGCGGAAACCCAAGCCCAGTACGAGACCTTGGACAAGAAGTACAACAAGGCAAAGAAGCTTCTGAAGGACTACCAGCAGAAGTGAGTCCATTTCAGTTGTTTATTTCGTCGATTTGTTTGAAATAGTAACACACGGGTACTTAGAATATTAAACAACGTCTTTGTTGCATAGGTTTAATATTAAAACTCATGATGTGTTCCAATATGCTCAGCAACTTACAGTAGTTGTCATTATTTAGTTTATGCAGTTTAGTATATTTTCCAGAAAAAAATGTTCTCATTTCAATTAACAAAAATTGTAATCTGCCACTAACATGATATATGAAAAAAATATTTTGGTTAAAATAAGGTCTTCATACAATATGCAGTAATTACCTCAGAACCCTCAGTATACCCCAGATAAATACATTTAAGTAACCATGTAGTATATAATAGGCACTACTTAAGTGCATATGGTAAGATGATACTATCAATAAATAAAGGTAAAAGGTGGGGTGCCTAGTTTGAGGTGTCCTTAAAAAGTTTAAAATTAAGTATTTTTCTGTATTCATTATGTATTATTAATGCCCGATTGAGTTCAAAGAGCTTTTATATAATTATTTTTCACTGCGCCTATCTGCTTTCATCTTACTTTTATCATCAGTGTTCCGGCCACTTGGCGCATTAGGCTGGGTGAAAGGAAGGCAGGTAGAGGAGACTGGTTGAGAGTAATTTCATGCGCGTGCTGGTTGTTTTCATTTATTCGAGGATGAAAATGGTGAAAGTAAGAAAAGGGAGGTTCCAAATAATGTCCAATTGCCAACCCTAACCCCCAAATAAGATGAAAAAGAAGAGTGGATTAGAGTGTGTCGAAGAAAGACATGTAGGTGCATGAGGCGCAGAAGCAGCTTGACAGAGGCTGCAATGATGATTTCAGCCAGAAGATGGCATTAGCTAGTAGAATATTTTTGAAATTACGGACAACAACTTTAAGGAAAAATTACATTTGATTTGCCTCTGGTATGAGGTGCCTTGAGCTGGTATAGTAGAGTTAATGGGTGGATGTAGCAGGGAGAGGAAAGTGCGTATTTAAATTTAAACTGACTTAAAACTTCGACTGGCTAGGATTGTCATGCCCTCAAAAGATTTCCTTGCTCTTATTGACTATTTATTTTCAATAGTAGTCCTGTTTGTCGATTGGTTACAGCCATGCAATTTGGCGAGGGTAGCCATATGTGTGTCTTCTTTGAATCTCTTGATAATTGCAACCTTTGTTTTTTCCGCAGTAATATACACTAACACCATACCCTTTGAACTTAGGGAGTTTCTGGGCACTATATGATCTATTGTTGATAGATAGATAGATAGATAGATAGATAGATAGATACTTTATTCATCCCCGAAGGGAAATTCACTTTTCCAGCAGCATCCCTGAGCTGAGAACAATCGAAAATAACACGGGAGCTGCTGGATTGGCTGCCATTCGTGACGGCGCCGGAGAAACGATTCAATTTGAATCATGTACAAACAAACAAACAATTGAATCATGTACAAGAAACGATTCAATTTGAATCATGTACAAACAAACAAACAATTGAATCATGTACAAACAAACAAACAAAATATTTATGTTTCAATAGGGTTATACGAAAGATGATGTCATATAGTGTGTAAAATGCCATAAAGAGGGGCCAAAAAACCCTTTTATTCTGCACCATGAAGTAAAACATTATTGTAAGGCAGGGACACTGTATCTTAGGGGTCTACTGTATTTATGTATAGTATTCAATCTTTCTCTCCTTTATTGATCCATTCACAAGTTACTTTTTTCCTGAAAGATCTTATGAAGGGTACAAAGAAGTCCTGAAGGGAGTCTTACGTTGTTAACGCTTTTAAAAATTTCATTTTCTCACATACAGAGTTATACACATTATCAACACATGACATGGTATGTAAGCCTTTTTTTCAATTTCATCTTCAGAGAGATTGACTTTGTGAAGAAAGAGGAAGAGCTGAAGAAGTGTATAGAGGAAAAAGAAAAGTCTTACAAAGAACATCTGGAGATCCTGCAGAATAGAGTAAGAAAACAAAACTCTAGTATAAGACCTTGTTTGTCGAGTAGATGGAAGCAACAGACAAAAAGTAATGTTAATACTTGATGTCTAGATACTTATCTTGGAGTCTACGGGAGCTTCGGGCGATTTCCAGAACTCATCAGAATCCCGCCTTTTCTCTCAAGTCCCGGTCACTGATAAAAAATCTGAAGATTCACATACAGGTACAAAGGGTAACTGTAAAGAAAATTAATTTTTAATCAACAGAAAGCTCTTATTTTTGTTATTATCCTGCAGAGGAAGACTGGAAGGAACTGGTCCCTGAGACGGAGCTTTTGGACACCAGCGCACACAAGGCAAAAGGCCTGTTAGCCCAGAAAGCCAAACGTCAGCGTCCGTCTCGAAACAAACTGAAAGAGACTCAAGAAACTGTTTTGCCCAGCTTCTCACAGGTCAGCCGATGTGTACATTATCATCAGAGAACATATTAAATTTTCAAAAGTAGATCAAACGTTAAAACTTGTATTCTAGGTGAGTAATATTTCCCTCAACGGCAGTACATGTTCTATATCCTAACAATGTATTGTTTGTTCTTTATTATGTTATTTTATTCAAACAATGGTACAAACGAGGGTTGGGTCAAGTTTTTGAGTCTCGGCCACATTGAGTTAAAAGAATTTGGTAGAGCACCAGGAAAAATGATGAATCAGTTAGATTTTTACTACCCGCTGATACCGGGATCTTTTACCGATACCTTTGCAATGCATGAGAAAAAAGATATCCAATTTTTCTATCCAAGTAGACACTCATAAGTACATTTTATATTTAATTTTATATTTCTTCATTGATAGTTCATTTCATCAAATTTGTTTTAAAACACTCAGATTTTAGGCAAAATATTATATAATGCCTCTTTCAAGCAGTAAATGTGATAATATGCACAAAAAAACTCAATGCATGCAATTTAAAGAATATCTTGTTAACTAAAATAAATACATAAAAAAGAGAAATAAAGGTAGGAAAACAAGGAACAGGGTTCGTACAGGTGCTTCAAATCTTTGAAAATTTTTAAATTTCTATATTGCGTTTTCAAGGTTTGAAAAGTGCTTGAATTTTGGGTTGAAGCGCTTGTAAATGCCCAAAATTGTTGCAACGTGTCCCGGCAGTCTTGACTCAACAGACCACGCTTTAAATGAAGAAAAACAAATCAATCCTGCTTAAAAATGACACCAACAAGCCTGCTCTGGTGGGTTTGCTTTGCCATTTTATTTTTCCTCCCTCGTAACTAACAGCAGCTGGCATTCGTTTTTACGGCATTGTCATGTGGAGCGTCAATGCCCCCTACGTGTCACGCCCAAGAAGAATGGTGAAGAAACCAAGAGCGCCTGGTACTGGTCATGACAAAGGTGTACAAACCCTAAAGGAAAAGTAATTGATAAATAAAATACATAATTTAAAAAAAAATACTACAGAAAGATGCACAATTAAAATATTATATTAATAACTACATTTACATTATTTAAATGAACACAGTCCGGTACACCATGTTGTATAAAAAAAATGTATTTATGGAGCAGAGGGCCACAAAGGGACACAGGGCACCGAAACAAATTTTATTTATTTGCACTACTTTTTTAGGGGGCTACTTTTTGTTCAACGGGCCAAATCAAAATGACGGGCGGGCATTATGTGGCCCGCAGACTGTAGTTTGCCCATCCTTTGTAAAAAGAACAACCGCAAACTAAAAAAAAAAAACAATACTAGTTTGCATAGAGTATTGCCCACATAATGAAGATTGTAACATGTATTTAACTTTCAAAGACTTTTTCATGTAATATCAAAGCTTATTTCCCATTCCTTGCATTGTCTCGGTGCGTAATTAACCTTGTCCCAGCAGGAAACTGCAGAGGATGATGACCAGGAGACGCAGGAACCTCAGAAAAGGAGCTCCATCCAGGAGAGCCTGTCCCTCCCAGTACCTGTCTTCTATCCCGAGAACGGAGATAAAGAAGACCCAAACGAAACAAAGGAGGAGATAAAAAGCAAAGCTGATCACTCCAACAGTCCTTCTTTATCCCCATCCCAGGGGGGAAGTGTTGAGAGCAGTGGAAATACATCTTTGTCACCTATAAATGACAACTCTGTTACCACATCTCCTTCTGGATTGCTCCCAAACGTCAAAAAGAAGGAGTCCAAAGTCAAGGAAAAACTGCATAAAGGTATGAGAGACTACAATATGACAAAAAAGGTTTTTGTTGCAAAGTTAGTGGTTGATAAGGGAATGCTTTTCTTCCATGCAGACGATCCAGTTGAACCCACATCAGCTACCAAACCAAAACGACGATTTCCTGACTTTGGGTAAGATTCGGCAATTCTTCATTCGTTATCTTATGTCATAGGCACCACTTTGTACCTCCTAAATTAACATTGAATTGTTAAATTCCATCCTAGGGGCCTGCGCAAGTCAGGAGGAAAAGGAAAAAAACATGACAAAGAAGCAATGAGAATGTCTTTGGATAGCAGGTACTCTAAGACATATCATGTTAAATGGCATTACGTAAGTGACACTTTATTGGGCTTTAACCGGGCCACTCCACTTAATGGAATGTGTATTGTAAATAGTGTCAATTGGTGGAAAATTAAATAGCCCTATCTATATGGTCTTTTTTATTCTTTGTGTAGTACATATTGTAAACATTTCATTCTCAAGGAATAAACATACTTTTTTTAAGTGAAGGTTATTCAAATTTGTTTATTTTCAAGTGTAGTAGAGTGGATAATAAAACTTTTGAGTACTAGTATGAATTAAAAAAAGTGTTCTCAATGTAATAGTAAGAATAATTAAACAAAAGTCTGACCAATTTTAATAAAGTAGACCCCCTGGAATAGGACATTAATCATTTGTGAAGTGCCAATCGCTTAGTAAAACTTCTGTATACCGGGGGGGAAAAAACTATGGTAATTGCCTAATGCATTTCAAACCCCTGGTACCCCAGATATAACCATTTAACAAACAAAATCGTATAAAGTATGTACTAATGTGTAATCTAAATGCACATGATTAAATAACATAAATACGTACACATGGTGTGACTCGAGCTGGTTCGGTGGAGTTTATGGGTGGATACAGAGGAGAATAGGAACAAATAATTCAAATTAAAACTGACTTTGAAAACAATTAGCAGGATTGTCATGCCATTTTTTTTGTTGCTTTTATCGCCTCCTTACTCTTAATAATTGTCCTGATAGTTGATTGGTTATGGCCATATTTGTTGCTTAAGGTAAAAATGATGTGCCTTCTTTGAATTTCTAGACAATTGCAAGCTTTGTTTATATGGTTATCATAATTTTGCTTCTCTCTGGTATATACAAGGGGTAAGCGGTGGGGGATTAAAGCTGGAGTGCGTAGTTATAAGGTGATTCCACATGTGTGCTTGACGTTTTCTATTATTCTAGGAAAGTAAGAGAAAGTAAGAAAATGACTGTTTAAATACAGGCCACCCCAAAAAGATGTAAAAAGAAGAGTTCATTTGCGCGCATCTAAGAGAGGCACGTATGTGCACGTGCCATACAAGCAGTGATGATTTCAGCCAGGAGATTGGGGTCAGCAAATAGAATATCTAGAAGTTATGAACACCACCTTTACAAAATATTTTCTTAAAACTTCCATTTGCATGTATTGCCATGGCTTTGGGATATTTCATTGCTTTCAATGCCTCATTATTTTTAATAGTAGTTCTGATGGTTGACTGGTTCTGGCAATGGAACATAGCGAGGGTAGGCTTTCATGTGCCTCCTTTGTGCTTCTTGATTCTTGCAAGCTTTTCTTCTCGCTTTAGCATCACTGTAAGCTTTGGGACATATAGAGGGTAAATACAGTATAAACAACACAGTATTGTATCTTTTAATGTCTTTACGAAGCACACAAGATTCTGAACATTGGGTAGGTAGTTTAGCTAATAGCGGATCAGCATTTTCATGATACTGTGACACAAACCAATTGCAGGCCATCATTTTACATGGCGTCGATAGCACCTAAGAGACATAACTACAAACTTCCTAACACTGCCAAGTCAAGTCATGTTTATTTGTAAAGCCCTTAATCACAAAGAGTCTCAAAGGGCTGCACAGACCACAGATTATTGCAAACCACAGACTATTATGACACCATCCCCTGATCTAAAACCTACATGAGGGAAAATAATATACAGACATTGTCAATATAAAATATAGGATATTCATATACTAAAAGACATTTAACATCGTAAAGTAAAAATTATGTAAGGTTCACTGGCCTTATCCGGGGGTCTACTATAGTTGCCGTGTGGTTATTGCCTGATTATATGATAATGATTAAAAATGTACCTTTGAACTCCTGTTCACTCCCAATATGTAGGGGGTCTTCAGAATTATTGGAAGAATCTGGCGGCAACCTGTCTCCCGCCGATTCTATGACCTCCATCCCAACCTGCATGCCCTTCTCTTGGTTCGGAGACAAAGAGAAAGACCGCGACAGGGAGCCGTCTTCATCCAGCAGCAGTTTGCCGTACACCGAGACCAGCTGTGAACAAAGCCAGGATCGCAAGAACAAGGTATTGGCTTTTTCCTCCTTCCCTGTGAAACACAGTACTTGCACCGATCTCGGAGTTAATGCGGTTTTATTTTCTCATGTAATGAATTTCAACTTAACAAAACATCACCAGAGCCAAAAACTTGATCTCTTTCCTGCCTATGCTTTTTCATCACACCGTCGTCATTGCAAGGGCAATACTAGTACAAGCTTCCAAACATCTGCTCTTACAGACCTTGTATCCAAATACACTGCTTTATGCAAGAGCCACAAAAAGTGGATCCACATGTTTGCTATCACTAAGAGCTTAGCAGCAAAGAATTTGGTGACCTTAACTCATCTGCGATGGGGTAACATATCAAACGCCTCAGGTCAAATTACTGGCTGTGTCGTTCTCGTGCTCATTCCTTCCAAAATATACACGCTACGCTTTGACAAGCTTTTAGCCACTTTTTCATCTGCACACACAATCTCACTTAATCAACCATGTTTTCCTTTAAACAGACAAACCTCACCTGGTCTTCTTTATTCAGTCGGTCATTAGATTTGGTACAGTATGCCACTTTTTGCTGACTCATTAGAGCGCTACTAACAAATCTAGTGCTGACTTTTCTTAACTTACAAGAAAATATATTACAGTAGACCCGCGGGATACATCTTGAATCTGTTCTGAGGTGGGGATCGCATGGTAATATTGCTGTATAGCGGTTGAAAATTATGGTAATTAGTTAATGTGTTCCGAATGCCCGGTAAAAACATTAAAATCACCAAATAGTATATAGTAAGTACTATTTAAGTGTTAAATATGTGTAAACAATTATATAATATTGTAAACAAATAACCATTCAATTACATTTAGTGTAATGTGATGAGATGGTCGAGTGGAGTAGTGGGTGGATGCAGGGGTGAGGAGGAGATGGCGGGAATTAAAAAGGAAAAAGATTTTGAAACTTCCACTTAGGAGGATTGCCATGCCCTTAGGAGAGTTCCTTGCTTTAATAGCATTCTTATTTTAAATAATAGTTCCAATGGTTGATATGTTATGGCAATGCAACTTGGTGAGGATAGCGATTTGCAAAATTCGTTTCCATGGTGGTCATGTTTTTTTCTTCTTCCTTTATCGTCACTGCTAGCCTTGTTACCCATAGTTGATAAATACAGTACAAAAAAATACAGTATTGCCTTGTCAAATTGCAAAGTCTGTACGAAGCTCACACGATTCTGAATAGAATGAAGACAGGGAAAGGCATTGTGGGAGGTATTTCAGCCAATAGCATAGCAACATCTTTATGATGCCATAAGGCAGTGATTTTCAACCACTGTGCCGCGGCACACTTTTGTGTTGTGAGAGATCGGCAGGTGTGCCATGAGAAATTATCCAATGTCACATTTTAAAATTTCAAATTTTATAAAACGTTTATGAATCATTTTCTGCAAATATTATGCCAGTGTCATGTGTCTGTGCTGTAAAACTGGGGGTATTATAAATTATATTGTAATTAAACACACTGTTCAGTGTCATTTTATAACATTTTTAGTTAGTGGCGTGCCTAGAAATTTTTCCAATGTAAAAAACAAGCCCTGGCTCAAAAAAGTTTGAAAAACACTGCCATAATAGCAGACTAGTATTTCATATAACATCGACCAAAAGCAGACAGGCATCATGTATCCCGGGGTTCTACTGTAAATACTTTCTAGTCATTGGTATGCGGTCGTGTCATAGAAAACTTAATTTCAGTGTTTGCTTTTGTCCAAAGAAAAATGTTTGCCTTGTTTGCAGAAACAGCTCACAGTTTTGAGTCAAATCTGGTATACATTTATTTTGTTGCTTATTAGGTTATATTGGAGTCAATATTACTATAAGGGGTCTTAAGTATTCATTGTCTTGAATATTAGAGTTTGAGTTAAAATGAAAAGGTGTAATTTGAGAAACACTAGGTGAGGTATTATCTAAGATTTCAATACTCATTGTGTGCTGTAGGTTGCATACTGGTCACTTGTTTTCTGTTTAGTTTTTTAAAATATTGTACTTAGAGGGATGGGCGGCGCCAGGGTTTACTTCCCCAAAACACACCATGGGAAATGGTGCCCTTACGACCCAGGGAAACCCACCCACCACTTTTATTGACTACAAGCACATATAACATACAAACAGCAAACTTTTTTTGGCTTACTTGTTGTTTAAAAAGGCTGTTTTTGTCTTCTAGTTATTAGAATCTCTTCTTTTTGGATAGTAAGGTGTGCTATAAGTTTTATTTTACTTGTTTTGTTACTAATTTTATCATCCAACCAAATTTTAAAACAAAGACTTTCCTATCTTCTTCACTAGATTTTTCTGAACTGTTAAGTTGACTTTTTTGCTGTAGACACTTAATTGTCATTATTATTAGCATTATTATTATGTTTGACATCATTTTACTTTCAAATGGTTGAATGTAAAGCTGTGAAAATTAATATTATTTTCAAAGTTGCATTTATTAATTTCAATGACTCTTGGCTGGAAACTATTGTTTTTAGTGTTTTATCTAAAAAAAAAGATAGAACCACAGGCCTGAAAATTTGGTTTTATAATAGTTTTGTGCAATTAAAAGGTGAAACTAAACACTTTCAGGCGATATGGTAAGAGTACAGTTTGATCAGTCTGCAACCAAACCAAGAGAAAGTAGGCCGTTTATGGTAATCTTGACTCCATTTTAATTTTAATTTCATCTGTTAGACAAAGAAGTTGATGTACATTAAAGTGGCAGACCAATGTCTAGAAATTAAAATGATTGAGGGCTGAATGGTGCTGAGCAATTAAAAAAAAAAGCGACACTGTAATTCAGTTAGTCAATTTTTAGTGACAGAATTTCAAATTGCATTCAACTACCCCATTTCAATTGATTTATTGTTCAATTTATCGTGACCCGACTTGCCCCTACCCTAAAATCATGAGTCGTGTGATAAAGTGGCAGTCCTTTCCGCTTGTAGCTTTAAGCCAGTGTGCGAACAATCGATGTGTTGTGTTGTAAAATGCGTTCCTTGTCTCCGCTTGTTCCACCAGAGTTTGTCAGTCATAGATGACTGTAACCCCGCCAGCCCCAGTTCAGACATCTCTGGGTTAGTCGCTGAACCCAATCTGTCTGGGCGCTCACACACTTTAATCTTCTCTTCTAGCGAGGTGAGTGCTCTCCTTGTTGTGCAGTCACAAAAGCCGTGTGGGACGTCTTGACGGGGCTGAAAGGGGACACTCTCGAGCGTTCTCTTTCGGGCCCCTCCCCCACACAGCTGTGATTAAACCCTGAAAGCCGAGGAAATAGAAGAGAACTGCATGTGTGTGTGCGTGTATCAACACCGTTTTGTTTGGTTGACGCAGGAGTCGACCTAACTTTTGTTTGTGTGCCATAAACTCTAGCGCTTGACGTTCTTTTCTTTACGACACTTGCAGGACAATGTGACTGCTTTTTGGCTGTTTTAGTGTTTAGGCATGTCTTTGTCCTCTCCCGGCCCCCTACTCAGTTAAGTGAACAAAATCATTGAATGTCAGCGGTATCTTCCTGCATTTGGCAGAGTGGCGAAGGAACTGGCAAGAAGCTTGTGTACCATATTTTCTGCACTATAAGGCGCACCAGTTTATGGGGCGCACATCCCAAAAATAGTCTTATATTTTCATATATATGGCGTACCTGACTATAAGGAGCATGGAATTTAAGCTACACTAAGACCTCAGCATGCATATTTGGGCACGGTCTATTTGCAATATTTGATCAGATGAAATATGTCACCGACCAAAATCGCAAAACATTGTGTGCAAGGGGAATCAAACTTGGGTTGCAGCTGTGTAAAAAAGCAGTACCATAGAAACAACTCTTTGGTGTATCTGATGATGAATCTTTCTGTTTTCTCCATCCTCTGATATTTGTATCTGGCACGTGAGTAAAAAATGGGGAATAATGGGATGAAACCTTATGCCTTTTCGTATGTCATCTGTATCACGGGTGATCTAGTTGTTAGGTGTCAGCATATCACCCGGTTTCAATTCCAGTTGCATACAATGCTTTTTGCGATCATGGTCAGCAATAATTTACGTTCATTTACAATCTTATCCACTGTATTTTGCAGTATATAAGACGCACTTTCAAATTTCAGAACAATTTGCAGTTTTTAGGTGTGCCGTATGGTCCGGAATATATGGTAGTTTCCTATTGGTTGCACCCCTCTTTTACAGTCTCAAGTTTGACAACCAAATACAACTATTATCATATCACCTGGCATCCCCTTTGCATGACATTGGCATGTATTCCCACTCTGCAGGATCATACATGACACTCGAGGATGGCTTCATAGTTACATCATGAACTTTGTGAACCAAGTGTTAGTCTTCAAAAGTTAGCAAACTTTCTGTGTCTTTCCTTAGACATTGGATGATGAGCCAGTGGCCACAGGAAAAGAATATCAGTGGCAGAACCGCCCCGTCTCCGAATGGACCAACCAACAGGTGTGCCACTGGTTAATGGGCATGAATATGGACCAGTACACAGCTGATTTCACAGCCAAGAATGTCGATGGGCAGCTACTTCTGCAGCTGGACAGTGACAAGTTAAAGGTAAACATTCCTAAAATTGAATTCTGTAATCCCCCGGTACTTTGCAGCCTTAGTGCATCGCGGGTTGAAAAACATTACGCGATCCATTATCCCAAGTCGACTATTGATGCATTTTTTTTCGTAGAGACTGGCAGTTCTTTTCTGCCATTCTGTCCACCAATAAGTGACATGCACTCTTGCGGCCGCAATCCATTATCACCAATCCTACATTGCTGCGAGCAGGACCGGCAGCATTTTGGGCCTGCGAGCTCTGTTTTCTTATTATTGTAGTTCTGATTAAAATAAACTAAAAGCGTGCGGCCATATTTTTGTGAGCGGAACTCTTTAGTCAAGAGGTGTGCGGCTCAAGCCCGCCTTACATGAAAGGCACGCTTGTGGTCGCAATGCAATATCCCCAGTCGATTATTGCAAAGAGCAGGACCGGAGAGAGCAGAATTTTGTCATGTGTGGCCCTCAGTCGCGCATTTTTATTGGGTTCGGGCCGCCAAAGTGTGCTACTGTGGGCGCTTCAAACGAACTACCGTAAGTTCCCGACTATAGAGCGCACCTGATTATAAGTATACTTTCAAAGCTAAAAACATTTTGTACATACATAAGCCGCACCTGACTATAAGCCTCATGTGCTCTCATCAAAACTTGAGATATTTACAAAGAAAGACGGTACACAGAAATTTTCAATAATATACAGTACCATAACCCCCTTAATATTCTGATGGCCCGCCGGCGGGCCGCTGGACTTTTGACAGACAAATACGTGTCTGTACGATGTCATTTAGGGCTATACAAATAAAAATGACTTAACTTGACTAGTTCTTGAAATTTGTCATTCCACATATAATTGGAAAGCTTAAACTTTTGGGATTCAAGAAACGATGGAGCAAGATACCCAAAAACTATAAAGCCAAGGTAACTCACCATTACGTCCCCTGGCCGTCTTTACCTTCTTTAAATGTGCGCGAAAATAGATTTGTTACTTCAAGGACAATTTAGAGAATCCAACTGTGGGAAATATTTAATCCAAATCTGTAATATAATTAAACAACAAAAACAACCTAAAAAGCCGTTCGGGAACCGGTTCTCTAAAAAGAGTCGGAATTCCCATCCCTTCAACAGACGATTTGCTCCCTCGAGTATAAAAGTACACTCCGGTCCAAGAAGTGTTTTGCATTGAAAGTGCATGTGTCAAGTCGCAGTTTTCCTCGCTACCCCGCACACTTAAGGAATTTGGCGACTGAGCGCCAAAAATATCAAACATGTTTGATACTCTGCGCCACCGTTTTCCTCCAATAAGTGCAAACCTGACGCCAGAGGCAAATGGACGATCGTCAGTGGCGTCGCGCTTGGTTGGCGCTAGATTTGCGGGGGGCTTTAAATCTGGATCTATATCTCATATTTCTCACTCTTACCTTTACTGCTCGGGCGCCCCTGGCAGCCGTTAGAAAAAAAAGCATGAATTAACAGCATCATTGCATAACGACAAGCCACAGGGTTGAAAGCTTTTGAAGTTGCGGTTTATAATCTGGAATTTACGGTACACCGTTTTGGCCGCGTTCCATTATCCCCAGTTTACTATTGCTGATAGCAGGGATTGAGAGTGCAATATTGTGTCAAGCATGGCTGTGAATTTTCCATCTAAAATTAACAGCATATTTGAGGCCCCAATCTTTTATCTTCGATCCGTTATTGCTGCGAGTGGGGCCGGAGGGCATGTTAAATGGGGTGGGTGTCTACTTGTTAATTCCTGCATACCACAGAGGAGGTTCTGGTCCCCATTAACCATGATACACGAGGGATTACAGCATGTGGGAGCACATCCTTTTTTTCCTTTCAAAAATGTAAAATTTTCATAGTGGGGACCGTTTTGAAAATGTGTAGTTTTTCATCTAAAGTACAGAAGTATCTTGTAAAATAGGACTGTTATTGACATGAAAATTACTGCTTCGAGAAAAAAAGCTTGTTTAATAAAACTTAATTTTTCAGTTTATGAGGTGATGTAGTTTGAAAACAGCATTTTGGACGCCACTAAATAGCTGTTTCATTTGCACGACAGTGCCATCTGTTGGTGGTCGGTTTTTCGTGCATCGGCTTTCTCTTTTTACGTGACCTATTTTTTTTATACTTTTATTTTACCTAAATCAGATTACTTGCATAGTAATATTCAGACGACGAATTGAAACTCAAATTACTCTTAAAAACATTAAATGTACACGAAAATATATTTCCCCATTTTATATTTAACAAAACATCTCCACATTATCATTAACGTTCAGAAATTAATACTTTCAGCGTCGAGCTAATATTGTACATTCCACTTTTTTGTTTTATTTGGACCAATCTTTAAAAATAATAATGATCGGAGTATGGTTGCCTAAGTGCTGCCGGCCACCCAACACAGCACATTAAATAAACTCCTTTCTATGTATAGTAAGTGCATAATGCCACAGTTGGGCTACATTCTATTCTACTGAGTCATGTTTTACAGACAAAGACTCATCATTTTTCTAACACGTGGTGAATTAAAGCCCAGTGGTTGTAAATTAAAACTAGAATATGAACTTATTCCCTAAAGGTAGTGTCCATAACTTTGAAGATATTTTACTTGCTGACGCCATCTTCTGGCTGAAATCATTGCAGCCTCGGTCTAGCTGCTTGTATGGCGCGTGCACGTACGTGTCTGTCTCTGCTACATGCTCTCGAATACTCTTATTTTTTTCATCTTTTGGTATATTTGCATTGGTATTTTGACGACTTAAAACAGTCCTTCTTACTTTCTCAATTTTTGTGTGAAATCACTCTCCTCCCTACATCCCCCACTTATCTTTTTTTCCAGCTTAATGCCAGAACACGGATAATAAAAGTAGGATAAGAGCAGATAGATGTGGTGGAAAAACAATAATAAAGGCTCTTTGTACTCAGTTGTGCATTGTTAACATGCAATAAAAAGAGAAAATATTTGAATTTCAATTTTTTTCAGGAAAGCTTATATTACGCACCCCTCCCTTTTAAGGCATCGTCTATCGGGCCTTATTTCAATCTTCTCATCGTCCTCCAGGGCCTTGGTGTGTCCAGTCAGAGCGACCGTTCCACAATCAAGAAAAAGTTGAAGGAAATGCGTAAGGCCCAGGAGAAACTGGAGAAGCAAAAAGAAAAACGTGAAAAGGAGGTCCGCCGTAGCGCACGGCTGCCCATCAATACTGACTCTGTTTGCTGAACCATTCCAGGTATCTCACGGAAGAACTTCGACACGGTTGATATCGTGGTCTCACGCCGTTAAGTGCCCACGCTCAGCGGACAAATGTGCCACTTGTCATATTTTTATTTTTAATACTTTAAATATTTTGATTTTGCAGCATTAGAACACTAACTCCAGATCATTTTTTATCACGTGATTGGAATCTTAATGTTGTATGTGTGGCCTATATATTTTTTTACCACTATGAAGCCACGAGTGATAAATGCAATGTATGTTTTTTGGATATACCGTGCCCATTTTCTTCAAAATGGAAGTCAAACATGTACTGCTACGGAGACTTAGTTTTGCTAGTCTAAACATTCCGGTTCTCTGAACACTTTGCATTGTACAGTGAAGTCAAAAGCACTATTTCCATAAAAGGCAAGGTTTTTAATGTATAAAAATATTTTATACATGTGTTGATATCGACATGACTTTTTTCCATTTTAATGTAATTGTTGGTTTTATAGTATCTAATGTTTTCTACTAAGTAGAATAGTTAGGCCAGACAAACAAATCAAGGACCATGCAAGCTCTGCTTTTTTGTTTCTCAGTGGACGTATGATAGTCGGTGATAACGGAAAAATATTGATTTAGGTCCGCTGGACTGTAAACACGTGCCTGTGGTGAAGACTGTAGTAAAATTGAGTGTTCACAGCCAATCTCAAGTGCTTCCTCACTTCTCCATATACATTTGTATCAAACAGCAAAAAATAAACCAAACTTTTGCTCTGTTTCAAAATCAGAGAATAATTTTTTTGTGGGGTAAAAATATAATGAAATTAAAACACATTTCCAACGTTATTGCTTTCTGATTTGCCTTTTTGAACGGCACCTAAGTGGCAACCTTGCAGCATTGTACTGTGAGTGCACTTTTGTCCCCTTTCAGAAAAAATCCAAGTATAATAAAAACCTTCCAAAAATAACGTTTACTATTCATTTTCAATCTGATGAAAATGACATCTTGTATTTTTCAGGCTGGAAACAATTCCAACTGTTAAGAGCCAATGCAGTGTAAAATACATTTATTATCATACTTTGTGTGTGTCTTAGCTGTAATAATGATATTTTTATTTTGCATACTTTTTGCAAATTGTTTTGGATTTCCCTGAATCCCTCTATCTTTCATGCTGTGGATAATTTAATTTCTAGCTGAGAATGTACGATTAAGTGATTCACGTTGTATAGAACTGTTGTTCAAAAATATTTTAGCGTGAGCACGGATTTTGAGCTATGTTAAAGAGCAATTTTTATATTTAAATTGATGATTTATTACTTGACAAATTTAAAAGGATATGTTTACACCAGGGCGGCACGGCCCCTGAGTGGTTAGCGCGTCCGCAGTACAGTTCGGTTGTCATGGGATCAAATCCAGCTACCAGCCTGAGTTTCCTCTAGGCACTCCGGTTTCCTCCCCACATTCCACATACATGCATATCAGGTTAATTGGCCGGTCCAAATTGTCCCTAGGTCTGAATGAGCAAGTGAGTTGTCTCTGTGTGCCCTGCGACTGGCTGGCAACCAGGGTGTCCCCTGCCCCCTGCCCACGGAGAGCTGTGATGGGCTCCAGCACCCCTGCGATCGTACTGAGGATAAGCGGTGCGGATAATGGATGGATGTTTACACCAGTGTTCATATTTGAAAGTCCTAGTTTGTAGTATAAAGTGACCCCTAGTGGTTTAAAACAACCATTCATTGAAATAAAACACTTGTTGATACTAAGGCCCAATCCCATTTCTCTCACTCGGCCCCGAGAACCCTCCAGTGAGGTCCCTCGATAGAGGAGTGCCCTCATCGAGTCGAGTGCAAAGTGGAAAAGGTTTGGACAAGACTTGCAAGGTTCCACCCCTGTCCAGGAGATGGCGGTAATATTAATTGGCTGTAGACCTTAGTGACGTATAGGCCTACGTCACATGTAAACAACTCGAGTCTCAACCTGAGGCGTGTTCAGTAGTGTGTCAGTTGGAGATTTCGTGCAACGTTAAAAATGCCCGCTACAGCTGTGTTATTACCGATTGGCTGAAAGCTCATCATCTTTTCCGTGTCTCCAATCAACGGAGGAGAAATGTGCTATACTGAAGACAGCTTCGGCGCTATGTAGTGCTGATTCACCTTTACAAGGTACGTACACTCAGTAAAAAAATGACCCGTTCGGTCAAATACAGTAAGAGTAAACATACAATGCACGTTCACATAATACCCTATGTTTGTGTAGACATAAATGGCAATCTACTTATTAGTATCTTAATGCCATTTTATGACACATAGTAGGGGTCTTGAATGTGTGACATGACGAAAAGTAAACAAACACAAGAACAGTCCACCTGACCCTTAAGCTGACATAATATCGTCACCAAACTTCCCTGTACGACCCAAAAACCTTAGTTCATAAGGAATTTAATTCAAAAGAGTTGTCATTGGATATAAAAAAGGTGCTTGATTGCTGTTGTTTGGTCATGATTGTTTTCTGTTGTTGGTGTCAAGGGATTTGTTCAGACCAAAAAAGACAATCGACTTTGGCTTGGACAGATCTATTGACACTAACAAAGATATCATATAATGAAATTGTGAATATGCTTGATTGCAAATAGGATTTTCGAGAAGGGTTGTTCAAACCCTCACATTGTGTTTGCTGTTAATAACATCATATTGGAATATAATATTGTGAATGTGCTTGATTTCTGTTGTGATTGTCATGATTGTTTTTTTTTGTTATTAGTGTCAATAAATTTGTTCAAACCAAAAAAATTTCAACATTTTTTCATGATGCTTACATCACAGTTAAAGCGGTCTTTTTCTTTTCTATGCCCACATTTATGTCTAAAATGTTTGTTTTCTATTGTGTTCCAGAGTGGCTGTCCCATAAGCATGGACAGGTTGGACAGGAATGTTCCCATCCTGTGCTTATGGTTGAATGTGGAGTCAGAACTCATTCAGGACTTAAGGTTGAGCAAGAAGGTTATGTGGGCCCTGCAGGAGCTGCTAAAGAGGGAACAGGGCCATGGCTGGAGGTCCTGATCTACGTGTACTGGCTGGCCCACGCTCTGTCCTACCGTGTGGTGTCACGGGTCTTCAGGGTTCCCAGGTCCACCGTACAAAGAATTGTCCACAGTTAATATGGAATAAATTGCCCAAAAGCCATATTTTAGGCTCTTTAAGTCAGACCCACATTTGCATTATGTGCTTTTCTGCATTACTATTCAATAAACATCTTCATTTTGAGTAACACCTTGGTGGTTTATTTCATAATGATGTGAGATACTGCGTGTGAACTATGTGACTGTTGGACAGAAAACAACTACAAATCACTCCAGCTTAAATAATACTTTACTTTCAGAAAAACAAACTCACATTGGGCCAAAATACATAATAGTAAATAAATAATGTGTCACAAATTTTAACAAAAATATACCAATACTTCCATGAAGCTGGAAAACACAAACTGGAACTTCATTGAGTTCTTAATAAAAAAAAATATTTTCCTTTTATAAAACAAAGGGAAACATTGCAGAGATGTCACTGTTCTGGAAATTTGTCCGCGAGCTTCCCAAAAAGGACGGGAACCGCTCAGTTTTGGCCACAGTTTCTTCGAGACTTTTCCTCACTCCGGCAGACTCCACTTTCAAAAAGTCAAGGAGTGTATCGTGCTTCCTTTTTTTCTGGGTGATTTGGGGTTTGGCGCCGGATTAGAAGGTGCCAACGACGTGCCCGGTGGTGTGGATGGCGTGGTAGCTGTGATGGTGACCAGCTCTTCCACGGGACGTTCTACAATGGCCTTTAGGTTGGGTGGAAAAAACAAGAATTACTTAATGCTGATGTATTGTACAAAAACAACTGTGTATACGATGCTCAACTAGTTGATGTGAGACATGAAATTGACATGTTATTCTTATGGCTGTATGAGCCTTCTATTGGCCAGCATCACATATGCTTTAGAATTGTCTCCACATTTGGACAACATTTTGAGAAGGTAATTCGTTCACTTAATATGTGTTTACAGAGAAGACAGTGAACTATGTGATAGTAGTTTGTTTCAACTGTATTTCCACGTGAAATTCGGAGACATTACTCGTAATGCATGATGAAAACTAATGCATTCTGATCTCACATGAAAGAATCATATTGTAAATAAAACACGACACCCGAAATTGTGTGCAGTAAACAAGCGCTTATGTCCAGAACGGTATTCTGACTATGCTCCTTTAGCGACTGGCCATGTACATGAAAAGCACGACTCGTTTAAGATAAAAACAGGGATGGGCTGAACCGTGATTTTCTGCACAGTTATCCTACTTTACAGTTTGTAGCGTGAAGGTTTTTTTTTGCCAGCTCCCTTGGTAGATTAGTGCACTTCGTAAAGTAGCGATTTTGCAATGTTCGTGTTTTAACGCGAAAATACGATTTTCTATTGCATTTACGTCTAACTAAGATATCTCAATACATTTTATTGCAAATACATGCGTGGTTGTGGAAAACTACTTACATTTGTGTGGTTCCTTTTCGGGCATCTTTGTTGATATTGAGAATTCGCAAAGCCTTCTGGGTAGTCACTTCGCTGCCAAGTGAGGTCGAGAGCCCCCTCGGTCTTGAAGTGGTTACGACTTGGTTTGAGGGCACTTCTGCCTCGGTCTTGAGAGTATCGGGACACACCCCATTTTCACGTGAACGCGCAAACCGAGTGACTAGGGCACATAGCGAGTGAAAGTGCGAAGAATGGGACGCAGCCTAATACTAAGCGGAAACATGTGCACTATCAACATCCTTTTTAAAGATATTTACGTTTAGATGGGTTTGTATTACACAGCTGACATGTTTGGCCCTCTTACTATCATCCAAGAATGCTTTACGCTGTGGCTGTGTAGGACATCAGCATCTTCTGTTCCTGGTTGTTCCTCTTGAGAATCCTCAGGGATGTGTAATAGTTGCAAGGATTACGTATCAATTATGGACATTTATTATGGGCCATGAAAAAAAATGAAGGTAGCGTTTTCCAGTGCTATATTATAATGGGAAGACCTTCCTGCAATTGAAAATGTAAGCTACATATTACTGTCATTTCTAACCAACACCTATATAGGTCGTCTCAAAAACAAATATATTTGTGATTTACTCAAGATTTAAAAATCACGTTTTGATAAAAGCAGAGGCAAAGACTAAAAATCGCATTTGTAAATTGCAGATATATTTGTGGCTGTGCAAAATACACTATTCATACTGGATTTATTTTTAAAGTACTGGAGATAATTGAAATTAAGCTTTGACATTCCTTAAAAAGGGCTTGTTTGGCAAGGAAAAAGGTGTATGGACCCTGTGGAATGAATGTAACTGTTTAATATTTGTAACAGTAGACAAATTTAGTGATTGAAATATAAATGGACAGCTGGTTTCATAAAGCACTTGTTATTCTTATAAATGGCACTTTGTCTAAAGATGTACTGGACATGTATTGAACTTGCTTTTGTGTTTAAACCATGAGCACCATTTAGAGAAGAAAAATGAACAGTGCTTAATTGTCTTCTAGTTTTCATTAAAATGAATATGATCTACATAAGATTTTTAGTAGTTGATAGCTCTGCAGCTGACACAATCTACAATGTTAAAATAATCAGTCTGAATAAAACATGCTGTATCAAATTTCATAACTCCAATTTATTGCTAGAAAGAGGATCCATTGAGAACACAAAGACACATTGAGTAAAGATGAACATGATCAAAAATCTTTGTCCTCTAGTTTCCAACTTAACTGTAACATGACTTAAATATGTAACCGCTACGACATTTTAGAATCTAGGAAAGCCCCGGTAAAAGATAGAATTTAAAAGATAAACATGAATATTGATCTCCACGAAATAAAAGTAACATATTTGTCTTTGAAGATTAAATCTGAAATTGCACATAACACTTGCAACCTTCTCTTTAGAAAGTTGTTTCTTGTGACATTAATCCCCAAAATATATTACACATTATGTACAATAACTTCACGGGTGACCAGCCTACAATGAAATACATTTTCAAATGGCTATTCAATATCCAGTAAACACGTTTCTCTAATATTAAAATAAGACTTGTGGCAAGGGGATAGTATTTGCTGGCTTTCTAAAACCGCCGAAACGTGGTCATGTCTTTTGGCTCTCGGCTGGGGACGCACCAGTCGTCTGCCTCGTGTATCGTCTTGTAGTGTTTCCATGCCGACTTGTTGTAGACGGGCAGCCTCTCGATGGACTCTGTGGACAGCGCCTGAGAAGGATATGCGTTAAAGGGAGTCCGGTTGAGAATCGACTCGATTTGGGTGCTCACCCGGATGTAGATGAGCGCGTCGGTCCCGTAGCCCTCCAGAGAGTACAGCTTGAGGTCTCCTTGGAAGTAGCGGGCGTAAAGTCGGGAGATGGGTAAGCCGTATCCATAACCGGCCTATGTGGAAAAGCTACAATTATTGCATTTGTCATTTGATCATAATCAGTGTTGGACACGTTACTTTAAGTAATTAGTGATAGTGACTCACTACTTCTTCCAAAAAGTAACTGAGTTAGTAACTGAATTACTTTATGTTGACAATATCTGTGTATTATTTGTTATTGCAACATCCATTGCAGCCTGGTCATCCTGGAAGGGGGATTACCTCATGTGCAGTCCCTTCTCAAGGTTTCTTCATTTTACTCATGTTGAGTTTTTCCTTGCCCTCATGTAGGTTTTAGATCAGGGGATGGTGTAATAATAGTCTGTGGTTTGCAATAATCTGGTCAGTGCAGCCCTTTGAGACTCTTAGTGATTAAGGGCTATGCAAATAAACATGACTTCACTTGAAAGTAACTAGATACAAAGGAAAGTAACTATTTCCGTTACTTGAAAAAGAAGTTTGTGTATGTCAAATATTTGGAAAGCCGGAGCAAATACGAAACACCGCGTTTCCTTGTAGGGATGGGAACTCCAAATATTTAACGAACAGGCTTTTTGGGCTCGGCTCAATAAACAAGCCGGCTCTTTCGGGTCCCAAACGGCTCTTCTGATCGTTTATGTTGCTTTTATCCCAACACTACCAATTATTTTCATACATACACAGAATTACTTAAAAAGAGGGGAAACTTAAAAGATTCACCTAAATGAAAAAAGGAAAAAAAAATGAATAAACTTGACAGTTTTATACAAACACATTAGTGCTGCAACAATGACTTGACAATATTGATTAAAAGCGTTGGCAACTTATTAGATCATCGATTCGTTGAATCACGTGATTTATGAGCCACCAAGAACGTTAAATTAATGCAAATTAGAGTGCACACCATTTCTTTGTGACGCCGGGAATTATAGTACCGCTTTGGTCCGGCAGCGGGCGCCAAGACAGTTTTTATAAAAAAGATATGTTCAAATTTTTCTATTTACAGACGCTTCCCAGCTTACGAACATTCGAGTTACGGACAACGGTACATACATTTTTTTCAGGATGTCGAAAAATATCCGGACATTGCACATTACTGCAGACAATTAGTTTCCCTCCCCCAAGATAACATTATGATCCAAAGCACTGTGAGACTTGTAGCAGAGAAAGATGATGTACGCCTCATGTGTATTGGTTGATTTCCTCTTAACAATTCAATTTTATTTTCTCCCCTGAATGCCACAGTTGTGTCCATCCTTATATAGTGTAAGTCCATGAATCTGGCGAGCCACGTAAGAGCACACCATGTAAATAAGATGCACTAAAGGAGCAAAATTTTGAAGCAAAAAGCACACAATAAAAAAATATTTAAATACAAACACTTCCCTACTTACCACCATTTGCCTTATGCAAAACGGTAGATAAGAACATTTTTTTTACGGGACGTCAAAAAATTAGCCGGACATTGCTGTAAGTTAGATTTTGTATTGTGTGGACCTTTATCCAAGTAAAGGATAGTGCTGTGGTGCTTCTTTCCGCCGCACGGCGCTTTGAGAGGTCACGCAGCACCCATCCCGAAAAAGAAATCCAGCTTTTACTTCGTGTGTAAACACATTGCACTGTATCTCTAGCACGCTAAGAACTTTGACATTTTTATCGTTTAATATCTCGTGCATCCATTCAATATGGTGGGTGTGAAGTTTAAAGAAGAGGGAAGTAATTTCTTTTGAAATGAAAGTGGAATAAGAAAGCTTGATACAGTTGAGAAAATGGTTGGATCGCTTTATTTTCGTCGCCTAACTCTTCCAAAAGTAAGTTAACCCTAACTTTATTTATCTTTATAGTCAAGTCTTGTGTATTTGTATAGCCCTTAATCACAAGGGCTTCACAATTGTTTTTCAGTACTATGCTTTATCATTCAGCCTGCTTTGTAACGTTATAGAGCACATTATTTTATTAAACGTTTATTTTTCAGTTTCAAAACAAGACAGGTAACTTATACAAACCTTAAACATAGACATATAAACCTTAAACATACATTCCATACAAAATATAGCACTGGATCAACTTACGAACAAATTCAACTTTCAAACGATCGTCCAGAAATCTCGTTCGTAAGTAGGGCAGCTTTCGGATTCTGTGCTGTTGACTTTGATTTTATAAAAAAAGGAAAATATTGTTTTGTATTTAATCTTTTTCTTTGTAGCTTTATACATATTCTGGTTTACGTTTCCTGTGTTTTTCAGTGTTAAAGTTTAAGTGTAAATTTTTCTTTATTTTCCCCCTTTTTAAATCATTCATGATAATACATAATAAATGGTAATAAATGCAATGTACAACAAAACAACTTGAAGAGCCGTTTGAGAGCTGAAAGAGATGGCTCCTTTTAGTGAGCCAAGCCAAAAAAGCCGGTTCTCTTTATAATCGGAAATCCCATCTCTACAACGGACCATTTGAATTATTAAGCTTACTGTTTATTGTTATTTTATTATTGTTTACTGTTTATTTTTGTTGTACTTTAAAAGTAGGACAAACCTGTTGCTGGTGTGGTGCAATAGATATTACAAGGTTTTAAAACCTACTACCTGTCGGTTCTTCTCATTTCAACTGACAAACACTGCTCTGAAAATGTTTAATTCTTTGAAATACAACTTTTTTTAAGTGACTTTTCTCAGTAACTAGTTACTTTTACTACAGAGTAAATCAGTCACTTTTTGGAAAAAGTAGTGAGTCACAATAACTAATTACTTTTTTAAAGTAACAGTCCTAACACTGGTGATTAGACATTAAATCTGACTCACCAAAGGAGCCGCGTGGGACCCGTCAATGCTCGGTCGCGGAGCTGTAGAGTATGTGTACGTGAAGAGTCTGTCGATCTTTCGTAGGGGAACACCGCCTCCTCGATCGCTCACCTATTGGGTAAAGGCTGCATCGTATATTTCTGTTTTTCTCAGATTAGTCAAATTGAGGGTTTCTATTGCCCATTTATTGGTACGAAAACCCCACCTTACAAGGTTTACACTTCACAGTGTGGATTAAGATGTTTTTACGTTATTCTCCCCATTATTTGACATCAACAAAAAATCATTTCCCATGACCAAATAATCCAAACTTTGCAGTGTTTGTGCGTATTTAGAGTTACATCTCCAAAATACCAGTCTGCTTGCTATTGGTCCACGTTATAAGATGCTCAAAGTCCTTGTCACCTAACTCATGTTTTGGAGATCTTTTTTGTGTGCATTTCATGGGAAAACATATCATTTCATTCCCACGGCAGGTCCTCTGACAATCTCTCGACAACTGTTATTCAGGATAACATTTTAGCCTTCATCTTTTTGATAACCCGCAGGAGAATACTATTTTTGTGGAAGTCCTCAGAAGCACCTGCCTTTAAAACATGGCTACACGATACACTTTTTGCCTAAATTGGAGGGGAAAAAAATCTGATTTCATCTCATAGGATGTGAAGGTAAATTCTATTCTCATTGGGCACCCTTGCTCCACTATTTTGGAATGCTCCCACCAGACCACACGGTATAATAGACCTGGATGTCAGGGTCTGGTGACTAACTCTAAATTTACAAAGCGCTACCCTCGCTTTGTACGGGTATAACCAAAATAAATCAGGACTACTAATACAAATAATAATATTCAAACAAGAAAATCTTTTAAGGGCATGAAAATCCTCATGAGTGATTTTGGGGAATCGGTTTCATCTTTAATCTGCCGTTTCTTTCCCCCATCTGCATCCACCTGCAACTCCACTTGAACAGCTCAGGTCACATCACACCGAAAGTAAATAAAATGCATTTTTTCCTTTACATGTATATATATTATGTTATTTAATCATACACACATATATTACACATAAGTAGAACTTACTTTACACTAGGGTTTTAATTGGGGTACCAGAGGTTTGGAATGCATTGGCTTTGCATATCATAGGTTTCTGTCCCCTGGTATATGTAGATTTCACTTTGTGATTCACCTCAGAACAGATGAATGTCATATCCTTAGTGTCTACTAATGTAATAAACCACTGAATATATAAAATACTTTGCTACGGTTGTGTTTTCCATTTTTGCCCTCTCTTAAAAATAAGTAAATAAAATAAATAAAAAAATAAGAGTTCTGACTAGAGATAGATGCTGCCTCTTCTCCACTCACCTTCACGGTCAGATCTTCAGTTCCCAGACCGACCTGAACTCGAACTGGAGGATGATCCATTGCATCTCCGTACAGCTCCATTGTGGCTCGCATTGCATTCTATGCCCAGAAGAAATCATGGAGATGTGGTATGTGATGTGGTAAGAGAGTAAAAAAGCAGAAACTACCTTGAACAGTTCAAACACCATGTGGTACAAGTGCGATGGGACGTAGACCATGGTAATAGGTTTCCCTTTTTCTTTGACTGTCATGACAAACCTTCAATCTCAAACACCACCAAGAATCAATTTTATATTCATTTGAAATACTTACCGTTGAATTCCTCAAGTATGAGTTCCGGTGAGTTCATGTAATATCGATCACAGAGGTTCCTCGCATTTTCATAGGCATCTAATGGGCAAAATAAGCATCATTATCGAAATATGAGCCGTTTTAGTCGTGTTATTTCGAATTGTGCTTACCTTTTACTACCTCACTCACTCGACAGTGTGGGTCGATGCTCCCTATTTGTTTGGGGTGCGCTGGATTTACTTTCACCTTCCCACCAAAAAGGAGCGCTGGGAATTCAAAGCAGCATCAAGTTTTAATAAACAAAAACACATCTCCAGTTTTTCTGTTGTATAAGTTGAATATTTACAATAAAAAATTGCCCTAGGGAAATATGCTATGTTTCATTCAAAGGATTACTTTACAACACAGGTGTAAAATAGCCCGCGGGCCAGATCAGGCCAGCTAAGGGATTGAATCCGGCCCGCGAGACAAAACTCAGAGAAGCGCAAGAGAAAAAAAAGAGCTGCAGGTTGAATTATGTCAACTTGATGTTGCCAAAGCCTGGTGCCTTGAACAAAGACACTGTACTTGTATTTCTTTCTTTCTCTCTCTCTCTCTCTCTCTCTCTCTCTCTCTCTCTCTCGTCCACCATTTTTCTCCCACTCTCTGTCTCTCTTTTTTCTTCCTTTGTTGCTCTTTGTCTCTTTCTTTCTCTGTCTTTTTAACTTATTTTGCTCTAACTTCCTTTTCTCACTTACCCTTCGTGCTTTCTTTTCTCTTTTCTCTCCTTCTGTCTATTTCTCTTTGGATTTCTTTGTCCCTCTCCCTTTTTTTCTTTCTTTGTCCCACCCTCTCTCCTTTTCCCTCCCTCTTTCTCTTATTTCTTTCTCTTTCTCTTTAATCTACAAGTCCGGCCCCCGGCAGAATGTTTGTTCTATATTGTGGCCCTCAGAGTTAAAATGAGTTTGACACCCCTGCTTTATAATATTGGAACATGGATGTCGCTGTAGTGTGTAGTGCAACTGAGAACACGTTCTACCAATCACAAGAAGACAAACTACGAAGACTCAAAGTGAACAAACTGCACCATTTTCTGACCAGTCCTTCACAAGGTTTCTGGGGTATCTGTAGAAGATGGTGTATATCAGCTCCCTTTTAGGTGTGCCTACAAGTATTTAAAAAAATACGCATTTACAGGATAGTTCCTGTATTTTTGCTTATTATTTAAATCGATATTTTTATTATTTAAATGAAATGAGATTTTTTTCACTACTTGGAGGCAAAAAATAATACACAACGTCCCTGTAGGGATGATGCCCCCAGCCGACTCCGCCCACAGTACTGCCCTTACAGGTAGCGACAACTTCCTAGCAGTGCAATAAAAAATTTAAACCCCCCGACTGTTTATTTGTAATCAAAAGATTCAAAATCTGCATTCGTGTGTCATGTTCATGCCAAAATTTATTTCAGTGTACACTTGTAATTATCGTAATAATTGTAATCAACCAAATGGAGAACTTTATTTTGAAAAGCCTCAAAAGGACCGGCCTCCGGTGACCACATCCCCCTTTAAAAGCAGACGCACCCTTTTGTAAGGTAAACCTGTGTTCCTCTCACACACCCCTCCCCCTAAGGGGCCTCATTTGTTTTCAGACATACGCAAGAAAAGATAACGCAACAACCTGTTTGTGGTGCAGGGGCAAATAATCTTTCATTCCTGACACGCTGTAAAAACAGTTGCTGATCATTTAAATGAGTTAATTATCTTAATCGGGTTTATTGATCAGTACTTTCATAATTGCTACCGAATTTCTTCCCCAGTTCCCCCTTTGCCAAGACTGCTTAAGTCAACAATGTGTTTTATTATTTCGTTTAGTACATTTTCCTTGTCATGTAAATAAAATATAGTGGTTAGAATCAAATCATGGGCAATATTTGTGTGTCAATATTATTTTCCTTCTGGGCTGATAATCATTATCAATATCAATGAACTGAAAAATCGATAATTTTAAACTAAATATTAAATGTGTTTAGAGTATTGCTTCCTTTATGGTAAATGCTAGACACAATATAAGGCTATTTCAAATACCTCCTGGCTAAATCTGTAATCACCAAAACAGATTCCGAATTGAACAAAGATAATTGAAAGCAAATTACTCTACATCCCTTTAGACAAAAAACTTGTGAGTAATAAATATTCAAAGGCACTCACTGTGCTGGTTAAGCAGCATGCGGATGGAGATCCTGCTCATGTAGAAGCGGTCTAGGAAATACTGCACGTTCTGGCTTACTACTGGGTCGGTGCCGTATGTTTCCTTGTATTCCACAAGGCCCTGCGCCATTGTTGGGATGACATCATTGTGACGATTCCGGATCTTGATCACAGCATCTGTAAAACTGAAGCCCGATACGTACGTCACATCAGGCACCGGGAGTCGATGACATAAATGAAGAGGAACAGAAACCTACTCGCATGTTACTTTCGAATGATCTGCGTCTTTGTCTTTGAACTCGAGAATCTCTTGTAGGCTTTGAAGGTACCTGCATGAGGAAAAACAATTGCTCATTAAAAATCATCGTAGACAACCAGGAAAATGTATTTCAATGCGTACGTTTACATTCAGGCAATAATCCGATTGGGAGAAAGCCAGTATTCCGATTATGTAGACATGTAAATGGCCACAATAATCCGATAAAGGTCTCAGTCTGACTAAAAGTATCCTGAAATATTTCGGTTAATCTTTTCATTTATCAATTGCTGATGCTTGTATATTGAAAAAGATCATTTTTCTTCCTTTGAGAGTTTGAATCAACATCCGGGTCACGAGATGGTTAAAAATAAGCACAATTAAAAACCAATAGGACAAGGAATATTCTGGACTGACATTGTTTCACTAATGTGCTTACAAAATGGCTGTCAATGATTTTTTAATAAAAGTGCAGATTACAGAAGTTAGTTGAAAATTACCAAGGCACCAGCGCCATACCAGGTGGTTTGATAAGAATGTAGACTCTATAACCACTAGATAAATGGATATATTGTGGTGACAAAGCAACAAAAGAAGTATTAAATAAGTTCATTTAAATATATGGATAAACATACGGTGCATTGATTACTACAAAATGATGAACTTGGTTAAAATATTGATGTGATGATTTAAAAGAATGAAAAGGAAATAACTGGAAAACACAATGACGACAACTGGAACATGCAGCGACACATTTCAGTATTCTAACAAATCCCCATTTGAGGGATCCGATTGCTTGCGTCTTCGCGTAGTTACCCTCATCCGGGATATTTTTATGCCCTAAGCACTGTGGGACTTGTAATACAGAGACAAATAATAGACACAAACTACAATTTACTCCTAAAAAACTATTGCTATATTTCTCCAGCACATTTCCATCTTATCTGTCCCCATGACAAAAATTCCACATAGATACTGGATGTCACAGTTGTATCGATCTTTATATAGTGTAAGTCAATGCTTTGTGAACACGTGAGACGCAGCACGAGAGCTCACTTTTGGGGCACAGAGGAACCAAGCACAGTACTTTCTAGAATTTAATGAGAGCCATAAATGAAAGGATAATTTAATTTCATGGCACAAGTAAAATACAGAAGCAACATCTACATACGTATTGTTGTTGCTTCCAGTTCGCCCTTGGAATCAGAATACAGTGGAACCTGGGTTCTCGACCATAATCCGTTCCAGAACCCTGTTCGAAAACCGATTTGTTCGATCACAGAAATCCCTTTTCCCATTAAAAGTAATGTAAATCGTTTTAATCCGTTCCAACACCCTGAATGTTTACCTTGAATGTTTAACATAAACATAAAGCTTACCCAGGCTAATCGTACGTCCGCGTTATCATAATCTTCCGTACCAAAGATTACGCTAACATGAACGTGTGAAAATTAAAAAATCAGGTCGTTTACAAGTCATTTAGCACCCGGGTCTCCACAACAAGTCGTGAGTGGTTGGTTCATTGGAAAGGGGGCTGCGTTCCAACACCCTGAATGTTTAACGTAAACATGAAGCTAACCCAGGCTAATCGTACGTTGGTGTTATCGTAATCTTCCGTACGAAAGATTACGCTAACATGAACATGTAAAAATAAAAAAAAAGGATAAAGATAAAAATTATGCATAGGATTCTTACCCCTGTGGTGGTCAGCAGAAGGCGCAGGTGGACGGTGGTGCTATTATTTCTTTCTTAAATGCAATAGTTGTACGCACTATTTTTCTTTTTTCACCTGTAGCGACTTTGCTGCTTGCACTGACTTTCTTCGGAGGCATAATTAGGGGCTAAAACACTTTGTACACCTATATTAAAAGCGAAAGCAAAACGAAAGCACGTCCGCACGCAATAACTACACCCGTACGCCGCTCAGCATAGCGAACGCACTCGCGCATTACCGGCGTTCGAACTTCGATTTTTTTGACCGAACAGCGAAGCAAGAATTTCTCGAAATTTTTGGTCGGACTCCGATTTGTTTCGAACTGAGAGGCATTCGAAAACCGAGGGTCGACTGTACTCGCAAATCCTGTGTTCACAGGGTTATTAATTTCTCTTGAGGCATACGCTCCAGAAATACAATGTCCTGTATCCAAACGGATAATTGCCAACATGTAGTCCATGTGCATACCAGCTCTGAACCAGGCGCACTGATGGTGTCCTCAGCAGGTTATCTGGCAACAGGTTGATCTCCTTCATGATGTTTGCCAGCCTCACGGGCAACTCTTGTCGGAGGAAGGTGAAGGACGTTTTCTCACAAGCATTTTCTGAACCTAGGATGGAGGGAGTAAAACGACAATGAAATTGTATTTTTTTTTTTGGGCAGAATTATTTTTCACGAGTAGTATACATTTGTTTTAATATTTGTGTCACAGTGTGATAGAATTCACGCTGATTTTCAGGTAAAAACTTTGCACGAAAATGTCAGTTGAAGGATTATTTAAAAATGGTCTTACACATTAATGACAATCGCAACTTTGCTATTGTATGCCATTAATGATATTTGCACATTGCACAAAAAATTCAGTTACATCACCTTCGTAACGGCAACATTTCATTCAACACCCATTGTAAATATTTGCAGACATTTAGTACACGTGTCGTGTCGCCTTACCAAAATCCAGAAACTGCTTCATGGACAACGGGGAAGGCGAGAATTTGGAATAGTAGTCTATGTATTTTCCTATGGACGCACTGCTTCTCAAAAACCTTAATAGTCGCATGGTTGTCCTCTGGTCCGGGCCTCGAGAAGTCAACTGCAGGCTAATCCGAATGCATTGGCTCCATTTGTAGCGAAATGCTATGCTATCATACAAAATTACTAAAGTTAAAAATGGTTATCGTGCAGTTTAGTCCAAAGTGTCCACGCCTCATTGCTCCTGTTAATGCATTGAGGATTTTCCTTATTATTTGAAAAAAAAATTGTCTTAAAAGTAGACTTGCAATGGTAAAGTCTGCAAGAGATAGTACGCAGGCGATCAGCTCGGTCCCAAAGAAACCAAGTGACGCAAAGATGCTACCCTTCCAACGCACAAGATCTTGTTTCTGTCAAATCTAATCTCTGTTCACCTTTTTCCTGACACATTGTATCGATAGATAGATAGATAGATAGATAGATAGATAGATAGATAGATAGATAGATAGATAGATAGATACTTTGTTCATCCCCGAAGGGAAATTCACATTTCCAGCAGCATCCCTGAGCTGAGAAGAATCGAGAACAATCGAAAATAACACGGGAGCTGCTGGAGTGGCTGCCATTCATGCTGTACTGCAGGTAATATTTGTCGACAAAAATATTACCTGCAGTACAGCATAATGATCGTAAATTGGATTCAAAGAGCGTTACGCTATTTATGAAAATACCAAAAGATAGTCATTTTGGTTGCAGTATCGTGTAGCTCTTAAAAGTACATTATCATATCTTGTATATATGGCCGACAATTTTTGCTTTTTATGTTTGTGAAATACTTGTTTTTCATACTATTGGTTCGTAGTGATAAAAATGAAAAAAATATTTATAAAATATACTGCACGGTTGGGTAGAGTTATTTTAACTGGATTACTTTCAATTACTTTTGGATTACTCCAATACCAAATATGCTAATAAAAGACAAAAGAAACTAAATATGAATACAATTACTACATTTTGTGCAGGCTTGGGAAGTAACAGAATACATGGAACGGCAAAAATGATGTTGGCAAGCTGTTTGGGTGTATTTTCATTTTGTTTCTGTCACATTTTATGTTAGTTTTGCCGGAGATCAAAGCCAGGAGAGAAAGCTTACCACGTGTTGTGAGTCATAATTTTATTCATATTTCGTTTCTTTTGTCTTTTATTAGCATATTTGGTATTGGAGTAATCCAAAAGTAATTGAAAGTAATCCAGCTAAAGTAACCCTACCCAACCCTGAATATACGTTTATTACTAAAACAAGAGTCAAACTTTTGCCGACAAGGACATTTAATGCGATCGTTGGAGTGCATATTCACACTTAGTCTTACTTCAAAATAAAGCAGCCGTAGACTTAAATAATTGTCTTGAGTCCTTTTTAATGGGAAAAAGCGGTAGATTTTTTATATGTGTGCGCATCTGTGGCAGTTCAACACGTAAAGCGGTATTGTGGAAGAAAATATCAAGAAATAATAGAATAGAAAAGAATATACCTTTATTGTCATTGTTACAAAATGGGTTAACATATTGTGACAACGAAATTGGGCATGACACTCCAGTCTCACACATTCACAGTGAAGTAAAAAAAAACAAGAAGATAAAGGAACAGAGAAAATAAGGTTATAAAACAAGGATGATAAGGTTATAGTTATAATATACACAATTTTTACACAAGAAATGTTGGCATGTAGGATGTTACATACAGTTTGGTATCCTAAGGGTTTGTGCAATATGCATTTGGTGCAAAAATAGTCATCATAGTGCAAAAAATAGTCAATATTCCAAACATAGGCAAGATTTTTTTCACTGGTTTGTGTGTTTGTTTAGGGGAGTGACATGTCTGGAAATCAAACTGTGTCTAAATAGTGTACTTATTTTTTAACTTATGAGTTAAAATCCAAATATTTTATAATGTTTTGTTTTGATCGTGCAATGAATCGACCATACAACGTCAAAGAAGTAGAAACCGGAAGCAGTCATTATTATCACTTCCGCTAGCATTAGCATGCTACACTCCCCTGTGTGACGATGGAATGAAAGTAGAAGCCACGTTTTTGACTATGATGTTCCATTTGTTTTGCCTCTGCCGCATATAACAACAATGACAAATAAATCGTGAGTATTGTGAAAAAATCCAGCGGTGTGGAAAGAGTACCGGGCACTTTCGGTCTCAACTTTGATCAAGTTTCACCCACGACCCGCCAAAAATCACGCGAGGTGTCTGAACCATTTTGGTATCCATATTTATCTGGCGAGTGAAAATGAGCGGCGGCTTCAACTTCGGTCAGCCCTCTTCGGGCTTTTCTTTCGGGGCAACCACGACCACAGCTACGGCGACACCCGCCACAGGCTTTAGCCTGACAACCTCCACTCCTGCACTCGCAGGCACCACCGGCGGCTTCTCGTTCGGCTCCTCCGCTCAGACTAGTGCTAACCCCAGCGGCGGTTTTAGCTTCGGAACCCCGGCGAAGAGCGCTGCAGCCGGCGGAAGCCTCGCGTTCGGGACCCCCACTGCCACCACCTTCAGCCTGGGTTCAACTCCCCAACCCGCTCCGGCTGCGGGTCTTACATTAGGATCCGCTGCACCCACCGTGGCTGCGTCGTCGTCCGGTTTTAGCATGACTTCTGCTGCACCTGCAGGGGGAGGCTTTTCTTTTGGAACCCAAGCTCCAGCTCAGACCCAACCTGTAACAAGTGTGGTTGCTCCGACGACAAGTGCACCCGGAGGGCTTGCATTTGGAGGTTTCAGTTTTGGTGGGAGCAAGATTCAAGTTACCTCTGCTGCAACCTCAACAATTGCACCAGGTAGTGGGTTCTCCTTTGGATCGAGTGCTCCGAACCTCTCACTGGGCACCGCCACCACAACTGCAGCCTCAGCTCCACAAAGTGGAGGTTTCACTTTGGCGATTAAATCCTCATCAACCCCAGCACCTCCGGCGGTGACACAGGCAGTAACATCTCTGTTCTCTGCCCAAACAACAAGCGCTGCACCTACTTCTGGTTCTGGTTTTGCTTTTGGGTCCACTACCACTCCTTCTTTGGCCCCTACTGTAACCACCACAGCAACCAGCGGAGGCCTGTCCTTTACGCTTAAAGGTAATCTCAAGTTCTTAAACATGCAAGATGTGAGGAAATTGTACTTGTTTTTTGCATTAACTTATATAGATTTCATTTTAGGGTCTTTGAGGCTCTTTAACTCCACCCGGGGGAGTAAAAGCACACATGAAACCCAACCCCCACATTTGCATATTACACTATTTTTATTACAGCGTATATTTTCCGTAACACTATTTAAATGCTCTTTATCAACATGTTATATTGGGTAATTTTTATTCTATATCTTATTTTATTTTTTTAACACAAGGATACTGCTGGAAGTGTGAATTTTCCTACAGGGATGAATAAAGTATCTATCTATCTAGCTGTATTCCAATTATTTTCATTAATGCAATAATATTGCATTTTAAAGACAGTCTTTCTGGTCTTTGGCTCTTGAGGTGTGAAGTAATTGGAGGAACACCAGCAAGCCAGTCAGTTAAGGTTAATTTTGTGGAAAATGCCTAGACATTGATAGATAGATAGATAGATAGATAGATACTTTGTTCATCCCCGAAGGGAAATTCATTGCCTACATGCAGTAACGGTACAGCTCAAAGTGGTTTTTTTTTTTTTTTTTTTTTTTTTTTTTTTTTTTTTTTTTTTGCTACCCAAAAGACAAATGCTGTGGATGTTGTGCTAGTTGGAATCGCAAATACACTGAAAACTGAGGAATCCAGTTCAATAGAAAATAAACAATACATCTAAACAAGGTTTATGTAATATTTGCATTCCAACATCTATATTTTACGATAGTAAACAAATTCATTCCGTCTTTATTATCGCCCATTCCCTATGGTGTGTTACAGACTGACAAGTAAACTGCGCTTTATAACGATAAATTGCCAAATTACCTCTTTAAAAAGGGGATGTAAACTGGTAATTATATCAAACACAATCAAACTCCGCACAGTAAGGCTGGTAGCTGGATTTGAACCAACGCAGGAGGTTCCCACGACCTCAGAACTGTTCCGCAAACGCGCTAACCACTGCGCCGCCGTGCTGCCCATTTGCAACATATATCCATTATTATAGGGGGAACACTACATGTTCTGTGCCTGGTAAAAAAAAAAAAAAGAATACTCTATTATTATTTTTTTTATTTTTTTTTAATACTCTTGCAGGGGCAACCGCCACTGCCGCACCAGCCTCCACCACCACATCCAGTTTCTCGTTAGGACTCAAACCCGCCATCACCACGACGGCCACCTCAGTAGCCGCCGTCCTCCCTACCACGACCGCGCCTGCCGTGATGACCTATGCCCAATTGGAGGCCCTCATCAACAAATGGAGCCTAGAACTAGAAGATCAAGAGCGACAATTCCTCCAGCAGGCCACTCAAGTCAACGCGTGGGACCGCATGCTGGTGGAAAATGGCGAGAAGATTACGTCCCTGCACAAGGATATGGAGAAAGTGAAGCTGGACCAGAAGCGACTCAACCAGGAGCTGGACTTCATCCTGTCCCAGCAGAAAGAGCTTGAGGACTTGTTGTGCCCGCTGGAGGAGTCTGTGAAGGAGCAGAGCGGCACCATTTACATGCAGCACGCCGACGAAGTTCGCGAGAAGACGTACAAGCTGGCGGAGAACGTTGACGCCCAGCTCAAAAGGATGTCACAAGACCTCAAGGAGATCATTGAGCATCTCAACACGTCCAGTGGCCCGGCAGATACAAGCGACCCGGTAAGAATGTACCAGCTAGTAAACATCTCTTTTAATCTGGCTTGGAAAAGTGGGGGAATCCTGGGAAATTTAAAAGGGAAATAAAAGTAGGAAATGTGTTTTTTGCGGAAAACTAATATCTTGATTAAATTTATCGTTTAGAAATATGAACCAAGCAGCCAAAGCTGTATGTTTTTATCCCTTTTTTTTACCTGTTGCCCTCTGGCATAGCTACAGATCACATAAATGGACATTATTTATTATTTAGCGCCTCCTGGTGGTAAAACAAAAATCGTAATTAAATAATTAGCAAAAATACACAAACTATCATATAAACATGCATTTTTTTTAAAACACATCGGTCAAGAAATTATTTGTTTTACACATCACAAGGCTCGCCTAGGTGGAGCAAACATTATAGACTACCATTTTGCTTCTAGGAGTTGGGGTCCCACCTAAAACTGAAAACATTGCGAAAGGCAAAGCACAAAAATGAGAAGAAAAATAGTATGGTTTCGTTTCTTCACTTTGAGTCGCTAGTTATTTTATTTTATTTTTTTTCCTTGTGCTTGGTAGCGCTTGTTTTCTGTCTGCACTACACAATATGGCGATATCTAAAGGTCAGATATTAGTGTCCTAACAAAAATACTGTATAAAAATATTTTTCTTTTTTTAAATAACTGCTTTAGCGTCACAATAAGCGGGGAGACTGTTAAGGCAATGATTTAGGCAAATCTGTTAAGTGGAAAAAAAGATGAAAAGTGAACCGTTTTATAGTAAGAGTTACATACTACTACTACTACTAATAATAATAATGGCAATAAAGTTATTTGTCCCAACATTGTTATTAAAATGCAATTTAGAAATAGGAACGAAACTGCAAAATCCGCATGTTTTTATCCATATAAAAAGGCTCAGGCTCTTCCATATCACAGCTCAGTTCTAAACAAATAGCTGAGGTGTGATCTGTAATTTTTTGAGCAACTGCGATGATATTTCAAGTCAACATCAAGTGGTAAAACAGCCTCACACCCTAAGGTTAAATAAAGCGAGTGTAGTTGAACGTTCTGGATACATAAAATTGCTGTTAGAGTGCAAAAAACTAGTAACGCCTCTTTTTTTGTTATATGAAATAAAACTATACTTAGTTACAGTACAAACACTGACTGCTTTTGACCGTAGTTCTGCAGCCTTCTGGCCAAGGCAGGCACACCAAAAGCGCAACGAATTTATTTGGGGGAAACGCATGTCGGCACCACCAGGCTTTACTTGCCCAAAACACACCACAAGAAATGGTGCCTTTGCGACCTTGGTGGTTGGATCCATGCATCCGTCAATTTATGTTAAAGGTTTAAGGAATCCAACCTTAAGTGCCAGGGAACCCCAGCCTTTTGCTCAAATTACTATTTCTTTACTTCCGCAGCTTCAACAGATCTGTAAAATCCTCAACGCCCACATGGATTCTCTGCAGTGGATCGACCAGAACTCAGTTCTCCTGCAGAGACGAGTAGAGGAGGTGTCCAAACAGTGTGACAACCAACGCAAAGAACAGGAAAAAAGCTACCGGCTAACCTTTGACTGAGCTGCAGCATAAAACACTTGTGTGTTTATCGATAACTTTTTTTTTTCAGTTAGAATTTTGATGGAAAGGGTCATCATGACTGACCTTAATTTTTTGTCCACTGTTATTCAGGTTGCTTCCTTTGCAAATTTTTTGTGTAAAAAATAAATAATAATTTCCCATTTCCATGACCAAAATATGGAGTCACTGTTTTTACGAAAATATTTTGTTGAATAAAATGAATCAAGGGGAAAAATTGGTTGAATCTATTGCGCCTGTCCTAACACTTTCACAACAGTCAGAGGAATACATCACTTTAATGAAAAATGGAGGATTGGAATAAAGTAAAGAACTGAATCAATAAAAACAATAGAATTTTTTAATACACAGTGGCTTGCAAAACTATTTGGCCTCCAAGAGCTTTGTGACCTTTTGCCACATTTTAGACTTCAAACATAAAGATATAAAACTAATTTCTTGTGAAAAATCAACAATAAGTGGGACACAATCATGACGTGGAACAAACTTTATTGGATATTTTAAACTTTTTTAACAAAAAACGAAAAAGTGGGTGTGCAAAATTATTCGGCTCCTTTACTTTCAGTGCAGCAATCTGTCCAAAAGTTCAGTGAGAATCTCTGAATGATTCAATGTTGATCTAAATGACTATGATAAATGAATCCATTATCTGCACCGCTTATCCTCTAGGGTCGCGGGCGTGCTGGAGCCCATTCCAGCTATATTTGGGCAGTGGGCAGGGGACACCCTGAACTGGTTGCCAGGCAGTCGCAGGGCACACGGGGACAGACAACTCGCTCGCACATTCACACCTAGGGACAATTTGAACCGTCCAATTCATCTGAAATGCATGTTTTTGGAATGTGGGAGGAAACCCGAGTGCCCAGAGGAAACCCACGCAAGCACGGGGAGAACAAACTCCACACAGGAGGCTTGATCTCCAATCTCAGAACTGTGCCGCACACACGCTAACCACTGCGCCGCTATGCTGCCCTAAATGGAATCCAACTGTGTGTTATCAAGTCTCTATGAATGTACCTGCACTGTGATGGTCTCAGAGGTCTGTTTAAAGTACAGAGAGCATCACTAAGAACAAGGAACACACCAGGCAGGTCAGAGATATTGTGGTAGAGAAGTTTAAAGCTGGATTTGGATACAAAAATATTTCCCAAGCTTTAAACATCCCAAGGAGTTTAAAATATCCAATAAAGTGTGTTCCACTTCATGATTGTGTCCCACTTATTGTTGATGCTTCACAATAAATTACAGTTTTATATCTGTTTGAAGTCTGAAATGTGGCAAAAGGTCACAAAGTTTAAGGGGGCAGAATAGTTTCGCAAGCCACTGTATTCTGGAGTTGTAATGGAATTGCGTTGAAGATGAAAAACATAATAAAAAGTCAAATCTCAATTTTTAAAAATACTTTTTAATCCACTTGCCATTGTTAACATTTACATTCCTGAAAAGTCCAGTTTACATTTTGCTAAACGTCTTACTTTCAATGAATCGTTATTCCCAGTGATGATCCTACCCTTAAAATACGAAATGAGCAAAAATGTTCACTGCGCCACCTTGCATATTTTTACCTACAGTAGATCTGCAAGGCTTCAATGAAAAAGTACCACTTTATCTGGTCAGTAGTCTTGCTCAGATTGAAAAAAATGGCTTCACCATGTTTTTTAATCAAAATAAATATACAATGTGCAAAAATATGTACAAAAGCTACACACCCATGTAGAAAAATCATGTATAAAAAAACTAACAAGCACATAACATAAAGGATTGTCTGGCTTGGACAAAAATGCACAACAATTTTAAAAAAATTCAAGCTTGTTTGCTGTTCCAGTTCCCTATTTGTTTTGTGCATTTTTAAATCAAGGTCGTCCCTGATGGCAAGCTTGAGGAAAACCTCAAGAGTAACTTTCATTGTCCACCCATGATGTCATCCATGACTTCTTCTCAAAATGGTCCAGCTTGACTTTGTTGTCTTCGTAGTGGGGAAAATCCTTCCGGATTCGTACCGCGTGATACTGCGGCACGATCTCCTCCTGCTTGGAGCGTTTGAAGAATCCACACTGCGGACAAAATACAGTAATGATTAAAATGACAAAAGGGAAAAAAAAAACTAAGATTTGCCGGTAGGGCGGAAAGAATGTTAAGCATGCTTTGGGCATTTAATTTGTATTTTCCAAAAGCCAAGCTTGATGTCAGCCAAAGCACCTGCAGAGCACACAATGACACAACGATCTTGTTATAATGTAACAAGAACGTTTTGTTTTGGTTGTGTGCGGGTTATAAACATGCAAAGCCACCCTAAGCTTTTAAAAAATTAATTGCAGGGTTTTTCATATGTATTAGGTTGAATAATAAATAAAATAATAATATTAAAATGATGCGGTAAAATCAATGTTTTATAAGCCAAGGCACAACTTTCCCATGAAAAAAATCTCAAGGCACATAGTCCGTCGAAAAATATTTTGTAAATGATACCCTGCACTGGTCCATTTTTTAAGCTTAATTGTCATGTTGTTCCCAGGCCACCCTAGAGACATAGTCTCTCCAGCGTGTCCTGAGTCGCCCCTGGTGCCTCCTGCCGGTGGGACATGCCTGGAACACCTCCCAAGGGAGGCATCCAGGAGGCATCCTTATTAGATGCCCAGCTACCCTAACTGGCTCCTCTCAATGTGGAGGAGCAGTAGCTCTACGTAGAGTCCCTCCTGGATGACTGAGCTTCTCACCTTATCTCTAAGGGACAGCCTAGCCACCCTGCGGAGGAAACTCATTTCAGCCACTTGTATCCTAGATCGCGTTCTTTCGGTCATAATCCACAGTTCAGGACCATGTTAGGATAAGAGTGTATATCGACCGGTAAATTAAGAGCTTTGCCTTTCGGCTCAGCTCCCTCTTCACCACGACGGACCGGCACAGGGTCCGCATGACGGCAGACGCTGTACCGGCCCGTCTGTCGTCCTTTCGTTCCATCCTACCCTCACTCGTGAAGAAGACCCCAAGATACTTGAACTCCTCCACTTGGGGCAAGATCTCATCCCCAACCCGGAGGGAGCATGCCACCCTTTTCGGGCTGAGTACCATAGTCTCGGAGGTAGAGGTGCAGATCCTCATCCCGGCCGCTTTACACTCGGCTGCGAATTGCTCCAGTGAATTCTGAAGATCACAGCCTGGGGAAGCCAACAGCACCACATAGTCTGCAAAAAGCAGAGATGCAATGCTGAGGCCCCCAAACTGCGCCTAGAAATTCTGTCCATAAAATATATGAACAGAATCGGTGACAAAGGGCAGCCCTGTCGGAGTCCAACTCCCACTGGAAACAAATCCGACTAACTGCCGGCAATGCGGACCAGACTCTGGCACCGGGCATACAGGGACCGCAGAGCCCGGATAAGACCCCAAAACCCCAAAGCACCCCCCACAGGGCTTCCTGAGGAACACGGTCAAATGCCTTCTTCAAGTCCACAAAACACATGCCGACTGGATATGCAAACTCCCATGCACTCTCAAGGACCCCGCAGAGTGACTAGAACTGGTCCAGTGTTATTTAATTTTGTTAGCTTCTTTTGAATCTTTCTTCAGTTTTTTTCTTGATTCCTAACCACTTCTCCATTTTTCTTGTGTTCTCTGTGCGCCCACTTTGGAAAATGATATGAAAATGTACGACCTTATAACGCTCGGGAAAGTCCAGAAGCAGGAAGTTATTCGATGCAAGCTTCTGATTGGCTGCCGAGTATGCAAATTGCCGAACGAACCGAAAATTCCAAACCGAACAAAGATCTCGAAATCGGAATAAAGCAAATGTTTGATTTGAAAATATATTTTTTTGTTTTGTTTTGTCACTAAAACGACTCCTCCTTTTCTTACCAATTGATGGCGACGCAAACCAACTGTTTAATTGCGATTACCCAGCGAGTCAAAACGGTAATCTTTTGAATATCATATGTAATGAACTGTTATGTGCCCTACAATTAAGCTTATTACGGTGAATAACCAAATTCTCAACGGATAAAACGGGTGACGAACGTAGAGATGAAAGGGCGTCATTTCGCCAAAATCAAAATTTTTAACTTGCTCAGAAGTGATTTTGACAAGGTATACAAGGTACAAGGGCAAGTGGTTAGCGCGTGTTCGGCACAGTTCTGAGTTCGTGAGACCGAACCCCCTGTGTGGAGTTTGCATGTTCTTCCCGTGCTTGCATGGGTTTCCTACGGGCACTCTGGTTTCCTCCCACATTCCGAAAAACATGCATGTCAGGTTAATTGGCCGGTCCAAATTGTCCCTAGGTGTGAATAAACGAGCAAATGGTCTGTCCCTGTGTGCCCTGCGATTGGCTGGCAACCAGTTCAGGGTGTCCCCTGCCCACTGCCCGAAGATAGCTGGGATGGGTTCCAGCACCCCCGCGACCCTACTGAGGATAAAAGGTGCAGATAATGGATGGATGGATACAAGGTACAAATTCTCCATGCTTTACCGCTCTATTACACTTCCCCACCAACACAAGTAACTTTTGCGGTAGGGTGGACATTTCATGCCAGTGGGAACAATTTTCGGCTTTCAGGAAGCTGCTGAGCTGAGTTCATTAGTCGCCGCACATGCCAAATATATATATTTTCTCATATTTCCACCTGTCCAGAGCATAAAATCAGGCTTCGGCAGAAAGTTTGTCTTTGTCAGAAGGCTGAACATGGATCTCGGCCTTGTGATAGGCCGCATCGTACTGCTCTTTGGATGCTCTCTTGAAGAAACCGCACTGAGGGGGAAGGGGGGAGGCAAGGGTGTGTCAGTCAACAATCACAAATAAAATTAGTTTGAAAATCAACAAAAAATGTCACCCTGGTTGTTTTCAGGAAAGAAGCCCAGGATCTGCTCAGGGTTTTTGTACTATGTGAATATGAGCAGTACTATTCATAACAAAAATTGTTTTTTTTCCAGTGATTTAGGATTTAGTATCTGTATTGTCACAAACGGGATGGCGCTTTACACCGAAAAACAACCAGACCAGATGCTGAAAGTGCTGTATCTGAGTCAGATCAGGAGGCATTGTGTTTTGTATTTTAAGAGTAGTAGTAAAGAAATAAACACACAGGTAGCCGCAGACAAGCATACAAGTGTGCGTATTTAAAACTACAGCGACCTATACTACAATAGACCCCAGGGACACAGTGTCCTCTCTTTCAAACAGAAGCAAAACTGAGTTTTGTTGTGGTTTATTTAAGTATTGATTTCAAAGTAAAACACACGGATAAAATAGAAGTAAAAAAAAGAGCTAGTGCAAAACAGAGTTTGGTGCTCAGATTTATTTTTAACTTGGTAATCCCTATCAAACAAAACTGTCAAAATCCTCCTCTTCTGTTCCTGACCAGAACACCTTTGCTAGATCCCTATTAAAAGGTTCGGTCATGATTACTCATTACCCTCATTTGTGCCCGCACGTTTGGCGCCAGCAGCTGCAGGTTACCTGATTGGTTCCCCGTCCTATTTAAGCTCAGTCCTTTCACTAGCCTGTTGTCAGTCTGTCAACAAACCTCTGTTTTAACGAGACAAGCATTTTTGACTCTGACTCCCGTCCGTCCCGTTTTGGCACCCGTTTTCCTCTCGTCCGTTCCTGATTTCCCCGTTTGTCTCCTGCTACGACCCATTTTTTGACCCCGACCACGTTTTGATCTCCCGTCCCGGCTAACGAACTGTTTTTCCGTCTAACTACGCTACGATCTCCCGCTCCGGAAGATCCACTCCCGCATTCAGAACACGCTCCGATCCTGTGAGCGGCTTGCTTCCCACGTTCAGCAAGCACCGGATTGCGGGTGCTGCCTTTCCTCTATAATTCAATAAACTTGTGAGTAACGTTACACATCTGGGTCCTCCTTCTGTTCTGGTCGTGTCAGATTCCCCTTCTTCACTTTCAGATTTAAGTTCATAATAATGTCAGGCCAAGTGTCGGGAATCGATTATTTTCATTATAATCCGCTAGAAGTTTCTGCGCCATCGTAGTCTTGGGACTGCTAGGAAAATGCCACCGTTTCATGAAACGAAAGCACAGAGACAATAACTTTCAAATTCCTAGATACGCAGGGTTGGGTTGGGTTACTTTAACTTGATTACTTTCAATTACTTTTGGATTACTCCAATACCAAATATGCTAATAAAAGACAAAAGAAACTAAATATGAAGAAAATGATGACTCACAACACGTGGTAAGCTTTCTCTCCTGGCTTTAATCTCTTCGATCTCCGGCAAAACTAACATAAAATGCGACAGAAACAAAATGAAAATAAATCCAAACAGCTTGCCAACATCATTTTTGCCGTTCCATGTATTCCGTTACTCCCCAAGCCTGCACCAAATTGAGTAATTTTATTCATATTTAGTTTCTTTTGTCTTTTACTAGCATATTTGGTATTGGAGTAATCCAAAAGTAATTGAAAGTAATCAAGTTCAAGTAACCCTACCCAACCCTGTAGATACGCTACGGCGTAAGCATCCATGACTACCGTACTTTGGCAAACAGTGGACGCATTGCGTGTGTCGTTACGTGTCCTCTACTGCTTGTGGGAAACTTGTCGCATTTACACGGGAGAAGCCATAGAAGTCTCAAGAGATGGCATACAGGTCGCATTTAGTTGGGTTTTTGAGTTTTTCTTTGCCCTCATGTAGGTTTTACATCAGGGGATGGTGTAATAATAGTCTGTAGTTTGCAATAATCTGTGGTATGTGCAGCCCTTTGAGACTCCTTGTTATTAAGGGCTATACAAATATGACTTGACTTCTCTTGCTACTGGTAACCATGGAAACCAATCCGTGGGGGAGCAAAACCCTACAAAAAACGGCCTGGAACGGGATGGGCACTGCCAGGCTGTAGTTGCCCAAAACACACCACAGGAAATGGTGCCTCTAAGACCCAAGTAGATCCTTGAACAAGGAATCCCTCTCTATAACGTGGTGTACCTTTCACTGCATTCTAATTGGCTAAACAGTCCTTAAAGAGAAGTCATTATTATAAATAAATACATGTTTATAGGTTTGGTATGTATAGTACTTTTAATTGTTGAACGAATGCTTTAGCCTGTAAACACATTTTTGGTTCTTTGATTTCAAGCTATCCTAGATTATTTTATTGTATTATAATTGTTGGGAAAAGGTAACTACTTCACGGATTTTGTGTATCACAGGTTATTTTTGGAACGTTACCGAAGAATGACTAGAGTTACACACATTTGGTTGAGTGTAATTCTACAACTGACCGCAAGATGGCGGCACCGTATTTATTCAACTGTTAAAACTCAAAGAAGTTTAAAAACAGCCTTGTGTCGTATAAAGGCATTCGACGTCATCCTGTAGTTCACACGGAAAATATCATAAATGTAAGTTTATAAAGTAAAATAACACAAAATATTTTGTGTGTGTTTCATTTGAAAGAGTTAGTAATATATTTGTATTTTAAGTCTATGTTCTACCCCGAAAAACAAGATTTTTTGTCGTTTTTGCCATTCAAATATATTGGTAACTAAATTGTTTATTTTTCTGTTATGGTTCATTAAAAATAATTGATCTTATTATTGAAATTATCATTTAAATGTATACAAGTAAAAATGAGAATCAAGCTGAGTTTAACTCAATTCTTTATTCTTTCTTTATAGATTGAACTCAGTAATGGCAGCCAAATTTGACGATAGAAGATAGAAAATGTATTCTAAATGCTACCGGAAGAATGAAAACACAGTATAAGTGCAAATACAATTTAGGAAGGAGTTATTTAAATTAGAGATAAGTTTGAAGCTGATGGAACTGTTCAGGACGTCCGTAAGAACGGAAGACCATGTACATCTACAAATCCCACAAAAGTAAAAAAAATCCGCAGAACGTTTCAACAAATTCTAAGAAAGTCTATGCAGCAAGCTAGTGGTAACGTAGGCATTTTTAAATATTCTGTCAATTTCTGTCATGATTACTGATTTGGATAACCTGTGCCCGCTCATTTGGCGCCAGCCGCTGTGGGCTACCTGATTGGTTCCCTGTCCCTTTTTGAACACAGTCCTTTCAATCTCCGGTTGTCAGTCCGTCAGCGAACCTCTGTTGTTACAAGGCAAGCAGTTTGACGCTGACTCCCGTCGGTCCCGCTTTTTGCACCCGTTTTTCCACCTGTCTGTTCCTCATCTCCCCGTTTGTCTCCGGATACGATCTGTTTTTGATACCGACCACGTTTGCTCTCCTGTCTCCTTTTTTCCGCCTTCGACACCACGATCTGCCGCTCCGGAAGATCCACTTCCGCATTCGAAACACGTTCCGATTCTGTGAGCGGCTTGCTTCCCACGTCCAGCGAGCACCGGATCGCGGGCGCTTCCTTTCCACGTTACCCAATAAACTTGTGAGAAACGTTACACGACTGGGTCTACCCTTTGTTCTGGACGTGACAATTTCGTCATGAAATGTGTCAATGGAGAAGCTACGTTCCAAGATTGGTCCATGCTCTTAATGACGATGACCCAGACTGAAAAGTACAGAATTTTGAATGATGCTTGAAACGATACAATCAATATGCACAATTTCCCACACAGATTGTATGGAATGATGAGACCACATTCAAATTAAATGTTTCGATTAACAGGCACACTTGCCCCAGCTAAGGACCTGAGAATCCATGTTATGGTCGACCACCATGGTAATTAACAAGGGATTAATAATGTTTTCATACTTCCAGTAGCATTTTCAAATAAATACCCTTTCTTTACAGGTAGTGTCTGTAAGTTTAAAATATCCTACTTGCTGACGCCATCTTCTGGCTCCTTTTGTTGCACGTGCAAGAGCGTGTCTATCTTAGACACGCTTAAGTAAACTATTTTTCATCTTTTTAGGGTTTGGGTAAGCATTTGGATTGTATTTGAAACAGTCCTTTTCTTACTTTGACCATTTCATCCTGAAACAAAGGCAAACTGCGACCACGAGTGTGAAATCACTCCCAACCCCTCCCTGTCTCAAGCCTAATGCTTTGTGTGGCTGGGACACCAATGATAAAAGATAAGAACAGATAAGTGCGGTAGAAAACAGATAAAGGGTGGTAATAAAATAAATAAAGGCTCTTTGAACTCAGTAGGGAATTGTTGACACGTACTTAATAGAGAAAATATTTGAATGTAAACTTTTTAAGGACACACCAAATTACACGCCCAACTTAAAGTCAGTTCAGTATACCAAGAAAGAACACATAATTGAGTAATCAGCTGCTAAAATATGTATAAATCTTTTGGGACACCCCATATTTATGCACTGTGTTAAATGATAATTCAATTTTTCAATTATGAGGAAAACAGATTTTTTTTTACAGGCACCTAATCCTAAATTGTTAGCATTTTACCAAGAACCACCTTTTCACATCAACATTTTCGCTTTGAATAATAATATTGCCATCCATTCTACTCACCTTCCACAGCAGGCAGACTAAGAGTGACAGGATCAAAATCCCTGCCAGGACAGCTACCATGATGATCCACCAGGGAACGCCACCATACTGAGCTACTGCACTCTCGGGAAACACTGTGAGTGTCACCTGCCACATACATACATTTCGGCTGAGAATTTGCATGATTTCGTCTCACCTATCATCTTGTGTCATACGTCGGTGTCAGGAGTTCTCAGGATCATGTTTGTGGCTCGAGTGTGGAGCACCAGTGAAGCCTTTACAATAATGTCCAAGGAGGACACAGAAGCGTAATCCTGTGTCAATATAAAATAGGACATGTGTGAATTAGTACAGAAATTTAAAGTATGGATTGGAAATCAAGGTAAAAAGAAGTCACATTTATTTACATAGCGACCTATACTACAATAGACCCCAGGGACACAGTGTCTTCTCTTTCAACCGTTTTTTTCTGCCCCTCTTTACGGCATTATCCTTTACCATCCACAACAAATTAGCATTTAGCATACCCAACTATTTATAAAGTTTTAACCGGGGCGGCAGTAGCTCAGGAGGTAGAGCGATCGTTTTAGGATTAAGGGATCCCAGTTCGAATCCCGGCTTGTCCGTGTTACATGCCGAAGTGTCCTTGGGTAAGACACTGAAACCCCAATACCCGCAATAAGCAGGTTAGCGCCTTACATGGCTGCACAGATCACGGCCGCTATTGGGAAATGTGAAGCACAATGTAAAGCGCTTTGGGAAGTCATTGACTTGAAAAGCGCTATAGAAATGCAGATCATTTCATTTCATTTCAACTTTGCGGTGTTCACACGTATGTAGAGTCTCCAAGATGCCTGCTTGCTATTGGTTGACGTCATATAAAAGGCTGGTCGGCTATCATGTGAACCAGGGCATTAATACAATTGGCTGAACTACCTCCCACAATACCTTTCTCTTTCTTCATTAGTTCGGAACCTCGTGTGCTTCGAGTCAGCGATACAGTATTTACAGTCTATATTCGCTATGGGTCCTAAGTCTTGCTGGGATGCGAAAGGGGAGAAGCAGAAATGTGATGAGCAAGTGAAAAAAGCTTGCGATTATCAAAAAATTTGAAGAAAGTACACGAATGGCTACCATAAGGAATAGTATTTGATTTAAAGAGGAAATTAAAGTAAGAACATCTTTAAGGGTCATGACAATACTCGCAAGTGAGAGTTATTTATTAAATTGGTTTGATTTTTAATCCTCAAATGTATGATCTCCCCTTCAGCATTCACCTGCTACTCCACTTCACCAGTTCAGGCCACGTAACACTAAAGGTAAATACAGTTTCATTTTTCCTTTAAATATTTAATTATATTTTTATTTGATCATATTCATACATATTTCACACACTGTAAGTAGCACTTACTATTTTGTTATTTGTATGGTTTTATCCGGGGTACAAGGAGTTCTGAAACCATTATAATTAGGTTTCTATCCCCCTATATGGCACTTTAATGTGGTGATTTTCACCTCAGATTAATGTTGTATTCCTGTTGTCTACTGTACTTGAAATTGACAACGGGTGAGTGTGACAAATGGAAAATGCAGATTAGGAGAACTTTAATAAGGGATTGTTCATTTAGTATGTCACCTCAAGAAATGTTGAATTCCACAGACGAGCTCGGAGTTCCACAGTGGATCCGTCGAACCCGTGCAGGGGACACCTCAGCATTACGCACTGCAGGTCTTTCTCACATTTCTACACAAAGAAAAAATGTGGTGGAACTCCTTGTAGAAAAAAAACTCATTCAAAAATTAGCCACCAATAATCTAAGGACATTATTCAATCATAAAAGTGCCTATCCCTGGTGCCATGTGAAGATAACGTATTTCCCAAATTTGTTTCATTACATGAAAAAACACTATTCCTCAAAAAATGAATCTAGGAAATACAGTTTTTAATGAGACCAGTAATATATTTAATATTGACACATTGATAAAATCATTAATCTTGAAATTAACCTTTAATTTACCATTGAGACAATTTACAATTGAGATAACAAACCAAAAATACATTTTTTTCTCGTGAAAGTAACAACTATGAAAATAAAAAAAATAAAAAAATATATATAGATATATATATATATATCTATATATATATATATATATATATATATATATATATATATATATATAAATATACAGACACTGCCCTACTTACAAACGAGATCCAGACGATCGTTCGTTATTTGGATTTGTTCGTAAGTTGCTTCAGTGCTATATGTTGTGTGTTTTAAGGTTTATATAGGTATGTTTAAGGCTTGTATAAGTAACCTGTATTGTTTTGTAATAAAGAATAAACATTTCATAAAATATTATGCTGTATAAAGATAAATATAGTTAAGTTTAACTTACTTTTGGAAGATGAGCTTTCAAGAGTTAGGCTACTTCCTCCTCCGTGGTAGAAAGTGCCCGAAAAAAAGCGATCCAACCATTTTCTCAACCGCATCAAGCTTTCATATTCCACTTTCATTTCAAAAGAAACGGCTTACCTCTTCTTTACACTTCACAGCAACCGTATATAATGGATGAATGAGATATTAAGCAATAAAAGCGTCAAAGTTCTTAGCGCGCTGGAGATACAGTATATAATGTTTACACACAAACAACGAAGAGGAAGTGGATTTCTTTTTTGGGGTGGATGCTGGGTGACCTATCACAGCGCCACCACACGCCAGTAGCGGCGGTAAGAATCACTACAGTAATGTCCTCTACACCAGATTCATGGACTTACACTATATATATGGATGGACATAACCGTGGCATTCAGGGCAAAAAATAAAATTGAATTGTCAAGGGGAAATCAACCAATACACATGAGGCGTACATCATCTTTCTCTGTCTCAGTGCTTTGGATCATAATATATCTTGGGGGATGACAATAAAGACAATTCCAATATGCTTATTAATTTGCGGAAATTCACTTAATACAGGTAGTAATGAAACGGATTACTGGCGAAAATCAAGGGAATACAGTAATGTTCACACGGACAAATTGATTGAGGGTGAAGAGCTTGAGCTACTATTTAAAACTAGCCACATATTTGTGTGTAGTTTGCTCTTTTTTTTCAATGCAACAAAAAACTCACCAAAATCTTATTCTTGTCCGACTTAGTGAAAGTCTTGCCCTTTGTTTTTTTAGGTGCAATTTCTCGCTTTGCCCTTATTGAAGAGCTCTCCTGCAAACACATAGATTTTTATAGGCAAGGACTCCATGATTTTTTTCCCCTTTGTTTCGACTGATTTTAAGTATTAAATTGCACCTGGATGTGTTTCACAGGGTTGATCTCGGACTCCGGTGTACAGGCGATATCGTGGGATCCTTCTTTAGCGCTCACTTTTAACAGGTACAGAAGCCACTTGCCGTTTTTGTTGGATTTGGGCCATCGGATGTGTAGTGAGGATTTGACGGAAGAGTTCCATAAATTGTTAACCTGAAAAAAAGAACAAGAGTTTGGATCCTGCAAAACATCTGCGTGGTTTTCCAAACATCTGCATCGTACTCTGAATGTGTAATTGACCAAAGCGCCGATCTCGTCTTCGCTCTTCATGGCGCTCTCTCCTCTCACAACGCCTCCGAACGAAACCCGGTGAGGTTTGGCTTCCCTGGAGTAGAATAGAAAACAATCCTAAAACCCCCAGAGTATTTTTTCATGTACTTGTAGTTGGATACAAACATACCCGGTCACCGACAATGGCAACTCAATCATCACTTTGGCTTTGATTGTCACTCGGGTCAGCTTTTGTACGCTAGTTCTGATGAGAAAAAACAGGCGAAAAGTCATGAAAATAAAGTGAGTTGTTCATGATCAGAATTTTACATAAATAAGTAAATGTAAAAAAAAAATCATGTAAAATATGAAAGGAAAAAAGTACTTAAAAAAAATATAAGTGGAAATGAATATATTCTATCTACCCTGGTCATATCACTCGAGAGGGGTGAACGACAGCAAGACAAACACATACACAAAAACAAAGAAAAAAAAAAAATTGGGAACCATGGCCAGCCCAAATGCCCAAACAAGTTAAGCGCCTCAGCACCCAAGTTGGTCATGCTTTCGTCCCTCCAGATGAAACGGAACATAAAAAAGCGGCCATGTCACTCAACACAATCTTTTGTTCAACAGCTTCCACTGGTTTACCCCTGCCGCATCATACGGGTGCTCTGCCCATCCCTTAGAACACGTCTAAAGATCCCACTATCCTTTCACAACACATCTCCACTCATTCCTATCGCCAACAATAAATATATAAATGGAATAATTATCAAACCATAAATAAATGAATGCTTAGGCCTGAATCTTGTACACTGGTTCTAAATAGAAAAAAATGGGGAAAAAATATCAAATTAAGTGAGTAGTTAATGTCCAAAGAATACACAAAAATACCAAAATAAATCAAGCAAATAACTGCAAATAATCATGGATCTAAATATATACAGTACCGGTATATATATATATATATAAACAGACAAACAAACAAATGTGGAAATAAAATATATAAATGGAACGAATTATAAACCAATTAATAAAAATGCTCTGGCCGGATAGTGTACACTGTTCCTAGTATAAAAATTTGGTGTGAAAATAATGAAAATAAAGTGAGTTATTGATGACCAAAACTTCCCAAATTGTGAAAAAAACAAATAGTAAATACATTCAAAGAAATAACAGATCGAAAAAGAATAAAATTAAAATAAATCAATTTACTTAAAAGATATATAAACAATAGTCTCATGACAAATAAAAGAGCAAAAATGCCTAATTTGGAAATAAAGAAATAAATGTAGTAAATAAATGTGAAATAATACCAACATTTTAAAAGAAAAGAAATGCACAACAAATAAACAAAAATAAAAACCATATGTAAAAATAAATAATAATCAACCCATGAATAAAAGATACCTACCCCAGAGACACTTACGAACGCCCCTCATAATTTGAATCGTGTTTTAGGACACAGACATGTCCGGAGCATTATCAGTGTCTTTATTTATGGATTGATATATAATCCATCCATCCATTATCTTCAGTAGGGTCGCAGGGGTGCTGGAGCGCATCCCACCCATCTCCGGGCAGTGGGCAGGGGACACCCTGAACTAGTTGCCAGCCAGTAGCAGGACACAGAGACGGACAACTCACACCTAGGGACAATTTGGACCGGCCAATTAACATGCATGTTTTTCGAAATGTGGGAGGGAACCAGAGTGCCTGGAGGAAACCCACGCAAGCACGGGGAGAACATGCAAACTCCACACAGTAAGGTTTGATCTCATGACCTCAGAACTGTGCCGCACACGCGCAAACCACTGCACCGCCGTGCTGCCCGATATATAATCCTAATTCACATATTCATTTTTGTATTTGTTTCCACCTCATTTTCATTATTTATTCATTTTTTTTTTGCTTTGAGTTTATTTTATATGCATTTTTTTCTTTTACAAAAAATATTTTTTTCAATTTTTTTCCACAAATACTTTTATGGTCATGAAAAAAAAAGCTCGATACTGTTTCTGAAATTTTCCAGTTTACACTTTTATTTATTCGAGTGAAACCAGGCCTTTTCTGCCCCCTACATACGTTTGAAGCTGCAGGTCGATCTCGATCTCCGTCGTCTCCAGCGTCATTGCCGCAGTGCTCAGTATGATGTAAAATGTAACCTTAGAGGAGAAAACAGTTGTAATTTGAAATGCAAAAGTGCCGTTTCAAGAATCTAGCCAGCGAAAAAGTACCTCTGAGCCTTGTTTAAACGGGTTGCCGAGCTCGCAGTCGGCCTGGGAGCCGTTTTGATTGGCGTCGCAAATGATCTGCTTGTCTAGCTTTGGGGAAGTCATAAAGCATTTCAGGAAAATGGAGGACAGTAGACACCCCGGGTTACGGTATCGCTATTTTACTATGTTTTCACATTTCGACCCCCAATTATGGCATTTCCCAACTATACAAATGATTTAACGTGCCCAAAAACACACTCATGCCTCGTTCGTCTTTAAGGTGCTTGTATCCTATTGGTTGATGTCACAGAAGTCACTTGCTCTGATTGCTTCCCAATTCCATTTTTGGGGTCACGTTTGCCAGTTCCTTGCCACTCTTGTCTCTTTTTGCTTACAGTGTACCGAACCCTCGTACCCAAGCCGGACCGAATTGTTGCTTTTATCCTTGCTTCTGCATTGTGCTTCCAGAACAAGAATATACTGATCTGCTATTGGTTTGTATCACAGCATCATGAAAATATCAATATGCAATTGCTTAAACTCCCTCCCACAATGGCTTTCTCTCTCTTTATTTAATTCAGAACCTTGCATGCTTCATTAGGCCACTTTAAGGTAGTGTCATTCAATATAGTATTTCTAGGGAATGTTTTAATTAGTTATTGGTTACAGGACTTGTAGTGGTGCTAAAGGGAGAAGCAAAAACCTGATGACCATGAAACCAAGACATACGAAGAAGGCTAAAAAATCTTTACCCTCACTGATGAATATGGCGCTGGCTAATCAACGATTGAGACGATTATTAAGAGTGAAGAGGGGAATAAATATACTACTGATATGTTTTTATTTCACAGTAAAGTAACCAAAGTTTTTTTTTTAATACTTGTAGATAAAAGACCACATTTTCACAGAGTTATTGTTAAATGTTTACTCTTTAATTGTTATATTAACATTGGTTATTTTTAGTGTACTTAGTAATAAATGTTAATCTAACACTAAAAGAGTAAATGTTTAACACTACTTCAGGGAACCTAGGCTCTATTTCTCCGACTGTTAAATTGTTTTTTTTTACCGCATAGCTATTGGTCCCAAGACTTGTAGCAATGCTAAAGGGAGAAGCAAAAACTTGATAACCATGGAAAACACGCTGGTGATTATCAAGACATTCGAAGAAGGAAAACAAATATTTACCCTCGCTAAGGAATATGGCGCTAACCAATTGATGATTCATTATTAATGACTAAGAATGCGATTAAAACAATGAAGTCTTCTGAGACGATGATAATCCTCGCAAGAGGAAGTTTTAAAATACGTTTTAACTTCACTGCGCTATCTCCTCCCCTCTCTGCATCCACCCACCACTCCACTGTACCAGCTCAAGTCACGTCACATCAAAGGCATATGAATGATGCATTTAAGCAGTACTTACTATATCCTATTTTATTTTTACCATATGGCACTATTAACCTGAGTACAGATTAATATCGTATCCCAGGGGTCTACTTTCATCACATCATCTCACACATTCATCCGCCAATTTATATTTCTTTTACCGAGGTACGATTCGAACGGACGCCCGAATACGGGAGCGCGTCAGGGAAGGAACCCGTAAGTTTGGCTTCGTAGGCATCGTCTCCATTCACGTTGCTGACCGTCAGCTGCAGAGCCAAGTCCTTCCTCTCGTAAGTCAGATGAAACACGGACACGTCGTCCTTGCTGTGTACATTCAGGAAAAAGTCTTATTTGGAGGATTTTATTCAGCGCCCCCTACTGGTTAAAAAAATTAATTGATTAAAAATACCCAATACTGATTAAAAATGGTCTTTATTTTACATATCATGAGGTTTACCTACAAGGAGCTGACTTAATTGTATGCTGTCATGCTGCTACAGGTTTCCCAAAAACAAAAACCTCATAAAAGGCACAGACATTTTTCTCTTTTGAAGAAAAAGGCTACAGATTGGTCACTTTGAGTCTCCAAAGCTTGTATTCTTCCTGCTTTTTGGCGCACATTTTTCTTGCGCTAAATATGACGATATTTACTGGTCAAATAATATACACTGTCCCTTTAACAAATCACTCAAAAACAGAAACATGGATGAAGGGTTGAAGTCAAATGCTTACAGAAGACCCTTCCCTAGTCAATTTAGAATTGTAATACTTAAACAAGATTAAACTTATAAAGCCCAGCTAATATGGTGAGGATTCTTGATTTCTGGGTTCAAATTAAAACAGAACCATACTAGCTTAATGCTAACCAGGGTTGGGTAGGGTTACTTTAACTGGATTACTTTCAATTACTTTTGGATTACTCCAATACCAAATATGCTAATAAGAGACAAAAGAAACTAAATATGAATTAAATGATGACTCACAACACATGGTTAGCTTTCTCTCCTAGCTTTGATCTCTTTGATCTCCGGCAAAACTAACATAAAATGCGACAGAAACAAAATGAAAATAAATCCAAACAGCTTGCCAACATCATTTTTGCCATTCCATGTATTCCGTTAATCCCCAAGCCTGCACAAAATTTAGTAATTTTATTCATATTTAGTTTCTTTTGTCTTTTTTTTAGCATATTTGGTATTGGAGTAATCCAAAAGTAATTGAAAGTAATCCAGTTAAAGTAACCCTACCCAACCCTGATGCTAACATACACATACAGCATTCACTAGAGCAGGAGTCCCGTGGTGTTCCCTATGTACTGATGAGGTGCTCGCAGACCTGTCCTGAAAATAGTTCTTCAGTGCTGCACATTGGTATTAGTTTTCTTTGGGTGTCTATTCAACCCTACTTCCAAATAGGAACCTGGTAAAAAATTGTAACAGCATGTGTTAAAGTTAAAACTTATATAAACTCTATGTTGGCAGAATTACTCAAATAAAAACAAGCATTAAGGTAAATAAATTTCCCAAGCGGAAGAGCACTGTCCGGTGGCCCATCCGGGCCACGACCTCGGCAGCACTGGCCCCTCCCGTGTGTGTAGTTAACTTTATTCACTCAGGAAACAGAAAAATACACCGGAAATGCGACTTCAAAATAAAAGAGTAGAAGACTGATAAACGTACAAGAGATGCAATTAGACTGATTATTGAAACGTTACTTCATGCGTGTGTGTGTGTGTGTGTGTGTGGATACTAGACCAAGGAATATAGTAAATCAAATAAATATTATTTGTGTACAATTAGTTGTGATTGCGGAAATCATAGCATACAGTGACGTTGGTGACTTTTCCATCCGCATTAACAAACGCATTTTGTAAAATACGATCGCGCTTTATTGTTTAAATAAACGCGTTATATAGACTAGAATCTCCCAATTATTATAATTAGCTCGCTTTATTTTGTTTTAAAGCGTATTATATAGAATACGATCGCTTTTGTCGGAAGCGTACATTGACGTTGGTGACATTTTCATCCGCGTTAAAAAACGCAATTTGTAGAATACGATCGCGCTTTATTGTTTAAATAAACGCGTTATATAGACTAGGATCTCCCAATTGTTATAATTAGCTCGCTTTATTGTTTTAATAAGCGTTTTATATAGAATACAATCGCTTTTGTCGGAAGCGTACTTTGACGTTGGTGACATTTTCATCCGCGTTAAAAAACGCAATTTGCAGAATAAAATCACGCTTCATTGTTTAAATAAACGCGTTATATAGACTAGGATCTCCCAATTATTATAATTAGCTCGCTTTATTGTTTTAATAAGCGTTTTATATAGAATACGATCGGGGGGGGGGGGGGGGGGGGGGGAATTTGCATAGGAGTCGGAAAAGGGCACAACACGTCAACACCCCCTCAATGAAAGTGCCGCGCTAAAATCTTAAGGACGTACTACTACTGCTGCTGTGGATTATGGCCCAATGATCAAGTCGTCAAAATGACGGACGCCCTTAAATGTTTTCGCTACCTCAAAAAAAAAAAAAACCGTCAATGACAGATTGTCGCTTAATGTAACATCTGCAGTGCAGACACAGAAATATAAAAGATGTAAATGTTTATACAGTTTTATTTAACTTAGGCCTAGATGTTGCAACAAAAGGCAGAGTTTAATTTGTTATCATAAATCACCCCTCCTTATAAATAAAATATGTAATTTCGGGCCCCCTCGGGCCGGGCCAGCAAATCCAGTTAATTAGTCGGGCTCGGTCCGGGTTGGGTTTAATACCCCTCGGGCCTGCGTCGGGCTCGGGTGCTTTTTTTTGGCCCGATCTTACCTCTACACCCTAATAACTCCACAGGAGTATTACAATATTAAAAATCATCCACTGTTACTCACATGGGCAAAGGCGAATAAATGTCTTGATTACTTTGCTTGTAAAGCAATTTGTAGTCCATCTTTAGGTTACTGCGACAGATGTGATCACTTCCGCAACCTTCCTTGACAAAATTAACCTGACAAAAAAAAGAATGGATAAAAAATTACCACATTGGCAGAAAAAAAATGATCATATTGTCACGTTTGCCCATGGCGCCCAATTGGCCCCGCCAACTGCAGCCCGTTGACTGATTGGCTTCCCTCCTATTTAAGCTCAGTGCTCTGACTCACCCTTCGTCAGTCCGTCAACAAACCTCTGCACTTGCGAGACGGTTTCCTGCTTGTGTTTCCTGTCCGGTATCATTCCCGTCTATTTTGTCCTGTTTAATATCGATCTCTAGTATCGTTCCGGCTATTTTGTTCTGTTTGATATCGATCTCCAGTGTCTGGTAGCGTTCCCGTCTAGTTTGTCCTGTTTAATTTCGATCTCGAGTGTCTGGTATCGTTTCCGTCTATCTCAGCCTGCTTGTTATTGGACTCCGGTCTCCAGTGCCTGATATCAATCCTGTCTGTCCCGTCCTGTCCGGTATCGACCCCATCCGTCCGATATCTGCTCGTGCAATTGGTATCGATCTCATTAGCTTCTGGCTACTGCTGCCTTACGTCTTCTGCCAAATGATTGCCGAATTACTGGCGTTAACGTTCATGACTGCCTCATTTCCCGTAAGATAAAGTTTGTGTGAGAAACGTCACGCATCTGGATCCTCCTGTTCCGGTTCTTGACACATATTGTATATTAAGATTTTTATCATGGTTTTTTTTGTAAAATAAGAAAATGCATACTCAAAATAAGCAAAAATGTCTTATCTAGCTGATGGTGGATTTTTTTTCATCAAATCTTTAACATTTTAAGGATGTTTTTTCTTATTTTATGTGACCTATATGATAAAAAAATATCTTCAAATAATCTTTTGGAGTGCAAGTATAACTGATTTTACAAATTGTCGCTTTACCTCAAGTGTTTCTTTGTTGGAATGAGAAGATTCCAAAATTGGCATAAGCTGCGGGAGGCCGTTCTTTCCTTTCTGTCGCTTCGCACCTACAATATGTGAGGACACTTCAATGGGAATGCTTCTCATCTTGTCCTTTATGTTTTCCTGAGGAGAAAAGGCCATATGTTTGTTTTTAATTTACAAATAGATAGATAGATAGATAATGAAATGAATGAGCCATTTTTGTCCTCCCTCAAACAGTTGTGGGCAAACTTATTCGCAACTGCATTGGGTTATGAAATTTGGGGCTGGTCCATGAGTAAAAAATGATTGATTGATTGATTTCATACAGTTTTGAATACAATACCTCATCAAAACATCAGATGAAAAGACTTATTTATCTCATAAAAATACTTGAAGACATTTACATTAACATGTTTTATTTATTTTGGTGTTTGTTCCTAAATACAACATTTCAAAATAAGAATTAGAGCAAATTAATATATTATATCCCATTTAAGGGACACTGTGTATTATTTAGGGCCCCCTAGTGCTAAAAAAACCTTTATTCGTTGGAAAAAAAATAACAGTATAGATTTTTAGCAAGATAATATAGAAACGTGCATTTTTAAAAAATACTTGTAAGTCAAGAAATTTGCATGTATTATACATAAAATAAGCGTCACCGAGAGGGGGGCTGACATAATTGTCGTTCACCTTGCTCCAAAGGGTACCCCAAACCCAAAATGTCACAAAGACTGGACAAAAAAAATGGTGCAGTATGATCACATTGAATCCCCTTAGTTTGTATGATTCCTCATGCCTTTCAGCACTCTAATAGGGTTGTGCAATGCAGTAAAGCGACATCTAGTGGTCAAATAATAGACACTGACCCTTTAAGCCAGGGATGTCAAACTCATTTTGGCTCTAGACTTAGGTTTAGTAAAAGGATGTCAAGTCCAAATTTTTAGCTTTGCTTTTCTCAATTAATTTTTACCATTCAGCCAACATACATATTATAATCACAGATGACACAATACATTTGTTCACAATCAATGGGGAAAAAAGATCTCCGTGTTTAGCATTGAATCTGTCAACTGGTTTTATTTTAACAGTTAATGGCGGCGCCCTCTGTTGGCTGCGGCTGCATCGACTCGCTACAACGGGTCAGGTGTATCGACATTTCGTTTTGTGTACGTTGTTACAAAGAATGACAATACAAAGGAAATTATTATTATTATTATAACAGTTGAGTGAATGCCGTTTCAAAACCAACTCATTCGCAATACAAACTCAACACTGCCCTCTAACGGCCGGAAAGAGCATTTGGTTTGGTTGGCTTTCATTGAAAAAAATCACAACTTTTGATTGAAATCACCTAGAGACTCAATTCGTTTTATGACATACCCAAAAGTCAAGAACATATATATGACATAATATTTTTTTATTAGTGGTTATCAATTTTTTATATACATTATCATTCGATTTTTACCAGTTTCGTATGGCGGGCCGTATTAAAAATGCTGATGGGCTGTGTGTTAGTTTGTCCACAACTATTTTTGAATGTATGTTGTGGAGGCTTTATGATGTTTTTTCTTTACCTTTAACTTGGCTTTTATCTTTATGCACGTTTCCTGCTTTTGTCCGCGCAGGTCCAAGGTGCCATTGAACTGGTATTCCGTTTCAGAGTTGGTTTTGTTCACGAAGGCCACTCTGGAGAGCAAGCCTTGTTTCCTCCGAATTCCATCAGCCTCCACGGAATAACCGATGGCTGCGGCGGAAAGACGAAACCAGACGTGAGACGCATCAATGTGGATCGGAAAAATACATTTTACTATGTACGTACTTATTCGTGGGTGGTAAGATGCCGGGTTGGCTTTGTAGCTAAAGCAAGCGTCCACAGTAAAGCTGGAGAGAGAAATTATCACTGCTAATTTACACTGTAACGTTGCACCTATACTTTTAAATGCCTCTACATACAAAAGTTTCACGTAACAAAGTATCTGAACGGGAAAATATTGCTTTTAGTTACAAAAGTGTTTCAGGATACAAAGTCAAAAATACAGTAAAGTATGCGCTGGCATTTGCTGCTGCCAGAGTTCTACCTGGCAACCCGTGCGTAAGCTAAATCCCGGCATGCTCTTCGTGTCCCTTTCATGCTCTGTCAACAGTCTACTGTATGGTACCACAAGCATTCACAATGGACCCCACGAAAGACATGCAGAAAAGTGGAGAAGAAAAGAAGAGGAAGATATTTTTTCTGGCCATCAAGATAAAGAAAGAGATAACAGAAAGGTATGAAAACACACTCTGGCGTGCAGGAGGTGTTCAGAGATGACAAGCAGGAGGATCCAGCTATCATTCCATCAGCCCAAATTAAAGACATTTTGGAAAAGATTCCATGAAGTCTCAGAATTTGTTGGAAAGGAATCACCCAGAAAATGTGTTGACCGGTCGGGCTATTGCTCATTATTAATGAGGTCTACCTCGTGCATTTCTGATTGCTTGCCAAAAGCCGGTAAAAGCAGACATCATTGGATCAGTTTTTCAAGAAACGCGAGGCAAAAAACACTGCTGAGGACCAGTAAACAAAGAGGCCAGTTAAAAGGTAAATTAATAGTTTTATTATTTCCTTCTTTTTCTTTTTTTCACATTATGTGCCTCTTATTTTATGTTTATTGTGCAGTAATCTAATTTTAATATGTATTTGTTTCATGTTATGATGCTCTTTCATGATTCATTTAATTAAAAAAAACTTTTGTAGAGCTTGAAACTGATTAGTGCACTTACATTCAAAAGGCGTCTCTACTTACAAATGTTTCAGGTTACAAAGCTACTCCCAGAACGGATTACATTTGTGAGTAAATGTACTGTATATTTTTTTAGTATGAAAAAATGTTATATGAATATTTACCAGTTGTTGTTCCCACAGTTCTTTATTGTCAGGTCGATCTCCTGTGGAGAGATTTTGACATTGCGATGGATCGTCATCACTGGTCTTGCTCTGAAAAATGAAGATCACTGAAATGAAACTGGAAGCCTATCTCACTAATCAGTAACGGAAAGGTAGATCTCTACTACAGGAAGGTTGGTGACCCCGGATTTATATTATATTATTCTGCATTTGTAAAAAAATATACATGTCGAAATATGATATAAAATATGAAAACCTGTAAATGAATGCTGAGTCGGACAAAGAGCCGACAGCAAGATCGGGATAAGAGTTGCTGTCCAGGTCCATGTTCCCTGCCAGAGAATAGCCAAAAAGTCGAATGTCGTAATCTTTTCCGGAAATAATCTGAAATCAAATACAAAAACATTTAAGGACATTTCCAAATACAAACATGGCACAAATTCCAGGGGAAAAAAGTTTAAAAATGCTACATTTCTGATACCTGATTTTGTGGGATATTATGTATTATTTAGTGCCTCCTAGTGGTTAACAAAAACTGCTGGAGTTACTTTCACCTAGATGCCAAAAACAAGCACCAGGAATCGACAGTAGATAATCTGGCAAGTAATCTCCCAAAATGGGCTTTTTGCGACATTGTGTATTATTAAGGCCTCCTAGTGGTTGAAAATTTTGTAATTCTTGTCGTAAACAATAAGTACAAATAAACGACCCATCATATCACTGTAAATTTTTTAAAATACTTGTTCGTTTTACATAACATGAACCTCACCAAGAGGGAACTGACATGACTGTCCGTCATCTTGCTGGGTACCCAAAAACGAAAAAAAAAAAAAAAAAGACTCACAAAAGGCTGGGCAGAAAAAAAAAACAGGTTAAAGATGGGGAGTTTGGTCACTTTGGGTCCCCATAGTTTGTATTTTTCTTCATTCTTTGAGGCACCCCTTTTCGATTGAATGACAAAATACAACGACCTCTAGTGTTCAAATAATACAAACTGTGCCATTACCATGAAATGCAACAGGGGATTGGATTTCCCAATTAGTTTTTCTCTTTTGATATTTTGCATTACGCAATAAAGATTCATTCATACATTAACTGGACTGGTTATCATCAGTAGGGTCGCGGGGATGCTGGAGCCCATCCCAGCTATCTCCGGGCAGTGGGCACCCTGAACTGGGTGCCAGCCAGTCGCAGGGCACACAGAGACAGACAACTCACTCGCTTATTCACACCTAGGGACAATTTGGACCTGCAAATTAACCTGAAATGCATGTTTTTTGGAATGTGGGGGGAAACTGGAGTGCCCGGAGGAAACCCACGCAAGCACGGGGAGAACATGCAAACGCCACACAGGAAGGTTTGATCTCATGACTTCAGAACTGTGCCACACACGCGGTAACCACTGCGCCGCCTTGCTGCCCACGCAATAAAAAAATCACCCTAAAAGAAAAAAAAGTATGACTAGCATTAGCCAGGGCCCATTGGAGAACTGTTCCCTAAATAACTTAAAAGATAAAATCATTACTTAAATCAAAAAATAAAATTCTTAAAATCATTAAAATGACAGTGACAAATTGAATAAGAAAGTAAAATAAGGATTCACTATACTCAAATACCTTGTGAAAGAAATGGCAAAAAAATGGTGCGGTTTGGTCTCTTTGAGTCTCCATACTTTGCATTCTTTTTGTGCTTTTTAGCACTCGTTTTCAGTTACACTACACAATACAGCGACAGTTATCAAACATGACACAGTGCCCCTTTAAATAAATATCCTGAAATGTAAAAATCAAACCCACTTGTGCCGGGTGTGTGTTTATTCCCTTTGAAGAGCCGTGATAGATGTAGACTTTGCCAGTTCCGCCGTCATCATGGGGCGCTCCGATGGCGATATCTGAAAGTGGGCGGGGACCAAGTTAACACAATACAGTAATACATCTTTGTACTTGCGCCTCTAAACATGAAAAATTCGATACACGGGTTATTCTTACTATTCGGTGCCTTTCAGCATGGCAACCTTCACTCAAAGAAATATAAAATATTCAATGTATTTTACATTTCATCTGAAAGACGGACTTTCAAATTATAAGAGAAATCTATAAGTCCAGCTCAGGATAAAGTTCTGTATATTTTTTTAAACAATTACTTCACACATGACATCAGCTAATTGTCATGATTACAGATTTGTAACAACGTATTTTAGAGATTTTATACATGAAAAATGCACTTATAAAAGAAAGTCACATTAGGTGAGGAGGATTTTCACTAAGGCAATACAGAAGTGATGAAAAGGCATGAATTCGATTTCTCAATTATATTTGTATAAAAAGTCAATCAAACATGACTGGGGACATCGCGTTTAGTGTACTTGTACAACAATCAGAGTAATTCATTTAAAATGAATTTATCCTGCATACATACAAATGTGTCCTATGGCAAAGGCGATTAATTATACAAGAAATCTTTTGAAAATAAGTGCAAGCTACTTTTTACACAAAATATTCAATTTTACGTCACTGGGACCCAAAGGACACTAACTAACAGAGATGACCCGCACAATTTGCTTTGCGAAGAAAAATCTTGCTCAGCATCAACATTCCAGTTTGCGCATGCAAACTACAAGAGGCACAAAAAAGATTGTGCTGTGAAAATACCTTTGTGTGTATGTTTATTTAAAGTTACAGTAAGTTTAATTTTAAGTGCTCAATTGGTGCTTACGTATCATCAAGAGCCTCTCGATATCATACCAGTCAACTTCAGCCAATTGCTCCCTGTAATAATGGTTGCAATTTTCATTACAAAGCGACAAGAAAACCTTACAAACACAACGCAGCACCTATTTACTCACGGCAAGACGGACTATGTACAATACCACAACAGTATTAGGAATCTACGATGACATTGTTGTCTGCAACCAGTCACCAAGACGATCAAGATTAGAGATTGGTCCTTTTTTTAATTCCTGTTTAACACTTTTTATAAGGTGCACACAATTTGAAAGCATTAGATAGATAGATAGATAGATAGATAGATAGATAGATAGATAGATAGATAGATAGATAGATAGATAGATAGATAGATAGATAGATAGATAGATAGATAGATAGATAGATAGATAGATAGATAGATAGATAGATAGATAGATACTTTAAATAATGCTACATAAAATACACACTGCAATCAAAGTACGGTAATATGCAATGTAGGGGGTGTGGTTTAATGTGGGCCTTTACCCCGCCGGGTGGAGTTAAAGAGCCTCATGGCATGAGGAAGAAAAGATCTCTTCAGTCTGTCCGTGGTACAAGACAGTGACAGCAGTCTGTCGCTGAAGCTGCTCTTCTGTCTGGATATAATGCTGTGTAGTGGATGTGATGAATTGTCCATGATTGACCGCAGCTTTTTCAGTGCCCGTCTCTCAGCTGCTGTTGTCAGGCTGTCCAGCTCTTTGCCCACAACAGAGCTCGCTTTCCTTGCCAGTTTATTGAGACGAGAAGCATATTTCTTCTTGACGCCGCCTCCCCAACACGCTGCCGCATAGAAGAGGGCGCTTGCCTCAATTGTCTCATAGAACATTTGCAGGAGCTTTTTGCCGATGTTGAAGGATGCCAACCTTCTGAGGAAGAACAGTCGGCTTTGTCCTTTCCTGCATAGAGATTCTGTGTTGGCAGTCCAGTCCAGTTTATTGTCCAGCTGCCCAACCAGGTATTTGTAGGTCTAGACAAATTCTACACATTCTCTTTTGATAGTTACAGGAACCGGGTGAGTTCTAGTTCTCCTGAAGTCCACCACCATCTCCCTGGAACACCATTTATTGACTTACTCATGTCCTTTTTGACATAGAGAAACTCAAAATCTCAAAAGAAACATTGTTTAGAACCACAATAATTTATCCCACTCAAATATTCCCCTGTAATTTTAGAATTTTTTCATTCTAGAAGCCATATTTTCAGGAGCTTTTTGCAGATGTTGAAGGACATTAAAATTATTTTATATATACGGAGGGAAAACATGTAGATTGATAGGTATGCAATCTTTGTCCCTCCTCCTTGCAACCCCCCTTCTTAACCTTAAGTACGGCGACTGCCTCCAAAGTAAGTGCTCATAATAATCTTGCATTTTATTTCGTTAATATCTTATTTATCTTATGACTGTATTTTTTTAAGCTTAACTACTATTTGAATGCGATATTTGGTGCTGTTTTATAGCTATTTACAGAAGGGTTCACTTGGATGCTTTCGGGAGGATGGAATGGAAAAAATTGTCTTTAATGATTTATTGTATGGAAATGTGCCCGTTACACGAGCAATTCAAGCTACAAGCACGATCCTGGAACAAATTGAGCTTGTATGACAAGGTCAGACGATTACAGTTAAAACCACAACTTAAAATGACCTTCGTAAGAATCTTGATTGACGTCTCCCATATTTTCCACGGCAAGGCCAAACATGGAGTCTCTGGTTCCGTTGAGACGGACGGGAGTCGTGGCTTTCCATCTTCCTGCCTGGTTGATGTAAACATAAACAGCCCCGCCCACGTCTTTGTCCTTCATGTAGAACTGAGGCGCCCCCACCACGATGTCCTGCCATCTAGGTCAACGGACATGATACAGTAAGTATTTTTTACATAATAACAAGCTTGTGCATAAATGGAGCTAGTTGCACATGGGCTAATATAGAAAGTAGCCTGGTGCTATTTACCCGTCCCCGTTCAAGTCTGCCACGGCCACATCGTATCCAAAAGAGGAGGCAAGACCCGGACCATAAAGGATGTGGTCCACAGTGAGTCGGGACGAACCTAGGTTCTCCTTCCGCATCAGCAGCACGGCACCGCTGTGATTGGCTCTTGGCGCCCCGGCCACCACTGTTAGGCCACGCCTCCTGGTAATGCTGTGGCCGGAGTCCAGGGAGAATCCTGAATAGGAAAGAAATCCAGGATTTAAGTACTGCCTTAGGTGAGTGTGGGCTTTTCACTTTAATAGAACCAATCTCAATAAGTTCCTTTATCTTCGAACTTGTATTCTAAATATTGAGAATCCTACTGAGGAGAATGTGAGGTGTTTTGTATAAATACAACCATTCAAAAATAGATGCAACTTCAATGCATCCAAAACCTAATAAAGACACAAACTCACTTTAAATCTGATTACAAAACACACAAAAAATGTGTTCCATTGGCATATTTTTCCCCCCTCATTTTTTGTGTTTTATAATTCGACACGATTAAAAAACATTTTTTTGTATTATTTTTGTTATTTTACTCCGTTTTTAACTTGTTTCTCTATTAAAACAAGAAAAAAAAAAAACTTAAAATAAGCAAAATGTTTTGTTATGCTAAATCCAAATAATGTAAGGATTGTTATAAAACAATATCGGGGTTAAAATAATTTTCAAACAGTGCAAAATAATTTGCAATAATTGATAATTTTTGCTATAATTTGGAATTACTTAACAAATAAGTGCATGAATATAATGTACAAACTAGTATTATAGAGGATATAATGAAGTCATTTTCAATCATAGTTCTTATTTTCCTTTACATTCAAATATTTTGTGGTGAATTAATTAAAAATAGCAGAAAATATTGTAATATTTATTATAATGCATACGATTGTATGCATTATAATGTCATAATACACATTAAAAACATTACAGCTTATAAAAATTATAAAAATTAAAAATAAAGAGGAGCAAATGTTGTTGTTCTTATACAACAATTAAAACTTATTTTTTAAACATTTTTAACTTAAACAACTATAGCATATTCTAGAGTCAGATTATTTTGCTTATTTAAATATTTCACAGTAGTGAAATAGTTCTTATTTTAATTTATTTTAAATACATAATATTAGAATATATTAAATTATATATTATAGTGTATATCATGATATTATAATAAATGATGTATGTTTTTCTTCTTTTTTAGAATTTATTTTCACTCTTTTATTTTTTCATTTTTCTTGTAATGCAATTAAAATAATAATTAATTTGAGAAAAAGTATCTAATGTATTTTTTGTATTTGGCGTTTTTTGTACTAAAATGAAAAATATTACTTTATAAAAAAATATTGAAAATAATTTTGGGTAATGTATATAATATATGTAATAACATACGAAAAATAATCTAAAAATTAAATCAGCTAAATGATCTACCAATGGAACAAATGAAACCATACAGACGTCTTCCTTGGTACCAGTTAGGATTGTTCCTATTCAAAAACCGGACTTGTTAGTGTCTGGGAGTTCGAGTATGTATCCAAAGTAGAGACAAAAATGCCATTTTTGAGCACTTAAGATGACCCAATGTAAAATCCAGCAGAAAAAGACCAAATCATTGATTTTACCAAGGTAGCTGTTGGCAGGTACAGGTACGAGCTCCGGGTTTAGGACGTGCTCATCACCGACTTCATAAGGGCCGTCATCATACACACCCATCTCCAGCAGGGTGTTGTTTTTCTGCTCCACGCGTACGATGCCTGAAAAACGGGAAAGTCACCCCAAACTCTGACCATTTTGAAGGCCTACGCACCTTTCCAGTTGTACGCCCCGGGTGCTCCGAACACTAAGTAATGGTAGTCTTTGGTGAAAGCGGCGGCCAAGCCTTGCTGGCACGAGCCGAACATCTCGTGTCCTCTGGCTCTTCCCTCGCAGAAGTTCCAGTTGCCGCCGTCCTCGTCCGACGAATCGTCGATCGTCAGGTCTTGGCTCAGGACGTAGCAGCGGCCTGTGATGTCGCGGGCCTCCTGGGGCGTGTTCACGAACAAGCGCCTCTGGTAGCGATGAGCGCACGTCTGAAAGTGAAGATGTTTGACTTTTGTAGGATTAGAATTGTCAAGAGAGCAGTATTTAAGGACTGTGCCGACAGCAGAGGCTGTTGCATCGTTGCTTATCGTTTCATGTTCCTGCCTTTGTATATTTTCGACTCCAGACTACTGTACTTTGTCAGCTGTGAGTTTTTCCTTAACTGTTTTTTGTTTCTTGTTTTCTTCACTCCTCTCAAGTGCGGAGTGCTTTTTGTTAATTCCCTTTGCTCGCCATAGACCGCTGTCATTCAGCTTGCGTGTCTGCCTCCCTTAGACATAAAGATTACTCTACAATTGAACCAGAACTGGTAGATTTGTGGCCCGACAAAGAGCTTTTTCAGCTAAATTGTGCTCGCTCTCACAAGGGCACATTAACACCTTTGTGGGTTCATGTTTATTCTCAACAGGATGAATTGTTGGCTTTAAAAATAAAAGCTTTCCACTATCACAAAGGTTACCAGTTAGGTCATTTCATTAATTATTCTTTTACAAATCTCATTTGATTTTGGGCCTATTTACAATCATAACATTGTGTTTAACATTTCCTACTTGTGAATAATTGATAATAAATGAATAAAATTACTTAGTTCCTATAATCGATGGCAAAATTATATTAAAAAAAAGTGGCATTAATTTTGCAGTATTTTTGATCGCATTTCCCAATAGAAATCAGATTTATTCTGCTCAATAGAAAATAAAAGCTTTCCCCCATCGACAGATTATTTTGATAATTTCAGGTATTTTCTTGCTCATTTGATAAGATATTTCATCTTATTTCCCAGGTAAAATAAGAAAAAGCATCCCTAAAACAAGCAAAGATAATCTTAACGAGCAAATGGTGAATCAATTTGCTCATTTAATCAAAGAATTAAATGCGCGTTTTAGCACTCATTTTAATTAACTTAAAACACAACAAATGAAAGTCGTGCTACTGCTAGATGAGAAAAAAATGCTTGATTCAAGTATAGATAATCTTTTATTACTTGAAAAATGAGATGAAGTATCTAAAAAAAATAAATTCTCTCTCTCTCTCTCTCTCTCTCTCTCTCTCTCTCTCTCTCTCTCTCTCTCTCTCTCTCTCTCTCTCTCTCGCACTCAGCACATTTCTATTTGTTTATCGTCCTTTCTGTGTACGCACTTTAACACCATCAAGGAAATGCAAGAGAGTATTATCCAAAAACCTTTCTAGAACTGGTGCTGCTTAAAAGACATTTTAAGTAGTTAAAAAAAAAACAGTCCATTCAAAAAGACTCACCACAATCTTTCCCCCGGGTCCTTGACTCTGTACCGTGACCCCCATCCACTGGTTCTCCTTGTTTTCAACTCGGATATCCTCTTTCAAAGTTTAGACAAAAGACAAAGCCGCGGCATGAACACAGAAACACAATAGAAACTAAAATGAAAGCAATAAAGAGGCCACCACTCGGTTTCAGATGAGATCGGGTGGATTATGAGCCAATGGTTCAGTTTACTGCTAAGAAAATAATGTGTTTAATATACATTTTTCAAAAAAATAAATGTAACAAATTGCAATAAAGGTATCTATTCCTTCGTGTAACATAACCCTAAATTAATTGATTTATTAAGTCATAAACATTACAGTTGCATTGAAAAAATGTCATCACACATAGATAATATGTTATAAAATAATATATGAAACATCATAACCTTAAGGGACTTTTTTTTGATAATTTATTTCTCAATTCCACTTATTGATATGGAAACACTGCTGTATCGTGGTGGTAAGCTAGCAGGTATTGTAATGCAATGCACATAGATTAGGGGAAATACAGTTTCTGTTCAAAGCACTATTTTCTCCTATTGATTCTTAAATGCACAGAAATGTTGTTTTTATCTTGCTTGCAATGAAGAATGCTTCAAAGTAGGGCTGCAACAACGAATTGATAAAATCGTTTAAAATTGATGATTGAAAGCGTTGTCAACTATTTGGATCATCGATTTGTTGTATCACGTGATTTATGAGCCAACAAGTACGTTAAATCAATTCAAATAAGTGTGCACTCTGGGAGTTGTAGTACCGCTTTGGTCGCGCGGAGAGAGCCAAGGCAGTTTTTGTAAACAACGTTATCTTACTTGTTTTTTAAAATACTAAATATTAAACATTGCATCATTAGAAACAAATTGGCATCAGAGTTTCAACGTTGTAGCCTCAAGGGCAAACAAAGGTAACAATTTTCAAGGGGACAGTGCTAGAGAGATAGAGAAAATAAACTGAAAATAGGTGAATAAATAAAGTAAAAAGAAAAATAATATGACTGACATGTTTAACTCTAAACACGGGGAAAACTCTTGAGCATATATCATTTTCATATTGGCATTGTTTATCATATTCCGAGATTCAACCCAAAAAACAAATTTCTTGACAAATGTTAAGAGGTGGGCTTGTTTACATTTTGGATATATTTTTAAAAAAAAAGCAACATGCAAAATAAAATGTATTGCTCTTTCTTTTTTATTTAGTATGATAAGTTTAAAAATGATATGATCTTTTGGATAATGCGGTAGTAAAAGAGTATCTTACATATTGGTAGGTGTATAGCATACATTTGTGTGTATTTTTATTTATTGTCAAGTTTTTCGATAAACACTTATTTTTCTATTTTTAGTTTTTCTTTTTATAGTACAGGATATTCTTTTGTTTTCTGCACTGTTTTTCTATCCGTCCGAAACATCAATATGAATGAATAAAGCAGAGGAAAATAAAAATGTCTTTGAGATATCCGATTCATCGATTATTGGAAAAAATAATCCACAGATTCACCCATTATGAGAAGAATCGTTAGTTGCACTTCTACTTCTAATGCCAAAAGTTCCTATTTGATTATTAAACGCTCACTAAGAAGAGTGTCTGTTAACCTATAAACTCATCACGTACCTTCGCTGTCAAATAGAATGCGTTCACAGTCAGTCGAGTAGCTGATGTCGCATTTATAAAGGCCTCCAGTGATGTTTGCATTCTGCTTTCCCAAAGCTCTTGCTCGAGGTGCACCGATTAACAACCTGAGCAAAAGACAATATAGTACATCAGTTGAAATTATGTTGTTGTGACCCATCCATCCATTATCTGCACCGCTTATCCTCAGTAGGGTCGCGGGGGTGCTGGTGCCCTGGACTGGGGACACCCTGGACTGGTTGCCAGCCAGTCGCAAGGCACGTTGTTGCGACCAGTAACGTTATTTACGACTAGAGAAAAGGCAAATTGATGAATGCTGCAACTGACTCATGTCGGTCGCAAAGTAGGAGCTGGCTAACCAACCAATCGAGAGCCTGTTCCACTTCATAACGCTATTTTTTTCTTGTAACTGGTCAAAATGCTGTTAACCAACCAATGCAACTTTAAAAACGTCTTTTAACAAACGAATAACGCGCGAAGAAGCACAGAGTGTAAAATGTATTTGTTATTCCACTGGCAGATTATTATCATTATTTTATTATTATTATTTTAATGTATATATTTTACAGCATTTTTTTCTAATATTTCAAAAACATATCTTAAAAACGCAAATTATCTGCTATTGAAGGTGACAGATTGCTTATTTTGTGCAGCTCCCACTTAAGGTTTTTTCATTTTCCTTATGCTCAGGTTTTTGAGTTTTTCCTTGCCCTCATGTAGGTTTTAGATCAGGGGCTTGTGTATTTGTAGTCTTGCAGCCCTTTGACACTTTTTGTGATTAAGGGCTATACAAATATACATGACTTAACTAGTATGTTTGATTTCAACCGAAAGCAATTTTTAAAATGAATAAAAAAGTCGGGAAAAATATCATTTATAATAAGCAAAATCATATTGACTGTGCAATAAGAATATTTCACTAGCTACACTGATTTTATTTGACTACATTTTCTTGTCATCTTCTGGTGAAGTTTCAGCAGCGTTGATAAACTGTTCCCTTCTGGCTTCCAAGGTTAGGCAACCAATATTGTATCCCCGCAAAAACAACTAAACCGATAGCTCCGTATTTGTTTTGTCTTTCAAGATTTTCACTGGACCTAATCTTGTTGTCTTTTACAGAGACTTCTGCTCAAATAACATCACGAGGAGATGACGCAATGTCGCAAATCCCAACCTCGGCAAATCCAAGTCGTACTCAAGGACAATCTCACGAGCTTCTTAAAAAACACTGTGGAGGAGGATCTTGACAAGGTAAGCTCCTTGATATGAGGACACCACAGTGACAGTCAACAAGATGTTGTTTGAGCGCTGCTGTCTAACATGGGCAAAGCTCGAAACGGCAGGAATTTCCTTAAAGGGAAGAAAGGAAATCCTGCCAAGCCTTTTGACTCTTCCCTCGCAAGGCTTTTACGCCAGCCTTCTATTGATCTTCTACAGTAGACCAAAGAGTACGCACCCCCCAGGTGGTCTGGCGGCCAGACCCGAGAGCAAACTGCAAGGCCAGTGCTCAAACAAAACACGCAAATATAAACAGGGGTTGCAAAGTTGACATTTGGCTACCTGAATGGCAGCAGTTTAGATGCCAAAATGTTGCCGGGGGAGTTCCATTTGAGCATAACCTACTGGCACATCTTTCGAAAAAGATGATGGGGACGAGCTAGTAGTCAAGAGTTGTACAAGATGTGGAAAATGCAGGGCGGTGTTACAAGTGGAAGGCAGAGGTCGGGAGAAAAGTTGTGGAATTTGGCGAGTGACTGAGGAATAATGTTGATATTTACACACGACGAGGACTTAAAGGTGGTGTCGGTAACTTTAAAATATTCCTCTTGTTGAATTCATCATTTAAGCCTATGTCTGTCCGTCTGTACATGTCTCTCATAGACGCGCTCGAATAAACTCTTCTTATTTTATCTTTTCGGGGGTTTGGATTGGCATTTGGACTGTATTTGAAATGCTCCTTTTCTTACTTTCACCATTTTTATCCTGGAATAAAAGAAAATGGCAAACACGCGCGGGAAATCACTCGCCTCACCTTCTTATCCTCTACCTCCTCTATCCTCTAAAAGTAAGACAAAAGTCAGAAATACGCAGTGAAAATAATATATAAAGGCTCTTTGAACACATACTTGATTAAGAACATTACATTTGAAATGTTTTAAGGACACCTCAAACTACGCACCCCACCTTAAGGGTAGATTAGTGAAGCGATCCATGTGTCTTTTTTAATAGGTTACGTTGACACTTAGGCAATAATCTGATTGGAAATCGAATATTGTCAGTATTCCAATTATGTAAAGCCATGTAAACGTGAACAATAATCTAATTAAGGACTTAGTCCGACTGAGAGTTTTCAGACTGCAACGGTTGAGTTAGACCGGGGGTCAGCAACCAGCGGCTATGGAGCCTGAATCTGCTCTTCAGCGCACCCTAGTGGCTCCCTGCAGATTTTTAAAGGCTTTTCATTTTATGTTTGATTTCCGTGCCTCATGGCAAAAATGCAACAATTGTATCTATTCATATATATTGTAAGTTCATGTTTTTGGCAAACAATGTTAAGAGGATATCTTGTGGACAGATGTGACGCATCTAAAAATAATTTACCCATTGTTTAAAAATAAATACACAGCGACTTTCTCCACCCTAAATAGATAAATAACCATAAATAGATGAATGAATGAACATATAAAGACATTATTTAAACAATGATTTACTTTTTGGAAGGAATTAGTGGTTCATTTATAAAAAAAAATGACAGATTTAAAATAAATTGGTCTTACCTGTCCAATTGGTTGGGGAAAAATACTTGTTTTGATATATTTTTTCTTATTTTAAGATATTTTCATCTCATTTCCATTTTGTTCTATATATCAATTTTCTGCATTATATACAGCCAAATGCAATGACCCGGAATAAATTAATGAATGATTTACATTATTTCAAATACTGTATTAGTGACATGATTTCTCTTGTTCCTGCAGATTTTTTCCTTGTGTTTTTTTCAGATGGGGATACGCTGGAATAACATAAATTCTCACCCCTGTGCTCAAAGTAATTTCAATTTTCCTCAATTTAAGGTAATTTTCTCTTGTTTTTCATGTCAGAAAACAAAAAAAACTAACTGATATACAGTTAGTCCATTTTAATAATTATTTTTGACATTTTAGGAATTCACTTCATTGTTTTCTATTAAGACTAAACAAATAGTACTTTATTTGAACAAAAAGATGTTCCATCTCATGTATCAATTTATCCTATTTCAATAGAAAACAATCAAAAAATACACTGAAATTAAAAAAAATGAATTAATATAAGAAAAATGCCACACCAATGTGGTGTTTTTTTTAAACCTAGCATGTTAGTAGAAAATCTTTTTGACCAATTTTTACCATATTCTGCATATATACTATCCATCCATTATCTGCACCGCTTATCCTCTGTAGGGTCACAGGGGGCCCATCCAAGTCATCTTTGGGCAGTGGGCAGGGGACACCCTGAACCGTTTGCCAGCCAGTCACAGGGCACACAGACACAGACAACCTACTCGCTCATTCACAATTTGGACCAGCCAATTAACCTCAGGAAACCTGGGCACTGGAGTAAACCCATGCAAGCACGGGGAGAACATGCAAACTCCACACAAGAAGGTTCGATTTCAGTCTTAGAGACTGGGGCCTAAACCCAACGCCTTCGACCACTCAACCACACTACCTGAAATCTGTTTGACACACGTATACTAGTTTTTGATTATTCTGTTCTGATCCACATACAAGCAGGCTAGAGGTAGGATCCGGCCTAACTAATTCAGCCCGACTTGAAACGAGTCGCGGGTATATTACCCCGAAAATACTACTACAGAAATATTACAACAGAAATACTACTAAACAAAGTAATATTACAAAAATAATAAAGAAATACTACAAAAAACTGCTATGGAAATAGTGTAAAAAATACTACAGAAATACTAAAACAATATTACTGTGGAAATAACTATGTACCAGATATAAAATATACTGGACTGTCTCAGAAAATTAGAATATTGTGATAAAGTTCTTTATTTTCTGTAATGCAATTAAAAAAACAAAAATGTCATACATTCTGGATTCATTACACATCAACTGAACTATTTCAAGCCTTTTATTATTTTAAAATTGCTGAATTTGGCTTACAGCTTAAGAAAACTCAAAAATCCTATCTCAAAATATTAGAATATCATGAAAAAGTATACAAGTAGGCTATTCAACTAATCACCTGAATCATTTAATTAACTTGAAACACCTTGCGAGGGTTTCCTGAGCCTTAAAAACACTCAGCTTGGTTCAGTAAACTAAATCACAAGTATGGGGAAGACTGCTGATCTGACTGCTGTCCAGAGGACCATCATTGATACCCTCCATCAGGAGTGTAAGACACAAAAAGAAATTTCTCAAAGAGCAGGCTGTTCACAGAGTGCAGTTTCAAAGCATATCCACAAAACGTCTGTTGGAAGGGAAAAATGTGGCCGGAAACGCTGCACAACCAAGAGAGATGACCGCAGCCTTAACAAAATTGTGAAGAAGAGCCGCTTCCAGAATTTGAGGGAGCTTCAAAGACAGTGGGCTGAAGCTGGAGTCCAGGTATCAAAAGCCACAGTTCACAGACGTGTCCGGGAAATGGGCTACAATAGCTGTATTCCCATGGTCAAGCCACTTCTGAACTCAAGACAACGGAAGAAGCGTCTGACTTGGGCTATGGAGAAGAAGCACTGGACAGTTGCAGAGTGGTCCAAAGTCCTCTTTTCAGACGAAAGCAAGTTTTGCATTTCATTTGGAAGTCAAGGCGCCAGAGTCTGGAGAAAGGCTGGAGAAGAGCAAAATCCAAGTTGCTTGAAATCCAGTGTGAAGTTCCCACAGTCAGCAATGGTTTGGGGAGCCATGTCAGCTGCTGGTGTTGGTCCACTGTGTTTCATCAAGTCCAGAGTAAATGCAACTGTGTACCAAGAGATTTTAGAGCACTACATGCTTCCATCTGCTGAAAAGCTCTATGGAGATGAGTATTTCATTTTCCAGCATGATCTGGCACCTACCCACAGTGCCAAAACCACCAGTAACTGGTGCACTGACCATGGCATCACTGTCCTTGATTGGCCTGCTAATTCCCCTGACCTGAACCCCATCGAGAATTTGTGGGGTATAGTTAAGAAGAAGATGAAAGACACCAGACCTACAAATGCAATAACACCTCAGCAATGCCACAGGCTGATTGCCTCCATGCCACGCCGGATTGATGCAGTAATCCGTGCAAAAGGAATCCCAACCAAGTACTGAGTGCATCAATGGACATTTTCAAATGTTTGATTTAGTTTTGCTGTTATAAAATTATTTTTTTTACTTGGTCTGAGGAAGTATTCTAATATTTTGAGATAGGATTTTTGAGTTTTTTTCAGCTGTAAGCCAAAATCAGCAATATTCAAATAATAAAAGGCTTGAAATAGTTCAGTTGATGTGTAATGAATCCAGAATGTATGACATTTTTGTTTTTTTAATTGCATTACAGAAAATAAAGAACTTTATCACAATATTCTAATTTTCTGAGAAAGTCCAGTATAAAAAAATCGATTCTGATTTTAAAAATTGCCAAAATAGAATCACGATATATCCATGAGTAGATTTTCGGTCGCACCCCTAAGACCTTAGCTGTTCCCTCCACTTTGCACTTCCCTTTGTTAAGACAATGCTGCAGTGGTGACACAGCTGTAGGGCTGCTCTCACACATCCGTCAAACGTCGGCAAATTGTGTGAGTTGACGCTTAAACTTTAAAACAAAAAAGGGAAAACTCAGCTACTATTTATTTGCAGTGTTTACAGTTTTTTTTGTCAATGACACAAAGGTTAATTTGGATTCAGCCTGGAATGTCTTAACTGATTATGTTTCTTTGGTGTATCAAGTTACATGTGCGCAGATGGCCTTGGCCGGTCAGTTAAGCCATTTTCTCAGCTTGCGTTTCAAGAATCTTTTTTTTTCTTTCTCCAAGAAAGAAAAAAAAAGAGAATCATTCAGGGGCTTGGGGTTTTGCATGGAGAGAATCAAAGTGGAAATTGATTAATAGATTTACTTCAGGGAGAACTAATGTGTGGTAGCCATGAAATAGTTCATAAATATATTTTGGAATAACAAAAAAATACATTAATTGAACAGATCCTTACATCCATCCATCAATTATCTGCACCGCTTATCCTCAGTAGGGTCGCGGGGGTGCTGGAGCCCATCCCAACTCTCTTCGGGCAGTGGGCAGGGGACACAGAGACAGTCAACTCACTCGCTCATTCACACCTAGGGAGAATTTTGACTGGCCAATTAACCTGACATGCATGTTTTTGGAATGTGGGAGGAAACCGCAGTGCCCGGTGGAAACCCACGCAAGCACGGAGAGAACATGCAAACTTCACACAGAAATGTTTGATCCCATGACCTCAGAACTGTGCCACACACGCGCTAACCACTGTGCTGCTGTGCTCACCCAGGACCTTAGAGTTATTTCTAATTTATTATTACTATCATTATTATATTATACCTGTACTTATGATTTTATAAACTGAACATGTATACGATATAATATAGGGTTAGGGGTTTAGCATTGGGGGTCAGAGGTTAAGGGGTTATGGCTAAGGGTTTTGGGTTAGATTGTAAGAGTTAGTGTTAGATGGTCAGAGATAGAATTAGGGGTGAGAGGTAGGGTTTAGGGTTAGGGGTTAAATTAGAGTTAGGGTTAGAATTAGGGGATTAGTTTTAGGGGTTAAATTAGAGTTAGAATAGAATAGAATAGAATAGAATAGGCCTTTATTGTCATTGTTACAACATGGGATATGCTGTAACAACAAAATTGGACGACTCCAGTTCCACATTTACAGTGAGGATAAGGAAACAAAGAGATAAAGGATTAGGGTTGGAATTAGGGGATTAGGGTTTAGGGTTAGGATTTAGCGTTAGGTTGTTATTTTAGGAATGCATATCAAATCAGTAGCCCTCTGAGAAACAAGAACAAAGGTAGCTCTGATGCTCAAAAGCTTATTGACCCAAAGGCAACTGGTTAGAGAGTGAGGGGTTAAATTATAGTTAGGGTTAGAATTAAGGGATTTGGGTTTAGTATTAGGGTTACATGGTTGAGTAAGATTTAAGGTATAGACTAGTTAAGATTTTGGGTTAGGAGTTAAATTAGGGTTAGAATTAGAGGATTAGGCTTTAGGTTTAGGGTTAGGGTTAAGGGTTAGAGCGTTAGGGGTTAAATTGTAGTTAGGATTAGAATTGAGGGATTCGGGTTTAGTGTTAGGGTTAGAATTAGAGATCGAATTACGGGTGAGAGGTAGGGTTTTGGGTTAGGGGTTAAATTAAAGTTAGAATTAAGGATTAGGGTTTAGTGTTAGGGTTAGATGGTTGAGTAAGGTTTAGGGTATAGAGTTAGGGTTTTGGTTGGGGGTAAGATTAGGGTTAGAATTAGAGGATTAGGTTTTAGGGTTAGGGTTAAGGGTTAGAGAGTTAGGGGTTAAATTATAGTTAAATTAGATTTAAGGAATTAGGGTTAAGTGTCAGGATTAGATGGTTAGAGTAAGATTTAGGGTATAGAGTTAGGGTTTATGGTTAGGGTGTTAAATTAGAACTAGGGATTAGGGTTTAGGGTATAGCAAAATATACATATTTTTTTATTGACGACAGTAGGAGTAGTCAGTTGAGAACTCCTGTTCAAGGACCTATAATGCTAATATTTTGATACATAAAATATAGTGCTCAGTATCCCTTTCTCCGATTTTTGTACAGGTATGCATTATAATTTAGTTTTATATGTTTTCTCTCTATGTTTAATTGCTGGCTTGTTCATTTGACCTGTGTGTTGTTTACATGCATTGCATTACTATCTTTAGCTGGTAAGGTATAAAAAGAATATAAATAAAGTATTGATCACAAAAAACAATTTTTAAAAATATATAATGCCTTCTGATTTTGCAAACAATGTTATAGTTTTGTGTGTGTTTTAATCTACTAAAATATTAAATTCAATAGTAGTTCGGTAATTGTCTTGAATGCTGAAAAATTGGTGAGACAATGTAAAGACTGAAACTACAGTAGATACAACTTGGATTAAAACATCAAAAAATATTTTAAAAAATACGACCCTAGAGGCTAACAGGTATTAATCGTCATCGTAAATCCCGCACACCACACAAATATTACATAACAACTCGATAGTTGTATTGTTAGCGCTTTAGCGCATTGCGTGCCCGTTCATCGTTTTCCCAAAGCTTTACCACGAAACTTATCGAAAATCCTCTCCCTCTGAATAAAAGAGCAACGAGAGCACTTTGCAATATCATCCGCTCATGTGACTCGACTAATTAGGCCGACAAGTCGAGCGAAAGCTAATTTAGTACGGCTAACGAGCATCCCACAGCGAAAGTTCAGCGCTTTTCTGAAGCTAACTCTTCAGAGCGGAAATATCTCATTAGCTCTGTTTCTTCTTGCTGTTTGACGAGTCATTTATCCTTCAATTTCTGGGAGGCTTAATCCATCTTGGCTGACCTGTAGCAATGAAGGGTGGGGCACGTTGACCACATTTTGTAATAAGAGATAAGATCGGACCTAAAAAATCTAGCCCGACCCGGACCTGCAGGTATTAAAACCCGAACCAGCCCGAGCCCGACCAATGAACTTGATTTAAGGGATCAAGCCTGAAGCAAACGCGAATTGTCATATTTTATTAGTGAGCAGACGGGAAGAAATGGTCGGGTCGGGCTCAGGTCTGGTTGGGCTCGGACTTAAGATCTTAGCTCTACATTACATATATTTTTGGTTTGGTGAAATTGCAAGTACCGTATATATTAAACAGGTGTAACCAGCTTAAAGCTAACAAACAAAGCTCAATGCAGCATATATATATATATATATATATATATATATATATATATATATATATAAATAAAACAATGGATTGGAATATGTCATGATGAGTGATTACCGTATTTTCCGCACTATAGGGCGCACCGGGTTATAGGGCGCACCCCCAAAAAATAGTTTTTGGTCCTATATCTTCCATAGATAAGGCGCACCGGATTATAAGGCGCTACAATGGGAACGTGGACAAAACAGTCCGATGATTCAGTCCAACTGATGACCCCCTTAACATTCCCAAAGCTTGCAAAGAAGCAAATACGTGTCGTAGACACGTGCGAATGCGGTGTCCGTACGATGTCACTTAAATGCGTCATTTCAAATATCATTCGGAAGGTTCAAGTCTTGGGATTCAAGAAATGCCAAACATTTCTATGTTTCTATTTTCTTTTTCACTCGCAACTTTACTGTGCATATGACAATAAACACTTGGAATTGAGTTGAATTCACTCAACTCATCACAGCAACATCAAGATAGTTCTAAAACAAGATACCGGGAAAACATAAAGCCGCATAACTCACCTAAGTTCTCACGTTCAATAATGATACGCAATCATGGTCTTCTTACAACCGTTAGTGAAGTAAATCCAGGAGAGTAAATTATTTGCAAATACAGACTGATAAAACATGTTTCTCTATGGTGTACTTTAGCAAGCTTGCTACGCCATTGCTAAACTCGGCCAATTGCAAGATTTGTTTTGGTCATCTAGCCTATTGGAGGCTCTGAATAATTTCAGCCAATAGCGATCGATTTAATTGATGATTGACACATCTTTTTCGGCCAATTGCAGGGTTTGGTTTGGCCATCTATCCAATCCGAGGCTCCGAATAACTTCAGCCAGTAGTGATCGATTCAAATGATGATTGACACATTGGTTAGCCAATGAAACGCCGGTATATAAATCCCAGCATACACCGCGGACTTGCTACACCATTGTTAAACTCGGCCGATTGGAGGGCTTGTTTTGGGCATCTAGCCAATCCGAGGCTCCGAATAACTTCAGCCAATAGTGATCGATTCAAATGATAATTGACACATTGGTTAGCCAATGAAACGCCGGTATATAAATCCTAGCATACACCGCGGACGACTTCGCGCTCGGGGGAGAATCTAGTCGGCGGCTGTTGAGTAAGTTGCGAGACCTTGCGAATTTAATATTGAGCCATATATAAGGCGCACTGTGTTATAAGGCGCATGGTCAGCTTTTGAAAAAAATTAAGACTTTTAGGTGCGCCTATAGTGCGGAAAATACGGTAGTTTCACCTGTGCCCGCTCGTTTGGCGCCAGCCGCTGAGGGCTTCCTGATTGGTTCCCCGTCCTACGTAAGCTCAGTCCTTTCACTCGCCTGTGTCAGTCCGTCAGTGAACCTCTGTTTCTACAAGGCAAGCACTTTGACTCTAACTCCCGTCGGTCCCGCTGTTTGCACCCGTTTCACCCATCCGTTCCTGATTTCCCCGTTTGTCTCCGGCTACGACCTGTTTTTTTGACCTTGACCACGGTTTGATCTCCTGTCCCGGTTTATGACCTGTTTTTTTGACCCCGACCACGTTCTGATCTCCCGTCCTGGCTAACGACCTGTTTTTCCGTCTACTATGCCACGATCTCCCGCTCCGGAAGATCCACTTCCACATTCGGAACACGCTCCAATCACGTGAGCGGCTTGCTTCCCGCGTCCAGTGAGCACCGGATCGCTGGCGCTGACTTTCCTCTATATTTCAATAAACTTGTGAGAAACGTTACGCGATTGGGTTTACCCTTTGTGCTGGTCGTGACAGAATATGAATCTACCATTTGGACAATTTTGTAGGTGAAGCTCAGTTTTATCAATGATGCTACATTTCAAATATATGTTTTCAAATGTCAAGTACCCTCTGAGGTGATACTACAAGGACCCCCATTAGAGACATACTGAATAAGACTAAAATATGTCCAAGGTTTGTACACCTTTTTCATGGCCAATTTCAAGTACATTTGCAGCACTTTCACAGCCAACTTTTCAATTCTCCAGTACCATTAAAGGAAGAAATCTGGTGTAAATTTTGTAGTTTGCAGAAGCACAAATATATCTGTGTTTTACATATGCGATTTTTAATCTTGTGAGTGCATTTATCAGGAAACATGATTTACAAATATTGAGTAAATTGCAAATGTATTTGGTTTGAGACAAATTTCTCCTCGTATAGGTGTTGGGTTAAAATGATAGTAATATGTAGCTGACATTTTCAGTTGCAGGAAGTTTTTCCCATTAGAATTCACCTTTCGGAAAGGCTACCTTCATTTTTTTGCATGACCCATAATAAAGGTATATCATTGGGATGTAATCCTTGCATTAATACACATTTCATAGCGCCCTGTTTAAGTGTAGCAAGCACCTGTCCCCTTTGGTGTGATGTCCCTTTATAGGGCAATGCAGTACAAACTAATGACAGCTGCCGTTAATCACGAGGGAAGAATACAAGCAGTAGTAAAACGAATCCACCAGAAAGCAGTTTCGGCGTCATTTTTAGGCAGACTTGTTGAGAAGCATGGCAACAATTCCAAGCATTTACAACCACATCAACCAAGATCCCAGCACTTTTCACTCTTTGAAAACCCATTCAAAATCAAGCATTTCCAAGGATTTCAAGCACTCGTACGAATTCTATACCTCAATCACATATTTTACACTCAAAAACATGTCATCTCCAAATGTATACCACAATGCATATTACAACAAAGAGCTTGCCATTCCCCAGCGCCGCCAAGCTGCCGTTGCCCACCACAGTCAAAACAGCGCAGAGATAAAATTCCACAAGTGTGTAATCTCTGTGAAATCTCGGCAACTGTCATCACGGGGGCTCGCCATATCGGCCGCCCCTGCTTGCGCGGCTTCAGGGTCGGCGTGCTTACAGTAGAAAAGTCAGACGCAGGCTTCAACACGCCAGATTCTACTAGCCTCAAGGTTCTACCAGGTCGGGATTTGATAAGAGTCCGGTCTCTCTTAATCAGGTTTGCCTTCGAGCAGGGGTCACCAAAGTGAATTTCCCTTCGGGGATGAATAAAGTATCTATCTATCTTTCTATCTATCTATCTATCTATCTATCTAACCTTTTACAAGCTGAGAACTCCTTTTTGTTTGCCTATTGGTGGGAAGGGGCTTCTGGTTTGATACGCATTTCTACATAATAATTGATCATGTTATTTCTAGGTAGTTACTGCTATATCCAGATTTTAATTTTTTAGAAGTAGAGTTAAGTCAATCACTAAAACATCATGCCAGTTAGAAATCAAATTCCCTAGAAAACACAATGAGCCATCACTGCTGAGCGATTTTAAGAACCTGTCTGTGGACTACCGAGGTGTTCTTAAGGTACGGCAGGCACCACGTTGGTCTAGATCAGGGGTGTCAAACTCATTTTAACTCAGGGGGCCACACGATAGAACAAACATTCTCTCGGGGGCTGGACTAGTAAATTAGAGAGAAAGAGAGAAGGGGAAAGAGGGAGAGAGAGTCCGAGAGCGAGAGAGAGAGGGAGAGGGAAAGAGAAAAGGGGAAAGCGAGAGCGAGCGAGAAAGTGAGAGAGAGCGGAGAGCGAGAAGGGAAAGCAGGAGAGAGGGGGGGGGAAGCTAGAGAGAGAGCAAAAAGTGCAAGAGAGAGAGAGAGAGAGAGAGAGAGAGAGCGAGAGAGAGAAAAAGAGCAAAAAGCGAGAGGAAGAGAGAAAGAGAGAAAAGCAATATAGAGAGAGAGAAAAGCGAGAGAGAGAACGTAAAGCGAGAGCAAGAGAGAGAGAAGAGAGAGGGATAAAGCAAAAAGTAAGCGAGAGAGAGAGAGAAAGCAAAAAGCGCGTGCGAGAGGGAGAGAGCAAGAATGAGAGAAAGCAAGAATGAGAGAAACCGAAAAGCAAGCGAGAGAGACAGAGAAAGCGAAAAGCGCACAAGAGAAAGAGAGAAAGTGAAAAGCAAGTGAGAGAGAGAGAGAGAGAGTGAGAAAGAGAGAAAGCGAAAGGTGAAAGAGAGGGAGCGAGAGAGAGAGAGTGGGAGACAGAGAGAAAGAGAGAAGGGGAAAGCGAAAAAGAGTGAGGGAAAGCGGAGAGCGAGAAGGGAAAGTGAGAGAGAGAAAAGTGCGAGAGAGAGAGAGTGAGAGAGAGCCGAGAGCGAGGAGGGAAAGCGAGAGAGTCAGGGGAAAGTGAGAGAGAGAGCAAAAAGTGCGAGAGAGAGAAAGAGAGAGAGAGAAAAAAAAAGAGCAAAAAGTGAGAGAGAGAGAGAGAGACAGAAAAGCAAGAGAGAGAGAGAGAAGCGAGAGTGAGAGACAGAGAGAGACCAAAAAGCCAGAGCAAGAGAGAGAGAAAAGAGTGAAAGAGAAAGCAAAAAGCAAGCGAGAGAGAGAGAGAGAAAGCAAAAAGCGCGCGCGAGAGGGAGAGAGCAAGAATGAGAGAAAACAAGAATGAGAGAAAGCGAAAAGCAAGCGAGAGAGACAGAGAAAGCGAAAAGTGAGTGAGAGAGAGAGAGTATGGCAACATCAAGTGGACATATTTTAACCTGCAGTTTTTCTCTCGCGCTTCCCTGAGCGTTGCTTCGCGGGCCGGATTCAATCCCTTAGCGGGCCTGGTTCGGCCCGTGGTCTGCCTGTTTCAGACCCGTGGTCTAGATAATTCTGACTTCACCTCAAGATATGTCTAGCTTCAACTATTTCTAGTTCTAAATAGCTCTAGTTCTAGTTTAAGATGGCTCTAGCTTAAGATAGCTCTTGCTATAGATAAATCCAGCTCTACATAGCATCCTCTCTTCGCTCTAACTTCAGATAGCTCTGGATATAAATAGCTCAAGATCTACCTCTAGATCAGGAGTCCCAAACGAGGAAGCTAAGGTGCCGGCAGACTTGTCCTCAAATAGCTCACCAGTGATGAGTCATTGCGATTTTCTAGTAAAATTATATTTAAGAGTTTGAGAAGGCTATGAAACTCTACTTCCAATAATTAAAGGCGAGGTGTGTCATTTGAGGTTTCCTTAAAAAGTTGAAAGTAGAATTATTTTCTCTATTGTGTATGTGTAAACAATGCCCACTGGAGTTCAAAGAGTCTTTGTACTTTGTTTTACCGCATCTATCTTCTTTTATCTTACTTTTAGCACTGCTGTTCTGGGACGTGCATTACGTTAGTAAGCCGGAAATGGGGGTGGAGAGTGATTTCATGATTGTCCCTGGGGTTTTTTGTCAGTGTAGCCTGAAAATGGTGAAAGTAAGAAAAGGCCTGTTTCAAATACAGTACAAACGCCAACCCAAACCCGCAGGAATACGAAAAAAATAAATGTTTATTTGTACAGTACTTGAGGAATAAACTGACTGAGCCTCAGATAATGACTTTGAGCCAGAAGATGGCAGCAGAGAGGAGCAGAAGTTCCGGACAGCGCCTTTAACAGGGTAATAACATAGTAATAACATGATGAGTTGTTACTTTAGAAAAGCAAATCAAACTGGGTACCCTTTGTGCTAATAAGTTACAAAGAGTAGCTCTCAGCTTGATAAAGGTTGGAGACCCCGGCTGCTTGATAGTTTTAGCTCTACTCTAGATATCTCTAGCTTTAGGTATCTCAGACTATAGCCCTATTTTATAATTTGTCGGACGGGCAAGTTGTTTTGTTAAATTCATTGTAATATTTAATGTAATAATGATGGTCTGTATATCTAGTTCTAGCACTCGATAGACCAAGCCCTGTATCCCCCTAAGATTAGCCTATTTAGTTCTAGCTCTACATAGTGCCATCCTTAGCTCTAGCTTTAGCACTCGACAGCACTTGTCCCAAATTGCTTTTCCTGTACTGCGAGATAACTCTTCAACAGAATAATTCTAACACTACATAGACATAGCATTAAGTAGAGCTTAATACAGCAACATCTAGTGTTCAAATATTACACAGTGTCCCTTTAAGGCACATATTTTCATTTACTTTTTTCAAGTTTCTTTAGTTATTGATTTTTAATTACAAATCAGAGTAAAAAGGGAGAGCCCTAAACAGAAAAGAGATGGAAACAAAATTTCCCTACTCCCTCAAAACCCCCTAAGCCAGGCATGTTCAAAGTCCGGCCCGGGGGCCAGTTACAGCCCGTGATCCAATTTGTACTGGCCCGCGGCCCCTATAAAATACACTTGTACAAAAATAATAACAATTTCCCTAGATTCTGGCAGTAGCCCTTTGGCCACCTTGCCCTGGGGTTACTTTAAGAATTATTGACGTTCAATCAATCAATCAATTTCTGTTGTAGTAGTAGTTTTGTATTGGAGTATTATAGTATTTTGTAGTATTTTTATACTGTTTGTTCATGCCCTTCCAACATTTATTGCACCCTGGTCATCCTGGAACTGGGATGGCCTCATTTGCAGTCCCGTCTCAAGGTTTATTCAATTTTCCTCATGCTGAGGTTTTGAGTTTTTCCTTGCCCTCATGTAGGTTCTAGATCGGGGGATGGTGTTATAATAGTATGTGGTCTCTAATAGTCTGTGATCAGTTCAGCCCTCTGAGACTAAGAATAAACATGACTTGACTATTATTTTTTTCTTTTCAGAATGAAAGTAAACTAACATATTAGGTCCTTGTTTTTAAGCATTAACTTTCATATTTACATTTATAGTAAATTTGTGCCATTTGCAGTATTTCTGTAGTAGTATTTTAGTTGTAGAAAGACATAGGGACAATGGGAACGAACCTGGCACCCAAAAAAACTTTATTTTTATCTCCTTTACTTCATTTACTATTTTATATATCTGTCAAGACCAGAACAGAGACAGGACCTACTTGCGTTGCGTTTCTCACAAGTTTTATTGGAAGTAAGAGAAAAGGTTGCGTCCACGATCCGGTGATTGCTGGACGGGGGAAGCCGGTCGCTCTGAACGCGGAAGTGGATCTTCCGTGGTGAGCGAAGGCGTGTCGGGACCGGCAAAACGGGTAAGTAGCCGGGACAGGAGAGCAGAAACGTGGTCGGGGTCGTAAGCGAGTCGTAAGCCAGGAAAGGAGAGTAGACGTGGTCGGGGACAAAAAGAGATCGAAAGCCGGGATGGGAGAGTAGACGTGGTCAGGATCAAAAATGGGTCGAAGCCGGGGGACAGACAGGAGCAAATAACAGGTGGGAGTCAGGGTCAAAAAGGGCTTGCCTAGTGTTAACTTAGGTTAGCAGACGGACAGACAAAAGGAGACGGATAGGAGTGGGTTCAAATAGGGACAGGGAGCCAATCAGAGTCCGAGGCAGTTGGCGCCAAAGGAGCGGGCACAGGTGGTTCACATCGGTAATCATGACAATATTGTCATTATACCTGAACCATTTTCGTTTGGCGGGCCGGATGAAGAAGCTGTAGTTTTCCAACCCAAATCTAAAACATTAAAATAATATATATACTACAGTTTATATATAGCTTTCTTGATATGCCAATTAAATGATGAATAAGATGTGAGTTCATTTTTTAGTAAAATATGACCGTACATCACTGCTACTACTACCACTGTTACTAGGAGAGGGACAAAAAATCAAATCATGTATATTGTGATTTTTAAAATCAACGTTTCTTCCTGGAATCGATTTTTGTGCCGTCATATTCTGTAAGTAAAAATGCGAGAAAGCAAACGAAAGAGGAAAATGGGGGAAGAAAGAGAGCAACGAGAACTAAGACCGGCGGCCATAAATTTGACTGATGTGCATTGTTTGAACATCATTCCTGGTTTATTGACCCAGAAGTGTATAATTTAAGTCGATTGTTTTTTTTTAGGAACGAATGTAACGGGTGTAATAATAACTTTTGTTTTATTGAAATTCCTGCTGAAATATGTGTATAGTTTTTGGTAAGTGTCCTGCAATAATGAGTCCAACAGTGCCACCTGCTGGTATGGGGTAGGGTTTGTTTTGGCTTTTGCCATATGATCGGAAGGGGTTTTGTTGGCAGTCTACAGAGCGAGCTGCCAACGGTAAGACACATCTTTTGGTGCTCCACAAAAAAAGTTAATTTCAAACATTAGAACCACAGCTGACAAATCTCTCAACCTGCACAGTAATGTGATTGATGTTGTCAAGCTGTTTGGATTTATTTTCGTTTTGTTTCTGTTGTGCTAAAATGTTAATTCCCCTTATAGAGATCAAAGAGATCAAAGCCAGCAGAGAAGTTAATGTTGTGACTCATTTCATCTGCAGGTAAATTGTACCCGTTTTTATACTCTTGGTTAAAATTCAGACTAAAGAGAAATATGTTGAATTCATTGTAAACGTTAAAAAAACCACTATACGATCCCTTGCCAAAAGTATCTTGTTAAAATGGATGTAAAAATGTATTGTGATATTCTAAAATGTATTTTATGTAAATTGAAAAGAAAGCTCTTTGATATGTTTTGTTGGGCAGTCTACAGAGCGAGCTGCCAACGAGATCAAAGAGATCAAAGCCAGCAGAGAAGCTAATGTTGTGACTCATTTCATCTGCAGCAACTGTAATAAAAACCTCATCATCCAGTCCAGCGTGAATGTGGATCTTTGGTGGGACAGGTACACCGCGGTTACACGAAAATAAAATCGCAATCATCAATTATATCGGATCGCAATACTTGTAGAATCGCAATTATCGAGAATGAGGATATGAATCGAATCGGCACCTTAGTATCGTGATATAATCGGATTGTTACCGAAGCATACTACTTCTCTTACGTTTAATTGGAAAAGTGCTAAGCAAGTTCTTAACTTAAAAATGAGAAGAAAAGAGATCTGCAAGGGGCCATCCGGCTTGACCTTACAGTGCATTTGCATGACACTTGTTCACCAGTCTTCATTGAACCTGCCTGCTTTTCACTTGCCATGCATCACAATAAAATACATTAAAAGTACTTTTTAGGCTGCACCAATAACCCCAATAGCTATTTTCAAAAGAAATGCTGCGAATAATAAATGTAAGCGTGCTGAAAAAAGTTGTTTTTGCCCCTATTTCATGCAGACTTACATGCGTTTATCCGGGTTAAGTTGCCGGTGCATGGCGAGAGAGAATCCAAAGAGGCTCCCGGGATCTCCGTCTTTCCTGATCACATGGTTGGTGTCCAGGTTGAAGGTGAGTACCAAACCAGAAAGCTGCAAAATAGTTAAACAATAAGCACCTCGCGGCGGCATCTTGGTGCGCGTTTTGTGTGCAAAGAGGCAGACGCGCAAAGCTCGCAAGTGCTCTCAGCTCTGCCCACAGACAAACACTGGAAAGCCGACCCCGGTGGACTGCCCTCCGGGTAGGACGGGGGAGTGCTCCACAGTGCCCTCCTTAGTCAAAGTGTGGTACAACAGCAAAGGAGACAACGGCTAAAACAGGGGTGTCAAACTCACTTTAGATGGGGGCCACATTCCAGAAAAAAATACCACGGGGGCCAGAGTGGTACATAAAAGAGGAAGAGCGAAAGAAAGAGAGAGAGAGAATAAAAAGAGATAAAAAGAGGGAGAACATTGAGGCAGAGTAAATGAGAAAGAGGGAAAGAAAGAGAAAGCAAAACAGACTAAAAGGGAGAAAAAAGGAGAGTGAAAGAGAAAGATAGCGAAATGAGAGCGAAAAGGGGACGGAAAAAGAAAGTGTGCGAGGAAGAGAGAGTGAGAAAGAGAGCAAAAGAATGAGAAAACAAGAAAGAGGGAGACTGAAAAAGAGAGAGAGGGTGAGAAAAAAGTGAAAGAGAGAGGGTGAGAAAAAAATGATTAAAAAAGAAAAATGATAAAGAATGAAAGAAAGAGAGAGAAAGAAAGGGAGAGTGAGAGTGAAAGTTAGAAAAAAATAAAAAGAGGGAGAAGGAGAGTGAGAAAGAGAGTAAATAGGGGGAAAGAGAGAGAGGGGGAATAATAAAATAAACAAAGAAAGAGATAAAGAGACAGAGAGAAAAAACAGAGAGAAAAGAGAAGGAAAAAAGAGAGGTAGAGAGGGAAAAAAATACAGCGCCAGTTGCTTTGCGACTTTGGCAACATTATGTGGACATATTTACAACTGCAGCTCATTTTTCTCTTGACCTCCTATTAGGGTTGTCTCACGGGCCGGATTAAGACCCTTGGCGGGCCTGATCCAGCCCCTGGGGCGCATGTTTGACACCGTGAACTTGCACCATTTTAGGGTAACTATGGCCCTTGGGCCACATTTTTCATGTATTTTTGCCTATTTTTCATATCAACATTTTTTTTCAAGTAATTAACTAGAAGTGCTAAATAATAGGCAACATCCCTTTTAAAATGTGGTCAAGGAGAGAAACAAAATTCTCAAGAAGGTATTTTAAAGGGTGGACTGGCAAACAGGCACTTGAGGTCAACTCAGCTGTTTAAATAAACCTCATTCGACAAGAAAACTTTGGGGGGTGTGGGTTTGGGGGCGATTGGCTGTCGTCACGTTCCGCAAACAAGATTGAAAAAGTCAAGTGATTGGAACTGAGTTCCTCTGGTGCATTATTGATGCAACCGTCATCAATTATAAACCACAACTTCCGTGCTTGCACCTGCTTCGTCGATTAATAAGTCATCAATAAACAATCAGTCTTATTCCGTGTTAAGTCAGAGCTGTTCAATGGCAATGATCCTAACCTTTAAACGAAATTTGTGACAAAAAAAATCTATGAAACCGCACAAAGTGGCTATTGTGTTTGTTGGTAGCGGCTCATCCTTAATTGTGGTGAAATGACTCCGCAGGCTCCCGTGTGAAACCTTTCAATGGCATCTCTTGTCGCGGCGCGTTTGCTCATCGGTGCGTCACTTAGACTCGCCATTGGATTCTTTGACTGCTTTGTGCGCTTGTGATAAGAATCGGTTTTCAAACATTATGGAGTTTGAAAGGACGGGAGCCTTTTTTGATATCATTGATGTCCTTTGACTTCTGGAGTCATTTTTAGTCATTTGAAGTCTGTTTTTTGATCAAATGCCGTCAATTTGCTTCCATGAAAGACATCTTCAGTCCTAAATGGCCAAAAGTTCCATTTGACCGTTTACGTTTCCACTCTATGCATCAGCATTTGTATGTTTGTTTATGTATTATTGTGTTTTCAAGGATTCAAAAGTGCTGTTGAGTCAAGTGTCAGGACCGGAACGGAAACAGGACCCAATTGCGTTACGTTTCTCACTATCTTTATTAAAGGAAAGAGGACAGGCTGCGCCCACGATCCGGTGTTCGCTAGGCGCGGGAAGCAGGTCGCTCTGAACGCGGAAACGGATCTTTCGTGGTGAACGATGGCGGTGTCGGGGACGGGAAAACACTAGACGAGAGAGCAAAAAACGTGGTCCGGGTCGTAAGCGAGTCGTAAGCCAGGCAAGGAGAGTAGACGTGGTCGGGATCAAAAACGGGTCGAAGCCGGGGGACAGACGAGAGCAAAAAAAAGGTAGGAGTCAGGGTCAATAAAAGGCTTGTCTAGTGTCAACTGAGGTTTGCAGACGGACTGACAACAGGTGACGGAAAGGAGTTTTTTTAAATAGGGACAGGGAGCCAATCAGAGTCCGAGGCAGTTGGCGCCAAAGGAGCGGGCAAAGGTGCATCACATTGGTAATCATGACATCAAGTGCTTGAAGTGCTTGTCAATGCTTGAACTTGTTGCCATATTTCACAAATTACGCATGCACTGCTCAAAAAGGTCGAAAAATATAGCTCTAAAGAAGGCGATATTCGTTTTCAGTGAATAAGAAGTAAAATGTTTTAGTCATGTTGTAGACAATTTTATTTTTAAGTGTAGATCATGGGTGTCAAACTTAAGGCCCGCAGGTCACATCCGGCCTGGCTTATTGTTTGTTAACGCAACATCCATTGCAGCCTGGCATTCTTGGAAGGGGGATTACCTCATATGCGGTCCCTTCTCAAGGTTTCTTCATTTCCTCATGCTGGGGTTTTTGAGTTCTTTCTTCACCTAATTTAGGTTTTAGATCAGGGGATGGTGTAATGATAGTCAGTAGTTTGCAATAGTCTGGTCTTTGCTGCCCTTTGAGACTCCTTGTGATTAAGGGCTATACAAATAAACATGACTTGACTTGACTATTGCTACAAGTGTGTAGAGCTAAGATAATGCCACTTGACAATAAAGAGTAATCTCTTTTTCTTAGTCAAGGCATGTGTGACATCAAACGCGATGTCCGCAGCTTGAAGTTTTGCTACTCTCTGCCGCCAACTCCTGGCTTGAAGTCATGATTGCAGCCTCAGTCAGCTCATTCCTTAAGTACCAATAAACTCATCTTCTTTTAACATTTTTGGGGTTTGGGTTGGCGTTTTTACTGTCTTTGAAACAGTTTTTTCTTACTTTTTCAATTTTTAGGCTACACCAACAAAAAACCTCAGGGACGGGCATGAAATCACTCTCCACAGCACACACAGCCCTCCCCAAATGCCCCGTTCCGTGCTTCCCACGTCCCGGAACAGCTAAGTAATAAAAGTCAATCTCCCAACCTGTGTATTTAATCTGTGTAAAATATTGTGTATATTTCCCCTTTTAAGCTTTCTCAGACTGCAACAACGAGGCACTCATGGCGTCCTTGCTACTCTAACATCCATATTCATACACCGTCTTTTTCCTAAGTTTGAATACTGTTCACATAAAATATTCTTGTATATTCCACTTTCTTTTTTCAGGGTCTGCAGACTTACAGCACAATAAGATGTCATGAAACGGAACAGGATCAGGACCCAAATGTGTGACGTTTCTCACACAAGCCTTTTATTTTACGGGAAATGGGGAGTCATGCGCGTCAGGCAGCAGTCTGGCGTGGAATGACAGGAAGCCAGAGGCCGACAAGATCGATACCAATTGCCCGAGTAGCTATTGGACAGAAGGGGTCGATACCGGACAGGACGGGATGGACAGTATTGATATCAAAACAGGATATGGAAATCAAACAGGACAAACTAGACGGGAACGAAAACTGGAGATAATAATAAACAGGACAAAAACAGACGGGAACGATACTGGACAGGAAACACAGACAAGAAACCGGACAGAGTCAAAACCCACGTCTTGCGGGCCATAGGTTCATTGATGGACTAACAAAGGAAGAGTGAGAGCACTGAGCTTAAATAGACAGAAAGCCAATCTGTCAACGAGCTGCAGCTGGTGCCACACGGGCGGGGCCAATTGGCAACCGTGGCACTAGGCACTCTAGAGTAGCCGTACCGGCCTTCTGCAACAATCGATGATGCTTCATTAAAAAAATAATGATTACATTTCAATATTTTGTCTTTCTTTACACAAATTCCGTGCACTCGCTGCACAGAATACGGCACCTTAAAGCGTTCATGACAGAAAAATACTTACGATTAAGAAAAATCATAACATTCCAGTACCTTAGGTGTTTCAAAAATACAAATATAGTATTTAGATAATGACATAAATAAGAAAGAGCACAGTGTTATATTTGTTGATAGATTTCTGTAATAGCTTAAGTAAAAACTCTCTTTTTAAAAAAAAAAAAATTCACATAGTGCAGTTTTAACAAGTTCAATGCACTGGTTCAGGGGCTAACAACGGGGTGAAAGTCTTTTATAATGGCATCTGTTTTTTAACAGGCATCAGAAATCATTAACATGTGCTTCCACATACATGTATCATTTTGGAATCAGTCTAGCAGGTATATATCACAATTACATAGTAATAACATAGTCATAACACGATAAAAGTAATTATTTCAGAAATGCATGTAAAACTTCACACTCGTCATCAACAAAGAAGTACTTCTCAGCTCCAAAACCGTTAGTGACCTCTGGTTCGGTATTTACCTTTAGCTTTGAGTATTTGAAAAATCCCAAATATTTTCCTGCTTGCGGTGTTTGTTCACTTCCTGAAAAAGGATAACAGACGAATGCACAGACAGTGTAATATTGTTACAGGAAGTTACAAGAGACGGAATTAGGCTGCCTGAAATATTTTATGAAATGCATCATATGGGAATAACGTCATAGGTGCTTTTGTTGTTGTTTCCTGGGTCACAACCTGAGAAAAAATTCAGTCTGCGTTTGCACTTTGGATTTATATTGGAGTCAATCTTACTGAGAGCTTTGTGTCCACTCCGACTGGTAAGGTGAACTGAATGCTGCTGTCTTGTGTTTGGCATTTTTGCAATGCCTTTGTGTGCCCATGAGCAAAGAGGCGTGTAAGTGCCTTCACCTGAGTTCAGGCCGCCACACAAAGGGGCACTTTCATGCCCCAGGCTGTCGACGTAACCGGAGCTGAGGCGGTAGGGTTCTTTTGTGTCAGGTCAGAAGGCGTGCGGGAGAACGACGATCCATCAGTTGAACATCTGAAAGATTTCTTCTGAAATTAGCAACTTGTCTTTTTCATTGAGACTGTGTGTGGCCTCAATCAAGAAACCTGTGTTGTCAAGATTGGCTGGTGCTCAACTTTGCATTGACGAGAGAATATCCTCTCAGGTGGAAACAAACCCAAATTCCTTGTCATTGGAGAATGAATTGTCACCATTCTATGACCAATGGATCCCCGTTACCACAAGGATCCTGGATTGGATTGCTTTCAAATCAATACAGTTTGTGATGTTGAGTCGGATGAAAAGCATGGATGGAAGGGATTGCCAGAAACTCTCTGTGGAGGGTGCTGAAGCACATATTAGTACAGTCAAACGGTTGTCCTTTATTAAAGCATTGTTCGTCACAAGGAAAGGCAGGCCGACAGTTTCCAGAGCGTTCCAAAATAGACAGGTAAAATGTTTGGAGATGCAATGAGTCCAGGCAGGAAGTCGACAGTCTAGAATGTCAACAGAAAGTATTCGAAGTTTTGGGAGGTCAGTCAGGGATTCGGTACACTGGGTAGGCAGAAGCGCTGAAACATGGGTGCTTGAAACGAGCCGAGAAAGGCATGGAAATAGCAATGGATCAAGGGTATGGAGTCCAGATAAAGGAAGGAGGACAATTTGTGATAAGAGGGAAAACCACAGGGATATGAAGACAGATCACAACAGCTATAAGCAGGAAAACAGAACCCGAATGTCAGTGAGGTCGAGAGAGTGTGTGTGTGTGCGTGTTCAAGAGAGAGAGAGAGGGAGAAAGACACAGAAAGAGACAAAGAGATGAAAAAAGACACTGAGACACAGAAAGAGACAGAATGTCACAACCAGAGCAGAAGGAGGACCCAGATGCGTAACGTTACTCACAAGTTTATTGAAATATAGAGGAAAGGCAGCGCCAGCGATCCGGTGCTCGTTGGACACGGGAAGAAAGCCGCTCATGGGATCGGAGCGTGTTCCGAATGCGGAAATGTATCTTCCGGAGCGGGAGATCGTAGCGTAGTTAGACGGAAAAACTGGTCGTTAGCCAGGACGGCAGATAAGAACGTGGTCGGGATCAAAAAAACGGGTCGTTTGCCGGGATAGGAGATCAAAACGTGGTCAGGGTCAGAAAACGGGTCGTAGCAAGAGACAATCGGGGTAATCAGGAACGGACGAGTGGAAAACCGGGTACAAAACGGGACCGACGGAAGTCAGAGTCCAAAATGCTTGCCTTGTGAAAACAGAGGTTCACTGACGGACTGACAGCAGGTGAGTGAAAGTACTGAGCTTAAATAGGACGGGTTACCAATCAGGTAACCTACAGCAGCTGGCGCCAAACGAGCGGGCACAGATGAGTGTAATGAGTAATCATGACACAGTGTCATGTCCTGCACGGTTGTCATGGCGCCCAGCTGGCCCCGCCCCTTGACACCGGCTGAGACGCATTGGACTGATTGCTCTTGGAGTACTTAAGCGCGCTCCTTTGCACTGTGCGTTGCGGGAACGTTTGTTAAACCTGGTTAAACTCTGCGAGACTTCTGTTAAAACCTGTTAAATGCCTAGTTCTGTGAATCTGCCCGTATTTGATCCTGTTTTGTTTTTGGTCTGATCCGTTTGTTTGTTTTTGACAACTTGTCTTTTGTTTGGATTTCTAATCCACTCCGCGACCATCGATCCCCGGATCGAGTGTGCGCACCCTCCTCATCCTTCCCCCAATAAATTGTGAGTACGTCTACGCGAATGGGTCCTTTTTTTTTTCCTGTTTCCCGCTCCGCCTCGTGACACACAGAAAGAGACACAGAGAGAGACAGAAAGAGGCAGAAAGAGGCACAGAAAGAGGCATAGAAAGAGAAGCAGAGAGAAACAGAAAAACACAGTAAGAGAGATGGACAGAACAGTGCAGGATTGTTGAATGGATGGATGTTGGATGGATAAATGGACAGACGGATGCATAAATGGACAGATAGATGAATGCATGCATGGTTGGATGTATGCAAGGTTGGATGCATGCATAAGTGCATGCATGGCTGGGTGGCTGGCTGGATGGATGGATGGATGAATGGATGGATGGATGGATGGATGGATGGATGGATGGATGGATGGAAAGATGGATGAAACAAGAAGAAAAGAAAAATTGACTTAAAAACCCCATCAAAAACGGATAAACAGATGACTTGTGGCCAAATGATCCAATTACAAATGAAGGAAACAATTGCCAAACAGGATTCCGTTTTTTTCTGTCCTTTCCCTTAAATCCAGCCTCTTAATGTACTTAAATGAAACTAGAAAAAAAAATTAGGACCACGCTGTCGATCTAGCAAAACGAGATACTTTGCTCAAAAAATTCCCAATTCCGAGTTGAGCGACGTGTGCGACGTAGCGTTAAACTGCACGGCCCTAGCAGCTGATCCCGCTCCTGTTGTGACAGTGCCGTTCCCCTTTGTCGGGAGACAATCCCCACTAAATCAACCCCCCACCCCCCCTGCACAAATGCCTGTCCGCCATTTTATCGAGGGGAGGGGGTCGTGCCATCCCAGCGGCTTAACAATGGAGGGAAGGGGACCTCGCGGACCACGTCAAATTCTTTCTCAGGCCGGCCAGATGACATAGAGGGGAAGGGGGGTCTGTTTTGAGGTCTTTTCTTTGTTGTCCCTGCAAAGTTAAGCATCACTTAGTTGGGGGGAAAGTAGATGAAAGTGAAAGTGTCTACTACTAAAGGGGGGCTTGGCTTTCAAACACACTCACTCAAAGCAGCTGGGTCAAAGCTAACCCAATTTCAGTGAACGAGCTAATCCAGTACCCGGAATCTGACCCAACAAAATGGATTACTATTCTGGTTACCTGTCTGGGTTTGCTTAAAAGTGATAATATTTATGTCACGGTTACCCATTGCCCCCAATTGCCCCCCTCCGTTTTGCGCCAGCTGTGGCTCGTTGACTGATTTGCTTCCCTCCTGTTTAAGCTCAGTGCTCTCACTCACCCTTTGTCAGTCCGTCAACAAACATCTGCACCCGCAAGACGTGTATTTTGACTCTGTCCGGTGTCCTGCTCTTGTATCCTGTTTGGTATCAATCCCGTCTGTCTCGTTCTGTCAGATATCTTGCTACAATCTCCAATATCAGGTATCGTTACCGTCTATCTTGTCTCCAGTCTCCAGTGTCTGGCATCGTTCCCGTGCATCTGGTCCTGTTTAATATCAGACTCCAGTTTCCAGTGTCTGGTGTCGATCCTGTCTGTCTCGCTCTGTCAGATATCTTGCTACAATCTCCAGTATCGGGTATCGTTCCCGTCTATCTTGTCTGGTTTGATATCGGTCTCCAGTCTCCAGTGTCTGGCATCGTTCCCGTGCATCTCGTCCTGTTTGATATCAGACTCCAGTTTCCAGTGTCTGGTATCGATCCTGTCTGTCATGCCCTGTCTGATACCTTGCTACAATCTCCAGTATCGGGTATCGTTCCCGTCTATCTCGTCCTGTTTGATATCGGCCTCCAGTCTCCAGTGTCTGGTATCGTTCCTGTGCATCTTGTCCTCCTTGATATCTGACTCCAGTCTCCAGTGTCTGGTATCAATCCTGTCTGTCTCGCCTTGTCTGATACCTTGCTACAATCTCCAGTATCGGGTATCGTTCCCATCTATCTCATCCTGTTTGATATCGGTCTCCAGTCTCCAGTATCGGGTATCGTTCCCATCTATCTCATCCTGTTTGATATCGGACTCCAGTCTCCAGTGTCTTGTATCAATCCTGTCTGTCTCGCCCTGTCTGATACCTTGCTACAAGCTCCAGTATCGGGTATCGTTCCCATCTATCTCATCTTGTTTGATATCGGTCTCCAGTCTCCAGTGTCTGGTATCGTTCCCGTGCATCTCATCCTGTTTGATATCGGACTCCAGTCTCCAGTGTCTTGTTATCAATCCTGTCTGTCTCGCCCTGTCTGATACCTTGCTACAAGCTCCAGTATCGGGTATCGTTCCCATCTATCTCATCTTGTTTGATATCGGTCTCCAGTCTCCAGTGTCTGGTATCGTTCCCGTGCATCTCATCCTGTTTAATATCGGACTCCAGTCTCCAGTGTCTGGTATCGATCCTGTCTGTCTCGCCCTGTCAGATATCTTGCTACAATCTCCAGTATCAGGTATCGTTCCCGTCTATCTTGTCTGGTTTGATATCGGTCTCCAGTCTCCAGTGTCTGGCATCGTTCCCGTGCATCTCGTCCTGTTTGATATCAGACTCCAGTTTCCAGTGTCTGGTATCGATCCTGTCTGTCTCGCCCTGTCTGATACCTTGCTACAATCTCCAGTATCGGGTATCGTTCCCATCTATCTCCTCCTGTTTGATATCGGTCTCCAGTCTCCAGTATCGGGTATCGTTCCCATCTATCTCATCCTGTTTGATATCGGACTCCAGTCTCCAGTGTCTTGTATCAATCCTGTCTGTCTCGCCCTGTCTGATACCTTACTACAAGCTCCAGTATCGGGTATCGTTCCCATCTATCTCATCTTGTTTGATATCGGTCTCCAGTCTCCAGTGTCTGGTATCGTTCCCGTGCATCTCATCCTGTTTGATATCGGACTCCAGTCTCCAGTGTCTGGTATCGATCCCGTCTGTCTCGCCCTGTCAGATATCTTGCTACAATCTCCAGTATCAGGTATCGTTCCCGTCTATCTCGTCCTGTTTGATATCGGTCTCCAGTCTCCAGTGTCTCATATCGTTCCCGTGCATCTCGTCCTGTTTGATATCAGACTCCAGTCTCCAGTGTCTGGTATCGATCCCGTCTGTCTAACCCTGTCTGATACCTTTCTACAATTTTGAGTATCGGGTATCGTTCCCATCTATCTCGTCCTGTTTGATATCGGTCTCCAGTCTCTAGTGCCTGGTATCGTTCCCGTGCATCTTGTCCTCCTTGATATCTGACTCCAGTCTCCAGTGTCTGATATCGATCCTATCCGTCTCCCCTGTCTGATACCTTGCTACAATCTCCAGTATCGGGTGTCGTCCCTGTCTATCTCGTCCTGTTTGATATCGGACTCCAGTCTCCAGTGTCTGGTATCGATCCCGTCTGTCTCGTCCTGTCTGATATCTGTCTCCAGTCTCCTGTATCTGATATCAATCCTGTCTGTCCCGTATCGACCCCATCTGTCCAGTATCTGCTCGTTTGTGTTAACGTGCATGCCCCATTCCCGTGAAATAAAGCTTGTGTAAAAAACGTTACGCATGTGGGTCCTCCTCCTGTTCGGGTTCTGACAATTTATGAATGTATTGTTTGTTTATTTACTTATTTATTGATCCAGTCTTTTTTAAAGAGTGCAAAATTTTAACACACAATTTCTTTGGGTGTAATGAAGCCTATTTCAGTTGCTCCTCAAACGTCTACTTCCTTCCAGTTGTTGTAAGCCTTTTGTTATATATAACTCACAGCCATCCCATAATGCCTTTTCACCGATTGTTCGGAAACACGTGCTCAATGGTGAAGACCCCCAGTGGGCGCTCGCTGACGAAAGCTTGCGTCCGGAAAGCATACAGGTCACGGTACACTTGGCTTCTTGTCCAGTTCCCTATCCGCAAGAAGCTCATAAAGGAAAGGACAGTAGACCCCCGGGTTGCGGTATCTATTCCTTTAAGATGTTTTTACTTTATAATATGGAACACCATACTTTTTCACCCCCTCGTTACTGCGTTTTCCCCTCTATATCATATTGACATTAAACATTTTGTGTACCCAAAAACTTATATTCAAACTTTGTGGTGTTCATGCGTATGACTGTGCAAGCTCTGGCTTTAAGATGCCTGTCTGCTATTGGTCGCTTATAAAAGCTTATCTCCTATTGGTTTGCGTCACTGCATCAAGAAGATGCCAGTATGCTACTGGATAAACTCCCTCCCACGATGACTTTTGTTCAGTTCGGAATCTAAAATTTTCATTTCTTTACCTATGGTTCCCAAAACTTGCAAAGATGCTAGAAGAAGTAAAAACATGATAACCATGGATACAACGCTTGCAATTATCTAGAAATTCGACGACGGCAAACACCATGTTACCCTTCCTTATCAATATGGTCGTGACCAATTGAGGATCGGGACAATTATTAAGAATACGTAGGCAATTAAAGCAACAAAGTCTGCTGTCCCCCTACCTTTCTCCATCCACCCAGTAACTCCAATGTACCAGCTCGAGTCAGGTGCCACCAAAGATAAATAAAATTCAATTTTTACTTCACATCTATATTTATTTAAAATCTTGTAACGTAGACGTAAGTAGTACTTACTATATACTAATTTGTCATTCTTATATTGTTACTTGGAGTTTTAGGGGTTCCTACATTTGCTAATTACCAAAAGTTTCTATCCCCACCATACTGTCACGGTTGCCATGGCGCCCAAGTGGCCCCGCCCGTGTGCCGCCAGCTGCCGATCATTAAAAAATTGGCTTTCCGTCTTTTAAGCTCAGTACGCTCTCTCTTACTTTGTCAGTCTGTCAACGAACCTCTGCCCCGCAAGACATGAGTTCTGACTCGGTCCTGTTTTCCTGTTGGTATTTCCAATCCTGTATTGTTCCTGTTTAGTTTTGTCCTGTTTAAAATCGATTTCCAGTTTCGTTCCCCTCTATTTTTGTCCTGTTTATTATTCTCTCGTTTTTGTTCCCGTCTTGTTCGTCCTGTTTATTTTCGATATCCTGTTTCATTATCAATCCTGTCTGTCCGTCCTGTCGGGTATCGACCCCATCTGTCCGATATCAACTCGGGCAATTCTGTCTTTCCACGCCAGACCACTGCCTAACGTGCATGACTCCCCATTTCATGTAAAATAAAAGGCTTGTGTGAGAACGTCACGCGTTTGGGTCCTGTTCCTGTTCTGATTTTGACACATACGAGTAATTCCCCTTGCGGTCCTTAACGTCGTATCTCAGGGGTCTTTTCTAGATTCGAGACAACATTTTGCTGACTTCCCAAAACGGGAGCATACACAAGCCGCTGACTTTTCTACCTTTGGCTTACTCTATAAACTCCTTGAACTGACAAAGTCGAAGGGTTTTGTGTGTTGCCGTGGAGATGAATGCTTCAATCCTCACAGCAGGATCTCCACAGGACGAGCCACCGTCAAATCTCTTTGCAACAACTCTTTCATTGTGGTTTTCGCGTAACCTGCTGTTGCTTTGGATTCAGAGGCTATTCCAAAACAATGCATCCTTTCAGACGCCGCACAATCGGATCTGGGATGCTAACGATATATATACAAACTTTAAAATGAAATGTTTTTACGACAAAGAGAGAGTAGCTTTTCTATTTCATCTCTTCATATTGTCCAGGTGCCTCTTCATGTCCTCTATTTGTTGTCTTTTGGGAAAGATGATCACGTTTTGCATTCTTTCCCAAACATTATGGAACAAATCCTCCAATGCAAAAGGCTTGTCTGTGTAAATCGTGCTCCTTCCAGTTCTAGTGAATGACTGAAGGACTCAATGGAAAAATGCTCCACTAATGAGCAGGGACTTTGCAGTCCAAGGGGTTTGCTGTTTTCGGAGGTGGGGGGACAGACCCCAAAACACTCCAATGTACGCAGAGCTCACTGGACTGGAACTATGACAGTAAATCAATGGCCAAACGAGACATAATGGCTCACCAAAAGAAAGGAAGATTAAGACCTGTGAAGAAATATTCAAAATGGGGGATAAAAGAGAGAAAATTATTACAATTTCTTCGTCTTTCTTCATTGTTTTCAGTGACTACGATTACTTAGAACAACTAGAAGGTCTGACATAAAAAAGACGATCCTTTTGATGGGGGATGGGATTGTTATTTGCTAAGATTTTAAATCATTTTAAAAGCAATTCAACCAAAAGGCAAGCCCTACGTCTTTTACCACTTGAGATTTGCTGTCCTCTTGTGGTAACAAATGGCCAGTGCTTCTGTATGGGGCAAAAAGGAAAGTAGTAATTTACAGTATCAAACCAAAATTTGTTTCTATATAAATGATACTCAAGTTATGGATTAAAACATTCAATAAAAAAGACACCTGGAAACATTAATCAATCAAATGTGCTGACAAAATGAGAAATAAAAACAACCAAATAATAATAAAAAAAAAACATGGCATTTCCCTAAATAAATGTACAAGCATAGTTAGTTAAAAAGAATAGCAGAAATAGAAATAGAAAATATGTTTAAAAAACAAAGGGTTATATTTCTTATTTTCTATTTATAACAAATTATATTTTATTTAGAATTTGACAGAAAATATTGGATATTTTCACAGGAAACTCACGTTCATTAAACTAAGCTATCTCATCTCATCTCATTAGCCGTACCGCTTATCCTCATTAGGGTCGCGGGGGGGCTGGAGCCCATCCCAGCCATCTTCGGGCAGTGGGCAGGGGACACCCTGAACTGGTTGCCAGCCAATCGCAGGGCACACGGGGACAGACGACTCATTCGCTCATTCACACCTAGGGACAATTTGGACCGGCCAATTCACCTGAAATGCATGTTTTTGGAATGTGGGAGGAAACCGGAGTGCCCGGAGGAAACCCACGCGAGCACGGGGCGAACATACAAACTCCGCACAGAAAGTCTGGAGCTGGATTTGAACCCACGACAGGTTCCCATGACATGAACTGTGCCGCACAAGCGCTAACCACTGCGCCGCCGTGCTGCTATATATATATATATATATATATATATTTTTTTTTTTTTAAGCATTTTTGAAGGAAGGGGCGTCGCTACTTCCCGGATTTTCACTTTTTGCGGGTGGTTTTGGTCCCCATTGACCGGGTCTAAAAAATAATAATAAAATAAAATAATTTTTTTAAAAAACGATCCAGTGTTCACTCTCGTACTGCTAAACTAAGCTATCTTTCAACAAAATATCCCATTAATTTGTTTGAGTTATTCTATATAAGTAAATGTATTTAAAAAAAAAACTAAAATAACTGCTTAAGTAAAGAGATGGCGATGGTAGTCTATTGAGATGTTGGTTAAATTACTTAAAAGTGTGAATAAATATTTTCGAATTCGTGTTTTGTCTCTTTTCTGGCGTTTTTTTGTGTTAATTACCAGGTAATAACTTAAAAACCCAACGATAAACAATATAAATATGTTTTGACATAACGTGTTAGAAACCTAATAATAACTTTATGTATTCAATTTTGTTACGTTCAAAAGAAAAGGACAAGAGTACGATGTAGTTCAGATTTTAACCACAAGATAGCGCTAAAGTAGCCTACTGGTACGATCAAGAGTGGACTATGGAAGTGTTTCCTCGGTGATATTTCAATCCAGTATTGTAATTCTGGTTCTTTGTATTTTCTTATTGTCTTTGCTAAAATATGAATAATTTAAATCTCACTAAATCAAATTCAAACACGGGGGTGATGATTTTCGTGAGGTTTATGAGCGTTTAGTTGTGGTCAGTGAAGTCCCTCGGAATTTCTATAGCACACTCACAACCCAAATGAAAATAACTTCCTAATTTCTTAATATATTAGTTGATACATTTTTAAAAATATTTTATTTCTAATTACAGTGCAACGTTGGTGTAGGCGCATTCTACCTTGATCACGTTTTTGTCTGGTTTAACGACTATCGTTATTAGCACGCTAGAAAATAGTCAAAAATACGAAATAAATCAAATTAATGTTGAATATAAATCAGAGCACTCCAATGTCTCCTCTCGAATTTAATTTTTAACGTGTCCTGTTTCGAGAGCATATCATTACGTCAGAGAGAAAGCGCAGGAAAACAAATGGTAAAAGGTCTGCATTTATATAGTGCTTTTATAGTCAATGAAGACCTCCCAAAGCACTTTACAATGTGCTTCACACTTACCCATTTACACACACACTTACACACCAATAGGGAGTCAGCCATGGAAGACGCCTACCTGCTTATTGGGGACATTAGGGATTCAGTTTCTTGCCCATGGACACTTTGACATATACAAACAATACAAATGATCCTGAATTGTATATAAAGCACTGTTTGGTTGTACTTATTTTATCATTTTTAATGTAATCTTTCAGAACAGAAGACATTAATCCAAGCACAATTCTACATAATGTACATGAAAGCTACTGCTAATACTATTTTTATTTAGTATTTATTTAATTTCAATTACTCGTGAGTGCTTTACCGCGGCCACGAGCGTAACCACATGTGGGTGATGCCCTCCTAGTATTATTCTTTTAACGTGTGGTTATGTCCTAGGTCGTCTTACTTTCATGTTTTGTTCAGTTAACGCTTTTTTGCTCCAACTTATCCTGTGTTCTTTTTATGTTTCGTTCAGTTAGAGCTATTAGGATGCCAGCTTATTTGACGTTGTCGTATTTCATGTTTGTTTGGGTGTGCCCTCTTTGTATGTCATGGTCTAGTTCTGTCCGCATAGGAATTTTTCTTGCGAGGTCTTTGTTTCATGTTTTGTTGTATTAGAACTGGTTGGTGTTAGAACATTATGTAATTGCTCTGTCTATGTTTAGGTATGTTCCCTGCGTCATCCTCCTTTTGTGTTTTGTTCTGTTAGAACTATTTGATCTTCCAACAAATACTGTATGCCATATTCATTTTGTGTTTTGTTGAAGTTAGTTTGTGTTCGTAGATATCTTGCATTTTATCTCTTTGGTGTTTTGTTCATTTAGATCTAAACAGTGTAACAACACATTTACAGTTGCTTTCTTTGTTGTTTTTGATCAGTTGGTTACTTATTGTTACACCATATTGTGCATTGGCTTCCTATCGTGTTTTATTCAGTTACAGTTAGTCTGTAAGCCCGCTTTTTATTTTGTGGTCTTACCATGTAGTAATGTTTTTCTATCGTCTTACTTTCATGTTTTGTTCCTTTAGAGCAGGATAGTGTTCCAACATTATGTAGCTGTTCTATTCACGACTGAGTATGATCCTAACATCTTCATTCTTGTTTTGCTCAGTCAGAAATATTTGTAATTCTAAGGCATCCTGTGTATTTCCTTTTCATGTTTTCTACTGTTAGGGTTAGATTTTGTTTTTACATATGCATTGTCTCTTTCATGTTTGGCTCATTTAGATCTACTTAGTGTCACGGTTGCCATGGCTCCAAATTACCCCCGCCCGTTTGGCACCAGCTGTGGCTCATTGACAGATTGGCTTTGCGTCTATTTAAGCTCAGTGCTCTCACTCTTCGTTTGTCAGTCCGTCAACGAACTTCTGCCTGCAAGACGTGGGTTTTGAGTCGGTCCTGTTACCTGTTGGTATTTCCTGTCCAGTATTGTTCCCGTTTATTTTGTCCTGTTTAATATCGGTTTGCAGTTTAGTTCCTGTCTAGTTTGTACTGTTTATTTTCGATATCCTGTTTTGATATCAATCCTGTCTGTTCCGTTGTTTAATATGGGTTTCCAGTTTCGTTCCCGTCTAGTTTGTCCTGTTTATTTTCGATATCCTGTTTCATTATCAATCCTGTCCTTCCCGTCCTGTCCGGTATCGACCCCATCCGTCCGATATCTACTCGGACAGTTGGTATCGATCATGTCGGCCTCTGGCTTCCTATCATTTCACGCCAGACTGCTGCCTAACATGCATGACTCCCCATTTCCCGTAAAATAAAAGGCTTGTGTGAGAAACGTCACGCGTTTGGGCCCTGATCCTGTTCTGGTTCTTGACACTTAGTCTTGTGATGTCTTTCTTTCATGTTTTGTTCATTTACGGTTAGTCATTGTGCCATTGTTGTATTTCATGTACTATATGGTAATATTTCTTGTGTCTTCTGTATTTTACGTTTTATTCTGTTGGATGTTCTTGGTGTTGAAACATAGTTGTTCTTTTCACAAGTAGGATCCCTTCTTCTTCTTTCTTTCTTCTTTTGTTCAGTTAGCACCGCCATATTTCACTATTCGCCTTTATCTTCTTGATTTCATGTTTAGTTCGTTTAGCTTTAAGTCGTGATATGTTGTTGGAGTAGCTTTGATGTATTTGAATTATGAAAATCCTAGTAAACTATATGGTTCTGTTTCTGAATATTACCCTTTACGATTCTTTTTCTCTAAATAAATACTGATGTACTAAATACTATCATCTAATTCTGTGTGTACGTTTATTGGATCCACTTCTCCGGCCACGCTAGAACCAAACAGAAAATAATGTCATGGAAGAGTACTTTAAAAATATTATTTTGGGATCTTTTGAGTGAGCAGTCTATTTGACCACCCTCCAGGAATCCCAGAAGAAAGAACCCCTAAAAAAGAGGGAGGAAGCATCATGATGCATTCTTGTTGCCTCTCTCGTCATTGGTCGTTCCGCCTCTCACCCTCCCTCTCATAAACGCGCTCCTTTCACGGACCTTGGCAGAAATTCTCAGGCCACCGTGGGAGAGACTCTTTTGCTTCCCCACCCTGGGATCCTTTTTTTTTCTCTTCCACTCAACCACATTGCACAACCAACCTCGGGGACGCCAATTTCGCCATGACGGGAGTTTTTGAGAATTTGAGCGCCGATATGCACGCCAACCAGATGAGCTCCTCCAACTATCACAATTTGCACAAATCGCAGGAATCGCCCACTTTACCCGTTTCTACGGCCACCGACAGCAGCTACTACAACAGTCCACAGCACGGACATCCTTGCGCGGGAGGCGCATCGCCCTTTGGCGCGCTCGGTTCTTTCCAGTTCCACGCCAATGGGTCTGCTGTGGGGCCCTACAATGCCAAATCTTACGACATGGGGCCCTTCAATTCGTCCTACGGCGCTTATGGCAGTTTTGGACCCAATTCCTCACCCACTCCTCCCACTGAGACTGGTATGGATTGCGCATTTTGTGTAGTTAATCACTGTTAAACGATAGATTCTCAAACCTGACAACCAAAGCCAATTGCTCCCCTTATTAATAACCGCAATTCCCTTCATTAAGCGACATTAAACGTTACAGACACAACGCAGGACCTATTTACTCACAAAAAGACTGATTAAGATCATTTGTGAATACAAAACTATTATTTCAGCATATTTCTTAGTGCTTTTCCTATTTGCAGTAGAATTTGTGTTGCTGATTAGATGCATCATTATTCTTTAGTATACAAACATGGCTATACTTCATATACACAATTTGAAATGATCAAAAAACGTTTAAACTGACGGACATTATTATAGCAATCAGTTAGTGTGCTATGCTAGTGTCCAATACATAGTTATTCGTTTGCTTTTTTTATTTTAAACTGTCCTTGGTGCATTACTTGATTGCACAAAATTACATATATATATATTTTATTTCTGAATCAAGTGATTTAATCAGTTTTAGTCCTATGTGCTATTTATGAAACTCAATAGTACTTTTTCAGCGTTAGTTTAGTTCACCGTTTGTTTGGAAATAAGTCCGAAACGTAGTTTTAATTAAAAAAAACACTGCAGATTTTTAAACAATAAAAATAGGGTTTAAATTTAAGTGCTGATGAAAAAAAAATGCAATGTTTATATTTGTAGCGATGCAATTTAGCGTTTCATAACACACATAAGGTTCACAGTTTATTTGAGCATACATACAAAATGTAGATTTTAAATAAATAAATAGGTAGTTTTTGACAATAAAAATGGAATTGCCGTTTGTGTGCCACTGGGAAAAAATGCAATATTTATCTTTTTAGCGTTGCAATTTAGTGTAATATGATACACATTTGGATTACAATTCGTTTCAACATAAATTCAAAAGTAAGCGGTGGTATATAATACAGATTTTTGAAATATGATAAATATGATTTATTTTGTGTTTTTTGTCTTTGTATACTGTTTTCTATCGGCTATTCTAATACAATTACAAACTCCCAAGTTTATTTTCTCCGTCAATAGAATAGAATAGAATAGAATAGAATAGAATAGAATAGAATAGAATAGAATAGAATAGAATAGAATAGAATAGAATAGAACAGAATAGAACAGAACAATATATAACAACGTAGTGAACATTGTTGGCAGCGAGATTAGACAAGGCGCCCCAGTACCAACAAGATAAACATAAAATAAAGTAATAAAAGAAAAATATGAGGTAAAATACTGTCAGGATCTCATCTCATCTCATCTCATTAGCTGCACCACTTATCCTCAGTAGGGTCACGGGGGTGCTGGAGCCCATCCCAGCAGTAAGCAATTATATTTGCTATGTACGTGATAAATAACACAAAAGGGTGGCACAGCCTTTGTAAATTGTTTATTGAAAATAAATATAGTTTGTGTTCCTTATGAAGAACCCAAAGAATATATTTATGGTGTAGTCCTATGTTTATTCACAAATGTATCCAAGTTTTTTTAAAATATAAAAATACAGATTCCGTTTAAACAGCATGTTCAGTTTAAAATTATACATTTTGTGCACACACCCATTTGTGTGGAAAAAAATAAGTGATGTGTAACGCACCACCCCAACCCACAAATCGAGTGCCAGAAGCGTCCTTCAAAATCCACATTCCAATGTTCTCCCACAGAAAAAGAAGAAAGCGAGCCAGAAATCCGGATGGTGAACGGGAAACCAAAAAAGGTCAGGAAACCTCGAACCATTTACTCCAGCTTCCAACTGGCTGCGCTCCAGAGACGCTTCCAAAAAACGCAGTACTTGGCGCTGCCGGAGCGCGCAGAGCTGGCGGCTTCGCTGGGCCTTACGCAGACGCAGGTAGGACGCTGCCAAAAATCAAATAAATAGACATTTCAAAGGAAAATATAACAAAGAATGTTAAGTCTTATGTGTCATCTTCCCCATAGGTGAAAATCTGGTTTCAGAACCGGCGTTCCAAGTTCAAGAAGCTGTGGAAAAACGGTGAAATCCCACCCGAGCAGCATGTCCCGAACAGCGAGTCACCCCCTTGCACGTCCCCTCTGAGCGCATGGGACTTTCCACAGACTCAAAGCATGAGTGCACCCCCTCCAAATTGCAATAGCCCCCCCGACGGCTGCAGTGCACCTTCCTCGTCTTCATCTTCCTCCTCTTCGTCCTCATCTTCCTCGTTTTTGGCTAACTACTCGTGGTACTCCAGCACGAACTCCATGAGCCACTTGCAGCCCCTGCTCCACCATAACCCGGCCATCACTGCCGGGACGATATTCTGAAATAAATAAAAGGAAAAGGAACGGGACAGTGATTAAAAAATTGACGTGTACGTTCATTTCAAGTGGCTCTACTTTTACGCGCGGAAGCGGCGTTCGGTTTGTATGGTTTTGGACCAGGAATCCCCATATATTGTCAGGTTTTTGTATTTATTTATGATCAAACGAACCACTTTTATGATGGATGGTTTGTTCTCGTTGTTTTTATTTTTAAAAGCCTCCCCAACCTGCTCCCACAACCCGACTATCACCGCCGGGATGATATTCTGAAATAATTAATAGAGAAAAAACGGGTCAGTGATGATAAATCTACGTGTATTTTCGTTTGAAATGGATTTACTTTTACACGCGGAAGCGTTAAGTTTGTCAGGTTTTGGACCATAAAACCCATAATTTGACAGTTTTTTGTATTTATTTATGATTAAATGAACCACTTTTATGCTGGGTATTTTATTCTGGTTGTTTGTGTTTTATTAATGATCCTAAATCCAAACTTCGCTTATCAGTGATGTAGCAAAAGTCAACATATCGTGCCTTTTCCTACTTGACCTCTTGATTATGTTTTGTGATACGGCACTAAAAACATAATCCCCCCATAAGAAGAAAGAAAATTCGGTGATTCTGGATCAGGAATTTGAAAATACACCATCATGAGAAATGATTCCATGAATTTTCTTTAATATAACACAATTAAAAGACAGCAAAATTTGAAAAACTGATCATCTTGCAGTGTTCTCGTCCCCCTTCCCTCCATCCCAGAACTATATCCATGCAAGCACTCCACATCTGTAAATATGATATCTATTTTTTGATATGTCTTGATTTTATTTTGTATGGTGAGCTACTGATTCTTTGACACATGATGAACTAGTATTACGCATGATTGTTGCTCTTTTTTGTCCTATTTATTTTTTTACAGTGCTCCGATATTATTTAAATAAACACCTTTCATGTGAACTTTCGCTGCCTTTTTTTACTGTGAGATAATTTCATGACTATTTGGAATCGTTTGAAACGAATAACATTGCACATGCGCACACAAACCTGTCTCAAATGGTTTATTGTTTCAAGACCGAGATTAAGTAATAGCAGGTGATGTTGAACAATGAATAGATATAGAGATATAGATAATTTGATTAGCTAAATTGATTAATCAATTAACGAATTGCTTTTAAAATGGTATCCAATGAATTTATCTCTAGTTTAAATTATTAAAATATTCGATCATTGTGCCCAGCTGCGTCGTTGCTGTCATGGACTTTCTGGACAAATTTCAACATGTTACCTATTGTTCTCTTTTATTGATGTTTATTATGTTTGTGTACTGTAACTCAATGCTAAATCCATTCCAACCTGGTCATCCTGGAATGGGGATTTGTCATGAACCAGAATAGGATCAGGACCCAAATGCGAGACGTTTCTCACACAAGCCTTTTATTTGACGGGAAATGGGGAGTCATGCACGTTAGGCAGCAGTATGGCGTGGAATGATAGGAAGCCAGAGGCTGACGAGATTGATACCGATTGCCTGAGCGGATATCGGACAGGTGGGGTTGAAACCGGACAGGAGGGGACAGACAGGATTGATATAAAAACAGGATATCGAAAATAAACTGGACAAACTAGACGGGAACAAAACTGGAAAACGATATTAAACAACGGGACAGACAGGATTGATATCAAAACAGGATATCAAAATTAAACAGGGGAAACTAGACGGGAACAAAACTGGAAAACGATATTTCACAGGACAAAATAAACGGAAACAATACCGGTCAGGAAACAGGACCGAGTCAAAACCCACGTCTTACGGGGCAGAGGTTCGTTGACGGACTGACAAAGGAAGAGTGAGAGCACTGAGCTTAAATAGACGGAAAGCCAATCTGTCAACAAGCCGCAGCTGGCGCCACATGGGCGGGGCCAATTGGGCGCCATAGCAATCGTGACAGGATCACCACTTTTGAGGCCCCTTCTCAATGTTTCTTATTTTCCTGATGCTGTGGTTTTGAGTTTTTCCTTGCCCGCATGTTGGTTCAAGATCAGGCGATGGTGTAATTGTAATCCTGTGCAGTCCTTTGCGACATCTTGTGATTAAGGGCTATACAAATAAATTTGACTTGACTTGACTTAACAGAAGAGATAGAGATGCCAAATGAATAGTTAATACTCTTAAAAACTCTAAAAGTGTGTTTAAAATGTGATCATGAATTATATTATACTGTACATACAAGAATCCAAGTTTCACTCGGTTGACCAGGTTCATTAATTTATTTAATGAGATACATTTATTTCAAACTATAAAAAAATGAAGAAGTACCTAGATTCTTTTGTATTAGTTATCGGGATCACCAACATTGTGCCTGCGGGAAGCGGGTAGCTCCCTGAAAACACCTCACCGGTCATTGTGATTTTCTATATAGTTGGTTTTCTAACCGGCATGAGAAATCCTTAAATATAGGATCAATTCTTCATGAATCGTTTTTTAAATCACCCACAAGAATTTTAGACATTTTGTTGTGAACTATTAGTAATAAAGCATCAGTTTTACTTATTTATTTTACCAAAAAATGTAAGGCATGGGGTTCGCCAACCTTTTTAAGGCTTGGGGATACATTTTTGTTGCCGATTAGTACAATGGGCTACCAGTTTTATTTTCTAAAATAACAAGTTATCTGGTAAGGTTACAATAAGTAGGGTTAAAATGAGCTGAATCGAATAAGTAAAGGGACAGTGTGAAATACTTAGCGCCTGTTGGTGGTAAAAAGTAAATCTTCATTTGTAAAAAGACAATATTCAAGCAAAAATATGTCTACTGTCATGTGAACATGCAATAAATATGCATTTATTTGACATAAGATGACCCAAACCTAGAGGGAGCTGCATATGATTAACCGCCATCTTACCGCCAAAGCTGTACCTGGCAGTTTTTTTTCTTTTACACGTGATTTTTATTATGATATTATAAAATGAAAATAATAAGAACACAGTGAAAGAAAATGTTCTAAAGTAACATAATTATTGCTCCTTTTAATTATTATTTTTTTGCGTTTCCCCCTTATTTCTATTTTCTTTTTCACGTTTTTTTCCTTTTCTTTCTTTTATTTATTTTCCCTTTTTTCTTACCTTCTTTATTTTCTTTTTCAATTGTTTCTCCTTTACTCTTCCTATTTTCTGGCTTTTCAGTTTTTCTTCCTCTTTTTCTCAATTTTCTTTCCCTGTCTGGTGACCTATTTTCAATACTGGTCAGCAAGATACTCAGGTGTTCTTAGAGGCCTACCTGAATCCTTCTGCAACATCTACTGACCCAATAATAAACACGTTGTTAATTCTAACCGTGTGAATAATGATAATCATAAAAAAATAAATTAAAAAAAAGATTAAAAACAACAACAACAATAACAACAACAACAACAACAACAACAATAATAATAATAATAATAATAATAATAATAATAATAATAATAATAATAATAATAATAATAATAATAATAATACCATTTTATCTCTCTTTTTTTAAGTATAACTCGCAAATTCCACCCACGCCTTTCCTCAATTGTCCTCGCCCTCTACCGTAATTCCACTCATTGCAAAAACCAGCAATTACACTACTTCCATAATTCTGCACCGCTTTCAAGCTTTTCTAATACCGGGTGTCGTTTTTTCCCCCCAAGGCGGTCTCGAGCATCACCCGACTCCCGAGAAAAATAGCGCCCACATAGTTTGCAGCCCCAACAAGTAACTTGACTCGAGCGGTAATTGCATCCGAATTAGCCTGAATTGCGCGATAACTGCTGCTTTAAATTTCCAGAGGAAAAAAATTACTCATAATTCACCCCCCACCCCTACCACTCCCCCCTTACACAAAAAATTACCAGGACCTCGAGTGCACAATGTCATCAACGTAATGATGAGTAAACATTTATGCTAATAATCTGCATTTTTCTCCCCATCTGCTATAAAGAGGGCGAATAAGCGGAGCGTTTTTCAGTCATATTCCAGACTCTGCAGCCTCCACGCGCACGGAAAATGGATTTGTATTCGTCTTGCGAGAAAAGAACGCAGGATTCCATTGCTTTTTTTTAATTGTTGCGGATGATGATGTATTAATAGGTGAGTTATTTCGTTTTACTATTCAATGCATTTTTGTGTATTGTGCACGTATTTCCCCTCCGAAGATAAGACGCAGCAGATTCCACCTGCAAGCAATTTGCGCACGTCCAAGCAAGCCGGCCAAAAAGACCCTGGCAGTACATATGGAAGCTCACCTATCCCCTTCTATTCACCCCCCTCCCCCATTTATTTTGCAGCATTTCTTTCACAGCTCTGCTTCCTTTGTCGCCGCCAAAAAGATCCTCCGAGGGACACAGAAAGCCAAAAGAGATACAGAAAGAAGGGTTGGGAGGAGAGAGGGGAAAATGCTCATAATTACCCCAGAGATGGGAAACTGCATTAGAATAAATAAGGGCGAAATGACTGTAATTATGTCGGGTTTGATGGGCTCGCTTGGTATAATCAAGGAGAGAATGCAAGGAAAATGACGCTGACCCTCTCTTGGATGAGCAGCTGCGCCTTTTTTCTTGCTGCGCCAATTCGATGACGCGCAAATTGACGCGTTACGCACAACAAAACGCATTGGAGATGCCGTGGTTTGCTGCGTACATGGATGCAAAAGACACAAACCTTTGTCTGCACCCGCCATGGACATACTCATTTCACATATATGATAGAAAAAACGAAGAAAAAGGAGGAAATCGGGTGCCCGAGGGATTTTTAATTACCTCCTAGGGGTGGTGGCTGGGGGAGGCCTGACCAATCCACGAAATTATTTATAAACCTATTTAAGAAAAAAAAAAATACTTCACGAGGGACTGAATGGGACCTTATACTTGTTTTTTTCATTATTATTATATAAATTATGAATTTACTTAGCCTTATTTGCAATAATAGATTTGCCCCATGGTCACTATAGTGATAAAGTGTTTATTACAAATTTTTAAAGTCTCCAATATTACTTTAGGCGACACCAGGAATTTTCAATTTCTTCCGAGTGTGCATTTGGAAAGGTCTGACCATCCGTGAAATAATGAAAGTTAAATGTATGAATATATTTTAGAATAATGTATAAAATACAATAGGTATGGGCAGGGCCATAATCTACATTTTTTGTCATAGTTATGTGTACCTCTGCTTCTTCTTCTTCTGTTTATCATTATTACTACTATTATTATTATTATTATTACTCTTATTATTATTATTATTATTATTATTACTAACAACATTTAATTTTAGTCTTACTTTGATTAATAGTGTTGCTATTATATATTTTCAAATAACAAATGTAATACACAAGGTACTGAAAAGGACCTTTCCTTTTTATTATCACCACTAATATAATTATCATTATTATTAGTAGTAGTATTATCATTATTATTATTATTATTATTATTATTGTTATTATCATCATCATCATCATCATCATTATTATTATTATTATTATTATTATTATTATTATTATTATCACTCTATCATTTATAATATTCATTGACACTTTGTTGTGTAATGACAATAAAAAGTGTACTATTGTATTCTATAATCATTTTCCTTGTATCCTTATTTCCAATAGTAAATGTACCACATATCATTCACATGTTGAGTATAATAGTAAAATATATATTTTAATCGTCAAAAACCTTCTAAGTATCCTTTAAGACAATAAAATGAAGATTTAATGACGAGATATTAATCATAGCATTTCAATGTAAACATGAGACAAAATATAGAATTACATTTGTAAAAAAAACAACTTCTAAAATATGCATTAGGCCATTAAATTAAAAATAAATTGGATTAAGATAATCATAGCTTGTAAAATTCAAATTGGAATTAATGTAAATAGGAGACAAACTACATATATATATATATATATATATATATATATATATATATATATATATATATATATATATATATATATATATATATATATATATATATATATATATATATGATTTAGGGAAATAGAGTAAAAAATAAAGTACATAATTGTAATGATAATGACATATTTTAATTTTAATATGTGTAAAATATGCAATTATAGAATAGCTTATCTTGTTATTACTATAGTATTAATACGTTATTACCAGGTAGAATTTTTTAGAATTAGGGTTGAAGTATAGGTTTAGTTAACCAAGAAAATATCTAGATATGTGTAAATATACAATTATATATTTTATTTTATTTTTTAAACCTTTTAAAATGTGCTTTATGCTAAATATAAAAACAAATGATTATCATGATCATAACCTGACAAATTCTATCTTTTATTGATCAGAAATGCCAGCTGAATTGTATTTGTTCACACAAGCAATCTTAAAATATATTGGTAGAACATAACCCAATTTAGTCAAATGGTCTTATTTGACACCCCAGTCTCCTATAAAACCCCCAAACCGGTTGTTTTACACGTGATTTACACCGTCTTTTAACTCTGATTTTGGATCCATTTATTTATTCACTTATTGATTGAATTGACATTTCAATATGGGCTATTTTGCAAGAAAATCCCATTTTGAACCTATAAGTCCAATTGGGTTGTCCAATTTCCGTTTAGGGGCGGGGCAATATGTCCATGTCCATGGAAATGACAAGAGCAACAAAAATAATATTGATAATATTTGTGTATACCAGGAGTCACCAACCTATTTGAAGCCTTGGGAGGGAAATTATAAAAGGAGGTACCAGTTTCATATATTTATTTTTGAAAGTAACAACTGATCATGTTAATACTGTTATTGTCATGTCGTTATCAGGTTGTGATTAAAATAAGTAGGGATTGAAATAGGTTTAGACAACCATTAAAACCATATGCCTGGTCTAATGACACCAAGTGATTTACATATATAAATTAAAGCGTGATTTTTAAATTAATTTGGGATGAAGTGATCATGTGAATGATTTCTGTTGATGCCCCTTGGTCTATAAAGTACATTTTGCACATATACACCTTAATTTAATCTTAAATGGTATTTTTTCTAACGCTATTTTCTTATACCTAAATCAATTGTATTTGTTTTTATTTCCAAACAGAGAGACCATGGAGGTCGGGTTGCCTGTTTGCCATCCATCCATTATCTGCACCTCAGTAGGGTCCCGGGGGTGCTGGAGCCCATCCCAGCTATTTTCGGGCTGTGGGAAGGGGACACATTGAACTGGTTTCCCTGTTTGCGTTCATATTTTCTTGCTTGTTTATTTCACGCAGGGGGTCACCAAGAACACTCAACAGTTCTGAAACTAGCTCACAAGTGGTGATTGTGATTTTCCAGGAAATCTGACTGATGTCTTTGGAAGCGTGATCAATTCTTCCAAAATTGTTATTTAAATAAGCCTATAATTTATACATCTTAATCACTCATTGCCGTTATACAAAGCAGATATTTTCTTGGTTAACTAAACCTATACTTCAACCCTAATTCTAAAAAAATTCTACATGGTAATAACGTAGTAATACTATAGTAATAACAAGATAAGCTATTCCATAATTGCATATTTCCACTGATCAATAGCAAAAAGTAGCCCTGGTTTAAGGCAATTTGAGGTCGTTTTGGGGAGTTAATATTAATAACAAAGTATTTTATTCAAGCAAAGAAACCCCAATAAATAAAGCAATAATGATAATAAACACACAGGAAACCCTACTTCCTTTTTCCTTGCAAAATTGTTCTGCACTTCTTAATAAAAACGTCTTTGGCCACATTCCCTTGTAGAAAAACTGCAAAGAAAATACGATTTTGCAGCTTTAGTTGAGCTAATTCCAAAAATCACGTTAGCAACCCCTCCCCCTTATTGTTTCCTGTCATTTGGCTGCAGTTGAACAACATCTGCAGCAGCAGCAACAAAAGAAACAATGAGCCAAACATGACTCTAAATCTTCTTATTACACATTTGAGCGCACAAAATTGCTGTCATCACACACGAACACACACGCACAATTCTTCGCTTAAGTTAAATCTTTTTACTGCTTTGTGAAAATGTGCACATTATGTACATAGAACCAATAAATTAAAGAGATCGATACAAAACTAAACCTTTTTTTAATTTCTAGCACATGTGGACGAGTACGGCAAGCCTAAAACTTTTCACAACCAAAAAGCACAAAAACATTTTTTTAATGTATCTACAAAATACAGTGACAGGGGGATCTTTATCCCCCCATAGAAAAGCTTTTGCTTGCGATATAGTGCAGCATTAACAATTCGTTTTCGTCGAATTAAAACATGAACACAAGACCGAGTACAAAATAAAATAATTTAACATAAATAAAAGACACATAAGCAATGATTTGAATTCACGCAATGACGAATCGACTTGGCCATTTGAAAGGGACAGTGTGTATTATTTAATGCATCAAAATCTTAAAAATGATTTGAAGAATAAGCAAAATACGTTAACTTTAACAAACATTTTCTTTTTATTATTGTTTTTACTCGTTGGTTGACAAATTTGTAATTGTTACATAACATCTTGCTGCTACAGGTAGCCCCAAATACCCAAAATCTTGTGAAAGGCTGTGCAAAAAAACGAGAGGAAAACCTGTGCTTTATGGTCACTTTGTGTCCCCGTACTTTGTATTCTCCCTCGTGCTTTGTATCAGACGTTTTTGGTGGCACCACACAATACAGCGACATCTATTGGTCAAATACACAGTGTCCCTTTGATAAAATCTCGTTCATTAAAACAATTGTATTGATGAAAAAAAGCAGAAATACGAGAGCTAGCATATAATGTGTATTTTTCAAAATATTCGTAGTTTGCATTTATTTAAAATCACCTAGAGGCAGGTGACATAATTGGGGGCCATCTTTCTATTATGGGTACTGGGAAAGACCAAAAACATGCCACAAAGATGGGCAAAAAATAAATAAAATAAACACGTTGCTTTTGGGTCACTCTGAGTCTCTGTGGTTTGTATTCTTCCTTGTTTTTAGTAGCACTAGTTGGAAGTTGCATTATACAGCATAGCGATATCTAGATTTTACTGTACACTCGGATCTTGCGAGCGAAACACAAATGGACTCCAGAATATTAAAATAACAAAAAACACATGTTTTTGTTTGAAGCCGGATGTGGCTAACTTGTACCTAAATGGAAATTTGATGCAATATTTAAAGCAATAATTTGTGTCTACCTTCAAAATAAAGCAGACTAAAATACTAGTTTCAGGTCAAGATTTTTCTTTGTTGTTTAAAACAGAAAAAAATGGTCGGGGTTTTTGAGGTTAGAAAAATGGTAATCTAACATACAAAACTGTGTTCGTGGGTATGTAGTTCGTATTCTTCTTTGTGCTTTTTATCTCTTGTTTTCGTTTGCTGGACACAATACAGTGACATCTAGTGGTCTTAAAATCCACACTGTCCCTTTAACAAATATAAAGCGATGGCGTCATCGCATCAAATATGAGTCTATTGAAAAATTCGCTTGTGAAAGATTTCTGTCTACTTCTTTTTCAAGTTCCTCAGCTTCATCTCCATTCTCTTCTTCATTTGCTTCCGGAACGTGGGCCCCACTCGTGGGGCGAGGAAAAACCACTCCACGTGCACACACCAGGGCGAACCCACCCCCTTGCAGAATGCAAAAGCCACCAAGGTTCACATGAGCTGCGTGGATTGTTGCATAGACTCCTGGTGCGTCCCCGGGTACCAGGACGTGTAGGCGGGGATATAAGACCCCGCAGCGGGGCCCACCGACGGCTTCCCCGGGGTGGGCGAGCTCCAGGCGGGCCCCAAAGTGGGAGAACCGCTGGGGAGTCCGCGGCCGGAGGCCAGTGCGTTAGTGTCAATGGAGCCGCCGCCTTGCTTCATCAGTTTCTTGAACTTGGAGCGCTTGTTTTGAAACCAGATCTTCACCTAAGCAAAGAGGACCCAAAAAAGAGTGAGGAAATGATGGGTGTGTTGACCCCCAAGTCGCAAACACGTGCGTGCAAATAAAGCAATTTGGAAAAATAATTGCATTTACAAGAATAATTACAATAATAACAATAACAAATAACAATTAATGAAACACTTTTTCTCAAATTGTATTTCATTTTATGAATACTTTCATATTTATCATTGCTGTATTTTTGTATATATGTAAATAGATTCTAATATATGTAAAATATCTGTACCCATGTGTGACTGTAGGTGTAAGTATACTGTTTTTATGTACCAAGTTATTCATTTTTATAATAATTTTCACACTATACTATAGAATTATAATTTATTGTTAGTTTATTTACTAAATTAATTTTAATGTAATCATTATTAACGATATATTTAATTTATCTGTGTATACAGAAATTGAATCATAAATATATTAGATAACATTCGTTATGCATTACCATCATTATTTAATATTCTTGCTTTCGTACGCTTTTCGTAATAACTATATATTCAAATTAATACGTTGTTTAATTACTAAATTATATGCGTTAATCATCATTTAATTATTTCAATTATTTTTTTTCTAGAAGCTTAGTGTTCTGATCCATGATCATTTGTCATAGCATCATTGCCTATTTTTTAGTTTAATTATGTATAAATAACGAATAATGTACAGGTTTACTTAAAAATACATATATTGAATAAATATGAATAGTAAATAAATACTGTAAACAAATAATAAAATAAAACATTGTAGTTTTAAAAAATATTGCAATTTTTAGAGGAATTCTGTTTGAACAGGAAAATGTTGACTTACAAAAATGTAATCATTAGTGAATTTAATGGCATTTATTTCTAGATTTTTTTTTTAATGAAAGGAAAACGTGCATCTGCATGGACGGTCTGAAAGACAATGTATTTTATAGAAGACATTGTGAAAAGATCCTGGACGATGTGTGGAAATTTTGTTGGAAATTTACAGGAATAAAAAATGTGGAATTATGGAATTACAAAGCCACATTTTGTTATTGTAAAAAAAACATCATTTTTTAATCCATGTTGCAAAATTGTAACGCTACAGAAAAGACTCAGAAACGTATATTATTGTGATGAAGTTCATTATTTTCTGTAATACAATTTTAAAATCTCCCTACATTCTGGATTAATTCCAAAACTACTGTATTATTGCAGCATTCAGACACTTTAATAGTGCTTAGTATGGCCTACATCCTAGTTTACTTTTTAATGATATTGTAATATTTTCAGATAAAATATTTTCATCATAGTTAGCTATATGAAAACAACAAAATACATGCAGTATTCCAATAGAATAGAATAGAATAGAATAGAATAGAATAGAATAGAATAGAATAGAATAGAATACAAATTTGTCATCTTAACACGTCAAATTGCTCAACGGAGTGCAGGAGGATATTTATTAATTGTAATACTATAGAAATAGAGATTGTTAAAAAAATGAATAAACAAATAAAAACTGCATCATCCTTTGTCATTTTAGCACAATGAATCCAGAACATCAGACTTTTTAAAATTGCATTGCAGAAAATAAAATACACTATTCTCATTTTGCGAGCGTCCTGTATTGTAAATAGAATAGAATATAATAGAATAGAATAGAATAGAATAGAATAGCCGTTAACTTCATTGAATACAACATATAGTGCACATTGATTACAACACATCACGAAAATGTTGGAAAACTGATCGCTTGGAACAAAACAACAGCCTGCATGCAGTGAAGTCGTGAAATACGGTGACGTTATTATTGTGAATATCTGTTGCAGAACACGAGATGGAGAATAAATTTAAATGTAGTAGTAAATTAGATGTGGGTAATGAAAGAAATATAAGAAATATATTGGAAGAGTGGAAATCGGGGGAGCAACATACGAAGATAAGCATGACAACGGGTGGAAAAAATAAATGTGTGGAGGGATTTGATGAGGATTATTATGAATATGTATAATATCATGACTATGGCTTACCTGTGTTTGCGTGAGCCCTAAAGACGCAGCGAGTTCGGCTCTCTCCGGCAAGGCCAAATATTGCGTTTGCTGAAATCTCCTGTTGAGCGCCTGAAGTTGTAAACTGGAGTAGATAGTCCTCGGTTTACGAATCTTTTTCCCTTTCCCGTTGAAGCGAACCTCTCCACCCTCCACCACTGTATTCTTAACCGTTTCTGGTGCTGAAACCAAGAGGGAAACAAATAATAAATGCGCTCCAATTAGCACTAATTGCACAAATTACCGCGTGACGCAATCCAATTGAGATTCTCTTTTTTTTTTACCTGGGTCTTCTAATCGGGTCTGAGGAAGAGCCGAGCTGTTCTGGTAGGTTTGGACCGAGCTGAGGTAAGGGTTGTTGGGATGATTCCCTACCGAGTTGATGTAAGGATAGGCCAAGGTTCGGGGGAAGTTCGGGGCCGGGCTGTAGCTGTCTTGAGGTCCGTGGGGCCCAGAATGTAAACAGTGGACAGGATAATGTCCGTGGGACATAGAAGACGGGGACATTTGTTGACTCGCAGTCCCAAACTCCATAAAAACGCTTTTTCCTGAGGCTGGACTGTTGAGACTTTCTGGGATCGCCGTCATTGTCATCTCTTCCGGCGGTTCGAGTCCTCGTCCTGGTTTTGTGGTTTGAATCCGGGCCGGGAAGGCTCCCAATTTAAGTCAAAGAGCTTTTTTCTCCTTCCATTCATAAGAAAATGTAGTTTGGTCCCGTGAAAAGTCCCAGGTATGATGCTGACGAGCGAGATAAAGTCACCCAAAGGTTTGAATCTGCCACTCATGAATATTCATCAGAGGTGGACGCTGATTGGTCCGTTTGCTACGGGAGGCGAGTCCATTGGTTGGGCTGACTCACGGCAACCTGAGCGAGAAAGACGCAACATAAAACCTCAGATTTTTGGGAAATATGAACAATTAAGCATCTTCAAGATGATTATTTGCATACAATTTAAAACAAATCACATTATGAACACATAAAATAACTACTAAACTGTGAAAATAAATATTTTGCGACGTTTTGGGGATCTTTTGTTTTTGCGTTAATATTATTGTACTTATTTTCACTGCCCTATTGTTAGGATGCCTTTTTTTCATTGCAATATTATTCTATCTTGGGCCAGTCTCTAACCACTACGCTGTAAATATTTTTGCCTATTTATACTGACAGTCTTTTATCTTATTTTTCTCTTTAAAGTCTTTATTACATGTTTACCCTAAATGGCCATGTCTAATGTCGCATACAATATTCAACCACGTTGATAGCAATGACAAGACTATTTTATTCAAGTCAAGTCAAGTCTTGTGTATTTGTTTTGCCCTTAATCACAAGAGGTGTCAAAGGGCTGTACAGACTACAATTAAACCATCCCCTGATCAAAGACCTCCATGAGGGCAAGGAAAACCTCAAAAACCTCAACATGAGGAAGTTCTATTCTATTCTATTCTATTCTATTCTATTCTATTCTATTCTATTCTATTCTATTCTATTCTATTTAAACTAAGTTCTGTTCTATTCTATTCTGTTCTATTCTATTCTATTCTATTCTATTCTGTTCTATTCTATTCTATTCCATTCTATTCTATTCTATTCTATTCTATTCTATTCTATTCAGTTCCACAATAACGATATGTATTAAAAAAAACTATTCTCTGTCTTGCTACCTGAAATTAGTAACAAAACATTCTTCATTGATCTTGAGTCACTCAAATATGATATAAATAATTCCAATATCCAGCCCTGATTTCATCTTGTGTATTCAAAAAACAGCCCGTGAAAGGTGCTGACCGGTGTGATGAGTGTCGTTGCAATTAACAAGCTCATTAGCATAACACAGAGGGCCATTTTCATAATTAGGCCGGTAATTAGTCATATATTAAGCATTTGCACGAGCAGAAAGGTGAGTCGGCTTTGTTTAATAATTTGAATATGTTATTACGCATGCATATCTCCATTACAATAAATTCTCGTGCATTAAACTAAGCTCCTTTTTTATATAACTTGCATATCTATTGAGCTATTTGTATGTCATTTGCATTTAAATCAGTGTATCCATCTATTTTTTGTCATTTTCCTCTATCTATCTATCTATCTATCTATCTATCTATCTATCTATCTATCTATCTATCTATCTATCTATCTATCTATCTATCTATCTATCTATCTATCTATCTATCTATCTATCTATCTATCTATCTATCTATCTATCTATCTATCTATCTATCTATCTGTCTATCTGTCTATCTGTCTATCTGTCTATCTGTCTATCTGTCTATCTGTCTATCCGTCTATCTGTCTGTCTGTATTTTTTCATCCATCAAATTTTTCATTTACAATTTTGTCATCTATATATTCATCTACCAATTTTGTCATCTGTCCATGCATCCATCCATCCATCCATCCATCCATCCATCCATCCATCCATCCATCCATCCATCCATCCATCCATCCATCCATCCATCCATCCATCCACCCATCCATCCATCCATCCATCCATCCATCCATCCATCTTTTTTACCCTCCCACTGGTAAAAAAAAACAATGATCCCAATATTCCTTATAATAAATTGGTCAAACAATATATAAACATAAGAAAATAAAGGTTAGTCATACAAATAAAAAAAAAACTAATAAATAAAGGTGACGCAATGACTTACCGGGGAGGTTACAGAAGTACTCGAAGCCACTGCACAGAGGTTGCATTTCTTGGCAGGCGAAAGAAATAAAAATCCGCGTGCCGCGCAGGGCAGTTCTTCATCGCGGCCGATTGCAGAACCGCAGCGATCCGGGAGCTGATGCACCGGCAGCCCGCCGCCTCTATCTCCAACCTGAACACCTCATTAAGGCGGTTACATTCCCTCGCTGTCATTAGCGGTCCAATTACGAAATTGCGTGGAAATAAAGCGGCTGTGTTGCAAAAGAGCAAAAAAAGAGAACGAAAAACTATTGCACCAGCCTGATGTGCAGATAGCAATGCGCTGCCTGAATTTCAACATTCTCTAAAATAGAACCAAAAACGGTTCCCCTTTTTGCTGCCCACCCTCTCTCCCTAAAATAGGCCAATTTCAAGTGATTTCTGTGGGATTTGTACTTTAGGGTGGGAAAATGCTTCAAGACTTCCTCCATCAACGATGATAATGACAGTACAACCGATAATTATCATTTAGAACAGAGCACATTTTTATGGGCACTTGGTGGGCGCGACTGATAACTGTCATTATTTTTTTCCCGCGATTACAGTATCTGCAAACTGGAGCTACTCGCACAACAGAGTGCGGGCAAAATTGGAAATAATAAAGTGGTGACACTAATGATATGAAAGACACGAGTACACATTATTTTCCTAGTAAGAAAAGTACAGGGAATTTAGTCTGCAGCGATTACTTAAAAAAACAAACATAAATGATATTGCAATTCATATGCCAGACCAGTAGGTGGTGGTGTAAAATTATTTTGCACAGTTTTTACTGGTATTTTTTTCCGATTACTCTTTTAACGGAAAATGAGTAGACATTATTTTCTTAGAAAGAAAATTACAGGGAATTTAGTCTGCAGCGATTATAAAAAGAGCAAATACAATTGATATCGCAATTCATATGTCAGACCAGTAGGTGGTGGCGTAAAATTATTTAGCACAGTTTTTACTGGTATTTTTTTCCGATTACTCTTTTGACGAAAAATGAGTAGACATTATTTTATTAGAAAGAAATTTACAGGGAATTTAGTCTGCAGCGATTACTTTAAAAAAACATAAATGATATTGCAATTCATATGCCAGACCAGTAGGTGGTGGTGTAAAATTATTTTGCACAGTTTTTACTGGTATCTTTTTCCAATTACTCTCTTATAGAAAAATGAGTAGACATCATTTCCCTGGAAAGAAAAGTACAGGGAATTGAGTGTGCAGCAATTCTAAAAAAAAAATCAAATACAAATGATACTGTAATTCACATGCCAGACCAATAGGTGGTGGTGTAAAATTTTGTTGCACAGTTTTTACCAGTGTTTGTTTTCGATTACTCTTTTAAAGAAAAATGAGTCGACATTATTTTCCTGGAAAGAAGAGTACAGGAAATTTATTCTGCAGCGATTATAAAAAAAAGCAAATACAATTGATATTGTAATTTTCAATGCCAGGCTAATAGGTGGTGGCGTAAAATTATCTCGCACAGTTTTTACCGGTGTCTTTTTTTTTTTCGATTACTCTTTTAAACAAAAATGAGTAGACATTATTTTCCTGTAAAGAAGAGCACAGGGAATTTAGTCTGCAGCGATTTTTATTTTAAAGAAGCCAAAACAAATGATACTGTAATTCACATGCCAGACCAATAGGTGGTGGTGTAAAAATGATCTCGCCGTTTTTACTAGTATTTTTTTTAGATAGACAAGAATTATAAGATATAAAATGGGTTATTTTGTATGCACCCAAATATTTATGGATGTCAAAATGATATTAAAAAAATGGTCGTTTCTAGTTTTTAAGGGTGCTTTCAAAGACCTTTAAATGAATCCGAGCAGGGATTTTCAGGTTTTCCTTTCAATTGAAGTCAAGTCATATTTAATTGTATAGCCCTTAATCACAAAATATCTCAAAGGACTGCACAGGTTACAATGACACCATCCCTGATCTAAAACCAACATGTGGGTAAGGAAAAACTCGAAACCTCAGCGCGAGGAAAATAAGAAACCTTGAGAAGGGGCCTCACATGTGGTAATCCGCCTTCCAGGATGACCCGGGAGCAATTCAATGCATCCCCTTTCAATAAACCGTCTAAAAAAATTGACCACTCAATTAAAATTTGCTATCTTAACAACAACAAATTCCTAAATATCGTCCCTTTTGCCATCCAAATGGTTAATTCTAAAACAGAACCCCCATGGTATTTTTTGAAGCATATAAATAATATGTATACATTATTTTAGCATTGTGATACACTCCCAAAAATCACATTATCTATAAAAGGTGTTTTAAAAACAAGAAAAAAAATAATAGTACTTAATAGAACATTCATTTTTCATGTGAAATTTCAATTTCCTTAAATTGATTACATAAAATAGATGTTTCAACAGTAAAACAATAATTTGAGCTACACAATATCATATAACATTTTATTCTAAAAATACCAAAAGATCCAATTTTTTTAATAGCAAATACAATATGTATTAAATATATCACATCAAAATCAATTTTTTACTTTTTTTAGCTCAAGTCTATCGAAGCAAATCAATTTTTCGTTTAATGCAAGTGCTGTTTGAACTAAATACATTCAACCTGATTGAAAAAAATAATAATAATAAAAAAGAAATACATATAAAACAAATGAAGGGAAGGGGAATTAAAAAATTACATTCCATATTGTGATTTAATTTGAATTTGATGAATTGCTCATCCTCAATTTCCCACATAATTGAGTATTGCTTGTGTTGGAGGGCCTCCTAGTGAGCTAGTGTGCCTCGAACTCATCAAAGTGATAGCACGTATTAATAACATGTCCCGTCCCCTTAAGTGTGGACACAAAATCATATTTTAGAAAATAATTTCTTTACAGAAAACAAAACAGTATAGGCTGGTGTACAGAAAAAGAAAAACAAAGTGCAAAAGGCTCTTCTGAATTCTTAGACATCGAAACGACTCCATTACATGCTCAATCCTACATAATCATACGTAATTTTGAAACTCACACTAAATCTAACAGAAGAATACAAGAAATTAGATCCAACTGAAAAAAACCCTAAATCAAGTGAACACTAATTAGATCTAACTGAACAAAACCCTAAACCAAGTGAACGGAGGGAACATACTCACTTGTGGTTAGAACAAATACATAATGTTGCAACATTCACCAGCTCTAATAGAACAAAACATTAAAGGCGGATGACACTAGGAACATTCCAGCACGGGGGCAGAACAATAAAAGTGCAGTTGAATGTAATACTTATACAGTAACTGACCAAAAACATGACAGAAAGAAAATGTAGGCTATGTAAGGACAATAACTCAATCTAACAGAACAAAACATGAAAGGAGAGATGAACCCTTTGCACCCTAACATTTGCCATTTGGCCTTAACCACATATTAGGAACGATTCACCCAAAGCTCAATGCTAAAAATGTGATTACCCACTGCAAGATTTCACTTCTCGCATTGGAAACAGGCTTTATATATTCTTCCCGAATCGCAATATCGGAGTTATCGTTAATCAATCCTTTATTTCATTCGCCGAGTGGGTTAAACAAATGGGAGTGAATTTAATGTCGGCTTCCAATCTCTTTGCTTACCGTCCTGTAATTTCAGGCGGCAGCGAACCAAAGTAGATGCGAAGAAATTAAGCGGATCTAGCGTCTATTTTCGTGTTCAATGCGGCGGATAAATGCAAAATGGATTTTTGCTTTGTGGCTACATCGGACACAATAGGGAGGAGCCGCATTGCTAAACAATTGTCATGAGTCCCAAGGAAGATTTCTTTGTCTCTGTAGAGAAAGCATTTTGTTTGGTAAGTTCATTTCAGTTGGTTATTTTCATAGGAGGTGTAAAAAACTAAACATTACAAAACTGCTAAAAATGTGGTTTTTTTTTCCAACAAATTAAATGTACTACCAGAGCTCCAAGGCATAAGCTATCTAAGCGGATGCTTAGGGCCCCCAACCACTAGGGTGGCCCCATGAGGGGTTACCTTTTTGGTGCCAACATTGCCCCATTGTCACTTTGTGTGTCCACTCAAAAATACTTGTACAGAAATACAACAAAAATACTACACAATAACTACAAAACTAAATATCAAATTTAGTGCTTAAAACAGGGACCTCATATATTATTTTGCTTTCATTCTGAAAGAAAAGTAGTATAAAACTACTACAAAAATACTACAACAGTAATACTATATTACAAAATAAAGAAAATAAATGTGACAAAATACTTCGATGGAAATACTATACAAATTCCACCAAAATACTACTAAAATACTGCTTTGGAAATACATCAATTATACTTCTACTGAAATACAAAAATATATAAATACATAATACCATGATATAAAAAATGACTAGAGAAATATTACTACTAAAAATATTACTACAAGAGGTTTATAACAGGAGTACTGCAAATTACACCTTTAGCGATACTACAAAATTTCTGCTATGGAAATATCACAAAAATACTACAAAATAAAACTACAGTTACACTGTACTACAAATATACTACAGAAATACTACAGTTATACAACAAATGTTCTTATATGGAAATACTAGAAAATACAACAGATATTACAAAAGTACTAAAAAAAATAACACTACAGTAATACTACAAAAATACTATAATTATAAAACTACTGTCATAATACAAAAATACGACAGATACACTAAAAAAAATACCGTACTACATAAAAATTCTTCAGAATTACTACGAAAATAGTTCAAAAATAGAACTACAGTAACACAGAACTTCCATTAAAAATCAGACATCAGAAACACACAAAAACAATCTAAAAAAAACCCTACTGTAATACTTCAAAACTAAATAACAAATGAAGTGCTTAAAACAGGGACCTAATTTGAAATTGTGGTCAAAACCAATTTGACGAAACTAATCTGTTCCAAAAGAAGTATAACATGTCACATGTGGCCCCTGACTCCAAATAGTTGCCCACCCCTGGAGTAGAACATAGAAGGAGTTCTAGTAGATATGCAAATTATCGAGTAATAGCCCCAAATATAATTTCGCTTATGGCCCCATTAAGGCTTGGGCTGGTGTAAGTCCTGAATCCAAGCACAAAGCTTCCAGTCCAATAAATTGCAACGAACAGATGCCAAAATTATTGTTACAATCTAGTGTGCTTGGCAAAAAGGATCACATACACAAAGACACCAATCAATATTTTAGGGAAAAATGTTTTTACAGAAAAGGAATCGGTATTGGATAGTGTACAGAAACAGAACAAGGAAATTTGGTAAGTTCTTCAGAAGTCAAAGAAATACAGTAAAAACTACTCCAACACGGGCTCGACTACGCATCCCTGCTCAATAATGTTGAAACGGTAACTAGATCTAAATGAACAAAACATGAAAAACATGGCGGAATACAGAATGCTTCTAAATGAACAAAACCCGAAAAATAGGATGCTGGGATGTCACGATTGCCAAAGTGAAGTCCCCTGTGGCAATCGTTTGGCGCGCTCTCTGATTGGCTGATGTTCTCCTCTTAAGCGGTCAGCGTTCAGAGGAGGACGTCAGACCGTACTTTTGTATTCCTGCGTGTTTCGCCAGATTACCAAGTACCAAAGACTACTCTTGCTTGATTCCTGCCTGCCTTCTGATTCTGACCTGTTTCCGTTCCACGTTTTCGACCTGCTCTCCCGCCCTGGCCATCGACCTGCCCGCTAAGCTGTACCGATTCCACCTACCTGTCACGGAACTGCCATTCCGTCCAAAGCGGCTGATGACCGACAGACGCCGTCGTCCAAAGCCAGTTCCGACAACTCTTTCTAATAAAGATTCCTTTGAAACAAATGCAATTGGGTCCGAGATTCCGTCCTGGTTCATGACAAGGGATTGTGCTCACTCAAAAATAACATCCACATAACATCCCTGCTAAATAAAGTTGAATCATCCACTAAACAAAACAGGAAAGGAAGAAAGCGCAGGATATGTTGGAACACAAACTAGCTGTTCTTGAACAGAACATGAAAGGACAACATGAGATATGTTGGAATACTTAGTAAATCTAACTGAGTAAAATATTAAATCGAGCAAATGGATGGGGACATACTTAGGACAACGCGGAATATATTGGAATGCTTACAGATTCTAATAAAATACTAAATAAAGCAGACAGGAGGAACATACTCATGCATGGATACAACAACTCAAATAACGCTCCAATAACAACCAGCTCTAACATAGCAAAACATGAAAGAAAGGCGACACAAAAACCATCCTGGAATGAGAACAGAAGAACAATAAATGTGCCATGACAATTATACCATAAAATAAGGCATCTACATCTAAATGAACAAAAACGTGAAAGGAAGATAACGCAGGATATGTTGGAACATTAACCATAACGGAACAAAACATTAAATAAAGTATACGCATGCATGGATAGGACACCACCCCTAACTATCTCTAACTGTACAAAATATAAAAGTCAGATGACACAAGAAGCATTGTGGAACATGGACAGAACAACAACAATAAGAGTGCTATGACAAAGAGACCATGAAATATAATGCAGGCACACCAACTACAACAAACAGAACAAATAAACCAACTTTATCTGAACAGAACATAGAAGTAACACAACACATGACATATACTCATACATGGATACAAACAGTCAAACAATAATAGGACTGCCGTGGTGGTAACATCATGGAATCATAATGGCAATGACCAATCAGGAAAAACATAGCGACCAGGAAGAAACAGTACAAAGAGTAACAATCTGACAAAGATGTGCATCCACCCACTACTCCACTATACCAGCTCAAGTCACATCACACCAAATGTACATTTTTCCTTTACTTGTATATTTATTTTTATTGTTATTTAACGTATATCATGTAGTACTTAACATATTAAATACAATTTTGCCACAAGAACTACTACTTACTGGAATGGATCAAGTATAAGTTTCTATCCTCACCTTTCACTTTGAGATCCCCACCTCAGAACGGATCCATGTCGTATCCCGGGGGTCTACTGCACTTCATTGTGACTGAAAAATGGTTAAATTATTGCACTACAATCAGTGTTGATGAAAAAGTTATTTTAAAACACAAATCCAAGCCCCCTATTTACGTTTCTGCTCACAAGGCCTCAGGTCAGAGTGTGCAAAGGCCTCTAGCAAACTAGCAGCTGCCCCCAACCCACAAGGCCCCCATTACAGCAGCAGCAGGGGTCAGGCCACGCCAGCCGCCTGAAATGGGCTGCAAAATGACCAATTACCCCAGCCAAGTCCGAGGGAGAAAATACTTTGAAAAATACAGCTTTTGCACGTAATTCGACTTAACTGTAAAATGAAACCAGACACCTCGGGACACCATCCGGAACAAGTTAACACATTTGTGGAGGGTTGGGATTTGGAAATGCAGTTATCCCTCCCCGTATCGAGGTTAACTTTTTCGCGGTTTCGCTACTTTGCAGAATTTTAGCGTGCATTTTATTGTCCATTTTGATTGGCTATGTTGTCGCACCGCCCCTTTTCTGCCTGTGTCTGCCTTTGCTGACTAAGCTGTTCACAGTTCACAGATCCCTTAGGCGTTTTATCGCCAACAAAGATGGAATTCTCGACATGCTAAAGGAAGGTAAAAGCAGTTTTCCATAACGTCCACATGATGGTGACAAAATATGTGAAGGAATGTAGATCGTTTTGAAACGTTCTAAAGAATCTAATTATTTTTTATTATGGCTGGCCAAACAAAACTGGCAAAAATATAATGATAGTATATCGTCAGAGTAATAAAATAAGTGCATAATTGACTTTTTGGGGGCAAATTTAAATTTCATACATCAGCTTCCTGATAGAAAACTGCTGCGTTTGCTTTAAGTGCAAGTTTACCAAGTTCATGTCGCCCAAAACATACCACTTCCTGTGGTGTGTATTGGGCAAGTAAAGCCTGGAAGTGTCTATCCTTCTCCAAGCTGTTTTTTTGTGAAAGGGTTGGCTACCCCACATGAAACAGATAGTACTGGTTTCAATGGTTACCAGTAGGATGAGAAACCTCCCGATCTTACACAGATACAGCACCTTCATCATCTGGTTGTCGTGTTTTTTCTTTGTAAAGCGTCATCCCACTCCTGAATTGTTTATGCATCCATTGAAATTATATGTTACTTTTTTGTTAATTCTAATCTTATTTGGACTGTCAAACAAAAAATATATTTTTAGGGGGTAAATTAAAACAAATCAAATTCCATATTGTGATGTTGATCTAAGTTTGATGTATTGCTCGTCCTCAATTTCCCACATAATTGAGAATTGCTTGTGTGGGAGTACATACACAGGGAAGCCTCCTGACTATACACAGATACGGCACCTTCATCATCTGGTCGCCGTGGTTTTTCATTGTAAAGCGTCAGCACGCTATTCATAGATGAGCCGGACCGGTGTGTGACATTACTATTATTTAATCCTGAAAGTACAGTAGTTTTATTTGTTGTTTATAATGTTCTTTTCACGCCAGATTTTTGTTGTCCACATGATGGCAAAAATATCATTGAAGTAAAGTAGGTCATGTCTTTAATGAATACAGTCGTGTGGTAAAGCAGCAAGATTATTTAAAAAAATATAATTTGACAGAACATAGGTCATTTAAAATAGAACACATTTATAAAGTATGGTACAAGTCATGTTTATTTGTATATCCCTTAGTCACAAGAAGTCTTAAAAGGCTGTATAGTCAATACACAGACATCATCAAAATGAAATATAGGGGCGACATTATCTCAGGAGGTAGAGCGTCTTGGGATCAAGAGATCGCAGGTACGATTCCCAGCTCCTCCGTGTTATATTTCGAAGTGTCCTTGGGCAAGACACTGAATCCCTGATGCCCCCAATAACCAGGCTGGCGCCTTGCATGGCTACATGGCCGCTATTGGTGTGTGAGAGTGTGTGTGAATGGGTAAGTGTGAAGCACATTGTAAAGCGCTTTGGGAGGTTTTCATTGACTTGAAAAGCATAAGCAGACCATTTACCATTTATTTAGGTAATAACAGAATGTCCAGTTGACAGCTTCCTGGGGTCAACTTCCACTTAGGTTGAAGAGGGCGGAGTATTCCACAGCACCGGGGCTTGAATGGAGAATGCTATTGAACCTGTGGATTTCTTCTTGGCTCTTGGGATCACTAGTAGCCCAGCATTTTCTGTGCATAGGGGGGGAAATTTAATCTGAAATATATGAGGGGGCTAGTCCATGCATAATTTGGTTCAACGCCAACAGAACCTTAAAATTAAATCCTTAATTGACAGCGAGTCAGTGCAGGTCAGACAAAACTGGGGTAATATGGTCAAACTTTCTTGTCTTAGTCAAGAGCCTCACTGCAGCATTTCACACAAACGCTTGAACCGGTAAATTGGGTTTGCACTTTGGTTTCAATGTTTAATAGAGTATTCATAAAATATAAAAATAAAAGTTTTCACATTGCGGGTTTTGACTCTCACGGGACCGTTTGGGAACGCTATCCCCGTGAAAAACGAGGGACGACTGTAAAGCAAAGCCGGCCCCCAAGTCGGGATTTCTTTCCTTATTGAATTGGCAGCCCAGCCAATAAAACCTCATGCAAATTCTCCAATTAAGCCGTTTGTCCGTGGAGGGCCGGCCTGCTTGACATTCAGCTGCCACCGCAGCGCCTTCGGTCCCTCAGTCCTCCTTTTGAGTTTTTTGTTACGAGTTAAGTCTCCCACAAAGGCGGGAAGGAGGTCAGCACTCAGCCGACACCTGAATGCACCTCTCCTTTGGCTGCTCCCCTTGATCCCCGCCTGTCATTAGGCCTAATGACGGAAAATTGTCATGTTGATACAAGCCTGGAAGACACCCCCCCACCCCCTCCCTTGTCGTCTTTTGTGTAAGTACAAGGTAGGAGCTCTATTTGAAACAAAGTTCTTTGTGACTAAAAGGCACCGATGTTGCATTTGGGGGGGAGGAACGAGGCCTTCTACGCTTTTTTTCCCCATATAATTATTCATACTGTGACCTTAATGATGCGCTCTGTTCATTCTGCGTCTCATCCACGCGCCAGACCCTCAGCCGCAGTCAGGGAATATGAAAAAGCCATATAATGAAACCATTTTGGATGGGGGGGGAAAAAAAAGAAAAAAGGGAAGGTTGTGTAGGGGGTTCTGCCGAAGCCGCACGTGCTACCAGGAAGGCTCTATTATATGAGTAATTGTGATAATTTTCCCTCCATTCACTTCTTTATGTGAAAGGTACAAAAAAAAGCCACACAGATGCTGAAAGGGAAATTACTCAGACAATGTGTAATCGCTTGAAATGGTCACAACAGAAAAGGAGCAGGGAAAAAAAGACAAGAAAGTGAGGGCCTATAAATAGGTACAGGGTGCAGTTAAATGGACTCGCGGATGCAAACAAATAGTTGGTGTGAATGGATAAAAGAGGACAAAAAATGAAGGGAGATAAAAGTACGTATGCAGCTGGCTTCAAATTAAATTCCTTTTGAAAGATTTCAGGCTACGAAAATTGTCCCCCCCCAAGCCGCCCCCCTCATGGCTATCATTTGTTGTTCTGTGACAGGAAAAGGATAATTAGCCTTTTTTTGCAGGCAGGGGGACTGACATGTCCTTTCCGGGGCCGACAGAAAGCTCGGGGAATCATTTGGAAGCTCTTTTTCTTTATGTTGAAGCGCATTTGCTAGTGAGACGTCGCAGACAGCATTAAAGGACACGGGAGTCTGACATTTTGATGACTATAGGCCCACTCGTCCGTCAGAAAAAAAGACTGCGGTACATTGAAATTCAGAGTGTCTGTGGAGAAAGACAGAAAGAGTGCTTTTTATGGAAAAAATATAGATAAGGGGTCACAGATATACTGTGTGTGTGTATGGATACATGATCCGTTTTTCCCAAATTCTTCTTTAAAGGGAAATTTTATTATTCAGGGCCTCTTAGTGGTAATAGAAAACCTTTCATTTATTAAAAAATAATATTAATTTGAATATTAATCAAAGATACACCTCCCATAATAAACGTGCATTTTAAAAAAAAGTTTGTTATTTATGTTAGGTCATCTATGAAAGGGTGGGTAAAAAAATGAGAGAAAAATTATAAAGTTTGGTCACTTTCCATACTTTGTGTTCTTCCATGTGATTTGTGTCACTTATTTACGTTTGCAATACACAATACAGTGAGTGGTCAAATATTACACAGTGTCTGTCATGATTACCGATGGTAATCACCTGTGCCCACTCATTTGGCGCCAACCGCTGCGTTCTCTGATAGGCTCCCTGTCACTATTCAAACCCAGTCCTGTCAGTTCCCTGTTGTCAGTCTGTCTGCGAACCTCTGTTTTTACAAGGCAAGCCTTTTTTTCGACCCTGACTCCCGCCTGTCCCATTTTTGCTCCCGTTTGTCTCCGGCTACGACCCGTTTTGATTCTGACCACGTCTGCTCTCCCGTCCTGACTTAAAAAGCGTTTTTGAACCCGACCACGTCTGCTCTCTCGTCCCGGCTTACGACCCATTTCTGACCCCGACCACGTTTTTGCTCTCTCAGTCCCGGCTACCGACCAGTTTTCCCGTCCCTGACACCGCCATCGCTCGCTACAAAAGATCCACTTCCGTGTTCGGATCACAATCCGAGTACGAGAGCGACCTTCTTCCCGCGTCCAGCGAACATCGGATCGCAGGCGCTGCCCTTCCTCATTCTTTCAATAAAATTGTGAGAAAACGTTACGCTATTGGGTCTACCCTGTGTGCTGGTCGTGACAGTGTCCCTTTAGAATTACTTATTTCTTTCTCTCTCTTAAAGTTCTGAGCTAGATTTTTAATGATGTACTGCTGCTGTGGTTTATGGCTCAATTTTCAACGTCCCTAAAATCTTTCCATTTACTCTTAAAAAGAACAAAAACCGTCAATGATGGAAAATTGTCGGTTCATGTAACCTCTGGAGACAAAGAAATACATACTTGTCAACCTTATACATTTTAAGACGTGTACGACGTACAAGAAAATCTGTACGGAAAAACGCAAATTTGTCAATTATGGGTATCATCCGGTATACACCGACTATGACGAAACGGCAAATCAATCAAGTCAAACCGCGGTAGCCTCTATCTCGATATCGTTTTTTTTCCGTTGCAAATGAAGCGATTGGTTTGATGCTAATGTGGGCATGCATCTGCCGTCTCGGATTTCGGGTGGTAGTTATGTAGTGAAAGGAAGTCCCTCTCTTTTTTGTTATTCTACTTAACTATATTTGCATGTATTTTTTCCTTCTACAGTGAACGTCCAAACTACTTAATTTTTGAACTTTTTTTACAATAAACCTCATTCATGTTGAGCAACTCAGTATCTCACAACAAAATGTTAATTAACAATATATATGATATAACGAAACACATGTACAATATAACATGTTAAACTACATAAATAAATAAAAAATATGGTGTAAGATTACTTTGTATTTTGAAAGGGAAAATACAACATTTTGTTAGGGCATGGAGCCGTGGAGGTTGACAGGTATGGAAATATAAAAGATGTAAATGTTTATACAGTCTTGTTTAACTTTGATTACGAAAGACAGGCTTTCATTTGTTATCATTAATCATATCTCCTCCTCCTGAGTCCTCACAAATGAAATATAAAATTTGGGGTTTGCTTCGGGCTCAGTCCTGGAAATCAAGTTAATTGGTAATTTCTTAGGCCTGATTTTACCTCTAGCTTCATTAGACATGAACCTGTTGTTCTCCGTTCTATGGGGGTTACCTGGTGACCCCTGCCGTAAGAAATAACCTGGTTTGGTGTGGATAGAAACAAACTCATCGCAAGGAAGGCCAAAGTGAGATGTTTAGGACAGAGGAGTGATAAAGATAGACCTCTGCCAGAGAGCAACAAGGTTGATTCCCTGGGATGCTTATGGTGGGGATTCCTTAATTTAGGAGGCAGGGTGGTATAACCCAGTCAAACCAGCTAGACTTGGTTGATATTACCAACCTGTGACATCAACGGACGCCACTTTCAATTACAGAGCGAGGGTAGGAACGCCGCAGAGAAAGCCGAGCTGAGGCTGTCACAGATTTTAATAAAAGTAGCGGACACTGCCTGGGAAAAGTGTGGCTGTCTCAATAGAGTGACACAGACAGAGCAAGGCTGTCAATGGAGCCTCTAATGACAGAGTAAGATAATGACAGGCCCCAGCTAGAATCAGCAGGAAGAGGAAGATCAATCTGCTGCCAGAGAGGGAGGAAAGAAGGAGGGGTGGACCAAACGGCCGGGTTCTTTCTTTTCTATTTTCTCCGTTTTATCTCATCCGATGCATACATCTTCTGCAGCTGCCTCGCTCTGCAGAAACGACGGGTCCTGCGTTAAGCGGCGGTCTGATCGATAGCAATTACAAGTCCCTCACAGCCTGACGCATCACAGCGTTGACATTTCACTCGAGACGCATTGATCTCGAGATGCCAGCCTCCGCAGTCAGGAGTCGGGCCCGGGGGTCCGGCTGGAATTGAAAAGCCACGGAGGGGGGAGGCGTAGAGCGGAGAGGAGGCGGCTAACCAGCTGCCAGGGAGGAGAGTAAACAGCCCGTCGTGCATTTTTAATCTGCGGCCTTTCCTGCAGAACAGGGAGGAGAAAAAGCTGACCTGGGTCAGTTCTTTAAATATGCACTTGAACTATCTTCATGTGGATGCACTTGCTCAATGCTAATGTTGGGGATGTGGGAGAATATATTTATTGTACAGTGGAACCTCGGTTCTCGACCATAATCCGTTCCAGAACCCTGTTCGAAAACCGATTTGTTCAATCACCGAAATCGTTTTTCCCATTAAAAGTAATGTAAAATCATTTTGTATCCGTTCCAACACCCTGAATGTTTACCATGAACATAAACATGAAGCTAACCCAGGCTAATCATACGTTCGCGTTAGCGTAATCTTCCGTATGAAAGATTACGCTAACATGAACGTGTAAAAATTTAAAAAAGGATTATGAATTGGATTTCTTACCTTTGTGGTGGACGGTGGGGAGAGAAAAATCATCAAAAGTTTTTCAACCTCTTCCAAAACTTGCGGCAGTTGCTTGCTTGTAGCGCTAACTTCCTTAGCCGCATCACTCGATTTCACAGCCTCGTATTGATAGTAGATTTAGCCATGCTGTATTCACTAGCAAGATCGGAAATTCGTACACCTCTTTCATATATAGCTATTATGTCTTTCTTAAAGGCAATAGTTTTACGAACAACTTGTCTTTTTTCACCTGTCCTGCTTGCACCGACCTTCTTCGGAGGCATAATTAGGGGCATCGCACCCTAGCGTACCGGCGTTCGAACTCCGATTTTTCGACCGAACAGCGAAGCAAGAATTTCTCGAAATTTTTGGTCGAACACCGATTTGTCCGAACTGAGAGGCGTTCAAAAACCGAGGTTCCACTGTATTGGCATACATGCTAACCTTTTGACATTAAAAAAGCAGTAAATTTTATCGCGCACTCTATTTTTACGTGTGAAAGACGATCCATCTCCAGAATGTTAAAAAAACTAACAAAAAACATGAGCTTGTTTAAAACCAGAAGTGGCGAACCTTTACCAAAACGGAAATCTAATGCAATTGTTAGAGTGGGTTTTTCACACACAAAGACTTAGTCTCGCTTCAGAATAAAGCAACCGTAAACTAAAATAATAGTCTCGAGTCAAAGTTTTTCGTTGTTGTTTAAATTTGAATGAGCGGTAGATTTTTTTGGATTTACTCAAAGATTTTCCTATACTGCAAAAAACAATCTATGGGCACTTTCAGATCTTTCTCGCTAAAACAAGTATTATTCTTATTATTTTATTAGAGGACCAAGTCAAAAATATGGCAGAAAAAAAATAATATTGGAAAAATGGGTCAAGATGGTTTGCTTAGTTTTTTTGGTTTTAACCCAACCTCTAACGACCAGAACGGAATCAGGACCCAATTTACCACAAGTTTTATTGAAAGAAAGAGGAAGGGCCCCGCCCACGATCTGGTGTTCGCTGGACGCGGGAAGCAAGGCGCTCTTGCACTCAGATTGTGATCCGAATATGGAAGTGGATCTTCCGTAGCGAGCACTGGCGGTGTCAGGTACGGAAAAACAAGTCGGTACCGGGGACAGGAACAGCAAAAACGTGGTTGGAGTCAGAAACGAGTCTTAAGCCAGGACGGAAGAGTAGACGCAGGCGGGAGCAAAAACGGGACAGGTGGGTCAAAAAAGGCTTGCTTTGTATCAACAGAGGTTCGCAGACGGACTGAAAACAGGAGAGTGACAGGACTGGGTTTAAACAGGGACAGGGAGCCAATCAGAGCCCGCAGCGGTTGGTGCCAAGCGGGAACAGGTGATTCACATCGGTAATCATGACACAACCATATGTTTCAACTTGTTTTTTTTAGTAAAGTAAAACACATACACATACATAAGATGTGACATGAAATATATTTTTAAGCATATAAATTTTACTAGAAAATACTACTTTTCAATATTGAATTGGAAGAACACATTATGAAAATTAGATTCCAGCCACAACATATAACTTTGCTCAGGGGACATTGGATCGCAGCCGCACAGGCGCAGTTCATTTTAGGCAGTAAGAATGAAAAAAAAGACACGCAACACATGACAGAATGTTAATCTTTCAAACACTGTTTCCAGCAATAGACTGAGGATAATGGATCATGGCCACAACCCTGGCTTTCATTATCATTTCCAGAAATAAGTGCTTTCTGACTGTCCCCACTTGCAGCAATATGGGATTGGGCATAATGGATTGTGGCCGCAAGTATGCACTTAATTTGTACTGAAATAACAGTTAAACAGGCAGCCAGGCCTGACAAAAGTGCGCTCGGTTGTGCATCGCTCGCAGGAATATGAGATTGGGGATAATGGATCAAGAATGTAGTTTGTTTTGTGAATCGAATGTTAAAAACAGCTACAACAAAAATGCATTCTTGCAGCAGTATGCAATCGGAGACGATGTATCACAGAATATTTTTAACCTGAGGCCGCCGAGTTCGAAGTCGCAAGTTATTTGGTCTGATTATCAAGTGGGAATTTCCAAGAAATGCTGACTCATCAAATATAATAACGAAAAATGTATTATTATTATTAAAATGCAACACGTGCTCCATGCAAGAAATAGTCATCTGTCTCGAATCAAACTATTTACTTTAAAGTGACATTGTGTATTATTTAGTGCCTGATAGTGTTAAAAGAATGTATTCTTTAAAAAATATATGTATATTTATTCTAATAATTAGCAAAAATACATGAACTATCATATTAAAACGTGCATTTTTTCAAATACCCTGAGGTTAAATACCTTGTTTTTATTTACATTACCTGGGGGGAGCTGGCATTATTGTCTGCTATCTTGTTACTACGGGTCCTCCCAAAAAGCAAAAACCTGGGAAGAAAAAAAATGCAGTCTAGTCACTTTGAGTCTCCGTACTTTGTCATCTTCCTTGTACTTTTTTTGCACTTATTTTCGGTTCCCGGTGACATAGTGGTCAAATATTACCTCTAAACCTTTGGAAACCTATTGTCGTCATCTGTCTCCACAAAATGCTAGCAAGTATCAAGATGTTCAGTATGTTTTGTGTACTGTTACCCAATGCTAATATATATGGCACTCTGGTCATCCTGGAAGCGGGATTACCACTTGTGAGGCCCCTTCTCAAGGTTTCTTATTTTCCTTGCGCTTGAGGTTTTGAGTTTTTCCTTGCCTGCATGTTGGTTTTAAATCAGGGGATGGTGTCTTTATAACATGTGCAGTCCTTTGAAACATTTTGTGATTGAGGACTATACAAATAAATGTGACTTGACTTAACAGATTAAAATTTATCAGTATTCAAAGCGTCCTCTCGGATTATCCTCCGTAATCCTCTCAAATAAGACCAATACTGGCAAATCTCCAAAACCAAAAGGGAGATTCATTCTCTGAAATCTCGACCCCAGATATTTATAATACCAATTGAGGCCTCCAGGTGTGAAGGAAGCTCCACATCTCTCCTAATGCCGTAATTGAAGTCCTGTCGGGGGCTGAAAATGAATTCAAATCAATTGCTACCAGCTGACTCAGCGTGTTGCATGCAGGCGGGGGGTGGTGCACAAGATTAAAAGTGGTTCTACATGATAACTGTGCTGAAACAAGAAACTTAATGGAGAGAAATGCTTGTCATCGCGGACTGCAAGACTGAAAAAAACGAACATGTACATGAAGATGTGATCAACAATACGGCCTTTCATAACGAATTGGGAGGGGGTGTTGTCTGATTTTCTGACAAAGAGACTTTAGACTTTGGACCTTCCTCCTACAAGAATGAATTCCTGCCCATCATCACTCACATCCGAGGATCCGGTCCAGAGCTGCAGGCACAGTCTGCAAATACAACATTAAAGTAACTTATTTATAGTTTGATGAATCAATATCGGTTTATGTGAGGAAAAAGGAATGGATTACTGCAATTTATACAAGTTAGCCCTAAAAAATAAAAAAATATTCATCAAAATAGCATAAAATCTCAAATGAATACTTAAATAAAGTTCTAATGGGAGTTAAAGCCCCAGTGTGTAATACTTGACCACTAAATGGAACTTTATTTTCTGATGCGAACGAAAACAAGTGCCGCAGAGCCAGCAAGTTGAAAGACAAACATGGTGGCAACCTCTGGTAGAAATTCAGATCTCTAAAAGAAGATTGGTATAACAGTTAAGGTATTTTTTCTTTGTATTTAATTTTTTTTCTACTGAATTATTTTCTCATACCACTAGGAGGCACCAAATATTACACACAGTCCCTTTGAAGGACCGGAAATGTGAGAAACATAATAATGCAATAACAAGAGAGTAATAATTGAAGACTTTTCCTCACATGGTTAGCTGTGCCCTGCTATAATTTATCTATTTATTCATCTGTTTTATTTTTTATTTGGTTTTATCTTATTTTACTCATCCTGTGTATCTGTGTATTTTGGTTTTGGGTAGGGACAAAGGAGATGATTTGATTTTGAATTTGTAAATTGAATGTTTTTATATAGCACTTTGAGTTGCAATTCGTTTCCTGAAAAATGCTATACAAATACATTTTAATGGCTTCATGGATGGATGGTTTGGGGCGGCATTTAGCTCAGGAGGTAGAGCTAAACACTAAAATAGGTGGATAATCTACAACAACTAAATGAATAATGCGATCATCAAAACAATGATGTAATGATCAAACAAGAAACTCACTATAGCTGGAAAACTCATGTTATGGTGACCATTTTTATTATCTAACATTCCCTATGTAAAGACCTTACTGTGAATACACTGACTGCTAATACTACTTCTGATAACGTATTCTACAGAACTTAATCAACAACCAGCGATTGTTTTTCTCCCTTTCTGCTTCCGCAGGAGAATTGGATGTTTCAGTAGCATTGAAACCAATCATCCGATCTGGCTTTGATCAGATAAAGGCTCCAATGACCCCAAAGCAGGCGAGGCAATTTTGCTGAAAATGATTCCGCGGATCCAATCTGGAAACCGAGGCCGAAAGAACATCACGAATGCGGCGGCGATCCCGACGAGCGCTCGATGGGAGGGTGAAGGGGCGAAGGGAATTTATATGCATGGCGTTCTTCTCGGAGTAGCCAGTCAGTCCTGCTATTGCTCAGAGGAAACACCTGCAGGGAGCAACCACATGTTGGCCTGCTCTGGCCTGTTTGCAGGTCTGCGACCTTGTTCGGAGTTGCAGCTCTGGATATTGTTTACATGTGCCACTAGGGAAAACGTGACTGAAAGGCATTTTGTGAGAAGCGTTGGGCAGAAGGGGGAAGAAATGCTTGTAAAAAAAGTCCTTAATAAAATCTATGATATCAAAATGTGTTCAAGTTTGTTTTTATAATAGTGCCCTAATAACACTGGCCAATAGGAATAAATAGAATTTTATAGACGTGAGAATGCAGGTTTGAATGAGGCTTGCAATCAAAACATAAGCCTTATTTAGATACTGAATATATATATATATATATATATATATATATATATATATATATATATATATATATATATATATATATATATATATATATATATATATATATATATATATATATATATATATATATATATATATATATATATATAGATAGATAGATAGATAGATATCCATGCATGTTTTAAAATTGTTGTAGGCTGAGAAATATATATATCTCATAACTGTCACTAACCAGGACAGGAAAAAGGAATGAGAACCCAATCGTGTAACGTTACTCACAGTTCATTAGGGAAAGGAGGAATGCGCGCACGCTCGATCCGGGGATCGATGGTCGCGGATGTGGATTGAGATCACAACTAAAGAGTGGTCAAAATCAAACAGATCGGGCCGAAAATAAAAATGGATCAAACACAGGCAAATTTACAGGACTTGGCATATCACACAGAGTCTAGCAGGAGTTTCGCAGACGCTCTGACACCAGGCAACTCGCAAGACCGCGTTTAAGTAGTCCGGCAGCAATCTGTCAACACGTTTCAGCTGGTTCCAGTGGGCGGGGCCAATTGGGCACCGTGGCAAGCGTGACAGAACCTGGCGCCACATGGCCGGGTCCAATTGGGTGCCATGGCAACCATGTCAATAACATGAGGCTAACTTAGACGGAGCTGTTATGATTGTCCTCCACCTTGCTTCTACGGGTACCCAGATACTTCAAAAAGGCCGGGCAAAAAAGATGAGAAGAAATAAATGAGGTATGTTAGGTCACTTTTAGTCTCTGTAGTTTGTATTCTTCCTCGTGCTTTGTGGAACTCGTTTTCGGTTGCACTATGCAATACAGTGTCCGATGGTCAAATATTACACACAGTCCCTAGGAGATAATCAAAATGTTCTCCCAATTTTATTTATTTATTTATATTTGTTGCGTAACCGAATCAAATTTTAACCCCACTTATGTCGAGGCGTACGGAATTGTTACGTTTTCCAACTGGACCATCCTTGAACACCTTTCTTCTAAAACCCCTCCTCTTTCGAGTACTTTGTGACATAACAAAAGACATGTCTCCTTTCAGATAATGTCCATGCGTCTCCGTCCCTGTCGAGAGCACTAAACTCTCTTGTTGTGTCCGACTCGGCCCCGGATAACCGCCACGAGGCCTGCCACGGGGCTCCCTGCAGCTGCTGTCTGCAGCTCTGATTAGTGTGTGGTGATGAGAGCATGAGAGGGCAAAGGACTCCCACTCGGACCCCCACTCGGACCCCCACCCAGCCACACACGTACAAACGTGCACAAACTTGGAAAGGGTTAAGCAGTTGGTTAGCCAGAGAACCTGCTCTGTGTCCAAGATGTTGAGTGGCGCGGCAAGATGGTGTGCTGTTACACGGCATGTGGCCCCGGCTCCACTTGATTGGGCCTGTAAGATCACAGCCAGGCCCCCACCCGCTCTCTGCAGACCCCCTCCTCCCTCAAGGGTTTCTCTCGCCACATCCTCCTTGCTGATTATCGCCAACTACTAGAGCTGACTCTTCTTGAGCTCCAAGTGCCGTCTGCGCTTTGCTCCGGGGAGAATTCTGCAAAATCGTAGTTTCTCACAGGGTTTAGGCAGTAGCTGAATCCTCTGCATAGTACTGCTGCACTCATGTGTTCTTGAAGAGACAATGTAACAGTGTTCATTTTACCTCTGAAAAGTCCCGGGGGACTCGATTGCTCAAAAATCTATGGGTCCCAACAGAGATCTATGGGTCCCCAAAATATAGCGTTATCGAGGTTGAAATTGTAAATCGGCGACAAATATGTAATATAAATCTATATATTCATTCCGTTTTAATCATCACAGTTTATTGGTAATACAAATCAGTTATCACTTCAAAATTTTTCAGTTCACGACAATATTGTACATTATACAAAATAATATTGCTGAAATAATTACCGTAAATTCCGGACTATAGAGCGCACCTGATTATAAGCCGCACCCACCACATTTTAAGAGGATAACCGCTTTTGTACTTACACAAGCCACACCTGTATATAAGCCGCATGCGCCCACATTAAAACATGTAATACAATCACAAAAGTAACCCAAACCCGACTTTAAGTCCAACGGTTCTAACTGACTATTAAGTACACAGTCCAAAATCCACAGCCGGAAAATCAACGGAAAATGATACCGGTAGTTAACGTTTAATGTAGACCTGCAGAGTCTGGGTCCCGTTGAAAGTAATCCAAGGAAAAAAGTTTATATTTCCAAAAGTAAGGGTGGGAAAATATATATATCCACTATTGTCTGCGTCCACAAACACATCTCACCTTTACTCCACTTTCCGTCAGCCAGCGTTTGCTCCGCTCCTTCTTTTTGATTCGCCCGTGGAAAACATATCAGAATAAGTCTCTAAAATAAATACATTACAAAAATATACAGTTGCAAATACATATTATACATGGTTACACATATTTACAAAGAAAGACGGTACACCGAGAGAGTTTTCAAAGCTTTAATAATAATAATATAACTTTCATCCCAAACCGTGACTGTGACAGGTAGCAACACGCTACTAGCAACACACTCGCTTAACAGTAGACGGGTCTGTTAAGAAAATATACCGTACTTGTTCAATTCACGGTAAACCGTCCGCAGCTTCCTCCTTATCACTGAAACCATCAAAGTCGTCTTCCTCAGTATCGGAAAGAAACTTTGTCATATAGATGTCGTCCCACGCTCCCTATCCCTTATTCCAAAACACGCCGGAAACGCGCTCGCTCCTTCTTTATCGGACTGCTCGATTGCTTTTAGCTTGAAAGCTGCGTCATGTGCCTTCCTTTTTGCAATTTGCATGATGAGGATAAGTTTACGCTAATTTAATTTGTGCACAAGCTAAGAAGTTGCAGTCTTCCTCGACGCATATATTCCAGCGGTCTAAATCTTACCTTTTGTACTCGAGCGCCGCTGGGGGCCGTTAGAAAAATTACATAATCACTGAATAAGCCGCAGGGTTGAAAGTTTGGGAAAAAAGTAGCGGCTTATAGTCCGGAATTTACGGTATGTTAATCTATATTTTCATTCAGTTTTAATCATCAATACAAAGCAGTTATCACTTCAGATTTTTCACTTCACAAAAATATTGTACATTATACAAAATAATATTGCTGAAATATTAATCTGTATTTTCATTCAGTTTGAATCGTCACACTTAATTGGTAATACAAAGCAGTTATCACTTCAGTTCACAATATTGTATATTATACAAAATAATATTGCTGAAATATTAATCTATATATTGATGCAGTTTTAATCATCACAGTTACTTGGTAATACAAAGCAGTTATCATTTAAGATTTTTCAGTTCATATATTCTTCGTGGTTTGCTGTCCCGCCACAGTTGTAATGCCTTCTCAAGGTCCAATCCATTATCATCCTCCTCATAGTGTAACCAGGAATATAATTTAGTCCATTTTGGCAGAAAAGTCCTTTTCTTGCTAGTTTTCTTTTGTTTATTTTCTTTCGTCATTTTCCTTGCCTCGGCGATCTTCCGAAGAATTTCTCTGCCGTTTTTTTGTGCCGGAATTATTGCCGTTGTTATCAATTTCTGCATTATGTTTCGACTTATTACTGACCCTAAAGCATCGACCAATTTTGTGTTGATTTTCACCTAATACTAACTGTTTTTTCAGAGGCATACTTAACCTTCAGCTTCCCTCGACGACAACCACCACAACAATGACGTAATCTCGAAGCAACGAGATCTCGTTTGCCGAGATCGGCGTGCAGACGATAACTCAAACCGCGAGACCAAAATAACAAAGGCGGATCTGCCTGACGAAAAGTTTGGAGTGCGGTAAACCTTTGTTAAAAAAAGTAATCGAGTAATAATGACACGATGCGTCCCCAGCAAAAATGATGCGTCTAGGAGGCAGGGACGCGGGCAAACGAGAACACTGAATGTATGATATTTGACCAGTCGATGCAGTTGTTTCTTTGTTTGTTGATTATTAATCAGGTATCACACCATATTCATTTTCTTACTGAAAGCCTGAACTCGTCATGTATAGAGCACAGGCAGCTAACCAAAGAGGCTTCTGGGAAGCACTTGGCTACAGATCCACCCACCAGTCGCAATTGAATGGCGGTTACACCCAAGCTGAAGGCCTGAGTCTTTGTCAACGATGTTATCCTCATTCCACAAACGGAGGCTTAACAGGTGAACCTGCAACTGACCTTGGGCAGAAGGATTTGCAATGCAGAAATTAAACTGAAAGCTTTTACAATATAGTTGCCCAATCTGGCAAGCTATGGCTCCTCTTTTTTGTAGACCTACGGTTGGATCCATTGTCCACCCTTGTAATTCCATGAGGGAGCAAACCAGACGCTGGTACCACAAGCCAAGCAACTCTCACCTTTCCCACTTCCCGACCAAACATTCAGTATCTCCCAATGGTCAGAACACCCTTGCCACATAGCCCAGTATGCTGTGCCGGGCTAAATGTTGCTGTATTATGTGGTGCAACTGAAAACGAGTGCTAAAAAGCACAAGGAAGAATACTCAGTAGCCTAGATGGTAAGGCGCCCGCTTTGAGACTGGGAGGTTCGGGTTCATTCCTAAGACTTAAAAAGTGGTCGGCGGCGCCCTCTGTTGGCTGCGGCTGCATCGGCTCGCTACAACGGGTCAGGTGCAATCGACATTTCGTTCTGTGTACATTGTTACACAGAATGACAATACAAGGAAATTATTATTATTATTATTAATTACGGGGCCTTAAAGCTACCAAACAGCACTGTCTTCATTCTCCTTTTTTTACCCAGCCTTTCAGGTTTTTGATCATTGGGGGAACACGTAGCAGCAAGATGGCAAAGATGGTGGACAAGCATGTCAGCTCCATCTATATTTGGTCTTATGTTTTATATCAGGGGTCGGGAATACGTGGCTTACAAGCTAGGTGTGCCTATGTCATAAGTATATCTGGCACGAAGATGAAACTCATTATTGTAACACATCTAGGCAGGGAGTGCAATACATTATTTCTACCACTAGCAGCAATTATTCACCCATCCATTCATTATCTGCACCGCTTATCCTCAGTAGGGTCGCGGGGGTGCAGTAGCCCATCCCAGCTAGCTTCGGGCAGTGGGCAGGGGACACCTTTTACTGGTTGCCAAACAGTAGCGGGGCACACAGAGACAAACAACTCACTCGCTCATTTACACAAAGGGACAATTTTAACCGGGGAGAACATGCAAACTCCACACAGGAAGGTTTGATCACATGACCTCCAAACTGTGCCGCGGACGCGCTAACCACTCAGCTGCTGTGCTGCCCGGAATTATTCATTCAAATTATCAATCTATCTTTAAGGCTGGAAAGAAGAAATACGTTTAGGATTTTTTTTCTGTGTCTCCTGGCCAATGAGATACAACATGTCTTCTACCATTTTCTGGATAGATAAGTGTAGAGTCTGCACATGAGGACTTTTAAAATGAATAATTGTAGACCGCAAAGATGTTAAAAATTGGCATCTGTTACACAGAACAGAGGACAAATAATAACTATTCGATTCCCATAGCTGAAGGTAAATACATCCTGTCCTTCTCGTTTGCAGTATTTAGTGACATTTTACTAAAGAACTCTACTCGCACCTTGTTTTGAAGCTATTATTCACGACAAAATGAACCTTAACGATCCTAGTTAACTGCCCAAGGGAGACACATTTTTAGTGGGCTATTTGTTGATTTGTTGACATAGGCTCTAGCATTAGTATTTTATCTTTATTCTCTTCAAAGTCTTCATTACATGTTCACCCTGGAGTGCCATGTCCAATCTCATTGCATAAAAAGTTTCACAGTGTTGATATCAATGAGAATAACGACAATACAGTTCAATTCTATTCTATTCTATTCTATTATATTCTATTCTATTCTATTCTATTCTATTCTATTCTGTTCAGTTGTTCTGTTCTGTTCTATTCTGTTCTATTATATTCTATTCCAGTCTATTATTTCATACATTTGAAAATCGTCAACGTCACTGGGTGAAATAAAATGCATTGAAGAAATGTTTTTGTCTGGAGATCAAGTTTGATGGCTTTGTCTTAATATATATATGGTGTGGCTCTCACCAAAGACAATATGTATATTTTGTTTTTATGGCTCTTTGTGTCAAAAGGGTTCCCTCCCTCTGTTACATAGAATATATACGAATTTCTTGATGTACAGGTATTTGATATGATAGTTCATGTATTTTCTTAAAATGTTTTTTCTTAAAATGTGAAACGAATGGCCCTGCGATTGGCTGGCAACCAGTTCAGGGTGTCCTCTGCCCACTGCCTGGAGATGGCTGGGATGGGCTCCAGCACCCCCGCGACCCTAATGAGGATAAGCGGTACGGCTAATGAGATGAGATGAGGTGAAACGAATGAATAATGCCTAAAATTTGATATGAAAGACATTTTTTTTCAATTTACACAGCATACTTTTATAGGTAAAAATAAATAAAATAAATCATAAAATCCAAAATAATGTTTAAAAGTAGCAGAACTATTATTAAGTTCACATAATTTGCTTATTGTATTTTTATTAGACCTAAAATAATTCTTAAAATACTCAAAATTATCAAAATTGTCCAACACAATCACATTTAATTCTTGTATTTTTATATTATAATTTTTTACCCAAAACAATTATCTGGCAACCAAGCATTAATATTAAACTTGGAAACATGTGGTTTTTTTTTTAACAAATACAGTGGCTTGCGAAACTATTTGGCCCCCTTGAACTTTGTGACCTATTGCCACATTTCAGACTTCAAACATAAATATATAAAACTGTAGTTTCTTGTGAAGAATCGAAAATAAGTGGGACACAATCATGAAGTTGAACACACTTTATTGGATATTTTAAACTTTTTTAACAAATAAAAAAAAACGAAAATGTGGGTGTGCAAAATTATTCAGCCCCTTTACTTTCAGTGCAGCTATTCTGCTGTCCAGAAGTTCAGTGAGTAGCTCTGAATGATTCAATGTTGATCTAAATGACAAACGATGATAAATTGAATCCACCAAAAGTTCATACAGTCACAAAGTTCATGGGGGCCAAATAGATTTGCAAGCCATTGTATCTTGTGTATTTGGATTTTTGTCATTAGTGTTATTGGTTCTGTCTTGTTAACTGCAAAGGTTTTAAAAACAAGCAAATCCATAAATAAAATTTTAAAAATCTGAACAAATAATTAAAAAAGAAGAATTAATTCAATGTATAATCTTTACTATAGAAGTACATCTTTTTCCCTGATGGTTGGAAGTACTAAAATATCACCCTGGGTGTATATCACTAAAATAGCTGAGTTGCTTTAAAAAATTTATGTTTATTTGATAAATGAAGACTCATGAACTAAACATGAACCGGATCCAGTGTAAGATAAACGTATATAAACGTCATTTTCCAATTCAGCGTTGCAAAGAAGCAGTTTCTGGTTAAAACATAACATGCTTTTCTGTCCTACCTCCGCTACCTTTGTTTATTTCGGGCCGCTCGTATAGCCACAGGTCGACAATAAATCAGCGAGATCTAAATAAAACTCCGGTGAACATTTAGACAAATCTATGGGACACCGTAGAAGTTTCCTACGGCGGAGTTGGCCGAGGCCCACCAAATCAGGTCTTAATCAGTCTCCGGTGTTTGATCAGAGTCTCAGACATAAGGGAGGGATGGTTTGGAGCCATGTCTGATTACAACACTGCTTCCTGTTCTGAAGGAACATTTTAAATGAGGGCCAATGGAAATGTACATTTTCAGACTGTTTATGTGAGAGAAATAGTACAGTAGACCCCCTGGCATTCCTACCTCATGATGTTTTCATGTTACAATCTGGAATAAGACGTTATTTGGGGTCCCTCTTTACGACATTTTCCATACCATAAAAAAATCAAAAATTAATTATTTTCCTTGGAAAACAACGTAAAAAATTCAAACTTTATGGTCTCCGTGCGTTTGACTGTAAGTATATCTTTAAGATGACTGTGTGCTATCGGTCGACATCGTATAAGACAGTGCTTCTCAATTATTTTCTGTCACGCACCCTCTCTGAAGAAGAACTCCTCTCGCGCCCCCAAGATCGATCTATTTTTTTTTAATTATCACATAATACTAGTAGGCACAAAACAAAGACAGTTATATATTAATGGTAACACCTCACCTCCGTCCGTGTCAATTATACATCTTTCGGCACATTATTGCTGAATAAAAACTCAAGATTCTCATGAGCGTGAATGGGTTGTAATGTCTTTAGGCGACAGCTTAAATCATTCGGCTTGGTGCTGTCCGCTGCCAACATTTTGAACAAAGCAAGCACACTTTGCTTGTCTCACTTCAAGGTTGCAATGAGGTGCTAGGGAGGAGACTAGTTTTTCTCTTTACCCCGTCCATCTTTGCCTGTCTCTGCATTAGTGGTAAAAAAAAATGTATAGGCTCTCTTGAGGGCATGCTACATATCTACACTAGCGTGGAAACTAAATGTAAGCGAAACACTCTGCCACCGAGAACGCCGCTGCCCCCTAGTTTAGTGGAGGTACAATTCCACTTTATTCTGGAAAGTTAAAAAAAAGTCAAACATGCCCACACACCTCTTGACAGAGCCTCACGCCTCCCCAAGGGGTGCCCACTCCACTATTTGAAAACAACTTATATAAGATTCTGGTCTGGTATTGGTTTAACTGAACTGCCTGAACTGCTTCTGTATTATATTTCTTAGCTTCGGGTCCCTAAACTTGCAGTGGTACTAAAATAAGTAAAAACATGGTAACCACGGAAATAAAGTTTGCGATTGGCAAGGAATGCAAAGAAAGCACACGCATCGTTACCCTCGCTAGGGAATATGATTGTAATAATTGATGATCAGGACAATTATTAAAAAATAGAGGTGAACGAATCAACGAACTTTTCGAAGAGCATGACAATCCTCGCAAGTAAATCAGCCTTTTCCCCACCTCTGCATCCACCTGCTACTCCATCTAACCAGCTTAAGTCATGTCACATAAGGTTATAGTATTTTGTCACTAATGTCCATATAAATATCCAATATTAATGTTTGCATCTAGGATACTGATCTAATTACCATATCTTTCTATCCCTCATCATATAAAAGTTTTACCTAGTGGTTATTCATTATTTTATTATTTTATTTTATTGCAGATCATTTTAATAATGCATGTAATATTATCTTGATGGTGTCTTTTAATTTTCTGGCTTAGGAGTCAGGATCACAACTGGGGCATTTGTGTGGGGGTGAAAAAAAATCCTAGGCATCTTGCACTGTCCAGTTGCACATTAAAAGGAACTTGGAAGACAGATGTATATGAAATACACTTGTATGATTAATAACATTATGGATAAATATACATGTAAAGGAAAAACTAAATCGTCTTTACCATTGGTGGGACACGAATTGAGCTGGTACAATGGAGTTAGTGGGTGGATGCATAGGGTGGAGGAAATGGTGAATTCAAATGAAACCTGATTTTAAAACTTGTCATACCTTTAGAAAATGTTGCTGATTGTCCCGATCGTTATTAGGTTATTGGTTATCGTAAAATCTTTCAGTTTTTTTAATAACATATCTCATCCAATAATGCAGGTCTCCCTGATTTTCTAGCCAAGGAGACAGCATCACAACCAGCGCATTTGTGCGCGTGTAAAAAAAATCCCGGGCGTCTCACTTCACCCGGGTGCCCATTAAAAGCGCCTCAAAAGACGGACGCCCGCGTCTCGCTCTCCCCTGGAAGACAATCAGCTCCGGCGAACAAGTGAGTCTTTGAGGGGACCCGTCAGACGGAGAGCTCCAGGCCCCCAACCCTCAGGGGTTAACCTTTCAGGCTGCCAAGCAAAATACTGCAAGAGGCTCGCAATTATATAGACAGTCAAAGGCCACATGCAATTTTCAGCCCTATTTACACAGTCAGAAGCCCCTTCCGCCCCCTTACCCCCACTCCTGCACAAAATGCCAAGGGTGGGTAGACTTAAGATGGTAGAGACAGATGGCTTTTAACCTCACGAAAAATCCACCATTACGTCGCCGCAATCATACCGAGTTTTTTTTTTTTTTTAGCTTCTGAGTCTGCACGTGGGACAAAATATTGAGAATGAATTTGTAGCCTATTATTAGTAAGAATCCAAATCTCAGGATACCATATCATCACAAAATCAACCTCATCATAAGTATCATAAAAGTATGGGGGGTTAGAAATATATATAAAAAATGTTTTATATATATAAATATATATACTTTCTGGTTACGAAGTACCTAAACAGGAAAACATTGCCTCTAGTTACAAAGGCGTTTCAGGATACAAGTACTTGCTGCTATTAGCAGCTCCCAGAGTTAGTGCAGGAATACAAGTGCAGGAATACCGTTTGGGTTAAAAGCTGCCTAGCAATTCAGTGCGCGTGTGTGCTCCGAGCATGCTCTTTGTGTCACAGTCACAGTTCAGAGTTCAGAGACAAGGAGGAGCAGGGGTTCCAGCAAGATAGCAAGGAGGAATACACTGCCATCATTCAATCAGCTTAAATTAAAGACATTTAAGCAAAAATTCCATGAAGTCTCGGGATTTGTGGGAAGGAATGACCTGGAAAAGGTTTTGATGAGTCGAAATATCGCTCAATAGGACATCTGCCTCGCACTATTACGTTGGATTGGCAAAAGGCTGCAAAAGCAGACGTCATTGGATCAGTTTTTCAAGAATTGTAAGGCAAAAAGTAGTTTGTATTATTTTCTTCATCCTTCGTTATTTTGACATCATGTGCCTCTCGTTTTATGTTTATTGTGTGGTAATCAAATGTGGACACGTATTTGTTTCATGTCCTGTTGTTCTTTTGTCATTTGTTAAAAAAATCATACTGTGATTTGTGGGGCTTGGAACGGATTAGCGCATTTACATTCCAAATGTTTCTCTCTCTCTCTCTCTCTCTCTCTCTCTCTTTATATATATATTCTCTCGGTATGTGGGATTTGTATCCATGCCTACTCATAAATTGAATATTGTTTTCTATAATATTTGTAACAAATAGTTTCATTAGCATTAGCATCATCTAGTTAAAAAAATACAGTTAACAGTAGAGTCGTGTCACGGTTGCCCATCGCCCCAATTGGCCTCGCCCGTTTGGCACCAGCTGCGGCTCGTTGACTGATTGCCTTCTCTTCTATTTAAGCTCAGCACTCTCACTCACCCTTGGTCAGTCTGGCAACAAACCTCTGCACCCGCAAGACGTGTGTTTTGACTCTGTCCGGTATTGATCCCGTCTATCTTGCCCTGTTTGATATCTGACTCCAGTCTCCAGTGTTTGGTATTGATCCCATCAGTCTCGTCCTGTCTGATACCTTGCTACAATCTTCAGTATCGGGTATCATTCCCGTCTGTCTCGTCCTGATTGATATCGGTCTCCAGTCTCCAGTGTCTGGTATCATTCCCGTCTATCTCGTCCTGTCTGATATCTGTCTCCAGTCTCCTGTATCTGATATCAATCCTGTCTGTCCCGTCCTGTCCGGTATCCACCCCATCTGTCCGGTATCTGCTCGTGTAACTGGTTTTGATCTTGTCGTCCTCTGGCTTCCTGTTGTTCCACGCCAGACATCTGTCTTTCTTCTTCCACCCAGCGATCGCCGAATCACTGGCGTTTGTGTTAACGTGCATGCCTGCCTTATTCCCGTAAAATAAAGCTTGTGTGAGAAGCGTTATGCATCTGGGTCCTCCTCCTATTCTGGTTCTAACAGAGTAGACAATGTTTGTATCAATTTGTCGAATTTGCTTTACACACACACAAAAACAACATTTTGGCTTTCGTTGCATTTTTCAAATGCACACAATTTGCCTCCATTCTATGATACATCAACCTCTAATGGAGCGTTTTTATATTTTTCAGAGGCAATGACATTTTGTATAACAATGGTATTGGTTTGTGGAATTGGTATTGATGCCTTCTCGAAACTTATGGAACATCCCTAATTTAAATAGTATCAGCAACACCAAGTTCAAATAGTACAATTAAAAATGAAGTAAATCTGTTTGTTTGACATAGGTGGCCAAATCATGCCTGTGTAAAATTCTGAAATCATTGTTTCGGAAACTTGCTGTTATCAGAAAACTTGGCAGGTTTGTGGCATCTACTTAAAACCATCTTTCTTTTGGGTAGGTTCACCGAGGAACACCTGCTTTCCTGCGTCTGCAAAAAAGTCCATTTTAGTCGATGGTTTCCATAGAAATTGTGACGACTGTCCTAGCAACCCCTAAAATACATTAAGGAGTGCTTTTTTTTCGACACTTTGCTAGAATCACTTTAGGGGAGTGCAGTTTGAAATGAAAATCAACACCCGTGCACACACCGGCTACCTCCAGGTCGGCCAGTGTAGAGTCTCTCTCAAGGGAGCATGAAAAAGTGGAGGGCAGGATGCGAAAGGGGCCCCAACAGCCTGAAACTCACACAGCTGTTTGCCAGGTTGAGAGCCTCTCCAGAGTCTTCCCTGTTTTGGGGGACCGGCTGCCCGGGGGCCAATATGCTCTAATAATAACAACATCAAGCACGAAGGGCCCGGGGTCAGACACCGGGGTGACCCGCCCCATCATTGCATCGGATCCTGGACAGGAGCCAGGACACGGAGACCTGTAAAAGGGGGGCCTAAGGTAGAACACCCGGTCTGGGGGGGTGGTGGTTAGTCATATTATTTCTTATATTTTCTCCTATAGAACATTTAAGTCAGGGATTGCGTCTCAAGTTGAAGTGAAAAGAAGTTTTAGCCTGGTAAGCCACACCCCCCTACCGAAAAGAAAGACAGTGGGTGTGGTAAGGCCTGTCAAATAATGCTATAAAGCATGATAAAAAAAAAATCGAATGCGACTTATACACCAGAGCAATTTACGCATGTTGTTTTCTTATCAAATATATCATGTTTGGCATATGATTTATCATCCGACCAATAGTCAGTGTAACAAGCCATGTTAGGAAATATCGACTTGTTTAAAAAAAATGCAATTGTGTGCTGGAAATTGAATAACTATATTGTACATAAACAGCGTTTATCAGTAACCAGAACACGATCAGGACCCAAACGCATGACATTCTCACACAAGCCTTTTATTTTACGGGAAATTGGGAGTCATGCACGTTAGACAGCGGTCTGGCGTGGAAAGACAGGAAGCCAGAGACTGACGAGATCGATTCCAATTGCCCGAGTTGATATCGGACAGTTGGGGTCGATACCGGACAGGACGGGACAGACAGACAGGATAGATAATGAAACAGGATATTGAAAATTAACCGGACAAACAAGACGGGAACGAAAACTGGAGAGAATAATAAACAGGACAAAAACAGACGGGAACGAAACTGGAAACCGATATTAAACAGGACAAAAATAAACAGGAACAATACCAACAGGACGGGTAATACCAACAGGAAAACAGGGCAGAGTCAGAACCCACGTCTTGCGGGGCAGAGGTTCGATGACGGACTGACAAAGTAAGAGAGAGCGCACTGAGCATAAAAAGACGGAAAGCCAATCTGTTAATGAGCCGCAGCTGGCTTCACAAGGGCGGGGCCAATTGGGCGCCATGGCAACCATGACAGAGTTTTAAAGTTTTTTGTAAAACTTAATTCCAGATAAATTTTATTTATCATAAATACATTTAAAGTATAAAACATGCTTTACATGTTTCTCGAAATTCAAAAGTTCCAATTACAGTAGACCCTCGAAATACAACATTAATCCTTTCTGAAGTGGGATTGTATGGCAGGGGATAAAAACCTATGGTAATTAGCTAATATGTTCCAAATCCCCAGTACCGCAGGTAACATATTAAACATTACTAACCAAATACTATATATACATGCTAAGGAAAAATGGTTTGTATTCATATTTGATGTAACGTAATATGAGCTGGTACAGTGGAGTTAGTGAGTGGATGCAGAGACAACAGATTCAAATTAAAACTGACATGTCATGCACTCTGAAGACTTTGTTGCTTTAATCGCCTTCTTATTTTGAATAATTGTCCCGATCGTTGTTTGGTTACTGCCCTATTCCTTAGCGACGGTAATAATGCAAGTACCTTTTTCATATTCATTAAACGCAAAATTCCTTCCCATAGATAACACCATTGTGCTTCCCTCCTTACCATGACTGCAAGTCTTGGGACTTATTACGAAACACGTTGAAGATTGTTAACCTGAAATTCTGAACTGAACAAAGAGAGAGAAATGGAGCATTGTGGGATAGAGTTTTGCTGATACCATTTCGTTATCTCCGTGATGCCGTGATGCAAACTAATAGCAGACAAGCATCTTATATGAAGTCAACCAATAAGAGACAGGCTTTTTAGAGACGTAGCTCACACCATCCTTAAATCACTAAGGTCATAGGGGCACCATTTCCTGTGGTGTGTCTTGGGCATGTACACCCTGGTGGCGCCAATTCCAGCAAAATTTAAATTTTGTATGTTTTGGGCCATTAAAAATAACATTTTGATATCATATAGTGAGGAAAACTCTCTATTAAAGGCCGTAAAATTCCACATCCGGACGTGAAAACATCGTAAACTAGGGACTTTGTAACCCAGGGATCTATTGTAATCTGATTATTGCTGCATATTAATGTTCTATAATGTGAAAATATTTCAATTAGGGACTCTGCCCAATCAGGGACGTTCCTTGCCATGCACTTCAAGTTTCTCAATGACCCTAAAAACAGGAAATACTTGGCCCTAATTAACACCGAGCATCTGGCCAATGTCATCCTATGTCTGTACGCGTATTTATTCAGTAATCGGGAGAGAAACCGCGTGAGATTTTCACGAGCGTTGGGTTGTGAGTGACACGGATTGTGATATTGCGTGTTTCGTATCCAGATTCTGCTGCGAGGTTTGTATTGACTGAGCGGTCCTTGTTCCATAAAATGAGACGTGTGCCCACCGCAAACGTCATGCGGGCATTACTGGTCTGGTGCGGTTGAAAGAAAAAACACAGTTATGGCTTATTTAGGGATCTTCTCAAAGAGGGGTGAAAAGAAAGCACTGTCCTGGATTATTTATTGAAGGGATTATTCTTTTTTTTTTAATACCGCATTTTTTAGACCAATACCCAGTCTTGAGTAGTGATCGAGATTGATATCAAATACCGATACAATTGATACATAAAATTCCCTTCTCTCTAAAAAAAAACCCATTTGATTTCTAATAGTTCTTTTGAAGCAGTTTATCTCAAACAGTGTGGTGTGAAACATGATAGAGTGTCCTGGATGAAATAATCCATCCATTCATCCATCCATGATCAGCACCAGTCACGGTTGCCATGGCGTCCAATTGGCCCCGCCCTTTGTCCGCCCGTTAACGAACTTCTGCCCCGCAAGACATGGGTTTCGACTCGGTCCTGTCCCTGTTGATATTTCCTGTACGGTATTGTTCCCGTTTGTTTTGTCCTGGTTTGAGATCAGGTAATTGTGTAATTTTGTAACTGTAATCCTGTGCAGTCCTTTGAGACATTTTTGTGATTAAGGGCTATATAAATAAATTTGACTTGACTTGACTTGACTCCTGTTTGATATCGGTTTTCAGTTTAGTTTCCGTCTATTTTTGTCCTGTTTATCTTCGATATCCAAATTCATTATCTATCCTGTCTGTCCTGTCCTGTCCGGTATCGACCCCATCTGTCCGATTTCAACTCAGGCAATTGGAATCGATCTCGTCGGTCTCTGGCTTCCTGTCTTTCCACGCCAGACCGCTGCCTAACGTGCATGACTCCCCATTTCCCGTAAAACAAAAGACTTGTGTGAGAACGTCACACGTTTGTGTCCTGATCCTGTTCTTGTTCTTGACAACACATCCTCAGTAGGGTCGCGGGGGTGCTGGAGCCCATCCGAGCTATCTTCGGGCAGTGGGCAGGGGACACCCTGAACTGGTTGCCAGCCAGTTGCAGGGAACACAGGGCAGACAATTTGCTCACTCATTCACACCTAGGGACAATTTGGACCGGCTAATTCCCCGACCTACGCAAGCACGAGGGAGAACTCCACACAAGGAGGTTCAATCACATGACCTCAGAAATGTGCCGCACACGCGCTAAACTGCGCCGCCGTGCTGCCCATGAAATTACCAAAAGTCAGGATATATAAATTTAAAATCTGGTAATCTGGTCCGCCAGATCAGACATTATTTTCATTCCTCCCCAATGTTCCCTCTAGTTTTCCACGGGTCCGAGCGTTCACACAAAGTCGGTGAGCATCGCTTGAAACAACAGTGAGCAACAGCAACCCCAAGTGTGGCAACTAAATCAATATCAAACATGTCCAAAACTTGACATCAAGTTACATTTCGCTGAGTTTCTGGCAATGCAAAATTATTTTTCACTTTTGAATGAATTGACTAATATATTATTGCAAAGGTTGTATGGCCTACAAACGTCATTTGTTTTTACGATTCTTTCACAAGGTATCCATTTCTTTTTTTCCTGATATCTTTTGTCGCATAATACTAACATTTTTGGGGGCTTATTTAATCTGTTGCAGGATACAGAACTGTATTTAATCACATTTTTTAGTGGAAGTACAATGTTGGCAACAAGATTCACCTGATATAATTGGAAATTATTTGAATGCAACACAAACTTTTTCTTCTTTTTCCGTGTTTTTGTTCTACTTTTAAAAAAAAATCATTTAAAAAAAATCTCAATGTGTTTATTTTTTCCTATTTTTCTTTATTTACTTTTTTCCTTTGTTTCTTTCTTTTCTTTTTTCTGGCTTTTTTTCTGAATTTTTCCTTTTTTTTTCCTTCTGTATCTTTTTTTCTCAGCTTTTCACAAATTTTTCATTTTGGTATTTTTTTCTTTTTTGTTCCATTCCCCCTTCCTTTAAGTCATTTTGTGAATAATTTTACATAATATTTGGTCGTGTTGGGATTAAAGAAGCAAAAACAACCTGAAGAGCCGTTTGGGACACAAAATAGCCGGTTCTTTTTAGTGAGTCGAGCCGAAGAAGCCGGTTCTCGAAAAACTCTACTGACTTTACTCAACTTCGTTCTACTTCGACTTTGACTTCAAAATACCGCATTTAGAACACAGCGTCAGGGGAACCCGTGTATTTTTACCTTCATGCACTGTAACTTTGACTTAATTCGCTTCTTAATTAGCAATTTCGAGCCCTCATTTTTGTGAGCTGGCTAGATTTTCTTGCTTTCAGATCAAACCCCGGCGATCAGAAACGTCATCGATGGCAGCCGCCATCTGCGACCTGACGAGATTACACAGTAGGTTTCCTGTCTCCTCCGACCACGATAGTATCAGTCCGGTTTCTGGTGCCGCTCCCTTTCGGCCTCAGATCGCCCCGATTACGAGTTAATGGTCCGATTTTAATTGCAAAGCACATTCAAGGAATCACGTGCTCCTTTGACGTTGCCACGGCTCATTTAAGAGATTAATGTACGGGGAGGCCCCGACCGTACTGTAAACTTCAGTCCGGACCAAAACAGCGGAACAAGGAAGCCGTTAATGACGTCGAACTAACAGTTCAATGAGTTTTTGTTTTTCAGGAAAAAAAATCTATTTAAAAGTAGCTTTGGCACTTACTCAGACTATTACACGATTTAATGAGCTCTTATTTTGCTGACTTTGTGATATCTGATGTTCCACCAATAGCTTCACAGTGAAAATAAGCTGTGATTTTGTGACTGAGAGCTTTGAAAGTTCTTCAATTCTGCAGGTGCAGTGTGAAATATTAGGATGGTGGGCCAAAAACTGCCCTGTCGTGCTATCTTAACAGGCTCATTAAGACAGAACAGACACTTTGTCTTAAAAGAAAAAAATGAACTATTGAGCCACTGGAGGCAACATCAGTGGTGGTCTCAAACTCAATTTACTGGGGGGCTGCTGGGTAATGTTGGGTCATGAGAACCTTTTTTGAACCAGGGCATGTTTTTTACATTGGAATTTTTTTGCGGCACACAACTAACCAAAAATGTTATAAAAAAGTATGTTTAATTACAATATAATTTATGATACCTGCAGTTTTTACAGCACAGGCACTTGACAATGACATAGTATTTGCAGAAAATGATTCATAAATGTTTTATGAAATTTCTAATTCTAAAAAGTGACTTTGTAGAAGTAAATAGAAGGAGACCAAGAGGAAGGCTGGGCTTGACGTGGATGGATGGTGTTATGAGTGCACTGCAGGAAAGAGGTCTAAATGTAGTGGAAGCTAGAGCTCTTGTTGGTGATAGGAATGAGTGGAGAGGTGTTGTACAAGGATAGTGGGATGTTTAGACGTGTTTTAAGGGATGGGCAGGGCACCTGTATGATGCAGCAGGGGTAAACCAGTGAAAGCTGGCGGGCTCTGCTGTTGAACAGAAGACTGTGTTGTGTCACCGTGACCCGAGTGACATGGCCGCTTTCTTGTGTCCTGTTTCATCTGGAGGGACGAAAGCACGGCCAACTTGGTTGCCGAGGGAGGTGCTTAACTTGTTTGGGTGTTTGGGCATTTGGGTTGGCCATGGTGCAAAAAATGTTGTGTGTGTGTGTTTTTTTTGCCATTTTTTTCCCTTTTTTATTGTCTTTGTTATTGTATGTGTTTGTCTTGCTGTCGGTCTCCCCTCTCGAGGGATATGACCAGGGTAGGTAGGTGGGTAGGTAGGTAGGCAGGTAGGAAACACTTACTTATTAAATACGTTATGATACATTAAAACCAAAAGAACAAACCCTATATACAGGCTCAATACTTTGTTTAGCATTGAAAGTACTATACTTTTCAACGTTTTTTAAAGGATAACTTTTGTACTGTCTTGAGGGATATGACCAGGGTAGATAGATAGATAGATAGATAGATAGATAGATAGATAGATAGATAGATAGATAGATAGATAGATAGATAGATAGATAGATAGATAGATAGATAGATAGATAGATAGATAGATAGATAGATAGATAGATAGACAGACAGACAGACAGACAGACAGACAGACAGACAGACAGACAGACAGACAGACAGACAGACAGACAGACAGACAGACAGACAGACAGACAGACAGACGGACGGACATTGGCCGATCTCTCATGGCACACTAGTGTGTGGCGGCACAGTGGTTGAAAATCCCTGCCATAAGGAAACGTTCCAATAAAGTAATTCCACTGTTCTCAAAATAATAATAGCTAAAGAAAATAACACAGCAATAAAGACCTAAGTCACTAAATATAACTATTGTTACTTTATTAAAAGGAGCAGCGCATAGACTTAATTTACAAGTCAAAGGTGCTGTCCGGAATTGGAAACATTGTTACTCTCTGCTGCCATCTCCTGGTTTAAAGTTACAATCCCAGCCTCAGTAAGCTCATTCCTCAAGAACATGCACACTTCGTCGCACTCAAATGAACAGGCATTTTCTTACTTGCGATTACGAGCATAAAGTCCCTATCCACCCCCCTTCCACGCTTCCAAATGTGTGCTAAATTGCTAAAAGTAAGATAAAAGCAAAATAGGCACAGTGGGGAAAAATGATAAAGGTACTTTAATTAAACTGATTTGGACTTATTTAAAGGTGGTGTCTGTATATTCAAAATACTTCAGTGTAGAGACTGACGCTATCTTCTAGCAGAAATCATCCTTCCAGTTCCTTTTGTTGTGCGTCCAAGTATGTGAAATTCTTATAAGCGCACCGATGAACTCTTCCTTTTATATCTTTTTAGAAGGCATTTGGACTGTATTTGAAACAGTACTTTTTACTTTCACCACTTTCATCCTAGAATAAAAGAAAACGGCCAGCATGCGTGTGAAATCAAACTACACACCCCACTTATGGCACATGTCACGACCAGAACAGAAGTAGGACCCAGATGCGTAACGTTACTCACAAGTTTATTGAAATATAGAGGAAAGGCAGCGCCAGCGATTCGGTGCTCGCTGGACGTGGGTAGCAAGCTGCTCACGGGATCGAAACGTGTTCCGAATGCGGAAGTGGATCTTCCGGAGTGGGAGATCGTAGCGTAGTTGGACAGAAAAACAGGTTGTTAGCCGGGACGGGAGATCAGAACGTGGTCAGGGTCAAAAAACGAGTCGTTAGCAGGGACGGGGGGTCAAAACGTGGTCGGTGTCAAAAAACGGGTCGTAGCAGGAGACAAATGGGGAAATCAGGAACGGACGAGAGGAAAACGGGTGCCAAAACGGGACCGCCGGGAATCAGAGTAAAAAATGCTTGCCTTGTGAAAACAGAGGTTCGCTGACGGACTGACAACAGGTGAGTGAAAGGACTGAGCTTAAGTAGGACGGGGAACCAATCAGGTAACCAGCAGCAGCTGGCGCCGAGAGCGGACACAGGTGAGTCTAATTAGTAATCATGACAGCACATACTTAACAGAGAAAGTATTTTATGCTTAACTCTTTAAGGACAGCTCAAACGACGCACACCTCATTTAAGGTAAAGGAGTGTTTTTTTTTCCTATGGTACGGTTTTTATACAGTATTGCTTTCTTACTCTGCCAATCACATGACATAAGTTTATTTATTATCAAATTCGACTGTGCTTCATCAGACAAGAACTCACTGACACTGCTTACTTTGTTTTGGCTGCGCTTGTCAGAAAATCAAACATTATCTTAAAGAGGGACCGATTAACAGTGAAAGGGGACCAGGTCAGTACTTTGCAGGCCATGGGGAATGCGGGTAACACAAAAGAAGAAGGAACATGATAAGTGAAGCAACGCCAGAAGGGAATAGAGGCGGGTGAATGGTCGCTAGGCAAATTCCATCTCGGGAATTTGGCAGTTGAAATGCCGCTGCTCCACACAAGTATCAGATTTAGCGGGCCCGTCACTGCAACCAGGCTCAAGTCCAAAGTTCTGACTGCGAGGAGATGCCGGAGGCGCCACAAGGCCGAAATACCACAGGTGAAACCAAATATTAGAGTCTAGCTCATTTCAGTCATTCTATTGCATCTGCCCACCCAATTTTAAAGAAATGCTGTAATATTTGACTCCTAGATATCATCATATTGTGTAGTGCAACCAAATCCAAGTGCTACAAAGCACAAAGAATAATACAAACCACGGAGACTTAAAGTGAGCAAACCGCACAATTTTTCTTATTTGTTTTTGCCCAGGCTTTGACAAGGTTTTTGGGTGTTCCCGTAACAGCAAGATTGAGGAAAATTATGTCAGCTGCCTTTGGGTGAGCCTTATGTTATGTAATAAGAAAACAGATTTCTAAACCTACAAGTGTTTTTAAAAAGGTACATTTTTACGATAGTCCGTGAATTTTTACTCATATCAATACTGTTATTTTAATGAATTAAGTTTAACTGCCAGGGTCATAAGTGAACCATTTCCTGTAGTGTGTCTTGGGCAAGTACTGCCTGGTGGCACCCATTCCTCTCCAGGCCGTTTTTTTGTGTGTAGGGGTTTGCTCCCCAACATGAAACTTCTGGTTTCCATGGTTACTAGTATCAGGAAAAACCCTCCTGATCTGATTCAGATACAGCACTTTCATCATCTGGTCGCTATTGATTTTTAGTATACACTACATTCCGCTCTGCCGGATCTCTGCAATGACAGGCAGAGGCGTTTGTGTAACAATACAGATATTACATCTTAAATGACTGGGGGATGTCATGAACCAGGACAGGATCAGGAACCAAACGTGTGACGTTACTCACACAAGCCTTTTATTTTACGGGAAATAGGCAGTCATGTATGTTAAACAGCAGTCTGGCGTGGATTGATAGGAAACCAGATGCTGACTAGATCGATACCAATTGCCCGAGTTGATATTGGACAGATGGTGTCGATACTGGACAGGGTGGGACAGACAGGATAGATAATGAAACAGGACATCGAAAATCAACAGGACAAACTAGACGGGACCGAAAGCTGGAGATAATAATAAACAGGACAAAAATAGACAGAAACAAAACTGGAAACCGAAATTAAACAGGACAAAATAAACGGGAACAATACCAGACAGGAAATACCAACAGGAACAGGACCGAGTCGAAACCCACGTCTTGCGGGGCAGAAGTTCGTTGATGGACTGACAAAAGGAGAGTGACAGGACTGGGTTTAAATAGCAGGGAAGCCAATCTGTCAACGAGCCGCAGCTGGTGCCACACGGGCGGGCCTATTTGAGCGCCATGGCAACCATGACAGGGGAAAACTATTTTGTTCCAAAATTTTAAGTATTATATTGTACAATATGAATTGCACCATTTGAGGTTTTCATCTTTTTGAGGAAAATGAACTTTGAGGTGATGACATTACGTCTTTTGCTTTTGTGATTTATTAAAGGCACATTTACATGTCTTTTATTTATCTTACCTGCGTATACTATATTATTTTATATCTTTATTCTTATACTAAAATCTTTTATGACATGTTTATCCTGGAGTATGACAGTATATTTCTTGGTAAACACCAGAAGGCCCTAAATAATACACAATATCCCTTAAAGTATCACTGAAAAAAAACATACTTTCAACTAAAATCAACTGGAGGAACCTGGATACAGCATTAATGATGTTACCTGGGGTCACAGAGTGTTTCACCTATTTCAAACATGATACATTCTCACAAAGCCAACCCAGCTGGGGTTGAACAGACTCAAACTTGTGTCCAGGTAGCGCTACCTCACCCATGGTTCACCTATCCTTAAACATTGGACACCTTGAGGCAACCTTCTTAATGGCCCTTTGCTTACTGGCCCCTGTGATGCCCATGATGTTGTAAGCCCTGCAGAGACCGGCCAGCGAACTCTCTGCATCCCACCTCGCTAGACTCGCACTGTGCTTTCCACCCGTTGCACCGGCACTCTTCCACTAGCTCAGCATATTTGGTACTCTTCCTCTCATCAGCCTCCTCGATACGGTCCTCCCATGGTACAGTGAGTTCCAGGAGAACAATCTGCTTGGAGGCCTCGGAGTTTGGCGGCAATTCAGGCCACAGTGTTGTGGTGAAGAACAATTCTAAGAATTTCAGTTGCTTACCAAGATCCATTTTAATCTCTAAGTCTTATGTGTTGCTGGTAAGCCAGGCGAGGTAGCTCTGGCAGATGATGGCGGCTTTTCCTCAGCCCGGACGAATAAGTACAAAATGAGCAAAGTAATCTACCATCGGATAAAACAATTCAGATTTTTTTTTTTCCAAAGTAAATGTTCCAAATTTTGGCGAATAAAATTTCACTTGAAAATAATGAGAAAAAGTAGACTTGAATGGGGCAAATCTTTAGGTATATTTTTATTAAATGATTGGTTAATGTTGCTTCTAAAATAAAATAAGAAAATTCCTTGTTAAAATACACAAAATTATTTTATGGAGCAGATGATGGATCATTTTGCTCATTTTAGGAAATATTTCCTAAAAAGATTAGAAAAAAATACCCAAAATGAGCAAAAATTCTACTATCTGCCAAACAAATTTTCTGTTCGAGTCTGAATGTTTTTATTTTCCCATTAGAACTAATTAAAATTGATTCCCCTCCCCCAAAAATAATTAAAATGAGCAAAACATTATAGGTATGATTTTTGGCATTTCAGTATTTGTTGTTTCCTTAATAAAATAAAATTAAAAAAAAAAAATCAACATTAGTACAAGACAGGGCGGCACAGCGTGCGTAGCACAGTTCTGAGGTCATGGGTTCAAATCCAGCTACCGACCTTCCTGTGCGGAGTTTACATGTTCTCCCCGTGCCTGCGTTGGTTTCCTCCCACATTCCAAAAACATGCATGTCAGGTTTATTGGCCGGTCTAAATTGTCCCCAGGTGTGAATGTGCGAGGAAGTTGTTTGTCTTTGTGTGCCCTGCGAAAGGCTGGCAACCAGTTTTGGGTGTCCAGCACCCCCGCAACCCTAATGAAGATAAGAGGTGCAGATAATTTTAGGAAATATTTTACAAGATAAGAACAAAATACCCAAAACGGGCAACATATACCATCAGCTAAGATAATTGTGCTTATTTTGAGTGACATTCTTATTTTCCTCAATGTTAAAATTCATATTTAAAAAGGAAACCAAACTTCACATTCATAAGGTTATTCTCTGTCGCTAATGTAAGGAATTTGTTTCTTTGCAGTGTGAAGATCTGTAGCCAAGCTTTGCGCATTTCACACGGCCACCAACAAATGGGAACTAGTGAGATGAGGCCTCTTGTGTGCATGAGTGGGTTCAATCAAGCTGCATTACAGATGTGAAGAGTTCCAAGGTTTTGTCTTATTACAAGTGGAAAGAGCGGAGAAAAAAAAAAAAGAAAATTGACCCATCGGTCCTGGTTTAGTGACAATGTGGTAAAGTATCATAAAGTATGATGGGTATTTACAGTTGATCCACAGCAGCCGTATTGTTACTGGGACGCAAAGGTTTTCAATTGAACGCCATAATAATCATTAGCACATGGTGCCACTCAACCACAGTGGCAATTAGAAGTTGCATTAGGCAGAAGAGGGTTCTTCAACAAAGTGACATTTCTAGCAGGGGGTACATTATGTGTGGAGAAAAAATATGCTGGAAAATGCATTCATCAAGCTACATGAACAACGTGCGGCCAGTATGACTTGCTTGAGTGCAGATGAAGTTAAAATACAGCACGCCTAGTAAAAATGACTTTTTAAAACAGATTAATCCTATTGTTCAACTCACTGGTTAAAGCATAGGTGAGCAGACCCCGACAGCCTTATTAATCCCGCCCGCTGAACAAAAATAGCAAAACATCTCGGCATTAAACATAATAGTAACTGTAGTACTATTGATAAAAACTGTTTTTGTGCCAGCTTTGTACTAATTATCCCTTTATGTTTACAAACAAATCCTATTAAGAAACAAAATACAACATTCCCAAAAAATATTCAATTGTAACGCTTAAAAACCTAAAAATTCAACTTTATCATTTTGCTTTAATTCTTAAAAAAATACTATAATACTCTTATTGAAATACACAAATATGACTACAGAAATTCTACAGAATTACTCACACTACTGCAGGAATACTACATGCATACAACTACAAAAGTACACCTACAACAATACTACAGAAACACTCCTGCAGTAATAAGTCATAAATACTACAAAACTAAATATCAAAAAGTACTTTTGAGTATCCACTACCCAATGCCCCTAGTTGACTTGTTTACCTAACTGCCCATTTTGCACATCTGGTTAGCTGCTCCTCTTGCACTCTTTGCACTACTGTATATTATACATAGCTATAAATTATTTAGCATATTATCAGTACTTCAATACTCTAACTCAGTACATTTATTTATATCTGTACACTCAAGAAAACTCTGCGGGTCAGATGCATCGACATTTCGTTCTGTATACACGTGTACAAGAATGACAATAAAGTATATCTGAATCTGGTAAAGCCAGGGGTGGCGAACAAGTTTGACACAAAGAGCCGAATTTTTTAACTGAGAGTCAAAGAGCCACACCACACACTGACCTACCATGACAGACACAAACACACACAATTAAAAACATATTATTTCCCATAACACACTCCTCTCCTTACAATACAAGTATTGTTCTTGTGTTGATTTCAAGGAAAGTGTCCGCTAGGGTGGTCCTTAATGGGGGTCGAAATTTTTTTTTTTGAAATATTGGGCTCTGACCCCCCGCATATGTTCTTATATCGATAAAAACACACTGTGTGCAATTTTGAACAATTTGGATAATATTTAGAGGTAGCTCAACGACTTTGAAATTTCCCAAAATGGTAAAATTTTGGCAATTTTCGAGAAAAAACGGAAATCTTAACCCTATGTGTACGGCGTTTTAGAACATCCAATTTCAGTCCATTGCTTATAATTGTAATACAAGAAAAGTTACAAGTAACTTTGTACACTAGGTCTGATATAATGTGCGAAAAATCCTTATTTTTCATACCAAAATTTCAGAGGCCTTGAGCGACCTCTAAATATCCTTTGATTTTGATGAAACTTTGCCTAATTACGTTTTGTATATATTGGAACATATTCAAGGGGTCAGAGCATGAAATTTTAAAAGTCGAAAAATAAGGACCACCCTAGTGTCCACCTTCATTACACACAAAAAACCTAAACACGAAACAAGGCAAAAAGCCACGGTATATAGAAAATAAGATGAGGCAAAGAGCCGCGAGTTCGCCACCCCTGGTATTAGCGGATCAAAAAATAATGGATGGAGTGTCTTTTAGCTTAAATTCTGAAAATAAAAAAATACTATAGAAATACTACTGCACTAATACTACCATTATTAAAGTACAGATATACTACAAAAATACTTCCGAAATATTTCGTAGTATTGTTTTCAGTTGCACTACACAATATAGCGAGATCTAGTAGTCAAATATTACACACTGTACCTTTAAATTATGAGCCTGCAAACAATCCACATGTAATTCCCTTTATTTCAGTTCAAGAGAAAATTTGACCAGGAATGGCAAATCCAGCCATGAATCACTCAGCACCTGTCTTCACAAGGCGTAAGTGAAACTTGGTAGAAAGAAAAGTGAAAATGGAATCAATAACAAACAACATTTTTATTAGAAGTGCTGCAAAACAGTGGGACAATGGGAAATGTTCAAGGATCTACAAACACGACCAAGTCTTGCAATTATGGGAAAACTGCTACCGAGTTGCACTAATCCTCCAGCGTGCCAACACAAGCCGGGGGAACAAAACAGCTTCTGCTTGCTTTCCTGCAACCCCGCTTCTGTAAAAGCACTCTGCAAATAAATCGCTGATTGCATTGTGCTTCTTTGTCTCTGTTTGCAGTGAGAGTTCATGAGGGTTTTGTACACACGTAGCTCCAGGCGAGTGCGGTCTTGGACTAATCAGGCCTGTGACGCCAGCCTCTCGATAATTCTGCGGTAGTCTTCCAGAACCACCTGGTAACTCTTCTCCAGCTCCTCGTGCTGCATCTGAGTGTCCATCTGACCCAATTGGGATGCCACCTCCTCCAGCTTTAGGCACTTGGTCATCTTCGTTACCTCCCTCTGATTCTTCTGCTCGGCATCGACGTCAATGGCCATGTCAGGGGAGAGAGACATTTTTTTTAGACATTTAGAAAACAGTGATCTTAGGTAAAACATAACTAAATGAAAGTGGTGCCACTTTTTTTCTCAAACCACTAATCTCAACAGACGCGAGCGCACCTACTTGAGTGTTTCTCACTTTCATTTTCAGGATAAAACCATCGAGGACTTTAGCGCCAGGCGCAACATGTCTACAACAGGGGTGGGCAAGTGAAAGCCCGTCCAGCCATTTATCCATGCCCACCAAACCCAAGTGTTCAAAATATAACGGTTTTATATACTGCAATCCTTCATTTATGATGATTAACAGTGACCAGAAACCCCGCCGATACGCAAACATCCACGAAAAAGCCCCTACCACCCATTTTTCTACTGGATGACGGCCGTACATGCGCTGTTTATTATAAGTGAATTCGGAAAAAGGGGCCACCACCAGACACACATTTGCTCTCTCGGCAATAGTCGACTAAATTGAATTGTCATCAATGTCATTGATAACAATGTGGTGAACCACTGTACAAAAAGACTAGACATGGCACTACAGGTTTAACATGTAATAAAAACTTCGAAGAGAAAAACAAGATAAAAGACTGTCAAGATAAATATGCATGTATTTACAACGCAGTGCTAAGAGATTGACCTAGCTTCTAATGAAAATAGTGCATCTTAAGAATAGTGTAATGAAAAGTAGTGCAACTCAGGGAATAATGGATCCCAGACAAAACAATGCAGTTCATGGACCCGAACAGAAAAGAAACGAATATGCTCTGCCAGGCCCTGCTCTCAGCAATAGCTAACAGAGGATAATGGATCACTGCCACAACCGTGCATTTTAAGCGGGGCCAACTCCTGACAAAAAGGGTATTCTGCCTGTCCCCGCTTGTAGCAATGTGTTATTGGTGATAATGGAGAGCAGCGGCTTAAGTGCAGTTCAATTTAGGCGGAAATAGTGAGGGAAAAAAAAAAAGATGCAAAAAGCCCTACAAAAATGCTGTCGGTCCTCGCTTACAGCAACATGTATCGAGAATAATTGATCGTGGAATATTTTTTTATCCGCGACACACTGAGGCCGCAAAGTACAAAACTTGAAGTAGCGAAGGATTACAGCAGAACGCTGAAACAAAAAAAGTACAACTATGTTTATAACTTCTTGCAGTTTGTGTCACCCTTGTCCCTAGTGTCCATTTGTGCCCCCATTAAAAAAAAAACATTTTTCATAAAGCATTCACGTTTACTACACTCACAGCCAACATTTAAATAATGTAAACGTCACGTCTCGATTTTCTATGTACTTGCTATTTTCTTCATCATGAATTTAATTTATTTATACATTATATTTTATGCAAAACAGTTCTGTGCTTCTGCCATTGAATTTTCGCATCCGATTTTGAGTAAAAAAGGACAATAATCCATCACGTTGCTTTAATTCTGATTATTCAAATCAATTTGATGAAATGGTTAGTTTAAAAACAAAAATAAAATGATGTATAAAATGAGAAAATGTTGACAGGCCTTTTATAATCTTTTTTCCTTATGTATGGCTGAAGAATCAGATCGAGACAGTAACAACAGATCACAATACAGAAGAAATGGCGTGAGTCTTGACCCACCCCAAATATTTATTCCTGCCTCGTTACGCTTTGAAAGTTCACAAGAGTGCCATCGTATTCATAACTTGCATGAATCTGACCAAGAAAATTGTCCCTCTGAAATTGAGGAAATCTACAAACACTACAACACAGCCAAGCATTTTATCGGATACGAAATCTAAAACGTGACATTGATGAGAGTTCTAAATGGAAAAAATGCCCCACAACACTCCAGGAGCTAGTAGTTGTTGTGAGTAAATGTGCTTTCAATCCTTAACGGGTTAAACAAGGTACTAGAAACAAAACGATGATTACACAAATCAAATTATAAGATGCACACTACCTTGGCTACAGACAAAATGATAGGTTATTGATGAATGACAATTTGAAACAGCAATGACATCCAAATTACACGAGTTAAGACGAGGGTCTCAAGAGGAATGTGAAAAGAAGATTTTAGAACGGAGCTATAATCTTCTCACGTGGCGGCATTCAACATTCTGGCTAACAACAAGCAAAACTCCTCAGGGTAGGAGAAATAAATAGGCAGCATCTGGCCACCAGATCCCTCTTTACCAATTCACCCTGTGGGACCCTTTACGTGCCCGACTTTGCATCGTGGAGGCGTGGTTTCTGTGCCAAAAACAGGATGTAGGAGGTTATGTCAGGGCAAGCGGCTTGACTCCAAGATTTCATAACGCCTACCACCTCAGCTGAAAACTTTCTAAGAAAAATGACCTATGTATAGTATAAAGAGAAAAACAGGGGGTGGGGGATGTTAGACAATTACCTCTGCCTATGCACTTTAATTGTTACCCATATCCATTTTGATATTTTAATTGTTTTGGTGTAATGCATTTAGTCTGTGTTTTGGTGACCTTGACTGTCATTAAAAGCGCCTTTAAATTCAATGAATTATTAATGTTGGTTGTGCTGTGACACTGCTGAGAAAATATCTACTATTAGCAGAACATTTTTCAACGTTTGTGTATTTTATTATAATTATGGCTTTGATTTGCTAAATTTTAAAAATTTTAACCTGTTGTTCTAATACAAGAACGGTTTGTGGATCCCTCAACCTAAAGGGTTATAGGGTCATCACTTCCTGTGGTGTCTTGGGCAAGTACAGCCTGGCAGAGCCCATCTCTCTCTGGGTAGTTTTTTTGGGTGGGGGTTTGCTTCCCCCCCCATGTAAAAATTGTAGCATTGGTTTCCATGGTTACCAGTAGCAGGAGAAGCTTCCTGATCTAACCCAGATACAGCACCTTCATCATCTGGCCGATGTTTTTTTGGTGTAAAGCGTCATCCCGCTCTTTGGAGATGAGGCAGACCTTGACAGAGAGGGGCAGTGGCGTGTGACAATTAATACTTAAAATGAGCAAAGAATTACCAGACAGTAGAACACACTGTAAACTAAGAAAATTACAATTGTAATAAGCAAATTTATGTACAAGGTTTTATCTTTATTTGACATATTTGATTATTTCTTGCAGTGTAATCTTTAACAGCTTAATAAAAAAAAATAAGTTGTTAACTGTATCAGTATTGTCACATGCCACTGCCGGGGTCCACAACAATTATAATAATGAGTAAAACGGTGCTAGGGCAGTTTTTTTAAATTTGTGAAATTATACAATTATTCGCCCAGTAAGACAAATATCTGAAATTAGTGAAATAATTGGCTAACTGAGATAAGATCATTTTCCAAGTACTATTTTTTGCTCCTTTTTTAAGAACTAGATGAATAAGTTAAGCTTCAACTTTTCAACATTTATCCTGAGCTAACACCCTCTTTCCCAGAGCTGTAAGCTTAATGAATTGTTCTCATTAAACCATGTTTTATTTTTTTACCCTGTATGGTCCAAATAGCCTCTTCTTCACTGCCAAGCGGTACGCTTTTGATTTCTCTTCATCGCTCATGTCCGTCACCCTCAGTCGCAGGATCTCGTACACTCGTCGTGCATGTTTCTGTAGAACAAATAGAATCGCATCCATTTAATCTTTCGATTAAAGACAAAAACCCACCTAAAAAAAACAAAGCAAAAAGATGGCGAGCAATCATAAGTCTCTTCTAATTGTTATTCTAATATTGTGCAGCTTTAATTGGATAACATTTCTCAACATTGAACAGCATGCGGAAATAACCAAAGAATTATTGACAGAACACCTTGTTGATTTTCAGTTTGGCCTGCACCTCCTGGACCATTTCCGCTGACAGGCCCGAATGCAGTTTTTCCTCAGCGAAGGATGGCAGGCCTTGACAAAGCTTGACCAAAACAAAGTCCCTCAGCTTCACGTAGCTCTCTGAAGGATCTTCGGCTAAAAAAAATTACAGCAGGGAAATGATAATAAAAAACCAAGGAGAACACACAGGTCATAATTTTGCAAAGGAAAAATGGGTTCTTGGGTTCTCCAGGGTCAAAAGGGGATGCGAGAAAACCCTTTTACCCCCCCAACCATAACCCGCTAAAATTCTTCTGGACAGATACCTTATTGTTTTTTTAGAAACACTGCTCTCCAGTGCCTACGACTTTTGCAGAAAATATATTGTAATGGGGAACATTAAAGGTTGGATTCTTATTAACAAGTAGTGTCAGTATATTTAAGTGGCTAACTATGGGGTCTTCTTTTCCGAGACATCATATTTGGCTGTTATCGGTTCCATAACTACCGGCCGGATAATCGTCTTGCATCCCTATAAAACTCTCTCCTTGATTTACAGAGCATGATGTCTTTTCATCTACCGCATTCTGTGACACTTTTCAATTTCCAACCAAGGATGCTGCTTTTGTGGCACGGTTTATTTCCTTGGAATAAAGTCAACAACTTAGATGGAGTACATTTCAATAATGCCTCAGCGGGACACTTTTCAAGGCAGCAAACAATATTAAATTTCCCTGCATGATCCAGTCGCAGCACTGAAAAATCAATTCAAGCAATTGTGACAAAAATGCAGAACAGTCTTTGTCAAAGCAACGAGAAAAGTATTACTCCTATAATTTCATTTTATTTCATGTATCAGTGCTTTTCAACGGCGGGTTATTCAATGAATAGTTCCTACATTAATGTACACGTGGAACCGGGACTAATGTACTTTTTTGGGGAGCATTTTAATCATATGAAGAGGACCCTATTCCCCACATTGGAGCCTTACAGAGCAAACTGCTGCACTGATGATGCAAGGGCGCTACAGGTCCCTAACAGGCTCCAAAACAGTTTCCTGCCCAAGGCTATCACCACCCTGAACAAGTGCGCAAGACTGAAAAATACATATCTTGCCAGCTGTATTAAAAAATGGGTATTCATATCATACTTATACTTATTTGGGGATGTTTCTTTTCAAAACCTTTTTTTTTTACAAGGCACTATTTTTGTATTGTACTTTTATTATGTAAGACAATAACACTTTAAACTTAGACCAGTCTCCAAGCAATACGTTGTAAATATTTTTGCCTATTTATCCTGAAATTATTTTACCTATTATTTCTCTTTTAAGTCTTAATGATGTGTTTATGTTGTTTATCCTCAAGTGCCATGTCTAGTCAAGCTGTAAAAAATGTTTGCTACGCTGTTATCATTGACAACAAAGATGGTTCTATTCTATTCACCCAAAAAGTAAATAGGTGAATGAGTTCATGACTGCCAGAACCTAAACTGAATAGACTAAAATATTTTTTAGATACCAATGTGGTTAGAATCTCCCAACTCTATGTAAAATTTAACAATGTGGCCAGTGTGTTTTTAAAATCTCACCTGTGATATCTTGCACTTTCGGGATGCTCGAATAAAATCTGTGCACTGCCTCTAAGAGTTGAGCTCCGTGACCTTCTCCTTGGAACGGAGGCAGTATCAACATTTGACTGTTTGACCAAAGCACACAAAAAAAACATGGATAAACAATTTGTTAAGTAATATTAAAACATGATTTTTTCCACCACTTCTTTTCTGCTATTTAAGTAGTTGCACAGCAGGAATCTTCGATCCATCAGCTCGATTAATTCAGTCACATCAAATGCTTATTTATAAAGTTGTTTTCAGACACAAATCATCCTTGTTTCATGATGAAACCAATAATTGGCGAGCTAAGCCAGTAATTTCCCTAGTTCTTTAGGAAGAGGATAAAGAAATGTGCAATTTTCCTCTTCCCTTAAACATACAAAAGAATGGGACAGCCCGTGCTGCCGGGGCAATTACCTTACACGTGGCCGGGTTTTGTCTGGATACGCGTAGTAATTATAAACTGTCATGTAGCCGATGGTCGCGTAGAGGGTTTCCCCGTCTTTATTGTATTTTTCAAAGCTGCAGAGACGACACAAAGGCAGACAGGTCAATTACAAGCACACTTTCATGCAGTGTTCATTTTACCCTCCATGGCCCCCCCTCCCTCAATTTCACAACGTCAGCAAGTTAGAGCAGCCAGGCCACATTGGTACACCTGCTGCAATCTGAATACATTAAGCACTTAATTGGAGTACTGCAACTTAGTCCGAAAGAAAGGACTCAAAAAGGGACTGAGCTCCTCAAAAATCACTTCAGTATTTTTGGCCATTGTCGGTATTAATAGGTGCCATGGTAAAGGAAACACTGGCAGAGGCTCTTTTTACTGTTAAGACACTGTTCGGTGTTTCAAAAGACAACAGCATTCAATTCTTTCCTGAAAAAATTCAAAAGGGCCTTTTTTTGCACAATAGAAGCCCTTTCCTGATCAACAAATCTCTAAGGGGGGAGGCGTATAATCAAACTGGCCGGGTAATTGGCCACAAGCGTCTCAAAAGGGGGCTTTGTTTTTCAATGACACAATATAGACTTTAGGACACTTTAGAAAGGGAGGAGGGGGAGGGACGTCAATTAAATAGATCACGCACACAAGAAAGAAGTCCCAACGATCGTCGTCAGGGTCAATGAAACTGGCCGTCTCTATGAACCACATGAGGAAGGTCTGCAGGCGCTCGTGGTACTCTCGGAATCCCGGGCAGCTCAAGTCGGCCTGCGGCAGGCATGATTGGGAAAACAATAGAGACTACAGTTAGGTAACCCATTCTAATGATTGATAAAGATAAATATAAATAAGACAGTTTGGCACCTTGTGAATTTGATAAGTGAGCTCTCCAGCTTCCTCGTTGTGGACAGTGTACGTGTGCAACAGAGTACCAAAGGGCCGGAAATTCGCTTCCTTCTCCAAGAGTGTAATGAAGTCGTCAGTGTTGCAAGTGAACCCGGCGGGAACAATTTCCCGGATCTTCCCATCGATATCGTCGGCCTGTAATGGGAATTCACAAGATGATATGGAGATGAATTAAAAAAAAAATACCCCAAATGATTGCTGAGTAATCTCTTTGTTTGGCTGGGCAATTAATTACATTGATTAATTTGTCAATTCGAAAACTGTTAAATCGTGAAATCGGTAGGAGTTAGGAATTGATTTTAATTGCTCTAAGCTGATGTTGATTATTTTAATTTTGCAAAAGAAAAAGAATACATGTCTATTAATATGCTTAAATTGTCTGTCTACATGTGTTGCTGCACTGTAAACCTTTTATTCAAGGTAGAGGTAAGATCTCGGTTCGGCATAAAATGTCAATTATTAAGCCGGGCTGGGCTTCTCTCTTACTGTTTTTTTCTCTGTGGAGAATCTGTTCAGCATGTACGCTGTTCAGCGCAACTGCAACTTACTTTTACTCAAGTAATTATTTGGATGACTTTTTACCTCCACTTAAGAAATATTATTTTGAAGTAACATACTTTTACTCGAGTAACACACTTTGGCACCGAAGTGTGTTTGATTTAAGGGACCGAAATCGAAGTAAACCCGAAGCAGCACCGCGCGCATTTCAGTCAAAGTGCGCAATTCGACCAGGTAATAATAAATTATTAATGTCCCAAAAATAGTTCCAGAAATGTGTAACTAAAATATGCACCAATAAAAAAAACTAATATCTCTATGTTAGGTCATAATACCTCAAAGATACCCTGTCCTCCAGTTAAAGGGCAAAAAAACATTCGTCATTCAGACAATTCAGAAACAAAGTTTCAACAAAAGTCTCAAATAGGTGGTACAAATAAAAACACAAATCTTAAGTGTGTGTGCTGATGAAAAGAGAACCATTAGGCAATTAAAACTGTCAGCTGAGCAGAGGCCACGGCAGACCCCCCTGCCCAAAATGAAAAGACCACTTAAATCCCTACATTTACTCTTCAAGTTAAACCATGAATATGTGATGAACTCACCACAATAACGCTTTTCTGCCACTCACCAGGAAATTAAACCTGATGAATTGATCTCTACTTAATAAACCTTTGGCCGCACACAATAGAGGCCTCTCCTCTAATCCCACCAAGTGAACCCAATCAAACCAATTGGGCACCGCGTTTTCAAAGGGGCCCTACGGACAAAGGCCCGCAACCCCTTGGAGGTTTTTTTGGCTGGTTAGTTCAGCTGTAATGTTTGCATTGTATCCATTTCCATAAGGATTGACGTGAGAACACTTTGCTAAGCAGGCTTTTCACACCATTTACATGCACAACGGGCATTATGATGCTGCCGAGACCCTCACTGCTCAGCATTGAAAACAGGGAAATGAAGAAGGTCGGTGTAAAATGCACTACAAAAGGCTAATACAAAATACTACTGATTCCACCCCCTTTCCCTTTTTCCAGACATCAGCTAATATCAAACTGGAGGTAATGCACCTGCAGTTGAATGCCACTCCAAGGGTGCAATTGTTCTGACGCGCTTGGAAGAAGCAAGAAGCATGCTTAAAAGGCCTTGGACAAACAAGCCTTTTTGTTCTAGCCACTCTTGCACATAGTGGACGCTAAATTGCGCAGCCTTGCAGAAAAGAAACCTTGGTTTGACATGAATGTAACTCAACAAAGTAGCTTTGGGACACTGTTCATGCATTTGATTCCAAAACAAATAAGCACAAAGAGGAGATAAATAATCTAATTTGTGGTGTGTGTATGATTAACCTTCTTTGAAGGTTTACACCAACGGTTTTATTCTTTAAGCATACCCTTCATTTTTTAAATTCACATTAGGGATGCACTAAATCTTCGGCACCAAACATTTTTGCTTCCAAAAATGACCAAACGAGCATTTTTACGCCAAAATAAAAATAAACCCAAAAAATGCTTCAGAAGAAAAGAAGTTGTGATGACATCACTTCTAAGGTAAGGTGAGCCTTGGGAAGCTAGCTTTCATTGAGGGCTAGTTTGAGCACAGCTGCTATTTTCTTCATATGGCACATTAAAAAGAAGAAGATGGAGGAAGTTTTTACCAACAAGATATTTTCGCAAACGTTTGTGTGTCATTCTGCTTCCGGGGTGTTGTTAGCCACTACAGAGCTAACTTAGAGCAGTTGAGCCGCTTAATTTGTAAACACTTTTTGTGTGTGACATTCAGTATGTTCGTCCCCGAAGTCAATTGGCTGATGCAAACCTAGTTACGACGGGAGTTTATTTTCTATTAATATTTTACTTTAGCGAATGTGCAAGTGAGACTAGTGTGATCTTGCAAAACAATATGGCTGTAACATATGTATGATCGCCACGATAATGTGTGGCTAACGACGACCTCAACAAGCGGATTTGGGAGCACAGCGAGGAGGTTTCAAAGATCCAACACACCGCCCTAAAGGAGGAGTTTAGAGACAGGAGCCATCATTTCAACAGCCTGTATCAAAGGCATTCTGGCAAAATTTAACGGGTTCTCGGAATTCGTGGAACGAAATCACCCAGAGAAACTTTTGACAAGTTGGGCTATCACTCATGATGACATCTGCCTCACACATTTCTGAAGAATGGTCAGAAGTCAGCAAACCCAGACGTCATTGGATCAGTTTTTCCAGAAACGCGAGGCAAAAAACACTGAAGAGAACCAGTAAACAAATAGGCCACTTTAAAGGTAAATATTTTTATTGTTTCCTTTATTCTTTATTTAGAACTTGTGCCTCTCTTTTTATGTCTAATGTGCAGTAATCTAAATTTTGCATTGATTTGTTTCATGTAGTGATGCTCTTTTATGATTTAAAAAAAATATATACATTTGCAGGGCTTGGAACAGATTAGCACATTTACATTGAAAAGGCGTCTCTACTTACCAATGTTTCAGGTTACAAAGCTACTCCCAGAACAAATTACATTTGTAAGTAGAGGTACCACTGCATACGAAATATTTTGCTCAGTGTTTCATTTTTGGCCCAACATTCAAAATTTTTTGTTTCGGTCCCATAATTTCATTATTGGTGCATCCCTAATATACATTTCATTTCACATATACACCCATCGAGATAAAAATCCCAAACATTACCCTATTTGATTCATCCCTCTCCCAGTTGTACATTTTACGTTGCATCTGCCTGAATTAGATATTCTATTTTCCTCAGCAGCTGCACCAAAGCCCGAGTGTCCGACACACACTCGGACTGGGGGACAAACACTCTTCAGACACAGCAAAAGCGACTCCCTTTGCTCTCCACTCTGACACCAGCTGCACTCAAACCCTTCAGAGCGCCATTGGGGTCAGTGCAAGCATGCACTAAGAGTCAGGGAACCACCCTGCTACACTCTGAACATCATCTCTGGCTTCAAATATAGTTCCAGAAAAAGACTCCCCAGCACCAAAAATAACAGTGTTAATACACTGATCATTTGTAATACACTAAACTAGAGGTGGGCGAGAAGACGATATTAAATTGCAAAGGACATAAACATGATCCTGATCTCACAAAACAGAAAGATTGTCTGATTGTCTTGTGTTACTTCAGTCCCATGCCTAAATTTCGTGTCTGTTTTTGTGTACCGCATTTTCCGCACTATAAGGCGCACCGTGTTATAAGGCGCACCTTCAATGAATGATATATTTTTAAGCTTTTTCCACACATAAGGCGCACCCCATTATAAGGCACTATAAGTGCATGCTGGTTTAAGATCAGGTAATTGTGCAATTTTGAAATTGTAATCCTGTGCAGTCCTTCGAGACATTTTTGTGATTAAGGGCGTCATAAATAAATGTGACTTGACTTGGCTACAGTAGAGGATGTAGTTACGTTATGCAACCGTTAGATGGTGCCGCGCTAAAGGGAATGTCAACAAAACAGTCAGATATGTCAGTCAAACTTTATTAATAGATAACAAACAAGCTTTCCACAACTCCATTCACTCCCAAAATGAATAAACAGCTGTTTTATTATTTTCTCTGAGGTAAAGCATTTTCGTGACACATCTTTAACATCTTTGAACAACAGCAAGGCATAACATTTTACTTTTCCTCCATTTAGTCAACACGCAAAAAAACGTCCGATACTGTTATGGTAAATTAAACAATATAGTGACACTCGTAATGTGCAAAAACAACAAATGCAAAACAATAACAGTAAAGCAATAACATAAATTACTGTAAAATGTAAAAAGTTGTAGTGGGTTTTAAATAATTCACCCATGGAACCATTCTTCAGTTAGCGAGTTCCTAGGGGGACTCTTAATTCTGCCGGCTCGAGCCACTCTCGTGTTCGATTCATTAATGTTGAACTCTCTCGCTGCTGCTCTATTCGCGTGTTCTACTGCGTGACTGATCCGCCTTGAGTTTAAACTGCGTTGTAAGCGTGTCTCTTAATAGGAGCCATTTCAGGGTCTTTATACAAACGCACAAATAAAAGAGAATCAATGTTTAATATTTCCCAGTCTGCACATCGCACTTCTTCTACGCGAAAAATGAAGTTGGTGGCTGCTTACCGTAAGTTGAGAGACCTTGTAATTCAATATTGATCCATATATAAGGCGCACCGGATTATAAGGCGCATAGTCAGCTTTTTTAAAAAAAATCAGATTTTATGTGCGCCTTATAGTGCAGAAAATACTGTACTCACAACAAGCTGCATTATTAAATGAATATTTTTTTTTAAAAAAAACATCGCTTTGGTGGTTACATTTTCTTTGGCTACTAGCATAGAATTTTTTTCTAGTTAATTCAGTAGTTAATGCTAGTGTCACAAACACTAAATACTTATATTTGCATTGAGGACACTGCTGCTAGCTGCTAATACTAGTGTCTTTGCATTAATGCGTAACGTTTAATCATTTAAAATGTAATCAGAAATGTAACTATTTAACTTAAATCCTCTTAAATCTCAATTTTTTGGGGGGTGAAACCCTAAAGTAAAAGGGTAAGAAAATGTGCAAAATAGTAACCCAAAAATGTTGTGGGGAGAATTGTGATAACACCACTGGCAATGAGCCGACGACACAGGAGTTTGATCTACTCCAGACAAACTTGTTCCTGAATTCAACTCTCCACTCTCATCTTCTCTTCTCTCAACCCATTTGAAGGATTTGTCGCTCTTAGAGATTTTTAGACGTGTTCTTACTCACTTATTCTTTTGCTCTCATAATTTTATCATTAAAAACCTCTTAACAATTCATCCTTGCTTTGCTCCGCCTCCAATTTGTGTCATTTCTTGCCTGTGATTTGACGGTAGTCACACATGGATGCCTGTGATGGCAATCCTTAAGAGATACTTCACTGAGGGAATGTGCTGCTACTTTGTGGGGTTTTTTCCGAGAACTGCTTTGATATAATTCCATTAAAATCAATGGTTATACCCAAAACCTGTCTTCTATTCTTCATGGAACAATTTGAATTTTCTCTTTTAGCCCAACGGTCGCAGTTAAGGTAACTGAAATAGTCTTGTCAAACGGAGGCCCTGGCGCCCCCAAGGCAACAAGAGGGTTAAGTGATACGTGAACTACATAGGAACTAACGAGTCTTGTTTTGTTTTTACTTCAGACCACAAAAAACATAGATTTTTGCTGACACTAAAATAAAGGCTAGCTAGCACTCTACTTAACATTAGCAAAAAGGCCAAGTAAATCTTACCTCCACACAGTCAAATGTGTCTGTGACTTTGGAGGAATATTTGACTTTGTAAAGCGTGCTCAGGCTTCCCGCTGTGTAATAGAGCTGGATCTGAAGACCTTTGTATCCAAATGCCACCTCACTGTTGGAAGGGAACAAACATTGAATTTGTCAAAAAGTATCCCCAAAAATTAAGACATTTCAATTCATTTTAGAATTGGAACGTCTGATATCTTTATATCCATCATTCATCATAACATGACAATTGTGGTGTTGTGATTTTTTAATGTTTTTCCCCTATATTTCAGAATCATGTTACTCTGTGTAATGAATCAAAGCCATAGTATGTTCTCTACAAGTGGACCCGACTGCCTCAAAAACAAGTGAATCTCAGAGGAGTATTTTGAAGTTAATATTTAGGATTAGGGCCGGCACGGCGGCTGGGTGAGTAGCAGGCAGCCCCATGGTGTGGATGTTTAGGGTTCAAGTCCAGCTACTGCAGCCACCCGGTGTGGAGATTGCATGTTCTCCCCGTGCCTGCATGGGTTTCCTCCAGGCACACTGGTTTTCTCCCACATTTCATGTCGAGTTAATTGGGCGGTCCAAATTGTCCCTAGGTGTGAATGAGCGAGTGAGTTGTCTGTCTCTGTGTGCCCTGCGACTGTCTGTCAACCAGTTCAGGGTGTCCCTTAGCCACTGCCCGAAGATGGCTGGGATGGGCTCCAGCACCCCCGCAACCCTACTGAGGATAAGCGGTGCAGATAATGGATGGATTTCGGATTAGACCCAAAATCTTTTTTTTACAACCTCACATAGAACCTAAGAGAAAAGCGAAAGTGGACGCCGAAACAAAAAGTGATAAGTCTTGAAAAAGGAAAAAAGAATATTTTTAAACCAACCAAATATCTAATAACTTAAATACTGTACTATCTTTCAAGTGACAATTATACATGTCTTAATTTTATTAAAATACAACAGAACAATAAGAAAACCCAAAGTTTGCTAGGACAATAGTAGTCTTGAAATTAAGCATGTGTTTTTCCCGGTCGCCGCTTCAAAACAAAAAACAAAAAAAATCCTATCCTAGATTAATATTACCAATAATATTTTTATAACATTTATGACCACATTATGTGGTTTAAATACAATTTAGAACATTGATATAGACTAGAGCTTATCCACCCACCCTAGGAACCATTAGGTACATTTTCAGTGTTCATTTTACCTCTGAAAAGTGATGGGTCCCGGGGACTCGCATGCTCAAAAATCTATGGGTCCCAACAGAGATCCATGGGTCCCCAAAATGTAGTGTTATCGAGGTTAAAATCGTAAATCGGCGACAAATATATAATATAAATTTATGTATTCATTCAGTTTTAATCATCAAATTATTAATTCATTTCTACATCAAATTATTGTGTAATATACCGCTTAAAGGGATAACCACAAACCTGCCTTTTTCCATTTTCTCCTTTTATACTTTCTTTTTTCTTAACTTCTTTATACAACATAATTCGTAATATCAATCATCAAAGCAAGTGAGCCGTTTAAGAGCTCTTTTTAATGAGTTGAGCCAAAAAAGACGGTTCTCTAAAAAAAGACAGACTTCCTTTCACTCCACAACGAGATCTCGTTGGCCGAGATCGGCATGCAGGCGAAAATTCGAACCGCGAGACCAAAACGAAAATGCCTGACAGAAAGTTTGGAGTGCGGTAAATCTTTGTTAAAAAAAAGTAATGGAGTAGTAATGACAATTTTGTGGCAAAAAAGTTGTGTCCTGGGGACGCACGTTGATTTGAGACTATGCGTCGCTAGCAAAAATGATGCGTCTGGAACGCAGGGACGCGGGCAAACGAGAACACTGCATTTTTCCTGAGATGCTACAAGTGTTCCTGCAACAGGTTGGTACTTATGATCTTTTAGTATTATTGACAACAAAAAATAACTAGAGAGCGACCTTTTTTTCAAGCAAGAGAAGAACCTTCATTATCAGAAGGTGCGGCTTTAAAGAAAATACATACTCGTCTCCAAAAATCTGATGGCTGTACTCCGGGTGGAAAGTAGTACCATCATCGTCAGTATCTTCTGGAAAGCGAACTGGGTAACGGAAAGCGTAACAGTGAATATACAGCAAAAAGTAAGTCATGGCTTTGTGCAAATATTTAAACTTCACATCTAATTAAACCTGGACAGATTTTACAATAAGACAGCAAGTGTTCGCCATTGAGTGAAGATCATTCAGAATGTTAATATTTTATTTGAAAAAATTAAAAGTGAAAAAAAAAAATACATACTTAGCTTGAGGCACACGGCTTCATTGGTGTCACACTTAAATTCAGCCAGCTTTTTCTCCATGCTGTTTGCTCCTGGGAGAACAAATGGTATTAGCTGTTAAAGGATACATTATCCACAGTGCAGTGTTTCTCAAATAGTTGGTCGCTCAGTCAAGGGGAGATGCGTGTGACCTACGGGAAATATATTTTTAACTGTCCAAGTGCATCATCACCCATACTGGATTAGGGGGGTGTAGCACTCTCATTGGCAACTTGTGCGCTCGCAGTGAACTCCGATTTGGAAAGTAGTGTACGTGTTGCAAAACTCATTGTAGTCATTAATCTACACATCAGCTTTGATTAAAAACAATCTGCACTAATTAAGAGGTTTCCTTCTTCCCCATGGAAGCAGTGCCACAGTGAAACAATAGTTTAATATGAATAGTAAAATAACAAAAACCTGATATATAATGAAAAAAAACTGGGAGAAAATGCAAAAACAGGAGACTGTGGATATGGCTTTCTCGCCGTAAGAAGTTTCAACTATGCATGGAATAGTCAAGTCATGTTTATTTGTATAGCCCTTAATCACAAAAAGTCTTAAAGGGCTCCATAGACTACAGACTATTATTACACCATTCCCACATCTAAATTTCCCCCTCATATCTTTCAGATTGAATTTTCCCCCATGTTCCTGCCCGGAGTCTTAAGTTGGAAAGACTGCTAGTGATCCCAATAGCCAAGAGGAGATCCGCAAGTTTGAGAGCGTTCTCGATTCGGGGCCCCGGTGCTGTGGAATGCTCTGCCCTCTGAGATTCGATCTGCGACCCCAGTACAACTGTTTTAAATCAAGGCTTGAAACATGATTATGTTCTATAGCTTATGAATGTCCGTAGTTTCATGTTGATGATGTCTGTTTATTACAGCATCCATTGCAGCCTGGCCCCTTCTCAGAGTTTAATCTTCATCATTCTGAGGTTTTGGGTTTTTCCTTGCCCTCATGTAGGTTTTAGATCAGGGGATGGTGTAATAGACCTGTCCTAACGAATTTTTCTTTACTATACGACGCCAACAAAAAACGTTACCACATGTCAATCATCTTACAAAATTCAGACTTTACGGTGTTCCGAGGTATGACTGTGGGACTCACGCGCCTCGTAGTCCTGAACACACTAGCCAATAACCATAGGTTTCTGTCCCCCATCATACGGCAATTTCACTTGTCGTATCCCGGGGGTCTACTGTACACCTAAACAGAGCATGGCACCAGAGGCTCACTCTCAGCTCGCAGTAGAGTGAATGATATATGTATAAACAAACATGTCGACACTGCAGGCTAACAATAAGCATATTCCATTCCACAAAACCACTAATAAATTACGTCATTCGTACATTCCAGAACAGTTTTGCTAAACACACAGCATGTTATGATAGCACGCAGCTAACAGCAGGCAGGCCCCCGATGCGAGTTCCGCGCTCCGAAAGTGGCATGCCGCTCAGAAGACTCGATATTTGGGAAAAGACATATCCGCACGCAAGATAATGGGAAGCAATGCTGTTCGAATGAAATTATACGACGTAAGAACAGGCAACACGTACCCGCCATTTCTGCAGTGTTGTGGGAGTTTGTTGTCCTAAAAGACCGCGCAATCATAAGGACTTCCGGTATGACGTATTTCCGGTCGAAGCGAGTGCACGTTCATCATTACACTTTTCCAAATATATTTTTCTCTTATCAAATCAAATTAAAATGTATTTGTATACAATATAACACTTTTCAGACACCAAAATGTAACTCAAAAATAAAACGAAACAAAATGAGATACGAACGAAGGAAAACGAGAAAGCAAGAGAGCAAAAAAGAAAGACAGACAGAAAGAAAAAAAGAAAGACAGACAGACAGACAGACAGAAAGGAAGGAAGGAAGGAAGGAATGTGGAAAGGAATGAAGGAATGTAGGAAGAAAGGAAGGAAGGAAGAAAGAAAGAAAGAAAGAAAGGAACACACAAACTAACCATGTGAAGAAAGGGACCTTGACTGAACATGTCTTTTTCCCGGTTTAAATACCATACATATAACACAATCAGCTTATAAGAATTGAAAACAAATCCTAAATACAATTAAGCTTAGCCACAAAATGTATGTGTGGATTTGTGTTTGGCACTTCTTCAAATTGAATAAAAAAGAAGTTATAAAATAAATAGAGATAAAGATGTGGGGAGGATCAACATAAAACTTTATTTTTTTTACATTCCAGGTGCACTTATGAATACCTGTCAAGTTTGACACTATCATTTCTCCACCATCTGCAATGTCACTGAGACATGACATGTTATCTATAAAAACAAAGCAAATATAAATAAATAAATAGATAAAAATAAATAAAACGATGACTCATTTTTTTAAAACACACCTGAACACAAGGTGCAAAACTTTCCAGCACATCATATGTCAGAGAATGTACAAAAAAAATAAATAAAGTAACATACGATTATTTTTCTTACATATTTGTGGAGAGAAAAAATCTTATGTAACACATTTCACTGCAAAGTAAAGTAAACTTCTAAAAGATGTCAGTAAATCATGAATTAAATTAGGATATCTACTCAGTTAACTTTAAACCGAGTCAATGAATGAATTATGTAATAATATTATGAGTGAAATGAGCATATCAAGTTAATTTATCCTCAATTTATATGAGTAAAAAATGGATTTCGAGAGCCTACTTGATGCGTAATGTGTAAACATTATACATATGACATATACACTTGTTTTCAAGTCCTTGTGAGCTCTCTTGGATGAAAATGGAAGGTGTATTACACGATTATATACATTGTAAAATTAATTTTCCTCGTGACAGGTATGGCATGAAGAACAACTTACCATGTTAGTTATAACTATTAACTTAATTGACTAACCTAAACTGTAATTATTGAACTGTTTATTCGAAGGAAATATATTTATTGTCATGATTACTGATGTGTCTCAGCTGTGCCGGCTTATTTGGCGCCAACCGCCGCGGGTTCTGATTGGCTCCCTGTCACTATTTGAATCCGGTTCTGTCAATCCCCTGTTGTCAGTCCGTCTGCGAACCTCAGTGTATACTAGGCAAGCCTTTTTCGACCCTGACTCCCACCTGTCCCCTTTTTGCTCCCGTCTGTCTCTGGCTACCACCTGTTTTGATCCTGACCACGTCTGATCTCCCGTCCTGGCGTACGACCCTTTTTGTCCCCGACTACGTCTACTCTCCCGTTCTGGCTTACGACTCGTTTCCGACCCCGACCACGCCTTGCTCTCTCAGTCGCGGATACCGACCAGTTTTTCCCTCCCTGACACCGCCATCGCTCGCTACAGAAGATCCACTTCCGTGTTTGGATCACCATCCGAGTACAAGAGCGACTTGCTTCCCACATCCAGCGAACACCAGATCGTGGGCGCACCCCTTCCTCTTTCCTTCAATAAAACTTGTGGTAAACGCTACGCAATCCTGTTTCCGTTCTGGTCCTGACAATTTATAACATTTGCTTTCAGACATGACTCCTGGTTACCATGCATCTCTGCAACTGAAACCGGCTACCTTTGTTGTTTGTATTATGATAAATGGAAGGGGCTACAAAAAAAAGGTTTTCCTCCTCCAACACAGCCGATTCAAACGGCCAGGGTCATTATCATGCTCCTAACAAGCTTATTAAAGAGTCCGTCATTTCAATGAGATGTGTTGTGGCAGGAAATAGCCAAAGCATGACCAGCCCTGAACGATATTGTGGGCTTGTCCTTCGAGAAATGTGGAGGGAAATAAGTATAGCAATAAGTCCGTACCAACGACTGGATTTATTAACGACTGATAAAATAGGTTCTGTTTGGACAAAAAAAGTGCTAATTGAATCTTAAAGTAGGTTTATAGCACCAATTAATATAACCTTATTTTTTTCCAGTGGAGAATACTCTTTGGATATGAGTAAATTACAACACGGTCCAAAATGTACGTTGTGATTTGTTCCAAAAGTATGTTGTGATGAAGGTTGTATTGTTGTAAGACATGATAATGAGTTGAAATTACTGATATGATGATGTTCAAATGGTTTGGTCTTGGCATTTATGAGGACATTGTACATTTTTTTTAATGCTGACATAATATTGGTGGGGACCAAACAATGAATGATCTAGATTGGTGCAGACATAGCACATTTTCCTTAAGTGATCACATAATATTGGTGGGGACAAAACAATGATTGCTTGATTTTGGTGGGGACACATCATCTCCATCCATGCCAAAAGTATGGCCTTGGTCCAGAGGCTGAATGCAAACCTAAACCTAATGACTAGGTGGACATTTCCACTAAAGTCAAGGCAAGTCATGTTTATTTGTATAGCCTTTAATAACAAAGAGTCTCAAAGGGCTGCGCAGACCACAGATTATTGTAAATCACAGACTATTATTACACCATCCCCTGATCTAAAACCTCCATGAGGGCAAGGAAAAACTCAAAAGCCTCAACATGAGGAAAATGAAGAAACCTTGAGAAGGGACTGCACATGAGGTAATCCCCCTTTCAGGATGACCAGGCTGCAATGGATGTCGCAATAACAAATAATACACAGATATTGTCAACATAAAATATAGGTTATTCATATGCTATAGAAAAGAAGTGTGTTTTAAGCTTAGATTTAAACATTTCCACTGAGGTTGCAGATCGAATCTCAGGGGGAAGAGCATTCCACAGCACTGAATGGAGAACGCTGGGTTGTATTATTGCTTAATGCGGAAATGCAATCGTTAATAAGGAGGGCAATTGGCTGTTGATGTTCATAGCCACTTCTGGCTACAAGATTAAACATAACTGGGAAAATAGGTGCAGCTGTATACTTACGACTGAATAAATAAAAAAGTTATAAATGAAGAAAGTATATGAACATGACTAAATATAAGCAGTGACACATTATAATATTAAAATATACAAACAAACACCCACTGGATTTCACTGATCGAACCAGGATGGTGTTACCAACCGCCAATACAATGTTGTTTTTAACGTGGTTGCAGTGACTTCACTTTTGCTTAGTTATTCACAGATGTAACCAGCAGGCGCTTCCTGCTCTCTGGGCAGCTTATCCTCGTTTGAACCTGGCAAACAGGAACTGTGAGAACCTCAAGCTCCACCGCCCCGAAAGGAACTCCTTCACTCTTTAGATGTAGCAGTATGTCAGGTAGTGTTTCCATCGGCGCTTGAGCTATTGACAACTGACGTCACACCCAGCATGGCGGTCAAGGTGACTTCGCTACTACTTCTTATCAGATATCAACTTTATTATACGCGTGCCGAGTCTGGTATCGTCCGTGAGGAACGGTGGAGCGTCCAGGGCGTGTTTGAGACATAAATGTGGCGGTCTACCCGCGGGGAGACAAGACGTCGTCGCCGGCCTCGGGAAGAAACGTCGCGATGCGACTGTCAGTTTTACCAACAAACAGATTTTTGTGTATTTTTTCACTACTCGGTTCGAAAAGGAGGTGGTGGTTCTGGGGGATGTTTCGGCTCGGTTCTGTCGCGTTGGCTTCGCTTATATCCGAGCTAATCACGAGAGGAATAAGTTGGATAGTTGAACTAGTTGATCTCTTTCGAAAGGATGCAAGAAGATTCACGAGATGACACTGGACTTGTGTTTTTCAGGTGCACATGACTAAAAGAGCTGACCCTCATGAGTTGAAAGAAGTGTTTCTAAAGGTAAGAACATGTTTTAGTGAATTTGTTTGTATATTTATACTAGTGATGTGATGAGGTACACTCATATTAACAAATAAACGATCCTACATTGTATTCATTATTTGGTTGGCAGAACAAGAAAGTGATATATAAATTGCATTGGGGAAAAAGTTATATTGTCTTACATACCTGTCAGCCTCCACGGCTCCATGCCCGTATAAACTGTCATATTTTTCCATACAAACTATAAAATAATCGTACACCATATTTTTTTTTTCCGGAATGATGCATGATGGGAAATCCCCAGGCAGCAGACGCATGCGCACAGTAGCATCAAACCGCTCGCTTCGTTTGCAACGAAAAAAACGATGCAGAGATAGAGGCTTCCGCGGCGAACTCCTTTGACATAATTGATTTGCCGTTTCGTAATAGTCGGTGTATACCGGATATTACCCATCATTGACAAATTTGCTTTTTTCCGCACAGAATTCCTTGTACGTCGTACTCGTCTAAAATGCATTAAAAACATACTTTGTACGGCAAAACCGTACATGTGTACAGGTATGGTCTTACCTTAACTTATAAATGAAATCTATGCACTTCCCCACATCAACCAGTAGGCAATCCTTCAATATTAAAAACGTCTATGCAACGAGAAGAAAAAACTTTCATGGTCGCCTTGGCGACCGGTCTGCCCCGCCCCCTGGGCCCAGCTGAAGCAGTTCAACTAATCGAGTGTCTGCTATTTAAGGCTGAATTGTGGGCTTTGCGAGTGCGGGCTCATTACATATACACACTCCCGGTCTGTTATGCCTTGTCCTGTTTTAGTTTAAAACATTGTCCGTTCTGTTATGCCTTGTCCAGTTTAGTTGAGTTGGAAGAATCAACTGTTTGTTTTGTCATGTCCCAGAGTTTTGGACAACTTTTATTTTGTTAAATAAAACTTTTGGATCGTTACGCAATTGAGTTCTCCCTTCCTGCCTCCTGCCTCCGTTCTGGTCCGATCACCCCACTCCACGCCCCCACGCTTCGTGACAAAAACTAGGTGGTCTGACTTGCTGTTATCGTGCTCATACTATTGGTTATTCTTTTATGTGGGGCTGATCCGTGCACTAAATCACAATCCTCTGTTTCAATACGGCCCTACACCATGAGGCAAGATAATTGCCTGCCTCACTACGCATCTGCAGACGTGCAACACATTAATGCAGTACACACAGCTTATTTTAAATGAAAGCATCATTACATAGGTAATACTCAATTATTTTAAAAAAGTCCGTGCAAGGAGATACAAATTACAAGGGGGCTTGACTTACTGTTTGCTAGTACTATCACTAATTCTATGTATTTGGGCTAAGAGAGAGAAAGAGAGAGAGAAATAAGTGAGAGGGAGAGAAAGAAAACTGAAAAATAGAAAGAAAAAAAGAAAGATAGAGAGACAAATTAAAGAGGAAGAAAGAGAGCATTAGGGAGATGGAAAGTGGGGGAAAGAGAGAAAGAGAGGGAGAAAGATGTTAAGAAAGAAAAATAGAGACCAAGAGGTAGTGAGAGGCAGGGAGAAAGAAATGGCTAAAGGAAGAGAGAAAGAGAGTAAGAAAGAGGAAGAAAGAAAAATACAGAGAGAAAGAGTAGGGAAGAGAGAAACATAAAAAGAGTGAAAGAAAGAGTGAGAGAGAGAGAGAAGCAGAAAAAAGAGACACCTCATGAAAGACAGACAGAGATACATAAAGAGGGAGAGAGACAGAAAGAGAAGAGAGAAAGAGGGAGGAATACAGAAAGAAAAACGAGAGAATTTCCTCATGATGAGGTTTTGAGTTTTCCTGTGCCCTCATGCAGGTCTTAGATCGGGGGATAGTGTTTTAATAGTCTGTAGTCTGTAAAGCCCTTTGAGACTTCTTGAGATTAAGGGCTATACAAATAAACATGACTTGACTTGACTTGACTAAATTGTGCACCAAATCATAATCCTTGATCTCACTATCACTCTATGTCAATAGGCAAGAGAATTCCCAAAGAATTTCACTCTGCATTTGCAGACACTCAGCAGAGTAATACGTTATAAATCCAAAATAATAATCATAATATTCATAATGTTCCGTGATAATTCTGCACTTTCGGAAAGAAAATCCCGAAATTGTGAAGTTAAATTAAAAAAAGACATTAGCTCTGAATAAAGATAACCATTTAATATATTCTGAATTATATATTTCCAAGGTGACAGGTGGGACACTGCCTCCCCTAACTGTATGTGACCGATTTATAGTGTCCTTGATGTTGTAGGAATACATTCGTTGCTGATGCTCTTTAACAGTGGGGATTTACGGAGGCTTCCGACTTTTTATGAAGCTGCCCTGTTGGATTACTACTGACAATGGAAGAAAATGAAAAAAAAGATATACATAATTTGCAAGTTTAGACTGGATTTGGAAAACTAGATATGTGGAAAATTGGACAATAATTAACTACATAGAACAATATTTTATGACAAACCCCAAGTTGTCATAGAATCCAGCTGTTTTACTTGTAAAAGTATATCAGGACATTGCCAAATACTTAATATACCGACCAAGGCAGTACACTCATGACAATAATTAATCCAATAAAAGAATCGAACCATATAACCGGTTTGTTAGTGTCTGGGTTAGAAAAATAAAATGGACCAACGGTCATCTTTTAATTTTTGGACGGGTAAGAAGTTGCTTGAAATCCAAATAGCGACTGCTTAAAAAGTCACATGACTCTTGGAACTCTCACGAGGCAAGACATTACTTCTTTAAAGTTTTTTCAATATCTTGCGTCATTTTGTAATCATATCAGTCATCGTTTTTTTTGTGTTAAACTTGCAAGTAAAAATTCAAAACACAAGTGCTGAATACGCAGCGAACTCGAGTCACTAGATACTTCACAAAAAGCATCAACACAGAAACAGAAACAATCACACAACTATGCCTTGTGCTTGCCAAAAGCTGAGACACAACAGAAAACAGTACTGACTTCCTAATGGAAAGTTTCGATTGCACAAGTATTACAAACATAACAGCAATCGTCATTTGAACATAAATGGTGCATCGACACATATTCACCGGCAAAGTTTCTTTATCCTGTGTAATAAATTGTAATAACTCACTACTTGTGGCCAATTCCTTGGCACCTAAAATCACAAGGAATGAATCGTGCAATAGCAGTTGCAATTCCGTACACAATGCATTATTGTTAATACATGTTCATTTTCAATAAAACTGATCATTCAATTTTCCAACCTTTCCAACAAGAATCATGAAACAGGCCCATTTGCTTTAGGGATGAAACGGGCTTTGAGTTTGACACCTATTTGTTAGCATGTTATCTCGACACATGCACACATATTGCACACATATTGCAAACATACACACACATTTTGGAACTTCCTAAAAGTCTCCACACAGTCTTGACTCTGCTACAAGAGCACCGCCTGTGTAATTTGTGATACACATTCAGGTGGAAGAGTTAATTACCACCAGCTCTTTCTGACTGCCTGTATAATTTGATTAAGAACTACTTGAGGCCTACTGTGAGGCTGACTAGAAACACAATAATAATGTGATGGAGAAAAGGCAGCACAGCGATAAATTACTGGGAATTAATATTTTGGCTTTATGCCTTAATTCAGCACAGTGCAATAAGATGGAAGTGATGAAAACACTTGGCATGAAACGCTCCACCCTCGCTGTTTCTGTTGATGCGGAGCCCTTTCTGTCTTTCTTGGCTCGGCTTTTCCATTTGGGAGTCTTTTTTTTGACTTGCCAGTTCATGCGGTGCTCGTGTTCCCTTCGCTATCACAACCCTTGAAACACTACCCCCATTCTAAAACTGACTGTGGGTCTCTGAGGGTGTTTAAGGTCTTAAGTTTAGAGCACACCCGTGGTTGGGTTGTGCGTAGTTTTGCTTCAGAGTGCTGAAAGACGATGAAAGGACAGTGTGGCTTAGGGCTTTTGTGTCTTTGAATTTTGCCACAATAAATTATAATTATAGAGAGCCATAACCTTTTTAAATAAACTGCTTGACAAAACATAATAAAACTTAAAGCGATGGTCACCATCTTTTTTCCTGAGCAAGGTGCACCTCAAATCTTCACCGGGGCAGCTTAAACTACAAACATTTGCAGCCTGGTCATGGAGCTCAATGCAGACATGAAATGGAGTTTATGAGAAAAAAAAACAAAGTTTCACTGGTGGCGCGATTACCTTCACAGGCTTCAGTTACCTTCTCTGAATGAATTATTTGAATGTTTTTTGGGGATTTCCAGCGAGGGTTTCCACTTTCCAACAAGGGTTTGGGCTTTTTATTAGTGGTTTAGGGTATTTTTAAGGTTTCAAACTAGGGTTTTAAAACTCTTTTAGGGTTTCCATCTAGGGTTTCAAACTAGGTTTTGAGCTTGATACAAGGGTTTTTAAGACCTATACTTTAACAAAGGCACATGCAAATAGTTTTAAGATTTTTTCTGTTGCAACCTAACTGACAATGCTACAATGAAGAACATGCATGTGAAGGCATGCTAAAAAGGGTTAAGCCACTTCAAAGCGTGGAATTCCACTCTCTTATTCCAACCCAGAACCTCAGAACTTTCGCAAAGCTCGATTAAAATGTTTCCTTGCAGTGCAAGATAAGCACAAAAACCTATCGTGGAAACAATACTAGTACAATAAACACATGTTGTTTTCTTACTAAAATGTGCAGGTGAACTAGCCTGAAACATAATGTAATTAAAGCAAACAAACAGTGATTAATACTTGGCATGACTTGAGCGTTGCTAAGCAACTACGAGCTTAAAAACAAAACAAAATAATATGGGAAAACAATGCATGCTGGTATGGCCATAAAAAGAATTGCTTTAGGAACTTTTTTCATTTATGTGGCATTCATGAGATGTAGAACTGTGATTTGGGAATTGTAATTTATGTAATTTTATTACACAACAATAACTTTTGTGTATAGCAATCCCCAAATACTGCATAAAAATTAATTTCAGTTAATTAAAGGAAGTTCTGACTCTGTGAATTAAAAATCGGTTCCATATTCTCAAATTATCATGGAGCTTGTTGGAGTATTTGGAGGTGCCACATCTTAAACAGGTTTCATAAGAAAATATTTAATTTGTGACAATGTGTGCCTTTGTTAATATGCCATTGTGTGGTTTGAATTACACTTTGTTAAGGACAAATAAGAAACAATCCCTCGAAGCTAAGAAACCCCGCTTACCTAATTTATAACAGATCTAGGAGGTCATTTTGATCAGTGAAAATCTGTCTTATTCTACTGCTTCTATATATTACTAAAACCCCAAAGGGACATAGGGTGTGATATACTTGTTCACACTGCCATATAAACCATTCTTTGAAAGTCAGTATCCATCCTCAAGAGTTCAAGGTGGAATTCCAGGTGTTCCAGGTGAATTTTAATGTCAAAAATTACACTTTGTGTAAATCTTCCCCTCTTAACCCTATCTGACATTAGATTTGTACTCCTTGTTCTCCCCCCAAATCTTTTTTTTAATATGTGTAGTACACTAGCGTGGTGGAGGATGGGGAACGTTACATGACCCCCAAAGACTTTGTGCAGCGTTACCTCGGTCTGCAAACGCAACCTCAGCATAATCCAAAAACAGTTGGTCTTATCGCTAGAGTGGCGGACACCACCAAAGATGGGTGAGTCATTCAACTCATAATAATGTTTTGTAAATATAAATGACACTAGTGAAGAATTTAAATAAAAACGGTTTGTTTCCTTTACGACAAGGGCTATACTATACTATACTATACTATACTATAAATAAACATGACTTGACTACGAACTCTGTATCCAAACGAAACAATCCCTATGTCACATGACCAAAACACTAATGTGTTTATGCTTCACATAAAAGACACCGGTCATTTAAGGTCATTTGACACATTAGCATTTCAACTGATTTGAACTCGAAGATGTTTGTCAAGTGTATGTAAAGCAGCTGATCTTTGCCGCAACAGGTTGATCTCATTCCAGGAGTTCCTGGCCTTTGAGTCAGTCCTATGTGCCCCAGACGCCCTGTTCATAGTTGCCTTCCAGCTCTTCGACAAGACTGGCACGGGAGACATTTCTTTTGGTTTGTGCCTTTAAATTGCCTAACAGGTTTATGTGTAGGAAGTTCCTGATTATTATATTTTGTGTCTATCTTTAGGAATGCATTACAGGTCCTTATTACTAAGGATGCACCTAAATGAAAATTTGAGGCCCAAACTGAAACAGAAAATTTGTAATGCTCGGCTTGAATACCGAAAAAGCAAAACTGATATAACCTAAATAAAAAGATAAATAAAATTAATAATCTAAAACATTTGCCACTAACTTGCATAAAAGGCATAAAATAAAATGATAAAAATATCTAAAATATTAATAGCTTCTCATTTTAAATAATTTGATCATATTCAAGAGTTTATAAAAAATCCTGTGCAACCAATGAAGTAAAACTGCCGAGTGATCCAAAATGCAAATAACACACGCACATCATTCCAAAACAAAACACACAAAAAATAAGTCTATCCCCTTGATATAAATGCATATCTTTTGGGCATTTTAGCTTTTAATGGGCAGGACAGGTAATAGTGACAGGAAAACGGGAGTGAACTGTCACACTTGCATATTCACCTCATCTCATCTCATTAGCTGCACCGCTTATCTTCAGTAGGGTCGCGGGGGTGCTGGAGCCCATCCCAGCAATCATCGGGCAGTGGGCAGGGGACACTCTGAACTGGTAGCCAGCCAATCGCAGGGCACACAGGGACAGACAACTCACTCTCTCATTCACACTTAGGGACAATTTGGACCGGCCAATCCACCTGAAATGCATGTCTTTGGAATGTGGGAGTAAACTGGAATGCCCGGAGGAAACCCACGTAAGCACGGGGAGAACATACAAACTCCGCACAGGAAGTCCGGTAGCTGGATTTGAACCCACACAGGAGGTTCCCAAGACTTTAGAACTGTGCCGCACAAGCGCTAACCCCGCTCAATGCTAAGTGCCAGCCATTCAACTTCTGGGACAAAGTAATTGAATATCACACACAAAGTATGTCTTTATGAACTAAAACTGCTAAACTGTAGATGGTGTTAGCATGTAAACATTAGCCAAAGTTCGAATAGAATAACAAAAACATGGAGGCAGAAGGACACACAAACTTTTGAGGAAATGTCCTTTTCATAAAAAGTCAATTTTAATTTTCCATCTGCTTCCTACTCATGTAATTTAGCTAAAAAAAGGTTTCAAACTCACAAACATCGATCAAGCTCCTGGATCATCTATTGGCCAAACTCTAGTTGCAATTATTATTTTTTTCTCTTACGCCGGCATTTTGAACTTTCAGAGAATGTCCGCGATATCTTCAGCCAGACCACAGTCCATAATCACATTCCCTTCAACTGGGACTGTGACTTTATCAGGCTCCACTTTGGTCATAAAAGAAGCAAGAAACTCAGCTACACAGAATTCACACAGTTTTTGCAGGTAACTTTTATAATTATTTCTTTTTGTCTGTTCATCGGTGGTATGCCCGCAAAACACGCCGGCGACTGTTCCGCTTCCTCATCGCGTCATTTCTGCGTCATTTTCTCGTGTGGACCACGGGTATAAAAGCTCCCAAGCCGGTGTTGTGCCCAAATCCGACTCCTCGCAACACATCCACCCCCCCACCCCCTCGCGTGAACGCGCATTCTGCTGCGATCGCTTTTGTGGGAAGCGTACATTGACATTGGTGACTTTTGCATCCGCGTTAACAAACGCAATTTGTAGAATACGATCGCGCTTTATTGTTTAAATAAACGCGTTATATAGACTAGGATCTCCCAATTGTTATAATTAGCTCGCTTTATAGTTTTAATAAGCGTTTTATATAGAATACGATCCCTTTCTTTGGAAGCGCAGCAGAATGCGCGTTCACGCGAGGGGGGGAGGATTTACCGTTCGATTACGTTCACAACAAAAACAAAGACGGAATGGTTTAAGTTGTATTACATTTCCAACAAATGCAAGACGAAGTGGTTTTGGTTATATGTTCGCCATTACATTCCCTAAAAGTGAGATAAAACGAGGTCAAAGTGGTTGTAGTAGCGAGGGGATGCAAATCTCGGCACCGGGCTGTAGAAATCATAACCGCACAAGACACAGTCCCGTGAAGATCAAGATTTCAAGCTATGGCATCATTTTTATTTTATTATCTTGAAAAGAAATGTCAAGAAATAAAAATGGATTAAGACGAGGTCACTACGCTGACGGGGATCCATGTTCACCCCCTTGACGTCTCGAGCACAACTGACGTGTGCTCGGCATTCGCGCTGTTTATACGCGGAGAAAGGCGTTTGACCGTCACATGCGTAACACGCTAATTTCACGTAATAACACCGCGATACAGGCGCAGAACATGCTATTACCATGCCCCAACCACGATTACCCGCTGAAATTTCCCGTCCTACCCATGTGTAACCACGCCCTGGCTGCGGCCAGAGCACGTCGTTCCGCGTCATTTCCGCGTCATTACCTCGTGTTGACCACGTGTGCGGCACGCGGTTTAACACGTGCTCAAACTTTTGAGCAGCTCAAAAGTTTTGAGCGCGGCCAACCACGTGAAAATTTCCGACCGCGAGTAAAGCACTGCTCTATCTCGTCTATATGGCGGTCTCAAAACGTCCAACAGCGCCCAACAGCATCTGCTTCACTGCCAGACATTTCTGGCCGTGGTTCAGCCTCGATACGCTCGTGAAAGGTTGTGTACCCGCGCTCTGAAGAATTGAGCAGCGCAAAACTCTCTCGCGCTGCCACCCGCGCGCGAATTTCCGACCTCGTGTTAAGCACCGCTGTATCTCGTCTGAATGGCGATCTCAATGCGTCCAATAGCGTCCGCCTCAAAGGCAGAAATTTCTGGCCGTGATTCAGCCGCAAATGTCTGTGTGACCGGCCCCTTAGGTACGTAAGTACGCGCCTGTATGACTCTGTGGCGGACCATGGAGTTAACACTGCACTCTAATTAGAATTAGTGATGTGTCGTTCGCAAACAAACAGAGTTAATTAACCGGGTTGTTCGCGAATGAATGAATTTTCCTGGGATACTGTGTTGCTGTTAATGTTGTTTTGTTTTTAATTTCATTTTACTTCTGTAAATATTTTAATTTATATTTCCTGTGTTTTCAATTCAATGTGTTTTACATAACAAATGTAAGTTTATTCTTGTATTACACAGTTTGTTGTAATTTGTTGTTGCACTGATTAGTTATTGTTTTTGATTCACATTTTGTTGTGTGTTTTTCAGGGATTTTAAATTGCTTGAAGTTGACATTAGACTTGCTTAAGATAAGAAAGTTAAACGTTTGAATGAGTTACACAACATAGCGACATCTTGTAATAAAGTGAAAATATAAATGCTATTATAATATAGTAACTAAAGGGATTTTTTTCTAAATTATATTTTTGTTGTGTGCATAATGTTACATCATTATTTTTACCGGTGATATATTGATTGAGGGGGACCCCCACAAACCTGTCTTTTTTTCCTTTTCTCTTTTTTTCCTCCAGATTTATTCTCATTTTTTCTCACAGACTGAAACACGCACAGACATAGGCACACACAATTTATACGAGTTCATGGGCTAGCTTGTTGTTCTGCCTGCAGCTTGCTTTAAATGTGCTAAATCTGCTTAATTATTTGATTTATCCGACTATTATTATTTTATTGTTTATTAAAATACTTGAATTTACCTTGAATATTTTAATATATTTTTAAATTAAATGCAATATATTGTTGATTGGGTGGACTTTGATGATTTGACTATCTGACTTACTGGTTGTTTTTAAAAAAATCGATAAATAAGACGTTGCTACAGTTATTCAGTACTTCAGTAGTTTTTTTCACCTAGTTCTTTTATACTTTTACTCAAGTAATTATACGGATGACTACTTTTTACTTCTACATGAGTCAAATTATTCTGAGATGACAGTACTTGGGTAACATTTTTTGCTGCTCTACACACCTCTGTTTAATTGTTAAATTGTCTTTATTGTGGGCGTCACGGTGGATGAGTGGTTAGTGCGTCAGTGGCACAGTTCTGAGGTCATGGGATCAAATCCAGCTACCAGCCTTCATGCGTGGAGTTTGTATGTTTTACCCGTGCCTGCGTGGGTTTACTCTGGGCACCTCTGGTTTCCTCCCACTTTTCAAAAACATGCATGTCAATTTAATTGGTCGGTTCAAATTGTCCCTAGGTGTGAATGAGCAAGTGAGTGAGTTGTCTGAAACTAGTTTTCATTTGCAATAGACAGAACAGTGCCATCTAGAAGCCAAATATTACACATTGGGGCTTTAAGGGGAGCGCAAAGTTCCGCAGATCTAATAAATAGAAAAAATTATGCCATGCAGTAAAGATGCAAAACTCGAACCACAATATGGCGAGGGAACACAGTCATTTTAAAACCTTTATAAAAGAAATATCGTACTATCTGCTGATTAGGTAATGAGAAGCGGTAGAAAAGGAAGTAACAGCTGGATTTTGCGCAGTCGTTGGACGCTCGGGTTACGTGAGCTTTGACAGCAGCCCAGGGGTCAGCCTTCCTTTACATCCCTTTTTGATTGCATGCTTGTCATATATAATCATTCCACCTGCCAGCGGGCTCAAGAAGCACCCCAGTTCCGGGATCGGGCTTCTCAGGACATGGTTTCCATTAGTCTCCGGCGAGACACGATGATTATCAAAACCAGTGTCTCTCACTGTCATATGACTTCCACATCTGCGGAACACTGAACCGAGCACGCTTTCGTTTTTCAAGGTTGCATTTCACAGCTCGGTTATTGCGTGTCGCTCCCCATCACAGAAAAACCTCTCTCGTGGCTTTTTTTGTCAGCGTGACCAGCTCGCTCTCTTCCTGTCACCCTTTTCCGTCTCTGTAGGAGCTGCAGTTGGAGCATGCCCGACAGGCTTTTGCCCAAAAAGACAAAGCGAAATGTGGCACTATCACAGCTTTGGACTTCAGCGACATCATGGCCACCATCAGGCACCAAATGCTGACTCCATTTGTGGAGGAGAATCTGGTTTCTGTGAGTTGGAGAAAATATTGTGTCTTGTCAAATTATGATCAAAGTTCTAACCAATTTTAAGGCTGTAAAAATGTTACCTTAAAAGCCTGTTGATCTTAGAGAAGTTCTATTGGGAAAAATATAGCAAATGTGACTTCTTTCATTTAACAATGGGATACATCAACTCACAACATATCGGTTGGAAGTTGGTAAAAGTTAGCTTTGTTTATTGTAGGCTTGGGTTTAAAAAATAATTATTTCCTTTTCTTAATCAGTAATCAATTTATAAGACCAGGGGTCAGGGACCCCTTTGACCCAAAGAGCCATAATAGAAAAATATTGTCATTTTTTTGAGAGAGACAGCCATATCATATATTTTAGGACAAATTTCAGCAAAACTGCCAAACTTCTCTCCAAGCAAAATCAAAATTTTCAGAGCGTTTTTTTACTGTGTGACGTTAGATGATTTGATAAAGTTATGAAATAGTAATAATGCCTGACCCTGTGTCCCCTGTCAACAAATATACCATTTTAAACTTGTCTCCCTTCCAATATTACCGTATTTTCACGACCATAAGGTAAATATAGTCTCCAATTTTCTTCAAGTTGTGCAGCGCGCCCTGTCGTGCAGTGCGCCCTGTGTGTGATGTAAAGCAGTGGATGTAGCTGAGGACACGATGAGGAATGTGTGATCACATGCAATGCATCCATTGTTTGCGGAAGTACTCATGGATGCTGAGGCAGTAGCGTATTTAGCAATTTAAAAGTTATTGTGCTACCGGAGGATGAACAGTGTGTCCCTCCAAATATTAATTAAATCCATAACCTCACTTTCCTTCCATTGAATGCTTTCCATGTTTTCATCAGCCATTGTGTTTTGATATCTACGCTACGAGAAAGAACATGGAAATTGAGCAGCCGCGAGAGAATTGAAGATTAATGAATCGATAGTACTCAATTGGAGGAAGCTGAAAAACAAACTCCGACAAGTTTTTATCTGTGTGTTTTATATTAAATAAACCACAACCAAATTCAATTTTGTTCCCCCTGTATTTTTAAACACAGACACCTTTATGCTTGTCTGCAAAGGGCACCAGCGCCCTATCATGCGGTGCGCCCGTGTATGTGTTAAATACTGTACAGAAATAGAACCAGCTATGTAGACTGCGCCTTTTAACACGGTGCACCCTATGGTCGTGAAAACACGGTACTTAAGATTGTTGAGGCTCATTTTAAGCCTTCATTTTTTTCACAAGTAATGGTTTCGAAACAAAGTTTAAGCAGAGTTCTATTATAAAATTGTCACAAAATACTGCAAACGAGGAAAGTGACGTATTTCGGTGCAGACGGCGTTGGGCAGAGAGAAGTGCGCTGTTTTGATATCTCAGCCCACCCCTACTGCTCGCCCAATCAAATTGTTCCATGTGGTTTGGCCTTGTAGTTCTGGATTTGTATACTATCTGTGATACTGATTTTTGCAATCGGGAGATGGAATAAGAGCTTGCTCTGTCCACTCCACGCTTCGGCCCGGTATTGCAGTACCTCCGGGAATGGTGCATTCGCACTGATCGCTGCTTGGCTCTGTGGCTAGGACCTTGACTCAGCCTCTTGGCTGAGAGCAAGTGTCTCGGCCCCTTGGCTTTGTAGCGTATTATGATTTGACCGCACTGATTGCTGCTTGGCTCTGTGGCTAGGACCTTGACTCAGCCTCTTGGCTGAGAGCAAGTGTCTCGGCTTTGTAGCGTATTATGATTTGACCGATAACGGATAATGGATAATTGATAAAGAATATAGAACAATAAACCTTACAAAAATTCAACAGAAAATCTATTTTGAAATTCCTTAGTTTTAGGTTTCTTGAAATTAACTGTTTAAGATAGCATATCCCCCTTAGATTTAACTTACTCTCATTTTGAGACTAATTCAAGATTTTCCCATGTATATGGGCAATTTTTGAATTACATTTACGAAAGTGTTGCAATATTTTTTATTATATTTAAGTGATTATAACACAGTACATTAATTTAAAAAAATGAACCAAATCTTTCTTTCACTATAATTTCATTCAGAGAGTATTTTGATCTCGTCTTTGCTGTTTAAAAGGAAATCAATTCCAAATAAATCAATATTAAAATTGATTAGTGGAATTGAAATACATCAAAGGTGAATTTCATTTAATTAACTTTAGTAAATGAGAGTTCAAGCAATTCAGGATATTTGTATCAAAACCCAAACATATAACGCGTCTTCATCCAGTATCAACAAGATTAGACATACCACTCCAGTGTAAACATGCAATTAAAGAGAAAATTAATATATGTTCTGATGTCATGACGACAACTTCTTGCAGAATCCCCACATGCCCTATAAGATGTATTTTTCTTCTTTGGTAGTCAAGACAAGTCATGTTTATTTGTAAGGCCCTTAAACATAAGGAGTCTCAAAGGGCTGCTAGGACCACGGATTATTGCAAACTTTAGACTATTATTACACCATCTCCTGATCTAAAACCTACACGAGGGCAAGGAAAAACTCAAAAACCTGAACATGAAGAAAATGAAGAAACCTTGAGAAGGGATCGCACATGAGTGTGTTTTAAGCCTAGATTTAAACAGTTCCACTAAAGTTGCAGATCTGGCGACATGTGACATTTATTCTAGGCATTGTAAGAGACACATTTTTTTCATTTTAACATGCGAAACAACAAAATTAACATTCATCTCTTATACAGCGACTAAAAACAGTGTGATCATGAAATAAACTATAATGCCTTTTCGCAAGTTATCTATCTATACCCTTAGTGCTCAACTTGGATCTGAACTTGGACCTGTTAAAACTCTACCCCGCACAACAGAAAGTTTATGTTCCATGGAGGTTTTTTCCTGTGAAGAAGCCAGAGAATGGTATTTGGTTAAGTCAAAGTCTGCCTCTATTCAAGTATATTGGACAATTGGACAGCCATGGACAATCCTCACTGCAGTAAGTACTAAAGGCATAAGTGAACAGCACGACCAAACAAAGGTGGCGCAGTGTGGCATGATGCCGTACCACAGACTGGAATTTTCAAGCCTATAGGGAAAAAAGGTGGTCTCAGACATATTTCGGTGGTTTTCCAGGTGGCCGGTGGCGGTACCTCCCATGTAGTAAGCTTCTCCTTCTTCAACGCCTTCAACTCCCTCCTCAACAATATGGAGCTGATTCGCAAGATTTATCGAACCCTCGCCGGGACACATAAGGACACGCTAGTCACCAAAGGTAGCCCCTTCCAGCTCGACCACCTCACTTCTGACACTATGTTCCGTCCGTCGCGACTGAATAATAAAAAGCATGGATTTTGTTTTGTGGCTGTGTGATCATGTTTAACTGTCTTGACAGAATGGTGTGAGTGACCACACAGGCATTTTCTGTAGCACTAAATTACAAAGGTAAATGAAAACGTTTAACCTGGTAATCAGACCACTTCCCTTACATGTAGATCTGTGTAACTGATAGTCGGGCTGTCAGCTACCATCTACTCTTCAGTGTTTCCTGCTAAAATACTTCAATTAGGTCCCCTACCCCGTTGTAGTATTTGCAAATAATTGAATTTGAATCTGCAAGGGTTTTTTTTCCGATTGCAATATACAGTTTCAGAAAAATACGTATTTCTTTACATATCAATTAACAGATACCATATATGTAAATGTGGGTAGAAAAGAAGCGGTATTTGCAAATACTATCCAGTAGATAAACAAAAATGTTCAACTTGGATATTTTTAAGGACGAATGATCCATTCTGATACCTGTTTCTGTTTTTATCATTTTAGAGGACTTTGTCCAGGCTGCCAATAAGTTTGGTCAAATCACTCCAATGGAAATCGACATCCTGTACCAACTAGCAGGACTCCACACTCACTCGGGGTAGGTTCTACAGAAATTATTTTAAATTTTTTTTATCTATCATGCCTGCCAGGATTTGGCACACCATTTATTGCCCTTGACGGCACCGAGTTGGTGGGAGTAGTTGGAGAACCTGCTTTGTTCTGCAGGGCAGCCTGCACCAAGGCAGGCCTGCTCAAGCATAAGTTTGGCATTTTATGTCACATACATTTGGATTAAAATAAATGTAAACAGCATTTTTACCACGAATAAATAACTGATCCTATTTGAATGTTGAATAATTCTTTTTGAATTGTAGTCTGTATTTTCAACATACGAATACAAGCAGCAGTTTACAATATTGTTTGTTCAATTTGTTAAATCTTCTCATCATATTTCATTAGCTACACCGCTTATCCTCAGTAGAGTCGCGGGGGTGCTAGAGCCCATCCCAGCAATCATTGGGCAGTGGGCAGGGGACACCCTGAACTGGTTGCCAGGCAATCGCAGGGCACACGGGGACAGACAACTCACTCGCTCATTCACACCTAGGGACAATTTAGACCGGCCAATTTACCTGAAATGCATGTTTTTGAAACGTGGGAGGAAACCGAAGTGCCCGGAGGAAACCCACGCAAGCACGAGGAGAACATACAAACTCTGCAAAGGAAGTCTGGAGCTGGATTTGAACCCACGCAGGAGGTTCCCAAGACATGAACTGTGCCGCACATGCGCTAACCACTGCGCCGCCGACCTACCCTCTTGTTAAATCTTGAGTATCAAAATCAGAGTCACATAGTACATCGATTACAGAGTTTTCAATGCTTTGTCGGTACCTATGTAACATCACAAGACACAAGTCTTCCCTTTTTCCCGTACTAATTCTATTGGTTTTCCCATGCCAATGTTTGTGTAAAGGCGGCTCAACCTCAGTGACATTGAAAGGATAGCCCCACTGGAGGAAGCCGACACACCTTACTACCTTGCCGAGGCCCAGCGACAGGTAACCAGACTGACACCTCAAATTACATTCAGAGACTTATTTTTCCTCCTTGTAGCAAAAAAAGCCTCAAGTGGATGTTCCCTAAGCGAATTAGCAGAGTGCCCACCTTTTTTTTCCTCCCCTTGTGAAGTGCATTACTTAAACTCCCAGATGAAAGTAGAGCAATTACATTTATAGAAGAGGAATGGATTGTTGCCCCTCTCCCTGAAAGGTTCACCTCTTTCACATCCACTGCAAAATGTGCGTCTGATAAAAGCCAGGGGTTTTAGAGGCCTTTAGCGAGGTCTGCTAATGGCATGAAGGAGTTGGTTGGGGGGAAGTGTAGTTTTGCCTGAGAGAACAACAACTTGCCTTCTCTATCTGGCTGTGGCCTGGACTACCCGGTAGGGATGCGTTTCCGAGGTCTGGAATTTGATTCCTCTCAGGACGATGCTACCGTCCCCGAACCTGCCCTTAACGGAAGTGGGTTAATTGTTTGAAACCTTTGATCAAGTACTGGATCTTGATAGTATGCAAGTAGGGAAGAAGGGGGAGCAATATGTTGTGCTTATGTCTGGAAAAAGTTACTCACCTCTCAGGACGTGGAAAACTCTTGTAGGGTTATTCTGTTTCCCTGCATCACTGTAAACAAGGAAACCTTCCGATTGCAACACCAGACATTACAAATCAATTCAGTAATGCAAGCAGAAGAGAAATGGAGGCTAAAATCCTGTGTGGGATTGTTTTTTTTCTCCCACAGCATGCTCATGACGTGTCCCGGCCAGTCTGGCTCCAGGTTGCCGAGTCGGCCTACAGGTTCACGATGGGCTCCATTGCCGGAGGTGAGTGACATGTGTATTGCCGAGGGGGTAACCTTAGAATCTGGCGGCCAGGCCATTGCTTCGCGGTGCGATCAGATGCTACCGCCGGTGGCTCCAGGCTGTCGTCGGGGCGGGAGCTTTGCAATATCACAAATCTTCCGGAACCGAGCTCCCTGGAATCTTCGTCTAATTATGCTGGGAGGAATTGATATGGGGAACCTCTTACTCGACTGGCCCTGAAATAGTGCTTGATTTTGTGTGTCTGTGTGTGTGTATGTATCTTCAAATCAATTGAAATAAGTAAAAAAGACATTTTCAATCACTATACTGGATGAAACCGTCGCATGTTTTAAACATTAATGAGCCACTTTACAGCTTCAGTGCTGATGGAGCTGTTTGCAAGCAGGATTTCTTCCTGTTTTCTCCCTTGTCTTTTATCAAGTAACCATTGGTGCAGATCTCTATCCTGAATTATAGATATTCATATTTTACTGATAGTTTAATTTATAGATATTTTTTGGGTGCAATCATATTTGCAAGGTCAACCATATTTTTCTCTTTAATTTAGTTGTGCTGACCAAGTGAATTATAATCGACTTTTAAGAATTCAAATTATTCCTCATTGGGTCACAACACTGGTACTTGATGATCGCTTAAATTTCTGCTCACTGATTGGTCGGTCAGCGCCAGTTGGGTTTGACTTGGTGACATGTATGTTGCAATCTACATAACAAATGGAATTATAAACTATCTTTCTGAAGAGTATGTAATCTATATAAAATGATGACTTTTTTACATAAACTGATATGCCTTTTTAAGACATTAATCAATTGTTTCATTTTCTCTTTTCCAATACATGTATGAGAAATTGTCAGTTTAAGGGCCCATTTTTTCTTCAATTTATCCATCACAGCAATCTTTAAAGCCCCAGTGTGTAATATTTGACAACTTGATGGCACTGTATTGTCTAATCCAAACAAAAACCAGTGCCACAGAGCACAGATTAGCAGCAAGATGCCAGACAAATGTTCTTTTAACTGCCTCTTGGGGACAAATAATGTGTTTTGATTGATTGATTGATGATTGATTGATTGAGACAAATATTCTGGCGACTTTAGGTAGGGATCCCACTATGGAAATGAAATACAAATCTCTCCATCTATGATTTTTTTAATAAAAAAATTAAATTCGTACAATAGTTCATGTGTTATTGAGTAGTATTCAAATCAATGTTTTTATTTTACTGAATGAAAGTCTTTTGTACCACTAGGAGGCACTAAATATTACACACTGCCCCTTTATTTGTAGCACTGTGAAATAATTCATCTCATCTCATTAGCCGTACCGCTTATCCTCATTAGGGTCGCGGGGGGGGCTGGAGCCCATCCCAGCCATCTTCGGGCAGTGGGCAGGGGACACCCTGAACTGGTTGCCAGCCAATCGCAGGGCACACGGGGACAGACAACTCATTCGCTCATTCACACCTAGGGACAATCTGGACCGGCCAATTCACCTGAAATGCATGTTTTTGGAATGTGGGAGGAAACCGGAGTGCCCGGAGGAAACCCACGCAAGCACGGGGAGAACATACAAACTCCGCACAGAAAGTCTGGAGCTGGATTTGAACCCACGACAGGTTCCCATGACATGAACTGTGCCGCACAAGCGCTAACCACTGCGCCGCCGTGCTGCCCCGAAATAATTCATATTTGTTCTTTTTTACTTATTTGAAGATTATATTAAACTTTTGAAAGTAGTATACAACAATAAGAAGCCAAACCATTACATGTCATTTGAATTCTAATGAGTTTTTGTCAGGCCCTTATTGAAGACCTGATTTCGAAAACGATTGTAATTGAAACAAAATGGAATCAAATGAAGTTTTGCGGAGCAAAATCAAATCAAGGATCAATATCAAGCCGTAGTATGTTGTATTTTAATTTCATCTTGTTGTTAGATGTTATTGGATTTAGGAATCATTTTTTAAGATGTAAATTGTTTTGGCGGCGCATATTAATGTTTTTTTTCAATATTTGTAACATTAAAGATAAAGATGGTTGCAAAAAGTCCCCAAGTTGAATGTTGTTCAACATTTAGTCCATGTAACAGCACCAGGGCGTAAACACAGCATCGAATAGTTGTAATTATTTTGTCAAGTCATATTTCCTGTATTTTTATAGCCCTTAATCACAAAATGTCTCAAAGGACTGCACATGCTACAATTACCACATCCCCTGATCTGAAACCAACACGTGGACAAGGAAAACTCAAAAACCTAAGCATGAGGAAAATAAGAAACCCTGAGAAGGGGCCTCACAAGTGGTAATCCCCCTTGAAGGATGATCAGGGTTCAATAGAGTTAGCAGTGGGTAACAATACACAAAACATTCTGAATATCAATTAAAAAAAACATAGGTAATTCGTAAAAATTGTCCAAAAAGTCTATGACAGCATTGATGCAGCTTCCCATCTCTGCCGGCTGGTCGATGCAGACGTTGACATGATGGTCAGTAGGGCCACACAAACTACTTGCCTGCTCGACCCGTTTCCGGTTTCACTGGTGAAAGATCTATTTGGGATGGTTTAATTGTAACCTGTGCAGTCCTTTGAAACATTTTGTGATTAAGGGTAATACAAAAAATGGTGACTTGAATCTGTGTAAGACTGTCATGGGACAGATCACTAAAACTGGAAAACAGCTGCCGACATGGACGTGATCTAAAACTTGGGATGTAGTAGCAGAATGTTCATTTACAATTTATTTCCGAATGATTTTAATCTTTTTATTAAAAGAATACCATAAAGTCATCGGCAGAATAGGTAGAACTTTGAGGCTTAAGTTTTCTTATTTATCCTTCCATTCTTGTATCCTAATTTCTTGATGTTTGTCTTGATTGAGTATTTACCTTGGAGTGCCAGTTATTATCTTGTGGCATAATTCTCTTATATATTTTTATCAGTGACAATAAAGACATCTATCCATCTATTCATTATCTGCACCGCTTATCCTCAGTAGGGTCACAGGGGTGCTGGAGCCCATGGTAGCTATCGTCGGGCAGTGGGCAAGGGACACCCTGAACCGATTGCCAGCCAATCGCAGGGCAGACAGGAACAGACGACTTACTTGCTCATTCCACCTAGGGACAATTTTGAACTGGCCAATTAACCTGACATGCATATTTGAGGAATGTGGGAGGAAACTGGAGTGGCCGGAGGTAACCCACGCACGCACAGGGAGAACATGCAAACTTCACATGGGGAGGCCGCGGTAGCTGTAATTGAACCCTCAACATCCCCACCGTTGGCCTTATTTGCTAACCACCCACCCGCCGTGTCGCCTACATTAAAGACAATACAATTCAAAACTTCATTTGCCGACGGAAGTGTTTGTTTTGAAATTTGCAGCCACCGGCGCTACAGCAGTGTATCCTATCGACCTGGTCAAGACTCGTATGCAGAACCAGCGTTCCACAGGCTCCTTGGTGGGCGAGCTCATGTACAAGAACAGTTTCGACTGCGCCAAAAAAGTCCTACGCTACGAAGGCCTCTTTGGATTCTACCGAGGTAGGTGAAAAATATCACGTGGCGAAAATAAACAGCAATCCAGCAGATCCAGCATCACAACGTGTCAGGGTGATAATGTTGGCAGCCCGCTTTGCTAATTGATATCAGGAACCTTTTGGCCTCCCGCTCCAGCGGTGAATAAAGCAACCCCTGGGGTCACGTTTTCATTACATCCAAAGCAAGTCGCCCCCCAGGAGGACAATGAGCGGCAGAAAATCTGTGTGATCTCGGTCAGACTGGACTGCGTTAATGGCGACACACAACACTCTCACCCTGGGGCGCTTCATGTGGAGGAAGTCAAGACTGCCACCTACTGCTGCCTCCGCAAACGCAGCAGCTCTTTGAGGCTTTTTCCTCTTTTGATGAAGGAGGAGGCTGATTGACTTGGAAGGAGGCACTAGCCTATTTTTCTGGCAGTGCTCCCAGTGGCAGTCACTCAGCAGTTCTTTGCACAAATTGAACTGGTTTGATGAACGATGCATGAAGAAGTAGTGAAAAACCACCCAGGCGCTGCATTGTTTGACTAACAAGTCTATTCAGTTACATTTAAAAAAACTTTTGAGGTTTAAATACACACATTTGACAGATAGCAATTCAATGAACAAAAGCCTAATAATGGGTATTTTAATTATAATCAATTGAAAATATATTGGACCTTTAAAATTATCAACATATCGCTGTCCTCGGGTGTTGTTCTGTTCAAGTCTGCTGTCATTAAACCTACCCTTAATCGACCTAACCTTGATCCGGAAAGCCTGTGTAATTACAAATCTGTGTCAAACTTACCTTTTCTATCTAAAGTACTCGAAAAAGTTGTGGCTAAGCAGCAGAATGACTCTACTGACACATCCCTTAACGCGGTGTTTTTCAACCTTTTTTGAGCCAGGGCATGTTTTTTACATTGGAAAAAATTCGCGGCACACCACTAGCCAAAAATGTTATAAAATGACACTGAACAGTATGTTTAATTACAATATAATTTCTAATACCCCCAGTTATTACAGCACAGACACTTGACAATGACATAATATTTGCAGAAAATGATTCATAAATGTTTTATTAAATTTTAAAAAGTGACATTGGATAATTTCTCACGGCACACCTGACGATCTCTAGGGCACACTATTGTGTCGCGGCACAGTGGTTGAAAATCACTGCCTTAAGGTATTCACGATTTTCTCCTGGCAATAGACTTCTGCAGTGTTGCTGCTGCTGGACCTCAGTTCTACCTTCGACACTGTAGACCATAACGTCTTACTAGATTGGCTGGAAAAATTGATTGGTCTGTGCAGCCCTTTGAGACTTCTTGTGATTAAAGGCTATATTACTGGTATGATGGATTTATGGAAATCTACTCAACCTCCATGGAACAATCTTATATCAAATTATCTGCATCAATAAAGTGGTCAACCAAGGGTGCTGGACATTCAAAAATTGAATTATTTTTATACTCTGACTTGACAAGAGTTTGTGTAATATTCCAATATCAGGAAATGGACGTCATCCAGAAACAGCTGAAAACAGACAACAAAAAACAAAATAGAATAATTTAAACAAACCACCCAAAAATTTATACCACACCCTGTCTCTTTGCCAGACTGACATTACGCATCGTGATGATTTTGTTTTTGTGTATCCAAGAAAAATATTTTTTACCACGTGCACGGCTGTGCAAGACAAGAGCTTTCCATGTCTGTCACTCAGCAAAAACTGCACATTAATTTTAACTTTGCCGGTCCTCATAATGGCATCTATGAATATTTTGCAGGCCTGCTCCCGCAGCTCATCGGCGTGGCCCCGGAGAAAGCCATCAAACTCACGGCAAGTCATTCCCTTAACGCCATCGCGAAGAACCGGCTTTGTGGATGGTAGCGGGTGCACTTTGCAATCAAGGCTCAGTTTCAAGCACAAGTTCATGTTAATGCTCCGCTATCTAGGGTGTGAGATTGCGTTTTATTGGCTTTTTTGGGTGTGTGTTCCCACTTCTCACAGATGAATGATTTGGTCAGAGACAAGTTCACCAAACAAGATGGCTCCATCCCTTTGGCTGCTGAAATCCTGGCTGGTGGATGTGTAAGCCAAAATTCACTATGTTACCGGTATACTGAAAAATGTTTCTTTGTGCTATTTTTGATGATCTAACATAATAGGGTGGAACTCACAGATGTTTACCATTCGTTACTGTATCTAAAATGCTCACATACAGTACAGTCGATATATTCCTTCAATCACTCATATTTAAGCACAGAGAACGTTTGTTTAAATTAATCGTATTTTTAATTTCTGGATGTTATATTTTAGATCATTTTTTGCCCACCCTAAAAACATCTGGCACAAAAGTAACCCAAATCAGAACAATAATAGAAAACCCAATTGGTTGGTCCAATCCGAATAAAAGTTTTTTGTTGAGTTCTTTTTTTTTCTTTTAAGATAGCTAATTTGTTTTAATTCATTTTGGGGTTGTAAAAATACATTTGATTAAGGGCAGGTTTTTTTGTGTCATATCTAATTTTATGGTGGTGTTTAAAAACTAAATCTTCATTTTTTAAAACACATCTTTAAACACATTCCCAAACTCCCTATTTCAGGAGTGTTTAAAACAAGTTTTATCAACTTTTATTTTTGTTGTAGAAAATCAATTATTTTGTTGGCGTGGGGATATTTTTTTGGGGGCCCACACAATCCAAGAGTGTGGGTCAAATCAACGCAAATAGTCACAAATTTTAGTCTCAAATATTTGGATAGCCGGCAGCACGGCAGAGTAGTGGTTAGCGCGTGTGCGGCACAGTTCTGAGGTCCTGAGATCCAACCTCCTATGTGGAGGTTTCCTCCCACATTCCAAAAACATGCATGTCAGGTTAATTAACCGGTTCAAATTGCCTTAGGTGTGAATGAGCGAGTGAGGTTTCTGTCTCTGTGTGCCCTGCGACTGCCTGGCAACCAGTTCAGGGTGTCCCCTGCACACTGCCTGAAGATAGCTGGGGTGGGCTCCAGCACCCCCGCCAACCTACTGAGGATAAGCGGTGCAGATAATGGATGGATGGATGGATTTGGATAGACCAAAAATGAGAGCCTTCAGTATGTCTTTAAAGGTAAAGGAAGACTCAATAGCTCCATTTAATTTTTTACAGTCAATAAATGACTAACTTTCTAATAACAAAATAGTGTGAGGAGAGAATCCAGTTTTCCTAAAGTTGTCAGGTTCAATTGTGCCCAGAGAAATGGATTTCATAAATGTAGACACAAAATAAGATATTAGAAAAGGGTTTGTTTACAGGAAAATAATCCATATTGAATTGTGTACGGATACAGAACAAATAAGTTTATCAGGATCTTCTGGATTCAAAGACACCAATGCTACTCTAACACAGGCTCGACTACCTATCCCTGGTGCATAATGTCTGATCACTCACTAGATTTAAATGAACAATACACAAAAAGAGAGAAGACACATTGTATGGTGGAGTACCAACTGGTTCTAACGGAACAAAACACAAAAGAGGTGGAGGCAGCAAACATATGCTTGAATAGTACAACAGCATAATCTTCCAACACCAACCTGCTCTAAGAGAACAAAATATGAAAGTAAGAAGACGTAGGATATCCAGGAATACCAACTGGTTCAAACGGGGAAAAAAAAGGATAACACAGGGAATATATTTATATTGTACATGGAAAGAACAACTACATCCAATACCAACCAGCTCTAATAGAGCAAAACATAAAAGTAAGAAGACGTCGGGTATGGAGGAATACCAACTAGTTCTAACGGAACCAAATACTAAAGAAGAGGATGCATGGAAATTACTCACGAGGGTACAGAACAACTACATAATGTTACAAAAGCTAGCTTTAACCGCACAAAACATGAAAATAAGATGAAACAAGAAACAAGTGGATAAAACAAGGAAAGTACCTTAACAACAAGACCATGAAATATAAGGCAAGGCATATGCTGAGTGAACAATAAACATGAATTAATACAATGTATAATGTTTGGAGATTAAATAGTTCTAACTGAACAAAACAAAAAACAGAATATGCAGGACATATGGGTGGGTGGATATTCTACCTTAACCACTAGGGTCACTGGGACACAATGTCCTGTGGTTTGTCTTGGGCAAGTACAGCAAAGTGTCAGTATGTGAAGCAAAAAAATTATGAATATGTAAGTCTGAAAAGTTGGGGTTTGAGTCTACATTTGTAAGTAGACGCGGTGGCGGAATTCCGCCCAATTGAATTCGGAATTAATGATACCAATATTCCTCAAAAAATGAAAAACAGTGACCAAATTAGTTTTCAAATCGGCTCCGACTAATTGTCGACGTCTAGCGGTACGCTGGAGACACAAGCGGCGTTTCCTGCCATCCTGAAAGGAACCAGGTCGGGCTGCGGAGAAGATCCCCGCAGGTTGTTCTCGGGGTCCGCGGGGTCGAGACCCCTGTCAGGGTGTAATTGGAGGAGAGGCCCCTGCAGGGTCCCGGCCCAAGTCGGCTCTGCCTCATTTGTGATTGAGTTTGACAGCGCCGGGCACACCCCAAGCGGGCAGGATGATTCTCGTGCATGGTACACTTTCCATCTGGGGCTGCTAGTCATTCATTTCGGAAGGCTCCGTTGAATTTCACTACGTCTATTTTCATGAAAGGCTGGGAAATGATGGCTGGCATCATCAAAAGCAAAGAAGATAAAAGCAAGGGAGTGAGCGCATCCATCTTCAGAGGAGCGGATGCTACCCCCCGCCCCACACCCACACACAAATCTTCGTCATATCCCACATTGAAAAATGACTAAACGGGCCCAAGTCTTTTTTTAGGTCCCAGCATCGGATGTTTACAGATAAGACCCCTGCCCTAAATGTCACCGGCGGCCATCCTGAGGCCTGATTAGCTTTTGGAGGAGGAAGGGGTTGGGGTGATAAATGCGCTGGAGTCAGAGGGCGCCCTGCTCGGGGCTGAGCTGGTCCAGGGTGAGTCAGAGCTAGCAAAATTGGGAAGTTGTGCCGGGGTTGGGGCGAGAGGGCAAAAGGGCCTGTGCCAGGGTCACAGCCTCCTGAACGGGAGCCGGGTCCAATCTGACCTGACCCCTGTCGCTTCTCTATCAATGCATGCTTGTTTTTTGGAAGAGTGATCAGGCCACATGTAGAAATAAATGAACCTACAATTATATGCCATAGAAATGAATAAATCATGTCATGCTTAAATACACATAGATGCAATTAAATCCTTTAATTATGCATTTTGTCATTTGTTTTGTCATTTATTTATTTCGGCATTTATTGCAGTATTCATTTTTCCTGCATTTTGTCTAGAGCTGTAACAACTATTTTTAAAGTCGACTACTGACTATTGAAACGATGAGTCGAATAATCGAATAAGAATGAGAAAATCAAATAGGTTGTGCATTTTGTAAAGTACATTCAGTGGTCAACTGCAAAGTCTGTAACAAAAGTACTTAACAATTTTCAACAGTTTGAAATCAAGCGGTTTCAAAAACTGACGTTTGTCGTTTTTAATGTTTTCACTTCAGACTAAATGCATTCCATTTCCAATATGTTTGTCAGGCCCAGTCTGACATAATGCTCAGGCTCTCTTTTATTTTTTTTCCCGATTTTTTTTTAGTCATTTGGTGACCAAACCCCCAATTCCAACCCCTAATGCTGGGCGTCAAGCAGGGAGACAATGGGTACCATATCACGATGACTGATTGTGATCACCTGTGCCCGCTTGTTTGGTGCCAGCCGCTGTGGGCTACCTGATTGGTTCCCTGTCTTTTTTAAGCCCAGTCCTTTCACTCGCCTGTTGTCAGTCCGCCAGTGAACCTCTGTTTCTACAAGGCAAGCATTTTGACTCTGATTTCCGTCTGTCCCGCTTTTTGCACCCGTTTTTTCCAACCGTCCGTTCCTGATCTCCCTGTTTGTCTCCGGCTACGACCTGTTTTTGACCCTGACCACGTTTGCTCTCCCGTCCCGGTTTACGACCCGTTTTTTGATCCCGACCACGTTATTGCTCTCCTGTTTTGGCTATCGACCTGTTTTTTCCGTCCTTGATACCGCCATCTCCTGCTCCGGAAGATCCAATTCCGTATTTGGATCACAATCCGATTGTGTGGGCCGCTTGCTTCCCGCGTCCAGTGAGCACCAGATCGCGGGCCCTGCCCTTCCTCTTTCTATCAATAAAGTTGTGGTTAACGCTACGTATTTGGGTCCTGATTCCGTTTTGGTCGTGACATACCAATATTATAAGTCTTAGGTATGACTTGACTAATGCTTGAACCTGCGACCTCCCAGTCCCGGGGCGGGCACCCAACCCCAAGACCACCGAGCTGGTCTGGCTCTCTTTCATAGCGAAATATACGCGTACAAATTTACAACGCATGTCATCATCAAACCTGTATTTGCCCAAATATTACATGAATCCCACTGAGGCGAGTCAGACTCCGTTTTGTTCAACTGTCTGACGTGCTTCATCTTTAAATGTTTGTGCATCATCGAGGTACTGCCATAGTACGCAAGGCTTGTCGTATCCAGGTTAAAATGTTCCCAGATCTTAGAAGTTTTTTTGTATGTTACCTTTCAAAACAGATGCTATTGCGCATGAGCGACCCTCGATGGGATTCATTGTTGACATGTTTTTTCAATTTTTGTTAACAACCGACTAACTATTGAAGCCCTAATCTTGTGTATTTTGCCACTTCTTTTCTCTTGTATTTTATCTTGTGCCTGGTGATTTTTTTTCTGGTAAAATGATTTACATTTTTTGTGGACGATTGGGTTTCTTTAACCCTACTTGCAATAATTAACCTGATGATAACAACTTTATTTTTTTTATTATTTTTTTAGAAGTGCATTTCAAACTGGGCGCTCTTTGCGCTAATTAGTAACAAAAAGCAGCTCTCGGCTTGAAAAATGTTGGAGATCCCTGGACTAGCTCAAGGGTGTCCAAACTAAGGCTTAGGAACTAATTGTGGCCTTCTGATCATTTTCCAGTGGCCCCAGAACATAAAACAGTTTTGCCCATAGAAATTTTAAAGTTATTTACTCATTTTAACCATGCAAAATAATAGGAAAGTATATATAAGCCAACACATACCTACATCATTTTTTTCTTTAAAATAGACTGTATTACTTAGCACCTACAAGTAGTAAAACGTTATGATATAAAACCAGTATTGTTTCAATTAATAAGCAAAAGTACATTTAACATGCATTTCTTAAAATAGTCGTAGAATTTATATTGCACAACATGGGCCTCACCTAAAGGGAGCTGTTTGAGTTTTCCCTTGCCCTCATGTAGGTTTTAGGTGCTGGTTTGCAATAATCTCTGGTCTGTGGAGCCCTTTGAAACTTCCTGTGATTAAGGGCTATACAAATAGACTTGACTTGATTTGTTGTGTATTTTTTTCTTTTTATGGGTTATTTTTGTTGTGTATTTTGTCACAAGAAAATGTTATTAAAATGTGTTTGTGTGTTAGTGGGGGGGCTACACCAAGCTGAGGTTTTCACCTATTGGTTGATCAGTAATGAATGATCAGTGCACTCATCGATCAACCAATGGGCAAAAAACTCAGCCTAAATGCATGGCAAATATATGACGAAATACATAATAAATACTGAAATTAATAAATGACTAAATGTATTAATATATAAAAACACTTTTTTTTTCAGTAATTTAAAAAGGACTACCACTAACAAATCATTACCATGTTCACACATCAACACCAAACTCACTTTTCTGCCATTGTTCAACTGCCGCTCTATCTGAAAAAATATAGATAAAAATTGACATCTATAGCCGTCCATAATACTAAACATAATCTTTTCCACAGGCCGGCGGCTCCCAGGTGATTTTCACCAACCCTCTGGAGATCGTAAAGATCCGCCTGCAGGTGGCCGGAGAGATCACCACGGGCCCTAGGGTCAGTGCCCTCAACGTGGTTCGAGACCTGGGCTTCTTTGGCCTCTACAAGGTGGGTCACCGAACCTGGGTGGGGGGTGGGGCATTTGTCGCACAAGGGCGGGGAAGGACGCACCGGACAAAAAACAGCAAGACTGAAGATGCTGAAATGCATGTCTTTGGAAGGAAGCATATGCTTATTTAATCCTACCCCCAGACTTCCTTAATAATTGAGTTTTACAGCTAAATCTCTTGTGTATTTGACCAATTACATTGGTTCTGTGGATGTACAGTCACTTCATCATCATCAACATTATCCTCACTTTCACTTTTCTCACCATTACCATTATCATCATTGCTGTTTCCATACATTTTCAGCAAGTCAAGTCATGTTTATTCGTATAGCCCTTAATCACATGGAGTCTCAAAGGGCTGCACAGACCACAGATTTTTGCAAACCACAGACTATTATTACATCATCCCCTGATCTAAAACCTTAATGAGGGCAAGGAAAAACTCAAAACCTCAACATGAGTCAAATGAAGAAACCTTGAGAAGGGACCGCACATGAGTTTCACCAAGCTGACCAGGCTGCAATGAATGTTGTAATAACAATTAATAAACATATATCGTCAACAGGAAATATAGTTCATTCGTAAGCTATAGAATAGAAGTGTGTTTTAAGCTTATTTTGAAACAGTTCCACTGAGGTTGCAGATCGAATCTCAGAGGGCAGAGCATTCCACAGCACGAGGCCCAAATGGAGAACTCTCTCAAACCTGCGGATCTCTTCTCGGCTCTTGGGATCACTAGTAGATCAGCATTTCCAGAGCAAAGGCTCCGGACCGGAACATAGAGGGAAATTAAGAGTAGCGATTATTATAACAATAATTCTAATGGGTGTTTGTGAGGAAAACGGATTGTTTTTAGGTGGGTGCTGTCCATCATACAAGTATCTTTGGACCTGCCGCTTCAGGGGGTCCACTCCCAGGCAGTGTAACCACCCATTGCTAAGTGTCCTGTTCTGGGCATTGAAAAGACAAGGCATGAGAGCTTGAGCCGGATGCCTCCAGCATCAAGCACCCATGTGGAGTAACATTTTACAGTAACATCTCCAAGATAAGCTACAAAGTACATGTATTTATGGTTACATTTGAGTGCAATAACATTTAGCAGCGGAAAAAAAGTCACAAGACATTGAAGTAAATAACGACAAACAGTTAACAAAAATGCAGATTTCCTGTCGGCAGAAGCAGCACACAGGGTGTGATGGATGTCCAGGCCTTGAGGAACTTTCGACTCCATCAACATTAAAAGTTGCCTTTAGGTGCAATAAGACAGCCGCCAGACTGCTTAGTCGCCAAGAATCCTCCCCGCTCCCCCGACATCCTCTTGTCCACCATGCTTTCGCGCACATATTCCAAACGATCCTTTGTCTGTGTTGTGAATTTAGGGAGCTAAAGCTTGCTTCCTGAGGGACATTCCCTTCTCTGCCATCTACTTCCCAGTCTACGCGCACACCAAAGAGATGCTTTCGGACGAATCGGGAAGGGCCGGGGCGCTGCAGATGCTCACTGCTGGAGCGATTGCTGGTAACAAGCAACTCAATTGTCCGTGATTGTAAAAAAATATGATTGAAATAAGACGAGTTTAAATTATTTTGGCAACACGAGAGATTATTTCATATTTACTCAACCATTAGGGTAGTAGGGGCACCATTTCCTGTGGTAACTAGCCTTCATTTATATAGCGCTTTTTTCAGTCGCTGAAGACCTCCCAAAGCGCTTTACAATGTGCTTCACACTTTAAACATTTACCCATTCACGCACACACCGAAAGCGGTGTCAGCCATGCAAGGCACCTACCTGCTCATCGGGGGAATTTTTAGGGGTCCAGTGTCTTGCCCAAGGACACTTCCACATATACTGTAATTCGGACGAGCCGGGAATCAAACCTGCAACCTCTTGGTCCCAAGATGAGCGCTTTACAATTTACTTCACACTTAAAACATTTGCCATTTGGCCAAATAGTTTTGCAAGCCACTGTGTATACACACACACACACATATATATATATATATATATATATATATATATATATATATATATATATATATATATATATATATATATATATATATTGGCCATGTTCCCTTGGTGGGCCGGTATAAAAAGTCCGACTGGCCGCATGTGGCTAGTGGCCCGTAGTTTGCCCACCCCCGGGGCAAGGCATCAACAGCTTACTTGACAAGGTTTTGACTCCAATCTTGTCCACTTTTCGGGGTAAGGCGTCCCTGCAGCATCGCTGGTGACGCCCGCCGACGTGATCAAAACCAGACTCCAGGTTTCGGCCCGAGAGGGACAGACCACTTACAACGGAGTCCTCGACTGCTTCAGGAAGATCCTCAAAGAAGAAGGATTCAGAGCCCTTTGGAAGGGAGCCGGAGGTAACAGTTTTCTCATATTTTTTTCATTGAAAGCTTAGTTTGTGTGTACCACTTATCCTCAGTAGGGTGGCGGGGGTGCTGAAGCCAATCCCAGCTATCTTCTGGCAGTAGTCAGGGGACACCCTGAACTGGTTGCCCGCCAGTCGCAGGGAACACAGAGACAGACAGTTCGCTCGCTCATTCACATCTAGGGACAATTTGGATCGTCCAATTAACCTGACATGCTTGTTTTTGGGAATGTGGGAGGAAACCCTCCCAAGCACGGGGAGAACATGCAAACTCCACACAGGAAGGTTCGATCTCATGACCTCAGAACTGTACCGCGGACACGCTACAAGTCAAATCAAGTCATGTTTATTTGTATAACACTTGCAAGGAGTCTCAAAGGGCTGTACAAAACACAGATTATTGCAAACCACAGACTATTATGACACCATCCCCTGATCTAAAACCTACATGAGGGCAAGGAAAAACTCAAAGAGAATCAAGTCATGATTATTTGTATAGCCCTTAATCACAAGGAGTCTCAAAGGGTTGCACAAAACACAGACTATTGCAAGCCAGAGTCTATTATTTCACCATCCCGTGAAGGCAAGGAAAAACTCAAAAACCCACACCTCAGACTTCTTTTTGAGCATGCAAAGAATTTGAAGTTGATGTTGTATCGTGAGGGAAATGCCATATCGCGAGGCCTAACATCATATTCTACAGAGTAAAGTAAGGTCGTCATAACCCAGGGGTCTACAAATGATATCCATCATCCATTATCTGCACCATGCTGGAGCCCAATCCCAGCCATCTTCGGGCAGTGGGCAGGGGACATCCTGAACTGGTTGCCACAAAGAGACGGACAACTCACTCTCTCATTCACACCTAGGGACAATTTGGACCGGCCAATTAACCTAACATGCATGTTTTTGGAATGTGGGAGGAAAACGGAGTGGCCGGAGGAAACCCACGCAAGCACGGGGAGAACATGCAAACTCCGCACTGGGAGGTTGTGGTAGCTGGACTTGAACCCTGAACCTCCGCACCGTGGGGCTACGCACTAACCACCCAGCCGCCGTGCTTACAAAATGATCATTCTTACAGTTATCAGGGGTAAAGGAGAGGATGCAATTTGATGTACTGCTTGTATCCTTATCGGTATGGAAGAAAGTCATATCCGTAACAAAAGAGTCATTTTCAGAAAAATCTTAAGACCCCCATCCCTGTGTTTCTTTCAGCCCGAGTCTTGCGATCCTCCCCGCAGTTCGCCGTCACCCTGGCGACTTACGAACTTCTGCAAAGGTGGTTCAGCATCGACTTCGGCGGACAGTAAGTACTTTCACCACCAGACAATTCCTCATGAAACGATCCCCTATTTTGTCCCCATTACCTCAATCCGACTCCTCCCCGCAGTCATCCGACGGGATCTCAGCCCGTCCCCGCTCTCGGACCCGAGGACCTCCCTAACGCCGACCACGTGGGCGGATACCGTCTGGCGGCCGCCACATTCGCCGGCGTGGAGAGAAAATTTGGTCTTCAGTGGCCCACGTTCCAAACTCCCTCTGAAACAGCAGCGTGACGCCCCCATAAAGAACTAAAATGACTTCAATGGGATAAGATTTTTGCTGTTCATTTTGAATCGAATCAAATGCCTTTAGTGTCATTACATAAGTATAACGAAATTTGAGCTCCACCACAAGTTCACGCATGAATGGGAATAAGAAAATTAAACAATGACAAATAGATTAAAATAAGGTAAAAGAACATGTGTGCAATACAGTAATACCAGTATCGAGCTACTGTCAGCTATATATATAGTGTCTGAAGAGGTGCAAATATTCTGTCTTCTCTGTGGCAGTGAAAAATGATGATGAATTCCGGTTCAGTTTTATTAGTGCTAACTGGAGAAGGGTGACAGATCTTGGAAAGAAGCTGTCTCTGAGTCTAATTGTTTTGGCTGGTATGGCCCTGTAGCGCCTACCAGAGGGCAGCAGGTTGAACAGATGGAGGCCAGGTTGTGTGTAGTCTTGGATGTTTTATGCCCTTCTCAGGCATTGGGAGTTATAGATGGTGGATAGGAGAGGTATGTCCATCCATCCATCCATTATCTGCACCGCTTATCCTCAGTAGGGTCGCGGGGGTGCTGGAGCCCATCTCAGTTGTCTTCGGGTAGTGGGCAGGGGACACCCTGAAGTGATTGCCAGCCAGTCGCAGGGCACACAGGGACAGACAATTTGCTCACCCATTCACACCTAGGGATAATTTGAACCGGCCAATTAACCTGACATGCATGTTTTTGGAAATGTGGGAGGAAAACGGAGTGCCAGGAGGAAACCCACTCAAGCATGGCGAGAACATGCAAACTCCACACAGGAGGTTCGGGAGTGGTAGGTATTTTATTTACAAGGCTTGCACATTTTGTAATTCTTTTTGGAGGAACATTACAACACCGCAATATTCTTCTTGTATGCCATAAGCCAGGGGTCGGGAACCTATGGCTCGCGAACCATGTATGGCTCTTTTCGTGAGTACATCTGTCTCGGAGATGAAATAGGATTAGTGCAATTATTAACTGTGTTGTTTCATGGAAGGTAATTGGTAAATGGTTTGCATTTATATAGTGCTTTTCAAGTCAATGAAGACCTCCCAAAGCGCTTTACAATGTGCTTCACACTTACCCATTCTCACACACACTCACACACCAATGGCGGAGTCGGTCATGCAAGAAAACTACCTGCTTATCGGGGGCATTAGGGATTCAGTGTTTGACATACAACACGGAGGAGCCGGGAATCAAACCTGCAACCTCTTGATCCCAAAACAAGCGCTCTGCCTCCTGAGCTAATGCCGCCCTATTATAACCACGACAACGCATAATATACTTTAGGTTATACTTTATATATACTTTAGGTTCAGTGTAGTATACATGGGGCAGAGTCTTAACTACAGTTTGCAGTCAAGGTATCACACTAATAGACCCCGTTTTGGCTGTCCATCGCTAAAAAAAAATCCCTAGTAGGGAATCGCATTAAACAACGTATGTTCACTGTTGAGATACTTTTAACGAAAACCCACAGAACACCCTATAAACATCCTAAGACTCCAGCAAAGCACCTGAAACGATTGGTTAGGTGAGTGGCACACATAGCGCGGGACCGTTCCCCTTTGCCTAACGCCGTCTGCACCAAAGGTAAATAAGTTGGTAACGGTATCCTCGTTTGCAGTATTTTGTGACATTTTTATAAAAGAACTTTGCTCGCACCTTGTTTTAAAACCATCCTTTAGGACAAAAAAATGACGGTCAAAATGAGCCCCACTGGGAGGGAGACAAGTTTTAAGTGGTATATTTTTTATGAAATGGGACACAGGCTCTGACATTATTTTTATTTTATAGATTTTATAAAAATGATCAAACAGCAAAATTAAGTTTGCTGAAGCCTTAGCTTATATCTGGAGAGGTTTTCTAGTTTTGTTAAATTCCGTCTTAAAATATCTGGTGTGACTCTCTCAAAGGAAGAAAATCAATATATTTTTTGGCTTTTCTGGCCAAGGGACAGAAAGGGTTCCCGACCCCTGCCATAAGCGATTTTGTGGTGTCGGTGCATGTTTTTCCGCTATGTACAGATGTGTTTCAAGTGTTTATTTTCATTCATGGCAACAGTTTTGAATGTATTTATTCGATTGGAATAAATGATTTTGTATGTGTTTTATGGATGTGAAATTTGAGGTCTGAGGTTGGTTTTAAATAAAGAATCTTCATTCGTGAAAAAAAAACACGTGGGTGCTATCTAGTGGTGTGATGGTTTTAATAGAGTGCAGTAAACCCTTGGTTTATCGCGTCTGTAGCTAACAATATTGTTACGTTACTATGTAGAAATAGTTATTTCGTCCCCTCGTTACAGCATTTACACCACTTTATGTCATCAAAATATTATTTCACATGCCCAAAACGTACAAAATTTAAACTTGGGGTGTTGGTGCCTCATGACTTTCTAAGATGACAGTCTGCTATTGGTTGATGCCATATAAGAAGCTTTTCTACAATTGGTTTGCGTCACAGCATCCCGAAGATAGCAATATGCTATTGGCTGAACTACCTCCCACAACGCCTTACTGTTTTCACTGTTACAAATCTCGTGTAAGAAATTTTTTTTAGATAGACTTGCAGCGACGCTAAAGGTAAAGTAAGACAATAACAATAGAAACAGTTTGTGATTATCAAAAAGTATCATTACTTTCGTCAAGGAATATAGCTGTAACCACCTCGTGATCAAGACAAGAGAGGAGACTCCTGTGATTTTGGCATCTTTTGATATCAACAGTTTCCTTCTCTAGTCATTTATGTTTTCCATTAGGTTGCAAGCAGGGTTGGGTAGGGTTACTTTAACTTGATTACTTTCAATTACTTTTGGATTACCCCAATACCAAATATGCTAATAAAAGAAACTAAATATGAATAAAATGACTAAATTTTGTGCAGGCTTGGGGAGTAACGGAATACATGGAACGGCAAAAATGATGTTGGCAAGCTGTTTGGATTTATTTTCCTTTTGTTTTTGTCGCATTTTATGTAAGTTTTGCCAGAGATCAAAGAGATCAAAGCCAGGAGAGAAAGCTTACCACGTGTTGTGAGTCATAATTTTATTCATATTTAGTTTTCTTATTAGCATATTTGGTATTGGAGTAATAATAATAATAATAATTTCCTTTGTATTGTCATTCTTTGTAACAATGTACACAGAACGAAATGTCGATACACCTCCAAAAGTAATTGAAAGTAATCAAGTTAAAGTAACTCTACCCAACCCTCGTTGCAAAGCTATGGATTGCTGCTATTATTATTGTTAGCTGCTCTGTGGCTGGTATTGTCATGATTACCGATGCGACTCAGCCCTGCCCGCTGATTTGGCGCTAACCGCCGTGGGTTCTGATTGGCTCCCCGTCACTATTTGAACCCACTCCTGTCAGTCCCCTGGTGTCAGTCCGTCTGCGAATCTCCGTGATACAAGGCAAGCCTTTTATGACCCTGAATCCCGCCTGTCCCGATTTTTGCTCCTGTTTATCTCCGGCTACGACACTTTTTGATCCCGACCATAGCTGCTCTTCCGTCCCGACTTACGACCCGTTTTTGATCCCGACCACGTCTGCTCTCCCATTCTGGCCTACAACTCGCTTCCAACACCAACCATGTTTTTGCTCTCCTGTCCCGACCCATTTTTCAGTCGCCGACACCGCTCGCTACGGAAGATCGCAAGCAGAGTACGAGAGTGAACACTGGATCGTTTTTTAAAAAAATTATTTTATTTTATTATTATTTTTTAGACCCGGTCAATGGGGACCAAAACCACCCGCAAAAAGTGAAAATCCGGGAAGTAGCGACGCCCCTTCCTTCAAAAATGCTTAAAAAAAAAAAAATATATATATATATATATATATATATAGCAGCACGGCGGCGCAGTGGTTAGCGCTTGTGCGGCACAGTTCATGTCTCGGGAACCTGTCGTGGGTTCAAATTCAGCTCCAGACTTCCTGTGCGGAGTTTGTATGATCTCCCTGTGCTTGCTTGGGTTTCCTCCGGGCACTCCGGTTTCCTCCCACGTTCCAAAAACATGCATTTCAGGTGAATTGGCCGGTCCAAATTGTCCCTAGGTGTGAATGAGCAAATGATTTGTCTGTCCCTGTGTGCCCTGCGACTGGCTGGCAACCAGTTAAGGGTGTCCCCTGCCCACTGCCCGGAGATGGCTGGGATGGGCTCCAGCCCCCCGCGACCCTAATGAGGATAAGCGGTACGGCTAATGAGATGAGATGAGATATATATAATTTTAAAAAAATATATATATTTTATTTTATTATTATTTTTTAGACCCGCGAAGCTCTGAACCCGCAAATGTGGAACCGCGAAGTAGCGAGGTCCCACTGTATTCACTCTTGTTCATCCAAGAAAAAAAGAAAGTAGGCTTCCGAATTTTGCAAACCAAGTATGGTTTTCATAGTGTCTTCTTCAAATTAGCAACGTCTTCTAGTGGTCGTGATCGCTTTTGACGAGCAGTCATCGGGTAAATTGAATATTCAACACTTTTTTCTTATTTTGCGACCAAAATCAAATGTAATGTTGCATATAAACAAATACATCATGATAAAGACATACATTGATAAACAGTTATAGAATTGGAGGCATTAGCTCAGGAGGTAGAGCGCACGTTTTGGGATCGAGAGGTCGCATGTTTGATTCCCGGCTCCTCTGTGTTATATGTCAAAGTGTCCTTGGGCAAGACACTGAATACCTAATGCCCCCGATAAGCAGGTCGGCGCCTTGCATGGTGTGAGAGTATGTGTGAATGGGTAAGTGTGAAGCACATTGTAAAGCGCTTTGGGAGATCTCCATTGACTTGAAAAGCGCTATAGAAATGCAGACCATGCAGACCACAGTTACAAAAGAAATATAAAACTATCCCCCTTTTAAAAGAAAATCTATTAGAGTCACAGTATTTTCTTGAAATGATTTTATAGATCTTTGAATCACTGAATGCATAAACAATCATCTTATGCAGGGAGGACATTCCGGTTACAATGCAGAACAGTCATTTATTTTGTGAGTCGACAAATAGATGAAAAATATGAGCTACGAGTGTTTGATGTTTAGATTTAAGAACAAAAAACATCCATATTTGGCTTGAAGGACTTACATGATGCAGATAAAAATACAAGAAGATTTGAAAGTGATATTTAAGGCATCGGGTTTGGAAGAAAAAGTTTGGTGTTTTGAGAGCAAAGCCCCGCTGTTGTAACCCGTCCCGGGACCGTTCCTCGTCACGACGGGTAATATTCGAGCCGGTGCGAAGTCGGGATTCACGAGCCGGCCGTTTGTCCCTGAACACGTCGCAGCTCTTCCGGGTGACATCACGCAGCCAGACGCTGCGCCGCGAGCTCCTCGGCGTCGTCTCGGTTCTCGTTGATCTCGGCCAGCGTGCGGACGAAGCGGCTCCACTCGTCGTTTCGCGGGACGGCGATTTGCTGGAGGGGAATGACGGATTGTAATCCGTTCACGGATAAGAATCCGGCCGGTGACTCACTTCTCCGATGTCGTAGACTAAAACTCGTCCGTCCGAGTCTCCCGCGGCGATTTCTCTCCCGGAGGGGGCCCATCGGATCCGGTTTAGGGCCGGGTTCCCGTCCACGGTCACGCTGGCTGTGGGGACCTGAGCGAAATGGAGAGGTTTTATGCTATGTGATCAGAGTCCTGTTTCTCTACAGCACGGGTGTCAAACTCATTTTAGCTCGGGGGCCACACGGTACAAAAAAAAAAAAAAAACATACTTGCAGGGGCCAGACTAGTAAATGAATAGCATAAAAACAGCACCTTAGCTGGAGGGCTGGGGGTCTTGTCAGAAGCTCACAAAGGTTTAGGGATGTAACATTCGATTCTAAAAGGACTATTAAGGCTTTTCTTTCCTCAATATTAATTTTCCTTCACTAAGCTGTAGTTTTTATAAACTGTGTGTTCGTATTTCCACTACAGTTCATTTAACCCAGGGAGAACTCGTGCAAAGACAGCACACAAACACTAATTTAAAAGATTGATGTCATGAGTCTTTCTGCTTTTTTTTATTTTTTATGAAACCTAATATGGGAACTTTGGGTTCAAGATTTCATATCAATTACAGAGCAGATAAAACTTCTTTAAACTTCTGCAAAGGCACCCATATAAGACTTGTTTGAATTTGATATATTTTGTATTGCATTAAATAACGCATCAGAGACCTTCATTTTATTTGCCCATTTTGGAAAAATATACCAAAGAATATATATATATATATATATATATATATATATATATATCCATTATCTGCACCGCTTATCCTCAGTAGGGTTGCGGGGGTGCTGGAGCCCATTCCAGCCATCTTCGGGCAGTGGGCAGGGGACACCCTGAACTGCTTGCCAGCCATTCGCAGGGCACACAGAGACAGACAACTCGCTCGCTTATTCTCACCTAAGGACAATTTGGACCGGCCAATTAACCTGATATGCATGTTTTTGGAATGTGGGAGGAAACCAGAGAGCCCGGAGGAAACCCACGCAACCACAGGAAGAACATGCAAACTCCACACAGGAAGGTTGGTAGCTGGATTTGAACCCATGACCTCAGAACTGTGCCGCACACACGCTAACCACCGTGCCGCCCTATTTTAAATATATATATATATATATATATATATATATATATATATATATATATATATATATATATATATAAATAATATATATTGGCGTCACGGCGGATGAGTGGTTAGCGGGCACAGTGTGGAGGTTCACGGTTCAAGTCCAGCTACCGCAGCCTCCCCGTGTGGAGTCTGCCTGGATTCTTCCCACAGTCCCAAAACATTCATTTCAGGTGAATTGGCTGGTCCAAATTGAGCGAGTGTATTGTCTGGCCCTGTGTGCCCTGCGACTGGCTGGCACCCAGTTCAGGGTGTCCCCTGCCCACTGCCCGGAGATAGCTGGGATGGGCTCCAGCACCCCCGCAACCCTACTGAGGATAAGCGGTGCGAAAAATGGATGGATGCAGTTTATTTGGGTGATGTATGTTATAAGAGTCACTAACACCACTATTATAAATTGTGAATTTGTTTAATTGCTGTTAAAAGTATCAATAAAATTGTTCAAACCAAAAATTTGAAAATACTTTTCTTTTGTGTGTAGGTGGGGCTGTTAAAGTCTAGTGTTTTCCTTTTTACATTTGAATACGTCTCCCCTGCAAGGGGAAAAAGGGAACATGGCACTTAGAATCTTCGGCTTCAGCCTACTCCCTTTGGGCAGAACTTTAAGTACCGTATTATCCGCACTATAAGGCGCACCTAAAAGCCTTTTTTTTTTTCAAAAGCTGACCATGCGCCTTATAATAATACAGTGCGCCTTATTTATGGATCAATATTAAGTCGCAAAGTCTTCCAACTAACTTGGAGCCGCCGACTAGATTTTCCCCCGAACGCCAAGTAGTCCGCGGTGTATGCTGGGATTTATTTACCGGCGTTTCATTGGCTAACCAATGTGTCAATCATCATTTGAATCGATCACTATTGGCTAAAGTTATTCGGAGGTCAAGGGGCGGATCCTTTCTATCATTTACAGGCTGGCATAGGCTTAAGCGGCAAAACAAAGCCTGCAATTGGCCGAAAAAGATGAATGTGTATAGCACGTGGTTGACGGCATACAGAGAGCATTTTTTACTATTCTGTATTTGTAAATATTTTATTCTCCTGGATTTACTACACTCATGGATATAAGAGGACCATGGCTGCACATTATTATTGAACACAACGACTTCGGTGAGCTACTCCGGCTATATATTTTCCCTGAATCTTGTTTCAGACTGAACTCGATGTTTCTGTGATAAGCGGTGCAGATAATGGATGGAATGGAGTGTCTATTTTTAAATTCAACTCAATTCGAAGTGTTTATTGTCATATGCACAGTAAAGTTGCGAGCGAAAAAGAAAATAGAAACTAAGGAATGGTTGGCATTTCTTGAATCCCAAGACTTTAACCTTCCGAATGATGGAACGATGCATTTGAGTGACATCGTACGGACACCGCATCCGCACGTGTTCTCGACACGTATTTGCTTCTTTGCAAGCTTTGGGAATGTTAACGGGGTAATAAGTTTGACTGAATTATCTGACTGTTTTGTCGACGTTCCCATTGTAGCGGCTTATAATCCGGTGCGCCTTATGTATTGAAAATATAGGACCAAAAACTAGTTTTTTGGGGTGCGCCCTATAACCCGGTGCGCCTTATAGTGCGGAAAATATGGTACTGTATCATTGTATTGTGCAGCTTATTGTGTGCAAATAGTTCATTGGCTCCTTTTTTAATTAAATGATTGGTGATTTTTTTGTCTGTGCTGTAAAAGCCACACACAAACATAAATAACATGAGAATGGATTTCCTCGATGTTTTCCGATTGATTAACGGTAATCAAAAAATACAACTACAGTGGGTGCTTTGTAATTGGCGCCTGGCTTTGACGACATCCAATGGACACCTTTAAAACGTCGTTGTTTGACACAATGTAGCCCATTTTTCTCTCGCGCTTCTCTCAGCATTGTCTCGCAAGGCATGAGTTTGACACATGTGCTTTACAGTGAAGGTTTGGGGGCCAATTTTAGACCTCGGTGTCGTTATTGAGGTTCCACAGGTCCAAGTGTCCCACGCCGTCCACGCAAGCGAACAGAGCCGGGTGGGTCGGGGACCACATCACGTCGTAAACGTAGTCCGAGTTGTCCTCGAAGGAATAGAGCGGTTTGTTGTTCTGCAAATGACAAAGATGAGAGAAAAACTATGACTCCTAAAATACAGTAGTATAAGTGTGTCAGACTCATTGGAGCTCAGAAAAACAACTCTCACAAGGGCGTTAGCTGTAGGCCTGAGTCTCACAATTGAATTAAGATTATGATTCAGGGATGCGAGATCCGATTAGAAAACATACTTCGCTTTGGCAACATCCGGTGAACATATTTTAAACTGCAGGTCATTGTTTGACGTATAGCCGATCGTTTTCCTCTTGTGCTTCTCTCAGCATTGTCTCGCAGGTTGGGTTAAATCACTTGGTGGGCTTGATAAAACCCACAGGCCATATGTATGACACCTCTGCGGAAGTATTTGAATCTCCAGTGCATATTGCCAACTAGAGGTTGAACGATTATCGGCACCGATATTTGGGAAATTGGTGGCTATCGGTATTGGCATGAATTAATTTAAAATAACATTTTTAGGCTCAGATGCAGTCAAGCCTTGCCCTCCCTCCCCCCCCTCCCTCTCTCTCTCTCCCTCCCCTCGTACGCTAGCCAAGACTGCCCCCGCTCCTTGCTTACTGATTGGATAAGCGAACAGGGGCCGAGACATTAAAGCAGGAAGAATGACGTTCGAGCGGAGTAAACAGCGGCAGCTCTGCTAACTCCTGAGTCCCGAAGGCTTGTGAATCAAGACTGCTGATAATATTAAGATTTAAAAAGTCCGTGGTAGAAAAGCGTTTGTGTGATTAAGATATAGCCAAAAAAGTGTAGTTGTTTTAGGGGAGCATGTTCAGGTGGAGACTGATACATTAGCTCTTATAACATTAGCTCGTTAATCAAGTGTTTGTGATTGACAGGGGCCATAAAAAGCACGCTAAAGTGAAAGGCAGAGTGATTAGCTTTTACCATAACATTAGTTCATCAATCTGGCTAAAAAAATAGGAGTGCCCACACTTTTCAATTTGCGAGCTCTGTTGAAATTTCGATGCACTTTTTGTTTTAAGTTAACTTGAGTCGTGATGATTGTATTGGGATTTTTATTGATTTATTGTAAAAAACAAAACAAAAAAACAACGAGAGTTATTTAAGTCTGTATTTCTATGAGTTGCTGCAAAGGCTAAATTAATTTCCCGCACTGTTAGTTTTTGGTTTAAGTTAGTGGTGTTTATATTACAATTTATGTACTGTAAAAAGTTTCAGGGAGCTATTAAAGTTTTATTTGAATTTATAACAATTTTTTGTGATGGGCTTCAGCACCCACACAACCTTATTGAGGATAAGCGGCACAGAAAATGGATAGATGAATGGATAATCTTTTGTTTCCTTTTGCATGATTAAAAAATTCTCACGCCAATTTTTAAGCTTTTACAGCAAATATATATCGCCTCCAAATATCGGCTTTCTCTTAAAACCCGAATCTAATAACCAATGAAAAATTCGTCGCGTTAATCCTTATTCTTTTCATGCATGTTGTTCCTGATGTTGCTTCATGTCCAACCGAGTGGGTTACCTTGGTGCTCCACAGCTTGACGGTCCAGTCGAAAGATGACGTGACGAAGAGATGGGAGAAATCCAGGGGTCCCGTGGCCGTGTGGCAGTCGATGCCCGTGATGGGGCCGTGGTGGCCCTCGAACATTTCGCTGATGCCCGTTTTGCTGTTGTTGGAAAATCAAACCCTCTTAGCCAAAATGGAAGCTGGACCAATTTTGAAAACAAACCATGTTCAGAAGTCCTCCTTGAAACAACCAAGAGATCAGTTGCTATGGATCATTATACAGTAGACTACAGAGATACGGTGTCGTTTGCCCTTTATGATCTGGAATACAATGTTTATTCAACCCTTCTTTGGGGCGTTATCCCCAATAATAAACCAATTATTTTGTGTCAAACCTTTCGGTGTTTGTCTGTATATATAGTCAGATCTTCAAAAATGCAAGTCTGCTATTGGCTGAGACCGGGCGGATACGTATGTTGGCCTGTAGAGGAATGGGCGCCACCAGACTGTACTTGCCCAAGACATACCACAGGAATTGGTGCCCCTATAAACCTAATGGTTAACGGCTCCAACCAACCATCCAACCAAAAGATATTGCTCGCCTTGCTTATTTGCATGACCATACCCAACGGACAATCAAGACCATGAATAAAACTAACAAGGCGTTTAAAGCGGAAAAGTCAAAGGGCATGTCAAACCTCGCAAACTGAAGCTTTAAAATCGGTTTAATTTTAATCCGCCGTTTCCTCCACCCTCTGCATCCAACCAGAAACTCCACTGTACCAGCCCAAGTGACATTGGACGTAAACTCAAAAAAAATGTTATTTTTTCTTGACATGTATATTGATGAATAAACATACATATTTTTCTATTTAATATGTCTTTATATTGGATATTTCGCCAACTAAAGTGCAACCGCAATAAAGTAGTAGCAATGAAATAATAATAAAGGTGATTCTGATTCTATCCAGGGGTTTTACTGTATCAGGCAAATTTCAGACTACAAAGATGTTATTCATACGAAGCTCTGATAATTAACACAGTGAGCTAAATACTCAGCGTGAATGATATTTATGCATTATTAAACTTTACCAACGATATCACACGACTGCAAACGAGGTGGAAAGGCATCGGGGCCCATTACGGAGAGGGAATCGGAGAGCCGAGCCGCTTCAATTATTCCTTGCCCGTGCATCTCGACGGGGGCTCGGATTAAGCCGCATTTGCAGGGATGGGGATCATCCAACGTGAGTGCAGCTGTTAAACGAAGACTTAGCTACAAGGTTGTAGCCTATTAGGGCGGAGATTGTTTCCAAGTTTTAAATGTGGGAAAAACTGATTTACGTCCTAGTACCCTGGAGGCATTTTATGAGTCTAAATAACGGACAGAAGAAGGGTAAGACTTGGGCAAGTTGATTTGAGCCTGGGACCATTCCCGGTTTAGCCAAAGACAAACGTACCTTCCGTGACGACAGGACATGTAAACGGAGCCGTCCTCGCTGCCCACCACAAAATTGTTGACGTCTCCCAGAGGAAAGGACATCGAAGTGACGGACACGGCTTTGGACTGCTTATAAAACAGCTCCATACTGTCCTGTAGAAGGGAACACACATTAGAGCAAAACAATGTTTTAGGGCTTTTTTTGATACGGCATTTTCCCCACTATTCGACCTAAACAAATTCTGTTTGGACGTATGACTGTGAAAATTTCAGTCTCTAAGATGTGTGTCCGCTATTGGTCAACCTCATTATTCGATATAGGTCCTAAGGCTTGCAGTGGTGCTAAAGGAGAGGCAAAAACATGATAACCATTGAAATAAAGCTCATGATACTCAAAAATACAAGGAAGGCGATTTTGAGCAAGCCCCATTGCATTTGACAATGAAAATTATATATTGAAATACTACTACAGAAATACTACAAAAATGTACAAATATGCTACCAAAAATACCTCATATCTACTACAAAAAAATATGATTTGACTACAGTAGTGTTACAAAATATAACAAAAAAATGCTACAAAACTGAAACATTTGGTGCATAAATACAGGGACTTAATAATTTTTCTTCAATTTTGTTCCAAAACCACTTTGATAAAATAAATCTTATAAATATAATACATAAATATAAATGACTGCATGCATACAGACGCTCCCCTACTTACAACCATTCGACTTACGAAAAACTGTAGATACGATCATTTTTTTCGGGATGTCGAAAAATATCCGGACATTGCTGTAAGTGAGATTTTGTATTGTGTGCAGAACATTACTGTAGTGCCTCTTTCCGCCGCTACCGAGTGTGGCGCTGGGGGAGGTCAGCCAGCATCCAAGAAAGAAGAAGAAATCTGCTTCCTCTTCCTAGTTTATGTGTAAACATTCTATAATGTATCAACTCTGACATAATTATTGTTGAATATCTCGTGCATACGTTCAATATGGTTAGTGTAAAGTGGAAAGAAGAGGCGAACCGTTTCTTTTAACATGAAAGTGGAATAAGAAAGCTCGATCCGGTTGAGAAAAATGGTTGGATCGCTTTTATTTCATTCATTATCTTCCACAGAGAAGGACCTCTCTAAACCAATCTTCCAAATCTTTAAAGAGCATATTATTCTATGAAATGTTTATTTTTTTAGTAAAAAAAACAATACAGTTTACTTATACAAGCCTTAAGCATACTTGTATAAACCTTAAACATATAAAATATGGCACTTAAGCAAATTACAAACAAATTAAACTTACGAACGATCGTCCGGAATCTGGTTCGTAAGTAGGGCAGCGTCTGTATTTTTTTATAATCCGGGAAAAATGTATAGGTTTACACAATCTTTTTTCCTTATAAATTGCGGAGGCATCAGATTCAAGATTATATGTAGATACAAAAAAAAAAAGAAATCAAAATCAATCACTTTTTTCCTACTCCCCTGAATTTCTCAACCCAATTTCTGCCCATGCCTTCTTTAAACAGGCACAAAAACAAGAGAATAAAGTAAACGAATTCATGTAAAGATTCGATTTAACACCTCTGACCCCGTCTGTTAATTTTCCAGCGTGTTGATGATTACGAGGCCTTTTTCTCGAGAATGTGGCCAGATTGCCAACAGGTGGGGAACTGCTGGCTAGCCTGATTGCCACGGCGGGACAGAGTTGGAGGAGGAACGGAAGTCTTTGAACGCATCAAGTGTTGGCAGGAGACCCCTCTGTCTCCACGAGCCCTTCGCCTTACAACCCAGCCAGATGTCGTTTGTGTACCTGCAATCTTCTCGGGGGTATTTGTTTTGCAAAGATACTCAGGCAGCATGGAGTAATACAAGTGTAACAAAGGACTTTCATAATATGTGAAATGCTTGGCCAAAAACAAATAACGCTACAACGAAAGGGATATATTTTTTAAAATGTGATATTTGTCTTGCACTGACTTGCTTTAGAAAAAGTACAAAAAATAATGAATAACTGCATACTTGATGCTATTTTAATTGTTCCATTTCATTCAATTCACATCGACTTGGTGTCTCTCATTAGAAAAACTTTAAAACTTAAAAGGCCACTAACAGTTCCCCAGATAATCCTCATGCTTATCCTTAAAGGTGGCTTAACGAAGCAAAAGATTATATCCAGGTGCTGTTTGTATTCTTGCAACAATTGTATCCTCTTGGGGCCTGCAAACTATTAATCAAGATGGCCTTCGTTTTTAATGCCAGGAAGCCTGCTCAAAAGCTTGCCTCCTACATTTACAGAGACGCATTGTGTTACAAAGTTTCACTATACTTATTGTTCATTAATTATACTCGCACACAGTCTAGCGACCAACATTATAAACAGCATTTAAACATGTGATTCCTATCGAAAACCAATAAGATGTGTTGTTTAATTCTCGTGTTTTCCAATAAATGAGCCTCCTGCCATGGGCCAAGGGTGATTTCTTCCTGATCTGATCCTGGAAGCACGCGCCTCCGATGGGAGGGCTATCAAAAACTTAGATCTCTGACTCGAAGTGTGTTGTTTTCTTCATCCTAATACAATCTCAAGTTTTAACTTTGATAAGTACTTTTCTCACTTTCACCATTTTCGTCCTAGAATAAAAAAAAACCTCAGGCATGCGCGAGAATTCACTCTCTTCCCCTATTCTCCTGCCTCATATCCTCCAGCCTAATGTGCTCCGTGGCCATGACACCAATGATAAAAGTAAGATAAAAGCATATAGGCGCGGTAAAAAAACAAACTGTAGAGGCTCTTTAAACTCAGTTGAACATTGATAACAAGTAATAGAGAAAATATTGACTCCCAAACTTTTTAAGAACACCCCAAATTACACAACCCACCTTTGCGTACATGTTTACGAATCAAAACAGCTAAACCGCAATAAGCTAACTCTGTATATGTTAGCATGTGATAATATCCAAAGTCCAGCAAGTGGTTTAGAAAAACCTGGAAGCAGAAGGAACACACAATTTTAAGAAAATATCTTGTTGGTAAAAAGTTGGCAGAACTACCGTTTTCAGAGTTGCCTAATATTGAAAATCGCATTTCAGATTGGATAAAGAGAATTTTCAGATTTGGAGGTTTAAGTTGATAGTCGTTCTTAGACAATGGTATCTCTTAAAAAAATACTGCAAACAACAAATCATTGATCATTTAATCGTAAGAATTTGATGTGACAAAAAAAAACATTAAATTTTTGTAAAAATCAACTATTTCAATTCAACACTGAACATTGCTGGATTTCCCCCCGTTTTTTGTAGTTTTCACAAATAACACTTATTAAATGATAAGCTATAAACTTGCGTAGTAAACTACAGAACATTCTTAGTATTTGGTAGCTCTGCGTTTTGACGGTCTCTTCTATTTCCTTCTTTCTGGTGTGCAAAATGAAAAAAGAGCAACAATGCCATGCACTGACTCGCCCCCGAGAGAAAGCCAGCTTCACATGGCTCGCCTCACTTTAGATGTGACGTGATCACAACATAAGATTTTCGTCGCTTTTTTTTTGTTGTCATCCGAAACCGAAAATGCATTTTAGGTTATTTTCGGCAGAAGAATTTTCTGTTCCCAACATCGTTTGTAGAGTTTTTTAATGATTTTGTTTCATCAACCTGTGAACAGATTTTTGCACACGTGGAATTAAGATTTTTCATGTGCCCATACCTGCGGCTGAGAGAGCATGTCCAAGCTCCAGGAGCACATCTTGCCATCCGTGGAGATGCTGATCAGGTTGTTGGCGTTCTGTGTTCCAACCACGTTGACGCAGTAGACCGGGTGCTGCAGAAACAGTCGGAGCAAAATTTCAGAAAACAAAACATTGTGAAGTAGTCACGTTGCTTCCAACATGTACCGTATGGGCTGCTGCAGAAAGGGGCGTTCTCTGCACCGGAGTCCTCTTGTTGCTCCTGTTGTCCCACAAAACTATTTGGCCCGAGTACGTGCCCCCGACCACTATGTTCGGATGGAACTTGGCAAAGGCGGTGGACATAACGGCAGACTGGCAAAAAGTGGAGACAAAGATTATTGGAGGAACAAGAAGAATCTGTTCATTATCCTACCATGAAAATATTGATGTCATATAATACATTTTAAATTATTGATTCGGTAAAAAAATTATTTTAGTGAAAGATAAACCCTAAAATAATTGCATCAAGATTGGAATAATGAGGTAAATTATTCGATCAGCCATTAAGACACATTTCAATGAAATTTGAACAGTTTTGATTTTGTGTAATGTCATGTGTTAAAACAAAGAAAATAATAAACTAACACTAAAAACAAACTCAGTATGAATATATAATCCTGAAATCCAATTTTGTTTACGGATGACTTTTCATCGTACACTGAAAAAAAAAAAATCATGCTTCTTGTACTATTATTTTTGTAATTTTGGTTATTTTCCCCATTTTCTTCAGTTTTATTTTTAACTTGTTTTTCAAGTAGCAGTAAAAGAAAACCAACTTTTTGTTACTCATCTATATTTTTAGAGTGTTTTTATGGTAAAATAAGAAAACATCATTATGGTTACTGAAACATATCCGTTTCTTGTATACAACTAGTAAAATGAACCATAATTCTTTGTTTTTCTACAATAATCTTTGTTTTTTTCTAGTAAAATATAGAATATTTGTTACTCAACTATATTCTTAAATTGTTTTATAAGAAAAAATCATTTTCTTTCTCGTTCAATTATTATTTTAAACTTTTTTGTAGTAAACCAAGAAAAATAACGCGCAATCCAAGCTAATTAATCTGCCCGTAGACCAAAAACAGCAATCTGCTGCCACCTACTGACACAGAGAAATATCACAATTGCTTTGCTGATCACTGGAAGACTGCAGAGTTACTTGATAATTGTACCGTTTTTGAGGAGAATTTGGCAACAATTATGCACAAAACTTATTATTACACATTTTTTGTGAAATTAACACATGAATTTGTCATCATTAAATAGCTAAAACCAATTCCTGCAACACACTGGACCAGGAATCAACATTGTGATGCCCATAGGCACCAGGTAGTCTCCTCAGAACACCTGAATAGCCTACGGACTGGTTACTAAATTAGCTCACCAGTGATGTGTCATTGCAATTTTCTAGGAAATTTGATCTGTAACTGGTATGATGCGTCAGTGGTTAACTTATCCTATTTAAACCCTACTTGTAATAATTACAACCAGATTATATTACATTAACAGAGTAACTACTGCATTTTCTGGACTATATACTCCAGTAAGACATCTATGTAAATTTTTTAACACATTATTATATAATTAAATTATTATTACCGGTAGATCAGTTCACAGGTTATTTTGACACTAAACCCCAAGAGGGCGGTCTAGGCCTTTCTTGATAATCTTGACCTTGACCGTCGCGCGAAGCGGAAGCGGGGCATCGTCTACCTCCCGAGTTGGAGGAGTTGTTTACCGGTAAAAGTGACAAAGAGGATAAAGATGTCATAGGATTGTGTGAATTGGAGTCAAGCTGATAAGCATGTTCTTTATGCTGGAAATTTCTGAATAATTATTAATATGTTACGTCACTACTGACATTACCAGGCAGGTCAGTGATGTAACGTTAGTATACTACCGTACACTTATTCTGCCTGTCATTCTTGATTTTATTCAAACTTTAAATTGTCTTGGTGTTGGATTTTCTTCAAATAAATTTTCCTCCAAAATGCAACTTATACGCCAGGTGCGACTTATGTTTTTCCCTCATTTATTATGCATTTTTTGGCTGGTGAGTCTTATACTCCGGAGCGAAATACGGTACATACGAATAATATCATAAGTTAGAGATACACTAAGTTTAGATATGCATATTGGTAGCCCGCTATCCTAAACAGTGAGAAAAAAGTAGCTCTCAGCTTCAAAAAGTTTGGTGACCCCTGACTTAAACACTGATCTACATGTGCAGCCAAACTCAGATCGTATCAGTATAAATGGACTCTGAAGCACTGAGACGTTTACGTTCACACTTGTGTTGAGTTGCATTCGGCTGAGCGTGCAACCGCATCCGCTCTGTAGGCAAGCAACATGTGGTTCTGCTCAGCCCGTCTTACGAACCTAGCCTGGAGGCAGGCTGCATAATGAGGTTGGACATCAACAGGCACGCCGAGAACAATTGCAGCCCTTGTTTAGATGGCCGACTGCTACCGGAACACACAAACTTTAGCATAGCTGTGATTCCCAGATCTATTACTAAACTCAAAATGCATTGAGGCAGTGGGGGAGGATGGTCGTCATGACTACCCTCCTGTTACACTCAAAGTGCGCTCAGTACCTGACAGTGGAAGACGTACTCCGGTGTGGTTTTTTTATACTTCATGTTCCATACTAAGGCCACTCCGTCTGGCTCGTGAGGAGCATCTATGTTGTTGTTGTAGGACGCGACCAGAAGTTCAGGATACTGAAAAAAAGAAGTGACCTTGAGTCAAAATAACACTGGAGCTGGAAGAAAACACAGTTCTTAGATTTGAGGATGGCCCCGTTGGATGACCACGAGATGGTTTATGTTCCTATTTCTGTTTTTTTTTTTTTTTTTTACTTTGGAGTAGGCGTGCAACAATTGGTTGACGTTGCCGGCAAAAATCAAAATAGTTAAGGCATTCAATTGCTTTTCCAACAGAGTGAGGCATCTTATCTCATGCACAAGAGCGTATCTGCCTCGATTGGTAACATACAGAAATGACAGAGTCAACATCAAGTACACATACCAAGTTTGGGAGCATTTTACCCTCAATACGTCAAACAATTCTTTGGTGATGCAAAAACAATAAAAGAGAGCAGTTGGACGGTTGAAAGAGATGGTGTCAGTTGTTAGAACAGTTTGGTTTGAGAATCATTTAGATTTTTTGTTCCAGACTTTGCATTTGACCAGTGAATGTACTTCACAAAATTCACATACTTGTGTAATTACTGTTCTACTGCTGCTAATGAGGTTTTTATTGGTTTACAGCAATAAAAATGTTGACTTTATTTTAAGTCATTACTTATTTGCCTGACCCTAAAAAATGAACTAAGGTTTATGGATTGTGGATTTGTCTCTACGGCCCGAGCACTGTGCCTAATAGGGCATTTTTATTTCATTTTTGTCGGAATTCATAGTAAGTTCAATAACAGATGTATTTATCATTGTATTCATTTCTCCTGTGTTTATTATCTTTTGTCACATATTTAAATAAATCATTCATTATCTGCACCGCTTATCCTCTGTAGGGTCACGGGGGTGCTCGAGCCCATCCCAGCTATATTCAGTCGCAGGGCACACAGAGACAGAAACCTCACTCGCTCATTCACAGCTAGGGACAATTTAAACCGGCTGATTAACCTCACATTCATGTTTTTGGGAATGTGGGAGAAAGCCGTAGTGCCAGGAGGAAACCCATGCAAGCACGGGGAGAACATGCAAACTCCACATAATAAGGTTCGATGTCATGAACTAAGAACTGTACCGCAGTACTTCCCATAAATAATTCTATAATCAAATCAATACCATGCTAAATACAACAATTATAATTATCCAATTATTCGACTAATCATTTCAATAATCTGTGACTAGTCGACTACTAAAATAGACGTTCGTTGCAGCCCTACTTTTAAGGGGAAAAGTAAATAAACCATTAATCTTATGCTACCGTGAATAACTAGTGTAAAACACATAGTTTAGAGTTACTATTACAAATCACAAGCATATGGATTTTCCCACCAAGCAGGTAAATACCGTGAAAAAAAGAAAACACAACAACCCGGCGGTGTTCAATCAGTGTCACAAATCAGTGCGGGATCATGCATGAAATAACTCTGGACGTTAAAAGGAAACAAATCATTAACGTTTCTGAGTAAGTGACAGTTTGGGTGGGACGTTACTTTCATTCCTGACGGACCAAAAGTAAACCCCTGTCCAACTCGGGCTATGTAATCATAAAGCATTACGACTGGGAACGTTAGGTCTTTTCTACAGCCAATAAACTGTCTTTCTACAACCTTATTTACTTCTGTTTTCGCAATCGAAGCAATTTATACTTTACAGACCAAACCAATTATCATTGAGACGAGATTGGTTTTGTGACGCCTACATCGTCTTAATTCATTCTCCCTAAATGTAATATATGCACTTGTGCAAAAAGAGCAAATTTATGATGATGCTAAGGCGGTAGCCGCTAATGCTAACAGCAAAGTCGGCGTCGCTAATTCCAGACGCTATGTTATCAGCTGCTATTGCTTGTGGCTTATGTGGTTTGCCGCCGCATTGACGGCTAGCTGACGAATGGGCACTAGCCGTGATTTATAAAGTCACAGTGTTAAATAGACCAACACTAGAGGTCGTTGTAGCCTAGATGGAGCTGAAAAATCGGCATTACACAAAGACACATTGTGGAAGCCTGAAGGTTACCATTTGGCAAAATTCTGTAGCCTACATAATAAATTTCAGCCAGCGACAGGACATGAAAGCTCGTGATAATCCCGCTAAGCGATAACAAAATGGCGAGCGAGCTGGATAGACCCGGAGCGGCTGATGAGAGCAAAAAACTGGAGTGGGCAAGAGCAGGTGTACACTGCAAACTTTAGACGAGTGACACTGAAGGACAAAGCAAGCTTTATCATCACAGAGCAGCTAACGATAACAATAGTGACAAGCAGGGTTGGGTAGGGTTACTTTAACTTGATTACTTTCAATTACTTTTGGATTACTCCAATACCAAATATGCTAATAAAAGACCAAAAAAAAAACAACAACATTTTTTTTGCAGGCTTGGGGAGTAACGGAATACATGGAATGGCAAAAATGATGTTGGCAAGCTGTTTGGATTTATTTTCATTTTGTTTCTGTCACATTTTATGTTAGTTTTGCCGGAGATCAAAGAGATCAAAGCCAGGAGAGAAAGCTTACCACGTGTCGTGAGTCATAATTTTATTCATATTTAGTTTCTTTTGTCTTTTATTAGCATATTTAGTATTGGAGTAATCCAAAAGTAATTGAAAGTAATCAAGTTAAAGTAACCCTACCCAACCCTGGTGACAAGCCATAGCCGGCAGTCAAATGGATAGAATAGAATATACCTTTATTGTCATTGTTACAAAATGGGTTAACATATTGTGACAACGAAATTAGGATAATGTGGGTGGCTAGAGAAAGAAACAGTCGGAAAAAAAGTTCACAATCCCCGAATTACAACACCATCTCATGCAAGGCTCCACTGTGGAATCGAAGTTGTGTATAAGTGCTAAAAGCACCTCCGAGACAAACTAGTGCTACTAAAGCGTCACAGGCTTCCTTTGTGGTAAGTTGGCAGCCGAACGTGGCAACTTCCCTAAAGAACGTTCTAAGTAATGTAACTACACATTTCTAAAACTATGAACATTTAAACAAAGGATGTTTATGAGTGTGTTTTTGCTTATTATTTCAATCAATAGTGTTTTATTTGAAGGATTAAGAAAGTATTTGTACACCAGTAGAAGTTGCTGTATAATACGCACTGGGGCTTTAACCTAATAGAATGGGTCCAACACTTTTTAGGATCAAAACAACGAAATTCAAAATTTTAGTACTAAAAAAACAAATTGTATAATTTAAAAAATAGAAATGTACAAGACCTGAGGAGACCAATCCAGGCAGGTGACAACCCGGTGCTTAGACCAGCGTTCATCTGTAAATTGTCGATTCAGCGAAAGTTTCGTTCCGCCCTGGATTTCACTAAGAAACACGGTGTCACTCTTTTACAATCATTACTTCAAATGTGAGGAGTTTCTGGCAATAAAATGATTACCCTTCCTTCTCCTCGAGGTCACGGCCACTGTAGTCAAAAAAGAGGTCCACGTGCTCAGACAGAGCCCGTTCGATGATGCGAGTGCTGTGGTCGAAGAAATTTACAAACTCCTCCGAATGCACGATTTGCAGTTTCTCCTCTTCTGTCAGCTCGTGGAGGGTTACTGCACCCAAGAGGAAATTGGTGAAAATCAAATGATCGCATTGGACACAATCAAATATATATTGTATAGGGCTGGACGAATAACCTGTATCTAATGGATATCGCACTGTGACGTGCTAAGATTGTGTAATCGCAGGATACTGCGTTTTTTTTTCAAGGAATAAAAGTTCCATGTTTGTGAGTGATGGAGTGCTGTGCCAACCAGAATAGTCACAACTTATGTTTTAAAGGCGCCAGTCAATCAGAGGCAAGTTTTAAGGACACTCGCCAATAAAGGCGAAGTTTTCAAGGAGTGTGCGCGCGATTGTGATAAGCTGTTTAATTCAAAATCATGGTCTCACCTGTTTTCCAGCAAAGATGCCCATGCTACACTCATCTGCAGGCATTTGATTGCAAAAAAATAAATTCAGGCGAGAATGAGAACCTTCTATTTCTGTGTGTTCCAACTCAGATTACTAAATTTGAGTCACAATTACAGTGATTATTTCAGTTCGGGATAAAACTTCAGTGTATTACCTTCCAAAACAGACTAAAACGTCCATATTCTCCATCGGGCTCAAGAACAGCATTCAATTTACTCTGGGAACGTCTTGGCTTGGGATTTTAGGCAAATTTTACAGGAATTTTAAAAGTTAAGGCAAGCAGAAGTTTTAAAATCAGTTTGATTTTAAATTTACTGTCGTCTCCTCCTCCCCCTCTGTGCATCCACCCGCTACCCCACTCGACCAGCTCAAGTCTCGTCATACCAATGATAAATACAATATAATTTTTCCTTTACATGTATAATTATTTATAATGGTTTTGTAATCCTATAGATATTTTGTTGTATTGATGTATTTATCTGGGGTACCAGCGGTTTGGAATACATTAGCTACACATTACCATAGGTTTCAAACCACCATTGTACGGTAATTTCCCTTTGCGATGCCCACCTTCTGAGAAGATTAATGTATTTTCCGGGTTTACTGTATAATATATTTCAAACAGGATGCACACATTTTTTTTTCATCTCATCAGCTGCACCGCTTATCCTCAGTAGGGTCGCGGGGGAGCTGGAGCCCATCCCAGCAATCATCGGGCAGTGGGCAGGGGACACCCTGAACTGGTTGCTAGCCAATCGCAGGGCACACAGGGACAGACAACTCGCAACTTCACACCTAGGGACAATTTGGACCAGCCAATCCACCTGAAATGCATGTCTTTGGAATGTGGGAGGGAAACCGGAGTGCCCGGAGGAACCCCACGCAAGCACGGGGAGAACATACAAACCCCGCACAGTAAGTCCGGTAGCTGGATTTGAACCCACACAGGAGGTTCCCAAGACCTTAGAACTGTGCCACACACGCGCTAACCACTGCGCCGCCGTGCTGCCCCAATTTTTTTTTACCAGCTCAAATAAGTTGAAGATCTAGAATACAATAAACCATGAATGGCAGACTACCTTCTTCTTCCTCTTTGATGTCAGGCTTCTCAGTCCGAGTTTCGACTTGAAGCGGCGGTGGAGCAACTTCTTCTTCTTCTTCCTCATCTGCTGAACACAAAAGGAAATTTCAAACATTTCTGAGTCATAAAGCCAAATAATCATATTCCTATTATAATGCCGCATGTTTTATTATAATGTGGCCCAAGATTATATATAAACACGGTAGCGCCTCTGAAGAAGAACCAAAGTCTGACACGTGTTTTCACCTGTCGTTCACGTCGCCCATTCTCTTCTTTCAATAAAAGCTTCTCCCGGTGATTACGGCTAGCGCAAAAAGACTTTTGTATTTGATTTTGTATCTGTGCCTTGAATTTGTTAGGTTTGTCAAGCCTGACATCGCCTTTCAAAGAGACACTGCGCCTGAAAAGCGCCGAGGTTTGTCATTTGTGTTGAACGGACACGGGCGCAGCGGGTGTCTTGTTGTTGCAGGCGGCCCGTTTTTTCCCCCGGCTGTTAATGAGACTGGAGCTATTGAAAAGGCGAGCCTGGTTGTCAGTGTAGACGTTTGCTCTGTGTTACGGAGCCTCGCTGGCCCCTTCCCAAAGGCGACGGGGCCACAGGGCAAGATGCTACCGAGCAGGTGCCCTGGTCTCGTGCAAGATGACGGCATGGTGCAAAGGCAGATGGCCATGCAGGGATTGTCTCTCGTTCTTGGGAGGTGGCATGGGGACGGGCACAGAGGTTTTCCGCACGGCTGCTCCGAGACAAGCGTTCCCCCCGCCTCTGAAGGGTGACCCTGTGTAATTACCATCCTAGCAGGGGGCCCTGAAACTTCTTTTCATGCTCAGATAATGTACAACAAACTACAGGCCAGTGCAGCTGGCAAACTGCATACTGGTTGGCGGCTGGAAGGTTCTTTCAAAGCACATCTTTTACAGACACTATACATGTACATATAGATACTTTTTGAATGCAAACGGCTGTGAGCAGGGAAACATTTTTGTTTTCTTCCACTGCATTAATCTGAAGTTTCTAAATGGGTTATAATTATGGGACTGATATTAATAAGATTGCAAAGAAATGATATAACCCTTTGCTAACCACAGGCGAGAAATCTCGTCACATGACAATTAGAGGGTAACAACCACTGACGAGAAATCGACAAATTATTTTTTAATAAATGCGTGAATCAGACTCTCAGGCAACTGCCCTCTAGATATTAAGCCCGTGAAGCACTGTAGTGACTATTTCATGGCAGTAGTGGTCTCCTCCAATAAGGAGTACCGGTATTTGATTTCCCTGCCAAGAATAAATGCAGAACTTAAAGGCACCATATCTAGTTGGTAGCAGAGTGCAGATCCAAGAAGTAAAACAGGATAAAGGAAGCGACCTTTTAAGTGGCTCACGCTTGGGCAAAGCCTTTATTGCCAAGGGGTGGCGAAGAGGACTTTGAAGGGTCTGATGAGACAGACACGGGCGTCCACTTCAAAAACTCCTGCCACTGTTGTTTGAGACACGTGGTAAAAGTTTGAGAAGTATTTGCAATGATCCGGCGTCATCTGACTAGGAATTGAGGGGCAAATTCAGCGAACTAGGGCCAGGTTTGACAGATGAGTGGATCCCTTCTGATCCCCCCCTAATCGCAGATATGGATCATCCGATAATAGCAGAGATGCATCCGCGCAAGATTCTGGAAGCCGCAAAGGTAACCTAACGTCCATCATTTTGCTCTGTGCTTCTGTAAATTGCATGATCACGATTTTACTAGTTTACTATATTGAATGTCCCGAGAATAAAATTACTTGTATATGAATACAGTATGCACAGTCATACTTCTCTAAATGAGCGATGTCTGCACCAAGTACAAACGTAACATTCAATTACAGATGTAGCAGTGATTGCAGATAGCACCTTTGTGAGCCAACCTAGTGCAGGAAAAAAAAAAAACTTTCACAATACCACACTGCAGTAATAAAAAAAACATTGAAGGTAGTATTTATCTGTAATTTACAGGGAGGCTCAGAAGCAGGACAACACAAGCGTTTTGGCAGAGGCAAAAAAAGTAAAAGGTTGTAAGAATTAAAGTGGGCAGGCGTGATGTTGGCTGTAAGCCTCAAGCGTTCCAGTCTACATCACCCCTGGACCTACTGGTCTGGCAGCTGCACTGGAGTCCGGTGAGCCAGTAGACTTCCTGGAGCTTTTCCTAACAAATGTACTACTCCAGCATATTGTTGAGCACACAAACTTGTATGCCCAGATATTCCAGCAAGAGCAGCCTGACAGGCTGCCCAGAAGCAAAGGCAATAGATGGAGGCCCGTAAGTGTTTTTTAGGCTTTGTTGACTGACTGTCATTGTAACAAAGGTAAATATGGCTTCATACTAAATTATGGATGAGGGTTATACCACACCACATTTTAACAATACCATGGCAAGGAACCAATACCAAATGATTTAGGGGTTCCTCCATTTCAATAATAATGACACAAATGATCTAGACGGCAAGCTTTACAAAGTTCGCCCAGTGTTGAATTACTTTTTAATTTTTTTTTTTAAATGTTTCAGTCTAAAAAGAATATCTGCATTGATGAAGACATGCTGCTGTGATGAGGTCGGTTGTCATTCAAAGTACATAATCTCCAAAATATCGTAAAACTAAATCTTATATATTGAATGACTCAGCAACATGTTATTGCTTCGACATGAAGCCTGATGTTGGTCAGCCCAATACCCTGTCAACACGGTGTTCAACTTACTTGATCATCTCCCAAGAAATGGTCACACACTTTACATGGATAACTTATATAATCCTGTACAGCTGTGTGAGCGTTTGCTGGGAGTACAAATCAATGTCTGTGGAACACTCAGAGCAGACAGGACAAAGCCTGCACTGGTTATCGAAGGAACATTGTCCGGGCACATTGAGCAAGGTGGCAGGACAATTGACTCCTGAAAATAACTACCTGCCATCCAAATGAAGGCCCAAAATAATAGTTGCATTTGAAAAGCCTGTATGTGTTGTTGAATACACCAAATATATAAACGGAGTAGACAAACCTGAACAAAACACTTCTTATAACCCTTTCATGTGCAAGTCTATTAACTGGACAAAACAAAAAAAGTTGCATATTGTTTCCTGCTGACAATGTTTAACTCTTTTGCAATTTTCAGAGCCAAAAGCCCAGGACAGCAAACCATTTTTTCCTTGCATATGAAAGTTGGTAAGAAGAGAATAGGATGAAAATGAAGGGGAGACCTTCATGAAAATCGGGTCCTATGACAGGTCACCGTACAACAGTGAGGTGAATACCAAGAAAGAGCCACAGGCTTGCTTGCTATGTTTAAACTATTAACAGCAGACAGCATGAAGCCAAATACATTAAGCGGTCACTTCAAGACATTATATGCCAATCGCGCTGATAAGACTTTTTTTCCCAGCAGCAAAAACGTGCCAAAAGGCGGAAATTTGAGAGGATTTCTTATTTTTTTCCAGATTTAATGCAAGGACTGTTGTGATATTTGAGATGTCACTAAACAAAAAAATATTGGTGTGAAAGTCACTGTTTGGCAGAAAAGGTATCATTTCACAAAAAGGTCAATTTCTCCTTATTTTGTTAGAGGTTGACGATTTATGTCATACCAAGCAGTTTAATAAGTACTAGAGAACAAAATATTGTGGAAACATATAAATTTTTCCAATGAAAGGGCAGAACCCAATCTTTCGAACCGTACCCAACATGTCTATGTAGTTTTAAAACACGATATTCTAGTCGCCCTTAAAAAGTAGTGAAAATGTTCGAAATCTTTTCAGAAAATGTTTGGTACTTAAAGAGGTAATAGTCATCGGATGGTTAAAAACAATCTGGACCGTTAATTGGTCAGTGTTTACCAGGGCTGTCGAATTTTAAACATACAATTATAAAAGCATACATTGAAATAATACATTGAGGATTTTATGTGCGTTTTTTAAAATACACTGCAAAATTAACTACCCCAGGAGAAGTTATTTTTCTAACTGATAATAACATGTAATTTTTCTTCATTTAGTAAATTGTTTTACCTTTTTATGGAGTAAAAACAAAATAATCCTTGAAATGAGCCTTTTATTTATGGCAGCTCTTTTTCATTTTATTATTAGTTTTATACTAAGAAAAAAAGTCAAATTAGCTAATGTTTGTCCTCTCGTACACCTTTGCTTGTTTTATACATTATTTTTCTTTTTTCTTATTTTTGTTTTATTTAAGGTAGATGATGTTTCCCTGTTTTATTTTTTTACCAAAAAAAAAAAAAAAAAAGAATCAAATTATCTACTATTTGTTCCTCGTTTAAATTTTTATTAAAGTCAAATACTCTAGTATTTGTACCATCAGGCAATTGTGCTGGTTTTACGCATTTTTCTGATTTCGCTAAAAGAAAATTTGGAAGATGATGATTCTCATATTTTTCTCTTAGTTTAACAAAGAAATAAAATGATATATCATTTGACTTATTCGACATTTTTGCTTGCTTTAGCATTGTTTTTCTTATTTTACTAAAAAAATGATAGTTGACTGATGTTTCTCATTTTATTGGCAGATGTTTCTTGTTTTATTATTTTTTATTTATTTTTTACAAAAAAAACAAGCATTATTTTTCTTATTGCACTACAAAAACATATTTATGGGAGAAGATGTTTTGATTTTTTTGCAACCAAGCAAAGAACAAAATGATTTTCTACTTGTCCTATCAGACAATTGCCCTTATTTTAAGCATTATTTTCAGATTCAGATTCAGATCTACTTTGTTGTCATTCTAGTACACGTGTATACAGAACGAAATTTTCATTATTTTACCAAAAAACAAGTAAAAAACAAACAGTAAAATAGGCAAAATAACTCGCATTTGCATTACACTTACTTATATGAAAACATATAAAAACAAATAAAGAAAATACTAAAATACTGTATGCATTTAAAAATAAGTAAAGGAAAAATTCTTCAAATAACCAAATATATATTTCTCACACAGAATACACGCACTCAAATATAATCTTCCAGATAAAAGGCATTATTGATTTCAAGTGTTTTTCAGCTGAAATTGCCAAAACCCATTTCAAATCTTGAACAAAACAAAACAGTCATATACTTATTATTGCCAGATTTAGAAAATAACTAGTATATACTGTATACATTTTTTTTTAATTTATATTGATATGAATGATATTCCTAGTCTAAATCTAATAAAAATATATTCTAAATCCATTGAAATCTAACATAAATCTAAAATCTATCAATCTAAATCTAATGAATCTAAACTACTTTAGCTAAACTACTTTAATTGAATCCCAATTTTTTATGCGTGTAATTATGTGACTCTGAAACGTCTGAACTAATTTTCCTAAAGCTATTTACAGTTGCACTTTAGGCCTCAGCAAGTGTCTTTCGCTAGGTTTTGTGTTAAGGCCCCCCATCAATAGATACCAACAGAAATCAATAAACATGTGCTTTTGTGGGGTCTTCAGTCAAAGGGTCTGTACCGCCCTCTGGAGACCAAATTGGGTACTGCAGGTATCGACAACCCCAAGCAGCCCAATCCAATTTTTTATCAGAACCAACATCTTAATATATGCAATTGTTTCTCATGCACGTTTCAACAAACCAGGGCCCACAACGCCAGGCCGTTCTGCTTGTAAATAAATCAATAATTTCTAAATAATTAAAAAATAACAGAAATAACTCTTCAAATAACTCCGTAAACAATTTCAATAATAAAACAACAATAAAACATTTTCAAATTGAGTTAGTGACAGTTTCACCGTACGGCCATGCACCTTTCAACCAACAGGGGAAGTTTAAAATCTTCTCTTCCAAGGTTTTCAATCAGCTTAAAGGAAAACAGTAATCACTGTCTTTCAGCCGGACCAGGACCTGCACTCTGCAGCCAGAGCAATCAAGCTGCCAGGCATTAGGAGCGGATAGACAATCTGGAAATAAAGGGTATAATGCACCTGCCAGCCAAAATGGCCATTTGGAGGAAAGCTAGTGATCCTGGTGACCCTGCCCGGGATGTGCAGGTGGGGGGTTGTGCATAGCCGGGGAAAAGAGGGGGAGGGGATGGGGGGGCCAACATTTAACAGAATTCACCCCGGATCAAACATGTCCTATATCTTGACACCTCCTCTAACAGAGGGCCCTATTATGGCTTTTGCAACACTTAATAAAAAAAACTTTATGGGGCGCAATTGCATAGCTGGGCTTTGAGGCTAGCTGTAGAGTAAGGGTGTGGTCAAAGGCGGATGCTGAAGACCTTTTCCAATTTTTTTCATTTGTATTCATGAATAATTATAAATACAGACATTAACATGTTCAATTTCTTTATTTTGGTTTCAAAATAGATTAGTTTCATCAAACTTGTTTGGAAACAAGTCAAAATGTTATAGTAGGTCTCTGTTTTAAGCACTAATTTTGATAGTTTTGTAGTATCACTGTGGTTGTATTTTATTATTTTTTCTTTCCAGAATCAAAGCAAAATATTATATAAAGGTCCCTGTTTTTAAGCACCAATTATAATTTTTAGTTTTGTTGTAATTCTGAAGTATTTTGTGGAATTTCTGTACGAGTATTTTGGTTGTAAACATTCAAAGGGACAATGAGAAAAAAGTTACAAAGCCATTTCCAAGGCTAAAGGTTCCAGCGAACCTCTGTCAGAGCCATTATCCACAAATAAAGAAAACTGGGGACAGTGGCAAACCTTCCCTGGAGTGTTCGACCAACCAAGAATTGTTCAAGAGTGCAACGACGGCTCATCCAGGAGGATGTGAGTGATAATTATCCCCAAAAAAAAAAAAAAAATCAAGGATGGGGCAAATACTTTTGTATGGCACTGTATGTATGTATTTATATCCATCAATCCAGCACCGATTGTCCTCAGTAGGGTCGCGGGAGTGCTGTAGCCCATCCCATCCGTCTTCTGGGCAGTGGGTAGGGGACACCCTGAACCGGTTACCAGCCATTGGCAGGGTACACAGAGACGGACAACTCACTCGTTCATCCACACCTAAGGAAAATTTGGACCGGCCAATTAACTTGACATGCATGTTTTTGGAATGTGGAGGAAACCAGAGTGTCCGGAGGAAACCAACGCAAGCACAGGGAGAACATGCAAACTCCGCACGGGAAGGCTGGTAGCTGGATTTGATCCCATCACCTCTAAACTGTGCCGCAGATGCCCTAACCACTCATCTACCATGCCGCCCTATGTATGTATATATATATATATATATATATATATATATATATATACATATACACATATGTACAGTAAATAGTCACTATAGCAGTGTTCTCGTTTGCCCGCGTCCCTGCATCCTAGACGCATTATTTTTGCTGGGGACGCATCGTGTCAATTCAACGTGCGTCCCTGGGACGCAACTTTTTTGACACGAAATTGTCATTATCATTTTTTAACAAAGATTTACCGCACTCCAAACTTTTCGTCAGGCAGATCTGCCATTGTTGTTTTGGTCTCGCGGTTCAAGTTTTCGTCTGCACGCCGATCTCCAGTTCGTGTTGTGTAGTGAAAGTCCGTTTCTTTTTAGAGAACCGGTCTTTTTGGCTCAACTCATTAAAGAGAGCCGTCTCTCAAACGGCTCACTTGCTTTGATGCATTTCATTACGAATGCTTAAGTTGTATAAAGAAGTTAAGAAAAAAAGGAAGTATAAAAGGAGAAAGTGAAAAAAGACTTGTTTGTGGTGGTTTGTGGTGATCCCTTTTAATCAGTATATTACCAACAATAATTTAATGCAGAAAATGAATTCATAATTTGAATAAGAAAGTTCATTATTCTACTTAATTATATTTGCATGTATTTTTTCCTTATACAGTGAACGTCCAAGCGACTTCATTTTTGAACTTTTTTTATAATAAACCTCATTCATGTCGAGCAACTCAGTGTCTCACAACAAAATGTTCATTAACAATACATAAATAAACATGTTTGAAAAAAAAAAAAGGTCTTTTTGTATTTTGTAAGGGAAAATACGAGTTTGTAAGGGCATGGGGCACACTAAATTTTGGGGACCCATAGATCTCTGTTGGGACCCATAGATTTTAAGCATGCGAGTCCCTGGGACCCATCACTTTTCAGAGGTAAAATGAACACTGCTATAGTTTGACCATTTTTGTATTGGCAAGCCAGATGAAAAAGATTTGATGGCCCGTAGGCTTTGGTGAGCCCACTCCTGCTGTTGAGTAATCATTGTTTTCCCTCTTGTACAACTTATTAAAGCAAATATCGGCAGAGAATTTGAAGAATACAACTGAAGGACCTTTGCCCTGAGCAGCAGGTGTCTTCCTCGTCCTCAGAGTTTGCACGGCACCAAAGTCTGAAAGCAGCACGTGTGAGGCTTTTTGCAGCAACTCGCAGGCTTTCATTTTGCAACCTTTGCCATCCCAAGCTTATCACTGAAGCACACAGTGGGGAAGATCATTTCTCATCTCAAGAAACGGGAATCTTTAAAAGCACTTACTCAAATTCAACTAAACGGTGATTAATCCTTTCAAATGCTACATCTCAATATTTACAGATCAAAAAAGCTGTGTAAGTGTTTAAAAAAAGATAATGGATAATGAATAATCACTCTTGCTTTTATTATTATATGAAGCACCAAGTGAGGTGACCAAAATGTATACAGCAGTGTGAGTGAAATAATTTTAATGGAGCTATTAATGTCAAAATTCCACAACGTCTAAACATCTATAAGAAAATACTTGTAATGGACATACATATCTTAAAAGGAAAGTGTGTAATAAATCACCACTAGAGGTAGTTAAATATCATTTAGACAGACAACAAAAAACACAACAATTTGAACAACTTTTCTTAAAGTGACAGTGTTTCATAAATCGCCACTAGAGGTCTATGCAGCTTAGAATGGCGGTTGAAGAATGTGCATTGAAATAAGACATATTTCAAAAGCAAAAACGATTCTACTTGGCAAAATTCGGAAGCCTAATTCCATTTTAATGAATTAATTAAGCCAGCGATAGGGCTAATTAATTTCTGTTCTTAATATAGGACGACTGCAAAGGAAATTGCATAGGAAAACCAGTTTTTTATTTCGACTATTATACCTCGCTGTGGTTTATGATTGTGACTATTACTACATCGCTATCAACATCAGCCAATAAGGTTACTGTTCTTTAACACTGTTTAGGGCGGATCTGCTTTTTGTAACCTAGGAGATTTAATAAAAAGAAAGTGCTCAAGGGAGGTCTATTAGAAAAAGTTAGAATTTCTTATGTGAGATTTGGGCTGTCTCCTGTTCTTAAGTTAAAAGACAATTGATGTCTTATCTCCTTATTTTGTGTGTCTAATAAACTATAAACTTAAACGACGGGATATAAAAGCAGTTGCTAATCCAGCGAGCGATAACCGCAGAGGGAGAGAGCTTGATACATCTAGAGTGGCTGAAAAGAGCAAATCACTGGTAAAATTGGCAAACTAAAGCGACCGGCAAGAGAGACTCTTAAAATGGTCAATAAAAATGTTAATTTGTCAAACATCAGGACCCAGAATCACAGAACTCAGAGTTGTTTGCCTGTATGACCAGTTGTGAAAGACGAGTGACACTGATTACACGGAGCAGCTAGCAACTATAAAAGCGTCAAGTGGAATGTCATAGCCTGCAACCACGTAGCTTACATGAGTGGCTAGAGAAGGGGAAAAAAATGGGGGGAAAAAAAACGCAGGATGCCTAAAAGACGGGACACGGCGACCATCACATTCAAGGCTAAGCTGTGAAAGTTGACGACCGTTAAATGCTAAACCCAGCACCTTGGCGAAATGGTCATCCAGGCTTCCGTAGTTCAAAATGGCAACCAAACATGTCAGCTTCTTCAAAGAGCCTCTCAAAAAATGTGATATAATTACATTTCTAAACAAGTCTTTAAAAAAAACAAAAACAACAAAAAAAAAAAACAATTTTCTGAGATTTGTTTTTACTTGTTATTTAAATCAATAGTGTTTTATTAAAATGAAGTATTTTTTACACCACAAAGGGTCACTATAGGGCTTTAACTTTGTGCACTCACCTCAAACGATCTCCTCAAACTTGAGCAAAAATTGAACTCAGGACCGAGAAAGACCACTCGATTACACACATTTCCAAAAACTTCCAATCTCAAGTAGCATTAATTGAAAAGAAAAAAAATAAAATAGTGATTGGCAACAACGCAAAGAGGGTGCACCACTGATTGGTAAATCATAACCGTATTGCAAAGCCAATGCCTACCCGCACCTCTTCACACAATAGGTATTTGATCGTTAAGAGCATAAAAGCCAACTAAACTCTAAAGTGGCACTTGGGATAAGAAGGCCACAAAAGGCTTTTGTGATTTTCAAGATGAGACCTTGCTCTGAATCGGCAGCGATTAAAACAATCCCATTCCATTAAATACTGGATTTTAAAAACCTGCATAGGCACTTCTGAGCATGACAAGCCTTTTGCAGACCTACCTTACCAACACTACTCCATGAGCACTTCACACCACAGACGACAATAAATACAGACACAATATAATTCTCTCGTGGTAACAGCATCCCAAAAACTTAACATACAACCCTCTATTCCAGGGGTCGGGAGCCTTTTTGACTCGAAGAGCCATTAAAGCAAATTGATTTAGATTTATTTTTTTTAAGAGAGCCACACCATATATTTCAAGAAAGAAAAAGGACAAAACCTGCTCTAACAAAACCTAATTCTTCAGAATGTTACATTTCACTGTGTGACGTTTGATGATTTGATCAAATCGATAAATTAATATCAATGCCAGAGCCAGTGTCCCATATAACACTTAAAATTTGTCTCCCTGCCGTGGTTACTTAAAGAGTGTTGAGGCTCATTTTGTATTTACTAGTCAAGTCATGTTTATTTGTATAGCCCTTAATAACAAAGAGTCTTAAAGGGCTGCACAGATTATTGCAAACCACAGACTATTATTACACCATCCCCTGATCAAAAACCCACACGAGGGCAAGGAAAAAACTCAAAAACCTCAACATGAGGAAAATAAAGAAACCTTGGGAAGGGACCGCACATGAGGTCACACCCCTTCCAGGATGACCAGGCTGCAATGGATGTTGCAATAACAAATAATACACATATACTGTCAACATAAAATATAGGTTATTCATATGCTATAGAATAAAAGTGTGTTTGAAGCCTAGATTTTAAAAGTTCCACTGAGGTTGCAGATGGAATCTCACCACCACCCAAAAAAAATCTTTGTCCTGATTGCCTGGCCATCTTGACATTAAACGTTCATTTGTGACGGTTGCTAGGTGACGTTTGGATTCCCGAAACAGTCACTCTTTTCTCAAAAACACCCGGCACTAAAGACAGTGTGGATTCTGACGTTTGCACCCTCTAATGCCGCTGCTTGCTGACCTTGAGAGCGTTCCATGTCACGTCACCTCCAGCGTGATAAATCGCTCCATCAGAAAAACAGCACAAGCCGCTGCACGGCCTCCGGAGCGGCGGTGCGAAAACCACACTGTGTCACCGAAATGCGTTTTGTTACTTGCGGCAGACGGGGAACGCGGAGGGAAGAAAGGGAGTTGATGAAATGATTGCATAGTGGCTGTCCGGCGAAGCGGATTTTCACTCTGGACAGCTGGCAGAGTACACTGTTGTTTAACAATGTTTAACAAAAGTCCAGAGTAAAAGCAATGTTCTTCAATAGTTCAGCTGAAAAAAGGCAATAACCAAGTCATAAAATGTCATCTTTCTCGCTGTGTGAACGCTTTTCTACGCAACGCTTTAACCCGCCAGCTCATAGATGATGTGTATTCTATTTAAAAACCCAAGCAGCCTTTCAATGATGCTGAAAAGGACGTGCTCAATGATGCAAGCGAATCAAGCAGACAACCATATAATGACAGACTTGCAGGAGATGGAGAATTTGTAAGACCTGCCTATATCGTTTTGGAAGGATAAGATGGGGAAGATGAAATAATCAAGTATTCACTTGAGCATGCTTTTTAGCATCAGCTCTTATTGAAAAAATACTGTGAACAGCACATTTACATGGGGTGGGTCAACAGAACATTTCTCAAATGTCTTATCGACCACAAAGACTTGGCTTTAGAGGCAGTTAACAATTACAGGCTCAATCCTCTTTATCTTTCTAACCAATCTTTTTCTCCTTCCTGTCATGTCACGGTTTGCACATCCTGTTCATTAATTAAACGAAAGGATAATTAGAGGCAGAGCTGAATCCAGGCTTTAGAGCACGACTCAACAACCGTTTTGAAGCTGAGGGCTACTTTTTTGCTATTAATTGGACTGAGGGGCAACCGGTTTGATATGCATTAGCAAAATATCAACTTATGTTATTACTAGGTTGTTACTATGATATTATCATTATGTTATTGTCAGGTTGTAAGTATTAGAAGTAGGTTTATATTAGGCTCAGTCAACTACTTAAACACCCGCCTCGTGTAAGAGCACTGAGTTAATCACACAAATAAAATGGTTGTTTTTCCACAAACATGAGTGTAAGTTTTGCGTTAAAACTGATAAAAATAGTACTTGTGTTCACTAGAAATTGGCAATGCAGTAATACCTTGTTATAACCCGGTTAAACTTTCAGAGTCTTGCCTCTTCAAGGATTTACTTCATGCATTGGCTAAACAGTCTGTAAAAGAGTAATTATTGGTAAAAAAATAACTGTTTGTTTAGAGGTACAGTATACAGTACTTTATTTTTTTTAAATTAATGCATTGGGCAGTAAAAAGTGTTTCCTCTTTGGTATCTCAGTATGATAACTTATAGGCTACGGCACAACGCATTTTACAGCTCAGTCGCACCTTGATGTACAGAATCATCCTGGAAAAAATGTACATACATGTACCGCATTTTCAAGCCCATAAGGCGCACATCAAAGTCTCAGATTTTCTTCCGATTGTGCAGTACACCCTGTGTTTCATGTAAAGCGGTGAATAGAGACTAGTTCGCTGGCCTTAGGGTTGGGCGCCTACCCCAGAGACTGTGAGGTCACAGTTTCGAACCTTGGCCGAGTCTGGCCTCACGACATTTTTGGGTGAAATCAGATGGTTTTGTAAGATCGTTCAAAATTCATACTAAAGGCGACATGTATGCAATCTCCTCTTACTTTTATGCCTTCTCCCGTGTCCGCTACAAGTTTTCCACTAGCAGAAGAGGACACATGTCATCACATGCAATGCATTGTTTGCGGAAGCACTCATAGATGCCAACGCTGGAGCGATTCTAACAAATTAAGTTATTGTTATTGGCACTCCCTTAATGAAACAGCGTTATTTTTCCACCCGGACCCGAACTAGGCACACAGAAACTTTCAGCGGATTATAATGAAAATAATGGATGGCCGTCGCTTGGGCTAACGGGTCTGCCGGGACTGTTGTTTGAGCTTTCGGAAAAAGACTCTGACAGTGAACAAAGTGAACCATTTCATGGATATTTAGCGAAACTGTTCTGGTCAGAAACAGAGGACGAGAATATTGGCAGTTATGTTATGGAGTACTGGTAAAAAGTGTGAGAGCTACAATTTTTTTGCACCAGCTCTTTTTAGAAATCTTGTTTTATCTGAGTGTTTAACTTTGTAACCAATACTTTAATACACCAGAGCAAAACTCAGTTTTGCTTCCATTGTATTTTAAATATGCACACTTGTATGCTTGTCTGTAATGTTGTAACGCGGCCACAAGCAGAGGGCTTCCACGCCCTATCCTGCTGGGCGCCCAGTGTAGTGTTAAATACAGAAATAGAGCCAGCGTTTGGTGACTGCGCCTTCTAACATGGTGCACCCTATGTCTCGAAAATACGGTACACCCGTTTTCCTTTGTGTGTGTATAATATATATATATATATATATATCCTGTTCTGAACTTTTTCATTGGAATTTTAAGTTCATGACAATTAAGACAATCTTAAACTCAAACAGAATATATAATTGTAAAATAACAAAAAATGTTTACACTTTACTTTCCTACACTTATGGGTTGTTTTTAGAACGTAAGGGTTCATTGTAAATCTAATTAAATCTATTTACATTCTAAAAATCTAAAATTGTCAACTCTTCTGGTTTCCTGACTACACAGATCTGCTCTTCTGCAGAGCATGCACAATCAAAATAAATATTAAATAAAATGGAGTGGCAATGATGCAATGAGAAATGATCGGGAATCATTGAGGTTTTTGGGGGGAAAATATTGAAAACTTGCTAAAGTGTGAAATCGAGGGTTGGAATTTGAAAGTTTTGTTTGACTTAATCAAAACGTGCGCTTGCTATAACACTACAGTTACTGACTAACCAAGTATTGCATTAACGCAAGCTAGGCAAATGCTATGAGTACCTATTTTTTGCACCAACATGAGTGTTACTTTATTCTTGTCTGACCATTATGCACAGGATTTTTTATTAATAACAAAAATGTTCCATTAATGAATGCGAGTCAGTAGGATGAAAATACAAGTCCAAGTCAAAGTCCAGACCTCAATCCAATTGAGAATCTGTGGAAAGAACTGAAAGCTGCTGTTCACAAACGCTTTCCATCAAACCTCACTGAGCTCGAACTATTTTGCAAGGAGGAATGGGCAAAAATATCAGTTTCTCGATCTGCAAGACTGATACAGACATACCCCAAGCGGCTTGCAGCTGTAATCGCAGCAAAAGGTGGCGCGACAAAGTATTAACGCGATGGGGCTGAATAATTTTGCGCACCCACTTTTTCGTTTTATATTTGTTAAAAAAGTTTAAAATATCCAATAAAGTGTGTTCCACTTCATGATTGTGTCCTACTTATTGTTGATACTTTACAAGAAATTACAGTTTTATATCTATGTTTGAAGTCTGAAATATGGCAAATATGTCTTAGATCATCAGCAATTGTTAGACTTTTACACATTACCTTCTTTTGGCTGTGTCATAGCTGGAGTCTGCGTTTCTTTCGTATAAGACACCGTTTCGCGTGGAGGAAAGTCCACCTGAGTGATTTTGGTCATTCCAAGTTTCGAAGTGGCTCGCCTAAAAGCAGAAAACCACTCAAAAACAGTGCAAACCACAACAACAATAAGAAATCTCACCTTCGCCCCAGAAAAAAACCTTGATTGGAATGTCAGGCCATTCACATTAACCGTATTTTCCGGACTTTAAGTCGCAGTTTTGTTTCATAGTTTGGTCAGGTGTGCGACTTATACTCCGGTGAGACTTATATGTGAAATTTTTAAAACACTATTAGATCATTGATGTTTATATTTTTATTACTGGCATATTATTTCACATGTTATTTACACACTAAGCCACAAGAGGGCGCTCTAGGCTTGTCTTGATCATTTTACCTTGCCCTGTTGTGAGGGGGACAATTTTTGGCAAAACACCAGTAATTTATAAATACAAATGAAAAGAGCTGAGGAAAAATAGCACTGAAACAAAGTCAGATTCTGCAGAATACAAGCTGCAAATAGTGAAATATGCAACCAACAACGGTAATTGAGCAGTAGAGAGAAAGTTTGGGGTTGGCGGGAAGCGGAGGTGACGATAAGTTTGTCGTAAGCGACGTAGAAACAGAAGGAAGAAGCGGCGTATCGGCTACCATGAACCCGAGGATGAAGATGTCATTGGATTTAATGATTTGGAGTGAAGCTGATACTTTGGTAAGTGTGTTCTTTATGCTAAAGTTATCTGAATAACTTGATATGTTACGTCGTTAATGATATTACTGGGCATGTCAATCCTGTAACGTTTGTATACTGTACACTTACTCAGCCTGTTTTCGATTTTTTTTTTTTTTTTTGCCTTTCAACATGGATCTTATTGTTGGATCTTCTCTGATAAATTTCCCCTAGAAATTAGACCTTAGGTGTGACTTATATATGTTTTTTCCTTCTGAGTAATGCATTTTCTGGCTGGTGCGACTTATACTCTTGAGCAACTTATAGTCCGGAAAATACAGTACTTTCACAGCCGGCGTTAAAATGATCAAATCGCTAGGTCATGCAAAACTCAACTTGCTGATTTAATAGAGTCATGACAGGTAATCATGCCATAGATTGAGAGAAGGGAAAATGACCAGGAAAGGAGAGAAGAGAGTGTCCAGTACCCCAGCTCAGAATCAGAGTGAAGTTGAAGAGTGGACGGGTCAGAATCCCAGTGCAGATTCCTGGTTAGTGTCACAAAGCAACAAGGCGGCATTAGTGGGAGACACGGGCAAGCGCAAACCAGGTCGAGAAACAATGTTGGAATTCCGGATGCACAACATGCAGGTTTATACAGACAAATGCATTATTCCCTTGTTTTTCACAGGTAATCCATTCCATTACCAACTGTATTAAATACATTTCTGCTAAGTAGGAACCATAAACCTGTATATTACAGCATCACACGGTTATTCCATTTACCTGTGCGCATTACTGTGCACGGGCAATTTCCCTCTTACTTTTATGCTGCAAGAAACTGCTGTCTTGTAGTATGGAGAAGAATGATGCACATAAACTCCGGTTTACTTGCTAAAAAAAGCTTCACGTTTATTGGTTGATTCCTCTGGGACGTTACGATTGTACCTTCTACCCCCATGGAGAAAATGCCACAGTTGTATCCATCCATATGTCGTGGATGCCAAAACTGTGTCCATCCCTATATAGTGTAAGTATATGCTTCCAGCAAGGAGGAATGCTGCTTCCCAACTGCCAGTCAGCACCAATCCGCAGTTCTGATTGGTTTGAGTTTAAAGGCCTGCGATATGATAATTTGAGGCCCCCCCGCCTTAGAGTGCAGTGAGTGCAGCCTACCAGCATTATTGATTCATTTATTACAGATTTATATATTATTTTCATGTTAATTTGTAATGACTTTATTTTTAAGATCTTAATTTAAAAAGGAAATTTCAAAAACATATTTAAAAACAGTGGATTCTTTATATCTTTAGGAAAACACAGAATCCCCCAAGTAAATTGAGTTTGAAACCCCTTCCTTAAGGTCGTTGGAAAAATGTATTTAAGACATTTTAATACCAACATTTTAAATGATCATCCATTTGCTATTGTGTAGTTAGTTCATTGTACCAAAGTTTAAAGCACAATATTAGAAAATATTCGCACTGGTAATGAACAACACATTGTTGATGACTTTTAGGGTTTTACAAAATGCTTTATAAGCCTGGCAGTTCAGGAGACTATCAACCTCGTCATTGAATAAAATTCATTGTGTACAAATGAGAATCAGGAAATACCCTCATTTCATTGACTACTATTTTCCCAGGTCTGAATTTGTTCTGGGGCCATTGCCGGGGGAAACAATCGCCTTAGTAAAATCCCCAATATTCAGCTTGCCTCGAGTATTTAGTTATGGTTGTAACATTGTAAATCAATGCCTGATTTCTGCAGCCATCTCCTGGCTTAAAGTCATGATTGCAGCTTTACTCAACTTATTCTTGATGCAAGTGCAAGTACGTGCATTTTTAAGCTAAAAAAATAATAATTTTTTTCATCTTTTTAGGGGTTGGCATTTCGACTGTACTTGAAACCAGCCTTTTCCTACGTTTCATCATTTTCATGCTAGACCAACAAAAAACTGCAGGGACAAGCATTAAGACACTCCCCTATAACTCATTCCGAATATATTCTGCCCTGAAAAGTTTTGCTAAAAGTATAATTGAAGTAGACAGACGCGGTTGAAAAAAACAAACTATTATAGCTTTTTGAACTTATAGGACATTGTAAAAAAACAATCAATAGAAAAAATATTCTACTCTCAACTTTTTAAGAACACCTCAAACGACGCACCATACCTTTAAAAATATACTGGACTGTCTCAGAAAATTAGAATATTGTGATAAAGTTCTTTATTTTCTGTAATGCAATTAAAAAAACAAAAATGTCATACTTTCTGGATTCATTACACATCAACTGAACTATTTCAAGCCTTTTATTATTTTAATATTGCTGAATTTGGCTTACAGCTTAAGAAAACTCAAAAATCCTATCTCAAAATATTAGAATATCATGTGAAAAAGTATACAAGTAGGCTATCCAACTAATCACCTGAATCATCTAATTAACTCGAAACACCTTGCGAGGGTTTCCTGAGCCTTAAAAACACTCAGCTTGGTTCAGTAAACTAAATCACTGCTGATCTGACTGCTGTCCAGAGGACCATCATTGATACCCTCCATCAGGAGGGTAAGACACAAAAAGAATTTTTTTAAAGAGCAGGCTGATCACAGAGTGCAGTTTCAAAGCATATCCACAAAAAGTCTGTTGGAAGGGAAAAATGTGGCCGGAAACGCTGCACAACCAAGAGAGATGACCGCAGCCTTAACAAAATTGTGAAGAAGAGCCGCTTCCAGAATTTGAGGGAGCTTCAAAGACAGTGGGCTGAAGCTGGAGTCCAGGTATCAAAAGCCACAGTTCACAGACGTGTCCGGGAAATGGGCTACAATAGCCGTATTCCCATGGTCAAGCCACTTCTGAACTCAAGACAACGGAAGAAGCGTCTGACTTGGGCTATGGAGAAGAAGCACTGGACAGTTGCAGAGTGGTCCAAAGTCCTCTTTTCAGACGAAAGCAAGTTTTGCATTTCATTTGGAAGTCAAGGCGCCAGAGTCTGGAGAAAGGCTGGAGAAGAGCAAAATCCAAGTTGCTTGAAATCCAGTGTGAAGTTCCCACAGTCAGCAATGGTTTGGGGAGCCATGTCAGCTGCTGGTGTTGGTCCACTGTGTTTCATCAAGTCCAGAGTAAATGCAACTGTGTACCAAGAGATTTTAGAGCACTACATGCTTCCATCTGCTGAAAAGCTCTATGGAGATGAGTATTTCATTTTCCAGCATGATCTGGCACCTGCCCACAGTGCCAAAACCACCAGTAACTGGTGCACTGACCATGGCATCACTGTCCTTGATTGGCCTGCTAATTCCCCTGACCTGAACCCCATCGAGAATTTGTGGGGTATAGTTAAGAAGAAGATGAAAGACACCAGACCTACAAATGCAAATGAGCTGAAGGCCGCTATCGAAGCATCCTGGGCATCAATAACACCTCAGCAATGCCACAGGCTGATTGCCTCCATGCCACGCCGGATTGATGCAGTAATCCTTGCAAAAGGATTCCCAACCAAGTACTGAGTGCATCAATGGACATTTTCAAATGTTTGATTTAGTTTTGCTGTAATAAAATTATTTTTTTTACTTGGTCTGAGGAAGTATTCTAATATTTTGAGATAGGATTTTTGAGTTTTTTTCAGCTGTAAGCCAAAATCAGCAATATACAAATAATAAAAGGCTTGAAATAGTTCAGTTGATGGGTAATGAATCCAGAATGTATGACATTTTTGTTTTTTTAATTGCATTACAGAAAATAAAGAACTTTATCACAATATTCTAATTTTCTGAGACAGTCCAGTATGTCAAGGTTTTAAATCAATAATTATAATTTATTCAAACAACTTTGTTATTTACACCCGGCAGGTAATATCTTTTCTTGTGTCTGTATCGTTCTATGCACATGATCGCGTTTGTGTGGTGAACAAAGAAAATGTGTCATAATATCAGAGAGAGAAAAAAAAAAGGGGGGGGGGAGTTAAACACAAGGGGAAAATTACTAAGTAAATACTTAATTTTTTAGCTGTTACCACACACTGTGTGTCTGGGGGTTATTATCAGAACATTTTCATCTGACTTGAAAATTCAATTAGACTTCCTCATTGACTGACATTATGGTGTTAATGCACCCACATGCAGTAGGGGCATCTGGGATATTTTTTTTTTCTTCTTCAGCGGGTTATTCAGGGTGTTAATAAGCAGCCAAGACTGTGTCACACCAAAGGCTTGGGGAGTTGTGTAGAAAGGCAGAGGGGGGCCAAGTGGCTTGCGGTGCCTCAGGCAGAAAACATGACCTCCATGTGTGTAGGAAATGGCCGTGCTGGTGAGGGAAATGACTCAACGCGTTTTTAGGAGGGGGAGAACGGCTTCTAGTGCCTTGTGGGATTTTAGGGAGGGATCTTAAATTTCAGCCTAGGGAAGTCGATTTAATTAGGGGGTTAAGAAGTCCCCCAGGCATCACGCCGTTTTATTGTCGATTCGGGACGTCACTAAATCAACAGCGCATAGATCAAATAAACAAGCATTTGGAAGAAATGAACTTTCCCTCGAATGCACTGCAAATAATGCCTTTTTGTTAGTACACTGGGAAAGGACAGAATAATTGAGGGAGCATGCATGTACCTTGGTCCCACAGCTCCATCTGAGTCCTGGCTCCCTGTCTCGCTTAAGGTGTCTGCCGATTTGGCAGTTGGAGATGTGGGAGGGGGAGCTACAGAAAGAAGCAAACATAAAAAGATGTTTCAATTCACTAAGACATTACACTGCTGGACACAATGCTACTATAATCATGCAATATTAGAGAAAATTCAAACTTTGTGTCCAGTATATGTTGAAGAAAAGCTAATTAAACGACAATTATAGTCAAAAGCCTCTGAAATAGTAGACGTAATAATATAAAAACAATACTTTATAGCTATGCAGAGGATAGCTGAAAAGCATGGGACACAATTTTTTTTTAACGGATCTTTCCTGCCACCTGCTGTTAGCAGAGCGACAGTGTTAGAAAAAGCCCTGCCTGTAGTTAACAGATGGAAAATACCACATATTGAGTAGTCACAAATACACACTGCAAAATAAGTCAAATAATTGGGGGCGGGGGTAAAGTACGGTAATACAAGTTGTATATTTACCTTCAGAAAATGATTTTTCTTTGTTCCACATTGTAGAAAAATAGCCTTTCTACAGGCTTAAGTATTTAAGCCGTTGAATAATAATTTTGATCATCAATGTGTATATAATGAAAAGGAAAGCCTAGAGACAGGTTAACCAATCAGAATACAGAACACAATGCCTAATGCAAATTAGGGAAGTAATGAAATTGTGAAAATTTAACAACGCGAGGGGTCATTTTAATGATTATATATTTTGTTTTAGGAAATATGTTTAGTAAATTCAGAAAAGGATAACTAAGATGAGTTTAACAATCTGCCTCATCAGATCATTGATAAAAACAAAAAAACAAAAGAAATTGAGCCAAAGAAAGTCATAGATAGGACTACCTACCAACAGATACATCAGAGGCTATGCCAAAACTTTGTAGCAGAGCATCAGCTTCATTGCGCTTCTTCTCTAAATCAGACTCTTCATGGTGAATGGGAGTATCTTTCAGTTGCTCCGCCTGAATGACAGAAAATGTAAACCTCTCACATTTAGTAATTGCATTCCTAACAATGAGATGTGCATGGAGTGCTTTTCCCAGTCTTATTAGTAGCATTTTCACTGTACAGAAAAAAATCTATCCAGTATACCCACATTAAACCTTTATTTTCTAAATCCAGAAAATGCACTGAAAGTTTATGGCTACCTCTTTCTTCTTTCGTTCCTCCTCCTTCCTTTTCTTTTCCTCTCTGATTTGAGCCAACCTTTGCTTCTTTCTTTCAAGCTCCGCTTTCAGTTCACTTTTGTCAGACATGATGCCGGAGCTGCACGAAACAGAAAATGTCATTCGTAGCAAAACACAGAAATACTCAAGTGTATATAAGAAGCAAAAATGTGTATCAACGGGTGGGTTTTAAAAATGCTCGTCAACAAAAAGACTTACTGTTGAGATTTGTCATCAATTAAGATAAATGATTTCAGTGGTGCCACGGTTTATACAAGTTTAAGCACATAACTGGAATCCATCAAGTGACTAATCATGTGGAGTTCCAATCAAAAGAAAGTATTGTTCCACTATACATTATTGCTGTATGGAAGAGTTAAGTCGAAGTACACAAAAGGCTAGAGAGATTAGTGATAATAAAATGGCTGAAAGTGAATAAAAAATGATAATTGTGCACAGACAGAGAGCAGGATGAAACAAATAAGTGATCAAGTTTACTAAGCACAAAAAGGCTGAAGAATGTGTTCCTCTGCAAGTGTTAAGTTGCAAAAAAAAAGAAAAAAAATGCCATCACACTTTACTTTAAAGGTATGTATATATGTACAAAAATGCCTCATGATTATTTTTTTCAATAAGTGTATAGATTAGTATTACAGCTGTATGTTTTATATTGTCCTGCCTTCAAGTAGTTTTCAGATCAGGGGATCTTGTGATAGTGGTCTGTGCATCCTTTGGAGACTTTGTGATTAAGGGCTTTACAAATAAATGTGACTTAAAGTCAAAGTCAGCTTTATTGTCAATTCAGAAGCATAAACAGAGGATTTAAATTGTGTTTCTCTCAGCCCTAAGTGTCTAGAAAAAAACAATGCTAGGACACACTACACTAAGACACACACTTTAAGTCATTAAGTGCATATGGTACCTTTGTAAACAAAGAGTTCTGAGTTGTACTAATGTACATGATCGTGCAATAAGCAAGGTTAGCTTATTTAGTTACTAAAGAGATAGTGATATAGTTTCCTTAAGGCAGTGGGTGTGTGTCCATTGGTTGAAAAAATAAGAATAAAAATAAGGGGGAGTCAGGTTCTAGATGGTGCAGGCAATGGAGAGAGAGTGGCTGTGAGGAACAATAGCAGTGAGTTCAGCATCCTGACATCCCAGTGAATTGACTAAATTGTTGGTTAGATACACGTACCATTAAAAAAATGTACCATTAAGAATAAACGAGTTACCCATTATCTTTTGTAGGAAAACAAATTCAGACCATGACCACCAACCTAGAACGTATCAAGTTCGAAACCTGAGGCAGCACTGTACCTTAATGTTTTAGTATGTGTTCTTTGTAGTCTATAAAATTTATAGATCTTAGATTTATACTAAACCCAATGCCACTGATGAATATCTTTATTTATTTATTTACATTTTATTCCATCTGATTGTGTTGAGGGGGTGTTCCAAAACACCAAACACTCGACATTTCCCTCATTCTGAGGTTTAGAGTTATGCCTTGCCATTATGTAGGTTCCAAGTCAGGGAGTGTGCAATGGTGGTCTGTGCAGCCCTTGAGACTTTTTATGATTAGAGGCAAAACATGCCTTGACATCATTAGATTCTAATGAACAGTTGTGATTAAAGGCAACAGTCTATTACAACCAATCACTAACTTTGTGCAAGTGTCACTGTCAAACAAAACGGTATTCCACTCGAAACTTTTTCATCCGATAGTATTACCTTTTAAGATAACTGTATATATTTGATCAAAAATAGGAAATTGTAACTTTAACTAGTCTGTGGTTTGCAATAACCTGTGGTCTGTGCAGCCCTTTGAGACTCTTTGTGACTAAGGGCGTCACAAATAAACATGACTTAACTTCATTGTGAATTGTCTCGATAAATTAGCCGTCCGTGCTAAAATTAGCTAATAGGCTGTCGACTACTAATTAATGCAAAGCATCATTAAAATGCACGGATGTCAAAACAAATGTTTTATTTTAAAGTATGTTATATTACAAGCAAATGAACCGATGATGCACAAGATGTAGCGGAGCCAGTTAGCTAGCAAATGAACTAAGATAGCTAGCTAGGTCCGCGGGGCTGTCATGCGCTAAACCAAATCGAACAGCTGGGGACTACGTTAAGACACTGGCTGGACTCAAAATGTACAATAAATCTCAATATTTTATTCCAAAAGTAGAATTGTTTGGTTTGGAAGAATACAAACCTCAAATTCGGTTCCGTATCGGATGGTTCTTCTGCAAAGAGTCAAAACAATCAAGCTTCCTACAAAGTACGGCTCCCGCTAAGGGACCAAATACACGTTTGCACTTGTGTGCGGAAGTTGTTTTACATTTAGGAAGTTACTCAAACAGTATTAGGTGAGGCGTTTTGGAGTGGGATGGGCACCCGCAGGCTGTACTTGCCCAAGACACGACATAGGAAGTGGTGCTCCTTCAACAATAGTGGTTAAGGGATACCAATCAAACATTATTTGCTATGGCTGCATTATATTGATATTAAGCCAGGTTTGTTTTTTTTCCAGATCAATGCGGAGCAAAGGTTTCACATACAAATATGGGATATTTGTCATATGGAAGAAAAGCAAAAAGAATATACGGTATGTAAATGTGAAAAAAAGCGCAAATCAAAGAAAGCAGCAAAGGAGGAACATGCATATAAAATTGAAAAAAATATATCACACAATGCTACACATGTCGCTTAAACAACGTCTAAAAGGCTTAAGGAATGTTTTGAAAATATATCTTTCCCATGCATAGAACATTTATATTTTGTCTTTTATGTTGACAATATCTGTGTATTATTTGTTGTTGCAACATCCATTGCAGCCTGGTCATCCTGGAAGGGGGATTACCTCATGTACGGTCCATTGTCAAGGTTTCTTCATTTTCCTCATGTTGAGGTTTTTGAGTTTTTCCTTGCCCTTATGTAGGTTTTAGATCAGGGAATGGAGTCATAATAGTCTGTGGTTTGAAATAATATGTGGTCCGTGCAGCCCTTTGAAACTTTTTGTGATTAAGGGTTATGCAAATAAACATGACTAGTTGCTCTGAATGTCACTGGACTATATGATATTGCACGACTTTTCTAAAGCATTTACAACCTGTGTCAGTCTTCAAGCACTATCTTTTGAATATTGCCTTCCTATCCTTATGTTTTTTTAAATTGTTTTTCTAATTTTTTTGTTCTAAGTATTTTATCACATGTTAATCCTGGAGTACCACGTCCAATCTCTTTGTAAACAATCCACACTTTATTGTTATCAATAACAAGAAAGACACTTTGATTCTATCCTCTTCTCATTTGGACACGGTTTTTGCTTGCTCGATTTCGACTGACTTGATGTTAGTTTGAAAAGTAAGATGATACGCCAATAATGAGATTAAAGATAGAAACTGCAGGTATGTATTAAAACATATGTCAATCGAAAACTGAATAGTTGAAACAGAGAACAGTACAGTATAAGTGGAGTATTGTAGAAAAGTTTTTGAATGCCATTACAAAATAATAAGTTCACATACAGCTGGGACACATTGAAACATATTCAACATTTAGGCATGAAAGAAACATCAGAGAAAAATGTATGAAATGGTTACAAAATAAAGAAATAATCACCAGTGACAAAGGAGTATACATTCATTCTGCAATAGAAACTGTCATTTTTGTATTGTGTTATTCATCAAGTTTATTATTCCTCTTACGGATATCCCCAAAGGCTTCACCCTCTGCCCCATCTGTGAGTTGGGACATTGCCGGTCCCGCTTTTATGCCGTCCTCGACGCCCTCATTGGAATTTAAATTATGCAAGCTTTGCTCACTGGGCCGTTTCCAAGATTTTCGAGTGGCAATCCAAAGGATAAGTATGCCGAAAACCACCAAAAAGAGTCCTAGAACGTTGACAAATATTGCTTCTGGAGGCGAGTCTTTATATTTTGGGTTGGATCTAGGAAGCGAGAAAAAAAAAATGTGTTTAGTGTTTGGGCGTGTGTGAATGTAGATTCTTAAAACCTCAATGACGTTGAAATGTACTTACAGGCCAAAAATGAGTTTCTCAGTGATTCCCATGAGCGCCACTGCTATAACGGTGGAGAAGAGGAACAAGCCACTGAAGATATGAACGGGCATCAAGGTTGCTCTCAAGGAAATAGGTGCATATGGCAACAGAAAGACGCCCACCCCTAAAACTAGCTGCAAAAAAAAAAATCATTTTCAGTTACATAAACAAACATAATCAGTACTGCTTAGATAGATAGGGATAGAGATAGAGAGAGATATATAGATCATTTAAATAATATTACAAAAAAATAGACACTGTAAATAAATAAAGCAAAATATGCAAATGTGAATCTGGCGCTGTCGCGAGTGGCAGCCTTTTCAGCAGCTGCATGTTATTGTGTAGTTCAGACAATGCATTTCGGAGAAATATAATAGACCTTTTGATAAATATCGTCAAATAACAAATCATAATAAAATCTCATTTAAAACTAGTAACCATAGGAACTGAGTTAATGGCAAAAAAATGTGTTTTCACCTGTATGCCGTAGACTATAATAGCGGTCAGGCCCACCCAGCTGTGCAGACTGTACATGTTGGGGATTTTGGCAGCATTGTGAAAATCAAAAACAGCCACAGTTGCCACGATAGCAAAAACGAAGGCCACCAAATTCAAGCTGGCGTGGATAATCTTCATGCAAAATTTGCTGCGTTTCCAGCCCCATGGTAGTCTGTAAACGATGATAGCTGCATAGAGAAATTATGTCATTAAGTTGGTATATCATCTTCAGTCCTCAACAATATTATATAAAAAGTACCAATACTGATAAGAATTTTCATGTGTAAAATTATAACCCCCTAAAGAATAATAATGTGAAAAAAAATCAAAATCCCCCCCCCCCCTCCTTTCCTGGCCACCACCTATTTTGACCTGCTGCCCAAAGGGAGATGCTACAGATTACCTTAAACAAGGACTAAAAGGCTGAGACACGGTTTCTTGCCTGGAGATATAGCAAATCCAAACAAGCACACAAGACCTTGATAAATATTTTGCTTATGTCTACAAAATTAGAAATTCATATTTGAATTTTTTTATTCCCATTTTTTTGCAGACTGTTGCTGCTTATGCCATTGCACTGTTTTTCTTTGCAGTTTTTTTGATGCACTAATAACTTAGACCACTGTACAACCACCACCTTGTAGTGCTACTTGCAATCTTGTTGAAAACTATGTTCACTGTGGCGTTATTGACAATAAAGACAATTTCATTCGATCCTACTATTGCATTTTTCCTTAAAGGTAGGCTACATACGATAAGTTCAAAATGTTCTACTTGCTGGCGCCATTTCTGACTGAAATCATCATTGCTGCCCTCTGTCAAGCTGCTCCTGTTGAGCGTGCACGTACGTGTCTCTTTTAAACACGTTCGCAAAATCTTGGTTTTTCATCTTTTTAGGGGTTTGGGTTGGTATTTGGACTGAATTTGAAACAGTCCTTTTCTTATTTTTACCATTTTCATCATACAAATAAAGAATACCTTTAAACTGTAACCCCCACCCACCTCTTTTCCTCCAGCCTTATGCACTAAATGGCTAGAACATTGAAGATAAAAGTAAAATAAAAGCAGATAAGTGTGGTGAAACACATGCTTGAATGTTAAATTTTACATTTTTTAAGGACACCTCAATCTATGCACCCCACCATTAAAGCGAAAGCAAACCAAAGGATTAATTAACATCATTATGTTTAATGAATCCTGACTAGTCTAAACCAATAATTTTGTATTTTTAGACTATTACTTGCTTGGTTAAAAAATTAGAGTTCTTTTGAGTGACTTTGACCCAGACCAATGACGTTTAAATTAGGGTCCAATATTTTGCACGAGGTAAATGGTCTGCATTTATATAGCGCTTTTCAAGTCAATGAAGACCTCCTAAAGAGCTTTACAATGTGCTTCACACTTACCCATTCACACACACCCTCAGACACCAATAGGGAGTCAGCCATGTAAGGCGCCTACCTGCTTATTGGGGGCATTAGGGATTCGGTGTCTTGCCCAAGGACACTTCGACATATAACACGTAGGAGCCGGGAATCAAACCTGCGACCGCTTGATCCCAAGACGAGCGCTCTACCTAATTGATGGCTTTAAAATTTTGTTCGATAAAATGTGGCAAATATGTCTAAAAAACGAAGTGTCTTTCCAAAAAATGAAAACACTTTTGGACAGAAAAGCATCTGCATACTCTTTAACATAACTCAATGCATAGCAGAGCCATCCAGTTAGACAGTGCATATTATTATACTTAAATAAGTACAAATATTGCAATATTGACTTAAAAAGCAGTAAATGTATGGGCTATGGGCATTTGAAAGGAACAATTGTGTCCCAATAGAAGACTTTGTTTGGATTTTGTTTTACTTTATCAATATTTGAAGAACGAAAACATTAGCAGGTGCAGTATCTTAAATAGCCTTTTGCACAGTTTGTATTGCGTGATGTCTTAAAATGATATGAAGTATTTTGCTCATTTGGCAGTCGAGACATGTGATATTTAAACTTCTTCGTCGCCAAAACACTTCAGAAAACGTGTACTCGCTAAGCATTCCACTCAAGTTTGTCATCCACTTTAGAAACGCCCCCTTTCTACGCACTAGCTAAAAGGAGATTGAGTAATCTTAACCATAAGTTATTGTAACTCATTTGAGTTCAAATGAAACAAAAAAAATCGAGCTTCACTTACCCAGACCCTGCAGGATGATAAACCCGCAAACGTGCAGCAACGGATGCCAGTTGAATTCCAGCGACCCTCCGTCCCACGCCAGACCCTTTTGGAAATGAAGGACCCATCTCAGGACGAAAATGATGGCGAGAATGGCCACAGCGCTGGCGGACGACAAGGCGACGAGAAAAAGTTTATAATTCTCCATATTTGTCTCGTTGGCAGGATGACGGAAGAAGCTGTTGAGGGGTTCGCGTCTGTTGTGGACAGACTTGAGTCACGTGATGCGCTAACCCGTAAAAACGACCAGGGGCGGGGCGTTTTGTAACTTCGCTGCTTATTCAACTCGAGGTTATATTTTTTTCTTTTCTTTTTTTTTCAAAATATCCGTTTTTCGTAACACTGAGCTCGTTTTTTTTTTCTTGGCAAACCATTAAGCCCTTTAAATTTGATCATTTGAGAATTAATTGTCATTTTTCATTCATGAAAATATCAGCTACTTTAAGTGAGCTTGCCAAATGTTAAGGACAGGGTTGGGTAGGGTTACTTTAACTGGATTACTTTCAATTACTTTTGGATTACTCCAATGCCAAATATGCTAATAAAAGACAAAAGAAACTAAATATGAATAAAATGACTAAATTTTGTGCAGGCTTGGGGAGTAACGGAATTCATGGAACGGCAAAAAGGATGTTGGCAAGCTGTTTGGATTTATTTTCATTTTGTTTCTGTCGCATTTTATGTTAGTTTTGCCGGAGATCAAAGCCAGGAGAGAAAGCTTACCACGTGTTGTGAGTCATCATTTTATTCATATTCAGTTTCTTTTGTCTTTTATTAGCATATTTGGTAATGCCTACCGTGGTATAATCCAAAAGTAATTAAAAGTAATCCAGTTAAAGTAACCCTACCCAACCCTGGTTAAGGATATGTCAGAGTCTAAAGTTTCCTTATACTTGAGAAGATAAGCAGGACATTATGGTTCAGCCTTTACGCATATTTTTTACTCAACAGCAATCAAAACAAGCAAACGGCTCCATTCAATACAACATCTCATCTCATCTCATTAGCTGCACCGCTTATCCTCAGTAGGGTCGCGGGGGTACTGGAGCCCATCGCAGCAATCATCGGGCAGTGGGCAGGGGACACCCTGAACTGGTTGCCAGCCAGTCGCAAGGCACATGGGGACAGACAACTCACTCGCCCACTTACACTTAGGGACAGTTTGGACCGGCCAATTCACCTGAAATGCATGTTTTTGGAATGTGGGAGAAAAGTGGAGTGCCCGGAAGAAACCCAAGCAAGCACGGGGAGAACATACAAACCCCGCACAGAAAGTCTGGAGCTGGATTTGAACCCACGCAGGAGGTTCCCATGACATGAACTGTGCCACACATGCGCTAACCACTGCACCGCCGTGCTGCCTCAACACAACATGATATTTTATTTATTTTCTCCCAGTAAAGCACCCATTGTGGGCTAGAATCATGGTGGTTTCCAAGACCAGACAGCTATTGAAATTGTTCGAATAACTAAAGAAGACGCTCTAACGTCTTAATTTTTCTCTTTTTCATTTATTTTCCATAAGTTTGATGTTTAACTTTTTTTTTCTTAAAAAAATAAAATAAATAAGCTTCAAGACACTGAATCCCTAATGCCCCCAAAAAGCAGGTCGGCGCCTTGCATGGCTGCATGGCCGCTATTGGAGTGTGTGTGTGTGAATGGGTAAGTGTGAAGCACATTGTAAAGCGCTTTGGGAGGCCTTCATTGACTTGAAAAGCGCTATATAAATGCAGACCATTTACCATTTAGTTTTCAAATCAAAGATTTTTTTCACTTAATGAAAGTTTTTTTATTGTACCACTAGGAAGCACTTAATGTTACACACTGTCACTTTAATGACAATTAGGTTTATAAATTATGAGTTAAAAAAACAAAATCTATCACTTTTTACGCTTTTCTGGCTTGTGGCATTTCCAGAATTTGTGTCAAGGCGGATCAATCCCAATATCGATATTATCGATACTGAGCAAGTACTTGGATCAGATTGATACTATTGTTTTGGAATCGATAATGTATTTCCAGTTTACTTAGAACTCTAATAATGTTGATACTGGGTCCTAAGATTATACATACATATGGTTTTATTTTTTGGTTGTACATTAAATGTTTTCATACAGCACTTTGAAATGCAATTTGTTGCTTAAAAAGTGCTTCACAAATACATTTGGATTTGATACATTTTAACTTTCACACTGAGTCCGATTGTGATTACACTTCATTTGCTCAAGGCCCTAGTGACTTTGTTTTCAAAATATTATGCAATGGAAGGTATTTTAGTTGACTTGTTGACATTGTTATACTGTATTTGTGTTTTCGTTACATTTTGTGCATTTTTGGTTTGACTCTCTTGACTTTTGGTCTGAAGTAGTTGCTTTTGAAGAAGTATTTTTTGTTATACTGTTAAAAGTTTGTACATTGTATTGTTGACTCCATTTCCACTTGCTGATTCCGTTTTAAATTGTCATGTTGACATTGTTATATTTCTATCTTAGTAACAATGTTGGTCTTTGGGTTTGACTTTCTTGCCCCAAAAATATTTCAAATGTCTTAACTTATCTACTAAAATACTGTAGTTTTTGTAATAGAAGCATTTTTTCTACACTCTTAAAGTTTGCATTGTGGTTATTTAACAAAAAAAAAAAAAAAAAAAAAAAAAAAAAAAATATATATATATATATATATATATATATATATATATATATATATATATATGTATCCTAAAATCTTTGTGGTGTTCAGTCAAGTCATGTTTATTAGTATAGCCTTTAATCACAAGAAGTCTCAAAGGGTTGTACAGACTCCATAATCCCCTGATCTAAAACTTACACAAGGATAATGATAAACTTAAAACCCTCAGCATGAGGAAATGAAGAAACCTTAAGAAGGGGCCGCACATGAGGTAATGCCCCTTCCAGGATGGCCTGGCTGCAATGGATGTTGCGAGGGCATCAACAGACAATACACAGACATACGACATGAAATCTAGGAACATAGAATGTCCGGTTTACAGCTTTATGAGGTCAACATCATTCATAAGCTATAGAATTTAAGTGTTTTAAGGCAAGATTTAAACTATTCCACTGAGGTTGCATCTCAGATTAAATTTCAGAAGGCTGAGCATTCAACAGCACTGGGGCCTGAATAGAAAAGCTCTCTAACATGCGGATTTCTTCTTGCCTCTTGGGATCACTAGTAGACCAGCAAAGGCTCCAAGCAGGAACACATGGTAAGATTAAATCTTTGGTGTGAGATGACTTGTGCTGGTCGCTGGTATTTCTCCTGGATCTTTTCCTATTATTTGTTTCTAACGACTGAGATTTTTGGTAATGGAGAGAACTGGCAAGCCAACAAAGGCCAACCTTCTGTCTGGCATCCAAAATCCTGCATAACCACTCAGACCATTAAATTTTCTGTAAATCGAGCTAGGAGCATTCCTTTACCTGAATGTACACAGCAGCTGTCTACTGTCTATTGCAGTTCAGATGGGGGCAACATAAATAAAATATACCAACTCAGGGGGATTCAATTATTTAAATATCATGACATTTCCGAAAAAATAAATAAATATCGGTAACTGATCGATATTGATCGATACCAACCTGTATTTACTTGGATTAATACCAAAATTCCCAGTATCACCGCCTAATGACGCAGTTGTTAGGGGTCAGCTAATAGCCAATCACGGTTCACCTGCTTTCTGAAGAAAAGCTATGATTGGTTATTAGATAAACCTTGAGCAACCTGGAAGTCATCATCCCTCGACACAGACTCTGAAAATGGCTCCTGAAGAAAATACAGGAGAAATAATCTAATATGATATGTTGGGTTGCTTTAATGTTTTAACTTCAGTTTAAATTGCCCAATATTAAGCTGTAGCAATCGTTGCTCCCTAAAATAACCTGTGAAAGTGCACAACCCAGTTAATGTTCACAATTCTCATAAACACCTGGGCCGTTGGGGGACCACTTCCTGTGGTGTGTATTGGGTAAGTCCAACTTGATGGTGCCCATCCCTCTCCAGGTCATTTTTGGGGGTTGGGGTTTGCTCCCTCACTGGAAACAGATTGTATTGGTTTCCATGGTTCCTTGTAACAGGAGAAGCCTCATGATCTGACTTATATACAGCACCTTCATCACCTGGTCGCCTTTGTCGTCAGTGTAACGTGACTTCCTGCTATCTAGAGAAGAGCCGAACCTCTGAATTGACAAGCAGCGGCCTCAGCAGGTACAACAGATCTTGGTTTAAATAATCTACTTCATAGAGGGTTGGTTGGAACCCTTAAAGACTATGGTCGCACCATTTCCTGTGGTGTGTCTTGGGCAAGTACAACATGGTGGCGCCCATCCCTCCTCAGGCCATCATAGTGTCAATTTAGCGTGTTCAAATAATTATCAGATGGATTAGAAAAAATAGAATCAATTTATTTCATTATAAAAACACTACATGGACGTCCTACATAAGAGTTAAATCTATCTACTGCAATATTTTGCTTTTTTTTATGAAAGGAGTGCATTTGCATAATTTGTTTGCCTTTCCTGTCCAAACATTATAAAAATTACTTGTGATTTTAATTAAAAAAGCAAAATGAATTTTGACAAATATGTTCATAAAGGGAAATACAAAAATCCTTACCATATAATAGGATTGGAAAAAATTCAAATTGTTCTCCTTTCACAATCATCCTGCAGTTGCTTGGTGACCATTCAAATCACAGACCTATGTTGCCTCCTTTTATCTTGAGGGATTTCAATTTAAAAACGTTTTTAAAACCACTGTCTGACAATAATGTGTTTCCAAATCATCTAACTCATTATCTAGGACTGCATCATTGGATGTAGCAAAGAAATCAGTTCTCCACAAAACCTAGGAAAAGTTCCATAACCATACTGACTCAACAAACTGACTCTGACCTGGAAATTGTAAAACAGAGCTTCTTTTGTATAATTGTATTCATCATCCCAAAGATGACCCAGCATAGATATCAACTATGATAACATGATATAAACCACTTTTTTGAAAAACATTGTTAGAGAGAGACATAAGATAAGAATGTAAACTGTTTTTTATTGAAAGAACAAAAACAATAACTTAACATTGAACAGGTAACACAGTGTAGCAAAAAACAAAAGACAACTCAGTTTCACATGTGTTTCTACTTGGTAATAGTCTTGAGCTTATAAATATGGCAGCAGACATTATTATTCTTTTGTTCAATGTGAACAATTGTGTCCTTGTCGAAGATCAAGTCATGTCGGTAAGTCTGAAAACAAAAACGCAGATTCACCTCTGCTCTCTGACAAACAAATGCATTGCTCCTTACCTCATCCCATGTTTCCAACAAATTAACAGTCTTTAGTAACTTTCCACTCTGGTTGTCATGCAGCCGGACCCGAGCTTTCCCCTCCTCGTCTGTACTGTTGGTGACCACCACTGCCAAAAGGTCCAGCTCATCCTCATATATTACAGTACGAAAAGTCTGAAATGTTTTACAGAGAGGTAATATACTCATATGTATGTGTTTGAGCATGATGAAACTGCTACTATCGGGCAGACGGTTCAGATCCCACAAGGCCTAACCTAACCGAACAGACTGAGGGATATCTTCTTCCCCAAAGCTATCAACTTACAAAACTGTAGTCGTGAAACAGTTTTAAGTTGTTAAATGTTTTAACATTGTACTGTTTACCTTATTTAAACTTTGACTTAATTTCCATAATATTGTGCAAATGGAAGGTATTTTATTTGTCATGTTGACTTTGTTATAGTTTTAAGTGCAAAATCCTAGTTCTAAATGCAATATCCCATTTGTGTAGTTTTTATCTGAATATCTTATATTAGATGTGAATAATTCATATTTTTTAGTTTTTAAAGTGTATATTTGCCAACTAAAGTGCAACTGTTATTTCGTTGCAGCAATACAATGATAAAAAAGGTCATTCTGATTCGAGGTCTTATCAAAAAGGAACAATTCTGTTTGCACAACCAGCTACGTTAGACCCCCAGGATACGAAATTAATCCATTTGGAGGTTAGGATCCCAGAGTGTAATTGCAGTATAGCGAGGGATAAAACTATTGTACTATTGTAACCAGCTCAAAACCTCTGGTTCAAATGACAAAATGTACATAGAGCTTCTTGATTGATTATTCAATACAATTATTGATAAATACACATAAAGGACAAAATAAATTCCATTAACCTTTGTGTGTCACATGATTTAAACAGAATGAGTGGTGTGGCAATTGTATGCAGGGGGGGAAGAGATAGTGGATTAAAAATTAACCAAATTTTAAAACTTACATTTATAAGTTTCCTTTCTTTAATCCCCTACTAACATTTTATAAAAGTTCGAATAATGAAATAGTTACGGCCATGCAATTAAGCTAGGGCATTTCTTGATAGTTGCAAGCTTTGTTTCTATGGATGCAATGTTTTTGCTTCTCCCTTTGGCATTGCTTTAAGCCTTGGGACCAATAGCAGATAAAAACAGTCCAAAGTCTTTATGAAGCACACACGATTCTGAACTGAATGAATGGAAAGGCAATGTGGGAGGTAATCCAGCCAAACGCAGAATAAGATTTTCATGATGCAGTGACGCAATGAAACAGCACACTGCATATATGAAGTCTACCAGTCGCAGACAGGCATCTTAGAGATGTAACTCGTCATACACACAAACAAGAGTTTTTAAGCCCACAAAATAATTTGTAGTTGATGTCATATAGTAGGGTGATTGCTGTAAAGGGACGAAAAAAACCTTTCACTCTGTATAGTGAAAACATAAAGCGGGGATGCACTATCTACTGTATCCGCCTCTGAGGGACACTAATTAACGCATACCTTTAAAAAGAACAAAGGTTGTAGGTGTGCAATACTAACTACTATAGATGAGTCTTCTTAAAACCTAAACAAGGAGTTTGATGAGACAATAACATAGTATGATTTCTAGTGGGAAAAAAAAATACCACCAAAATAGGCATCGCTTGGAGCTATAAGTAATTGCATACCTCCTGATCAGGGTCATCATCAAGCTGTTGAAATCTTCGCTTCACTTTACGGCCTGATGAGGTGACAGTAACTTGCGAGGTAGACTGTATTGAGTACAAAAATGATAACGAAAAACAAAGTATTTGTAAGATCATAGGAAGTTAAGTGAATCCAAACAACACTAAACAAAACACTTACTGTGTTTTGCCGATTAATTGCTATGGAGAAATCTTCTACAACCTTTGATGGCAATCCGCTGTTCAATTCACCAATTATCTTAAGAATGCTGAGAATAAACCAAGAAACATGGCTTGAAAAAAAAAAACAATAAAAAAGGAAACAAATAATGAAAGCAGCCAAACACATTTGGCACATGGAAATTTTCCTGGATGCGTGCATGATTAATAATACATTTTTATTAACAAGCTTGTTTATATTTTTATGATAAATACACCCACAAAAAACCCCTAAGTGTCTTCTCACATTTGCCAAAAAGCATCTTGGTTATTCTCAATACTTTTGGAGAAACATTCTGTGGACTGATGTGTGAAAATCAGAACTTTTTGCAAGGTGTGCAGCCCATTACACCTGGCGTAAAAATGGCACAGCATTTGTCAAAAAGAACAGCAAATCATGGTGGTGGCAGTGTGATAGTCTGGGGTTCCGTTGCTGCCTCAGGACAACTTGCTGTGGCTGAGGGAATGATGAATACTGGTTATGACCAGAAGATCCTGAAGGTTCTGGAGTGGCCAAGTCAAAGTCTGAATTTAAATCCAATTAAGATGCTGTGGAGTGACCTTAAACGTGCAGTTCATGTTAGAAAACCCGCCAGTATAGCAGATTTAAAACAGTTTTGCATAGAAAAGTGAGCCAAAACTCTTCCACAGCATTGTGAAAGACTCAGTAACAATTATTGTAAAAGTTTAAATCCTGTTATCACTGCCAAAGGTGGCCAAACTCGCTATTCTGTTTAGGTGGCAATTACTTTTTCTAATGGGGCCAGATATGATTTTAGTTTTTTTGCCTTAATAAATGGAATCAACATTTCAAAACTGCATTTTGTATTTCCTTGGTTTGTCTTTGTGTGATATCAAAATTGATTTGATTATCTGAAGCCTTTGTAAGTGATTAATATAAAAAAACACAGAAATAAGGAAGGGGCTTATTCCTTTTCACAGCACTGTAACTTCTAGATGACATGCAGTTGTCAGCAAGGGGATTAGTCACTTGTGAGATTGTGCAAGTGTATTTATTGCTGAAAAAATGTTTCTTTTTACAACTCACTTAATGATGCTTGGCCCCGTATGAATGATTCTTCCAGAGTCATCAGGATGGAAGAAAACCGTGTCACTCTCTAGAGAGTAACAACTCATACTCTGTATTCCATTTACGGCCTAAATGGATTTTTAAAAGAAGAAGAGAAAAAAAGGCCTGAGCTTGGGTACATTAGAAGTGTACAGTGTAGATTAGGAAGGAAACTCTTCAAGAAATTCTTAGCAGAATGAGAGTTGCATTTAGAAGAGCTCTAAAACAAATGTCATAACAAATGTTCCCTAACCCCTCTAAAGTTAATATTTCCCTGGGTGGCGGCGACCACATTGACATTGGGTTTTGCACTAAAATACATTCAAGACACAGACGACCCCGATCACCAATTTAACATGATATAAGATAATGGTTTGTTTTGCATACCAGAGTGCGGTCTTTGAGTGAACGGAAGTGATAAGTCCCTTGGTGACATTTCTGCGGTGGCGTGTGAATATAATGCCAGGGAAAGCCTCCGATCTGCACGCCATTACTGGAGCAGGACGCCTCAAAAAGCACTGGAGGGCAATCTAAGGATGTTCAGCGTGAAAAGAAAAAACACAGTGATTAAAAAAGTTCATTTTGTGGCCAAGATTGTACATTAGGGCTCACCAATGAGGTGCCCATGAGTATCAGGTAGCCCCCCCTAAGAACACCTGAGTAGCCCATGGGCCAGTTCGGAAAATAGCTCACCAGTAATGGGTCATTGGAATGTTTAGGGAATTCTTATTTCAAATTGGCATGAAATGATCAGTGTTTTTAAATAAATGATCATTTTTTTCCAATTTTTTTTTTAATATCAGCCTATGTTTTATATATGTAAATATATCAGTGCCCTCACACGAGGCAGATGTTTTAGTGGTTGACTGAGCCTATTTGAACCCAAACAACAAATTGTTACAAGCCAGGAATAATGTAGTATAACATTGTAACAACGTAGTAATAACATAAGTTGTTTTTTTTTATATAAATGCATGTCAAACTGGTAGCCCTTTGTACTAATCAGTAAAGAAAAAAAGTAGCACTCAGCTTCAAAAAAGTTGGTGACTCCAGGTTTACATGAAGTCTTTCTTCACGAACTGTAATAAACAAACCTGTAATCTGGATGTTTACTGGAATGCCAAACGGAATGTCTCCCACTGTTTTCCCGTCAAGAAGTGAACTTGGCTTTCCAAGTGTTAGTTTCTCCACCAGGTACTACAGAAAAAAATGTATTTGGTGTTGGAAATCATGGTTGGACAATGAACAAATGAATGATTTCATGAAGCACAATAAATCATACACACCTTTTGCAAAATGTGCTCAAAGCTAAAAAGCCTCATTGCCCTTCTGCTATAAGATACAGCCAAAACACCCTGAGATAAATCAACATCAATTATCCCGTTCCCGAAAACCTACAAGATTTAAATGGTGATTCTTACATGTTATGTTATTATTATTATGTTTTAACAAACCTGTTTGTTGATTTCCATCATTCCCACAATTTCCAATGGGAAAATTTTGAATATGGCCAGATGGACCACTGTAGTCTGCGTGACGCCTGCCTGTAAATATAAAATAAATTCAGAGCGAATTAGTGAATTAGCTTGAGTTTGATTATTTTTTTCTATCTTAAACTTGCAAAAATACACCACAATACTACAAAACCCAACTACAAAAAAACAGACAAGAAGTTTATCTGCATCAAAAAGTCAAAATAGCCTATTGTAGTATTTCAAACACCTCGTTATGGTTACTCAATTTGTACCTGCTGTTCCAAGGGTGTTGTTTTGTTCTGAACAGATTTAACATAAAAAATCTCTTGAGAAACATCCCAGCTTAGGTACCTAAAAAACACAGCAATCATAAAATGAAGCACTGATGGCTAACAAGCAAAGGCTACTTTTTTTTCTATTTACCTGAAAGTGACTTTTGAGGAGAGAAAAACTTTCTCTAGCTCTTGCCCTGTTGAGTCTGATAAACGATATAACCAATTGTTGGCTGTTAAAAGCACGAGACTGGACTTGTGATCTGAAGGAGATGGTAGCGTTCTTTCCTGCGCAAAAAACAAAAACTGATTTATAATTTGAGTTAACCTTTAGTAACAGAGGTGATGACGGCATGTTTTAGCATCAACTCACAAGTGGGCTCTGGCAGAGCAAGGTATCTTCAAATTTATTCATTTTCGATCGCTTGGGCAAATCGTAGAGAATATGAGGCTCGGAATGAAAACTGAAGAGTTAATTGAACTGTTTAACTTTACTGTTTAGATTTCACAACTTTCTCAATTCGTACTCACCAGCTGTAGCACTTCAAGTAATTTTCCAGGTAAATTTTACCATTTTCATACAATATTGTGGTTTTAGACGTCTTGCTCCACACTTTAGAGAACCCCCTATTATCCTGAAACAGATTAAAATACATTAATACGAATAGAGAATGCTACCAAATATGAGCAATACTACACTGTGTTTTGTCTTACCCCTAAAAGGATGCATCTTAAGAATTTTGTATTGAGCCTTGCAAGAGTGCCACCATCGCTGATTCCTTGTCCTCTCCAGCTCAACACTTGAGCAGCGTTTATGTTCCTTTTTTTCCTCCAATAAAGTGCCATCATATGGTAGCATCTCTCTCAACCTTTCATGATTAGCTGGAAAGGGACAACAGCGACTAGCAATGGGATACCCAAACACAAAATATAGGTCATGTGCAGTGTATTTTACTGCAATTTTGCAGGTAGTCATTTTATCTTTTCTTAAAAGATAAAGTCAGTCCAACCAAAAATACTATATCAAATATTTTCATTTAGTACACACACCAATCAAAAGATCTGTTAATCATTTTAATCACTTGGCATTGGATATTATTTTTTACAATTTTGGCTTGGAAGAAATATTGTACGCAGCCCTGACCAAGTATGTAACATTTTTATTTAACCTGAATTGCGTTTCTTAGTATTAAATATTTAATCATGAATTATCAACGATACAGTATACACTAGTATCAGGCTACCCGCCATACGTTAAAATCCAGCGACAAGGAAACGATGTCATCTACGCATGCGTGAAAGTAACAGAGCAGTTAACTGCTACTCCACACTTCAGCCAAATACGGTGATTATAATGGGTTTATTATATCAGATTTGTGTCACTTTATTATATTGTCGAAATATTGACAGTTTGTTCACTATTATCGAATAGCTTTTGAAATATTTAAATGTATTCTGCTTTTAGTTATCGACGTTAGCTTAGGACAAATCATGCCCGACTCGTTCACGCGTGTTTGGTTCGTTTAAAATGCCTTTTATCGCATTTTTTGGGCCATACAATATTAAAAAAAGAGATATTTATAAGAAAACAAATGAAAAATACACTTGGTGGTATAAATTACTTACCGTCGCAGCGTTGTGGAAACGTTTACGGTCCCTTATTGACTTTGTTTTGGTAGCTGCTCTTCTTCTCTTACCGTCACAGGGCAATACCACATCACAAGTTTCACTACTGACACTAACTGGTAGAAAATGTAACTGCATGTATTCTATGGTATTCATAGATCAAAATAAAACTGAATGAATTAATTTTTTTGGGGCGAATTACAAAGAAATAAAAACAGCACCAACCACTAGTTAACAAAAGGGAACAAAAATATTTACAAAAAAAAGCTGAACCATACAATAAACATGTGTCCAAAGGGGATAGGCAGAATCCAAGGCTTTTAAATGCTCACTCCTGTTATTTTTTTTTTTCTTGCATGGAAGACATACTCAAAACCAAAACAAGAAAACAGGAACAGAAAAATAAGGAAAGTTACATTCAGAACGTAAAATAGTATACTAGTGTATGTATGATTATAATAACGTGTGAAATACTGAAAATGCTCATGATTACGATTCAAATAAATGTGTTTGTTTCATAGAAAAGAATACCATGTTGTGTTTTGTGGGCCATGACTATGGTAAATCTTTCTTTTTGGAATTTGTATATGTATTTCAACTAAAAAAATTCTGTGTTATTTTTCAGCATACATGTATACACTTCGGAGCATCAATTTCGCAATTTTGGAGAAAATTGTCAGCAGATTGTCTTCACGTTTAAAGAGCAGTGATAGAAGACCCTCAGCCCCACTGGGTTCAAGAATTCTGACCAACCCTGATGACATCTTTAGGCACAATATGTGGTCAGTGGTTTGTTGGTCTATTACAAGCCATCGTCTTAAGAATAGAAAGTAATGTATTGTGAAGGCAGACGGACATTACCGATGTCTCGCCGCTTGTTCTTTTCCTGGACCAGACCAAGTACTGGGCTTGCATCACTCAAAAAAAAAGTTGGAGAGAAGCAATGTGGTTGAGGACATTTATTGCAAAGTTTCAAAATAGAGACAAAATCAGGGTGCACTCAGGACCAGTTGATGAGTGGCATGCTAAGGATGAATGTTTCACCCCCTGTCTTATATGGGAAGGGGTGTGGATTTGCAAAATGGAACATGAAACTCTAACGGGCACTTCTTTGAGCTCGCATTACAAGGCAAAAAGAAAGGATAACTCCCTCTACAAGATTTAGTACCGCACATTCCTGAAACATCAAATATTGTATGATAAAATAACGGCGGAAGATCATTGCTGGGAAAGTACTGATAAGAGAGGATACAGGTAGTAAGCACTTCACTTGAATATGTGGATGAAGATGATGCCCATCTACAACAACGAAATGAACAATGCGATCATCAAATCAATGATGTGATGGTCAAACAAGAAACTCACTATAGCTGGAAAAGTCATTTTATGGTGACAACATTTGAGTATGTGTAACTGTAAGACTAACCTTAACATCCAGTTTTAATGTATGTGTGTTTACTCATGTTGATCTAATTGTTGTATGATGTTTAATGTTTAGGGATCATGTGCAGTGGACGGAGACAGACAAACATAATGCAAAGTTGAAAGCTGAGGAAAATTCCAAGTTGCATATTCCGTTAGACGAGCAAGGCAAGAAAGATTTTACTAAATGAAATGACTATCCATGAAATGTATTTTTAACAATGTAAAATATTCTTAAATACCTTATCCACAGGCAAATTCGATGAAGAAGCTTTCCTTTACTGGGACAAATTTTATGAGCAACATGAGGGTAAATTCTTCAAAGATCGCAAGTGGTTGCTTTTGGAATTTCCTGAGCTGCTTCCGTCAGATTCCAAAAGGAATGAGAGGTGCTTTAATGGAGAAGCTGTTACTCAACATCAGCAACATCAGAGTCCCACACACTTGGACTGTATCTTGAACCATCAGCGCCTTTGTCACGATGCAGAACTGGAAATGAATGAGCCCGCTACTCCAGTCTCTTATCCTGGACAACATGCTTCTTTTAGGATATTGGAGGTTTTGCAAGTTGTTATTTGTTTTATTTTAATTTTGAGCAAACTGGTTGAGTTGGTGGTTTGCGTACATATGTTTATAAGCCAACGACCAAAGAACGTAAAATCAAATCACTAATGGCCACTTTGCTTTTTATCATTTAACATTTGAAAAAAAATGATTTTATCGGAAATAAATGTTATTTAAAAAAATGGAAATACTAATAGTTTTGGACATTTTGGAATATTTACCCTAAAAATGGCCATTGACTGCCATATACATCATTGTTCATTTTTTGGGCTGGTAACAAGTAAGTTATACTGTGTACACACACTTACAACTTAGCTGTAAATGTTCAACTCATTTTTGGGCCAAATTGAGATTTTTGACTGAATTAGCTTCCCATAGAAAGTTGCTCAATCTGCACATTTGCTTAAGTAGATTAACAAAAACGAGTTAAGCAATTATGTAATTAGTGACATGCCAATGGGATAGAAACAAAATTTCCGTTTAGTTTTTTTTTTATTTCCCTCTAAAAAAAACGTATTGTTCGTGTTATGTTGCATTTTCTACAGCCCACAAAAAATGGTCAGTGAGGCACGAATAGCCCCTGGGCTGTAGTTTGGACACCAATGCATTAAAATAATGAATCTAATGAAAATGTTTTTCTTTATTATTAAATGTAAAGTATGCAGTTGTTATAATACACTGTATATCTTTGGCAGGTTGGCTGTGGTGTTGGCAACAGTGTATTTCCAATTCTTAATAATATCAAGTAAGTGTAACATCATAATAATCCTCATGATGAGATACTTCTATATAAATAGTTTTTGCTTTGAGGTTTTGTGTATTAAAAACATTGATCTCATTTTCTAGCTACTGTGAGAATGTTATTTCCGTGTGTTTTTAACATTTAGGTTTCTTTTGCAGAGAAAATGATGCCTTTTTGTACTGTTGTGACTTTTCTCCATGTGCCATTCAGCTTTTAAAGGTAAGGATAGAGTTGCATGTACATTTTGAAATCTGCAGTAGCTTTTTTCTAACGTCATCACAGTATTGGTTCTGTATATGCTCCAGCACAATATGACAACAAATATGCTGAACAGATATGAATAGTCTGCACTCTATTGTAAAGAAAGACATTTGGGATTGATTTTAAATGCAACTAATTCTATCATCGTTTCGCAGAGCCATCCGGAATATGACGAAACCGTGTGCCACGCGTTTGTGCATGATATTTGTGAGCAAGAAGGCTCTCTTCCCTTCCCTCCGCTGAGTCTGGATGTTATTCTAGCTGTTTTTGTGCTGTCCTCTATTCACCCAAAAAGGTATGTTAAGTAGGCTTAGCTTTATTATGGCATTTTTTTCTTCTATTACAAGCAGGTAATAATGTAATAGTAACATCGTAACAACATAGTAATAACATAACTTTGTTTGGAAATGCATATCAAACTGGAAGCCCATTATGCTAATCAGTATCAAAAGAATTAGCTCCCAAACTCAAAATTCATACATTCGACAGCGCTTGTTTTCAGCCTAACCAAATGTGAGAAGGCCGACATCCCGTGGCTGCCGATTGAGGTCAGCCATCTTTGTATCAGAAACAATGCACATGTGAGCCACACGCTTGTACGGTGTTTTGTATCAAAATGGTTCGAAGATGTGTCTGGGGTACTTGTAATGTAGATTGCTTAAGACTTGAGTTGCCTGTCAGAAAATGGGCTTGAACCTGAGTCTCGTATCGCATATGCTTGACGGGCTATTGCCTTTTTTATATAAAATCTTAGAAATGATCTGGCTCATTACTGCTATTCTATGTCAAATCAACCATCAAGATGAATACAGTATGTCACAAAAGTAAGTACACTACTCACATTTCAACAGATATTTCATCATAATGTTTAATTGAACAACACTTATGAAACATAGCTTTGAGTCTGTGAAAGCTTATATAATGGATTGTAAATTGCATTGTAAATTGATTTTTCCCCCTGAAAAAACTATAGTATAGCCATTGGTAGCTGAAGCCCTGGTAACAAAAGTGAGTACACCTTTAAGTAATAGTTCCTGAAGTTCAATATTTTGTGTGGCCACCATGATTTTGCAGAACCACTTTAATCCTTCTGGTCATAGATTTCACCAGGGTCTCATAAATAGTCACTGGAATGCTCTTCCACTCCTCTATGACAACATGACTGAGCTGGGGTATCTTGTACTTCTCCACTTTAAGCTTGAGGATGCCCCAAAGATTTTCTTTTGGATTTAGACCTGGAGACATGCTTAGCCAGTCCATGCCCTTTACCCTTAGCCCCTATAGAAAAGCTTTGGTCATTTTAGAAGTGTATTTGGGGTCATTGTCAGGCTGGAGCATTGCCCTGTGACCCAGTTTCTGGAGTGAGGGGATCATTCTCTGCTCCAGTATTTCACAGTACATCATTGAGTCCGTGTTCTCCTTAATGAAATCCAACTCCCCAATTCCAGTTGCACCCATACAAACCCAAACCATGACATTCCCAACACCATGCTTGACTTTAGGCACAAAACAAACATGTTTGTACTCCTCACCTGGTTGCCGCCCCACATGCTTCACACCATCTGAGCCAAATGAATTAATTTCTCTCTCATCAGACCAGAGGATATCTTTCCAGTACGCCATGGCCTTTATTTACATACTTCTTTTCATTGTTTCAAAGAGATGTTTCTACAGTGATGTTCTATTAAACATTATTATGAAATCTCTGCAGAAATGTGACATACTGTACAAATTTTTGTGACATACTGTACCTAAAAAGCCAACCCCCGTTTTATGCTTACATTTGCACAGTAACATGCTGGGAAAATCAGTTGGTCACAATTTCAACTAATTCCTTATAACACAGCAATTCTCAGCCTCATAGCATGGGTGTAGCTTCTCTCTGCTATGTTCATTTGGTGTATTACCATGAAAGAGACACGCCTTAAAAAATTCCAGAATGGGTTCATTCTGTCATAGGTTATGATCTTATAAAGTTATCTGCAAAGACAGCCTAAAGAAATCATTGCTCATTTTATGGCATTAGATGCGCCAAGAGTGAGGTGACATATCTAAAACTCATGAAGGTCTGTTAGAAGGTTAAGACAATTAAGTGTATATACCCTGCTTTACATTTGCATTAAGTCCGTCAAAGCTGACAAATCTGAATCTATTTCTGTGTGTAATTGGGACAGGGCTTCTGACTTTCTTATAGATTGCCAACATTTGGCATCCACCCTTACTAGGTTAGCGACTTTGTACACCTTTATGTCATGAATATATCTCTGCAATAAATAATTGAGACCCTTTTCAACACACACTTGAGATACATTTACATAATCTGGAAGACATGACACGGCTATGCTATAAGGAATGTTGACGAAAGAGTCGCTCGCTGTTGTTGTTTCGACCGGCATATATTTCTAGCTTGTGACACATGGATACCGTAACTATTGTGGGCGTGGCTTAGTGCGCTGTCAGATGTATGAATTGTTGGTGACCCCTGTGTTAACCTATACTAAATGAGGAATACTGTGTTTTTTCTGTCTACAATTGCTTTAATCATTGCATCTAAAGTGACAGTCAGTAACTGAGATTTCATCTACAGGTTGCAAGAAGTCATTATTAGACTATGCTCCTACCTGAAATTTGGAGGGGTTTTCCTTTTTCGTGATTATGGCAGATATGACTTCTCACAACTCCGATTTAAGAAGGGTGAGTGATTGATAGGTTCAACACAGAACAGTCTGCATTATATAATGTCTTTGTGAGGATGAAGTCTATTGAAAGGTTTAATTTTTTCATCATTAGGTCGGTGCATGTCAGACAATTTCTATGTGCGAGGAGATGGAACTTGCGTTTATTTTTTCACGAAAGGTATTTCAAGCAAAAACCTGTCAAATGCAGCATTCCTTTTAAAATGAATGTGCTGACTGTATTTCCTTTCCATAGATGAAGTCCACACTTTATTTTCTAATGCCGGATTGGAGGAAGTTCAGAATTTGGAAGATCGACGGATTCAAGTTAACAGAGGGAAAAAGATATCTATGCACCGGGTGTGGATGCAGAGCAAGTATAGGAAATTGCATCGACATTCGCCATGTTAACAGCCCATTGTACAAATTTTATTTCACTTCAACTTCTTTTTTGATTGGCAATCTGCCAATAACATGTAATTGTTTTTATTCAGTTACTTTTTGTTTTTTATTTTCTTATTAATAATTATTAAAAACACCTTTTTACGGTTGTTAGTGTGTCATTTTATGTGTGAAAAAATGTTCTATTCAGCATGTTTTATAACCCTTCTCTCATCCCTGCTATGTCCAAGAGCACAAAATTATGTGTTTTGCCAATTAAGTTTATATATATTTTTCGACGATTTTTTTTCAAGCAGTAGTTCTCAACCATTTTTGATGATGTACCCCCTTTGAACTATTTCTAGCCATGATCCCCTATTATTATTCAACATAAAAAATATTATTAAACTTTGTGGCTTATAGGGGTGTTCCTTTAAATTATTTAGTTTATAAAAAACTGCAGAAAATTATTATCGCTAATAACTCTGAAAATTGTCCAGTTCGTAAGAATTGCTAAATAGATCATTTTGCTCAACTGGAGAGGGATGGGCGCCACCAGGCTGTACTTGCCCAAGACACACCACAGAAAGTGGTGCCCCCTACCACCCTAGTGATTAAGGGACACAAAACAAAATAAAAATTATCATGCAATTCAGTTGAATTATTTTGTCGTAAAAAATGAAACTTTTTTTTCAACATAAGCAACATCTTTGACCGTATAAGACACGTTTTCTTATTCTAAAGATCATTGTTCTTATTTTGCTAGAAGAGGTTAATATATCGCATGAGTAGAAATGAATGCTAAAATGAGCATTAGTACGTGCGAACAGAAGAATAACTATTTAAGGATCAAATAGTCTTTATTTTCATCTATTATAACATCGGGTGCATTGTTTGCAACAAGACGAGATGTGCCACTCCAGGATAAATATATACCGATAATAAGAAACATACACGATAAACATAAAATAAAATGAGTAATAAGATGAATAGGTAATATTTACAAAGTAGTGGTTGTAGGCTGACCTAACTTGTATGTACATCAGAATATATGTAGTGCAAGGACATAGGCAGCAACATATTGTAGGTGCAAAATAAGAAAAAAATATATATATAATTTTTCCTTTTTATCGTCAAGATATGTATTTAACGTTGTGTGTGGTTGTAGGGTGGTGATGGATCTAGGAAGAAATTTAGTGGCATCAACACAAAATTTATAACACAATTAGGAGTTCTTTGTTGTGAATATTTGTTCTAAAAAAGAAATTATGAATGTAAACTATAAATGGTCTGCATTTATATAGCGCTTTTTAAGTCAATGAATCTCCCAAAGCGCTTTATAATGTGCTTCACACTTACCCAACTTGAAAATGAATCACTTTTTGAATATAACATTGATTTTTTTTGTACAGCGCGTATATTCACTGCCCTAAACAAGTGCACAAGACTGGAAAAATATTTTACCCATCCATATTTTTTTTAAATTAATATTTAACTTCTTGATTCCTATTTTTAGAATAAGAATAGTCTTTATTTTCATTGATAACAACGTAGTAAGCATTGTGTAAAATGAGATTTGAAGTGGCACTCCAATATAAACATGAAATAATGACTAAAACTAATAAAAAAATAATTAAGAAGAATGTCATGATGAATGGGCAAAAATATTTACACGGTAGTTCTTGGAAACAGCCCAAGTTGTACGTGCATCACAACAAAAGTAGTCCAATGACATTTAGCAGCAACATATTTTCAAAATAAACAGAGAAATATGCTATGAATATATATTTTTCTATACTAAGACAAAATACAGTACCGTGAAAAAGTAGTTGATTTCGGTGTTTTTTGCATATTTATTACTCAAAGGTTTACGATCATCAAACCAATGTTAATATCACTCAGAGACAACCCAAGAAAATAAAATGCAGTTTCAAAATGTTGATTCCATTTATTAAGGCACAAAACAAATAAAACCCATCTAACCCTATGTGAAAAAGTAATTGCTCCCTGAACCTAATAGCGAATAGGGCCACTTTTGGCAGCGATAACCAAAATCAAACGTTAACAGTGACAATTAACAAGTGACAGTAACAAGTCTTTCACAACACTGTGGAGGAATTTCAGCCTACTCATCTTTGCAAAACGATTTCAAACCTGCAATTCTGGAGTGTTCTCAAGCATGAACTTCCCGTACAGGGTCACACCAGAGCATTTAAATAGGATTTGAATCCGGACTTTGACTTGGCAACTCCAGAACCTTCGTTTTGTTTGGTTTCTGAGCCATTCAGAGGTAAACCTGCTGGTGTGTTTCTGATTGTTTTCCTGTTGCATAATCCAAGAGCGGCTGGATATTCTCTTTCAGGATCTTCTGGGTAATACCAGAATTCATTATTAGTGATGGCATCATGTTCTTTTTGTCAAGGGATGTGCTGTTTTTACACCAGATGTAATGGGCTGCACACATTCCAAGAGGTTAAATATTTGACTCATCAGTCCACAGAATGTTTCTCCAAAAGTCTTGAGGATAATCTAGATGCTGTTTGGAAAATGTGAGGCGACTCTTTGTGTTATTTTGTAACAGCAGTGGTTTTTGCCTGGGAACTCTCCTAGGCATGCCATTTTGGCCAGTGTCTTTCTCATAGTGGAGTCATGAAGATAAACTGAAGACAGCAAGGCTTGCAGTTAATTGGATGTTTTTCAAGTTTCCATTGTAAGCTCCTGGATAAGCTGTCGTCGCACTGTTGGAGTATGTTGTGGACTTCAGGAGAACACGCCTTTAGCACGCACTCCTGACCATCAAAGATGCTGTGGTCGAGAGGGTGAACACCACTAAGTTCCTGGGTGTGCATGTCACTGAGGACCTCTCCTGGACTTCAAATACTGTACCACATCACTGGCCAAGAAAGCCAATCAGCGCCTCTATTCCCCCCGGAAACTGAGGAGAGCCAGAGCACCGGCCCCTATCATGCGCACCTTCTACAGAGGCACCATCGAGAGCATCCTGACCTTCCCCATCACCAGGTGGTATGGAGCCTGCTTGAGGTCCTGTAAAAAGACCCCCCCAGCGCACTGTGAGAGATGCGGAGAAGATCATCGGTGCCTCTATCCCCTCCCTTCAAGACCTGTACACCTCTTGCCTCACCAACAAAGCTCTTTGCATTGCTCTTTATGACTTATGTGTCCGCACTGTCTATATGTCGTACCGTCTTCTTGTGTATCTTAGTGTAGTATGTCCTAGAATAGTGTTTTTTTAATCTTCTAGACAGTTGGGTTTAGGAGTAACGTAATTTGAATTCTCAATATATGCTGCCAAATTGACAATACAGCTTATTCTGTCTTTGACTTTGATCTCTTTATTCCACTCCTGGGAATCTTGCCATTGTTCTGAGTTCTCTGACAGTAGTTCGCTGGAGCCCGACAGCCTTGGAAATGGCCTTGTGACCTCTGAATGGCTAAAATAAAGGTTCTGGAGTGGCCAAGTCATACTCCAGATTTAAATCCAATTCAGATGTGATGACCTGTGGTGTGACCTTAAACAAAGAGTTCATGCTTGAAAACCTTCTAAATTGGCAGCCTTGAAATAATTTTGCAAAAAAAGAGTTGGCGAGAATTCCTCCACAATGTTGTGAAAGCGTCATTACCCATTATCGTAAACGTTTGATTTCTGTTATTGTAGCCAAAGATGTCCCTAATCGCTATTAGATTCAAGGGGTAATTACTTTTTTACATTGGGCCAAATAGGTTTGGATTTTTTTTCGTTCCTTAATCACCATATCAAAATTGCATTTTGTATTTCCTTGGGTTGTCTCTGTGTACTATTGAAGTTGGTTTGATAATCTGAAAGCTTTGTGAAAGATAAGTATGCAAAAAGCAAATAATTCAGGGAAGGAGGCTGATATATTTTCACAGCACTGACTATATTAATTCACAGTCTTGTGCATTATTTTAGAGTATTGATAGCCATTTTTTTGCACAATTTTCCTGATACACTTGCAACTTAGGACAGTTTACAAGCACTAACTTTGATATATTGCCTCTTTTAATATTCTTAGTGTTTGATTTATTGTGTAGTTATTGTAATTATGGTCTGAGATTGATCAATAAGGGCTAAAGATGATTCTTTATCTCTTATTTCAGGTTACAAAAAAACAGACGCGTACAATTATTCCCAATATGGTGGTTGGTGCTCCCCTTTCAATTCACACTTTTTCCATGTTGACAATTTGTTCTTGCTAGTTTTATCCATGCACAAAGTGCGCAGTTACATTAAACTTCCTCGACACTTATATTCCACCTGTTTCACTCTTACCCCTATGTACTGCTTGGGCACCCCTGGCGACCGTTAAAAAAATGCCTAAATGGGCCGCATCTTTGCATAAGCCGCAGGGCTGAAATCTTGGAAAAAGTAATAATAATAATAATAATGCATTTTATTTAAAAGCGCCTTTCGGGCCACCCAAGGACACTGTACAGACAGTGAAAAAATACAATTTAAAAAGTTGTAAGCGAAATAATAAATAAAAACAAGACATAAAATCATAAAAACATAGGAAATGGAGAAGCTATGTGATGTAGGCAGTCCTGAACAGGTGTGTTTTTAGACGGGACTTAAAAGTGGAGAGAGGTGTGCAGTTTTGGAGGTCCGGAGGTAGATTGTTCCAAAGCTTGGGAGTAGCGCGACTGAAGGCTCTGGCTCCCATGGTGCTCAGGTGGGCAGGGGGCACTGACAGTCGGAGGGAGGACGAGGATCTGAGGGAGCGAGTGGGGACGTGCACCTGGAGAAGGTCGGACAGGTAAGGAGGAGCCAGGTTGTGAATGGCCATATATGTATATAGGATCAGTTTGTAGCTGATGCGATGCTGAACAGGAAGCCAGTGTAGCTGTTGGAGAACGGGGGTGATGTGCTGCTGGGAAGATGTTTTTGTGATGATGCGAGCAGAGGCGTTTTGAACCAGCTGAATTTTATGGAGGGACTTTTGAGGAAGGCCGAAGAGGAGAGCATTGCAGTAGTCAAGGCGGGATGTGACAAGACTGTGGACAAGAATAGCAGTGGTGCGGGGGGTGAGGGAAGGGCGGAGGGGGACACTAAGGAGCTGTCAATGTTGAGAGAGAAATTGTTTACTTTGGATAAAGTGGATTTGGTGCCAAGAAAGAGGAATTCTGTTTTATTGGCATTTAATTTAAGAAAGTTTGTTGTGAACCATGTTTTGAGTTCGGAAAGGCAAGAGGTGAGGGAGGGAGGTGGGAGTATGGAGTTTGGTTTGCAGGAGAGGTAGAGTTGGGTGTCATCAGCAAAGCAGTGAAAGTGGATATTAAATTTGCGGAGGATATGACGAAGAGGCAAGAGGTAGACGATGAAGAGAAGAGGACCTAAGACAGACCCCTGGGGTACACCTGTGGTGACTAGGGAGGGCTTTGAGGTAAAGGATTTCAGCTGGACAAACTGAGTGCGGCCAGTGAGGTAGGAATGGAACCAACTGAGGGGAGTATGGGTGAGACCAATGGAGGAGAGTCTATTGAGGAGGATAGGGTGAGAGATTGTGTCGAAGGCGGCGCTCAAGTCTAGGAGGATGAGGATGGAGACTAGACCGGAGTCAGATGCTATGAGGAGATCATTTACAATACGGATAAGGGCAGTCTCTGTGCTGTGGCGGGGGCGGAAACCAGACTGAAAGGGCTCATAGAGAGAGTGGAGGGACAGGTGCGAGTGGAGTTGAGCAGCAACAGTTTTTTCAAGGATTTTTGAAATAAATGGAAGGTTGGAGATGGGGCGGAGGTTGTCAAAGTTGTTGGGGTCAGCACCATGTTTTTTCAGCGTAGGGGTAACAGCAGCGGTTTTGAAAAGTGATGGGACAATACCAGAAGAGAGTGAGGAGTGCATAATGGCAGATATGAGAGGAAGCAGGGAAGGGAGGCAGGATTTAACAAGGGATGAAGGGAGGGGATCGAGCTGGCAAGTGGTGGGCTTGGATTTGAGTATGAGGTTGGATAATTCAGCAGTCGTGTGTGGAGCAAAACTGGAGAAGAAGTGACAAGGAGAAGGAAATTCAGATGGGGAGGGAGCAGACAGGTTTTGATGGAGTTGGTGATGAATCTTAAGGATTTTGTGATTGAAGTACTCCATTATGGAGTTGCAGGTTGCTGTGGAGTACAGGTGGAGGGGGAGAGAATTTGGTGGCTGGAGGATTTTGTTCATGACAGAGAAGAGAGTTCTTGAATTTCCTTCGTTGGAAAGGATGAGGCCGGAGTAGTAGCTGGATTTGGTTGTCCGGCTTGTTGTCCGAAATGTTACGGTAACTGGCCTTGTTAGAATGTTTTTCATACCGAGTGGCCCCCGAGATAAAGTGAGTTTGACACCCCTGCCTTATAGGGTACACAAAAAAGTAGACGGGAGGAAATCATAACCTGTAACAAAAAAAAAAAAAAAAAACAATACTGTAACTTAGTCAAAAATCTAGGTGTCACATTTGACCCTAATCTGTCCTCCCAGTTACACGTTGAGAATATTACTATAACATTTTTTTTTTCATCTTCGCAGTTTGGAGAGTATAGTCCATTCAGACCCCGGTGCCCTGCCCTCTGAGATTTGATTTCCAACCTCAGTGGAACTGTCTTAAAACACACTTATATTCCATATCTTATGAATAACCTATGTTTCATGTTGACAATGTCTGTGTATTGCAACATCCATGGCATCCTGGTCATCTTGAAAGGCGATTTACCTTAAGTGCGGTCCCTTCTCTAGGTTTCTTCATTTTCTTCCTTCTAAGGTTTTAAGTTTTTCCTTGCCCTCATGTTGGTTTTGGATCAGGGAACGGTGTAATAATAGTCTGGAATCTGTAATAGTCTGTGGTCCGTGCAGCCCTTTGAGACCTAATATGATTAGGCGCTATACAAATAAACATAGCTTGACTGTAGATATGTAGATATTATCTTGTATTGTTTTTCCCAATGATGCAAAATAATTTTTTATCTCACTTTTTTCCTTAGAGTATTTTGTTGTATTTATCCTGGAGTGCCACGTTTAAACTTGTAGTAAACAATGAACACTTCGTTATCAATGACCATAAAGAAAATTCTAATCTTTTTCTTAAGTAATTACAAAATCATTTTCTCCAAATTATTTTATAAATATGATTTGTTAAGGTTGTGTGTACATCTGAGGAGCAACTTTAATTTGTTACACAGACAAAACAAAAAAGAAACCAAAAAAACTTTTAATTTTTGCACACAAAGCGTGACGTAATCGTCCACTTGAAGACCGAGAGGTACAGCGCACACACAATTACACACGCTCACGCAGCAAGGCGTCAAGTGGATACTAACCGAGTTATAACTATTTCACGTTTTTAACATTTCTCACCAGTAATCCCGGCGCCGGTGGGCGAGGGATCGTACCCGACTGGAGGCGTCAACTGGACGGGGAAAAAGTAGCTTGATGAGTGTCCAAAGTCGTGGAAGTTTGGAGGGGCCGCCATCTTTGGTCCCAGCTCTCCACGTCCTCAACACGGACCGTGTTTTCAGCAACATATCACGGCGCTCTTAAAGCCCCTTCAAGGTATCGAAAACGCTTTTTAAACGCGTCAATAGTATGTCTTTCTACCCGTGGGTGTTTTTAATTTTCGAAAGGGAGCCGAACGGGAAAGAAATTGAAGCGAGACGACGGAGTGAAAACGCTCGGTGAATGTTAGCAGAATGTCTGCTCCAAAGTCCATTGAGGCTCTTAGGCTACTCGCTAGCAATACCATCGTGTTTTTCCCCCTTCAAAACCAGATCGATGTTTTATTATCTATTTGAAACAACTGCACGCATGCCCTCGGCGAGTGTTTATGAGCAGGGTAGGTTCCGATTGTTATGGATGCACGCAGCCATGTTAAGCGTGCACCTTTTTTGCACGAGCTATCAAGTTAACGATGAAGGTAAAGAAAAGAATGTGAGGACAAAGCAATGTCTGCTGATGGTAACCGATGCATCTATCAGCAATTGCATGTTAAGAGAAGAGCATCCATTGTCGTGTCACAACCTCTTGCACTGAGATTGGAATTTAATATATGCGGCGAATGCTTCTTTTAAAAGCACCCAAATAGATAACTTACTTGACCTTTTGTCGGGGCGAATTTGAAAATCGGATGTCACCGTTACAGCGCCAGGAATTGACACCATTTTGACTTTAAAGTGGACATGTTTTGCCTTTGAATCCCTTTCCCCCCTTGCATTGCTCCCAAAAATGGAGCAACGCCAAACAATGTAATTTAGTCGAACTTGCATATTTGATGCAATGAACTTATTGGAAACGGGCCATCAGATAATGCAAGGACGTTTTAGAGCTTTCTCAAGTGTCTGTGCCATAAACAGGTGGTCAATGTGCTGAACAGCATTAAGTAAAATGACATTCACTGTCTTGGGTGTAAGGCTTCAACTGCTTGTTGGTTCGGGGGCTTGAATATAGATAACTTTTGTTCACAGAGGCCTTCAGGGTAAACTTATATAGCATCACATTGAAGGCTTGCATAAATGTCTCTGTATTGTCCTGGGTCAAAAGGCTTTGGGTTGAATTTCCATCTCATTGTTGAATCGGAAAAGCCGGAGAGAAAGTGTGAAAAGGGCATCTTTATATCCTCCATATTAACAGCATTTTAACTCGTTGAGATTATCTTTTTGTAGAGAAAACAAGGAGCAGCATTATTGACTTTAGGAGCAGAATTGGCTGGTCGTATCAGTTGTAAATCATTGCAACAGCTGTAGTGGCCTGCGAAAAGTAATGAGTCGGCAAGTTCTTTGCAAATCTTGGTAAAAGTCAATATTCACCCCCCCCCTCCCCCATTTGACAAATTATTGTCAACTCCTTGTCTCACTTAAACGGTAACAAAGGGAGGGGGCAAGGTGGCCTCTACCTTAAATTGTTTTTTTTAATCCGTCAGTAATCGTATTAGTTGAAAGACTTATTTGTCTCTTCTGCCCCGAGTCGGTTGATTTTTGTTTTTTCCTCCCTATTGTTTTGGTTGTTAGTGAGCAGGTTTTTTGGAAATTGAATAGAATGGTCTACATTGCCATTGATAACAATGTACTGTATATTGTTAACAGTGATATTAGATGTGGCACTCCTGGATAAACATGTAATAAAGACTTGTAAAAAAAGACAAGATTTAAATAATATTCAAGAACATTAGGATAGATGGGTAATAATCACAAAGTAGTGTTTGTAGACTGACTTAAGTTGTAAGTGCATCAGTAGTTATCATAAATAACTATTGAGAATTTGATAATAGTGCAAAGACAAATAGTGCAACGTTTTGAAAATGTTGAATAGAGAAGTAAATTTATAAACATTCATCCATACCGATACTTTTCACGGTATCGTGTACTGGTTTATGGCGATGCACTGCTGCACCCGATAGTTTAACACACAATATGAACTGCAAATTCTCTTGGTAATAAAGTAGTTTACTGCAGAGGTTGAATTTCACACGCCATATTTACTTTTCTATGGACATGTCACAGTTTTACCACTGTGGCTGCCCCACAATTCTATTTCAAAAGTTTTTACAAACGTTAAGATATTTGAAGAATCAGTTATTTTGTGATTGCTCAGTGTTTTTTTTTTTTTTAAATAGATGTGCAACTTTCTGATTTCATTATTTTTAATCACTTTTCTGTGCTGTAATCACCTTGTACTGTAACATTTAACAACACAGCAGATAATGTTATCATATCATCAAAACATTTAACACAACACAGTGAATACACTGCAATGTGCTGACACCTAAGGGGACTTCTTTTAAGTTGTATTGTGTTCAATAAAATAAGTCTTGCATGTATAATGTAAAAGTTTCTAGAAATAAAGCAAAAATAAATTTCCGGAATGTACTGTAAGCTATATGGGAGGGCTATCCATTTGTCTTGTGTTTTTGTTTTTTGCTGAGAAATATTGCCTAAAGTTCACATAAGGGTATACATTTCAACTTTTCCCCGCATGTTAAAATGTAAACACTTAACTGGGAGTAAATACTAAAGTTCCGTATTTTCCACACCATAAGTCAGTTTTTTTCCTAACTTGGCTGGGGTGCGACTTAAACTCCGGTGAGACTTATATGTAAAGGTATTAACACATTGTTATATCATTGAGTTTAATTTTTTTATTACCGGTACGTATATCAATTCCCATGTTATTGTCATACTGAAAAGCAAGAGGGTTCTCTAGGCATGTGTTGATTATTTTAACCTTGCCCTGTTGTGGTTGGGATATTTTTCGAAGCGGCTTATCGTTCTGAGTTGGAGAAGTTGTTTACCGGGAAAAGTGACACAGAGGATGAATATTTCATTGGATTGAGTGGTTTGGAGTGAAGGTGATAGTTTTGTAAGCATGTTCTTTATGGTAGAGTTATCTGAAACACTCATAATATGTTACATCGTTATTGACTTATTTCAGCGTGTCCAAGATATGCACGTTTGTGTAATGTTAGTATATTGTACACTTATTTAGCCCATTGTTCTATAGTCAAGTCATGTTTATTTGTATAGTCCTTAATCACAAGAAGTTCAAAGGGCTGTTCAGACTGTTATTACACCACAGCATCAACATGAAAAATAAGTAATAATAGAATGTCCAGTTGACGTCCTCCTGAGGTCAACATCATTCCTCAGCTATTGAATGTAAATGTGTTTTAAGCCTAGATTCAAACACTTCCACTGAGGTTGCGGATGGGGCAGCGGGCAGCTCATCCATTAACTGGTTAATTTTAAACGTTGGGTGAATGCAGTTTTACACCTGGACCAACGCGCCACACTATACAAACTTAAGTCGGAGCTATGAAAATGTATTTCTTAGTTGTCGTACTGGTTTGAAATGAATGAGAAAGAAATATACAATAAGATTATACTACATCAGATTAAACAACCATGCTCAGCCTACTAAAGCAAAGAGTAGTCTGCCCCCCAGCGGCCAAAGGGAGCATTTGTTTTGCGTTTATTTCAGAAATCATACGTTGTGATTGAAACAAACTAAAGACTTCTCATTTTTTTAATTTAAAATTTCCTCTCAAGATGATATGTATGATTTTGGTGTTAGATACTGAACTCCTAATGTCCCCAATAGGCTGGTAGGTGCCCTGCATAGCTGATGCCGCTATCGGTATGTGTGAGTCTGTGTGAAATAGATTGTAAAGCGCTTTGGGAGGTTTTCAATAACTTGAAAAAGCGCTGTTAAATTGCAGTATGTTTACCATCTACCATCAGATATTGTTCCCAAAAATGTGACTTATACTCCAATTTGGACTTGTATTTGTTTTTTCCTTCTTAATTTTGCATATTTGGCTTGTACGACTTAAACTTCAGAGTGGTTTATAATCCAGAAAATACGGCAAATCCTTCCTGTTAAAGGAAGTAAAACTTATAAGATAAGCTGCCCCTCTGTTTCTTGTATTTCAATACTTTGTCATGTAAACTTATGTATTGTTTTTACCTTCTCATAAATTAATTTATGTAAATAAGTTAATTAGCATAGCTGCAATAATTTAAAATGTTCATTCCTGATCATTGATGTTGCAACAATTGTATTTTATACAAAAAAATATTTTATTCATCAATATATTACATTAAAAATGTGCACACAAACTCCTGCAATGTCCCACTACGCCTATGTTCTTTTTAAGTATTTTGTAATTTGAGTCCATTGAAGATAACTTAAAAACGGCTGTGAGTATAAATAGCACAAATTGCAATGTGCCAAAAGTATCTTCATCCAAAAGTGAATCATGCCAGATGATTTACAATCTGAGGAAGGCATGTTTACATCAAAACTAAATACGACTAGCATAGTTTCTGTCTCGAAGTTTTAAACTTGTTCAGTTTTTTAATTTTTATTCTAATGAATGTTTGGATTTGCCTTGTCTATGTAAATCTGGGCTGAGACTGCTCTTGATAGTCAAGTGACCAAAACAGCTAAAGATTGATTGCATGTATGATGCACCCAAAACTTGGACTTGAGTAACACATAATAACCCATAACAAATTTTGAAATCTCTAACTCTTAAAAACAAAAAACAAAACACTACTAAAGCCATTGTAGCTTTGGTGTGTATATTTTATTAATTCATTCAATGACAGATGTTTTTTTTTTTTTTTTTTTTTTGGAGAGCCGCTCCAGTCAATTTTTTTTGCCATTTTGACTCATTTCTGAAGGACTACAGACAATGTAGTTTTGTAGCAATATACTTATAGGACATATCAAAAGAAAGCTCGAACCCTTATCTTTCATTAGAGTAAAATTGTGTTTCTAGCTTTGATAATTCTTCAGTAAACAGCAGTTGAACATTAAGTTTTTGAAAATACTTGTTTCCAATGAAAAAAGGGCTTTTTGTGAAAGGATGCATTTCAAGCAGAACTTTCACATCAGGTTTATTTTTTTTGCTTTTATGATGCCTCTTAAGATCTAAACCGTGCTTTCCATAAACACAAGGGCACTTTGATTTTTAAAAAAAAAAAGCAAGAACACTGAACAGATGCATAAACTTTGCAAAAACCTTGGTGATCACGTTCACTTGGGCGATTGCGTCCCTGCGTACGTGCATGTAACGTCATCCCTCCCTGACCAGACGACGATGACGATGGGACTTGGTCGTCTTTTTTTTTTTTTTGAAAGGAATAAGCTCTGTTGAAGAGTTTACTTCCTTTTACTATTTTTCCATATTTGGCGACTCTCACCACACTGCTATACTAAGCTTACTTGCCATATGGGGCCACCTTCACACACTCATTCGATCAGCTACACGAAACAACACTAGGAAGATGGGCTTCCTCGGTGTGTGGCCAATGAGTTGATCAAAGCCACTCCTAATGGTGATTTATCATATTGAAATAATTCCTAGGGGCTTGATAATTACCGATGAGCAGCGCCAAACCCTTTATATTCGACATTTTATGAAACCAGAAAAAAAACATTTTTACATTTTGGCACTCGGCAACGATGCTTCTGAAAACATTTTTATACATTATGGCATTGAATGAGTTCATAGTTTACTTTAAATGTTTATTCATCAAGATTTTTAAAAGTTATAGTAATGCACTATAAAATCGCCTTATGCACTGTATTTTATTGAAAATGTGAAATCTTTATTTTTCGTCTGTTGTTTGGTTAAATAACACTGCCCAGCTTGATCTGCAGATACAAAATGGATGCATCATTCACACTCGGGTTTCCTGAGCCTGCTGAGATGCTGGTGCCCTGGGAGCTCACGCAATCGCCTAATAAGAATGAATTATTCATCCTTGACTTGCTGTCGAAACATTGGTCCTGCACCTCGCATGACGTTTGTGCTGAGCAGCAGCGTGACTTGTTATATGCACCTTGCAGTGGCAACAAGAGTAAATATGACAAAGGGCGTGCTTGATGGCGAAGCGTTACGAGCGCTTTTATGACAGTGCCGCGGCCGTCCTCTTTTGTGCTCTTGAGTGTGTCCTCCAGGGCTCCAATTAAACAATATTCTCTGCTCGCGCTAACCTCGATGTGCTGTCATTTGTTGTTAATGCTCGCAGGCGCCATGGAGGAGCTGCACAGCCTGGACCCCCGCAGACAGGAGCTGCTGGAGGCTCGTTTTATGGGCGGGGTCAGCGGCAGCACGGGTGGCAGCACTGGGAGCACAAGCGGAGGAACCAAAGTGAGATTCTTCTTTTCTGGAAAATGATCTCTGATGATTATGTAAGTGTTTAATCTAAATCATAATTGGTTTTCTTTTTCTAGGGTTTGACCAATAATGAATGTTCAAACCATAGTTTTGGAAGCTTGGGCTCCTCAAGCGACAAAGAATCCGAGGTACGTCTTGGTTGTTATTTTCAAAGTTTCGGGTAGTAAGTCAGGGAATGTGGAGGTCCTGTACCTCCTGGGTTTCAATGTTCTACCACTTTGTGTGTGCAACTCCTTTTGGCTTATGTCTTTTTGTGTGACTGTAAAATCTACCTTGTTGTGGTTTGTATTTATGAGTACGGGTACATTAGACCCCCAGGATACATTATTCTGTTCTGAGTTTGATATCGCAAAGTGAAATAGCCATATAATGGGGGAATTGAAACCTATGGTAGTTAGCGATGCAGTTTTAACCCCTGTTACTCCAGAAAATATCAAAATAAAACAATAGAATATAGTAGGTTCAGTAATCCCTTTGGTCATCACTATTAATTTGGGCCAGAATTTCCCATGGAAATTGAAAATTCACAAATTAGTATGCACTTTCATAAAAGCCTCCAAGGGTCAAACCTACCTCGAGAGGACTTCTTTACTGACTAAGAATATACGACTGTAACAACATAAAAACTATAGAGAATTGCAGATGAACTAATGGTGTTTCCTGTCATTATAAAACATGAAATGAAATTGAAGGTTGTCTTCTTACAGTGTATGAAAGATATTTAGAGAGCGGCTGGCTCGCTGCACGCTAGCATCGGATAATCTTGACTTCAGCCGGTCTCCGAGATAAATTAAATACAACCGCTCTGAATGTAGCGGTTTTACTCGAGTTGTAGCTCCAGGTCATCTGTTTCATGGGTAATGGATATGGCATTGGTGACCTTCAGGTTAGTCAGGAATGGCATTAGAAAGTTGTCAGCCTGGCCGTAACAGAAGCAAGACCGGCAGCCTTGCTATTGCTTTCCCTCCCGATGCAGTCGATTCCCGCCTGCAATAAGAATCCACGGAGTACATGCTGCATGCAGTGTTTCGTTGCGCCCTTCTGACTTTTCTCGATTAAAGTAGTGAGGGGTCTCTACTATTATGCCATATATGAGGTAAAACATTATACATAAATATACATTTAAAGGGAAAATGTTTTATTTACCTTTTGTGTGACATGACTCGAGCTGGGAGAGTGGAGTAGTGGATGGAGTTGGCGGCTGCAGATTTAAAATGAAACTGATTTTTAAATTGTAGTTTGCTCTGATCATTATAATATTTTCTTGCCTTAATCGCCCCCTCATTTTATAATATTGGGGGAAAATCCTGAAAAAAAACATTCTACGCCTTAAAGAGGAAATGTAAGTCGGGGACACCGCCAAGCATTTACTTTTTGGGACATATTTGAGGAGACTAAAATTTGTTTAGTTTTTTTAAATAACTTGCTTTAGCCTACTCTTTTATTTTATATATATATATATATATAAAGTAAAATTTTATTGTACTTCTGATCGTGTGCAAATTTAACTGTTGGTAATGTGTTGAGGTTGTTTTTGTGTTGTGCACATAAAAAAAAAGCAACAAACACAAAAAGGCTCTTCTGCCAAAAGTTAAAATTAAGTTTTAGTGTGATTTTTGACATGATATTGGAGTTGATTTTCCGCAAATGATTTGCTAACAACTACCAATAAGGGCACTGCTTTGGAAATATTGTCGTCTGTGAGAGTTAATAATTTAAAAGAGGTGGTTCACCAGCTTACTTTGTGGGTTTTGGTTTAATACGGAATATACTTTAAATGAACTATCCATAAAAGAAGCTCACGCTTAGGGCTGGGCAATAAATCAAACTAATTTGATTAATTTTGGGTATTAATTATTTGTAAATTTGCCAAAGTCTGAAATTGGAAACAGCGTTTTTTTAAATTAGTCAAAGTTGTTGCTAGTTTTGGCATGAAATGAATGTTGAATTAGTGTTTGAAAATATGAAAATATTTAAAATCATATTCTTGCCTTAAAGTATTGCATTAGATATATTGTTTAATGAATCAAACTTGAAAAATATATATTTAGGGTGACGGTTATTGTTCAAAGTTGATTAGATTAGAGAATTTATTTTAAGGGTTTTATCAGCCAGCCCTTTCTGGCCATTCAATCTCTATTTTATCAGTCCTTCTGGATAGCTATGATTTTTAACCTATTTTAAAAAGATCAACTCCACAGGAAGCACATTTATTTCAAAGATAAATGATACCGGTATAACCCGTGCCTAAATATTTCAAATGCCACAATTAACAACTTCATAACTACTGTTTGATATTCAGCCCTAGCTTTGAACCATTCCAATTGAGCTCTTAAATTCTTCATCTGAGTACTTTTCATCTGGATGATTTTTAAAATGACAAAAAAAATCAATCGAAGAATTGCTCAGCCATACTTGAGCTTTGGTTTCTTAAAATTGAGTAAACCTATCATAATAAACTGAATTTGTTTTTATCACACTTGAAATCTTCATTAAATGGGATTACATAACCGGTGAAAAGGAAAGTGTAAGTATTGGTCCTGCAGCCCGGACCAGGTCTTATTGCACAAGAATCCTAAACTTGTACTCTAAAGCAGTGCAGTCATTTTTCAAAAAGACAAGTCGAGCAAAAATGCTCCCGTAGGAAGCAGTTTTAAACTAGTTATAGCTCACAGGTTCCAAAGTTTAATGCTTTCCTTTTTAAATAAAATTATACTGCATATTTCTTTTCAGACTCCAGAGAAGAAGCAGTCTGAGACACCTAGAGGCCGAAAGAGAAAACCTGACATACACTCAGAAAGTAGCCAAGGCAAGTTTTTTTAGTCAAGTTTTATCTATAAACAGAATATGGCCAACATAATGTTTCCTCTCCATAGGAAAGACGACTGCTCGGGGCCCTAAAATAAGTGATTATTTTGATGTAAGTTATCTACTTTGTTGAAAGGAATTGCTCCTAATCTTCTATGTGAGAAGCATGTCATCTCTTTTTTTTGGTAATGCTGGCAATTGTTCCTTTTCTTTTTTTAGTTCCACGGGGGTAATGGGTCCAGCCCCGTGCGAGCCCTCGCGCCAGCGATTCGCTCCCCTCAGAATTCTCATTCGCACTCCGCTCAGGGCATTGCTGTAAGATTCGCCCCGAAACGTCTTTAACAATGAGCCATTTGGAGTTTGTCATTTTCAACAGAAAACACTCTTTAGTTGCAGGGTAGACAAAATAGCTCCTCCCCCACCGGTCCGTCCTTTAGTGACCTCTTGGCACATCCAAAACAACTAGCGGTTAAGTTTGTTCAGGTGAGCCACTTGTCCCACTCACTTTGTCTTTTTGAGACACTTTGGTCTAACCGTTTTCCTTTTTTTGTTCTGAATCAGACTGACCTTACAGTGTTGAAGCTAGCTGCCCTTGAAAGCACGAAGAATCTGGACCTTGAAAAGAAGGAGGGAAGAATAGATGATTTGTTACGGGTATGCAAACATCTAGTTCACATATTTCTTCAAAATTTATATGCATTGCTAAAACAAAATGTTTCGTTTAGGAGTGCACGATAACTGTTTTTTCCCTACCAATCACTTATGAAATCCTTCTTCCTTTTGGAGGCAAATATCAAAAATCTTTTCCCCTGTATGCTGTATTCAGAAAACGCACACTCATACACACAAAAACAAAATTTACGCCTGTAACTATGGTTCTATGAGTCCCGGACGACTGCTAGAGGGGATGCTTCAAGCATGGAATTTCACCTTTGCGCATGCACATTTCAAGAAATACAGACCAAAAATTGGTCACTCCATTGCACCAGTCTCATTAGGAATGTCAATAATTTCCAATCCCATCACAGGTGCACTACATTCACAATCTTCTTGCGTAAGGAAAAATATTCCAAGTGACATGATGTCCTGGCGGTTGTACAAACCCATACAATGATAGTTACATTCGTAAAATTTTGTTCTATTGCGCCCCTACCACCTGCCAGAGGTGGTGCTTCAATGAGTAATACCAGTGTAGTCACGGGGAACCCCAGAAACGGATCTCACTGGAAATCCTCGGCTGGACAATGACGAGCAGTGTAGAGGAGGCCACATCAACGCTTTAGGACCTGGAGAAAGTCTCAGGCAACGCCCAAGAATCAGGAGCACAGATGGAAGGACACCACCTTCAGGGCGGGCCGGGAAGTGGCAACGGCCCCGGTAGAATGGCTGTGCAAAAGGCAGGTAAAGGCCACAGGTGGCATAATACGGGCAATAGTCCCCGTAATCCAGCAGGAAATAGCGCCACTTCGACCAAATGAACTTCAAACAAGCCATCACAAAGAACAAAAGGCGACCGGACGTACGAAAACTCGTCAACCTCCAAGGGGAGGGCCTGAACAGGCAAGACGCAGCAGCCCATCAAAAAAAACTGGGGCCAGAAGGCACCTCAGAGGTGATGGCTGCATTCAACCACAGCGAGACACTGTCGGAGTGCCACCTCAGTCTGGGGGGACTAAACGTCAAAAGAAGGCGAGGCAAACGCCTCCTGCATGACGTGCACATCGGCAGGGCCGAAAGAAAGAAGGCCACCTGCGCGCCCTAACGCCAACCACCTGGAGGGTCCAGGAAGGGACACCAACCCCAGCAAAAATTACCAGTAGAAGGCAGCAGCCATGCCCGGCAAGCAGGCCCAGCGGGAAATCCAAAAACCGACAGCCAAAGCGACAATGCGAGGCCGGCCGGGAACAAACGCATGTACACGGTGGCCTTAAAGTTGACTGGGGCCAGCCGACAAAAAACTCTGGCAAGCTAGCAAGCCCATTGGGAGAAACTAAAGGGGGCAAGGGCCACGGTGAGAAAATGCAAGGCCGGCCGGAAGCAAACACGGCAGCCCGAAGCCAATGGGGAGGAGACTGTAAACCGGGGAATAATTTGAAACGGCGCTGGCATCGGCCGCTGTGGGGCCAGCTGGGATCAGACGCGGTAGCCCTGATGCTAAAGGGAAGCTGGCCTTATACAAAAACCTCGCTGGGGAATAATTTGAAAAAAAGTCTGCAGTGGCCGCAGCGACAACGCTATCCGAAATTAGACCTAGTAGCCCCCATGCTAACAGAAAGCTACACTGGGCAAAACAACCGTGACATATGGCAAGAAAACAAATAAAACGCCACATTTGACGACCCAAAGGGAGGCAAAGGGGAGCCAGAAACCAAGTCGCATTGGCGGCAGGTAAACAAACCCCTCGCAGCCTTCTAAGAGGGCAAAAAAACGCACAGCTCAGACGAAAAACGTCAATTTCTTCAATCGGAACACAGCGGTAGGCACCCGCCACTCGATGAGATAAAAAGGTAATGAGACTGGAATTTAAGGATATTCCTAGTGAGACTGGTGCGATGGGGTGACTAATGTTTGATATGCATTTCTCGAACTGGGCATGCGCGAATATAAAATTCCGTGCTTGAAGCACCACCTCTGGCATTATCTTCGATAACAATTGGCCCAAAAGTTATCATGCATCCCTTCTTTGGTTGTTTTTGTAGTTTGTTCGATCGATTACCAAATGATTTTTCTTTTGTAGGCCAACTGTGATCTCAGGAGACAAATAGACGAACAACAAAAATTACTTGAAAAATATAAGGAACGCTTGAATAAATGCATCACCATGAGCAAGAAACTCCTCATAGAAAAGGTACTTATTATCACACATATGCCTACTGTGTCAATTATAGTTTCTTTCCCTGCGATGTTGCCAACCTCTATTTCCAATCTTAGAGCAACCAAGAGAAACAGGCCTGTCGGGAGAAAAGCATGCAAGACCGGCTCCGTTTGGGACATTTCACCACAGTGAGACACGGAGCCTCGTTTACCGAACAGTGGACTGATGGCTACGCCTTCCAAAACCTCGTAAAGTGAGAGAATTTCATATATTGAAAAGGAGTTGGGGATAATATAGAAAAAGTGTCATCTGACTATTTCACTAACAATAGTTGGTAATGCCAGTGGTCAGCAAAATTATGCCCTAAATTAGTAGTCAAGTCATGTTGATTTGTGACGCCCTTAATCACAAAAAGTCTCAATGGGCTGCACAGACCACGGACTATTATTACACCATCCCCTGATCTAAAACCTACATGAGGGCAAGGAAAAATTCAAAAACCTCAACATGAGGAAAATGAAGAAACCTTGAGAAGGGACCTTGAGTCGATACACTTTTCCTTTAATAATTTGCGAAGAAATGCTGCTATTCTTATGGTTGTTTGTTAAAAAGTACTGTGTGAAACAAAAAGGTATTTTCCCTTTCAGGCAACAGGAGTCGATCAATCAACAAAGGGAAGACATCGAGAGGCAGCGGAAACTACTAGCCAAGAGGAAGCCCTCTTCGTCCAGCAACTCACAAGCACCCACAACAAACTCTGAGCCAAAGCAACGTAAAACCAAGGCCGTCAACGGCGGTGAAAGTGATCCTTTCTTAAAACCTAGCCTACCTCAGCTGTAAGTAAAACGCACTTACGGCAGGTCACTGTTAAAAACTTCACTTTCAATTCTCTTTGTCTTTTACCAATGCTTTTACTCAGGTAAACCTGATAATTTAAATATGTTCTGGAAAAAAAGTCAAGTGTTGTAATTTGTGTTTTGTTTTCTTTGTTTTTATTGTTTGAATTAAAATAATGATAATGGTAATAATTTAAAACAATTTAAGCATTTTTTTTGTGTTCTTTGGTTTTGCTATTTTTTGTTTTTGTTTTGATTGTCTAAAAAACATAATTCGGATACTTTAAAGAGCAGTAATATGTATAAAGCCCCATTTGAAAATTTTCAATATCTGCGAAGGGACGCTGTAATGCGGTGGGGAGCCACAGATGGCTCGGGCTCTAGTTTAAACACCAATAAGATACACTAAGCACATACATAATGATTTCATAACTATATTATGGGGATAACCCAGGACATGAGTGAATGGAGGAAAAATAATCTTTTAGATCATTTCAGTAGTATTTTGTGGTTTGGGTATTTTTGTACTATCGCTGACAATGGTATTATAATTACAAATTAACATGCCTTTCTTTCTCTTGTGTTTATTTTGCCAACAGGCTAACGCTAGCTGAGTACCACGAACAGGAGGAGATATTCAAACTACGACTTGGACACCTCAAAAAGGTTTGTCCATCAGTGACGATTTTGCATTAATAGAAACATAAGTTTGAGGATTTGCTGTATTTTTATGATAACAAACTAGGCTGTGACAAGTTTTTGTGGAGTTGCTCTTCTTTAAGTATCTACTCTGAAGTTTCATTTCTTTGCCCACTTGAATCTTTAATAGGAGGAAGCCGAGATCCAGGCGGAGCTGGAGCGATTGGAGAGGGTCCGCAATCTTCACATTCGGGAATTGAAGAGATTAAATAATGAGGACAGTTCGCAGTGAGTGAGATTCAATGGAGCTTTGTGTTGTCATTTTGGAGCTTGGCATTGGTCCATGCAAAAGCAGAAGTATTTTTCGGGAGAATCTTGCAGGCAGTATGGAATTGAATGTAACATCAGTTTGTGAAAATTGCTCGACGGTACTTAAGGAAACGTAAATATAATGGAGCCGAGGTAAATATAAAAATACCTTTAAGCACTGCTATTTTCATCATTCGTTGAAGGGGGGCTGGGTAATAAATGGAATTAATGTAATAAATTTGACATGAAAAAATACTGAATCATTAAAAATCGAGAGGTGTTTAAGAGTTGGTGCTGGGTCTAAGCTTTTCACAGTTAGCGAAATTAAAGATTTGATTGTTAAGATATCGCATTACCCGGACTATAAATCGTTCTGGAGTATAAGTCACACCAGCCAAAAAATGCATAATTAAGAAGGAAAAAACACAAGTATCGTTTTGGTGAGAAATGTATTTAATAAAATCAAACACAAAAAAAATCCATGTCATCATCTTGAAAGACAATTTAAAATTAAATGGAGAACAACAGGCTCAATAAGTATACGATAAACTAACATTACACGTATGTGCAGTAATGACGTAGCATTTTAAGAATTGTACGGATAACTCTAGCAAAAAGAACATGGTTACCAACTATCAGCTTCACTCCAAATCATTAAATCCAATGACATCATCATCCTCGGTGTCACGTTTACCAGTAAACAACTCCTCCAACTCGAAACTTCGAAAAATGTCCCTCCCACAACAGGTCAAGGTTGAAACAATCTGTTCAGACCTTAAGCACCCTCTTCCAGTTTATTGTGAAAATGACATGTGAAATGATACGTGTACCGGCAATAAAAAAATGAAAAACTCAAATGACAGCAATGTGTTAAGTCTCAACAATGTGTAAGTCGCACCCCTGGCCAAACTTTTTTAAAAAAATATGCAATTTATAGTCTGGACGATATGGTACTTGCAAAAAATACTAAGGATCTAATCACTTTTTTTGCACCCAGTAAATGTTAATTTTACTTAAAAACCTATTTAACATCAGTAATTGCCATCTGAATGTAATTTAATATTTTTACAAACCTCTTTAAAATAAGTCTTTTGTAGAATGCTATCGGAAAGGAACCAATTGTTTTGAGATGAAGTTTATTGAAATTTTTAAAAATGAGAACAGATGTATATTTAGTTATAAAATAACTATATTATTTTGTTGTTATGGGGAGGGGGCAATTTAATATATATTTTTAACTATTAAAAAAACGACTTAAATAGCAGTTGTTCAAAATTTTACCTGAAATCAAGATAATGTTAATGGAGACTATCACACTTCTGTACTTTTAAAGCACAAAACAGGGAGCAAATTAAAGCTTTATAAAGTGAAATTCCTACACACAACTATGTAGCTCTGCGTTGCTAAGACTTATTTTACTTAGTTTTGGACATTAATGAATTATTGCACTGTCAATGTAAGGAAAATGGTACATGTAGGTGTTTCTTTAACATATTTCTTACCCTCTCTTTTGGGTGGCGAGGGGTTTTCCCTCTTTATGCACTGCCAAAAATAAATTTTGCCCTATTGAAATGTATTTATGGCTATTTTGAATATGAATTATTTTAATTTACTAAAAAATCCCTTTAAGCATTAACTGTCAACACATAGAATATTTATACGATTTTAAAGAATTTAGGATTTTTACTTTATTTACAAGTAAAAAATGTGGTCATTTGTCAAAAGTATTTCTTAAATTGAGCCAAACCATCTGTAATGACAGGTGAGCCTTTTTTTTCTCGTTTTAAGATTTTGTTTTCAAGGTTTCCCCTTTGCTGTTATTTCAATCCACAGATTTAAAGATCACCCTACGTTAAATGAACGATACTTGCTTTTGCACCTTCTTGGGAGAGGCGGATTCAGTGAAGTTTACAAGGCAAGTGAACAAAAGCGAGTTATGTTTCTGACTCAAATCAGAATTTAATGTAAAGTTGTACTCATTCTTCCGTGTTCTGCAGGCCTTTGACTTGATTGAACAAAGATATGCCGCTGTAAAAATCCACCAACTCAACAAAAACTGGAGGGAGGAGAAAAAGGAGAACTATCACAAGTATGTAGGCTGACACTAAAATCCATATCACAGTGATATTGATATTTGCCAGTGTTAGGGATCCTTTAAGCTCTAATTTCTTCCCTACAGACATGCGTGCCGAGAGTACAGAATACACAAGGAGTTGGACCATCCCCGAATCGTGAAACTTTATGACTACTTTTCACTGGACACAGACACGTTAGTTACCTCTTGAATTTCACAGAGTGCTTTTGTACCTGGGCTCATGCTTTTTCTTTGTGGTTGGATTTTTAATTTTGCTGTCTGGTCTGACAGGTTTTGCACTGTTATGGAGTACTGCGACGGCAACGATTTGGATTTCTACTTGAAGCAGCACAAGCTCATGTCTGAGAAGGAGGCCCGGTCCATCGTCATGCAGATTGTCAACGCGCTCAAATATCTGAATGACATCAAACCCCCGATCATTCATTATGACCTGAAGCCAGGTAAGTTTGGAGCTATTACACCTTTTATACTTGAAATAAAACTTTCAGAACAGTTTGTGGCAATTTTATGGTGACATGCTAAAGATTATAGGGATAAATATTAAAATATTTTTTAATATTTACAATGTAGTAATTACAAATATTATGTAGGTTTTGAATAGACTCCGTATGAACAGAAATTTCTCTTAAATATGCTTATGATCCAGTTGTAATGAAAACCTTCAGTTTTAGAATTGTCTTTAAAGGGCAAGTGTAATATTTAGTGCCTCCTAGTGTTCCAAAAAATAAAACTTTCATTCAGTAAAAAACAACAGATTTTAATACTAGGCAAAAATATGTGACCTATGATGCCAATGTTAGTTTATATAAAAAAAATTAATTGAGAAGTTTGTATATTACGCTGTGCCATGTATCTCTGGTCCTCGCTCGTACCAGACAACACTGTGCCATCTCGTGGTCAAATATTACACATTGCGGTTTTAATTTTGTCAATGACAACGTAGTGAACATTTTGCAAGGAGATTAGACATGGCACTGCAGGATAAACACATAATAAAGACTTCAAAGACAAAAATACTATAAAAGAGTGTCAGGATGAATAGGCAAAAAATATCTACAAGGTATTTATTGGAGACCGGCCTAAGTTGTAATAATAGTACAAGGCGATAAATTTCATGTCACCTGGCCTGATACACATTTTTTATGTCTTTTAACAGTCTTTTATAGGTTCTATAAAAGGTATATAGGTTCTCTCATTAAAGAAAATTTTCAAGCAAATGTATTTTTTTCCTTGATGGAATCATAATCTTTGAAATCCTGGCCAGCTTAGTTGAACACAATGATTCTGTCTCAAGGTAATATCTTGCTGGTGGACGGGACAGCCTGTGGTGAAATCAAAATCACCGACTTCGGCTTGTCCAAAATCATGGATGACGATAACTACGGCGTGGACGGGATGGATCTGACGTCGCAGGGTGCGGGGACATACTGGTAAGAAGTTCAATGGCAAGTATTTGAAGATGCAATGGGACTAAATCTGAATCTTGTGCCAGGTACTTGCCTCCTGAATGTTTTGTGGTTGGAAAAGAACCTCCAAAAATCTCCAACAAGGTGGACGTGTGGTCTGTCGGTGTCATCTTTTTCCAGTGTTTGTATGGAAAGAAGGTGAGTAGATAATTGTTGGTTTGCTAGTTTCTTCTCATTTGAAATGTTTGAGGTGTTGCTTCCTCAAAAAACACTTCCTTTTTATCCTTGGCAGCCATTTGGGCACAATCAGTCACAACAGGACATCCTTCAGGAAAACACCATACTCAAAGCTACTGATGTCCAATTCCCAGTAAAGCCTGTTTCCAGTAATGAAGCCAAGGTGAGTTTTGGGACTTTTAACTGAACTGGCCAAGCGTTATCTGATTCTGACCGTCTTTTTGACAAAGGATGAGACACAAATGCCACACAACAAGATCGAGTGCATACAATGTCATTTTTAGCGCATTCTAGTGGTACCAAAAATCAAAACAAAAAAAACTTTCGTGCAGGAAAAAAAAAGACAAAACATAGCTTTGAATACTTGGCCAAAATACATGAACTATCCTACCAATGTTAATTTTTATGTAAAAAAATCGTAAGTCCATAAATTTGTATCTTTTATATGGTGGAATCCCTACTTAAGTCGCCGCCATATTTGTCTTCTGACTTGTTGCTTGCTGGGGCACTTTTGTTTGCATTTGACAACAGTGCCGTCTGGTGGTCAGTTATTGCACACTGGGGCTTTAGTAATTATATTTGAAAAATATAAAACTGCAGACTTGGAAACTTATATTTTCAATGTCCCCTTTTATTTATACATATTTCTTGTTTATTTAATTAAAAAAAAAATACTTGCCATATTTTCTGCACTGTATGGCGCACCGGATCAAAGGTCGCACTCCCCAAAAAATAGTCTTTGGTAATATATTTTCCATTTCTAAGACGCTACAGTAGGAATGTATGATGATAGCACAGTCAAACTTTATTAACCCCTAGGGTTCTGACGACCCGCTGCTGTTCAGAAGCAGATCTGTGTCTCAGACACGTATGTATAATGGCCCTAGTCACTGAAATACGTCATGCAAATATACCCATGGAAAGCTTAAAACTCTTGGGATTCAAGATAGACCATTTCGAAATATACTCATCACAGAAACATCACTATCAGTCTGAAACGTGATATCGGAAAAGTATAAACCCGGGGTAGCCCACCCATCAGCCATCACAATCGACGATAAGACGCAACCATGTACTAGTGGATACTACTAATAAAAATATGTTTTTTGTTGTTGACAATATTGGCTGTTGGTCCCCTGATATCCCCCAAAAATACTAATACAGTAATACTACAATACAAAAATACAACCACAGAAATATTACATTAAAAAAACCTACACAAATACAACTAAAGTAATATAACTAAAGTACTACTATGGAAATACTAAAAAATACTTCTGAATACAAAAGAAATACTATTAATACTTGAATATTTAGAAAAAATACTACAGAAAGGCTACAGTAATACTATAACAGAAAAATACTAGTACAGAAATATGACGGGTATACTACAAAAATACAACTATAAATTCTACTACAGTAATATTACAGAAGTACTACTGTGGACATACTTTAAAAAATAATATAGAAATATTTAAGAAAATACGACTGCAGAAATACGACAAAAAGACTAAACAAAGTACAAGTAATACAACTAAATTTAGTGGTTTAAATGGTGATCTAACAAATTATCTTCTTTAATTGTGGGCTTTTCACAAAAATTTGATAAGACCGATCTTGTTAAAACAAATATGAAAAGGGATATAACATGTACATTTATTCATATATGAAAAAAATGGATATGATAGGTTTAGTACCTTGGTAAAATTTTCAAGCCAATACGGCATGCCACTCCAAATAGTTGCCCACCCAGGTACTAACATTTACCATAAGTGTAACAAATGCACAATGGCGCCCAAGAATACAAGTTGACTTTGAGAAATGATGGTTTGTTTAAAAAAATGTTTTGGGATATGGGATACCTAACACATTCAAGTTGCTCTATTTAGGCCATCTAACAGTAACAATATTACAGAGAAAGGATTGACTGACAGCGGACAAAAAAAAAAAAAAAACAAGATTATGGCACTAACGGGATCTCCCACCGCCGAGCAATGGGTGTGCACTGTGGAGGAAATATTTGTAACGGAGGGGACCACATTTCGATTTAGACTTAATTCATGGACAAATGGGAAATTTAATTATAGGGAAAATAAGGACACCACTTATGAAAAATGAAGACTGGACTTCGGAAAATGACTTGAACATGGAAGATCTTGTCCAACAATGTTTTTTTGTTCCCTCCCCCTTTTGTTCTTTGTTTGTTGTGTGTTCAAAAAAGAGAAAAAGCACAATAAATAAGTTAGCAAAAAAAGAGAGCAATGGTTATACAGAAATAAATGCGGTAATCTAGTTTTTATTACATGCGCCTTTATAGTTCAGTGTGCCCTATCACAAAATACTTTTTTGGGGATGTGCCTTGTCGTTTGAAAAAATGCGCTACTCATTGGCTCCTTCCTGACAAAAATGCTTTTTGTCCCACCCACAGGCCTTTATCAGGCGATGCCTGGCATACCGGAAGGAGGACCGGATCGGCGTCCACCAGATGGGGAGCGAACCCTACCTTCTGCCTCACATCCGGAGATCCAACTCCTCCGGGAACCTACAGATGAATGCGGCCGGCTCAGGAACCGGCTCCTCCAGTATCATCACATACTGATGGCTCCAAACTGTGAGCGAGAAAGCAAGTGGAGAGAACTTTTCCCCGAGGGGGCTGCTGGGAATTACCTGCTTGATCAACGGACAGTACCGGAATGTGTTTTTGGTTTTTCGAACAAGTGAAGGAACTGGGCTTTCCAGCCGCTTTGAGGAGATGACAAAAGCACTGATACTGACTCCGTAGCTTGAAGAAAAAAAAAAGAGTGGACACTGAAAAAACGTCGGAGGGAAACCGCTGTGAAAGGACACAGCAATGCCAGGATAAATGTTTGCGCTGCTGGAATTTACTTTTTGGAGGACGGTCGCCAAGTCCCATTTTGTGTTTTGGATTGATGGTTCATCCCCCCCTGATCCTCACCCTAGGCTTTTTGAGTTTTTTTAGCCATGAGAATGTAATGTGTAGCATACAAGGGGCAACTAATGTCGCGTAGGCCGGGAGTATAGAGGAACGATCCTGCTTAAGTCAGAATAAATGCTTAAAAAATAAATACCAGCCTTTATCGCCCATACAAACAAATGGACACATAAATAAATCACAATACCTGAACATAAGACATAAAAGCAATTATTTCGATATTTTTTTCATGTATTTTGTTGTGTATATTTTATCCCAACAAAATATTATTCAAAGGAGGAGGTGGTCCAGTTGCATGAGCTTTTCACCTATTCGTTGATCAGTAAGGAACAAATCGGCTATAGTTCAAACTCAGCCAGTTTGACATGCCCCCTCATTAACGTTTTGTTGTGACGCGACAAAAGTACATTACGAAATATACTTGGTACTCCACAAAAGAAGTAAGTACGAAGTAAGCACACGACACAAACGTCGTGACAAAACACATGATCTAATAAATGATAAAACAAAAAAAAGGCAAAGTACACGACAAAAATGGCAAAACGAACGGACAAAAGTACACAACGAAGTAGACAACAAAATACAGGAAAAGGTAAACGACACCATAACGACACAAACGTCAAAGTGTCTAAAGAAGTACATGACAGAAACGTGACACAATAACCGACAAAACAAATGTCGACGTAAACAACAAAATACACAAAACAATACGGTCAAAAAAACTACAAAGTACACTACACAAGAAACGGACACAAACGACAAAGTAAGCGACAAAAATAAGCAACTAAGTACACATCAAAATTAATGCCAAAATGTACGAAAACAAAATACATGACTAAACGACAAAATAAATGTCAAAAGTACAAAGCACAATGAACCCACACATGGACACAAAACGACAAAATAAACGAAAAAACAAGCAACAGAGTACACGACACAATAAATGATAAAACAACACTACAAAAGAGAAAGTACAAGACAAAAAAATGAGAAATGATGGCGTGTGCAATGTACACGACAAAATGAGACAAAGTACGTGATAAAACACTGAAATAAATGAATGACCAAATACGTAAAAAATAAATATTGCATTTATGTCATATTAAGGTATTGATGAATGTGTTTCTTCATTTCAATGGTATATTTTTTGTTATTTCTTTCTACTCATGGCAGGATCGCCTCCTATATAGGGAAGCTTTCAATACTTCCGTTTCATGCACAAAGTAACCAAATGTAGAAATAATGGCATCAAATCCTATGCAGGAACATGAATACAGAAAACTTTGAATATTATATTCTGAACAGTGGCTCTTGGAAAGGCAGCAGTGACATGTACAAAGCGAGAGGTTCACGTTCTTAAAAGTGGATTCGATTTTTGCTGCTTTTGTTGCTCTTATTTTTTCAAGGGCTGTATCGTTCACGGGCTACAGATTGTATCGGTCCAGTATGAGTGAAAAATAAATCCCCCCCACAAGTGAACAAGTGAATGCATTTGGTTTCCTTTTCCTCCACTGTAATCCCTCGCTTCTTTGGCAGCCTCCGTGCATTGCATGTTCCGTGATCCATTATCCCTTATTGCCAAATCTTGCTCGCAACAATATACAAAGTGAACTTTAGTCAGGGCTGCCGGCTCATTTTACACTGTTATTTTTGTCTAAAATGTCCTGCACTTTTGCAGCTGTGATCCATTATCCCCAATTGTTGCTAGCAGGGACGGGCAGAGGGCGCTTTTGTCGTGAGGCGTGCCGTTTTTGGGGTTGTGCCCCCAATTTATTGTCCCCTGTCAACTCCTGCTGAGAGCTAGCGCATTTTTGTTTTCAACCCACTGAGTCTTGCTATTGTGGCCCACCTAAAATAAACTGCACTGTCCGCGATACATTATTCCTGCAAGCGGGGGCTGGCAGAGTGTGTGGTTAAATGGAGGGGGCTCCTTTGCCAAATTTTTGCCTATCATGAGGGGTTTTGGTCCCCCATTAATCACGAGGGATAACTAAGTACATACATCACATCGCTCTTGATTTTGGTCAAACTTTACCCTGTGCCGTTGTGAAGTACTAGACAGGGTTCTTACCGGTGCTTGAAATCCTTGAAAACACTTGCATTTTAGGGTTTTTAAGGATTAAGTGCTTGAATTTTGGATGGAGTTTGTAAATGATTGAAGTTGTTGCCATGTTTGTCAACACTCCTGCTTAAAATGTGTTAACACTGCCTTCTGGTGGCTTAGGCATTGCATTTCTTCCCTCGTGATTAAATAGAGCTGGCCTTAGTTTGTAAAGAATGGTCATATCAAGTGTCATTGCCCTAGAAGACGGGTGCTAGCTGAACCAAAAAAGGGCACTATGTAATGGGTAATAGGGCAAGGATTACATATCAATTATGGGCAATGCAAAAAGTTATGGTATCATTTCCCACCGGTAAATTGGAATAGGAAGAACTTCCTGCAACTGAAAATTTTAGCTACATGGGAGATGATTTGTCTCAAAAACAAATTTTGCGATTTATTCAAGATCTAAATATCATATGTCCGGATCAATAGTCATGCAAGATTAAAAATCGCATACAAGTTTGTGGCTCTGAAAAATGCACGATTGACACTTTTTTTGGTACTGGAAAAATCGGCTTTGAAAGTCCTTTTAAAAGTGCTCAAATTTGGCCATTAAAAACGTGTTTGAACCCTGATCACAACTGACAGTGCAACAAAGATGCTCACAAGTGCATTTCTTTAATCTCTACAAATCTTTTTTACAAATTTCCCTTTTTTACACTCAACTTAGAAATATGCATTTTAAGAGAAGAAATATCTCATCTCAACAACAAATAATTCAACACTCAAATCACAGCAATCGCTACGCAGTCGGAGTTGATTCCCTGTGACCTTTGCGTTTCAATGACGGTAGCGCTAGATTTTGGGTCCTGTGTGGGGGCGGGATTTGCACAAGTCGAAACATCCGGTTTCGAAAAAGACTGAGTCGAAGATAAGGGAGTGGAGGCATCAGACTGATATGAAGCAGGAACATCTGGAAGCAGACGGCAAGTAAGGTCACACATTTTTTGTTTTTCTAGTTCAAGGCTCCATTTTACTCCTCAGGCTATTAGCTTCATGTTATAATACCAGTCAATATTTAAAGAAGATAATCACCAATTCAAACAACAGCACTATGTTTTAATAGAAAGTTGAGGTAATAATTTATGTGTGCAACTTTACAGTTATATTTTGGATTTAAATCTTAATAAAAGCGGGGTGTAACTTAATTAAATAAAGGGAAAGTGCTGTGGGTAGTATATAATGTAAGCCCAAAACCTATTGGTAAAAAATTTTGCCCATTTAATTGGATTTTTAACTTCTTATATCCAAATACATATAGAGTATATCACAAAAGTGAGTACACCCCTCACATTTCTGCATATATTTCATCTTAATGTTTAGTTGAACAACACTGAAGAAACATTGCTTTGACACAATTCAATTTAAATTAATTTGTTCACCTCAAAAACTCAAAATATAGCCATTAGTAACTAAACCCCTGGTATCAAAAGTGAGTACACTCTTAAGTAAAAGTTCCTGAAGTTCAATATTTAATCCTCCTGGCCTTGGATTTCACCATAATCTTACAAATTTCCACTGGAATGCTCTTCCACTCCTCCATGACAACATGACTGAGCTGGGGGATATTTAAGATCTTATGCTTCTCCAACCTCCGCCCCAAATATCTTCTATTGGATTTAGATCTGGAGACACCCTTGGCCAGTCCATCCCCTTTACCCTTAGCCTTGGTCATCTTAGAAGTGTATTTGGAGTCATTGTCAGGCTAGAACATCTCAACCCAGTTTCTGGAGTGAGGGGATCATTCTCTTCTCCACCATTCCACAGTACACGCTTGAGTTTGTGTTTCCCCTAATGAAATGCAACTATCCAACTTCAGTTGCACTCATGCAGCCCCTAACCATGACATTCCCAACACCATGCTTAACGACACAAACGTGTTTATGCTCCTCACCTGGTTGCCGCCACAAATGCTTCACACCATCTGAGCATAATTAATTAACCTTTGTCTCATCAGACCAGAGAATATACTGGTATTTCTAATGAGCAGAGGCCTTTCTTTACATACTTCTTTTCATCCTGTCAAGGTGATGTTTCTTCAGTGATGTTCCATTAAACTTTATCACAAAATCTCTGCAAAAATGTGAGGGGTGTACTCACTTTTGTGACATACTGTACATGTAATTATATAACCCTTATTTTGAAGATTTTTGTTCAATTTTACTGTATTTTAAAAGTGAAATATGAAAAAGAATCCGCAGAATATAAGATTTTTCTTATTTGAAAGATTTTCTTCTTTTCACCAAAATAAAGTAAAGCCTTTTTTGAATGGCTATTCATTTTGCCATTCACTGCCATTTTAAAAGGAAGTATTATTTTATCATACAAACTTTTTTTGCAGCGTATATAAGAGTCCGCTTTCTGCATTGCTTTTTATATTATATGTAATTATATAATGTTTATGCAAAGGATTAGAATCCCGATTTTACTATAATTTTAAATTGTAATAAAAGAAGAAAATTAATCCCTAGATAAGATACGTTCTATGTAAGATTCTTCTCATTTTAAACATTTGTTTGAATTAAGTATTTTTTGCCAAAATTTTAAATTGTAATTTTTGGGCCATCCTCCGCAGATAATTTCAAAATATCTTACTAATGGAACAAAAAAATTGGCTAAACATATAAATAGGTAAGATCTGCAAAGAGGTTGCAGCATATATAAATGTTCGCTTTTTTTGGATCTTCATTTAAAAAAAAAATGTGTTGACAATATTTTAACATGTATTTGTTTCATTTTCTAAATCTCTTATGATTTACTAAAAATAATAGATTGCTTGGAACCAATGTTCCCTCTAATTTTCCACGGGTCTGAGCGTCCACACAAAGTCGGTGAGCAGCGCTTGAAACAACAGTGAGCAACCCTAATCCCAAGTGTGGCAGGATAATTAATTATCAAACATGTCCAAAACTGACATTTTGCTGAGTTTCCGGCAACGCAAAATTATTTTTCTCTTTTGAATGAATTGACTTATGTACTATTGCAAAGGTTGTACGGCCTCCAAACGTCGTTTGTTCTTACAATTCTTTCACAAGATATCCATTTCTTTTTATTTCCCGATATATTTTGGGCGCTTATTTAGTCGGTTGTACTTAATCACATTTTTTAGTGGAAGTACAATGTTGGCAACAAGATTCACTTTTTATCTACACGGCTCCGCCCGATATCTTGTTATCAAAATGAGAATTGGAAATTATTTGAATGCAACACAAACTTTTTATTCTTTTTTCTGTGTTTTTTTTCTACTTTTTAAAAAATTCCTTTAAAAAAATCTTTGTTTATTTTTTCCGAGCTGTTACTTTTTTTTTGCTCTCTATTTACTTTTTCCCTACATTTCTTTCTTTTCTTTTTTTCTGGCTTTTTTCCTAAATTTTTCCTTCTTTTTTCTCTTCCTTTTATTTCTTTTTTTCTCAGCTTTCCACTACTTTTTTTTCTTTTTTGCTCTATTCCCCCCTTCCTTTAAGTCATTTTGTGCATAATTTTACTTAATATTTGGTCATGTTGGGATTAAAGAAGCAAAAACAACCCGAAGAGCCGTTTAGGATCCTAAAGAGATGGTTCCTTTTGTGAGCCGAGCCGAAGAAGCCGGTTCTCGACATACTCTACTAACTTTACTCAACTTCGTTCGACTTTAAAATACCGCATTTAGGACACAACGTCAGGGGTACCCGTGTATTTTTACCTTCATGCACTGTAACTTTGACTCAAGTCGCTTCTTAATAAGTAATTTTGAGCCCTCATTTTTGTGCGCTGGCTAGATTTTCTTGTGCGCCGAGAATGTGCGAGCAGTGCGCAATTGCGCACGCGCGCAGTTTAGAGGGAACACTGCTTGGAACGGATTAACGCTTTTTACATTCAAATTGCGTCTCTTCTTAGGAAATTTTCAGGTTATGAAGTTACTCCAAAATTGGTAAGTAGATGTACCACTGTACTGACTCGTGGATATTTCAAGGAATGAGAAGCTTCGACTCACCGATTTGAACACATTGGAGGTCGCAGGACGTATTTTTCGGTTCCGATACCGTCGGGTCACAAACGACTGACGTGGGAACCGCCTACAAAAGGTTCCATACGATTAGAACTCCATAACCTCATTTGTGAAAATCGAGCGGTGGAGTTACCTCTCTTTTCTGTGAAGATAGGGTAGGAACCCTGTGTAGATAACCGTATCCGATCCCGCAGCCGAGACTGCAATTTTTTTTTTTTTAAAAACGGATTAAGACTCCAAACAGATTAAGACGGTTTCCATGACGACCGACGTACCTTCCCTTTCCTCCCCAGCGCGTATTCGGCACGACGCTCACCTGCCGACACTCCACCGTCTCCGTGTTGTAAACGTAAAGCTTGAGAGTTTCTTCCCGGTACATCACGAGAAGCGATTGAAAACTTTTGCTCTGTTTGGGAAAATGAAAAGAGAGATGTTATGTCGGAACGGCGACTGAAATCTGGAGAGAATTGAGCACGGTTGGGTAGGGTTACTTTAACTGGATTACTTTCAATTGCTTTTGGATTACTCCAATACCAAATATGCTAATGTAACAGGTGTAATAATAACTTTTGTTTTATTGAAATTCCTGCTGAAATATGTGTAAAGTTTTTGGTAAGTGTCCTGCAATGATGAGTCCAACAGTGCCACCTGCTGGTATGGGGTAGGGTTTGGTTTTGGCTTCTGACATGTGACCGGGAGGCGGGGTTTGTTGGCAGTCTACAGAGGGAGCTGTCAACGGTAAGACACATCTTTTGGTGCTCCACAAAAGAAGTTAATTTTAAACAAAAGCTGACAAATCTCTCAAAATGAACAGTAATGTGATTGATGTTGTCAAGCTGTTTGAAATTATTTTCGTTTTGTTTCTGTTGTGCTAAAATGTTAATTCCCCTTATAGAGATCAAAGAAATCAAAGCCAGCAGAGAAGCTAATGTTGTGACTCATTTCATCTGCAGGTAAATTGTATCCGTTTTTATACTCATTATTGTTATTATTTTTATTTTCTCATATATATAAAGATGATGATGTTCGTTAAAATTCAGACTAAAGAAAAATATGTTGAATTCATTGTAAACGTTAAAAAAGCACTATATTATCTCTTGTCAAAAGTATCTTGTTAAAATGGATGCAAAAATATATTGTGATATTCTAAAATGTATTTTATGTAAATTGAAAAAAAAGCTATGCATTGGGCAGTCTACAAAGCGAGCTGCCAACGAGATCAAAGAGATCAAAGCCTGCAGAGAAGCTAATGTTGTGACTCATTTCGTCTGGAGAAACTGTAATAAAAACCTCATCATCCAGTCCAGCGTTAACGTGGATCTTTGGTGGGACAGGTACACCGCGGTTACACTAATATAAGATAAAAGAAACTAAATATGACTAAAATTATTACATTTTGTGCAGGCTTGGGGAGTCACGGAACACGTGGAACGGCAAAAATGATGTTGGCATGCTGTTTGGATTTATTTTCATTTTGTTTCTGTCGCATTTCATGTTAGTTTTGCCGGGGATCAAAGAGATCAAAGCCAGGAGAGAAAGCTTACCACGTTTTGTGAGACATAATTTTATTCGTATTTAGTTTATTTTGTCCTTTATTAGCATATTTGGTATTGGAGTAATCCAAAAGTAATTGAAAGTAATCCAGTTAAAGTAACCCTACCCAACCCTGAAATTGAGCTACAGTGCCTTCGCCCTCAAGAACGTTTTGACATATGACCATATTTCAGGCTTCAAATTTTAAGATACAAAACCAAGACTCTATAACATGTGAGACACAATCGCGATCTATCATATCTCTCTAGGTGCATTTAAACTGAAACTTAATGACACACAGGTGTTTTCTATTTTTCCATTGTTAGTTATTTAGGTCAACATTGGATCATTCAAAAGGGAACGAGGGGCCGATACTTTTGCAACACCTACTTTTACATTTTTCTATTGTAAATATTTGATAAAATGCTGAAAAAAAATTGGTTTCACTTCACGATTGTGTCTCACATTTTGTTGGTCCTCAGAAAATATCTTCATTTTTTTTTATCGTTAATTTTGATGTGTGAAATGTAGTAATATGACAAAAAGTCTCAGGGGCCAATACTTTGGCTAGTCACTGTACCATGTACAGGGGAGTTTCAGCTCCGATGATGTAGTCGGTGTATGCTATGAGGCCTGCCTGTTCTGCCGGAGAGTTCGGTTCCACTTCCTGGACAACACAGTAAAATATAGAAAATGGGGTTATATCTTCACAATATAATACTAGACAATTCCCGTGGCAATTGTAAGAGTTGTGATTGATCTGGAAGATGATCCCGGCATGTACGGTATTTTCCGCACTATATGGCGCACCGTGTTATAAGGCGCACCTTCAATGAATGATATATTTTAAAACTTTTGCCATACATAAGGCGCTATAAGTGCATGCTGGTTTAAGATCAGGTAATTGTGCAATTTTGTAATTGTAATCCTGTGCAGTCCTTCGAGACATTTTTGTGATTAAGGGCTATTTACGGTAAATAAATGTGACTTGACTTGACTACAGTAGAGAATGTAGTTACGTTATGCAACCTCTAGATGTTGCCACGCTAAAGGGAATGTCAACAAAACATTCAAAAAGGTCAAACTTTATTGTTAACAAACGAAGTCAGCTGGCAGTTGCTGTGAAACAGTAGTTCGAGTACGGATGGATAGATTGCATCTTTTCATAAAACGAAAGCACCAAGTAGGACCACCCCTGAATTCTTTAATATTGAGTTCCTGTGCCAGCGCTGTTGCCTTCATACGTATAGTTATCGTACTGACACTTCTGCTTGCCGCTCTTTGTTGAACAACCCACTGTTCAAGTGTCTCCTCTAACTCTGGCCATCTTGCTTTATTGCCACGGAAACTTTGTTGAGTTTTCCTTACTTGGCGGAGCTTACCTTAATCCTTTCTCCACTTCCGTACCATCGATTCATTTATGTTTAACTCTCTCGCTGCCGCTCTATTGCCGTGTTGTGCTGCGTGACTGATCGCCTTGAGTTTAAACTCGGCGTTGTACGCGTGTCTCTTAACAGGAGCCATTTTTTTTATACAAATGCACGTATGAAAGAGAATCGTTGTTTAACATTTCCCAGTATGCACAGCGCGAAAAATGGAGTCGGCGGCTGTTTCTCGTAGTTGCGAGACCTTGCGAATTTAATATTGAGCCATATATAAGGCGCACTGTGTTATAAGGCGCATGGTCAGCTTTTGAAAAAAATTTAGACTTTTAGGTGCGCCTTATAGTGCGGAAAATACGGTATATATAACCCCGGTTGTTAGCATTATGAGTTAGCATAAAGTTTTTAACTCAGAGAGATGTTTCTGTCATTTTTTAATTAAGTTGGATCTGTGAATACTGTAATGTCCTCACACACTTGCATATTCAGAAAGCCACACTGCAGGAAGAAAAAAACTTAATTCGTGAAATGCTAAATGCTACAGTATTGTTATGTAGCAGTTATCAAAGCCAACACAACTTTGATTAACACTAGCTTCACTGATACAATCGTTGTTGTCAGTTAGTGTCGCTAATGCTAAGCTGCTTCAGCTAGCTCAATGCTATACCAGGGGTCTCCAACCTGGTGCCCGCGGCACCCAGGTGCCCTTTGAGGACAGCTGAGGTGCCCGCGGACCTGTTCTGAAATTAAAAAAACAGTGCTGGGTAATTGTGATTTTCTAATAAAATGATTTATCTTTGTGGTTGACAGTCACATTAACCTTTTTCCCACTTTTCTTCTCCTTGCTTCCTACCTTTCTTTGTTTTATTTTCCTTTCACTACCTCCTTCCATCCTTCTTTCTCTCTCTCTTTTTTGTCCCTTTCTTTCTCTTTTTCTCTTTCTTTCTTTCTTTCTCTATTTTTATCTCCCTCTCTTTATTTCTCTTTCCCTCCTTTCATATTATTTTTTCTCCTTGTCGTTTTCTTTATCCCTTTTGCTCTTACTCTCTTTCTTTGTCCGTTTCTTGTTTCTCTCTCTTTATCCTTCTCTTATTTACCTATTCTTTCTTTTTTATTTCTCTTCTCTATTTCTTTCACACTGTCTTTCTCTCTGTCTCTGTCTTTTTCTCTCTTTTTTTATGTCGTTTTTCTCTCTTCTCTCCTTTCTACTTCCAATAATTAACCTGGTAATAACATAGTAACAACATAGTAATTACATATTAAGTAGTAAAAGACAAGTTATTATTCTACAAATGTGTATAAATCTGGGTGCCCTTTTTACCAATAAGTAGCAAAAATGAGCTCTTAGCTTGAATGAGGTTGGAGAGCCAAGTGCTATACAGTGACTAGGACAATGTCCCTTTAAGTGCTATTTAAGACTGATACCTAAATTAACTGAATTTAATGTGAAACACACAATTAAATGTTGTAGTTTCATTGTGAGTTTGTTTTCCCGATTATTATTTTACCCATTTTACCTTTTATATTTGACTTTTTACTTTAATTTATATTACTACTACTACTGCTTGGAATACTTTACTGTATGTTGTGTTTTATGACCTGCATGTCAGCTCTTTTAACTGAGTACAACCCCTTGCAAAAGGTATGGAATCACCAGTGTTGGGCAAGCCCTCACTCAGACTTTTTTTCCTCTTCATTTGTCTTGTTGAGCGTTTTCTGTTTTCAAGACATATGGTCTCTAGTTGGACTTGATGCCTACATGTCTATTTTGGCCTACCAGTACGCTTGACTTTAACAACCTTCCCATGCTGTTTGTACTTGGTCCAGATCTTCAATACAGCTGACCGTGAACAGCCCACATCTTTGGCAACCATACGAGTATAGTTATGGATAACGATCCTGTCATTGGTCTCGCTGTTTTTAACTGCTGACTATCGAGCAGACTTAATCCAAGCCGATTAAGAAAAAGGAAATTGACTAGATTGTCCTTTTTTTCTCCTCAAAATGCACCATTTCCTTATTTTTTTCCTCAGAATTGAGTGATTCCATATTTTTTTCCCTGCACTTGCTCTATGAAAGTAACATTTATTGACCATTGCAATCTTTTTTCTTCATTTCTTTTAGTGTTTCTGAATGCCAATATGTTGCACTTTGGAATGACCTTCTGATTGTTTCATTTTTGTGATCTGAGTTTCTTCTACAGAATAAAATATCTGAGTGAGGGCTTGCCCAAGACTGGTGATTCCATACTTTTTGCTAGGGGTTGTATAAGCGTGATGCTAACTAGCACTTTATTGTTTACAATGTCTACGCATGAGACAGTGTGAATCGTAATTTCAATTTTATTGTATGTCAATTACATCTGATGAATTTGTTAGATAATTTACTTTGACTTTTTATTCATCGAAAAATGTAAACTCCAAGTTTCTTGGGGTTTCTGCGTTAACATTTTCATTCCAAATCAATTATCTTGACCCACCAAAACATGCCAAACGTTGCTGCAAACTCTGGTGAAGTCTGAGAATCGAATGCTGATGCCCAGCAAACCGTATCCTCCCCACTCGCTGGGCACGACTTCCACCTCCCTCATGTCTTTCGTTTTGCTGCTGTACAAGATGAGTTTTGTGGCTTTATCCAGGTTCCTCTTCAACATCTCGCTCAGCGTGTCGTCGTCTTCGTTCTGTCTCAAGAAAAGCTTTTTATTCATACGGCTGTAAAAATGGATTTCCACCCTCGCTTACTAGTCTGGTGTCGCAGATGGCGATGATGAAGTCGAAATAGGGTTCCAGTCCTGCACGAGAACCCGGAGAATTCTTTGCCACCTGCAAAAAAATCATTATAGAATGTTAACACCTTTATTTTATTTGTATCGTTTTTTTTTAACACAATTTCCCAGGGTTCATCAACATGGTGCTTGCGGGCACCAGGTAACCCCCGAAGAACGGTCCTTAAACCCGGTTCTGAAGAGAGCTACACAGTAATGGGTCATTGTGATTTTCCATTCAATTATATTTCTAACTTAAATGACAAATCATTCACAAGATCAGTGTCTTTACGATCATTCATTCATTCATTATCTGCACCGCTTATCCTCAGTAGGGTCGCAGGGGTGCTGAAGCCCATCCCAGCTATCTTCGGGCAGTGGGCAGGGGACACCCTGAACTGGTTGCCCGCCAGTCGCAGGGCAAGCAGGGACAGACAACTCTGTCCCTCATTTAGGGACAATTTTGGACCGGCCAATTAATCCGAGATGCATGTTTTTGGAATGTGGGAGGAAACCACAGTGCCTGGAGGAAACCCTTGCAAGCACGGGGAGAACATGCAAACTCCACACAGGAAGGTTCGATCTCATGACCTCAGAACTGTGTTGCACTCGTGCTCACCACTGCTCCACCGCTGTTTGCTATTAATTCTTCCAAAATAATTTATGAAACTAGCCTGTAATTTATATATATAAATCACTCAGTGCCCTTATACAAAGCAGATGTTTAAGCCTATTTTAACCCTATTTTAAAAATTACAATCTGGTAACAACATAATAAAAATGAAGTAATAACATAAGCAGTTGTTAGAGAAATACATATCAAATTGGTAGCCATTCGCGCTAATCAGTAGCAAAAAAGAAGCTCTTCAAAAAGGTAGGTATGACATAATAAATTATCTCCGTAGTACAGTACTTCAAAATATTAAATAGCACATTTTTAAAAAATATAAAGAGAGAAAAAACAAAGTTCACATAATAGAATTTACCATACCTAAAATTTTCCATGATTTGCTTCACTTTAAATACCTAATATGCAAAAGTCAAGCTTACTTATTTTTAACCTAAAAATGTTTGTCGTGTTTATTTCTCAAATGTCAATGTCACGGTTGCCCATGGCGCCCAATTGGCCCCGCCCGTTTGGCGCCAGCTGCGGCTCGTTGACTGATTGGCTTCCCTCCTATTTAAGCTCACCCTTTGTCAGTCCGTCAACGAACCTCTGCACCCGCAAGATATGGGTTTTGACTCTGTCCGGTTTCCTGCTTGTGTTCCCTGTCCGGTATCGTTCCTGTCTATTTTGTTCTGTTTAATTTCAATCTCAAGTGTCTGGTATCGTTTTCGTCTATCTCGTCCTGTTTGTCATCGGATTCCGGTCCCCAGTGCATTGATATCAATCCTGTCTGTTCCGTCCTGTCTGGTATCGACCCCATCTGTCCTATATCTGCTCGTGCAATCAGTGTCATTCCACGCCAGACTGCTGGCTTACGTCTTCCGCCCAACGATCGTCGAATAACGTGCATGAGTGCCCAATTTCCCGTAAAATGAAGCTTGTGTAAGAAACGTTACGCATCTAGGTCCTCCTCCTGTTTCGGCTCTTGACAGACAAAAAGAAGGTCTTAAACTTACGTATCGACTAGGTAAAATTGAATCTGCAGGACAGAGAATGTCCACTGGAGCGTTGTATTTAAAATGTCAAAGCAAGATCAGAAAAGGCAGAAATTCTTTTTAATTTCAGGAAAATTATTCACTCAAAACTATGCGAAAAGAATAACATAAAAGAACACCAGCGACATCATTAATTTGTCTCTCAAAGGCACAGCATGTTTAATAGCAGGCAAAGAAATTGTACGTTAAATGAAAATTGATTTCGGAATACGACTGTATTGAAATATTTAAGCAAAAAGACGACAAAATAGGACACGTTGACTGGTATTTACTGTTCCTGTGACTAAATGTTACGAGATGGTGTTCATCCATTTATCTTGGCTGTTTTAAAGTATTCGACTCGTTAGAACATAATTTAAATATTATTGTAGGACTTGCGTAAGCAGTCATTTTATCGTGTTGCTTTATTCCTTAGACTTTGCATTCTATACAGGTACAACAAATATACAGTATTTTATATCATTTCGGGTTTTCACAATAAAAGACTTAAAAACGAATACGATTTCAAAAGTTTAAACTATTCTAGAATGATACAATTGGAACCTATGATATTGTGCAAGAAAATCCAACTGCACGTCATAGCCATTAAATGGACGTGAACACCTCATTCTGCCAAGTCGCCACACCGGTTATTCTTGACGCATTTTGTTGACAACTGCTTAAAACCAAGGCGCTCCCATAACTACATTCACAAACACCACCTTTAAAACAAATAGCACACAAAAAAGTGTTTTAAAAACAATTATTTGTGAGTTCTAAACATGTTAGCGGCAGGTAAACAATAGAAGTTCTATATCCGAGGGTACTTGAATGCGGCACCACGCAGCACGAGGGTTAGTTTAATTCCCCAGTTTTATTCTGAAAGTTAATGGAATTTAGACCTTTAAAAATTATGGAAAGTAAATTGGGGGAAGAAAATCCTGCATAAACAATAAATACATTTCCCCACTTTTGTCAAATTAAGGACTTACTTTGAGGACATGGTAGCCTAAGCCTCCCCCGTTTGGTTCCGGCACACTTGCAAAGACCCCCATTGAGATCGGACCTCAGGACTGCGACGCTATTTTTCCTTTAGAATGTCAAAATCGTAAAGAATTCTTTGTGACCTCCTCCAAGGCGCAAAAGCTCTTGCGATTCTCTGCCCCGTCCTGGTTTGACAGGCTTCGGCACCCAAAGTGATGTAAATCCGAAAAACAACACAGGGGGGCGCTGCAAAATTGTCTCTGTCTCTATGTGTCAACCTAATTGGGATCAAACTAGAGTTTAAAACTAGGGTTTTGGATTCATAATATGGTTTTAAACTCACGTTATGGGTTTAAAACAGTGCTTATAACTAGGGGCTGAGCTGCAAATTAGGGTTTTGGACTGGTTTTTGGTTTAAACTAGGGTTTAAAATTGGGATATGGGCTTCAAATCGGGGCTTTGATTTGCCCAGTTGGGTTTGAACTAGGGTTTAGAACTAGGGTTTGAACTTCAAATTTAGCCTTTAAATTAGGGTTTTAACACAACTTAAAGAGTTTAAACTAGAGTTTGATACTAAAGCTTGGAGTTCAAATTAGGGCTTTAAAATGCCCAGTTGGTTTCAAGTTAGGGTTTTAACTAGGATTTGAGCTTAAAATTGGGATTTTAAACCGACTTGGAGTTCAAACTAGGGTTCAAAACTATGGTTTGGACTTCAATTCAGGGTTTAAATATGGCTTCATAAGTTTAGACTAAAGTTTTGGAGTTCAATTTAGGGCTTTAAACTGTTCAGTGTGTTTCAAACTACCATAGGGTTTGGGCTTCAAATTAAGGTGTAAAACTACTGAGTGATGTTTAAACTGGGGTTTTGGATTGGGGCTTGGGTGGGGTTTAAATTAGTGCTTTAAATTAGCTGGCGGGGTTCAAACTAGCACTAAGGTTGGAAACTAGAGTTTGAGGTTCATTTTAGGGCTTCATTGGTTCAAACCAAGGTTTAAAATTAGGGTTTGGGCTTCGAATTAAGAAGTTAAACTGCTGAATGGAGTTTGAACTAAAATTTATTACTGGGGTTTGTGGTTCAATTTGGGGGTTTGAACTAGTGTTTAAATCTAGGGTTTCGGCTTCAAATTTTGGGTTCAAACTGACTACGGGTCTAATCTAGGCTTTAAAACCATGGTTTGGGTTTGAATTTTTAGGGTTTTCAGTGAGAGTTTCCACCTAGGGCTTAAAATCTGTATTTTTGTCAGGAGCAGAACAGAAACAGGACCCAATTGCGTAACATTTACCACAGGTTTTTATTGAAAGAAAGAGGAAGGGCTGCGCCCACGATCCGGTGTTCGCTGGAAGCGGGAAGCAAGTCGCTCTCGTATTCGGGCTGGGATCCGAACACGGAAGTGGATCCTCCGTAGCGAGCGATGGCGGTGTCAGGGACGGAAACTGGTCGGTAGCCGGGACGGGAGAGCAATGCGTGGTCGCGGTCGGAAAGCCAGAACGAGAGAGTAGACGTAGTCGGAGACAAAAAGAGGTCGTAAGCTGGGACGGGAGAACAGATGTGGTCAGGAGCAACACAGGTCGAAGCCGAAGGCTTGCCTAGTATACACTGAGGTTCTTAGACGGACTTTTAACAGGGGTCAGACAGGACTGGGTTCAAATAGTGACAGTGACGGGTACAGCTGAGTCACATCAGTAATCATGACAGTTTTAAGGTCTTGAATAAAACATCTGCACATAAAAGCAAAATCCTAGCTACCATCTTGCAGTTATCGATTGGGGGGGAAAGGGGGGATTCTGTTTTCTTATTATACGTTGAATGTTTTATACAGCACTTTGAGTTGCTATCCTTTATCTGAAAACTGCAATCCCAATATATTTTCTTTTGATGTGAACATAATTCAAGGGTTTTTGATTACACTTTGAAAGCAGAGATCATATTGTGGAGTTGTTTCGTGGCCGGCATCATTCAGCCGGCGAGTGAGGGACGTACTTTACCTCCTTCATGACAGTTCCTCTTTCAACAAGCCAATGAATAAAACCCGCCACAGGCTTGCTGACACCTCAGAAGTTCGTAATTGTGCTCTATAGATCGCTCAGATTTATCGTACGCTTTCCGAGGATTTGGAACTTGGGCAAAAGTGCACCATACCATGTGGGGGGGCTTGGTTTAGGACATGTTTGCATATAAAAAATAAAGTTTCAAGCTGACCTCAATGGTTATTTTCCATAAATTGTGGTCTCACAATCAATTTTAGGTCAGATAAAAGTATAATTGTATGGCTTTGAGGGGCTGCATTTTACACTGCAAGTGAGCTTAAGTGAACAAAAGGGGCAAGGGTTAGTGAGCAGCCTGCAGTCAATATTATCATCGATTCATTAGATAATGAGGCCATTAGGATCTACAATATCAAGTGCCAGGATTTATTTGGCCTCTTCAGGAACTGCTTGGTGCAGTTAAATGCAAAATGAAAACAAAAAGGGGAAAATAGATATTATGATGATAGCAATAACAATAATAATGAAAATGACAACAAATATTTCTGCGGACAAAATAATTGACATGACTGGACACTGATCACTGTGACCGGATCCCTTAAGGCGTATTGCAGATCTGGCTCAAAGGACAAAGTGCTAACCCTAACCCTAACCCTAACCCTAACCCTAACCCTACTCAAGATCCTTCCTCAGGCAAGTCCGTAAAACATTTTTAACCACAGGGCTACGAGACACGCAGAAAATCATTCCGCTAATTACCACGTACTCAGAATTTAGCCAAATTGCTAATAGAAAAATTAGACAAAATATCAATCAGACACTACAGAACACAGGCATAATTCAAGATTACAAAATCATCTCAGCCTTTAAAAGGAACAAAAACCTCAAAGATTACTTAGTAAAAAGCAAACTACCTGAAATTAACACAATACAAACACAGGCGCCCACATTTTACAAACAAGCCACCACAGTTAGGAACACCATTACAAAAACAAACTACCTGATTAAACAAAGAATCACTCCTACCACAGAAAACTGTATTTATGTCATAAAATGTAAACACTGTGACATTAAATATATAGGAGAGACAGGAAATTCTATCAGATGTAGACTAGCACAACACATTTACAACATTAGGAACCTTAGACAAATTAATACACATCTTGTTGCACACTTCATTCATCATGGGATACAAGCTTTAGAAATATCGGGCCTTCAAACAAATAGCAATTGGACACCAAAAGAAAGACGCTTAGCAGAAAAAGACTGGATAAAAAAACTAAACACTCTCTTTCCTAATGGACTAAACGAACGCAGGTAAGACACACAAAAAAACGCTATATTTTCCTGTATGGCGAGTGCTAAAAAATTGGTTTCCCAAGGACCCCCAGAAAATTTTTTTTTGGGGGACCTTGAGAAAGTAATATTGTTTCAAAAACCTAACCCTAACCCTAACCCTAACCCTAACCCTAATAAGCACCTACTCAGCATTTAGCCAAACTGCTAATAGAAAAATTAAACAAAATATAAACCAGACACTACAAAACACAGACATAATCCAAGATTACAAAATCATCTCAGCCTTTAAAAGAAACAAAAACCTCAAAGATTACTTAGTAAACAGTAAATTACCGGAAATCAACATAACACGAACACGGGGCCCCACATTCTACAAACAAGCCACCACAGTTAGGAACACCGTCACCAACACAAACTACCTAATTAAACAAACACTCACACCTAATACGGAAAACTGTATATATGTCATAAAGTGTAAACACTGTGACATTAAATATATAGGAGAGACAGGAAATTCAATCAGATGTAGATTAGCACAACACATTTACAACATCAGAAACAGCAGGGAAACTAACACACACTTAGTAGCCCACTTCATACAACATGGGCTACAGGCACTAGAAATATGGGGCCTACAAACAAACAGCAATTGGACGCAAGAAGAAAGACGCAAGGCAGAAAAACACTGGATAATAAAACTCAACACTCTCTTTCCAGATGGACTAAACAAACGCAGGTAAAACAAGAAAAGCTCCAGGTTCCTGAATGGCCAGTGCAAAAACTTACTTTCCCAAGGGCCTCAGATTTAGGGGACCTTGGGAAAGAAAGATTGCTTCCTAACGCTAACCCTAACCCTAACCCTAACCCTAACCCTAGACCTATTGTCTCAGATTGCAACAGTGAATCCTACAGGATCACTGAATACATAGACCACTTCCTCACTCCACTATCCACAAAACATAATAGCTACATTAAAGACACATATGACTTTGTAAACAAAATAAAACAGATTAGAATAACGCAGGAAACAATCCTATTCACCATTGACATAAACGGCCTCTACACAAACATAAACACAGTCGCAGGGTTAACAGCAGTAAAGCGCTGAAAAATACCCGGACGGCAAACGCCCAGACACAGAATTAGTACAACTCCTAGAAATTAGCTTCACTAGAAACGACTTTGAATTCAACAAGGAATTCTACTTACAGATCAGTGGTACAGCCATGGGCAAAAAAATTGCACCTGCCTATGCTAACATCTACATGGCACATTGGGAGGAGACAGCTTTTGAAAAATGCGCCAAACTACCCACCAATTATTTTAGATACTTGGATGACATTTGGGGAACATGGACACATAGCATAGAGGACTTCAACCAATTCATACAAACCCTCAACACACACCATTGTACAATTACAGTCAACATTCCACAAATGAACACCAGATAGATTTTCTAGACACAACCACTTACAAAGGACCCTCATTCACCCAAACACAAACTTTAGACACTAAAGCCTTCTTTAAAGACACAGACTCACATGCGCTCTTACACAAAAACAGCCTACAACCCTAACCCTAACCCTAACCCTAACCCAAAGTGACAATGATGCAAACACTCATCATAGTAAAAATAATCAACAACAGTGAGGTATAATAGTCAAAGTAACATCCTATGCAATCTCCTTTGCAGGTGTACAATATTAAAAACAGAATAAACTTAGAAACAATAAGAACTTACATGGAAACGTTTTTCTGATTTCTTGATATATTTAGATTATTTTTCAATTCCTGAACTCAGATTTCGGCTTGGTATTAGGGTTTTCCAGCCGTTTTAGGATTTCCAGCTAGGAGTTTGGACAAGGGTTAATTCTTGGTATTACAGTTATAAAGTCTTTCTAGGGTTTCCAGATGGTGTTTCAAATGAGGGTTTGGGCTTGATATTAGCGTTTTAAAGCCCCTTAAGGGTTCCCATCTAGGGTTTCGAACTAGGGGTAGGGCTGGATACTACGGTATTTAAGGATTTTTCCGCGTTCCCAGCTGAGGTTTCGAACAAGGATTTGGGCTTAATATTAGGGTTTTAAAGCCTTTTTGGGTTTCCAGCTAGGGTTTGAAATGTTGGCAGGAAAGCCTTGTAAGGGTCCTCGGGTAAGGTTTTAAAGTAGGGGTTGGACTTGATATTAGGGTTTTATAGCCATTTTAGGGTTTTCATCTTGGGTTTGGATCTGATCTCAGGATTTATTTTGGTCCTCTTAAGGGTTTTTGTTAAAACAAGGTTTTCAAAGCTATTTTAGGGCTTTGTCGGTCTTCAAAATAATTAGCCCATACACATTCATGTAAAAACAAAAAGTTTCCCTTACTTTGCTTTAATGAGAGTTGATTTCTGCACCACAAATGGAAAGCAAGCAGGCTGGTGCAGGAGAGGAAAGTGTTTCACGGTCCGTTGTACAGCAGGCAGTCCTCCAGAGACACAAGTCCAAGCATACTACAAACTTTCGTCTCCCTCCTCCTCCTCTCATTCGACTGGCTTGGGCAAACCGTGTAATTAAGGATTAGAGATCGTTAATTTGATGGATTTGGAATCTATAAAGATAATACCGCAGAGCAAATGCTGCAATTTTGGACGTAGCGCTGAGTTACTTTTTTGTTGTAGTTTTACTGTGCTGCGTGGTGTAAGTACACAGAGCAGTTGGGGACAGCAGCAGGCTCGTAAAGATTGCGTTGCTCAAGCGTGAAACAAAGCCTTGTCGTCTGGAGGAAAGAAGACGAAAGACGAGCCACATAGGAAACCAAGCGGCCCATCTAATGCTTCAATGTCCGAAAATAAAATGCGGCCAGGCGCAGCCACCAAATAGGCTCGGATAGGGAAAAAAATACATTCGGATGCCGTTTAATAGACGTCTCTTAAAAATGAGGCTTCATTTTAGAGTTTTCAACTGCTGAGGTACAAACTAGGATTTGGGTTTTCAATAAGGGGTTATACTGTCAAGTTGAGTTAGGACTTGAAAAAGGATTTTGAACTCCCAAGTTGGGTTCAAAGGATGGTTTAGAACTAGAGTTCAAATTACGATTTCAACCTGGTGTTATTTGTTTAACCAGTGGTTCTCAACCGGTCTGACTTGAGGACCCAGCGTTTCACTCTCATGAGTTACATCATGAAAAAAATCCTCATCTCAAATTTATTGAATATAATTATTGTGCAGTTTAAATCAGAGATAGTAAAATATATTTACCCTTTTCCCCAAAAATAAGAGTTAAAACTAAGGTTTAAAGCTAGGATTTGGGCTTCAATTGAGGGTTTTGATCTCCCGGGGTTTAAAACTAACATTTGGGCCTCAAAAAAATTGTATTTAATATTGGGTTCAAAGGAGGATTTAAAACTAGAGGAAGGGCTTAAAATTGGGGTTTTATACTGCCAAACTGGTTTCAAAGGGGGATTCAAAACTAGGGTTTGAGCTTTAAATGAAGTCTTAAACTGCCGAGTGGGATTAAAACTACGGTTTGAGTTTAACATAAGGTTAATAAACTGGCTTTTTGGGTTCAAACCAGGGTTTGAAACAGGGGTTTGGAGTCAATTTAAGTTTGAAACTGGCTTTGTGGGTTTAAACTATGGTTTGGACTAAACATTAGGGTTTTAAAGCATTTTTAGGGTTTCCATCGAAATAAGGTTTGGGCTGCATATTAAGGTTTTAAAGCCTTTCTTGTGCTTGTAGCTAGGGTTTCAATCAGGGTTTGGGCTTAATATTTTAAATCTAACGGTGTCAAAAATATAACATAATAACCTTTTGTTGTTAATAAGAATAACGTTTTATTTCGACCTTCTTAAGATGGTGGCCTGGCATACTAAAGATGATGTTCGCTAGCTGCTATGTCACGATGACCGATTAGTATCACCAGTGCCCGCTTGTTTGGCGCCAGCTGCTGCGGGTTACCTGATTGGTTCCCCATCCTTTAAGCTCAGCCCTTTCACTCGCCTGTTGTCAGTCCGTCGGTGAACCTCTGTCTCTACAAGGCAAGCTATTTGACTCTGACACCCATCGGTCCCGCTTTTTGCACCCGTTTTCCACCCGTCCGTACCTGATTATCCCGTTTGTCTCCGGCTACGACCTGTTTTCCAACCCTGACCACATTTGCTCTCCCATCCCGGCTTACGACCCGTTTTTTTTTTTATCCCGACCACGTTTTGCTCTCCTGTCCCGACTATTGACCTGTTTTTTCCGTCTTCCGCACCAACCATCTCATGCTTCTTCCATTTGGAACACGATCCGATTCTGTGAGAGTCTTTCTTCCCGCGTCCAACAAGCACCGGATCGCGGGCGCTGCCCTTCCTCTTTCTCAATAAACTTGTTGTTAATGTTGCGCATCAACCTAATTCCGTTCTGTTCGTGACATGCTAAGCTACCAAGTTTATCACTACTATCATGATTTTAAACAAAAATAGTCATTTTGTAAAGTAATATGACAGATACCTCCAGCAATGAACATGTCTTTGGATTTAGGCATAAAACTTTTTACGAGGTCAAAGTACTAATACTGCAAATTCCGAGTTCAGTCGGACGCGTTTAAGTGAAAATAAAAACGGTCCACAAATGTTGAACAACTCACATCTTTATTAAAACTCTGGTCACAACAGTAATACTCAGAAAACGAAGAGTTAAAGTGCCTACATTGACATTTCATCTTATTCCGGAATGTTTTTTAGTTTTCAGTACAACAACACTTCACAATCTAATTTCTTCATAATAAATACTTATTAAGTACCTTAAGAGTGACTTTGGCGGGTTGTTTTGTAAAACAATCGTTAGCATTTCGGCGTTGTGCTTTTCCTTACAACAAAGCGTCTGTGAACACAACACATATTGCACAAATAAGTATACTTTTATAAACCATCCATCAATCCATCTTTGGTTCTCTATGATAAAACCCCCAACCTTTAAGCTATCAAAAAACAAATAGTCAACAGAATATTTTACAGAACTGATTAAATAACATACATCTGTTACAGAGTACTCTTGATTGACATACAATGATTTTTTTACTGTCAAACACAGATTTTATATCAATATCTTACATAATCTATTCTACACAGAAAATATCTAAAAACAGCCATAATAAATACAACACATTACATCAACTGCATCATCATGTTGGGACTTGACTTTAACACATACAGTGGCTTGCGAAACTTCTTGGCCCCCTTGAACATTGTGACTTTTTGCCACATTTCAGACTTCAAACATCAAGATATGAAACTGTAATTTCTTGTGAAGCATCAACACTAAGTAGGACACAATCATGAAGAGGAACACACTTTATTGGATACAACAATCAGTCGCATAATGCACAAATCTGGCCTTTATGGAAGAGTGGCAAGAAGGAAGCCATTTCTTAAAGATGTTCATAAAAAGTGTTGTTAAAAGTTTGCCACAAGCCACCTGGGAGACACACCAAACATGTGGAAGAAGATGCTCTGGTCAGATGAGACCAAAATCGAATTTTTTGGCAACAATGCAAGACGTTATGTTTGGCGTAAAAGCAGCACAGCTCATCACCCTCAACACACCATCCCCACAGTCAAAGATGGTGGTGGTAGCATCATGGTTTGGGCCTGCTTTTCTTCAGCAGGGACAGGGAAGATGGTTAAAATGGATGGGAAGATGGATGGAGCCAAATACAGGATAATTCTGGAAGAAAACCTGATGGCGTCCGCAAAAGAACTGAGACTGACAAGACAATGATCCACAACATAAAGCAAAAGCTACAATGGAATGATTCACCAAAAATCATATCAAAGTGTTAAAATGGCCAAGTCAAAGTCCAGACCTCAGAAAGAACTGAAAACTGCTGTTCACAAACGCTTTCCATCCAACCTCACTGACCTCGAGCTGTTTTGCAAGGAGGAATGGGCAAAAATATCAGTTTCTAGATATGCAAAACTGAGAGACATACCACAAGTGACTTGCAGCTGTAATCACAGCAAAAGGTGGCGCTACAAAGTATAAACTCAATGGGGTTGAATAATTTTGCACACCCACTTTTTCATTTTTTATTTGTTAAAAAAGTTTATAATCCAATAAAGTGTGTCCCACTTATTGTTGATTCTTCACAAGAAATTACCGTATTTTCCGCACTATAAGGCAAACCTAAAAGCCTTTATTTTTTTCAAAAGCTGACTATGCGCCTTGTAATATAGAGCACCTTATACTGTATATGGATCAATATTAAGTCACAAAGTCTCGCAACTAAGGCAAGCAGCCGCCGACTAGATTTTCCCCCGAAGGCGAAGTCGTCCGCGGTGTATGCTGGGATTTATGTACCGGCGTTTCATTTCCTAACCAATGTGTCAATCATCATTTGAATCAGTCACTATTGGCTAAAGTTATTCGGAGGTAAAGGGGGCGGATCCTTTTTATCATTTACAGCAGGGGTCGGGAACCTTTTTGACTCAAAGAGCCATAAAAGCAAAAAATATTAATTTTATTTTGGGAAAGAGCCACACCATATATTATGAGACAAATTTACTAAATTGCTAAACCCGCGCCCCAGACAAAAGCTTAGTCTTCAGCACATTTATTTTTGATGATTTGATAAAAATTATGAAAAGAGAATAATGCCAGAGCCCCTGTCCCAAAATCAACAAACATACCACTTTAAACTTGTCTCTTTCTTGCAATGACTCAAGATCGGTTAAACTCCTTTTGACCCTTTTTTATCATACATATTGGTTTCAAAACCAGATGCAAGCATTTATTTTGTAAAAACGTCACAACATTCTGAGAATAGGGAGCCTTATGTGCTTACCTTTGGCGAGAGATGGGAAGGAGTGCTTGTACTTTTTGCATAGCTCCACCCATCCCTCCCACTCACCCAATCAAATGACTAATTTCTCTTCCGGTGTTTTGGCGTATTTACAGTTCTGTGGATTCATCATAAGGTATCTGAACACTGAACACAGATTACATAGTGAACTTTTATATAAAGGATTCTTTAGCGTTGTACAGCTAAAACGAGTTTTTTTTTCCCCATTTTTTTTGTGTGACACCTTGACTGTAAATTGTAGTGAAAAACGTGCCATATATATACTGCAAAGTAATCGTCTGCCAGTAAGTTTCGATTTAGCTTTACGTGTAACTTAATAGGATAGACGAAACAACTTTTGGACAAGATGGAGAAATTTTGCATGCAATCAAATCTGTCTCTGAGCCACAGATACTCGTAGAAAGAGCCATAGGTTCCCGACCCCTGATTTACAGGCTCGCATAGGCTAAAGGGGCAAAACAAAGCCTGCAATTGGCCGAAAAAGATGAATTTGAATCACACGTTGGGTTGCACTACGGCATTGAGAAAACATTTTTTACTATTCTGTATTTGTAAATATTTTACTCTCCCTGATTTACTACACTCATGGTTGTAAGAAGACCATGGTTATGTATCATTATTGAACGTGAAAGCTGCAAGAGAACTTAGGTGAGCTATGCGGCTTTATATTTTCCCGGTATCTTGTTTTAGAATGATCTTGATGTTTCTGTGATGAGTCTATTTTTAAACTAAATTCAATTCAAAGTGTTTATTGTCAGATGCACAGTAAAGAACCCCGTTTCTCTGAACAATAAAATTCTTACTTTGCTGTCCACACAGTTGCCAGCAAAAAATAAAATGGAAACTAAGAAATGTTTGGCATTTCTTGAATCCCAAGACTTTAACCTTCAGAATGATATTTGGAACGATGCATTTAAGTGATTGGTGACATCGTACAGACACTGTTTCCGTACATCTCGGAGACACGTATTTGCTTTTTTGCAAGCTTTCGGAATGTTAAGGGGGTAATAAGTTTGACTGACCTATCTGACTGTTTTGTCGACGTTCCCATTGTAGCGCCTTATAATCCGGTGCGCCTCATGTATGGAAAATATAGGACCAAAAACTATTTTTTGGGGGTGCACCCTATAACCTGGTGCGCCTTATAGTGCGGAAAATATGGTACGGTTTTATATCTTGATGTTTGAAGTCCGAAATATGGCAAAGTTCAAGGGGGCCAAAAAGTTGCGCAAACCACAGTATGTGTTGTTCTACGGAATGATTGAATTGATTTGAGCTCGACATAAATAACACTTCCCATCGACATACAGGTACATTTACTGTACTATGCATAAATTACAAGTCAATGTGATAAGGTTATGTTCTTGTGTCACTTTTTCAATTAGTTTTCTAAACTATTCTGCATAGAATACATACAATTATTCGTGGTCACTTATCAGCAGACGAGACGCTCAGTACTTAGCACAGGTCACAATGTTAGTTATGTGAGGATTTGTTGCGATACTCAGGGCTTATGGGATTGTGCGGGCGTACCTAATGATGCATCCTCTCGGGTACAACGTTGCATCCTTCAAAGATCCTGCCCGAGCCGTTCGATTTCCTCCACCAGGAAGTCGATGTCGGACCTGGTGGCGGCCGCATTGGAGATGACCATGCGGAAGAAGTTGACCTTCTCGCCTTGAGGTTGGTAGCCCACCATGGTGGTGCCCGACTCCATCATCATGGCCTTGATCTTCGGGGCAACCTTTGAAGAAAAACATGCTCTTTCTAACATGGTAGAACCTCCAAAATCCTACTGCAAACACTGAGAATCAAGAATAGACGATTTTATTGCAATGGTTGATTTGACCCAAGTTTCCTGATGTATTTTGCATCAACAATCTTCTCAAAAATTGGTTGTGGGAAAAATAACCCTTTTTTCATATAAAATTTGGTCATCTGGATGTCTTTGTACAAAAAAATTCCAGAAGGTTTGATCAAACTGATCCAGGGAGGGTTCATTTTCTAAACTATTTGGGTTATTTTTGACTGGGAGTAGATTTAGCACAATTTCTCAGCCGATTACTGAGCTCCGAAAAATCATTAAACTTATTTTAACAACGAACAACATATGTGAACAAAACAAAGAATTTCTTTGTTTCTAAAGTAATTTTCTTGAATAAAATATTAAAATACATTAAAAAAAACCTGTAGATTCAACTGAAGAAGACAGTGGCTTCTCAGACGAAATATAGTCGAATCAGAAACATAGAATTTTTCTCTTCTTTTGGACAAGTAAGATAAAATTGGTGGAAATTATTAGTTAAAGCCATGTGAAGGCGTACAGCTATCTGATTGAGGTCTCGGTCCAACTATGAGTTTTTCGATTGCAATGGTTGGGTTAGTCCTTTTATCTTCCGATTACGTGTGCATCAATACGCATTTGAGAAAACATAATGCTTGTGTGCACATGCAGTTTCCCTCATCTGGGATTTTTTCTTGCTGCAATGTCATGAACCGGAACAGGATCAGGACCCAAATGCGTGACTTTTCTCACACAAGCCTTTTATTTTAAGGGAAACGGGGAGTCAAGCACGTTAGGCAGCAGTCTGGTGTGGAATGATAAGGAACCAGAGGCCGAGCAGATGTCGGACAGATGGGGTTGATACCGGACAGGACAGACAGGATTGATATTAAAACAGGTTATCGAAACTAAACCAGACAAACTAGATGGGAACGAAACTGGAAACTGATATTAAACAGGACAAAATAAACGGGAACCATACTGGACAGGAAATACCAACAGGAAACAGGACCGATTCAAAACCCACGTCTTGCAGGGCAGAGGTTCGTTGACGGACTGACAAAGGAAGAGTGAGAGCACTGAGCTTAAATAGATGGAAAGCCAACCTGTCAAAATGCCGCAGCTGGCGACACACGGGCGGGGCCAATTGGGCGCCATGGCAACCGTGACATACAAAGCCCTTGGGGAATTCTACTTCAGAGACCAATTATACACACAAACTGCGTCTTACTTGCCAAACAAACCTCATGTGTATTTTTTGATTTCTCAGTTTTATTTCATGCTCCAATCGTGAAACTGCTGCTGTGTAGATATCCATATATAGTGGATGCAACAGTTGTATTGATCCATATATAGAGTGAGTATATGCTTCTGGGAAGCCACTTTGTAAACACGAGACGCTCACATTTGGAGCACGGACGCAATAAGCTCGTAACTGTTGATTTTGGTGAGTGACGTAAATAAATTCATTCTTTATTTAATGCCCAAAGTTAAATGCGGGGACGACATCTATTTGTGAAATGTTGTTGATCCCGCTTTGCCCTTACACATGGTTTGTCATGATTACCGGTGTGAATCACCTGTGCCTGATCATTTGGCGCCAACCGCTGCGGGCTGTAATTGGCTCCCTGTCCCTATGTAAACCCAGTCCTTTCACTCTCCTGTTGTCAGTCCATCTGCGAACCTCTGTTGATACAAGCCAAGCCTCTTTGACCCTGACTCCCGCCTGTCCCGTTTGTCTCCGGCTACGACTTGTTTTAAACCCACGTCTCCTCTCCCGTCCTGGCTTACGACTCGTTTCCGATCCCGACCTCGTTTTTGCTCCTGACCGACTTGTTTTTCCGTCTCCTGACACCGCCCTCGCTCACTACGGAAGATCCTCTTCCGTATTCGGATCACAATCCGAGTGCGAGAGCGACTTGCTTCCCTCGTCCAGCAAACACCGGATCGTGGGTACAACCCTTCCTCTTTCTTTCAATAAAAGTGGTGGTAAACGTTACGCAGTTGGGTCCCAATTCCGTTCTGGTCGTGACATGGTTATTTGTTTGTCTCTAGGCATGTAATCCTTCGGATCGCCTCAGAAATCCAATATGGCGTTTCCAATCGAATTATTACCTGCATGTCAACGTGGTAAACAATCACTAAATATTCAGGAAATTGGGGCACCGCTTATTTTTGACCCAAGAGTATTCAAGTCAAATATATGTTGACAAATGTAAAGTAAGTTACTTTTAGTTATTGTGTATTTCTCAGACTGCTATGATATTAACTTGTTTAACCTGTTTTTCTATTTTTACTATACAAGTAATCATCACACACACACACAGTCACATTTTCAAAGATCTACGTTTTCAGTCTATTTCCATTGTTTGTAATGTAACAGGCATGCACGACTCCATTCATTTACTGCGCATGCGTGACCTTTCAATAAATATGCCTACTAGACCGGATGTGGTCAGAAAGATCCGGTCAGCTGAACAAGCCGGCTGGCGGGTCGATCTCCTACATGCGCAGTAATTTTACTCTAATATTTATGCCTTTACCTGAATACTTTGGTCAGCAATGGGTTTATATCTTTATATACTTCATATTTTGGTGCCGAAACCCGGGATGGTGTGTTTTCTGGTGAGATGGCTGGAGATTGAGGAACGAGTTCGCGGCCTAGTATTTCGAGCACGCTTCAAAACAAAGGAACATGTGACCGCGCTTTCTTCATTTTTAAAGAAGTTTCCTCATCTGGACTCAGCCATCGATCCAGAGGACACCATTCTTCGGACAAGGCTGGCTTTAGTATTCAGGTACAATGCATTATTAATATAGAATTAGAATAATTTTAATAAGAAGCCATTTTAAAATAGGTTATACTAATTAGACTGTCTTGGTCAGGACCGTGTTTCCCAGAAAAGGCCGATTCGATCCTCAATTTGAGCACATTACCAAAACAAACGTTCATTTTGAAGCAGATGTAAGAGTCGTTACCTTGTGTAACCTCTCTTGTCTCTCTCTGCCAGCGGGCACGCCACGGAGACTCGGAGGAAGGTACCAGAAGCATACGTTGGTGTGCTGCGGCTGATAAGAAGAAGACCATTTGTAATAAAAGCTGATAAGGGCTCGCTCTGATGCAACGTGAGGCCCTTTCTTGCAAGTTTGCTGCACTGTAAAGTCGGAATAAGTGTTTGAATTATGATGGCCTCCTATGCGTCTGGTATATCCAAGGGAAACAGAAACAAATCAAGTTCAGTAGACCCTTTACTGTGTGGAATAAGATGATTTTTCTTAGGACCCTCTTTACGGCATTTTCTCCACTGTATGACATCAGCATATGATTTAGCGTGTTTGTATCTGGAGTACTGGGTCTTAGGAATGCATCAATTATTCACTAGCATTGGTTTCAATATCCCGATATACAGCAATTTCACTTTGTGATCCCACCTCAGAACGGAATGAGATAATATGCCGGGGTTTACTGTTCATATTCGAAGGAATGATCTCACCTCCGAGTTGAACACCATCTCAAAGCCTTCTCTGTCTTTGATTTTGTGGTAAAGGTAGAGTGACAGTTCCAGACAGTTGTCGATGTGCTGTTCAAATCCCACAGTTCCCTATTGGGATAGGAAAAAAATTGTTACATGAGGTTCTAAATTACAGACATCCCAGAAAAATCACATTTTATCAATTATTTTTAATGTTATGGAAACAAAAGTGCACTCTAAAAACACTTGGCCCAAAAATGAAACCGACCCAAAGTTTGGGTCAATTTGACCCATTTTTCTGGGTTGTTTTACACAAAATAACACAATTGTCTACAGCCATCAATGAAGGCCAAAAACATCAATGGATGTCATTAGCAACAATGGGATGGGCTCCAGCCCCCCCGCGACCCTAATGAGGATAAGCGGTACAGCTAATGAGATGAGATGAGATGAGTTAAAAACAATTTAAACATAAAACATTTTAGGGAGATTGTTTTTTGGGATTGTTCCAGAAAATAGACACTTTTGCCCTTGAGCAAAAATTCAGTCTTTTTTTGCAGATTTTTATAACCGTTTTGGGTTAAAAAAAATAAAAAAAAATTGTTTTTATTTTTAAACAACGAGGATTTTTTGGGAATACAAGCATTGTTTTGGGGGGTTGTTTCAGAAAATATATATTTTTTCCATATTTTTGTGGAATTCTTACACAGAATTACCCAATATTTGTTTTTTTTAAACAAATGGCACGTTTTTTACTGTGTTTATTTCGGTAGGGGTATTCCAAAAACTTGATTAATTTTTGGGGGGTTGTTTTTTTTTCTCTATTTTTAAATTTAATTCTTAAACATTGTCCAATGTATGAGTGTTACAGAAATGTGGGGTTACCTTCTACTAAACAATAAAATGTTTGATTTTGTCCAAAATTAACCCATCTTTCCCTTGTTGTTTGTGCATAACAGCCCAGGAACTATTGTATCACTTTTGGACTGGGTGATAAGTTTAATCTTGAATGGACACTCAATTTAAGGGAAAGAAGACTTCAACTGATTTTAAAATTGCAAGAGAAACAGGGAGAGAAGCTTAAAGATAAGGGAATCCCATTCCCCCATTCATACGCCCTTCCCTGAGCCTCCTCTTTTTATTAAATGTTCAAGGTCACAAAAAACAGACCAGCCCCAAGGGTTGTGGAAATCAAAGAAAAGAAACATGATTGGCTGATAGAGACGGTGATGCAAAAATAGTCAAAATAAGAAACTGGCATCCTATGAGATCTTTTTAGCATTTTTCCAATATCAAAAACGGTGTAAACTTAGTATTGGGTTAATTTCAACTCATTTTTGTCTCCTGTAAGGCCTTCTGCAGATATGCACATACCTTAGCCTTCCACATGAGCCAGAACTTGAAGATGTCGACATGGCGGCCACACTGAATGGCCTTGTCCCCCGTGTCGTAGCCCACATCGTACTGCTTGTCCGGCTGGAAGAGGTAGCCGGCGCACATGGAGTTGCAGCCTTGTAATAGGCCCTGCAAGCAAAAATCAGGGTTCGTAAACCATGTTTAAATGGCCAAATTCCAGCACTTTTTATGGACTTCCAAAGCCGATTTCTCTAGTACCATTAAAAGAAGAAATCCGGTGTGAATCATGTGTTTGCAAAGGCACAAATATATTTGTCATGATTACTCATTGCACTCACCTGTGCCCGCTATTTTGGCACCAGCTGCTGCTAGTTGCCTGATTGATTCCCCTCTTATTTATACCCAGTACTTCAGTCACTCCTTGTCAGTCCGTCAGCGAACCTCTGCATACGCAAGGCAAGCACTTTGACTCTGGCTCCCGTCGGTCCCATTTTAATCCGTATACCACTTGTCTGTTCCCGATTCCCCGTTTGTCTCCGGCTATCGACCTAGTTTGTCCTTTTGACCACGCTCTGATCTCCAGCTCTGGCTAACGACCCGTTTTTGACCACCGACCACGCTCTGATCTCCCGCTCGGACTAACGACCCGTTTTTGACCACCAACCACGCTCTGATCTCCCGCTAAAGCTAACGACCCGTTTTTGACCACAAACCACACTCTGATCTCCCACTCCGGCTATCAACCCGTTATGCCCATTTGACCACGCTCCGATCTCCCGCCCCGGGAAATTAACTTCGGCATTCCGATCATACTCCGATCCCGTGAGTGGCTTTCTTCCCTCGTCTAGTGAGCACTGGATCCTCAATATCCCGATAAACTTTTGAGTGAAACGTTACGCGTTTGGGTCTACAATTTGTTCTGGCTTTGACAATATTTGTAATTTACATAAAATAGTTTTAATCTTGCTTGTGCATTCAATACATATACATTTTTAGATCTTGAGTAAATCGCCAATATAATAATTTGTGGATCTGAACAAATTGTATGTAAATATTTTAGAGACAAGTCTCTCTCCAAATAGGTGTTGGGTAAAAATGACTGTAATCTGTTGCTTACATTTTCAGTTGCAGGAAGTACATCCCATTACAAATTACCACAGGGTAACACTACCTTACATGACACATAATAAATGTCCTTAATTGATATGTAATCCTCGCGGTAATACACATTTTATAATGCCCTGTTTAGGTGTAACATGCACCTGTCTCCTAGGGGGCAATGACGCTTCATAGGACAAGGCCATAAGCACTAATGCCAGCTGCCGTTAAGCACGAGAGAAGAAGAAATGCTCAGGCAAAGCCAAGACATAAAAGAGCAGTGTCGGCGTCATTTATAAGCAGACAACAATATCAAGCATTTATAAGAATTTCACCCAAAATTCAAGCACTTTTCAACCCTTGAAAACACAACATTAAATTGAGCATTTTCAAGGATTTCAAGCCCTTGTAACAACCTTCAACAATAATATAAATGCAATTTCCAAGATTACAACCCAGCAGAAAAAAAAACTTCTTACCTTTTCTCTGACCAGTATGGCGGAACACTGCAACGGCACCCCCATCATCTTGTGGGGGTTCCAGGTAACCGAGTTGGCCCTGAACACATCATACAATGAGTTTAACTACAGAACCGATCAACAGTTACTAATGGATTTTCTATAAAAAATACTTCAGTCTATGTATAACACAAAATAAAATTGGGATAAAACTTTAAAGTTGTGTCTGATAAAAGGTTTAATGTTGACATTTTTAATTGGGTCCCAAAAAAAATATCGGTTTCCATTGCTACGCAGATGACACTCAACTATATCTTCTGATGGAGGAATCTGCCACACTAAACTGGAAATTTGGATGCCTGCCTCACTGAGATAAAAGAGTGGATGTCACTCAACTTCTTGCGCCTTCTCTCGGAAAAGACCAAAATGTTAGTTATTGGTCCATCTAAATGCCGTGACTTGTCCTCAAAAACTGTTCTGAACATTGACAAATGTAATATCACCCAGGGCGACTCAGTCAAAAATTTAGGTGACATATTTGACCCCGATCTATCCTTTCAAACACAAGTTAATAATATTACTAGAACTTCACAACATTGCTAAAATATCTACTATTGATCCCAAGAGCCAAGAAGAGATCCGCAGGTTCCAGAGCGTTCTCCATTCGGGCCCCAGTCCTGTGGAGTGCTCTTCCCCCTGAGATTCGATCTGCAACCTCAGTGGAACTTTTTAAATCTAGGCTTAAAACACACATCTATTCCATAGCATATGAATAACCTATATTTTATGTTGACAATATCTGTGTATTATTTGTTATTGCAAATTCCATTGCAGTCTGGTCATCCTGGAAGGGGGATAACCTCATGTGCAGTCACTTCTCAAGGTTTCTTCATTTTCCTCATGTTGAGGTTTTTGAGTTTTTCCTTGCCCTCATGTAGGTTTTAGATCAGGGGATGGTGTAATAATTAGTCTGTGGTTTGCAATAATCTGTGGTCTGTGGAGCCCTTTGAGACTCTTTGTGATTAAGGGCATCACAAATAAACACGACTTGACATGACTTCCTTAGCTTTCAGCATTTTGCTCATTCTTACGATATATTTTTTCCCTTGATTTGATTAATTCTACGCTTTATTTGTACTATTTTATTATTTATTTCAAAAAAGGAAAATCAACACTTAAAATCAGAAATATACGCACGTGCCATTTTAGATCCCTTTTCTTATATTAAATATTACTTTTCTCAGAGGTCTACAGTGTCAAGGAATAAGTGAAGTCCTTTTAAGGTGTTTCTGTCGCATTTCATGTTAGTTTTGCCAGAGATCAAAGAGATCAAAGCCAGAAGAGAAAGCTTACCACGTGTTGTGAGTCATCATTTTATTCCTATTTAGTTTCTTTTGTCTTTTATTAGCATACTTGGTATTGGAGTAATCCAAAAGTAATTGAAAGTAATCAAGTTAAAGTAACCCTACCCAACCCTGGTCATAAATATATATCCCCGCCATGTATTTTACCTGTGGACTCCATTCAGCTTGTGTCTGTGTTTCCTCGACATCAGCAAACTTCCTCCCCATGCGCCCTGCGCACATATTCAGTACTTAGAAAACGTTTTGAACAGCAAACACCAAAACAATCGCCACAACTTAAAGACGTTCCCTCACGTCCACATGAAGCCACATGTTGTACTTCTCGCAGATGTCGGCGATTTCGTCGATGGGGTCGAACGCGCCGTAGACGGTTGTTCCGGCCGTAGCGTTCACGTACATGGGGACAAAACCCTGAAAGAGGACAACTTAATGATGTCTGATTCCTTCACTTTTAAAATGACAGGATGAAGCGTCTCTAATAATAGACGCCTGCTTTCTGCAGATATGGTTTGGAAAAAAAATTCTGCGGCCCTCGCGTCACTTTGCCTTGAAGGATGAGTCACTGCACTTTGTTCAACTAAAGTGGACGCAGGAGCAGTATTAATATAACCTAGCTTGCCCTGGCAAAATGCAGGCATGCTGTAGAAGAGTGCCTTATTGTAAAAATCAAAGAAAAACCCATTTGCTCTGGAAATGTTGAACTGAACTGAAGAAGTGAAACTACTGTCACGTCTAGTGGACCAAGACTACGAATATAAATCTAAGAATGCATTTTTTCAGAATGATCCGTAATCTGTCTACATGTGTTGCACCGCCATTGGTGTTCAAATGTGGCTTCGAGTTACAGTGCAGATTTTGTAGCAAATTTTCTATAATAAGGATTTTTGACTATTTGCTGAAGTATAGCAAATTACGGTAATTGTATTTCAATATTTTTCGATTTTCTATTCCCATACAGGACTTTTTAAGAGTTAGAGTGATATGAATAACATCATTATATTACATAAGGATAAAATATAGAATAGATAAATAATATGTTCTGTGTGTTTTACCTTTTGCTTGGCTTCAATTACTTTGGCTTCCAAATCAGCAGGGATGACTCTTCCTCTGTAGAAAAAATTCAGAAAGATAATTAAAGTTAATTAAATGGAGGATAAATAACTAAAACTGAAAGACATGTTTTTGTACTACAATGAACCCTCAATTATTACGGAGGTTAAGTTCCAAAAATAATCTGAGAAAGAAATCCATGAAGTTAAAACTCTGTGAAGAAGAAGCCTTTTTTTATTTACTTTTTATTTTTTACAATTACTATATAATTAAATAATGTATTATACATTGAACTCAAAGACTAAATCATTTTACAGGTCCAATCATTTCATTAACAAATAAAAGTACTGTATAATATAATATAATATGATATATGATAATATATATATATATATATATATATGGGCAGCACGGCGGCGCAGTGGTTAGCGCATGTGCGGCGCAGTTCATGTCTTGGGAACCTCCTGCGTGGGTTCAAATCCAGACTTCCTGTGCGGAGTTTGTATGTTCTCCCCGTGCTTGCATGGGTATCCTCCGTGCACTCCGGTTTCCTCCCACATTCCAAAAACATGCATTTCAGGTGAATTGCCTGGTCCAAATTGTCCCTAGGTGTGAATGAGCGAGTAAGTTGTCAGTCCCCGTGTGCCCTGCGATTGGCTGGCAACCAGTTCAGGGTGTCCCCTGCCCACTGCCCGATGATTGCTGGGATGGGTTCCAGCACACCCGCGACCCTACTGAGGATAAGCGGTGTGGCTAATGATATATATATACTGTATATATACATACATACATATATATATATATATATATATATATATATATATATATATATATATATATATATATATATATATATATATATATATACATACATACATACATACATACATACATACATACATACATACATACATACATACATATCTACTCTCTTGAGTTCTGTTTAAGTATGCAGAAATGGTCAAATGGGCAAAACGGGTCGTTTAGAATGCAGAAAACAATGCATGATGAAAATCCTTGAAGAAGCAAAACTGTGAAAGGTCAACCGCATTATAGCGATGTACAGTAAATAAAAATAAATTGTTTGAAAAGACTAAGACCTTTTTTGTTCATGAAACTAAACCAAAGTAACTAATTTTCACAATAATTCAGTAAAATTGAATGTATAGTATAAGCAACCAGAGATTGTTTTAATTGCTGTACAAGTAATGCTTACTTAATTGAAACAGCTTTTATATACGTACAATTTAAAAACTCAATCATACAATTAGACTGAAGAGTAACATTAAAAGCATTAAAACATTAAAGCTAACAAACAAAATGAAAGTAAAATAATTTAAATACTTAAAATTTATTTGTACATTTTTCTTCGGATTTCGGAAGCGTGTTTAAAACATGCGGTTGCCCTTGAACATATTTGGAGACTAAATATTGGCGTCTATCTTCCATGACTGCACAGGAGTTTTGACTTGCTGGTGTGCATTTGCTGTGTCAGTGGTGTGTACGGATGGAGACTAGGTGGTGCGCAATCCTATATGCTTCTTCACGGATCACTGCCAAGGTCATCAGAGCACCACTTACTGTGGTGTGTCTTGGGAAAGAGCCCTCTCTTAAATAAGTACTCTTTTCTAAAGTTTTTTAATATATGTAATCATAAACAGTTTAGCGAGGTCAAAAAATGTCCCCACATGTGTATTTTGTAATTGTGTGTTTATTCGTTACTTATACACTTGGATATTGAAATGTGCATATGTTCAAAAATGCCTTCAAATGATTTTGCACGGCACTTCTAAGGGGCATTATGGGAAAAATCCGAATGGTGTCATGCACTTCAGATTACTCGTACACATAATGATAAACCATATAAATTAGGATTAAACAAATTTTCCTTCTTATAGCACAGATGAAACGCAAGAAAGAAAGGAAAAACTCCAAATGAACATCTGACCTCTCATTGGTTTTGAGCAGAATCAAGTTGTCTGTCCCGAAGCCCAACGCAGCACTGGCCTTCTTGATGGAGTAATGGCTCTGTAGAAAGAACATTTTCCTCAGCATCCCCTTTTCATGCGAGAATGAACATAACGGCGTGATGGACGAACATGCTCAGAGGTGAAGAGAACCAGTCGAGGTGCAGCTGCCATGCCTTTGCTCTTCACCTCCGGAAAGAACTTGTAGCGTGCGATCATCACGCCGTACATGTTGGAAACGGCGCCTCCTGCGAGAAGAACAGATGAGGCTGAGGACGGAGCGTCCAATCGAGTGTGACGGGCTGACTTCACGGTGAGCTCTCACCTGGAGAGAAAATCCCATCCCCCTCGCCTTCTGGCCATCCGATGAATTCCCGCATTTTTTTCAGCGTCAGCTGCTCCATCAGGACAAAGACGGGCGCGATCTCGTAGGTGAACCTGTGACGTGGGAAAATTTGTGGGGAAGAAGGGGTCAATAGATGCAACAGCTGAGGTAGAGGTAACATCGGGCCTAAAAAATTCAGCCCGATTCAACCCGAGTCGTGGGGATATGAATCCAAACCCGCCCAAAACACGACGGAGTCTGAAATAATTTGCCACCAAAGTAAACACGAAGCTTGATTTTGGCCGTGCATTCTTAAGCGCCGAACTGTGCGTTTTGGCTTAACTACGCAGCTTGGAGTTTACTTGGATGTGCACAGGGCCTAAATGAACGCTTTGGCGCCGAAGTGCACGCCTCTGCGACATTCAGCGAACAAAAGTTAAACTGAAAAAAATGGCACAGAAAAGAAAATCAAATTCCCCAGATTATAAACACCATTTTGTTTTTCACATGGGCTAAGTAGCTAATCCCTGGAAGTTTACTTTAGCATCACATCACCAGGGCCTGGATTTTCTTTTCCGGTTTTGCTGTGAGAGTCCATGTCTCCAAAGCGTAGAGGAAGATGGAAATAACCAGCGCTTGCATGAGTCTGATCTTTGATTTCACTGCTATGTTCTTTCTTCAGACCATTACTGATACTCAATTCAAGTAGTCATCCTTATGTTTATCATAGGCTGTACTCATTTTAGCTATTTCTGAAGAAAAGCAAATATATTCTTTGTTATCTTCACTTAATTTACAGTTTCTCTTCGCAATGCACTGCCATAGCTAACATGACTCGAATCGACGACAACAGAATCAATATTGGAATCAATAAGTAATTTAGTTGGCTGGCTGCGATCTGGAAGACCAGGAAAAGCTTACAAGGCCTTGCTTTAATGCAAAATCAACTCACATGTTGGTGTTGGCCGTGGAAGTTAGCCACTCTCCCGCCAAGCCGACAATATCCAACCCGGTGGACAGCTGGTTAAAGAACCTGGGATGACCTGAACAAACAAACCAACATGAGCTTTAACACCGGAGCTCCATATGACCTTGTGGTCCCGTCCCTCCTAACCTGTCCTGACGCCGTACTTAAGCGTATCCCTGCAGTCTACCAGGATCTGTTCCAGGGACTCGGGTTGGTCTGAGAGCTCCAGGTTGAAGCCCTCCATGCCTTCCAGAAGCTGGTGCGGGTGGTGGAAGTCCAACACCTTGGTGGATCTGTCAAAGGTTTTGCGGATGTAGCTGGTGAGGATATCCACCACCTCCAGTAGGAACTGCATGGTAGGCTCCTCCCCATTTTTGGCAGGTAACAGCTCTTGGGATTAGAAAAAAAAATGGAAATATTAGAAAGTTGTTATAAACTAAATAAAACAATAGATGTGGTGAATTTATATTGATATCATTTTGCTACAGCAATATTACAGAAATACTAAAGAAATATGACAAAAATACTAAGATGTAAATACTACAAAACTTCTACAGAAATACTACTTTGGAAATACTTCAAAAATAATTCCACAGAAGTACTGCAAAAATACCACTATGGAAATACCATAATATAAAAACCATAATAGAGGAGTATTACTACAGAAATACTACAAAATTATTACAATAGAAATACTGCAATATTACAACTACACAATACTACAAAAATGCTACTCTGGAAATAGTTCAAAAATACTAAAAAATTAAAACTACAGTATTACTACAAACTACTACAGAAATTTTACTGGTGCACAACAAAAAATCCTCTATGAAAATACTACGAAAATCTATGAATATACCAAAGCCCTATCCGCCTCGTGGGAGGTGGCTAGAGTCAAGGAGACACTCACATACTGTATACCAACCATTCATTTCCTCTGCTCTTCCCAACCTAACACCGAACATAAGCACACAGCACAACAAGAGGTGAGTTGCTGTGCCGTGCAACCCTTTATCAGCAGAGAGGCTGATACACTGGTTTACCCCCTCTGCATTATATGCGTCAATTATCAGTCATTCTTAACCATCCTTTGCCATTCACATCCACAAAAATACTACATAAAAAAGAAATACAAAATACTTTTACAGTAGTATTGCAACAGAAATTCTGCAAAAATACAAATAAAGTAATTATTTCTACAAAAAAATCTACTCGGGCAATACTACAAATATACTACAAAAATAAAACTACAGTATTACCACAAACATACTATAGAAATACTAATAAATACAACAACATAGATACTGCATAGATACTTAAAAAATACAACTAAAATATTTTTTTCTCCAATGAAATCTACTGTGGAAATACTACAACAATAAAACTACAGTAATGCTACATGAAATACCACAGAAATACTAATAAATACTACTATGGAAATACAAAAAAATACTACTGGAGAAACACTACAAAAATAGAACAATAATAAATCTATAGTAAAACTACAAAATGCTACAGAAGTACAATGAAAATCCGACTGCAGAAGCACTAAAAACAATACTCCAGTAATACTAAAAACGGAATATTTAATGAAGTGCTTGAAACAGGGACCTAATACATTATTTGCTTTAATTGTGAGCTATGAAAAACTAATTTGATGAAACTAAACTACTATAAAAACTATATACAGTATAAAGAAATATAACATAAGGATGCCTGCATGTATATTTGTTCATAAATGAAAAAGATTTGGATTCGTCTCCAGGATCGGCTCCTTGGCCAATTTTTTATCCGAAGGTTTTTTTTTAATCCCGTAATTTGAAGGAATTCTGTAATACATTATTTTGAAGCCGCCACCCTCCGATTTCCGGTTATTTTGTCGCGTCTACGTGATCTTGACCTACCTCTGGCAAACAAGTTAGAGAAGTCGATCTCCGTTCGCGCGTAACGCGCGCCCCCGTCGCTGTTGTCACACGTGACTGCGCGCTCCTTGAACGCGCCCGCGAATCTGCTTCGGTCCTCCACGTTGTTATTCTTCTGCAGGAAACCTAAAAAAGTGCACAGTTTTGATGATAACAATTATTATGTATTTAAAATAAAAATGAGCTCCATCCACAAACAACAACCTGCATTTTTTAATATGTCCACTGGGTTTCTGTTAAATAGGGGTAGGGAACCTATGGATCGGGAGCCATATATGGCTCTTTTCATGAGTACATATGGCTCCGAAATAAAATGTAACTATTGCACATCTCTCCGTGGTGTTCCAAAATCAAGTGATTTCATCCGGATTTTGGTCCATATAAAGCCGGAGACTTAATTCAGGAGTTCGATAAGAAACCATTTAAACTGAAAAATAAAAACGATGGGAAACGACTTTGATTGGGTGAACAGTACAGGTGGGCGGATCCCTGCACACAGCGCAAGGCACTTCCTTCTCTCTCTCTCTCAGTGCAGTCTACATCGAAAGTGAATATGACAATATGCTTATCGTTTGCAGTAATTTGTGACATTTTTACAAAAGTACTTTGCATGCACATTGTTTTGAAACCTTTATTAAGGACAAATTTCATGGGGGAAAAAATGCCTCAACACTCTTAACTTAAGGTGGAAGACAAACTTGGCATTATTATCATTTCATACATTTGATTAAAATATAAAATGACACACAGTGAAATAAAATGTGCTGAAGATTTAGCTTTTGTCTAGAGAGTGTGTTTGGCAGTTTTCTCAATTTTGTCTGAAAATATATGACGTGGCTCTCTCAATTTCTTTCTGAAACATGTTTTGCTTTTATGGCTCTTTGGGTCAAAAAGGTTCCTGACCCCTGTGTTAAAACATTAGTTGTATGTTTTTGTGCTTCTGTGCTGCTGCTAAATTCATTGTTTAATCTGTTTTTGTTATCAGACCCCTACAAAGAAGGCGGCTCTTTATTATTTTGTCTACTGTTATTAGGCACAGTTGCTTTTTATTTTGTCTCACAGTTCATTGATTTGACTATTAAGCACTATAATTTGTTATTTTGATTATTATGCTCTGTTTCCTTTAATGTCACTATTGACCAACCGTGTTGACTTTCTTTTTCTCCACACCACTTAAGGCTGTTCTGCTTTTTTTGTTACCTTGAAGACGTGACAAAATATGTTGTTCAGGGGGCGGGGAGGCTAATAACGGGGGTTTGAACCCCTATATCTGAAAGCTTCCACCCCTGTTTTCCTCGCAAATAAAAATCCATTGCCGTCTTTTCTCCCTACGTTTAATGTTTGGTTGGTTGGTCCCTTAAACACTAAGGTTGTAGGGGCACCATTTCCATGTGGTGTCTTGGGCAAGTACCGCCTGGTGGAGTCCATCCCTCCCCAGGCCAACATATGTTTCCACCCAGTTCCGAACCGAGGACTTTTGGTGTATGAGGCAAAAGTACTTACCACCGTTTTAATGAGCTTAACAATATCACTAAAGCTTGTCAATTCAAGTCATGAAGCAACACTCCCATAGTTGTATTTGCCAAATACCTTTAATCAAACAGAGAACATTTGAGGAAACAAACCATGTTTATGTTATTTCAATTAAAATTAAAGTCACAGATGCACTGTTTAATGCGATTTCACTCACCTGGATAAAAAATACACAATTTAAGTAAAGCACATGGGTGTCTTTATAGACTTTTAAGAACTTTTGACTCCTTTCTATAATACAGGGTTGTCAAAGTCAAACAGGTGGAAGGGCCAAATAAAAAAATTAAGCTACAAACCAAGGACCGCACTGATCCAATGGTAAACTTTCTTTAAATGACGCATATACCTTGAAGACCTGATTGAACCTACTAAAAACATAATACTTTTCAATATGGTTAAATAAAGCTATTTTTTTTATTTTTCCATCAGTAATCTTTTATTTTCAACAAGTACAAAAGACAAATGTCCTTGATATAGAAATCCCCTATATATTAACATTAAAGAAAAAAAGGCCCATATTATTCAGGCACCATTGGTAGCCAACGTTTTATATTTTAGCAATAGTGGGCTAAAATTACTTTTATAAAAATAGTATTTTCTACCATGAACTAAATAAGAAAAAATGTAAAAGTGTAAAGAGAAGAAACGTACAGTGAAAACAAATAAACAACTATTACTGGTGTATGATACAATAAAGAAAATATCCTAGCGAGCGGGAAATAGCCCCCGAGCCTCAACTTTGACATACTGTAGGTGCTATAATATAGAAGAACTCTATCAGCGAAGTTCTCAAATTTAGGTATGTTTTTTCATGAAAAAAAAAACAGAACGGAAAGACTTTTACATCTTTAAATCCATCCTCTAACTCAAGGGTGGGAAAACAACAGCCCGGGGGCCTAATATGGCCCTGCCAGATGTTACAACCCGGCTCGGCAAAGATAAATGGTAAAATACAATGTGAACATGTTTTTCTTTTTTTTAAAAAAAAGGTACTACTGATAAAAATGGGTTGTTTTGGTATCCTTTTCTTGTGTCCCTTCCTGTGCCCCTATAACAACTATATTAGTCATAGGCCAACATTAAAAAAAAAGTGGCTACAATTTATGTGCTTGCTTTTTCAAACTGAAATTTTATTTAGCAAGAGAATACATTCCATGCAATAAAACACTCGTTAAAGGTGGTGTCCGTAACTTCAGAATATTCTATTTGCTGACGTCATCTTCTGGCTGAAATCATCATTGCAGCTTCTGTAAAGCCCCATTGGTTGTGCCTGCAACTATGTGAAATTCATAGATGCGCTTGAATAAACGCTTCCTTTTTCATCTTATTGGGGCTTTGGGTTGGCCTTTGGACTGTATTTGAAACAGTTATTTTCTTACTTTCACCATTTTCATGCTATGATTAAGAAAACCTAAGCACACACAAGAATTCACTCTATATTCCCACTACCCCTTACCTCCTCTCCTCAAGCCTAATGCACTAGGTGGCCAGAAGACAGAGGGTAAAATTGAATAAGATAAAAGCAGATAAGGGCGGTGGGGAAAAAATGTATAAAAGGTTCTTTGAACTCAGTTGGGCATTGTTAAAAACATACTTAGAGACAAATTTTAAGACCACCTCAAACTACACACTCCAACCTCAAGTATCCCTATTCAATTGGGTTTTTCAATGCAAATGATAACATTTAGGGCTTTAAAACATATATATTACTACGTCATTACGTTTAGTAGATTTTATTTGTAAATAATATTTTAATATTTGGAAAACTTCAAAACCAATTTTAAGGGGTTGTTGGACCCATATGAAGGGAAGCAGGAATAAGGATGGCATTTGTTAACAAAACCAGGAACTAAGTAACAAACAAGGAGCATATGACAAATGAGATGTCCAATTTAAATGAAACTGAAAAAAGTCCAAACCAGAATCAAAGACCGAAACCGAAAATGGAAAACGCAAGGAACAAAGTAAAAACCAAACAAGTAAGCACTAAACTACAAACAAATGTCCAAACACACAAAAACAAACCTGGCATGGCAGTGAGAATGCAGTGAACAAAAGTAACAAACAAAACTAAACAAAAAAAATAAGTGGTCACAAAGCAATTAGCAAAATGTTGAAACCAGAAACAGGAAACAACAATCAAATCATGATTTAGCAACGACAGTTTAAATGAAAATGGGCCAAGAAATAAGGGAAAAATAAGTGAGCGCAAACAACTAAAAAAAAAAGAAGAAGAAAAAAGGCCAACCCAGTAAAGGAAACCAACAAACCAAAAACCTCTGTTGCAATGAAAGTGTAAATGAAAATGACCCAATACATGTGCTGTCCAAAATGTCATTATAAAGGCTGATGATGATAAAGGACAGGTGTGTGGGGATTGGATACACCTGTGCCCAGTTCCAAACCCGGTTGGCGCCTTCTGGGAGAAAGAGGCGTACCAGAACCTAAAACCAGTTGTATAAAATGGCTTATGTGTCACAGTTGCCATGGCGCCCAATTGGCCCCGCCCGTGTGGCGCCAGCTGCGGCTCGTTGACGGATTGGCTTTCCGTCTATTTACGCTCAATGCTCTCACTCTTCCTTTGTTAGTCAGTCAACGAACCTCTGCCCTGCAAGACGTGTGTTTTGACTCGGTCCTGTTTCCTGTTGGTATTTCCTGTCCGGTATTGTTCCTGTTTATTTTGTCCTGTTTAATATCGGTTTCCAGTTTCGTTCCCGTCTAGTTTGTCCTGTTTAATTTTGATGCCCTGTTTTGATATCAATCCTGTCTGTCCCGTTGTTCAATATCGGTTTCCAGTTTCGTTCCCGTCTAGTTTGTCCTGTTTAATTCAATATCCTGTTTTGATATCAATCCTGTCTGTCCCGTCCTGTTCGGTATCGACCCCATCCGTCCGATATCTGCTCGGGCAATTGGTATCGATCTCATTGGCCTCTGGCTTCCTATCATTCCACGCCAGACTGCTGCCTAACGTGCATGACTCCCCATTTCCCGTAAAATAAAAGGCTTGTGTGAGAAACGTCACGCATTTGGGTCCTGTTCCGGTTCATAACATTATGTTATCTTTTTTCCTCATTCCCAGTTAATTCGAGACCGGTTGGAAACATATGTTGGCCTGGAGAGGTATGGGTGCCACCAGGCTGTACTTCCCCAAGACACACCACAGAAAATGGTGCCCCAGCGACCCTAGTGGTTAAGGGATCTAACCAACCAACCAACCAACCAACCATTGTATCCTATAGGTTTAAGATTACCGGCATATACAAAAAAACTTATATATATTTTTCTCCGCCATGAGGCACATCAAAACGATGTGGCCCGCGACTCAAAATGTCTGTCCACCCCTGCTGTAAATAAAAGCGTCACATTTTATTAACCAGGAGAAAAAAAGGGGTGTTCATAAATCAGAAAATTACAATCTCAATGTGCGTGCCGCTTCTTTGGAGATTTGTTTATTGCGAATCCATTGATGGGCTTTTATTTCATTTCTTCTTTCCATTCAGGTCCTCTTTTATGATGCAGATGGGGACTGCCGGCTAATTAAATGGTCCTGATGAAAGCGGCGGAACGTGTCGGTCAAAAAGTGCGCAGCCCACCGGTGCGTGACAGTGACTATTATGGGATGTGTCAGCTCGCATCACAGAGCAAGAATAGACTCTCTGGGGAGCCCCTTGCCTAATTCTCCTCCTTTATTTCATCATCTTCCAATATGGAGAGACAACCTACGAGTTAATTGCTCATTTTCTAGTTTTTCTTTTTGTTGGTTTCAAACTCACCACAAATCTTCATCCCCAGTTTTCTTGTGCATCCATGAGCCACTCCACACCACGCGTCGTAACCTAAACGCATACAAAAGTCTTTACAATGTGAAGTATATAAAGCCAGCATTTAGAATCAACAGAATTCAATGTAGCCCCTCCGTGACCCTATTGAACTTGAAATTAATTATCCCCGCAGCTTGAAAAATGGCCCATCTTATCTTGACTTCACAGCAGTGAGAGTGGAGGGGGCACATACGAGGGGTGATCAGGCAATCGAGTTGTTTTTTTTAGAAAATAGAAGCGGAGTTTAGCAGAGCAATCATACACATTTGAACACTTGGTTAAAATTTTCGGACAAATATTTGTCTACATCGGTAAATTCGTTTTTTTTTTCCTGCCAACTGTCCTTCCCCCCTCAATTGTGCTTCATTGAGGATCTTTGACAATGAACGCTGGGGAGAATAAGTCGCACTGCATTGTAGAGCTCATTTTTACTTTCTTATTTTCTTATTTGAACTGTGATGCATTTTTCCAGTACATTAAATTGGTTATTCTTTCTGATGAACTGAGACAAACACTTTCTCTAATGTTGTAGGGGGGTATCCATTTCCCGTCCTATTTTTTTAACATTTTTTTCTTGTAAAATAAAAAGCCCAGTTTAAGAACATTTATTTCTATTTTATTTTAACGTGTTTTGTTCTGACTTGTTTTTTTTTAAAATAAGATAATAAATAACTGTCAATTTCCCATGTCTTGAGATTTATTTATTTTTTTTCTAGACTTTTAAAATTATTTTTTTGTAAAACAAAACGCCAATTGCTAGTTTTTTAAAATTGTTTTATTTATTTATTTTAATTAATTAATTTCAAAAGTGTTTGTTTTAACTTTTATTTTAAATGAAACAACAAAAAGTCGGTCAATTTCCTACATTTTGAGGGCTATTTTCCTGATTTTAAAATTGTAAACATATTTTTTTTAGTTAGATGAAAAGCACATTTCAATTAAAAGTTTTTTATTTTATTTTTTGAATTAGTTTTACTTAGGTTGTTTTAATCAATTAAGGAAACATGTGAAATATGCGTTTTATTTAATCAGAATATGTTTAGAAATTGAGTAAATAAAATGAAAATATAGACGTTGAATTGATGATAATTATCTGATAATTGAGGTATTTTCAGTAATGTTTTTCGGGGTAAATCCATAATAATTTTTTTAGTTATTTTGTAGGTGGAACAGAAGCAAGTGCTGTAATTTTTCATTGGTACAATTACTTACCTAAACCGTAAGGTATGTTAAACTCTCAACCACCCATTTAAACGTTTTCCATCACCTTAATTTGAGAACCACAACCATTGGCCTCAGTTGTTTGCACCCAATCTCATCAGTATGCACAAAATGTATTCAAACAAAAAGTTGTTTTTATGCAAATTTCATTATACGCCATTATATGAGCTGTTTGTATTCTTGTCGATATTTCCTGCGGCAGCGAATGCACAACTATTCCATTAAGGCCAATTTAATATGGCTCAATTAATCGCCCGCATCCGTGGGGCGGCTTATACAACATATTCACGCAACTATTTGCAGAAATAATAATACTTATAGTAATAGATAAAAATGAAAAACAATAAAACAATATCAATATAAAGATTAATGATACAAGAGAAATGGATCAAAAAAGATCCTCTTTCAAAGCCCTCAGCCCCCTTGGCCAGATGATTGATGACCCACGAAATAAGACCTAAATAACACGCGTGAAATCGCATTTGATCACCTACTTGAGCCTGGCGGCCGTAAATTTGTCGCGTTGGGATCCAGATTGCCATCGGTCGTGGAGGAGGAGGACGGTGCAGACGCCATCAATTCAGAGCAGACTCCCAGACAAAGTCCTCAGCCCCCACCTCCTCCTCCCAAAAACCCAAAGGGTAAAGGACTCCCACGAAAATGTCCTGCCTTCTTCCTCGCTTGATATTTTTGTATAGAAGGAGATCTATTAGAGACTTGGTCCGGAGTAAATAAAATCCACGTGAGCCTTCGTTAAAATAAGAAAATATCCAAAAATTTAACAAGGAACAGGAAAACAGGAATCAACAACAGGAACCCTATGAAGTAGTATATTAATGCACACGCAATGCAACCAATTTTCAGAGGAGTTTGTGAGGAACCTATACGTGCACGCACTCACCGTGGACCCAAATACGATGCAAAGTCCAAAGTCCAAGCAAGGTGACCTTGCACGGTCCAGAGTTCAAATGTTAGCCCAAGGAGGTGCTTTTCGTTCTTCTTTCCTATTCTGTTCGGTTCTTTTTTGTTCTATCCTCAGAGTCCTCGCCACGCACCTCAAGTTTGATGCTGGAGCAACACATTATGTGAGAGGAGAGAGGGGGGCGAGGGGAAGGGGTTGAGAGAGGAGGATGATAAAAAAGGCATAGTCACAATCAATCCTTCAATCGTTTAACCATTCGCCTCCCTCCCACCTTCTCTTTATATCCTGTCAACAGTCATTAATCTTCCAGGAAGTACAACACGCGTGTGACGTCATTATTGCTTATCTCATTATTGGACATGTTGGACGCTCAAGTCTTTTTCAGACACGTTTGTTATTAAAATGTCCGCTAGATGGCAATAAACAATCAGAAATCAAGCAGCTAGTCAATTAGACGGTTTGTGGTTTGCTCTGTATTCCGTTCTTTTTACTTTTCTGCTTAGCACGGTGCAAATAAATACAAAAATGTGTGGTAAATTAATTAATTGCTGTCTAACCAATTTTACATCGTTTTACAATTAACACGTTTTTGTATTCATCCATCTAGTTTCCCATTCACACATCACTCAATGTTGCAAACAATTGGACGGATTCCATTCATACTGAGCGTGAAGCAAAACGGTGACGTCACTGTGATGGATTTTTTTTTTCTTAGGCGTGGGTTGTGTTTTCAGCACTGGACAGCTCCACACCCTCGAGGGTAAACATAGTCCACAATTTAAAGTCCCTTAGCGTTTATATAGTATTTATCTTGGTAACGCACATGTATTAGGATGTGCACTTTGCACACATGCTCAGTCCGACAGTTTTCTTCCTAACGATTAAGTGGGGGGATAGGTTGTTGCAGGCTCATTTTTCGTCTTTAAATAAGAAGTAGAGCCCACGGAATATCATAAAAGAATAAATTATCACTAGAGTAAACATGCAATCTTGGTTTTCTTTCTTCTTATTTTTTTTTCACACTATTACTGCTAATGTCATGATTCTGCACTCAGGTGTCTGTTTCTCTGTAGGTTTTTCTCTCGACCTCCTCACAGCTGTGGTCACTTGTTTTAATTTACCCACGTTTTTTCCTCAAATCACAGATCGTCATCTTCCCTTTGATAGAACTTCGACCCCTGGGTTCCATACAAGTTCATTGTCTTCCTCATCACGTCCCATGGACCCTTGTCTCAGCTCCTGGTTCTTCCAGTGTGCCAAATCCCTGCCTGGCCTTCAGGATCACGAGTACCATCTGATGATCTACTGATGGACTGTCTTCTTTCCAGCTTGTATTTGCTGAAACACCAATCTCCTCGCCTGCCTCTTGGATCACAATTGTTGCCTTTGGTGTTCAAGATACTGTTGCCTTGTTACCTGACTTTTTGAGAACCAAAGACTGCCCAGATAAAAGACCATTTACTTTACTAATCTGTGTTTGGGCAAGTCTTCTGCATCCCCCAGGAGTGGGTTCCTGAAAGCTAATGCTGCTGCACTATTTTTAATGGACAGTACATACAATTTTTGTCTACAACCATTGCCTTGTAAATCATACCTCTCATTCTTATATACTTAAAAAAAATCTTATGTTGTCGTAAACTATGTTGTACTCAATGGCAAAAAGACGATTCTATTATAATTAGTTCTATTATTCTATTCTAAGATGACATCGCAAACATTCAACTTACACTTAACGACCAAACACAGTTTCCTGCTAGCTGAAGCGCAGCTATGATTGGTCATTAGCTAGCGCCTCACTAACTATGAAGTTATCTTCATGCGTCAAAATTCTAAAAATGACCGCACACACAGAAAGATAAAAACAGGTGGAATTTGCTTTTTAACTCACATTCTACATACACAACATGACACATTTAGACTAAAACGGGCCAGTACAAAATTTTGTCAGGTAGACTTCTATTTTACAGTATATCTTTTTGGGATGTCTTACACATGTGTTACAATTGAACCCCTTGGTAAAAACAAGTCACGTTCAGGTCAAACTACTACTTTAAAGCCTCTAGGAAATTTAAAGCCTTCGAGGAATGGAACACCCACACAGTTTAAGAACGCAGTGCGGCTCTCGACAACCAAATTTACGAGCGGGGCCCTTGACTGTACCTTGTTGCGCGAAGCAAAGTCCGTGAAGATGCGCTTGGAGGCCTTTAAGATGGAAGAACTTGCACAGAGTTATGACCTGAGCACATAAAATGCTAGTGGAGTGAATGAGAGCATGAACTGGGTGATTGCCAGAGCCTCTCTCACGTGCATTGTCAGTAACCTGCAATGAAAATCCCCACAAAAGTGCTCCAGAAATCTTCCAGTAACATGACAAACAAAAACCCAGATTTTTTTTCCTGTCCAGCTGTTTCCTACATTTCTGTTTTTCTCCTTACAGCCTACATATTACTAAAGAGCCAATGTGCACTTGTTGACATTTCCATGCTATCAGTATACTTGTAACACTGTTACCTAGTAGAATTTTATCTCCCTTACCACACTACTTGCCCTACTAATTTAGTTAGTGTGTAAAAACTGCTCTACGTGCGAATCATGAAAATATGTAATTCAATTAAATGCACAAGTAGATAGAACAGTGTATTAGTTAATGCAAAAAGTAATTATTTTCTATCTATTACATTTTCTGTAGGACATATGTCTACAGTGACACCCCAAAAATAGAATACATTTTAGTAAAGAAACAAAACCATGACTAGTAGTAACACCTTAAACATGGGTGGACAAACTACAGCCCACGGGCCACATACACCTGCCAGGCGTTTTGGTGGCACTCCTGTCCATGGTGTTCATTTGTGAGCCCACCACCCACCCCTGCACCCCAATTAGCTACTGCATTGAGGAATTAAAATAATGTAAACATCATTTTTTAAGCAATTTTTCTAAATAAGCATTTTCTGTAATTGCAAATGTTTTTATTGTGTTATCTATGAAGTTATTTGTAAAATATTATGCAAAAGAAAACTTATTTTTAAACTTTTCATTCATTTATTGTATATGATCGAATTTAGTGTTTCAAAAGGGCTATAGTCAATTACTTTGCGTTGATTGTGAGTGTTTCAAAACTAAATTGATGACATAATTCATTCGTAAACAAAAATAAATGAAATACAACATGTAAATATAAATATCTTAGAATATTTTTCAATAAATACATATTCTTAAAATAGGATATCTTCTTTCCTTCATGCATTGACGAGGTATTAGATCGACAATCTGTATCAGCAGTTACAAAATATAAAATCAATCGATAATTTATTTTTGTTCCTAACATGGCCGCTCTACCAAAGGTTCTGACCCGATGCGGCTTGTGCTTACAAAAGTTTGCTTACCTGTGACCTAGTATGTTATATGTTACTTAGCAGACATACAAACACTATTAGTTAGACAAAAAAATAAATCAATTCCCACATATGTACTCCTTATAAAGTGTTCAACGTTAAGCAATAAAATATATAGTACCCTTTAAAAAAAAAAAATACCACACTAGTATCTACAGAGCTGCTTTACTTTTCAACAAGTTATTGAAACTGTCCAAACTAGTGGTTAAGGGATCTGCAACCCACCCATCCAAAAATGGATGTTTTCAAAAAGTAAGACAATTTGTGAGCCTACTAGTGTATGAACATAATAGTAGACAGGAAATCTTGGATAAATGGCCAAGTAAAAATCAAAATTATGCAATAAAATAGAATAGTCATTGTTAATGATTACATTATAGAATACATTGTTTAAAACACGACGTGACATTCCAGGATAAGTAAATAATAAACGCGTAAAAGAAAAAAAAAGAATCACAAAAATAATATTATGAGAGATGGGTCATATTTACATGATAGAGGTTGTAGATTGGACTAAAATATAAGGAAGTAATAGTAATAATAATAATAATGTAAAAAAAGATGTTTTAAAAAAAGAAAAAAGTCATTGTCTTATGTTTTTATATAATACAAAAAATATGTATATAAAAAATAAATAAATGTATATTAACTCTGATATGTAGCTTAAAAGCAGCTAGCAAGAATTAGCCGAAGCGGCTATCAAGAACAGCTAGCTGAGGTGCCTAGCAGATGAAGGCATATGTCAGAACTCAATGAAGACCACCTGTAAAATTTCAACAGTGAAAGGTAAGATGTGTTCGACATGTTAGGTCCAAAACGAAATGAAACTATCACCTGAGGATAATTATTTCCTCCATTTTATTCTCTTTCCAAAATGTCCGTTGCAGGAAAATGGCGGCAGGAAGTTTTAACTAACAAAAACGGGAATTACGCCGTTGTTAAATAATACAAGCCAAGGCGATGCGATGCTAAAAATCATTTTCCCCGCAAGTATTACATTTTTATAGCGATTTTCGAAATAAAAGTAAATATTTTGCCACTAGATCGCGCTAAGTCTACCAAGTTGAACCTCTCAGCCCCCATTACAGGGAAAACTAGAGCACAGGGAGCCTTCACCTTTCTTTTTTATTGTGTATTCTGATCAATTAAAACACTCATGAAACTGGGGTTACATGTTCCCACTTTGACCCACTAAGTAAAAATCTCATATTCATTAAGTCCATTCTGTTTTTGTGTCAAAACAATCCGGCACAACCAACCAAATAAATCGGTTATTTCCAGAATGTCCACAAGATGGGGCACAATCCAAATGCTGCATGGAACTCAAACGGGTAGAAAGCAACTAATTTCTTTTACATTAACTCAGGAGGCGTCATCAAGATCTTAGATCATTGGGATAACAACCACATGTACTAGATCATCTCGTACATGTGGTTGTTATCCCAATGATCTGCAATGTAATACAATTCTAGATCAATTTATTTATTTTCTACCCGCGTATCCTCACAAGGGTTGTGGGAGTGCTGGAGCTCATCTCAGGTGACTTTGGGCAGTGGGCAGAGGACTCGTTGTTAGCCAAACTTAGGGCACACATAGACACAACCTTCTTCTCACCCACTCATTCTTAGGGACAATTTTGGCTTGCCAATTGATCTCCCTAAGCACGAGACATGGAAGGAAACTGGAGTGCCCGTAAAAAAACCCACTCAGGAAAGAACATGCGGCTCCACACGGGCAGGCTGGTAGCTAGAATCAATCCCAGGACCCCAGAACTGTAAAGCAGACGTGCTAACTAGTCATCCGCCTATTTGAGATATTTATATTGATACATTAAAAACTAGTCACCTAATCGGACTGGTTAGAGTATCTGACCTACAGTTCAGGGGTCAGAGTTCGATTCCAGCTACAGGCCTCGCTGTTTGGAGTGTTCACGTTATTTCCGTGCCTGAGTGGATTTTCTCAGGGCCCTCTGTATCCTTTCACAATCCAAAAAACATGCATGGCAGGTTGATTGTGGATTGCATGTATATTGTTGAGAAATAAAATTGTTTTCAGCGTGATCGTTGGTTCCGGATATCCAGATATCGAGAAGGCAGGTTTTCAAAATAGTGGCTGAAAACAGATGAGCAGTTCCTTTTAAAGGTTTTTTTTTAACAGAAAATATTCTGGGAATAAATGAGTAAGCAGACAATGACTGAAGCAATTCACTTATACAAAAATGGCAGTATATAGGCAGATTTAAAAATCAATTACAATCCAAACTTACAGTGGAGCACTATCCTACTGATGATCGCCTCGTCATCTTTGGGGATATTTGGGGAAGTATATATGGGCAGTGACATATTTCAATATTGTAACACTATGTGTGCCCTGTGAGTGGCTGACAATCAGTCTAGGATGTCCTATACCCACTGCTGTCATGATTAGTGATGCGGGGCACCTGAGTCTGCTCCGTTGGCGCCAACAGCCGCGGACGCTGATTGGCTGCTTCCTCTTTTAAACCCCCGCTTTCCTGTCAACATTTGTCGGATCGTCTGTGAACCTACGCTACATGCTAGGCAAACCTTTGTGACTTATGACTCTATCTATGGGGCGGCAGTAGCTCAGGAGGTAGAGCGCTCGTCTTGGGATCAAAAGGTCCCAGTTCGAATCCCGGCTCGTCCGTGTTACATGTCGAAGACACTGAACCCCTAATACCCCCAATAAGCAGGTTAGCGCCTTACATGGCTGCAAGGCCGCTATTGGGAAATGTGGAGCACATTGTAAAGCGCTTTGGGAAGTCATTGACTTGAAAGCCGCTATATAAAATGCAGTGAGGATTCATTTCATTTCATATCCTGCCCTGTTCTCCGTCTGATTCCCGTTGCTGACCTTTTTCTGAACCCGTTTGCGTTTTTGCTCCTCCGCCCCGGTCATCGACCTGTTTTTTCCTCGCTCTCGACTTTGCCTTCGCTCAACACGGAAGTGCCACTTCCCCGTTCCCAGCGATCCGCTACCCGTGACCGACGATCACCGGATCGTGGGTGCAAGCCCTTTCTTTATTCTAAATAAAGCTGAGTAAAACGAACGCAATTGGGTCTTGTCTCTGTTCCTGGTTCTTGACAACTGCCCAATGTCAGTAAGGATGGGCTCCAGCACATCCGCCACTCTATCGAGGATAAGTGGTCTGGAGAGTGAATGAAAAGTCACTTAACATTAGATTCCTGATAGCACATTTTACAGATACAGACTGCACTTTAACTTCTGAGTAATCCTTGAAAACACTAGTAAATAAAATTGTTCTCTCTTTACAAAACTGGCTGCTATATTTTTTTCAGGAAAGTTTGAATAGTATCCTGGCTGTCAAAGGGTCAAAAACAAATAAATCCTGCAAGTGCCTATCACTGTCAAAACATATTTATGTATTCAATAAAGAGATGTAAATCGGGCGTCAGGAAAGTGGCACGTTTTAATTAGTCTTTAATCATCTCGCGCCCATGTATGAAACGCTGAGCCCAGCGTGAGACCGACTCCGCTGACCCCCTTTCTTGCACCAACCTTCATCTGCCGCTCAGCTAGCATGAAATTTCCCTTTTGTGTGTGCGTATGAGACACGTCTAAGTTCGAATCCAATTTGACCATTTTTCCACGGTTTAAATACCCTTTTCCTCCACTCAAAAGCCAATTAAAATATGCAGAAATAAAATCCTTTAATTTTTCTCATAAAAATGTAAATGACATTAAAACTGATCATTGCAATTAAAGGAATTATTCAACATCAAGCATTAAACTGAATTTATCTTTGTTAGCAGCAGAAGAACTTACTGTTCTGTGGGATCACGGGGATTGTGCTGGGCTTGATAAAATATTGGATTGATGGATGTTAAATGAAAGAACAACGTCAAAATATTGGCGTAGGTAGCCTGACGTAAACTTTAAGATGGAACCTCGGACGATATTATATATTTTTTATTTCTTTCCCGTTCAGAAAGGGAAGTTCAGATTACGAGCTTTGGTCTCCTGCTGTCCTCCAGGAATTGCTCTGCCGATCTCGCTGCTCTGGTCAAATGTGTCAAAGCTGCAGGTGGACCTCTAACAGTCGAGATGGCGACATCCCTCCCGCATACTGAGCCTTTGGTTGTTCGACACAATCAACCTTCACAGATGAAGTGATGAAAGAAATCATAGAGGTATCGTGACCTTTAAAATGCACTGAGTAGAATCCTTCATGGGGAAATTCGGTGTTTTTACGTTATGGCTTGGGATAAGAAATGTATGCATCCCCTCTTTACGGAATTTTTCCTCAGTATGACATCAACTACTAATTATCTTTGGGGTTTTGGTGCATATGGCGAGTTATGTCTCTAAGATGCTTCTTTGCTATTGGTCAATGTCATATAAAATGCTGGTGTGCTATTGGTGTGAGTCACAGCTAAACTACCTAAATTGTCTATTTTGAAGGGAATTCTTTTTGAGGGGGAGTTTTTTTTTCATAATATTTTGCAGCTAATCACTCAGACTTATGAGGTGCTGCGTTTGAATTAAAATTAGTGTAGTTCACACTGGCGGGAATATTTGCTTTTGAGTTAAACTTAACCATAACCCTAACGCTAAACCTAACTCTCACCCTATCCCTATCCCCTAACCCAACTCTAACCCTAACTTTAACCTTAACCCCAACCCTAACTCTATCTAAACCCTAACCCCAATTGGAAGTTTTATTGATGCCATTAGTATACAATACTCCCCTTTCCATTTTGTCCTTATACAAGGCGTTTGAAGACTGAGTGATGTTGTCTAAATTTTAGGGTAAAAAAAACGCAGGTACATGTTCAGCCCACTCAAAGAAAAATGGATGTAATAATAAGGGCAGTCTGGGCAGCTCATATGCTAAATCTAGGCTTAAAACACACTTGTATTCAATAGCATATGAATAACCTATATTATATGTTGACAATAGCTGTGTATTATTTGTTATTGCAACACCCTGCAACACCCTGGTCATCATGGAAGGGGGATTACCTCATGTGCGGTCCCTTCACAAGGTTTCTTCATTTTTCCTCCAGTTGAAGTTTTTTAGTTTTTTCCTTCTCTCATGTAGGCTTTAAATCAGAGGATGGTGTCATAATAGTCTGTGTTTTGCAATAATATGTGGTCTGTGCAGCCCTTTGAGACTCCTTGTGATTAAGGGTATATACAAATAAACATGACTTGACTTGACTTGACAGTGCAACTGTCACTTTAGCAGTGAGGATACCCAGCCGAAGATAGAGCAATGGATCAATCAAACCTCAGTTCTGCGTTTTTAGCCAATCACAAGAGAAACTGGTCAACTGCAGCCCACTACGTCATGGGAAGTACAGTGCCATGAAAAAGTATTTTCCCCCTTTCTGATTTCTGTGTTTTTTTGCATATTAATCACTCACAAAGGTTTCAGATCATCAAGCCAAATTTAATATAACACCAAAACATCCCAAGAAAATACAAAATGCAGTTTGAAATTTTGATTTCCTTTGTTAAGGCACAACAAAATCAAAACCCTATGACGGTTGGAGCTCAGGTTAGGGTTTAAGTTTTGGTTAGATTTTTGTTGGAGTTAGTTTTTTATGTAGCTTTTTATTATTTAGGGTTTTGGTCGGAGCTAGGGATAGGGTTTAGGCTGGAGCTCGGGTTAGGGTTGTGTTGGGATATGGTTTTGGTTGGAGCTAGGGTAAAGGTTTTGATCAATAGGGACATCACTGGTATTTCAACTGGTAAGATGACCTGTCTTTCACACACAGGGTTGTAGATCCTTGGGTTACTGTTTTGGTTGGAGCTATGGTTAGGGTAAGAAGCTTGGTTGGTGTTTGAAACAGCACTGGTAGCTTAACTGTTAAATGCTTGTATTATACTCACAGGGTTCTGGGCTAGATACTCAGTCAAGGCTGTACACATTTAGGATTAAGGATTCTGGTTTTAACTAGGGTTAGGGTTTTAGTTGCAATCAGACAATCAGTAGTAGCTCAGCTGGTAAGCCAAACCGGTAACTGACTGATTTCTGCATATTGTATTGTGGGTTTGATCTCTAGTCAAGCCAATACAAATTTTAGGTTTACTGGGTTAGTGTTGGAGCTAGGGTTAGGGTTTTGTTCAGACCTAGGGTTTGGGTTTTGATTGGAGTTAGGGTTTTGTTTGTAGCTTGGGTAAGGGTTTTGGTTGGAGCTAGGGTTAGGCATTTAAGAATTCACCATCATCAACAGCTCAAATGGTAAGCTGCTTTATTTCTATACACAGCGTGCTGGGTTTGATCCCTGGTACAAATTTTAGGATTAGGAGCCTGGTGTTGGAGCCTTGGTTAGTGTTGGAGCTAGGATTAGGTGTAGAGTTTTGGTCAGTATCAGATGAACCACTAACAGCCTTGTGATAATATGCCTCCATTATACTCATGGGTTGTGGGTTAGGGAATAGCTTGGTTTCACGGTTTTGGTTTGAGCTAGGTTTCGGGTTTGAGTTGGAGTTAGGGTAAGGGTTTTTTGTTTAACTAGATTTGGACCTATGCTTAGTCGGTTAGTGTTGGAGCTAGGGTTAGGGTTAAAGTTTGGTGTGGAATTTGTAAGAGCACTGGTAGTTTAAATGCCAAGATGGCTGTATTACACTCACAGGGTTGTGGGTTTGATACCTAGTCAAGGTAGTGCAAATTCTAGGGTAAGGGTTCTGTTAGGCGCTATCGTTGGTGTTTTGGTTGTTCAAACTAAAATCCTAATCCTAGGATTTGTACTACCATGGAATCAAATCCATAACCCTGTGCTTATAATACAAGCATCTTAGCAGTTAAGCTACCAGTGCTGTTCCTGAACTCAACCAACATGCTAACCCTAACCCTAGCTCCAACCAAAACCGTAACCCTAGGACCTAAAACGCTGTTTGTGGAAGACAGGCATCTTACCAGTTGAGATACTAATGAAGTCTCTATTTCTTAAAACCCTAACCATGGCTCAAACCAAAACCCTAATGCTATCTCAAAACACAACCCTAACCTTAGCTCTAAACAAAACCAGGTGCTCTTTGCAAGCTAATACCACGTTGAGGCTCCTGGTGCAACTTGTATAACTTTTTTTGCCTGACAGAGGGGTGTGTATACTTTTTATAAAATAAATGTATTAATTGAAAAACAAAAATTGTGAACTGAACACAAATACAAAACAAGACTGCTAAACAATGATTGGACCATGAAATAAGCTTAGAGAAGACCAGAATAATTCTGCTATGATATTATGCAAATGATTTGTGATGATTGTGAATAAAAAAATAGAAAAAAACTGCTACTCGGAACTTACGGGAGGAAATCTCTGGTCTTAAGATCTTCTCTTGAGTTTAGCAAAATCCAACTAAAGCTGCGCCATAGGAGGAGTCAGGAATTAGACCCCCCCTTGCGCCCCCCCACAGTGATGAAGAATGCTGCTTTATTGGACAATGAAGTGAAATCGGAGGCAAACAAAGACATTCTTAGCGGGGGCCACTTCGCCTGCGTTCGAGGCTGGGTTTCATAATAGGATCAGAATATTGGGAGAAAAATCTTACAGTCAGGAGGCTTGTCTTTGTGAACCCCATAGCACAATTGCTCTTTTTTAGACGTCCCTACACTGCCTAAAAATAATTCAATCAATTTAGTTAGATTTATGAAATAAAAATTAGTTTTTGCCTAATTTGCATTACTTGGCCCGCACACCTAAATTACATTTTTTGCATCTTTTATTGATAGGGGAGGAAAAACATTTAAACAGTTGTGCATCACTTTATAAAAGTGGATGAGTTCAAAATTAACTTATCATGTGGAAGTCAGCATTTAGCAAACCCTGACCGTGAAAAGTGTATTAGAATTACTCTACATACCTTTTAGATTAGGGACCTCAAACTCAATTGACTTGAGAGCCACCAGAGCTAGGGTTTGGGTCAGGTTGGGCCGAATTGAGTTATCCACAAGAAATTTTCTGATTAAAAAAAAATCCACTGTTGTCAAATATATTAAAAAAATGCTACACAAAATAAGATTAAAAAGAAAAAATATCAAGAATTAACGCAAGAATAAATTAGTCAGCAATAAACGAACTTGTAATTTGTGTGGGATGCACTTACATTGAAGGAACAGTGTGTATTAATTGACCACTAGATGTTGCTTTATTGTGCCAAGTGCTAAAAGGAAAAAGGGCAAACTTAACGTGACCAAACAACATCTTTCTTTTTTTTGCCCAGCCTTATTCAAAGAAAAAAAAGGAAAAGGGAAGAAGGGGAATAAAAGACAAAAAGGGGGAATAAAGAAAAAAGATGGAAAAAAAGAAAAAAGGATAAAGGAAAAATAAACAAGCAAAGAAGAAAAAAGAAAACAAAAAAAGAAAAAGAAAAAAGCTCAGCAAAAACAAGGAAAAAGGAAAAAAAAAAACGTTTTGGGGGTACTTATAGCAGAAAGATGGCCATCAATGATTTCAGCCTCATCTAAGTGAGGCTAATGTTATGTAAAATAAATGGAAACTTCTCTACCTTTGAGTATTCTAAAACATGGATGTTTATTTCATGGTACCTGTATTTTGTATCATTATGTTTTTAAGGCATATTCTTCCCACCATGGAGGTGCTTAATAATACACAGTGCCCCTTTAGACTTTCATATTTAGACTGATGCCTCGAACCATCTCACCGCAGTCAGGAATTGGACCCTAGGCCACAAGTTTGAGACCCCTAGATTAGATGTTCTAGAAGGCTTTTCCTGTTTTTTCCCCTATAGCAATAAATTCCCAAACTACTGTATTGTATCAGTGGGCAAAACAAGTTCACATAATACATTCTCTAAATAAAGTTTAGTCTCTACTTTACGAAGTCACCCACTGATATGTTAACCTCTGGGTTGCTCCTGCCATTTTATTCATAGTGGAATATTTTTGTGGGAAAATTTTGGAGCCGTTTGTTTCCTTTTGAGAGGTTACACACTTGAATGCAAACAAGGCTAAAATAAATCATTTAAAACGATTTTTGTACTGATGAATTTTCTAAAAGGCATTTGTATTTTTTTATGTAATGGGATTTTTAAAAATAGGTTACTATGTTAGATCTGTGTAACATTATGCACAACCAAGACGTCAACACTGCTTATACAGTAAAGGCTATTTGAATCTAAATGTCAATTAAAACAATACTTCTGTTATATTCAAAACTTTTTTTTTTTGACTTTTTTTTCCACATCTCCCACTTCAAATTTAAAATCAAGCTAAAATTGGGACAAACTCATTCAATTACGAGTCATTTAGACCACTGGCAAAAGGGGGTGCTGTTGAGATCCAAAAGATATAAAGTTCCAACAGTTGGGGCATCGCAAGTTTGGATATATGCTTTTTTGTAGTCTGACACAAAATAGTGCAACGGAAGACAATATAAATGGTTGAGTTCTGGCAATAAATTTGATTGCTTAACATATAATGCCTTCATATACGTTTTTATAACGCAGCAATAGGAATAGTGTGGCATGGTTGGTACATTTCAAGCACACCAACAGAAATTAAATCTAATTTTGGAACACATTAGATAATGCAGCCTTTCAAAAAGTAAACGTTGCATAAATCTAATTTTCACATCCCAAGCTCCTCCAAGTATTCAACACTTGTGCATGGCTATTAAGTTTTTGCAAATACAAACCAAAATAAATCTGCCAGTGAAGAGCTTTTGCTGTACCCTGCAGTTGCGGCACCCAAAACATTAGGATAACTTTCCCTATAATTTTATATATTATAACATTTTCAAGGACCAATAATCGACATATCATTTACATATTTTAAATTACAGTTGTTGTCGGGTGAAAATGCAACCGACATAAAAAAGCACTCAATTTACTCTATGGAAAAGTTGAAACAAATCTTAGGTTAATGAATCGTAGAGGGACATATGGAAAAATGTTATATTCTTTATTCTCACATTGTATTTAGGGTCATATCAACAATAGCAAACTTTCTCAAGAGCATGCTTAGAAATGTTGAACACTTTCATTCAACAAAAGCTATTAAATATTATTTACAGGAAGAAGGGGGGCTCTTTGATGAAATTTCACAAGTTCTGCAAGACAATGTGAAGTGATTTTAAACCTCACATAACATAGCCAAAATGTTGCAGTGATGAAGAAAAAGTGATCCCCCCCTAAAAAGTATTGCACTGATGACTTTTCAAAAATGTTTACGGGTCACAGAAAAAGATTCCTGGTATCCTCCCGCTTGACGTGTTCAGCTGCAGTCTTATCTACGCATTTGCTCCTCTTGTTCTGGTGCGTCTTAACGTGTTTGGCAAGGTGATCGCTCCTCATGAACCTCTTGCAGCAGTCCGGGCACACAAAGCGCTTCTCGCCCGTGTGAGTCCTGAGATGTCTCTGCAGCTCGTCCGAACGCGTGAAGCTCTTTCCGCAGAAGAGCCAGTTGCACACGAACGGTCTCTCGCCCGAGTGCCAGCGCAGGTGTGCCTTCAGGTGCGATGTTTTGCCGTAAACTTTGCCGCAGCCGGGGATGTGGCAGATGTGCTGCTTCTTCTTGCCGGGTTCCTCACCGGCGCTAGAGGCCGACTGGCAGTTGGGGCAGCGGCACCGGCGGCAGCGCCGGGCGGTGGTCAGGGGGGATTTGGTGTGGAGGAGGGCGGCAATCTGTGTTTGGTATTGGGCAAAGTCCGCCGAATGGCCGTGCAGTACAAGACTTCTCTGCAGCTGGAACCGGTGCGGGTGACCTACGTGGTTGGCCTGCTGAAGGCTCCACCAGGGGATGTCCTCAGCCGGGTTGGGGGACAGCTGTCTCTGGGCAAAGGTAGGCATGGCAGAGGGGATGGGGGTGGGCGCCGCATAGCTTACAGCCGGCACATACGTGGGCGGGCAGGCCGATTGCATGGAGCAGGGCAGCATTTTCACGGGCGAGAAGTCATACGGGTAGCTGGGGTCGGCAGGCGGGGTGAGGGGTAGCTCGTGCGGTGGTCCAAAGGAAGCCAGCGGCTGCGGTTTGGAGGGTAGTCCGAAAGTGGAACCAGTAGGGCCGGTTTCGTTAGTCCAAGGGTGGAACAGACGCGATGGGGATCCCAAGGCAGAGGGGTCGTACGGGACCTGAAGAAAGTCCGGGGGGCTCGAGCCTGGTGGGTGGTGATGGTGGTGGTGGTGGTGGTGGTGGTGTCCAATACGGTTGCAGGTGGCAGCCAGGAGAGCCAGTGGAGTGTGCTTGCAATTCTCCGGGGATGAGTTGGGAGTGCGGTCCTGGAACGTGAGAGATAATTTTTAAGTACGGAAGGGGCTCGGCCACTTGACTAGGTTCACCTTTACAATGTGTCATTGTTGGTTTTCTTTAAGAGCTGAAACTAATTGAGAGCAAGAAGATGCAATTAAGCAAGCATGTTTTGTTGTCAGTCTCGTTGGCTGAGAAAGTCTGATACAAGTTTTATACTAGTAAAATGTATTTTTGTTGAGCAAAACCTTTTTTTAATAAAATGTTTGAGCTGCAACCAAATATTATCAACAAGATTGCAGTCAAGCATGCATATTTTATATTGATCTGTCAGTCTCATTGGCGGAGAAAGTCTCTGATACAAAATTCTACTAGTAAATGTCTTTACTGTGCAGAACCCTTTTACCCCCAAAAATCCTTTCATATGAAACCAAATATCAGCAAAAAGATGCAGATGAGAAAGCATATTTTATTTTGATTAGTACAGGGGTCAAAAACATGTGGCTCTATGGCTCATATGGCTCTTTAGCACTGTCCTTGTGGCTCCAAGAGCATTTTAAAAAATGTTCAAAATGGAACAAGATGGAGGGGATTAGATGTATATTTGTGACAGTTTGGGTTTTTCTGTAAGTAAAATACGACACATACATTCGTAACATTTTCCAAATTTCAAAAGAAACATTAAGTAAAAAGTATTAAATGACAAACCTTCAGGTTTAAATCCCCTTCTTTTTCAAAACTTAAAATACATTTATTAATTTTTGTTCCTGTGGCTCTAGTGGCGCCGATCCCTGGATTAGTCAGTCTCTTTGGCTGAGAAAGTTTATGACACAAGGTCTACTCGAGTAAAATGTTTTTTTGTTGTTGTGTGAAACCTTTTGAAATAAAAGGTTTGAGCTGCAACCAAATATTGGCAACAATATGCAGTTGAGCATGCATATTTTATATTGATGGTTCAGTCTCGTTGGCTGAGAAAGTCTCCGATACAAGTTTTACACTAATAGTCATTATGTTGTGCAGAACCTATTGTAAAAAATAGTTTTACAGACACCAAATATTAGCAAAAGAAACAGTTGAACATGATTGGGTAATATTAGTCAGTCCCATTGACTAAGAAAGTCTCTAATACAAGTTCTATACTAGTAAAATATCCTTTTGTTGTGCAAAACACAGCTGAACATTAGTATTTTATATTGATTAGTCCGTTTTTTTTCACTGATAAAGTCTTCAATACAAGTTATTTAATGATAAAATGTATAAACGTTTTTGATTCATTAATTAGTTAACCAAAGTGTTACTAACTACTTTAAAGTTGAATTATACACTAAAAGAACTCGCATCTACAGCGTTTATAACCATATCGTTTTTAACAAATGCCAACGTTACTATGCAAATATTGCTCATTAACATATTGTTAAACGGCTTTATCCTTTTGCACATTGTTACCTTTTTAATGTTTTACTCGCCCTCCAATTTTGTTATACTAGCATAATGACAATAAAGGCCATCCATTCACTCAGCATTAAAAAAATACTCAAATACAGAATATTTATTAAGGTTGTCAAACTATGTTGAATAAGATTATTTAGAAGAAACAACTTTTAATTACAACGTACATACTGAGCCAGAAACACCAAGCAGATTTTAACATGCAACTTTAATTGCAACAATATTGTTTGATATTATTTCTATAATTGAACCATTTCGTGTCATTTTTATACAAAAATCATACAAAGTCGCAAAGTTATTTAGCGTTGTGAGCCGCTCCTACTCCGCAGGTGTGCCGAACTACGTTCGCTTCTCTTTAAATTGTGCGCCAAAAAGTTATGACTTCATTTATAACCAACTCGCGGGTCTCGTACAATAGTTAAACATTCATAAAACGTATTTAAAGGTATAGAAATTACTTTTATGTCGAAAAGTGATTTCAAAAATGGTCCAAACGAACCTGCAAGAAAGCTTGAAGCGTTTCGTTCCGCAGAACAGCGACCGCTGCCATGGTCCTCCTCCGCTTTGGGCACCGGACGCGCAATTAAAACGCGCACGTGGATAAAAAAGTGAATCGCTTCAAAAAAGTATCTTCATTGTAAATTTGGAAAACTAAATGGGTAAAAATATAAAAAGTCAGTTCGTAGCGCTTCTCCGACACGTCTCCTTCCTCTCCGGTGGATCTCCTAGCACTATCTAACGCGGCGGCGGCGGATCACTTGAGAGAACGTGATAAGCACTTTGGTGGGCTGCCAGCCACTCACAAATAAGATGGCAGACTTTGAAGTTTGCCGCCGTCCAATCATCAAAGAATGTCAGTTCTGTGAGAGAAGCAAGCAAATCCTTTGAATCCACAAAGCTGCTATGGCGTGTTTGTGCTCTGGGATAAAGGAGCTGATTATTAGCGAGGGGAGGCGGGGGAGGGAGGAGATAAAGGCGGGACAATTAATGAAGTAATCACTATGTGGGAAATGTATATAGACAAATAATTGGATTTTCCCCGATCAAAGCCCCCCCTGCATGCCGCCCGTAGAGCCCAACATTGGCCTCCCAGTCATCTGATCCGCTTTTTGTAATTAAGGATTTGTAGTCGAATTCCGAGCCACAATGTGACATTGTTATCTGGGAAGATCTCAGAAAACTCGATTGGTGGAGGGGGGATAACATCAAGTGACTCCGTGCCAGACTTTTTCATCTTGTCGGCATTGGCTGTGTTCTAATTTGTGTGTATACACTTCAATTGATTCAATCGTGCAGTTTTGATCGTTTTTTAGATCTGTTCAGATTTATTAGCTCAGTCCCACAGCCTGAATTCCACTCAAAAACTTTCAATGCCAGCGATGTACATTGATAAGCAGAGCTATTAAATGCAGTTTCACTGGATGGCAGAGGTGAGACTGAAAACAACCTTGATGAATCTGAATATTTAATAGCACAATTTGTGGTGTCTTGGTGCCAAGATTAATTTAGAAAATAGTTATACTTTGTTGCTGAGAACAATCCCAAAGTTTGTTCAGGTGCTTAGTTTGGACTAAAGTGGTGCTTGGATGTCATATTGTTGTCATAGGAACTATGATGAAGTGAGATGAGGAGCTTTATGTGACCGAACTAGTACTTTGATGCAATGTTATGGCAAGGAAATATGATAAGGTCTTTTGATGAATAAAAACAATCCATCACATGCATCCTGTAGTGTTTCAAGCCAAGATTTATATTGAAAATAGTGATATTTTCCTGCCCAGAACAATGTCCAACAATTACCAGGAGCGTTACTTGAAAAAAACAAAACTATAGTACTTAGATTAGGGCTGTCACGATTAGGAATTTCTGGAGACAAGTAATTGTCACAAAAATAATCACCATTGGCAATTTACCCCCCTGCATTATATGCTGCTATGAGGATATAAGATTGATATAATATATACTGTACACCTTAATAAAAAGAGCAATTTAAAGGTCAAGAAATCGACTCAACAATTAATCAAAAAATTTTTAAGAACTTAACATTCAGTTCCTTTTATTAAACAACTGCATCCATGCAGAGTCTTTGCCTGTTAGGTTAAAAACAATGGAGGAACAATGCCCAGGTGAGCGGTGACAGGTCCTGAGGTCTTTGACTCAACTTTTCACTAACAAAGTTTTTGAACAAAGTGCAAAAATGAGGTGCACAGATGAGGGAAAAAAACTTCACACACTTAAAGTGAATACAGAAACAGAGCAGATAAATGACCCTTTGCGCTGCTTCTAGTTTTAAGATTCCAACACATTTAAAGTTAATGCAGCTAAGAGTAGCAGACAAATGTATCTTTTCTTTGCCTCAAGTTCTTGGGCTTAAAAAATAAAGACTTGTACGCAGTAAAAGGGGGTCTGTAACTAAGTAAAAATAACAGTTTTCCTTCCATCCATCCATCCATTATCTGCACCGCTTATCCTCAGCAGGGTCACGGGGGTGCTGGAGCCCATCCCAGCTATCTTTGGGCAGTGGGCAGTGGAGACCCTGAACTGGTTGCTAGCCAGTCGCACGGCACACAGGGACAGACAACTCACTTGCTCATTCACACTTAGGGATAATTTGGACTGGCCAATTAACCTGACATGCATGTTTTGGGAATGTCGTAAGAAACCGGAGTGCCCGGAGGAAACCCACGCAAGATCGAGGAGAACATGCAAACCCCACACAGGAAGGTTCGATCTCATGACCTCAGAACTGTGCCGCACACGCGCTAACCACTGTGCTGCTGTGTGGCCCACAGTTTTTCTTACAAACTAAAAATTGCACAGCTTAAGCTCTGTTAACATGACAGCATTTTAGTAACAATGTCCCGTCTAATACTATTTTTTAGCGTGCATCATTTTACACCATCTTGTTTGTATGTTGAAACTCGTGTGTAAACTTTACGTACTGTATATCCAATTGACAAGCTGCAACCCATGGCTTTTAAATATTTGCGATTAGATTAAAATGTTGTAATTGTGAGAGCCCTAACTTAGATTTTGCCTTGTTGTCAAAAGAACTGTGCTGAAATGAGTTGAGCTTTTTGTGACAGAAGTAGTATTTTGATGCCATTTTACGGGAATGAAACATGTAAAGGTCAGTTGATGAATTCTAACATTCCATAGCACGCCATCTTCTGGTGTCTTGGAGCCAAGATCTATTCAGAAGATAGTGATGTTTTGCTCCCAAGAACATTGTCCAAGTGTGAGTGGGAGTTTATTTTGGACAAAATAAGTTTATGTTGTTTTCTTGTCAAAGGAACTATGCTTAAACTGAGTTGAGAAGCTTTATGTCATAGAACTACTAGTTTGATTCCATCCTATGGCAATGAATCATGTTAAGTTCAGTTGATTAATCTGAACATTCAATCACATTGCATCTTTTAGTGTCCCTCAAGCAAGATTTTGTTTTTTTCGTAGAAAATATTAATGTCTTGCTGCCAAGAACAATGTCCCAGTGTGATCATGAGCTTAATTTTTACAAACGTAGCGCTTAGATATTATAAGAAACTGTGCTGAAGTGATTCAAGTGACAGAAGCTGTACTTTGATGCCATATTATGCCAAGAAAACATTTAAAATGGACAGTGTGTATTATAGGGCACCTCTAAGTGGTAAGAAAAACTTAATTCAGTAAAAAACAACATTGATTTAAATAATAAGCAAAAATTCCTAAATTATCCGATATTTTTTTTTAAATATGCATAGGTTGAAAAATTTGATGTCAAAGTCTGATCTGGAACCTTATTTTGACAAAAGTAGTGCTTTAATGTGAAATTATTGTCAAATAAACTATGCTGAAGTGAGTTTAGGATTTATATTTGACAGATCTATTGCATCCAATGGCAATGACACATGTTGAGGAGCGTCATTTGGACAAAAGTAGTTATTGTACCCCATGCTGTTGCCAAATAAACTCTATTAGAGTGAATTGAATGTTGTCATTAAGTCAAAATGCGATCTTGTTGAATTTTCCCAAGATTAATTCAGATTAGGCAGCATGGCAGCGCAGTGGTTAGCGCATGTGCGGCACAGTCCTGAGGTCATGAGATCCAACCTTCCTGTATGGAGTTTGCATGTTCTCCCCATGCTTGCGTGGGTTTACTCCAAGCACTTTGGTTTCCTCCCACATTCCAAAAACATGCATGTCAGGTTAATTGGCCCTAGTTGTAAATGAGCGAGTGAATTGTCTGTCCCTGTGTGCCCTGCAACTGGCTGGCAACCAGTTCAGGGTGTCCCCTGTCCGCTGCCCGAAGATAGCTTGGATGGGCTCCTGCACCCCCGCAACCCTACTGAGGATAAGCGGTGTGGATAATGAATGAATAATTCAGATAAATGTACAGTATGTCACAGAAGTGAGTACACCCCTCACATTTTGGCAGAGATTTCATCATAATGTTTGAATGAACAACACGGAAGAAACATTGCTTTGACACAATTAAAGGTCGTCTGTGTAAAACTTATCCAGCAGTGTAAATTTATTTTCCACCTAAAAAAACTCATACTATAGCTATTAGTAGCTAAACCCCTGGTAAAAAGTGACTACACCCTAAAGTAAGTTCCAGAAATTCAATATTTTGTGTGGCCACCATGTTTTTGCGGAACCACTTTAATCTTTCTGGTCATAGATTTCACCGGAGCCTCATAAATTTACACTGGAATGCTTTTCCACTCCTCTATGACAACGTGACTGAGCTGGGGGATATTCAAGATCTTGTGCTTCACCTTCTGCTTGAGGATGCCCCAAATATGTTCTATTCGATTTAGATCTGGAGATATGCTTGGCCAGTCCATCCCCTTTACACTTAGCCCCTTTAGAAAATGCCCTGGTCATTTTAGAAGTGTATTTGGGGTTGTTGTCATGCTGGAACATTGCCCTGCAACCCAGTGTCTGGAGTGAGGGGATCATTCTCTGCTCCAGTATTTCACAGTACATGCTTAAGTCCGTGTTCTCCTAAATGAAATGCAACTCCCCAATTCCAGTTGCACCCATACAACCCCAAACCATGACATTCTCAACACCATGGTTGACCTTATGCACGACACAAACCTGTTTGTACTCTTCACCTGGTTGCTGCCTCACATGTTTCACACCATCTGAGCCAAATAAATTAAACTTTGTCTCATCAGACCAGAGGATATCTTTCCAGAAAGCCATGGCTTTTGTTGACAGACTTCTTTTCATTGTGTCAAAGTGATGTTTCTTCAGTGATGTTCTATTAAACATTATAACAAAATCTCTGCAGAAATGTGAGGGATGTGCTCACTTTTGTGACATCCTGCATTGTTTTGTTTTAACTGCATAAATGCACCAGAACACAAAAATAGTTTCCATAATATCATAAAGTTAGAAGTACTTTTTCTTTTATATATAAATAAGGCAAAACATCAGCTCAGTGATCCTTATCATGCTTCCCCCCCAGCCATAACTAGGACTGCGCTCGCCGCTAGTTTGGAGAGGCAGATTTTTGAATTAGATGTGTTCCTTTGATGGGATTAATGTTCTTAGTCCTCTCCCACGGCTTTCTACACACAGTCATGCGGGAATTGGGAGGTGGGGGGGGTTGCTGGACCGCAGTCATGTAAGCGACAACCACAAGAAACGCACAGTTGTCGCAAACGGCCGAGTGTTAGTAAACTAGCACAGATTAAGCTTGTTTACAATGATGTAGAGGCAAAGTAACAAGACCATTTTTTTGACGCCGGGAGTGACCGTTGACTTTTCTTTCAAGACACGGAAAACCAGTGCAGAATGTTAGGTGCAAAGGTGCAAGAACATTTAATTTATATATATCTAGAGTATATACATCTACTGCAGTGGTCACAAAACCTTTTAAGGCTAAGAGCCGTTGATGATTCTAAATGAATTGCATACAATTGTCTTTATTGTCATTGATAACAACATAGTTAAACATAGACATGGCACTCCAGTGTAAACACATAGAAATTAGACAAAGACTGCCAGGATGAATAGGCAGGATATTTAGGATGTAGTAGTTAAAGACTGGCCCAAGTTCAAATTAAAGTTCAATTAAAAATAGTACCCTGTAATAATAGTGTGATTAAAAGTAGTAAATGGTAAATGGTCTGCATTTATATAGCGCTTTTCAAGTCAATAAAGACCTCCCAAAGTGCTTTACAATGTGCTTCACACTTACCCATTCACGCACACACACTCACACACCAATAGGGAGTCAGCCATGCAAGGCGCCTACCTACTTATTGGAGGCATTAGGGATTCAGTGTCTTGCCCAAAGACACTTTGACATATAACACAGAGGAGCCGGTAATCACAATAACATTCAGCAGCAAAACCAATTTCCCAAAATTTCCCAAGGTATATATTTTTCAGTTTTGTGTGCTTTTTTAGGGTGGAGATGGCCCTGAGGAAAATACTGTCTCTGAGCCTGTTTCACCTTGTTTTAAGGTGCCGGTAGAATCTACGAGAGGGCAACAGGTCAAAGAGGTGGTGACCAGGGTGAGAAAAGTCCTTCATAATGTTGATGGCTCTCCTGCAGTATTGCAAGCCAACAATATCCTCCAGATTAGTCAGCACAACAGGCTACCAGTTTAAAATAACAATTTATCATGATATCACTATGTTGTTACTATGATATTACCGGGAAATTATTTGTAAGAAGTAGAGTTAAAATACGCTCAGTCATCCATGAAAATATCTTGCCAGTTTAAAGTAATCATATATATATATATATATATATATATATATAAGGATAAGCAGTACAGCTAATACTGCTGTACCGCTTATCCTCAGTAGGGTCGCTGGGGTGCTGGAGCCCATCCCAGCAATCATCGGGCAGTGGGCAGGGGACGCCCTGAACTGGTTGCCAGCCAATCGCAAGGCACACGGGGAGAGACAACTCGCTCGCCCATTCACACCTAGGGACAATTTGGACCGGCCAATCCACCTGAAATGCATGTCTTTGGAATGTGGGAGGAAACCGGAGTGCTCGGAAGAAAACCCACGCACGCGCGGTGAGAACATACAAACTCCGCACAGAAAGTCCGGTAGCTGGATTTATATATATATATATATATATATATATACAGAAATCCCTCAGTTATCGCGGTTAATGGGGACCAAAACCACCCGCGAAAAGTGAAAATCCGCGAAGTAGCGACGCCCCTTCAAAAATGCTTAAAAAAAAGAATTTTTATTTATTTTTGATTATTTTATTATTATTATTTTTTAGACCCGGTTAATGGGGACCAAAACCACCTGCGAAAAGTGAAAATCTGCGAAGTAGCGACGCCCCTTCAAAAATGCTTAAAAAAAATATATTTTTTTATATATATATTTTTTTATTTTTTATTTTTATTTTGTTTTATTATTATTATTAGTTTTTTAGACCCGCGAAGCTCTGAACCCGCGAACGTGGAACCGCGAAGTAGCGAGGTCCCACTGTATATATATTCCGACCACATGAATGCTTAGTAAGTCAACTTGGAAAACCATCAGCATCGGCGAATAATTGAAATCTTCCTTTGAGCTGCTAGATTCAGCACAAAATTTAATGTCTTCCTTTGCCATGCATTTCTGTGGAACTCCTCTGAAGGGATAGATTTGGTAGTGCGACTGTTTGAAATAGTTTGGGAGAATTTCCCCAAGTGTTGGTGCTTCACACAATGTCCAGCGCCCGAGGTGACAGACTGGTGGCGGAAAAGCTTTGCGGTCTTCTGGTCACGGTTTCAACTTGGACTGCGTCACATCATGGCTTGGTGCATGGCCTGATAGTTTTACAGCTGCATAAAAAAACAAAACTGGGAGTTGATTGGGGACCAAGGGTAAAGCTGCAAATGCACATGGTAAATATCTAAGGAGGTTTAACTTAGAAATTGTGCATTGCACTGCAAAAAATAAATTAATAAATGCCATTATAATTTTTAATATTTTAAGGTATTCTTGACTGGTTTCTTTACTAAAATAAGAAATATTATTTCTTTAAAAGTAGAAAAAAAAACTTGATTTGTGTCAACAATATTTTTATCTTAGTTTAGGGGTCACCAACGTGGTGCCCATGGGAACCAGGTCGCATCCTGAGAAAACCTGAGTAGCCTGCAGATCAGCTTTGAAAATAGCTCACCAGTGGTGGGTCATTGTGATTTTCAAGGAAACCGAATATCTATTTGGATTGAATTATCATTGACATGATCTGTCTTAAATACATGATCAGTTTTTCCAAAATTATTTTAAAAGTTAGTATATCATTTGTATACGTAAATTACTGAGTGCCTTTTGAAGATTTGGTGGATCACGAGGCCCATTTTAATATTGCTTCAGATAATAAAAACTTGGTAATGGCACAATTGTAACATAGTAACAACATAGTACTAACATGACAAGTTATTTAAGAAATTTATATTGAACTGGTAGGCCTCTGGACTAATCAGTAAACAAAAAAGTAGCTTTCCGCTTTAAAAATGTTTGGTAAACTTTTGTGTTATGATTGGGAAAAAAAGAGAATCATTCTGCCATGGAATAACTTTTTCCTGCATTACTCTGTATTTTTGATATTGGACATTTGCAAAGGAGTTCGTTTTTTTGAGTATTTTACCTCACTTCTAACTGTTTTGACTATTTTTCTCTTCTTTAACTTTCACACTGTTTAGTGCAGATCTGCTAGGATGTTTTAAAAAAGAAAGAAAAAGGAGGACTCAAGGGTGAGGGATTTTAGAACAATGTGACACAATGTCTAACTCTGCAAAACAAGGGAAAGTTTTATTGTACATTATTGAACAGGTGGTAGATTTTTGCTATAAAGGCGTCAATAAACGGCAAGATGGTGCTGCCCTGGAGACTCCAATTGAAAGCCACGAGTTTAAATGGCAAAAATTACACCAACCTAAATTGAGAACAGCAGGTTGCTGTTTCTGAGAGTATCGTTATCCGTTTTGTTTCGCTCCAAAATTGGGGAAAACACACATTAATAAGCAAATCACAATAGAAGCCCATTTATTTGTGCAATATAAAACATCATTTTGTCATAAATAAATACAAATGTGCCAGAGATGTCGTGCGGTGATGCTTTTTGGTTTTTCTTTGACTTTTTCTGCGAAGAAGACAATCTGCAAAGGAGAGAAGGGGAGAAAAAAAAATCAAAATCACCTTTTCCTTCAAATTTGTCTTTTATGAGACGTAGAGCTGAGAACTTTATATTCTTCTGCAAGAGATGTGGGAGTTTAAGGGGTGAGAGTGGAGAGTGTGGAGGGGGCGGGCAGACGCTGGAGGCTACGCAGTACTTGAACCGCTATAATGGTGTCTCGTATGAGAAAACATCTGTGAATTTCCTCCGTGATCGACAACAAAGTGGAACTCGGAGCAGTCACTCAGCGGAGCTTTGAAGTGGGGGAGCCTGACAGAAAGCCGTCATTGTTCACGGCCCCCGATGCACAGAAACTCTCAACTTTGGTCTCCCTAATTTTCTCTGCAACGCGAAACAAGTCCCCCTCCCGACCTCACCCTCCCCGGAGTCTATGAAGTGGGAGACGTGCACGAAATGCGTAGCTTGGCCTAAGGGGGGTCGGGTAAAGCCGGGACGGGTCATTGTACCTTCCAGTGGCCCACCCTGGATGTGATAATCCGATACTAGAGAGGGCGGTTCTCCTGCTGCACTTGGATGGACACACTTACAGAAAGCAGTCGAGTCACAATTCAGTTTTTTTCTATGGAAACACGAACCCAAAAGGCACAAAGTAATTGGGTTGAATCATTTGGTCTCTACTGTAACCCCCCTTTTCTTTTTTTCTTTATACCCTTGCTAATGTTAACAACAAAACAGCATTTGGAAATCACTTTACCCCATCTATGATAAAGACCACTTCTAACTATTTTAAAATCAACTTTTCAAAAACAAACAATTAAATAATTGTAATCTGTTGTTACCTCCCCTACTAGCTATTTCATGGCGAATTATGACCTCATCTCCAAATATAAGAGTTGTAATTTGGGTTGAAACATTTTTCATCACTGCAGTCCTTAATTTATTCTTTTTTTTCTTTTTCTTGGGCTTTCTTCTATGTATTTATTCATTTTCACTTTTTCACATCTTGAGCGGCATAAGAAATGTGCTATAATTCAGCAGATCATATTTTGTTTTTGAATATGTTTGCCCGAAAATAAATGATTATTAACAGTAATCTTCTTTTATTATAGTTTGATATTTAAACAATACTTATACATTTATTTATTTAATATTTTTTGGATGCCCATGATATGCACAGTATGTCTATATTGCTTATTTTTTTGTGTAAGAATATCCAAGGATTAAGGGTCAAATCACTGATGCTCGTTGTGAGCTGAACTGTGGCATTCTCCTTGTTTTTTCAGAGTAAAGCTAGCGTATGTGGACAAATAAATACCGAATATATAGTTGACGTTAAACATATCACGTTTAGAGTTTATCAGTCTTTCAAACTTAGTTTTTTTTTTTGCTTTGTTGATAACAAAGTTTGCATTGGACTAAACTATGAATTTCTGTTAGTCATAAGATCTGCACAGAAGAACACTGTATAAGAAAGTGTCCCTTATTTAAGAGCCACTGTCACATGCTAAATCTTCTATATTTGATATCAACATTTTGACATGTAGTTACAAAAAAGCCAACTCTTGATCTTAAAAAGTGACACTAAAATGTGGCCTCGTCTGCCCTCCCCTAGATTATAATTCAAACGTTCCACTTTTCACGTTTTCTGATCGGGACCCAAAACAAGACGGTGATGGTTCTCACACTGTCCAGTGTTGATTTTGTGGCAGCTGGTGACTCCATCTGGTAAAGTGACAACGGGGCAAAAACAAAACAGGTTCCACCTTTGGCCATGCCAAGTCTGCCCATGCTCTACAAACTGGGAGGGAAGCTAATCGCAATTTCACGCTCTGATTTTTTTTTCCAAGTCTCTTTCCAGCACCGGAGGCGGTCAGGAAAACTTTCAAGTCAGTGAATTTTCCATGGCTTACTGGATAACAGACTTTCCATACTACTTTGATTGTTCTAGTGTAACGGGTCTCAAGGTGTGGTCGGAAGACTGCTAATTATAAAAGGGCCCCTTCTAGTGGTATGTTCAAGTATTGCTGAATTAAATTCCAATATGTTTTAAACAAAAATACAGATCAGCTAACTTGCTTCTATGATTTAAACGACAGTGGTACCTCTACTTACAAATGTCTCAACTTACAAAAGTTTCAGGTTACGAAGTACCTGAACGGGAAAATATTGCCTCTAGTTACAAAGGCGTTTAGGATACCAAGTCAAAAATACATTACAGTACGCGCTGGAAGAGTTCTACCCTGAAACCTGATGCGTATGTGTAAATCCCAGCATGCTCTTCGTGTACCCTTCCCAGCATGCTTTTCGTGTCCCATCCCGGCATGCTCTTCGTGTCTCCTTCCCGCTCTGTAAACGGTCTACTGTATTATACCCTTATGAAGAGCTATCATTCACAATGGACCCCACGAAATACATGCAGATAAGCAGACATGGAGAAATGAAGGGAAAGCGACTTTTTATGGCCATCAAAAAAGAGCAAGACTTAATAGAAAAGTATAAAAAAAAACGCCGTGCATGCGGAGCTCAGAGACGACAAGGAGGAGGACGAACCCATCATTCCACCAACCCAAATTAAAGACATGTTGGCAACATTCCACGAGTTTATGAAAAGGAATCACCCAGAAGAAGTGTTGATGGGTTGGGCTATCGCTCAACTTTATTTATCTTTATAGAGGATATTATTTTATGAAATGTTTATTATTTAGTACAAAACAATACCGGTTACTTAAACAAACCTTAAACATACATTCCATACAAAATGTAGCACTGAAGCAACTTACGAACAAATTCAACTTACGGACGATTGTCCGGAATCTCGTTCGTAAGTGGGGCAGCGTCTGTATTTGATTCATGTTCTGATGCTCTTTTATTACTTATTGAAAACATATCATACATTTGCAGGGCTTTAAACCGATTAGCGCATTTACATTCAAAAGGCGTCTGTACTTACAAATTTTTGTAGGTTAGAAAGCTACTCCCTAAACGAATTAAATTCGTGAGTAGAGGTACCACTGTACTGTAATCACACGGGATTGTTTGTGGTCATCTGGGAGTAGCTAAAACTCTTCTTTTTTTGTGGCTGGATAACTTTGTTGTGCTGCCCCTGGCGGCAAAGTGTTATACGCAAAATAAAAATCGAAAACATTATACGTAAGCAAACTGCTTTCTGATTTTATCAACAGCCAAATCATTGTGTTTTAATGTTAGCCGCTCTTAGCATTTGGATAGATGCGTTTTTTCACAGGGAATTGTGACCTCATCTCCAAATGAAAGAAGTAATTGGGTTGAATCATTTGGTCTCTACTGTAACCCCCCTTTTCTTTTTTTCTTTATACCCTTGCTAATGTTAACAACAAAACAGCATTTGGAAACCCCTCAACTGACAGCAGGTGTGAGGAAGCCGGGAACAAAGGCCAGTGTCACCCCGATGGCATCTTTTGTCATTAACAGACCTTTGATGCACTCAACGGCTTCTTTTATCTCCTTGTTGCCCGACGCCTCTTTACGCCCCCTCTCTCCGCCCCGCTCCAACACTTTCTTCATTAACGCTGTCTGCAGGCTATGTTCTTTGCTCGCACATCTGGCATCCGGCTGACGCTCTGAGTTTGTCCGTTTGCTAACTCGCAACCATAGAGCAGCAAGAGCGTCCGTTACATTTCAAGTAAAGTTTCTTGCAAAAGTGAGCACACCTTTAAGCACATTCAATGCCATTGACAGCTATTGGTGGCAAATCTCTTCAGGGTTTGTACACCGTTTTCATGGCAGGATTGAAGCACTTTCAAAGCCAATTTTCCAATTTCTCAAGTACCTGACATCTAGGTCCCTTCACCTCTCCTCTTGGGCGCGAGGCATAAGGGCGATGATGCTTCACATGAAAACACCATATAAACTAAGCAGACTTGATTTATTTTTCTAGCAACAATTAAATTTAAAGCACTTATCAAACCTCAAGAAAACGACATTAATATTTAGGCATTTTAAAGGATTTCAAGCATCTATACGAGCCCTCTCTCTTGCTCTCTCTCTGGGCTGCTCACACTTTTTCAGCAAGCTACTAAAAAAATGAGCAGGTCAATATGATCTACCCACAACAAAAATGCAAAACTTCTAATTATTTCCAAATGTGTGTATAACCACAACCTTATTTTCTTTTTATGGAATTTTATTTTGTTGAGTTGTTTGCACTTAACTTATTAAATCAGTTGTCACGTAATGCTCTTCTATTTGTTTCTACATTCCCAATTAGCGTAGTTTAATGTAAGTTAACTGCAAGTTGGGATAAAGCATAGGTCAAGAACATGGGGTCTGTGGGCACCAGGTAGCCTCCTAAGAGCACCTAAGTATCCCACAAACCAATTTGGAAAATACCTCACAAGGTCATTATGATTTTCTAGGTGAATTAATTTCTAACTTGTACGAGAAATGTTCGACATGATCAGTGTCTTTAAATGCCTGATAAATCGTTATCATATTGTTTAGAAAATTAACCTATAATTTACCGTATTTTCCTGACTATGAGGGGCACCCCAAACCCCAAATTGGCCCCAAAATGTAAAAGTGGGCCATTTCATCCAGTGCGCCTTATTTGCTGAGAAAATTGAAAATTTGTTATCATATTTGTGCAATCTTTGATTAATCAATACATTTTATCACTGATCACATTCACCTAGCATTGGCGGCGGCGGGATCATACCGGATAGCATTGGTAGAGCACCGAATCCTAACCACCAGGATGCTACAGACATGGATGGATGTTCACAATGGCCTAACATTGGATGCAACAGGAATCAAACTCAGAGTGCAGCGGGGATGGGGCCAGATTATACTAGACCACTAGGGCATTAGTTCTTATTTCATTATCACACTTTTTTAGTCCCGATACCATATAGTGTAATTTATTGCTCATAAGGCGCACCGAGTGAAAGGGCGTAGTCTCTATAGATGGTTCTATTTCAGAATTTAACACACTGGAACACACCCTCGGCTTGCATGAAATGTTTCCCAACATAGTAATCAGATAGAAAAATAGTAATGACATAAAAAAAACACAGAAATCTTTTGCGCTAATCTAGGTCTCGAGAATCTATAGCTCGCGAGCCCAATATGGCTCTTTTCATGAGTACGTATGGTTTGTAGACAAAATTGATTTCATGCAAATTTCTACCTTTTGTTCCAAATTTGAGTGAGCAAAGCTTATTTTATTTAACACTAACCCTCACCTAAAACCTAAAAACACAGCAAGTCTGAACTAAATCCCCGTAAACAAAAGTTAGTACGGAGACTCATCATGATTTTGTGCTTTGGCTATCGCTGCTTTACTCCTTAATGGATTTTGAATTGAATTGATCTTGTCTTTATTGTCATTGATGTTAACATATCGTTCATTTGTGTTCTGCAGATAGCGGGGACTGATTAGGGAAAGCGCTCTGTTTGGGTGTGTGAGAATGTCTGTGCGCACGACTGTGATTGACTGGTTTATGCTGTCAATCAAACGCTGCCTCTGTAAACCAACTGGGAAGCATAACGGCCGCTAGCTTTTAGCGGCTCATTACATTGAAAATAAATTCAAAAATGTAATTGGACTGTAAGGAAAGTCAGAAAAGCACAAAGAAATGCCAGCAGGTGCTCTCTGGATTGTTATCACGTCCGGGAATAGACTGAGGCAACGGCGGAAGTAAAAGCAATACCCTGGCTGCAGGTCCGGGCTACAGCTAACGGCTAGGCTAACAACTCTGCTAAGTCACTGCTGCGGATGCCAGGTACATTAGGCATAAAATGGATGACCTGGAGCTACTATTGGTGGGAATATATATTCGGGTTGGTTCTATTTAAATCATCGCTGTGGCTCAATTCTAGGACACCCGATGCTAGCCAGCCGCTTTCTAAATTGCTTTCTTACACTGGAAGGAGAAGCCCTCAGACTTTGTTTTACTTTTGTATGATAACAAAAATAACATTCATTCAACTAAAGTAATGTGTTTTGTGTTATCAGTTGTAAATCTCTAATTGTTATTTTGTTACGGTTGTATAAACTCAGTCGGGAAATACTGTATTTTCCGCACTATAAGGCGCACCTAAAAGCCTTTATTTTTTTCAAAAGCTGACCATGCGCCTTATAATACAGTGCGCAAGACGTGGTTACACGCGGGTGGAGCACGGTCATAGCACGTTTGTTCTGCGCCTGTATCGCGGTGTTATCACGTGCATTAGCGTGTCTACCGCGTGTAAGCACGGTCAAACGTGATGCAGCCGGGGTTACCCGCGATAAGGACGCGGAACAGTCGCCGGCGTCTGTTTCGCGGGCATACCACTGGTAAACAGCGGGTTTAGCCAATTTTGCATATTTTCCACCGCGTCTGCTTCACGGGCAGAAACTTCTGGCCGTGATTCAGCCTCGATATGCCCGTGAAAGGCTGTGTGACCGGGCCTTAATGAACGTGAAGGCTGCAAGAGAACTTAGGTGAGCTATGCGGATTTATATTTTCCCGGTATCTTGTTTTAGAACGATCTTGATGTTTCTGTGATGAGTCTATTTTTAAACTAAATTCAATTCAAAGTGTTTATTGTCATATGCACAGTTAAGAACCCCGTTTACCTGCACAATAAAATTCTTACTTTGCTGTCCACACAGTTGTCAGCAAAAACTAAAATGGAAACTAAGAAATGTTTGTTTGGTGACATCGTACAGACGCCGCATCTGCACATTTCTACGAGACGTATTTGCTTCTTTGCAAGCTTTCGTAATGTTATGGGGGTAATAAGTTTGACTGAACTATCTGACTGTTTTGTCGACGTTCCCATTGTAGCGCCTTATAATTCGGTGCGCCTTATGTATGGAAAATATAGGACCAAAAACTATTTTTTGGGGGTGCGCCCTATAACCCCGTGCGCCCTATAGTGCGGAAAATACGGTACGTTGTCTCGAGGTAAGTATTACCCCTTTGGGTGCTTTTATAAAGGTGCAACGCTACTTTGCGGATTTTCACTTTTCGTGGGTTGGTTCTGGTCCTTATTAATCGCAAAAAACGAGGAATCTTTGTACACCCAAAAATGTCATATTTGAGCAGCTAATCACCTAAAATCGGTTTTCTTTTATTCAAGCAAAAACTTGTTTGACAAAACATGTAAATAGATCCAAAGCTGAGTCAGAGACGTCGCTTGACAAGTGATCAACTTTTTATATTGCCGCAACAATTCGTGAGTAATTCGGATTTTGCAACGACAATGACGCACGTCACAAGCCAGCGTGATAAAAATCAGGCTCATCTGGATATCAAAAGCAGGTAAACTGCATTAAAACAGTGTTTGAAAAGGCTTCACATGAAACGGGGCTATTCAAACTCTCCCTTTGAACTGAGACGATAGAGAGACGGGACAATGTCTGCCTAATCGCGTCCTCGCTTTGAAGTAAGACATCACTATTAGGTGAAAAGGTAAGTATGCTTCTCCTCAAAATAAAAAGCTTTTCATCATTTGTTAGGGTTGCCGCTCTGGCGATTTCCATAAAGGTTGTTGAAAACTTTGGATAAAAAGGGGTGCTGGGGAGGGAACTGATTCATTGCTGTTTTGCATGGGAGCTGTCTTGAGAAATAGCTGGAGGAAAGTGAAGCTGAAATGAATGGGATAGTGCCACCGGTAGCATATTAACCACGCCAGATGTTGGCATGTTTAATGAGTAAAACCAAGAATGGAACAAGATTTTATGACAATGTACACCTGTACAAAAAATAACAATGAAGTAAAACAGGCTTGTAGCCTCAAATGCAAACTCGCCACTTTCTGTTCTCTTGCCAAAGGGTAAAATGAACTTCCGCAAACTGTGGTGGGACCAAAGGAAGATTCCCCAACCAATTTGGAAAAAAAATCATGATGGTAAGGTGAATTTTTCAGTTGTTAGCTAAGTTAGCATTTATTTTGCAAGGAATTTTTATGTTAGCAAGTGTCATAATGAGCTCTTAACGAACTGTAAGTGACATGCAACATGTTTCTTGTGTGCAAGAAGTACAGTATTGTACATGAACATGTACTGTATATGTATATATTTTTCAATTTAGTTTTGCTTTTTGAAGAGTTGGTCTTAAAGTTGATTTTGAAAGGCATTAAAAAGTATTTAAAAAATCCTAAATTGAACTTGCTTTAAGCTGTAAGAACCCTGTATACAGGGATCAGAATTTTCCACGGATCCGCGGATTTCCGCTGTTTTTGAACCCCAAAGGCATTCCGACTTTTTCACTTTTTCTCTTGCGTAGCAAACAAATTCAAAATCTGACTGTCTCACTCTTTCCTTTATTGCTCTGGCGCACCCTGGCGGTGCTCCGCCCTGCTTTATTCCTGGACCCTGGCTATTTCAGCTGAAAATGAAAATCTCCATTCTGATCCCTGTGTATAACGGGCGGCTGAAACAACATCTTTACATATCGGAATGTGATAAAATCTGCAAGAATCGGATGTTGTATTGCTGGTGTCTATAGTATGTCTGCTATTTATTTTAGCTCACAAGAATGTTTCCCTATGAAATGAAAACCCAAACCTTACTGCAAATCACAACATAAGTCATTTAACTTCACTCATTTCTCTTATGCTAACACGGGCAATCAGCCGGGGCGATAATTTGGCAGCGGAGAAACTCCCACACGGGCGGCATTTGTCACCACGGACCAACCTCGTTATTTAGAACCAGCAGGTCTGTTTAAAATTCTCTCCTCGCAAGAACAGGGCCAGAAATTAATCAGGGGAGCATGATCACACTTAATTGATTGCATGTACTTTTAAGATGCACGCCAGGGTGCTGGGGTGACCTATTTCAGGCTGCTCTTCAGAGGAGCCAACTATCCCAGCAAGGGAGTAATTACTGCAGCCCCTGTGACTACAACCGGAGGTGAAAAGCTTCTCAACTAACTATGACACCACATTAAAACACTGCTAGTGGTCTGTACTAATAACGCTTTGACATTTTCCTTTTTTTGAAGGGGAGTGTGAATCCGAGAAGAGGGACGCATTATTATTCGTGCAATTTAATTGCAGTTGCCACTTCTCAATACTGGAACTTAGGAACAGAACTAAGAAATGAGAACATTCAAGTTCAGTGCTGCATTGAGTGAGGAAGTTTGTGTTTTCCTCGAGCACATTTTCAAGTCAATTTACTTATTTTATATACTGTAAAATTTGGACTATAAGCCGAGACTTTTTCCCCAAGCTTTCAATCCTGCGGCTTATGCAACGATGCAGCTAATTTATGCATTTTGTCTAACGGCCGCCAGGGGCACCCAAGCAGCAAAGGTAAGAGTGAAACAGGTGAAAAATGTGTCGAGGAAGACAAAGTTTCATGTAACTTTGGGCTTTGGGCATGAATAAAACTAGCAAGAACAGACCCTCATCGTGAAAAAGGTGTCAATCGAAAGGGAAGGGCAGACGACCATTTTGGGAATAATTTTACAACTCTGTTATTCTGTAAATGGAAATAATGTGGCGAAATGAATAGATTACAAGAAGCAACGTCCAACGAAGCAGAAAGGTTTAAGGCGGATTTCTACTTATATGTCAGCATTAGAGTGTTTTGGAGTAAATGTTTTACACAGTTGAATTCTGTGTATTGTCTTTGATGTAACAAAGCCTTTTTCATAGACATTCAAAGAAGTTGAAGACGGGTCATGGGACGTCCTGGTGAGTTATGCTGGCTTCATAGTTTTCGGTTATCTTGTTTCAGACTGACCGTGATGTTTCTCTGAAATGGTCATCATATCTTCAATCCCAAGAGTTTAATCTTTCCAATGATATGTGGCATGACGTATTTCAGTGACTGGCGGGCCGGCGCAAGATTAAGGGGTTAAGGTATTGTATATTATTAAAACTCTTTCTCTCTTTGTACCGTCTTACTTTGTAAATATCTCATGTTTCAATGTGGGCACATGTGGCCTGTAGTCAGAACCGTGTGCACAAAATGTTTTTTCCTTTAAAAATGTACTGGGTGCGGCTTATAATCAGGTGCACCTTATAGTTATAATTTTACTGTACTAGTGCCGTATTTATTCATTTATAATGCACACTCCTACTTTTTTACAAAAAATCGGTACAAACTAGGACATTACCTCCAGAAGCATGATGAATGCGGGAAAATATGTAAGGAGCCAACTAAAGTTGAGGAATTATTGATATCTTATTCAAATGGACAATCTATAAAGAGGGTTATCTCAAAATTTTGTAAAACTACAAATGGATCTCAGTAATAATCAGATGGAGGTTAAGGAGTAATAGGAACTTTAAGCAAATGAGTGATGAAAGACAACGATTGGGAGAAAACTTTGAAAGAGGGACACAGAATAACCAGCAGTCCAACATAGAGGGAGTTCGAATGGAAAGTAATAATGCGTTACTTCTCATCTCATCAGCTGCACCGCTTATCCTCAGTAGGGTCGCGGGGGTGCCGGAGCCAATCCCAGCAATCATCGGGCAGTGGGCAGGGGACACCCTGAACTGGTTGCCAGCCAATCGCAGGGCACACAGGGACAGACAACTCGCTCGCTCATTCACACCTAGGGACAATTTGGACCGGTCAATCCACCTGAAATGCATGTCTTTGGAATGTGGGAGGAAACCGGAGTGCACGGAGGAAACCCACGCAAGCACGGGAGAACATACAAACTCCGCACAGTGAGTCCGGTAGCTGGATTTGAACCCACACAGGAGGTTCCCACGACCTTGGAACTGTGCCGCACACGCGCTAACTACTGCGCCGCCGTGCGTTACTTCTATCACTTCAAGATATAAGAATACAATTTATGTTGGCGGAACTGTGGGAGGGTCAGGGGATTTCACGCATAAATTCTGGAATTTCCCTGTGGTAGTAAATTTCTGGAGAAGTATTTAGACAGAAATAAAATTAATTATTGGTTGGGAGTTGCAGTTGGACCCAGTGACCTATGTATTAGGAATTTTGCCAGAAGAATTATTCCAGCTCAGTAGCCTAGATGGTAGGGCGCCCGCTTTGAGACTGGGAGGTCGCTGGTTCGCGCCTCGGCCGAGTCATACCTAAGACTTATAACATTGGTAAAATGGCGGCGCCCTCTGTTGGCTGTGGCTGCATCGGCTCGCTACAACGGGTCAGGTGTATCGACATTTCGTTCTTACAAAGAATGACAATACAAAGGAAATTATTATTATTATTATTATTCTTAGTTGACTTCTGAAGTTATATGCTGACATCAGCAAAATACTTGATTTTGATTCTACACATAGAGCAAAAATAGAAATACAGAGAATGTAATTTATTTGAATAATAAATCACCAGTGATAAATATTTTGTAATTGATTTTAGTCTCAAATAATATATTAATTGTTGCACCTGTATTAGAAGTTATTTGGTTGCTTATTTGCTCAATCGCTGCTGTCCAAAAGTACAAAAAGCACACACGTATAAAGACAACATACCCGCGTTTGACCTCAACAATACTAAAAAAGTGAAGTTGGATAACCTCAGGCCACTTTAAAGCCAAAGCTAAGTGAAGGCGGCCTCGCTATCTAGGCACAGCTCTAATGTTTTCCCCTATGAATATAAGCACCATCAGATCCTCAGTCATACCACCCTACTCTTCCTATTAAGATCAAAATCTCCTCTTGGGCCCCCGGGTGTCAACAAAGAAAGATACAGTAAATGATATGCAAATCGAAGGAGGTGTGGGGGAGAGGATCGGAAATCGACTCGCTGGGCCTAAATTTCTGACTCACAAATTAAGTATTTAGGAAGGAATTTGTGAGTGAGGTTAGTTCCTGTCTGTGTGGTGGTGATTTCACAGCAAAGCTTCTCTTGACTACTGGAAGATCACAGTGAGAAGAACATGTGCTGAGAGTTTCTGAGCCTCAAAAGGATTTGTCTTTGGATCTGTGTTGACAGCTTAATGAAATGCTTTTAACACCACTGAGATTGAGGCCTCGCGTTTGCAGGAAACAATTCTGGAACTGATTGAATTTGTTTTGCTTGATTTAATTATGCACCAATGTTTACAATGATAATCTAATAGCGGAGAGGTGGAGTTCTGTTGAACTTTTGCTCTGTAGAAACTAAAACCTTGTGGTCAATGTTCCCTCTAATTTTCCACGGGTCTGAGCATTCACACAAAGTCGGTGAGCAACGCTTGAAACAACAGTGAGCAACCATAATCCCAAGTGTGGCAAGATAATTAATGATCAAACATGTCCAAAACTTGACATCAAGTTACATTTTGCTGAGTTTCCGGCAATGCAAAATTATTTTTCTCTTTTGAATGAATTGACTCATGTACTATTGCAAAGGTTGTATGGCCTACAAACGTCGTTTGTTCTTACAATTCTTTCACAAGATATCCATTTCTTTTTATTTCCTGATATATTTTGTCGCATAATATTAACATTTTTGGGGGCTCATTTAGTCGGTTGTAAGATACAGAACTGCACTTAATCACATTTTTTAGTGGAAGTACAATGTTGGCAACAAGATTCTCTTGATATAATTGGAAATTATTTGAATGCAACACAAACTTTTTCTTCTTTTTTCCGTGTTTTTTTTTCTACTTTTTTTTAAAATTCCTTTAAAAAAAGACTCATTGTGTTTATTTTTTCCAAGCTGTTACTTTTTTCTTTTTGTTCTCTATTTACTTTTTTCTTACATTTCTTTCTTTTCTTTTTTTCTGGCTTTTTTCTAAATCTTTCCTTCTTTTTTTCTCTTCCTTTTGTTTTTTCTCAGCTTTTCACTACTTTTTCATTTTGGTATTTTTTTCTTTTTTGTTCTATTCCCCTCTTCCTTTAAGTCATTTTGTGCATAATTTTACGTAATATTTGGTCATGTTATGATTAAAGAAGCAAAAACAACCTGAAGACCTGTTTAGGACCCGAAAGAGCCGGTTCCTTTAAGTGAGCCGAGCCGAAGAAGCCGGTTCTCGACAAACTACTGACTTTACTTTTCAACTTCGTTCGACATTGACTTCAAAATATCGCATTTAGGACACAACGTCAGGGGAACCCGTGTATTTTCACCTTCATGCACTGTAACTTTGACTTAAGTCGTTTCTTAATTAGTAATTTTGAGCCCTCATTTTTGTGTGCTGGCTAGATTTTCTTGTGCGCTGAGCATGTGCGAGCAGTGCGCAATTGCGCACGTGCGCATCTTAGAGGGAACGCTGCTTGTGGTTCATAGTGATAGTAATTTTGGCCCAGCTCTCTGGTGCCTTGTGCACATTATGATGAGGTAGAGAGGAGACACAACCAAATTGTACTACTACTTCTTTAGAAAGTCATACATATTCCAATGAGCATAGATGCTAAGAATCTTTCTATCAAGTAGTGTCACCTGTTTAAATATTATAACGTAGCGTCAATGACTAAATATCAGATTTGAACACTGGCGGCACGGCGGTTAGCAAGCAGCCCCACGGTGCTGATATTCAGGGTTCAAGTCCAGTTACCGCAACCTCCCTGTGTGGAGTTTGCATGTTCTTCCTGTGCCTGCGTGGGTTTCCTCCTGGCACTCCGGTTTCCTCCCACATTCCCAAAATATGCATGTCGGGTTAGTTGGCCGGACCAAATAGTCCCTAGGTGTGCGTGAGTGTGTAAATGGTTGTCTGTCGCTCTGTGCCCTGCAACTGGCAGGCAACCAGTTCAGGGTGTCCCCTGCCCACTGCCCGAAGATGACTCGGATGGGCTCCAGCACCCCCGTGACCCTACTGAGGATAAGCGGTGCAGATATTGGATTGATCACTTTCAGCCTGATGATAATCGGGCATCCCTAAGTCTTAGTATAAATGGAAATACTTTCCGCACTATCGTTCACACTTTTTGGGGTTTATTAGCTGAGTCTGCAACATATGCTTCGAAGGATAAACAAAAATGCTCCATTATGCTCTGCCGGCGCCAAAAATAATCGTTCTTAATTTCAAGGAAAACTAGCAGCTATAATAGCTTTTGCCGCCTTCATCTGAGCCTAAAACTAGCTTACTTTATGTTAAAAACAGTGGTGCAGAATTTTTGTGTTGTCACTGTTTCTTCTTCTACACTACAAATTTACATCGGCTTTGCGACAAAACATTGCTCCAGCTTATATGCTGAAAATTAGCTGTATTTTCTTCTGCACAAAAAAAATATTGTCTTTTTTAGCACCAAAAGTGAGGATCTTCTTTTTCTACACAAAAAATTATCGTTGTCTTTGTTTGCGCAAATTTTTTTCTGCTTATATGCTAAAAGCTATCAAAGATTTTGTGCAGAAAACTAGCAGTGTCTTCTTCTACATCAAACAGTAGCTTCTACTTCTACCCTAAAAAAATAGCTTTCTCTTCCTTTGCTTCTGCTTATATGCTGAAAACTCACAGTGTCTCCTGCACAGAGAGCTAGCATAGTCTTCTTCTAGTATCTGTATTGTTGGCCTTCATTAACGAGATCCGGCTCATCTTTGAAGAGTGGGATGACGCTTTACACCCCAAAGAAATATTGCCTAGAAGATGAAGGTGCTGTATCTGAGTCAGTTTAGGAAGCTTCTTCTTCTTCTGGTAACCATAGAAACCAGTACTATCTGTTTCATGTGGGGGAGCAAACCCTACCCAAAGACTGGCTTAAAGAGGGATGGGCGCCGCCAGGCTGTACTTGCCCAAGACACACTACAGGAAGTGGTGTAGTTTGGACTTGATTCAGTCATGTTAGGTAGTCATGTTAGTATCTTTGAATTCTGTAGTTTCTAGTGCATTTGATATAACTTTCTTTTGAATTAATGAATGGCATTTTCCAGTAAATACATCCTTTAATTATTTAGCGTCTACATTCATGGGATCTGCTTCTCCGGCCACGCTAGAACCAGTCAAATTCTGCCAAACAGGTATTCTATTCTTGTTCTTCAGTTAGCAGCCGTCAGTGATTCATTGCACTCAAAAAATGACATTGCATTCTAAACGTGATCTGTAAAGGAGTCGTGACTGTCGACTCCGCTCCCAGAGAGGATTAAAAAGCGCCGGCACAGATTGTGCGCTGCACGTCCAACAAGGAGGATGTTCTTTGGAGTGTCTGTCTTACCGGCTGACGTGATGTTAAGGCTGAGCTGCAGTTAGAACGGGTGGGGCTGTAGCAGGGGCTAGGCTTTCGCAATCTTCTTCCGGGATGGACTCCACCATTGACAGTAATTTGTAGTACTCGTCCTCGCCGTCCAGCTTTTTGATTTGACTGGAAGCAAGAAATGACTTTTGGTTACCGTCAGTCGCCTATCAAAGCTATTCCATAGGGTTCCTAATCGCTATGATGTGCCGCCGCTGTGTCATTTATAGAACAAATTCCAGTCAGACCTTGAACAATTAAGACAGTGGCACTGACAAAACCGCGAGACGTAGCTCTCTAATGACGCTTGTTATTTTTGTTCGCTCCATTTACATTACAAGACAACAAACTGGGTTGCTGCAGGTTCTCCGTGGCCCACAAAGGGCCCGCTCCGTTTCCACCCGCACTCAGCTAGTAGGAAAGCAGTTATTTACCCAAGTTTTCTGGGCTTCCTCTTGCTCCCTTGGTAATCCAGAGTTCTCTGAGGAAAGGGCCGAGAGCACACAGTCAAAAGATGAGCCGAGAGTCATTAATTTTTAATTCAAAGTGATTTTGTGTTGAATGCGAGCAGATGCTGATAATATCAGAAGTCACAGCATAATTTTTTTTCCCTGATCAAAGGGCTCAAGTGAGTCTGATGAAGTGTGCATCTTGCTCAGCTTTGATAAACCGCATCAATTATTCACCGTGAAGGCAGACATCCTGACATGAAAGCAACAGATAAAGAGCATAAGCACATGTTGGAGACAAGGCGCATAGCCTATGTTGGCGTGGGGGGCGAGCGGGGCTCTGGCACAGGTACCTTTAATTGTATTATCATGTGCAAGCAAAGTCAGACAAAGGCTTTTATGGCTACTTTGAACTCACATTTAGTTGGTTGTAGTACAGGCTGTCTTCGGGGCTGTTCAGCAGCTTGGGCTGTTGTCCCCGCCGGCGAGGGGTCCTCTGCTGAAGCTTTGTGTCTGGACCTGCAACAGAAAAAAAGCGGGGCGGGACTCCAATTTATCATTCCGAGAAACCCCCTAAAAATGAAGTGTCAACAGAGGGAAAAAAAATAGCAGACGAATCTTGACAGTATGTTATTGACAGTCATTTGCTGTACAAAATAAAATTTGCCTTATACTTAATTGTCATTAAAAACATATTAGCTAAAATATAACAGTCTTCACAAAATGAGATCACGGTTGTCCCTAGATTTTTGCCGTTAATCCGTTTCATAACCAATAAATAAGGTTAATTTTTGTAATGTAGGGTTACCATATATAGTATTTCAAAACACAATCAGTTTACATAACAGTTTCCTTCATTCAGAATATTTTAAACGCAAACTGTAGCTTACTCCATAAAAAATAAAATATATATTTTTTTAATTTGTGCCCCCAAGAATAAAAATGCTACGGTCCATAATTACTGGATGCAACAGCTGCATCCATCTATATAAAGTAAGTCTTTGCTCCTGGAAAGCCATGTATGAGTACAACTTGTGGGCAGATGTGGCGCAGCAGTGGACCTCCTTTCAGGTTAATTGGCCGGTCCAAATTGTACTTAGGTGTGAATGAGTTGTCAGTCTCTGTGTGCCCTGTAACTGGCTGGCAACCAGTTCAGGGTGTCCCCTGCCCAGTGCCCCAAGATAGCTGGGATGGGCTCCAGCACCCCACGGACCCTACTGAGGATAAGCGGTGCAGATGATGGATGGATGGATGGATGGATAATGCATCGTCTATCAAGTCGGACTGCTAGAAAACCTGGCAACAATTTCAAGCATTTACAAGCACTTCAGCCAAAATATAAGAACTTTTCAAACTTTGAAAACACAACCATGAAATTTAAGCATTCAAGGATTTCAAGGACCCATACAAACCTTTTGTATCTCTAATTTCAAATATTATTGTTTAGGGCTGCAACAACTAATCGATACCATCAACTAAAATTGATGATTAAAAGGGTAGGCGACTTATTATCTCGTTAAATTGTTGTATCAAGTGATTTATGAGCCACCAAGTACGTTAAATCAATGCAAACACCATGCACACCATTCCGTTGTAACGCTGGGATTTGTAGTACCGTAGTATGTCAGGCAGAGGGCGCCAAGACCTTCTTTCTAAAAAAAGTTACGTTACAGTTTTAAAATCGTAAATATTTACTATTGTATCATTTACAAACAAAATGGCATAACATTTAAACTTTGTTGTGTTTGGCTGTTTCCTCATAAAACAAAGTTAACAATTTCCAAAGGAACAAAAAGTGCTGTAGAAATACAAATAAAAAAATAAAAACAGCTAAATAAAATAAAGTAAAAAGAAAAATGATAATAATGACATGTTTAACTCTACCCAAGGGGCAACTCTTGAGCATATTTCATTTTCATATTGGGAATGTCCGTCATATTCCAAAATGTAACATTTTTAACAATTTGAGAAGTGTGTTTGTTTACATCTTGGGTAGATATTTTTCTGGATGAAAAAAAACATACACATAAATTCAAATTTATTGCTCTTTCTTTTTTTGTTTTGTGTAAGTTCAAATATAATATGACCTTTTTATAAGGTGGTAGGAAAAGAGTATATTACATACACATGTATTTCTATGTATTTTTGTTCATTGTCAAGTTAAATGACCAAGACTTTTTACCTTTTTATACTACGTAAGATTTTCTTGTTTTGTGCACTATTCTTTTATCAGTCCAAAACTTCAATATTTGAATGAAGAGGTAATTAGAATTGTGTTTAAGAAATCCAGTTCATCGATTAATCGATAAAAAAAAAATCAAACGATTAATTGATTATGAGATTAGTTGCAGCTCTATTATTCCAAATCTTTTATTAAGCGGAAATATATTATTAAATATTTATTTTTATATAGCCCTGCAACTGGCTGGCAACCAGTTCAGGGTGTCCCCTGCCCACTGCCCGAAGATAGCTGGGATGGGCTCCAGCACCCCCGCGACCCTACTGAGGATAAGGGGTGCAAATAATGGATGGATATATATATATATATATATATATATATATATATATATATATATACACACATACATATATAATATAGGGCAGCATGGCGGCTGAATGGTTAGTCTGCGGCACAGTTCTGAGGTCATGAGATCGAGATCTTGTGTGGAGTTTGCATGTTCTCCCCTTCCTTTGTGGGTTTCCTCTGGGCACTCCGGTTTCCTCCCACATTCCAAGAAACATGCATGTCAGGTTAATTGACCGCTCCAAATTGTCTTAAGGTGTCAATAAATGAGTGAGTTGTCTTTCCCTGTGTGCCCTGCGACTGGCTGGCAACCAGTTCAGAGTGTCCCCTGCTCACTACCCGAAGACAGCTGAGATGACTTCCAGCACCCCCTGCAACCCTACTGAGGATAAGCAGTGCAGATAATGGATGGATGGATATCATTTATATATATATATATATATATATATATATATATATATATATATAAAATACTTAAAATGAAAAATAATTCTGGTTTTATTTTCTTATTTTACCAGTAAAACAAAAAGACCAGCCAGTGTAACAAAAAACATTTTTTGACAGTGAAGAATTGCCGGCAGTTATCCATCACAGAATCTGGTGAAGCCAGACGCTTTGATAATAAAGTATTCATGTTTGGCGTCAAATACCGTTTCATCTTCTTTGCTGACGTCCAGGAGACCTTTTCTTCACGGCGGCTCGGCCTCTCCGTGCATTGACGGAAGCTGAATCTGCTTTTTCCGTCCCAATGTTACTTTGTACTCGCTCGAAACCGACCTCATCACATCTCAGTCATATACATCAAAGTGCACACGCAGCCCCCCTCCCCAACCTATCTTTTCAGCGTCTTTCTTAACATTCTTCGAAGCGGCGCGAGGTTTACTGCAGTCACGCCTTGTAAATGGCTAAAAAGTTCTCGTCAGCTAACGCTAACAGCAAATCTTTTCTCTGCCGGCACTCGAGGTGCGGATCGTGCCCCCTTTTAGTATTATTACTAAATGGATATGTGCACTGCGGTGTAAATAAAAGAACTGACACGGTTCGTCAGCAGGAAGTGATACCTAAAGCTTCTTTTTGACTCCATGGTCTTGACCATGTTTGACTCTTACAGAAAAGTTCCAGACTCAAAAGAAGTGCAAAGTGGAGGAAAAGCTGTTATTTTTGTAGCTTTAAATATACTTGCAGAATATGTATGTATAAAGATATGTCATTCATTTTAAAAATGGGTTTGATAGACAAAGTATTTATTCCCCTGAAATTGCATCAAAGTACTTAATTGCAACTTTGGCATTTTCTTTTGTTTTGCTGGTGGATGCCCACGGAATACGGATTTACGGGAAATACAAATAATACATGCCATTATAAAACCTGTTATTTTCAATTCTTTAACAAAAAAATAAGGTAGCTGAAAAGTACAAATAGCTGGAGTTGTTTTGGGCTGGTGTAAGTGGCTGACTTTTGCAACTAAGCAGGAGAAGCTACTAAAAAGGAAGGACGGTGACACTTAGTGACAAAGCTTTGTTTATACTGGGGATCAGCAACTTGTGGCTCGAGAGCTGCATTCGGCTCTCTGGCACTACCATTTGTGTCCCTTGGGCTTTGCTGAAAAATGTTTAGAAATGGAAAAAATGGATGAGGAAAAACCTTTTTTCTTGAAAAAGGAAAAACATGCATTTTCAATGCTTTAAAAAAATTTCTAATACATATTCAACATTAAGTGACTAACTTTTTTGTATGAAGTCCTTTTTTATTTAAAAGGGCTTTTAAAGGCTTCTGCAGTTTCCACAAAATTAGTTTATTTTATGCATGCTTATCCCGGATTTAAACAAAGCAGCCAACAATCACAATAGTGGCTAGCCATAGCAGGTGATTCCTTAACATGAGAGGCTAGAAAAAGAAACAATGGAAAAAAGTAATGGAAAATGATAAGCACCAAAAGTCTTAATTGATATTTGGCTACCATCACATGCAGAACTCAGTGGTGAAGGGCTATTGAGTGGTAATAGCACCACCTGGACCTGTTACCTTTGCAAAATCATCACCAGTTAAAACGGTAGCGCTGACATAGCCGCAAGACGTAGCTTCCTTATGACGCTTGTTATTTTTGGTCGCTCCATTCACATTACAAGACAACAAACCGGGTTGGAAAGGTGTTTCTACCACACACTGTGTTCTTCTGAACTTTTCATCTGGGCTTCCGTAGTAGTAAGATGGCGGCCAAACATGTTACTTTCATTAAAGGGCACGTCAAGATGATTAGGTATTTCCTAAATAAACTCAATTGTTGTGAAGAGCCTGAGTGAGATTAGTCAGCATCCTAATACAGAGGCCATGATGTTTTTGTACTAAGAATCCCACATCATACATGTGCTTGTTAGCTTCTCCACTATGGAAGAAAACTTGGCCCTAATCAGTTGTCATCTCTGCAAAGTTTTTCCATCTAGTCTCACCTAGACCCAAGAGATCCCAAGGTACAGACGTTTCATGTGGCAGGGGTAAAGGTGTTACTACCACGCAATCTAGTTGTCTTCCTACCAGTCACACACTTACCACCTGGTAGCTAGCGAAAGGCGCGGTCCTTTTTTACTTTAGCGACGACTAAGCTGGTATGTGTCATGTCCTGCACGGTTGGCATGGCGCCCAGCTGGCCCCGCTCCTTGACACCGGCTGAGCTGCATTTCCTGATTACTCCTATGGGTACTTAAACACGCCTTTTGGAACTGCCCTTGGCCAGATCGTTGTTTACCCTTGTTGAAAACCTGTTCATGCCTGTTTGATACCTGTTTAAGCTTGTTGTGCTTGTTGTACTTTGTTGCACTTCGGTGTAACATTCTGAGAGATTCCTGCAAGTTCTGTTTAATCCTGTTAAATGCCTAGTCTGTAGTTTTGCCTAAATTTGAGCCTGCTTTGTTTTGTTTTTGGTCCGTTTGTGTGTTGGACAACTTTTCTTTCTCAATTAAAGTGACAGATCGTCTACGCAAATAAGTTCCAACTTCCTGATTCCCGGTCCGTTTCATGACAGTATGAAGAGTGAGCTGTAGTTTTCCATCATGTGGTGTGTCTTGGGCAAGTACAGCCTGGCCCATCCCGCTCCAGACAGTTTTATTTAAAATTTGAATGTACTGTGAAGTGTTTTGTTTAAACGAATGCAGTAATTTTGAACTACTAGGGGTCGCAATATAATAAACACTGGGGCTTTAAAACGAAACATATATGTTTGATGATCATTGTTTAGAGCAAACGTTCAGAGTTGCAGTTAAAGCGAGATAATTGCTATTTAAATCTCAGTTGGATATTTTCCTCAAAGTGTTGGGCTCCCTCCTCCTCGCATCACCGTTTATCCATTCTGACCCGCAGCGATATGAGAGCGAGCAACACATCAGAGGACGGGTCAGGCTTCCCATCTAGGCACCTCTCGCCGGGAAATCGCTTGCCATTTGATCCAGGCGAGCCCCAGAGGAATCCTGCTTGCGCAGATAGATCGCACGCGGGGATGCTGCCAAGCTAGTTTTTGGCACGGGTGGTGAAAGAAGAAGGGGATGGGGGCGGGTGGTGTCACTGTTGCGGGAGGTCAGACCCTGGGCTGACACCAGCGGGGGTTGGCTGTTGATCCCTAAATGATGCCGGTGAGAGTTTGCAGTTAATGGTGGGGAAGGATTTTAAGGAGGCGGCCTGGTTCACACAGTATTGATTATCAAACCCGACGTGCATGTTGCAAATGTTTGCTGGGTGGGAAGGAGAAAAATTGAAAAGCTCTACTGGAGATACTGTATTCTTCTGTATTTTATAAGACCTGGAATTGACTCACATTACATTTGTAAATGCCACCAGGAGATCTGTGGAGATCTGTGAAAGGGATGCTAAAAGGCTAGTTTTACTCGGAGGAATTGAAAGATGAACTGATTCCCTTTTGAAAATCATACGTCGAGATCACTTGATATTTCCCTGACTGTTGCTTATGTTTGTTTATTCATTGGGAGGAACGGGCAGAGGAGGAGGTGCTTTCAATTGATGATGATGTCGCAGTCATTGGCGCAGTCTAATGCAACAAATGAGTCATACTCGCTTATATGCAAAAATAAAAAATAATAACAGTAAACAAAACTCTTGAAGAACACAGCTTAGGGCCACCCAATCTTGACGGACTGAGTATCACACACCAAGTATGTGTTTATGAATTAAAACGGCTCAACTATAGTGAATGAGCTCTGTAGGGTTACTATGTAAATACATGTAGTAGCTACAGTCTGGCTGGTGGCAGAAGCAGAGGGACAAACCTTTGTTTGTAAAACCTAGGCAAAGCTTTTGTTTTGACCACTATCTCCTTATTTCATGTGTGCAAAATAGGAAAATAGGCAGCTGCATTGTGCAAAAACTCATCCCCTAATGAAAGCCTCACTTTTGACGTGACGGCAGCACAACTTGTTTTTTCTGCAAACTTTTCTGGGTTTTAGTTTTTTTTAACTAAAATCATTTTAGCAGAAAACATTTCTGTGCCGAAAATTCAGTGCAACCTTTTAACAAACAATAATAAAAAAAAAACAAATTAGAAGATATTTACCAGCACTTTGCAGTGTGTTGGAGATTTATGACCCCTTTTACCATAATAATAATAATAATAATAATAATTTCCTTGTATTGTCATTCTGTGTAACAATGTACACAGAACGAAATGTCGATTGCACCTGACCCGTTGTAGCGAGCCGATGCAGCCGCAGCCAACAGAGGGCGCCGCCGACCACTTTTTAAGTCTTAGGAATGACTCGGCCGGGGCGCGAACCCGAACCTCCCAGTCTCAAAGCGGGCGCCTTACCATCTAGGCTACTGAGCTGGTATAATGTACATTAAATGCACATGCTTTAAGTTAGAAGACAAAATGATCAAGTTCTGCAGCCTCGGCAGAGGGGTTCCCGCATCTGTTTCCACTAACTTGGAAGGAGGATGTTGTTACTTCCATCCAGCTTTTCGCACTGGAATCAATCATCTCCGCTGACAACAGATATGGAACATAAGAAAGTTCTAAAGTCTTGGCGAAGCCTTGACGGAAGTGGCCCATTAGTTTGGCATACTAAATGCGGTTTGGAGTGGCCGCCTAGAAAAATGGAGGATCATTGAATTAGTGAAGGAGAAGTTGATAAAAAGAAGAGAAGGAAGACTGCCAAAGAATGTTGGGCAGGTACTGGCTTATTATAGTTCATATTACAGTTTCTCGTATTTTTTCGTGAAGTGTGATTTGTGGGTAAGCATGGCGTGATTGTACTCTTAACTCAAAAAAATCAAATTACAAAAAGGACAATGTAGTAAAAACTGTTAAAAATGCACTGACAAAATATTTAGTTTGTTTTAAATATTTTGTTGTTTTACTACATTTGAAGTTCATGTTTTATTTGAAAATTTAATATAATATGTTTTTAATGAAAATAAGAAAATAACATGTAATGATATGAATTATAAAATTTTAGAACAATATAATTTTACTAGAAAAGAGAAAAAATATCCGATAAGATGCAGAAAATTTTCCTCATTTTGAATATTTTTCTTTTGTTTTTATATTTTTTGGGAAAGAAGATTAATAGTAATGAGCTTAGTATAATAAAAATAATGATCATTTTTTATTTAGTAAACAAACAAAAAACAACACTTAAAATATGCAAAATTGCCAGGAATATTAAAATTAAAAATTAAAAGTCTTTATGCTGTCTTGGTAGATAATTTTACACATTTCAAACATTTATCTTATCTTCCTAAATATATTTCCTGAAATTAGCTGTTTTGAATGGTACAGATTATGAATTTGTTATTTAATTATGTAAAATGCATTTAAATCATTATTTTTTGTAGAATTAGAAAACAACACCTAATTATTTTTTTTTATAAAAATTTAGAATTAATTGGAAAGAGCAAAATTATCTAATAATAAATTATTGTATTTTTTTAATTTGAAAATGTACTTTAACAATAATTACTACTAAAATAATAAAAACAATATCTCATGATAAAAATTGTACAAAAATATTATTTTACTTGAAAAGAGCAAAATTATTTTATAATAAAAAATACATGTAAATTTAATAGATTGTATTTTTCAATTTGAAAATATATTTTAAAAATACATTTTAGTTAAATAATAAAAACAAAACTTCGTAAGAAAATATTAGAAAAAAAAAACTGAATGATAAGATGGAAAATAATTTTGCACATTTGAAATATATTTAAAATTTTTATTTCATTTTTTGTAAAATGAGATCAATAATACTTAAAATAAGCAAAATGATTTGCCCATGGAACATTTTTTTTTGCATTGTAGTAGTAAACAAGTAGAGTTACTTTGAATATTGACTCAATATCCACCATGATTAAATCCGTTTTAACTCCAATAAAACTTTGCCACTCCCAATCAAACAACTTAACCCACTGGTTTAAATTTTGGGAGAACTTGAAGTCTTATTTCCCTCCTTTTTTTCTCAACGTCTGCGGAGATTATGGGTCTAAAAATCGTGATGGATGATGACTAGTTTGGAAGTACATCCTGTTAACGACTCCCACTGACATTAAGGAGATTACGTAGGTAGCGGCAGACGGCAGAAACTCCTTCCCTGCAACTTCAGTCTTTTCTAACCCTTCCAAATCTCGGCTGAGTCTTTAATTTACCTAAAACTAAAGAAATCAGTGGGGGCGGCGGGGGATTGGGGCACGGCAATACGAAAGGACGGACAAATGGATAAAGTGGGTGAGACAAAGAGAGGGAGGGAGAGTATTTGTGTGGAGAACACGGAAAGGGTGGATCGTTTGTCTGGCAGATGCATGTTGAGATGGAGAAGCTGCGGTTGTGGTGATGGAGGCCCCTTAGGGGGATGGGGAGCTTGTTTACAAGCCCGGGGTGGGAAACTGCAGGAGGGGAAAGTGAGATACTGACCTTAGAGAGCTACATCAACAAAGATCTATCAACGCTGAAATACTATCAGAAGACCAGAATGACCTCAATTATAATAATACAGTAGCCCCCCCCCGGGTTACAGCGCCCTAACCTTATGATATTTTTACGTTACATTGTGGAGAATGACATTTTTTTGAGCCCCTCGTTACGGCATTTACCCCAACATGCGACAAAGACAACCATGGCCAAAAATTAAAACTTTGTCCATTTGTGCGTATGATAAAGATTAGGCTGAAAAATCCAGCCCGACCCGACTGACCCTGAAGCAAACCCGAAATTTCATATTTTATTTATATTTTTATATTTCATATATAGTTTATATTTATTCGTCTGCAGAGGTAAAATTAACCCACAATTTTCCATCATCGCCAGATTTTTTAAGACTTAAAGGGAAAATGTTAAGGCCGTCATTCATTTTTATGGGTTGCAAATTAGGCCATGAACCACAGCAACAGTACGTCCTTAAGAATCTAGTGCGGCACTTTAAAAGAGAAAGAGGCAGAGAGAAAAAGAACAATGATGAGGGGATAATAATGAAAAAAAAAGTCAGCCCAAAAAGTCCCGCTCGACCTGAAAAAAATTAGTGATTGACATTTTAGGCCCGAACCCGGATCTTACATCGAGCATATGACTGCGAGTCACATGCCTTATACATCTCAAATATGCCTGTCTGCTATCGATCGACGGCATATAAGATTCTGGCCTGCTAATGGTTGCCATCACAGCATCAAGAAGGTGTTGATATACTACTGGCTAAACTCCTTCCCACAATGCTCCCTTTCTTCTCATTCATTTCAGAATGTCCTGTAACAAATTTAATTTCTTTAGCTTTGCTTCCCAAGATTTTCAGTGATGTGAAATGCAGAAGCAAAAACATGATAACCATGTGTGTGTATATATATATATATATATATTTATATATATATATATATATATATATATATATATATATATATATATAAATCGAAAATCAATTATTTTAATATCAAAGAAACAGTGTATATTATTTGACGACTAGATGTCACTGTATGATGTAGTGTGACCAAAAACTAGTGCTAAAAATCTCAAGACTACAAACTATGGAGATTCAAAGTGACCAAAAACGCATCATTTTACTTCTCATTCAGCCTTTTTTAGGTTTTTAAGCACCCATAGCAATAAAATGGGGGAAAATTTGGTCATCTCCCTCTAGGTGAGGCTCATGTTATATAAAATGAATGATTATGATAGTTCATGTATTTTTGCTCATTACAGACGCTGCTCGACCTACGAACTAGTTTGGTTCCGGGCGATTGTTTGTAAGTTGAATTTGTTCGTAAGTTGCTTCAGTGCTATATTTTGTATGTTTAAGGTTTCTATAAGTATGTTTAAGGCTTGTATGTAGTTGCGTTTCAAGAGGTCCTCCTCCGACTCTCCTCTCGTTTACACTTTACAGCAACCATATTGAATGGATGCATGAGATATTAAACAATAAAAATGTCAAGGTTCTTGGCGCGCTGGAGATACAGCACAGTATGTTTACACACGAACAAAGAAGAGGAAGCGGATTTCTTATTCGGGGTGGATGCTGGCTGACCTCTCACATCGCCACCACACGCCAGTAGTGGCGGAAAGAAGCACTAACATACTGTCCTTTAATCGTAAAAAGGTGCACACAATACAAAATCTAACCTACAGCAATGTCCGGATATTTTTCGACATACTGAATTTTTTTCCCAAATCTACAGTTTTGCTCAAGTCGAATGGTCGTAAGTAAGGGAGTGTCTGTATTTAAACCAATATTTATATATATTTTTAAATGATTTTTTTCACCTCTAGGAGGCGCTAAATACTAAACACAGTCTCTTTAAGACTTGAAAAAAAATGAATTTAAAATATAAGGAATTTGGAGGAAGAAATTGGCCTAAATTGTGTTGGATACTATTTTCATAGTCGGTTTAAACTAATCTGATACAAAGGAACTGGCAATTCGGAACGGTCTTAACATGAAGTAAAAATTTACTTTATATTACGGTCAACAGGAAATTTCAAAGGAATATCAAAATAGAAAAATACAAGACCTCTGATAATATCACTGTCATCTAAATTTTTGGGAAACAGATCTCTATTCATTAGTTTTACGAATCAATAACAGATTATTTGATATTGATGTTTTGAAACTGTGATGAACTCTTGTGAGGCCTCTTCTCAAGGTTTCTTACTTTCTTAATGTTGAGTTTTTCCTTACCCGCATGTCGGTTTAAGATCAGGGGATGGTGTAATTGTGGCCTGCCAAGTCTTTTGAGACATTTTGTGATTGAGGGCTATACAAGTAAATATAACTTGACTAGAATTAGTGGCAATGGTCATATTTCTGCAATCATTTTCATAAATTTATTCCAGCATTTATCTGTGCACTCTTTAATTGGTTCCAACAAAAAAATAATTATCTTTTGGCAATGTCTCAACCTAGGAGGGGTTTAAGGGTGGGCTCTAACTCGCAAACTGCCAGAATTTAGTTCTGTTCTCATACAGGTTTTAAATACAAAGAAAGATTCCTGGTTTGTTTTCCACAATTGTGATTATTTTATCTCCACCCTTTGTCTCATTTCGGCGAACAAACAAGGTTGAGAGTGCCTCGGCAAGTGCGGTTGTAATTGGCCTCTGCGTTGTTGCTCGGTTTTAGCGCCGTTTCTCTTCGCCTCCCTCACTTGACATGTATGTTTACCAGCGCCGTAATCTTCAAACCGCCTTTAAACATAAGTAGCTCAGCTTTCATAAAGCATAAAGTCAGCTTTGACTGATCCGCCGCGCCATCCTGTTTACCACGCCGGCAAGCGCTCTGATGATATCGGCGGCGTTGTCGTCCTTTTTCACGGCAAACATGTTGCGTTTATTAATATTCATGCTCTGAGACAGGTGATGAAAGGTGACTCTGTCTTTGAGTGCATCGGGCTTACATGGCTACATGGTGTACTCTGGGGACGGACAGGGTTTATAAAATATAAAGTAATCCTTATTTATCAGTTGGACTTTGTTTTATGACACCAGTGACGAGCCAAGTCAGGCGTTTTGCTGTTACAGGTTGCCAAAAGAATAGACTTACACTATATATGGATGGATACAGTTGTGGCATTTATTGCCAGGGTGGGAGGGGTGTGATCAAGCCTCAGTTTGCATGTATCATTTGTATTTGTACTACAGTTCCCAAAATGCTTTGCAGCATCAAAATACGCAAGTTGAGGGAAACAGCGGGAGCAGTATTGCGCACAGGAAAACAGATTCTTAGTGTTATGCTGTAGTTCGTATATTTGTTATTGCGACATCCGTTGCAGCCTGGTCATCTTGGAAGGGGGGTCACTTCATGTGCGGTCCCTTCTCAAGGTTACTTAATTTTCCTCATACTGAGGTTTTTGAGTTTTTCCTTGCCCTCATGTAGGTTTTAGAGCAGGGGATGTTGTCATAATAGTCTGTAGTTTGCAATAATCTGCGTTCTGTGCAGCCCTTTGAGACTCCTTGAGATTAAGGACTATACAAATAAACATGACTTGACTTGACTATATGATTCTTATTCATTTAATATAGGTGGTTATGGAACAGATTAACCACAAAAACAGAGTGAACACTGTAAAAACTGTTATCTTTATTTATTGGTTGACAACAGATAGCCATTATGCTGTTATAAGTTGCCAGGAAGAACTTCAAAATAAGAGCAAACAATGCATACAAAGCCCAGGTATTGCTGGCCAAGTTTAGGTCGACCATTTTCTAGTGTGTGATAAATAAGATCCATAGCATAAAGAAGAAAACTACCCTGAAAAGATGAAACATTTCATGCTGTGCAGGGGGCGGGGCTAAGAAATGTCATGGCATCTTCATCCCGCAAGGTCTAATCTTATGAGACAGTGTGTACTATTTGACCACTAGATGTCGCTATATGGTGTAGTGCTACAGACAACAAGTGCCAAAAAGCACAAGGATGAATACGAAATGGAGACACAAAGTAACCAAAGCGCACCATATTACTTATCATTTTTTTTGCTCAGCCTTTATGAGGTTTTTGGGGACCTGTAGCAGCAAGATGTCAGTATATATCAGTTCCCTCCAGGTGAGGCTCATGTTCTTTAAAAATAAATGCAATTTTCTTGACCTACGCGTATTTCAAAATCTACATGTTTATACGATAGTTCATGTATTTTAGCTTATTATTTAAATCAATATTGTTTTTTCAATGAAAAAAGTTTTTTTGTTGCCTCCAGGAGGTGTTAAATAACACACACTAGCTGTTTAATACGAAGGATGTTTCATACGGTTTAGAAGACTGTACCAGTACATCAGTTATCTACCTACCAGGAAATAGCATTGCATATAAAATAAAACAACGAGTCAAATCTCTAACTCCTGATTGAAAAGCAGCCACTAGGGGGCAGCTGTTACTGGTATTGGCTACTGTCATGAGTGCCAATATTGTCTGGTACTGGAACTGATTTATTGTACTGGCCCGTTTGCACCTGACACCCATTTGTAAACCGCACTACAATTTGTGCTTACTAGCTCAGGAGGTAGAGCGCTCGTCTTGGGATCAAGAGATCCCAGTTCCAATCCCGGCTCGAAGTGTCCTTGGGTAAGACACTGAACCCCTAATACCCCCAATAAGCAGGTTAGCGCCTCACATGGCTGCAAGGCTGCTATTGGGAAATGTGGAGCACATTGTAAAGCCCTTTGGGAAGTCATTGACTTGAAAAGCGCTATATACATGCAGATCATTTCATTTAATTTCATTACTCTATTAAAAGTGAATTGATTTTCTTGAAAATTTACCAGAATTTATTTCAGGCTTCTAGGAGTGTTTTAGCTAGGTTTTGTGTCAAGGCACCCTCAATAAATACCAACCAAATCTGTAAACATCTGCTTTTGTGTTCAAGCGGCCCTGGGGCTGTATACAGCCATGCGACTCTTTGGCACTCCCTAGTGGCTCCCGGGCGCTTTTGCAACAAACCACGGCCCCAATTCCCTCGCCCAAGTAGAATGCCCAGCAACGCCAAGAACGGCAACACCGGGCTATTATGCTTGTTTTAAATATGCATAAGATTAAATTAAAAAGTTACATTAAATAAAATCAAGAAATTAAATTGATAAAAAGACCAACTTAAATCATGAACCCTAAAATCCATGCAATTGTTTTAGTTAAAGGAGCTGCACGGAATTTGGAAATTTGTTACTCTCCAGAATTGTGTCATCATTGCGGCCTCAGTCAGCTCATTTACGATGCACATGCAAGTACGTGCATTTCTTAGGCACACTTTAATAAACTCTGCTTTTTTTTAATCTTTCTTGGGGTATGGGTTGGCGTTTGGACTCAACTTAAAGCAGGCATTTTTTCTTACTTTCATGCTACACTGACAAAAGTAAAAGTCAAACCTGTGGGGATGAGCATAACATTACTCTCTAGCACTCCCCTCAGTCACTATTCCTCTAACCTAATGTGTTCTGCCCCGAACAGCTCTGCTAAGAGTAAGATAAAAGCAGATAGGCGCAGAGAAAAATCAAGCATAAGGGCTCCTTAAACTCAGTTCATTGTTAACATACATAAGAGACAAAATATTTAACTTTCAACTTTACAATTAATTATTTTTGCCAACTCATAAATGGACACGTTGCAGGGCTTTTCCAAGAAATATTTTCTCTAAGGACAAAAATTAACTGTGGGGAACCTCAAAGTGATTTTGCATGACCCTGCGTCCCTCAAACACATTAAGACTTTCCGTGTCACGGCTCGACACAGTGGCGATAATGGAAGCAGGGTGCCAGCAGACTCCCGAGGGGCACTAATTCCATTCTTACGGCTTATAGGAACACACGCGGGTCGCAAGCCCAGGAGAAGCATTGCCATCACCAGAGGCGACAGCAGGATGAGACGCAGGAAGGAGCCCGGCTCTCTCGACATCTGGCGAGAGAGCCGGGCTCTCATGAAATAAGACAGAGAAGGAGAAGAGCGGAGAAGAAAAAAAGAGAAAGAGAAGAGAGGCCCTCAGATGTGCACAGATCAAAGTGTGCCCTTGGTGCCGGAGCCGCCCTGGTCTTTTATTCAAATGGACTTTACTGAAAGCAGTCAGACCTCAGAACATAAAGCAGGCCGGAGAAAACGGTGACGATGAATATCAGAACTCTGTTATTCAGATTCAGATTCAGATTCAGATCTACTTTTATTGTCATTCTAGTACACGTGTATACAGAACGAAATGTCGATGGATCTGACTCCCACAGTTTCCCTCAGTGTCCTTCAGTGTACAGATATAAATAAAGCTGTATTGTGTTATTTACCATAGTGCCGATAGTGCAAGAAGAGACGCTAACCAGATGTGCAAGATGGGCAGTCAGGTTAACAAGTCAGGTACACAGTACCATTATATTGTAAACAATAACACTGTAAGTAATAACACTGTAAGTAGCAATAGTGCAGAGATCAAATGTGCAAGGAGTGGCAAGCAAAAAAAAAAACTGCCACTAGTGCAAAAGTCAAATTAGCAGCTGTTTAGATTTAAGTTAACTATATGTTAGATTGACCATTTAACAGTCTAATGGCCAGGGGGACTAGACTATTGCGGAGCCTGGTGGTCCTGCACCGCACACTGCAGTACCTCTTCCCAGAGGCTAGCAGAGTGAATAGTCCATGATGGGGGTGAGAGGGGTCCCCGGTAATGTTCTTAGCATGGGATAAGCAGCGCTTCTGGCCAATGTCCTGAATGGAGGGAAGTGTAGTCCCGATTATTTTCTCCGCTGTCCTCGTTACCCTCCTCACACTACCCCAGTCGGTAGCGCTGCAGCCTCCACACCACACAGAGATACAGCTGGTCAGGATACTCTCTATGGTGCCCCTGTAGAAAGTGATGAGGGATGGTGGGGGCAGGTGGGCTCTCCTCATCCTCCGCAGGAAGTACAGGCGCTGCTGTGCCCTCTTAACCAGAGATGCAGTGTTCACGGACCAGGTGAGTTTGTTTGTGATGTGCACCCCTAGGAACTTGATACTGCTGACAACCTCCACAGCCTTGTTGTTGATGCAAAGTGGGGCATGGTTGGGCTGGTTTTTCCTAAAGTCGACAATGATCTCTTTAGTCTTGTCAACATTCAGGACCAGGCTGTTGTCCTTGCACCAGCCCACCAACTGCTCCACTTCCTCTCTGTAGGCCAGGTCGTTGTCATCCCTGATGAGGCCCACCACCGTTGTGTCGTCAGCATACTTCACGATGTGGTTTGTGGCGGACCTAGGGACGCAGTCGTGTGTCATCAAGGTGAACAGCAAGGGGCTTAGGACGCAGCCTTGGGGGGAGCCCGTGCTGAGGTAGATGACATCTGAACTGTTCTGACCTATCCGCACAGATTGGGGTCTGTCACAGAGGAAGTCCAGCAGCCAGTTCCGCAGGGGGGTGTTGAAACCCAGAAGCCCCATTTTGTCTACCAGATGTTGTGGGATGATGGTGTTGAATGCTGAACTGAAGTCCAGGAACAGCATCCGCACATGGGTGTTCTTCTCCTCTAGGTGTGTCAGGCTCAGGTGAAGCGCAGAGGAGATGGCATCCCTGGTGGAGCGGTTTGTCCTGTAGGCAAACTGAAAGGGGTCGAATGAAGAGGGGAGACTGGAGGTGATGTGCTCTTTAACCAGTCTCTCGAAGCACTTCATTATGATAGGAGTCAGTGCAACGGGCCGGTAATCGTTGAGTGATAAGATCTGGGTTTTCTTTGGCACTGGGATGATGTTGGCAAATTTGAAGCATGATGGTACTTTGGCTTGGTCTAGCGAGGTGTTGAAAATGTCTGTTAGTACACAAGCCAGCTGATCGGCGCACTCCCTAAGTACCCGCCCCGGAATGTTGTCCGGGCCTGGAGCCTTCCTTGTGTTGACCCTTCTCAGGGTCTTCCTCACGTCAGATGAGTCCAGGTGGAGTGCTCTTTCGTCCTGATTTGGAGCCGCTTTCACTGCAGGGGTGCTGTTTTGTGCCTCGAACCTACCAAAGAAATTGTTGAGGTCATTCAGAAAGTCCATGCTAGTGTTCTGCACTGGGGTGGTGTTTGGCTTGTAACTGGTGATGGCCTGGATGCCTTTCCACATATCCCTGGTGTTGGTTGTGCTGAGGAAACGTTCCTGAATCTTTTGACTGTACGTTCGCTTTGCTAGTCTGATGGCACGGTTCAGGTTAGCCCTCGCTGATAACAGCGCCTCCTTGTCACCAGATCTAAAGGCAAGGTTACGTACTTTTAGTTGATTGCGTATTTCAGCAGTCATCCAGGGCTTCTGATTGGCACGGGTGCATATAGTTTTGTTATTGCTGACGTCTTCTGCGCATTTACTGATGTAGGCTGACACAGAAATGGCGTACTCATCTATATTTATTTTGTTGTTGTAAGTGGCAGCCGATTTAAACATGTCCCAATCAGTGCACTCAAAGCAGTCCTGTAGTGCCTCCATAGCCCCCTCAGACCACACCCTCACCTGCTTCACTGTTGGTCTTTCTCTTGTTAGCAGGGGCTTGTATGCAGGAATTAGCATAACAGAAAGGTGATCTGATGAGCCTAGGTGGGGGCGGGGGGCTGCTTTATATGCACCTTTGATGTTTGTGTAGGCCAGGTCTAATGTGTTCCTACCTCTTGTAGCAAAGTTTACATGCTGATGGAAATGCGGGAGAACTGTTTTCATATTGGCCTGGTTAAAGTCCCCCGCCGCAATAAAAATGCACTCAGTATAAGCATGCTGCAGTTCACTCACAGTTCGGTAGAGAATGTCCATTGCCTCCTTCGTATTAGCGCTGGGGGGCACGTACACGGCCGTAATGATGGTCGCGCTGAACTCCCTCGGTAAGTAAAACGGTCTGCAGATCACCGTCAAAAGTTCAATGTCTCGTGAGCAGTGATTCGAGATTATCTTCGCATTTCTGCACCATTTATTGTTTGTGCAAGGGCAGTGAGAGTTTGAGATTTTGTGAAGACTTTTAAGGATACTCGGATAAATCTGTTTATATTTCATTTAATGAAGGCTTGTTTTTTGACCCCAATGTGAAATAAGCGTAATGCGGGTAGAAAATTTGGATGAGCATGAATTTATTAGGTGCCATTGATGGCTACAGCCATCAAATATTTTTTATGCAGTGAGTGCATACCTGTCAACCCGTACGTTTTTGCCGTACAAAGTATGTTTATTATGCATTTTAAGACGTGTACGACGTACAAGAAAATCTGTACGGAAAAACGCAAATTTGTCAATTATGGGTACCATCCGGTATACACCGACTATCACGAAACGGCAAATCAATCAAGTCAAACGAGTTCGCCGTGGTAGCCTCCATCTTGCTATGTTTTTCTTTCGTTGCAAACAAAGCGAGCGGTTTGATGCTACTGTGTGCATGCATCTGCCGCCTGGTGATTTCCCATCATGCATCATTCCGTGGTAGTCGTGTAGTGAAAGGAAGTCCGTCTCTTTGTAGGGAACCGGCTTTTTCGGCTCAACTCATCAAAGAGAGCCGGCTCTCAAACGGCTCACTTGGTTTGATGCATTATATAACGAATTATTACGTTGTATAAAGAAGTTAAGAAAAAAAGGAAGTATAAAAGGAGAAAATAAAAAAAACAGGTTTTTGGGTATCCCTTTAATCAGTATATTACCAACAATAATTTAATGCAGAAAATGAATTAATAATTTGAATAAGAAAATTCTACTTAATTATATTTGCATGTATTTTTCCTTCCACGGTGAACGTCCAAGCGACTTTATTTTTGAACTTTTTTTTATAATAAACCTCAATCATGTCGAGCAACTCAGTATCTCACAACAAAATGGTAATTAACAATATATATGATATAACGAAACACATGTACAATATAACATGTTCAACTACTAAATAAACACGTTTAAAAAAAAATATGGTGTGGGATTATTTTGTATTTTGTAAGGGAAAATACGACAGTTTGTAAGGGCATGGAGCCGGGAAGGTTGACAGGTATGTGAGTGAGTGAGTTAAAAGTAAAGAGGATTTCATTCCATACATCTAGCCATTTAGCCAATTTCATAAACAACCCCAATACACTCAACTTTAAGCTTTCTTAGGAACTATTCTTAAACCCAAGTGTGTACCACATACCAATTCCTAGTGGTGTAAAAATACTCCATTCACTTAAAATAAAAGCTCTTTTGATTCAAACAATAATAAAAACACATGTACTATCCCCTTAAGAGGAGTTTGACATTTACGGTGGTGCTTTAAGCATTTAATGTCCACTTATTTTACACATCTGAGCTCTGCATGTGATGGTGGAAAAGTCCCGTGATGAGGCATTTTAAAAAATCCCCTGTTTCCTTCTCTAGCCATTCATTTTAGCCACTTGGCTACAGGCTATGGCTCTAGCTGCTATTGTTAGCTACTTCCCCTTCATGTTTTAGTGTCACTTGCGTTCCAAAGGTAGTCATTCAGGCAAACGTCTTTGAGTTCTGTGAATTAGGGTGCTGACGCTTGAGAATTTCTTACTGGCCTCTTTAGTAGCTTCTCCTGTTAGCCGTTAATGTTAGCCACTTATATTAGCTCCTACCAACTGTTTACTATTTTAAGCCGCTCCAGGTGTATCCCACTCACACAATCTTCAAACTTCCAAAGTGAGTCTTTTTCTAGCTTCATTCTAAGATACAACAAACTCTTGTGGTGAATTCTTACACAGTGTCACTTTGAACCGTTTTATAATATCAGTCCACATAGCTACTGAAGTTAATTAAGTCAAAATAAAAGGAACCAGAGCATATTGGTTTACAAGACCCCTTACCCACCAGGATTGTCAGGCAACCACAGGATGTATGGTGTGTCTAGGGCAAGTCCAGACTGGGTGTGCCAACCCTCTCCAGGCTGTTTCTTTAGGTAAGATTTTCCATGGCTACCAGTAACAGAAAAAGCCTCCTGATGTGACTCAGATACAGCACCTTTGTCATCTGGTCGCCGTTGTTTTGTGTCACCTTAATCCTTATCACAGGAGATCAACTAATTTATTTAAAAATTTTGAGATCATCCCACAAAAAATAAAATCTCGTTACACTGGCAGATTATTGGATTATTACTACGCTTAGTTTTCTCATTTTAATAAGTATTTAACTTGTTTTGTAGTTTTAAACGTTTACCATATTTTCCGCACTATAAGGCGCACCTAAAAGCCTTTATTTTTTTCAAAAGCTGACCATGCGCCTTATAATACAGTGCGCCTTATATATGGATCAATATTAAGTCGCAAAGTCTTGCAACTAAGGCAAGCAGCCGCCGACTAGATTTTCCCCCGAAGGCGAAGTCGTCCGCGGTGTATGCTGGGATTTATATACCGGCGTTTCATTTCCTAACCAATGTGTCAATCATCATTTGAATCAGTCACTATTGGCTAAAGTTATTCGGAGGTAAAGGGGGCGGATCCTTTTTATCATTTACAGGCTCGCATAGGCTAAAGGGGCGAAACACAGCCTGCAATTGGCCAAAAAAGATGAATGTGAATCACACGTTGGGTTGCACTACGGCATAGAGAAAAACATTTTTACTATTCTGTATTTGTAAATATTTTACTCTCCTGGATTTACTACACTCACGGTTGTAAGAAGACCATATCATTATTGAACGTGATGGCTGCAAGAGAACTTAGGTGAGCTATGCGGCTTTATATTTTCCCGGTATCTTGTTTTAGAACGATCTTGATGTTTCTGTGATGAGTCTATTTTTAAACTAAATTCAATTCAAAGTGTTTATTGTCATATGCACAGTAAAGAACCCCGTTTCCCTGCACAATAAAATTCTTACTTTGCTGTCCACACAGTGGCCAGCAAAAAATAAAATGGAAACTAAGAAATGTTTGGCATTTCTTGAATACCAAGACTTTAACCTTCCAAATGATATTTAGAACGATGCATTTGAGTGATTGGTGACTTCGTAGAGACACTGTTTCCGTACATGTCTGAGACACGTATTTGCTTCTTTGCAAGCTTTCGGAATCTTACGGGGGTAATAAGTTTGACTGAACTGTCCGACTGTTTTGTCGACGTTTCCATTGTAGCGCCTTATAATCCGGTGCGCCTTATGTATGGAAAATATAGGACCAAAAACTATTTTTGGGGGGTGCGCCCTATAACCCGGTGCGCCTTATAGTGCGGAAAATACGGTAATATTTATTTTAATTTTATTTTTTGTATTTACTATGAATAACCATTAAAATAAATCTTAAAATTAGAAAAATACAATTTTTGCTTTGTTAAGATATTTAAATATTTTAGTTGTTTATTTGTTTGCGGAACAAGACAATTTATTTAACAAAAATTCTGATTTTACATGTTTTATTGAATTTGCTCCAATTTCCAAATAGACAAGCATAAAAATGGGTCGGGCTGAAAAAGGTGAGAATGGTGTGGAGGAAATACCAAATGTACTTGTGTATAATGCGCGCCCCTATTTTTTAATTAAAAATCAGTATAAAATGTGGTTTGAATTTTTCTCAGCTCCTGCTAAGCATAAAAGTGACAAACAGTACATGCGACCATGATTCAAATAATTTATTGACAACTATGAACACAATACCGACATAAAAATGTACAATTTATTCTTTTAATGTCATTCAAAGTCCGATTCATCACGAGACCAAAGGGTTGTTTCCCTCGTCGTTCCTTTTGGTAATTATTCATGTTTTAAAGGACAATTTTCTGTTTTCTACATTCTCAAACATTCTTCCTGGTACCGTGAATAAAAATAGTATTACAATAAGAGGAACTCTAATACGCTTTACATATTCTTAGAATAAACATTCCTGCCCGCACGAACTGCACAGGTTTTTATTCGCCTGATTCACTCTGGGACATCTCACAATACCCCACTAACTACCTCAAAATATTTTCTCTTATACAATTCTGGCAGGTCAGCCCTTTTGACTTGAAAATGGTGGATTTCTCCCTGAGGTAAGGGATTTTAATGCCTGGAATATGATTGCACATTCATGTTGTGTTCATTGATGACTCAAAATTGGCTTTAAATATAAACTACATGTGTCATTTTGATAGCTGTCGGAATACAGTCGCTCCCCTACTTACGACCATTTGACGTACGAAAACGGTAGATACGAACATTTTTTTCGGGATGTGGAAAAATATCCAGACATTGCTGTAAGTTAGATTTTGTATTGTGTGCACCTTTTTCCAAGTAGATGACAGTAATGTAGTGATTCTTTCCGGCGCTACCGACATGTGGCGCTGTGGGAGGTCACCCAGCATCCACCCCGAAGTTCGTGTGTAAACATTCTGTACTGTATCTCCAGCGCGCTAAGAACTTTGACATTTGTATTGTTTAGTATCTTGTGCTTCCATTCAATATGGTTGGTGTAAAGAAGAGGCGAGCCGTTTCATTTGAAATGAATTTGAAATAGGGAAGCTTGATGCTGTTGAGAAAATGGTCGGATCGCTCTTTTTTGGCCACTTTCTACCATGGAAGAGGAAGTCTCCTAACTCTTAAAGCTTATTTTCCAAAAGTAAGTTAATCTTAACTTTATTTATCGACCATATTGTTTCATGAAATGTTTATTTTTTTCTGTACAAAACAATACAGGTTACCTATACAAGCCTTAAACATAACTCTATAACCCTTAAACATACAAAATATAGCACTGAAGCAACTTGCGAACAAATTCAACTTACGAAAGATCGTCTGGAACGTATCTCCTTCGCTCCTACATTTTGAGAGGATGAACATTTGGTATATTTTCAATCCTACAAATTCAAAAGTCAGGGAGCTTAGCTCAGGACTATTCCAATAGACAAGCAAACAAAGCGTGATTAAAAACACAACTTTATTGGCTGAGGCCAAAACAAAGCGACAGCCGACTCCGCCATGATGCTTTGTGCTCCGCCACAAGCAAAGCCGGCAAGATTCCTGACAAAAAAAAATGTCGCTTTTCATTGAAACGTTTCCTTCTGTAATCGCTCTGACGTCCCCAATCAGACACTTGAGTAGCAGTGATGCCTGAGTGCGGGAGGTCACCTGTACGCAGCATTAGCGTATTAGCCGCTATCTAACCCAGACCTGCTGCGGTGCACTGACACTAATCCTGGGCCCGCGCGGAGAGCCCTGTCTGTGTTACATTATCACGTCTAATCCCCGTAATCTTCCCCCGGCCGCACAGCTAAATGCTATTCCACCTCCGTCGCTTACCCTGCAGCCCTCTAATAAGACTGATGAGGAGGAGGGTGGGGGTGCCTCTGCTCCTAGTGGTGAGGGGAGTAAACTGCAGTCCCGCTGTGCAGCCTTTTGAGCACTGAATCCCGTAAATTACGGACTACAGAGCGCACCTGATTAAAAGCCGTATGCTCAAATTTAAGTACGTAACTCATTTTATTCTTAAAGGGATTATAAAACATCATTTTTTTTCAATTAGGCACAGAACTTGTTGTGTTCCTCCTTATAATCATGCGTATATGTTGAAAAATATTCCGCTGGGGGACCCACATTTTTTTGTCTCAAAGTGGTAGATATCTTCAGAGCTGTGACATCATTGATAAACAGACGGCAATTGTAGAAAACAGATTGCATAGAGCTCATTCGTGCTTGGAGAAATTGGAACTTTGCTTACCGTGTTGCTGGGGGACAGTTTTGTCCGATTTGCTTGCTTCGATCATCAGAAGCTGCGTGAGGTAAGTTCACCTGTTGCTACGATAGCGTGCGTTCCTTTCTTACCTTCGCCTCTTATTAGGTAGGTGATTGTGGCTTTTACTTTGTGTTTTCGCCTCGTGTCTCGCAGTTAGTATAATAATGTCTGCTGTTAGGGTCGAAGCCGCTAAAGGCTTTCGGTTTTGTTGGCAAAAACATGGACATATTTCTCTCAAAGTGCGTCATAAATGTTTCTTAGATGTCACTGCGGAGTTTTGTATTGTGCTATTGTTGTTGAAAAGAGCAGCTTGCCATTTTCCTCGGTGCTGCCACGAAAAAAAAAGAATAAGCCGCACCGTATTCACAGCCACGTTGCTTAGAATGTAGCTTGTATTTCGGATTTTACGGTAATGGCATTCACGGCCCGGGGGCATTGAGCAAATCAAGCACTTGTTCAACAAATTGAGGTTTATTGTGTCTTTATGTTAAGTGCCATCAACAGCTTTAGATGTCAAACCTGCAGAGTTGATGTGAAAGACTATGACCTAGCTTGTTGCAAATGTCAGGGGACGAAAAAAGTATTTAAATTTGTGGAAAAATGGCCCCCCTTGTGTTAAAAAATGGCACTTGATCCACTAAAGCGGGATTTTGGCGTAATTACTTGCACCCGCCGGCATTGCGCGCCGGCTTACCTTGTTTACAGCGAGCGTCTCGCAGTCGGGCTGTCTCCCTGCGAAGCTTCGTCACACCGTCTTTGTCTCTCTTGGCGTCTTTCACCTGCCTGTCTCGGCTGTCGGGGCAAACCTTGAAAGGAACCGCGGGAGCCATGTCAGCGAGGGGAGGGAAAGAAATCTAGTCGTGTATATGCCGCATTTTTGTATTTGCAATGTGTCTATTATATGAGTGCCATTTATGTATGGGAGCCCAAGAGTGCCAATATGAAACAAATAAAATAAAATGGAAAAATAAAATAAATCACTTGCAATTATAAACCATAAGGTTGAAATATTCTTTTAATTTGTGTAAATTCAGGACTACAAGCCACTACTCTATTTTAACATTTTATGCACTGCGCCTTATGTACAATACGATGTTGATTTAAAAAAAAAATAAAAAAATTCTGCAAGGCAGAGGGTCGCAAGGGTTTCGTCTGTAATGTCAGGCTCAGCAGATAAGGTGCTCAGCCTAGCAGTTGGCTCAGAATATGTGTGGACCATGGGGAATCTAGCTGTTTGATTAACACCAAGAATCCCGAGGGCCCGCAGTGGTTTAGAACGCAATATGATTTCTGCCCAGTGCTCTGAATGTCCAATGAGCCAGTTCCTGTAACCGGGGATTGGCGTGCCAAGGACCCCTCCTTTGGCTGCTACCCAGCTCTCTACGCACCCGAACCCTTAGGCCCCTTCCACAGGTGATGAGCCCAAAAGAAGAGGGACACACGCCGTTCCTGCGAACCGGACCCGTAAACAAAGGCCCAGCCACCAGGCGCTCGCCAGTAACCCCACCTCTAGGTCTGGCTCCAGAGGGGGGCCCTAGTAACCCGCGTCCGGGCGAGGGAAATCGTGGACCAAAGCTTTTTGTCTCCATATGATCTGCGCTCTGTCTGGTCCCTCACCTCACCAACTATTTGTCATAGGTGACCCTACCAGGGGCCTAAAGCCCCAAGACAACATAGCTCCTAGGTTCATTGAGACACACAAACTCCTCCACCACGGCAAGGTAGCAGATCATTGTTCACCAGTGAGGGTAAGATGGAACGGGAGATTGACAGGCAGATGAGTGCAGCGTCTGCCATCATGCGGACCCTGTACCGTTCTGTCGTGGTGAAGAGGTAGCTGAGCTGAAAGGCAAAGCTCTCTATTTACTGGTCGATATTTGTTCTTACCCTAACATATGGTCCTGAACTGTGGGTCATGACCGAAATAACACGATCTAGGATACAAGTGGCTGAAATGTGTTTACTCCGCAGGGTGTCTAGGCTCTCCTGTAGACATGAGGTGAAATATCAGTCATCCGGGGGGGACTCAGTGTAGAGCCACTGCTCCTCCGCAATGAGAGGAGCCAGTTGGGGTGGCTCGGGCATCTGATAAGGTTGCCTCCTGAACGCTTCCCTCGGGAGTTGTACCGGGCATGTCCCACCAGCAGGAGGCGACCCAGGACACGCTAGAGAAACTACGTCTCTAGGCTGGCCTGGGTATGTCTCGGGATCCCGTTGGATGAGCTGGGTGAAGTGTCTGGAGATAGGGAGGTCTGGGCTTCCCCGCGACCTGACTCCAAATAAACTGAACAAAATGGATGAATGGATGGATAGCTCTGAATGTCAAACTGGAGAAATTTAATGAAAGCGAGTAAACAGCAGGGGTAACTATGTACATAAAAATAATAAATTGTGGAGTAAGTACCTTGTTTGCAGACAGCGTCTGCAGCTGTCAATCTTAATTAACTAGAGCAGCAGTCACTATTAATTAAACTGGCATAATTAAATTGGCAAAAAAAGCATACATGCCAGCACTAGTTAGAGTGATAACGGCCCAAAATGACGTAACAGTTTTTGACCCAAAAGGAAAAATATAACCAATAATTAATCACCTTCTGCCACACCAAAATATCCCATCATCTGACACTCCTTGTTAGAAAGATTAGAAGCATTTTTGTATGATGTTTCTTTTTATAGCAGTAGCAATACCTTTTCTCTTCTGTATCACTTTGTCAAGTGCGCAAGGGATGGGAGAGCCTAAAATCGGTCGCATGGCTGAAATGATCTGAAATGATCTGCATTTATATAGCGCTTTTCAAGTCAATGACTTCCCAAAGCGCTTTACAGTGTGCTTCACTGTATTGCAGCCATGTAAGACGCTAACCTGCCTATTGGGGGTATTAGGGGTTCAGTGTCCTACCCAAGGACACTTCGACATGTAACATTCGAACTGGAATCCCTTGATCCCAAGACGAGTGCTCTACCTCCTGAGCTACTGCCGCCCCTTAGCATTTGTACAGCTCTACCTCCTGAGCTACTGCCGCCCCTTAGCATTTGTACAGGCTTCTGAATTTGAGTCAATACAGTACAATGAGTTTTGTTTTGGTCATGTTTTTGTTACATTCGTGCATATATTCGAATGCCAATTTAATTAAAGCAGATTGCTGCGCTAGTTAATTAAGATGGACAGTTGCGGACTCAGTCTGCAAACAAGTGTCTGTATTACGACACAGTGTGTTACTTATCTGTACTGATTTTCTTTTAAGTCTGAGAAATGAACGTGAATTAGTACATGTATATGGCTGTTAAAGCCTCCAGCTTAAAACACAGTACAACTAATACAGAAACAAAGTTGAATTTCTTCCTTAAATTTGAACATGCAGCTTTTAATCAGGTACGCTCTGAAGTCCAGATTTTATAGTACTTATTAGGTCCTGTATATGTTTTATCTTAGAAGTACTCTCTGATATCAAGTGCCAATGCAATGAGTACTTTTGATACATAAAAACTCCCCTCAAACAAAATCCCATGTGTTTTCATTCAGTTTTAAAAATGTGGCTCAACTCAGTCAAATTTTTATTGCGCTTTGCTTTAATTTTGAAACTATGCCATGTAATAGCAATTTTTCATTATTATGAAAGAGGTACTTATCATTTATTTTAAATCTATCACATCCATTACGAAAGAATGACTCATGCTGTCAATCAGCACAGACATGACTAGTGTACTGCCACCAAAAACGACTGCTGGAAAGCCTAATGAAAGATTACAAAGTACTGAATCTCAAAGTGACCAAATGCGCACCATTTTTCTTCTTATATTTTTGACCAGCCTTTAACAAGGTTTTTGATTTTTGAGGGCGCCTGTAGCAGCAAGATAGCACACAATCATGTGAGCTCACTCCAGGTTAGCCTCATGTTATGTTAAATGAACACAATGCACATTTATATGATAGTCGGTGTTTTATTTTTGCTTATTATTCAAATCAATATTGCACTGGCCTCCCGTCCCTGCAAAGTATCTACATCAATCGAACTAGAAAACGGACACTAAAAATTATAGACGATCCCAGTCACCCTGCTCGCAGGTACTTTGATTACCTGCCGTCTTCGCTCCATTGCGAGCAAGACTTCATGTCTTAAAGAGAGTTTTTACACTTCCGCTATCCGTATGTTCAACGGGAATTGATTTAGGTTATTGTGTATAGTATTATTATGCCAACGGCGTTCCTCCGACCTATTCTACTCGAGTCTTGTTATTTACAGATTCTTTCTTTTTAAACTATTCTATATAATTACCTTGTATTATACACTACAATATCTTTTTTACTATATTCTTTTTATTCTTTTAAATCTATTATTTTATCATTATTGAGTGTTCACGTGTCAAATGATTTCTTGTATATATCATGTTTATGGTTTATACTGGCTGAATAAATAAATACAACAACAACAACAACAACAACAATTATTTATTTTTTTCACCCCTATGAGGCACTAACTAATTCCCGAATATCTATTTGACGATCACTCCATCGACTTTGATAGACAGTAGGAATAAGTCTTTCATGAAACGGATTTCTGGAATAAAAAAGCCATTGTGGAAAAGGATGTTCTGAAATAAAAATGTATTTTTTCTTTTAAATGAAACCATGAATTAATCTTGTTGTCCTAGGATAAAAATGATCCGCCACTGTTGTTTGAATCTCTAATCCCTATGATTTTTTACTTTAAATGTAATTATTTACTTATTCCTATATTGGTTCTAACCCTTGAAAAATTACAATTGAATTTGTATTCACATTTCCATGTAAGCTGTACAAGAAAGTAAAAAAGGTGGTTTATAATGAGTAAATTTTAGTTTTGGCCCTCTTGGGATCCCGTATTTATCATTGTCATTTGCAGTGTTAATAAAATGCTAAGGCAGTTGCCCCCCCTCCTAGCAAACATCCACAGCATACTGTAGACTTCCTCTCACATTCAATTTTATCTTGGAGTGGGGGAAAAAAAGGTATAGGAAAGTATTAATCTGCTTAACATTTCTAAGTACATCCTCCAAAGGATTTTGCTTTTTTAATCTTACATATGCTCTGCAGAGTTACTGGCAAAAACTGTACATTTCCCTCATTTCATCCTTTCAACATCAAATGGTGAGCAGCAAAAATTGGATCAGACTTCAAAGAGCACGATGTGCTCCAAGTCACGGAGTGGCTCTCCTATTTCACATATTGAATCCGAGCAGGATATCAAAGTGCTAGCAAAGAACCCCAGGTCTTTACTAAAAAAGGGCTCTAACATCTGTAGAAAGAGGAGCGCAAAGACAAATCACCTCGGGGGGGAGAGACGGCGTTTATTCTCAGCCGTGAATTTCCAGCTTTTTGATTCCCTCGCTCCCGTACCACCCTGTCTTCTACGCTCAGATTGGAGGCTGAAGCGCGTGCATTTTTTTTTTGTCTCAAAACATTTCCAAAAGGAATAATCTGCGGCTTTAAAGACGAGTGCTATTTGAGATAGGCGGCTAAAAGTAGAGGGCTAGAGTCAACCAATTTCTTATTTGATAGACGTTCTTTACTTACATTTGCCTTCTGTTGATTCTTTAGGTTGGCAGACCTGTGAATGAAGAGAGCTTTTGTGAGAGGGAGCAGAAATGCGAGTTTGGGGATTGATTATTTATATTCTGCAAATAAAATTGCAACTTGAGATGCAATTCGAGCTTATCCTGCCCTAAATCTACCAGCACATTTTATAATAAGACTACACTCCTCTAAGACTTTTCAGAAGCAAAAATTAAAAGCCTCACTGTGTAATATTTCCCCACTAACTGTATTGTCTAATGCGCACAGTGTAGCAACAAGTTGACAGACAAACATGAGGTGAACTGAGGTAAGGATTTCACTATGCAAAATAAATATTAACGTCTCCACCTATGATTTCATTTTTATTTCTTATAAAAATTAACACTGTTATGATAGTTTCAGGTAGTTTTGCCTAGTATTCAAATCAAAGTTTATTTTCTTTGTGAATGAAAGGTTTTTGCACCACTAAGAGAAACTAAATATTACACACTATCCCTTTAAGTACAGTATTTTACAAACTCATTTTTTCATAAATTGCTGCGATGTATACTCCAGTGCGACTTGTAAATAAAAAAAAGAAGAATTTTCCGATTTTCCCTATAATAAAAACTATAATCGTCTTCTTACAGCAAGAAAAAGTGGACTATTTTTCTACGATTAAAAAATATTGAATTAAAAGCAAACATTTAATTTTAAAGTGGGAAACAAACGACTTGTAGACTAAAAACTAGCATTATCCATCCATTATCATACCTGTCAACCTGTACGGTTTTGCCGTACAAAGTACGTTTTTTAATGCAATTTAAGGCTTGTACGACGTAAAAGAAAATCTGTACGGAAAAATGCAAATTTGTCAATGATGGGCACCATCCGGTAAACACCGACTATCACGAAACGGCAAATCAATCAAGTCAAAAGAGTTTGCCGCGGAAGCCTCTATCTCGGTATCGTTGTTTTCGTTGCAAACGAAGCAAGCGGTCTGATGCTACTGTGCGGATGCGTCTGCCGCCTGGGGATTTCCCATCATGCATCATTCCGGAAAAAAAAATATGATGTACAATTATTTTGTACGGGAAAATACGACAGTTTGTGCGGGCAGCGAGCCGTAGAGGTTGACAGGTATGCATTATCTGCACCGCTTATCCTCAGTAGGGTCGCGGGGGTGCTGGAGCCCATCCCAGCTATCTTAAAGCAGTGGGCAAGGGACACCCTGAACTGGCTGCCAGCCAGTCGCAGGGCACACAGAGACAGACAACTCACTCGCTCATTCATACCTAGGGACAATTTGGACCGACCTATCGACCTGACAAGCATGTTTTTAGGACGTGGCAGGAAACCGGAGTACTCGGAAGAAACCGACGCAGACCATGCAAATTCCGCATAGGGAGGCTGCGGTAGTTGGACTTGAACCCTGAACCTCTGCATTGTGGGGCTGCGCCCTAACCACCCCCCGCCGTGCCACCCAACTAGCATCATCTCCTATCGCCTTCTTCACCAAAAACGTACATTTTCTACCATAAAACCAGCTTCTTTTTGTACGAATTAAAAATTGAGTTGGTCATCTATTTGCCAAGAACTTGCATCGTTTTCTTCAAATAGCTTCTGAAAAGGAAAACTAGCATTGCCCTTGTTGTCGCCAAACTACCATGTCCTTGTGCTTAAAAAGACGTTAATTGTCTTCTTTGCCAACAACTTGATTATTTTTTCTCCTTCGTCACCTCTTCTACGCAGAAAATTAGCGTTGTCATATTCTGCAAAAAATAAGTTCATTTGCTTTCGCCTCAAAACGTATTTCTTCATCTATACTGAAAACTAGTGTTGTCTTTGTCCTAGTTGAAAACCAACATCTTCTTTGTGGGTTTACTAAAAAAGTGGCCTAAGTCTCTTGTTTAACCACAAATAAGAAATGCTTTCTCCTTACTCAAATACTAGCTTTTTCTTCCTCACTGAAAATTAGCGCTGTCATACGTTGAAAAAAAATATTTGGACAGCCTCTTCACCGAGAACTTGGGTTTTCTTCTACTTAAAGCCAAGTTTCTTCCTCTAAGCCAAAAACAAGTCTTGGCATTTCCTTTGGCAAAAATGACTTATTCTATGTTCAAAAACTCTTTTTCTATACAAAGCTGAAAACTAGGGTTGTGCTTGTGGTAGCATGATTCCTTATCAAAAACTATGACTATTCTTCGTCAAAAATGAGCTTCTACTTCTATGCTGTAAATTTGCGTCGTCGTTTTCCCCGGAAAAAGTAAATTCGTCTTTGTCGACGTGAAAAGCATGTTTGTTCTTCTAAGCTAAAAACTGGTTTTTGTTTTTTTTCTTATGAATAACTAACATTTTCTTCCACGTCAAAAACAACCTTTGTCTCCTTTGTCAAAAACTAGCATCACTTTCTTCTTCTTTACCAAAAACTGATAACTTGATAAAGGTAAAAACTAGCTACACCTACTCGAAAAAACTAGAATCAATGATTCGCTGTTGATGTGGTAAAAAGTAGCTTTTCTTTTTCTTCCAAAATTAGAATTGTTTTCTTCTTTGTCAGAAACTAGCTTCTTGTTCTACGATGAAAAAATGGCATAAGTTAATTTCCTACGTGAAAAATAAAATTATTTTGTCCTCTTTAAAATATTTTGTCATCTTCTTTGCCAATAACTTGTTTTATTCTACCAGCTTCTTCCTCTAAGCTAGTGCTTCCTAATTTGTTTCGGTCACGTCTTCCCCCCAGAACAAGAAATCCCCTCGCGCAAACAAAATGGAAACAAAACACTCTACCACTTAGACGCCACTGCCCCCTAATGTAGTGGAGGTGCAATTGCACTTTATTCTGGGAGAGTTTAAAAAAAAAAAAAAAAAGGTTCTTCGAAGTCAAACGCGCCCCTGCCCACACTGACGGAGCTACTAGCATTTTTTTCTTTACGTCGTAGCTTCTTCTACACTTAAAACTAATGTTCTTTTATCCTTGAAAACTAATGTTAATCGCATTTACGATGTAAACTAGCGTTGTTTTCTTCTACGACGAAAATTAACTGTCGTCTTTTGCAGTATAAACGGTTGTCAATATCAATGAAAAAAGCCTGGAAAAGCCACTGCAAACTTCCAAGTACGCTCACATCATTGAACACTTCTCTTTGATGACATACTAGCCAACATGCTAACAAGCTGATGTGCAGGGCAATTGTCATATCAATTGACTCGAGTTTACAATATTACAGATGTTTTCTGTAAAATTTGCTTGTCGTAAAAACTCAATAACTATATCGGTGAAATCAAATGGAGAAAAATAGTCTCATAACTTCTTTTTTTTATTTAGCATGTCAAGCCAACTGCTGACTCTGTGGCTATGCGACTTTGTGTCGTTGTTTTTTTAGTTTTACCCCGTAAATGAATAAAGGTTGTAATAATGCTCAACTATCTAACACATTGCCTACAGTGCAACCAGTGAATACAAGCAAAAAGAACACACACACGCAAGGTGAGAATGGAGAGACAAGCAAGAAAAAAAACGGGCCGTATCATGTCAAAGTAAATCTATATGGAGCGATTCTAGCACTGATTAAACAGAATTGTTAAGTGGAGGTTTGAAGTATGTCTCACCAAGGAATTTGATTGTAAACACGCGCGAAAAAATCCCCGATGAGCAGCAGCTCGGTTGAAGGATGCGAGCTGCATAACACTTTCAGATGTGTAAATCAAGAATTGGAGAGTTTAGGAGATTCTCGGAGTTGGCTTAAAGTCAGGCAACTGTTCAGTGGAAATGATCGACGCGTCACAATTCCTTTCTTACTTAAAACCCGCTGCGGTATTTCCTCGTTTTGTTCTCACTTCCTGGACAAACATAAAGACTCCAAGCTGGACATCTGGAGAACAGCGCTGTCCTATTTGTGGCCGTTTCGAAGATATTTATTGCGTTTGTAAAAAAATGTATAAGGGGGAGCGCTCTGATGAGCTCAAAAGGCAAAAAGTGAAAGTGCTTCCTTCTCTAATTTCATAGCATGAGTCTTTCTTTCAAGTGCAGTTTGAACAGAAACCATATTTTCCGGACTATAAGTCGCTCCAGTGTATAAGTCGCACCAGCAGAAAAACTGCATAACTAAGAAGGAAAAAGACCCATATAAGTCGCACCTAGAGTATAAGTCGTATTTTTGGGGAAATGTATTTGATTAAATCCATCACCAAAAACATACAAGTCATCTTGAAAGGAAATTTAAAATGAATATGAAATGGAAAACAACAGATTGAATAAGTGTACGGTATGACTGACATACCAGGTAATGCCAGCCGCCACGTAACATAGCGTTATTCGGATAACTCAAGCAAAAAGAAAATATTACAGTTTTACTCCAAATCACTAAATCCAAAGAACTCTTCATCCTCGATGTCACGGTAGACGATGCGCCCATTCCTCCTTCGACTTCTATGTGCCCCACGTAAGACTTATTGTCACCTCTGCTTTTCGCCAGTCCCTTAATTTTTTTTCGCTAACTCTAAACTTTCCTTCTGCTGCTCAATTACAAATTTCGACTGCATATTGCACTATTTGCAGCTTGTAATCTGCAGAATATGATTTTCTTTTGGGTGCCATTTTTGTTCAGCTTTTCTGAGTTGTTTTTATAAATTATTGGTGTTGAAAACTGCGACTTATACAGCCCCTAGCAAAAAGTATGGAATGACCAGTCTTGGGCAAGCCCTCACTCAGACATTTTATTCTGTAGAAAAGACTCAGATTACAAACATTAAACATTCAGAAACACTAAAAGAAATAGAGAATAAACATCGCAATGTTCAGTAAAGTTTACTTTTATAGAGCAAGCACAAGGAAATAAATATAGAATCACTCAATTCTGAGTAACAAAAATGGAATCACTGCATTAGTATAAGGACACACTCAGTCAATTTCCTTTCCTTAATTGGGGACCTGGCTCAGATTAAGTCTTCTTGTAAATCAGCAGTTCAAAACAGCGCAGTTGTCACACCTTGGAGGGCTCCTGCAGTAAGTGGATTGGAAAGAATATCATACAAGAGAGATGTCTCTTGAGACCAAAGACAGGGTCGTCAAACTTCTTGAAGAAGGTAACTCTACTGGTATGGTTGCCAAAGATGTGGGCTGTTCAAGGTCAGCTGTATCAAAGATTTGGACCAAGTACAAACAGCATAGGAAGGATGTTGAAGTCAAGCGTACTGGTAGGCCAAGGAAGACATGTAGGCGTCAAGACAAACAACTAAAGGCCATAGGTTTTGAAAACAGAAAATGCACACGAAAAATTAAGAGTAAATGGAAGGAAGTTGGAGTCAATGAGCATGACAGAAGTGTGCAAAATCGCCTAAAAGAAGTGTGATTTTCATATAGATAAGCTAAAAGGAAACAATCGGTCAAGCTTATACACAAGAGAAGAAGACTACAATGGGCTGTGTATAAAAGATGAAGGTTATCTTCAGTGATGAGTCATAAATCTCCATTGGACAAGGTGATGAGGCTGGAACTTTTGTTTGGTGCTGTTCTGGTGAGATTTAGGGCCCGGGCACACAGCCGTTTGCGTCTGTATCGCGGGTAAAATTTTGCGTTTTTTTTTTGCCCGTGGTTGCCCGCGATGGAAAATGCGCAAAATTGGCCAACCCGCTGTTCATCGGTGGTATGCCCGCAAAACAGACGCCGGCGACTGTTCCGCTTCCTCATCGCGTCATTTTCTCGTGTGGACCACGTGTATAAAAGCTCCCGAGCCGGTGTTGTGCCCGAATCCGACTCCTACGCAACCCCCCCCCCAACCCCAAGAAATAAAAATGGATTAAGACGAGGTCACTACGGTGACGGGGTTTCCATGTCCACCCCTTGACGTCTCGAGCACAACTGACGTGTGCTCGGCAAATCGCGCTGTATATACGCGGAGAAAGGCGTTTGACCGTCACACGCGTAACACGCTAATTTCACGTAATAACACCGCGATACAGGCGCAGAACATGCTATGACCATGCTCCACCCACGATTACCCGCTGAAATTTCCCGTCCTACCCATGTGTAACCACGCCCTGGCCGCAACCAGAGCACGTCGTTCCGCGTCATTTCCGCGTCATTACCTCGTGTGCCGCCCGCGGTTAACACATGCTCAAAGTTTTGAGCAGCTCAAAACTTTTTCGCGCGGCCATCCGCGTGTGAATATCCGACCGCGAGTAAAGCACTGCTGTATCTCGTCTATATGGCGGTCTCAAAGCGTCCAACAGCGCCCAACAGCGTCTGCTTCACGGCCAGAAATTTCTGGTCGTGATTCAGCCTCGATACGCTCGTGAAAGGCTGTGTACCCGCGCTCTGAAGAATTGAGCAACGCATAGCTTTTTCGCGCTGCCACCCGCGCGCGAATTTCCGACCGCGTGTTAAGCACTGCTGTATCTCGTCTGCATGGCGAACTCAAAGCGTCCAATAGCTTCCGCCTCACAGGCAGAAATTTCTGGCCGTGATTCAGCCGCAAACGGCTGTGTGACCGGGCCCTTACAAAGAGGAATGCTTAAAGAAAACATCAACATTCCCACAATCCTTAAGGATATAGGGCTGCATGTCAGGCAAAGGCACTTGGGAGATGGCTGTGATCAAATCTGCAATAAATGTGGTGGAAATTGAAAATTGTCCGAGGCAAGGGGACTTGCAAAAATCCCCTGTGCTTGGTCTATAAAAGTAACATTTACTGACCACCACAAAGTTTTTTTCATTCATTTCTTTTAGTGTTTCTGAATGCCAAGGAGTTGCACTTTTGAAAAACTTCATTATTTTTCCATGCTTTTCATGAGTGTGTTCTACAAAATAAAATGTCTGAGTGAGACCTTGCCCAAGACTGGTGATTCCATACTTTTTGCTCCGGGTTGTACTCCCAAAAATATGGTTTCTACAAGCCTAAAGGGGAGGATGTGGAGGCTCACCCCATATGTTCTTCTTTGGTGGTCTTCTCTCCTGCCTTGGTGTTGCATCTGCCCCTCTGAGGTCCACAGTCCTGCCGTACCCGATGGCCTCTGTATACTGCAAAAGAGATGCCCTTATGTAAACATAAGGTCCTACAAAAGTGGGCGATACCATGTAGAACAGGGGGAACACAATTTTTTAGTTGGAGCGATTAAAAAAAAAAACATTTTGCCCCACTTTACAATAACAGGATTCGTACAGGTACTTGAATTCTTGAAAATGCTTACATTTTATTGCTGTGTTTTCAAAGTTTGAAAAGTGTTTCTGTTAAGTGCTTGTAAATGCTTGAAATCGTTGTCAATGTTTACCTGCAGGGTGACTTGATGGACCACGCATTAAAAGAAGAAAAATAAATCAAGTCTGCTTCAAAATGAGGCAGCACGGTGTCTAATTGGTTTGCACGTTTGCAACACAGTTCTGAGGTCATGGGATCGAATCCTCCTTTGCGGAGTTTGCGTGTTCTACACGTGCTTGCGTGGGTTTACTCCGGGCACTCTGTTTTACTCCCACAATCCAAAAACATGCTGGTCCAAATTGTCCCTAAGTATGAATGTGTCTGTCTCTATAATGTGCCCTGCGACTGGCTGGCAACCAGTTCAGGGTGTCCCCTGCCCGCTGCCCGAGGATAGCTTAGATGGGCTCTAGCACCCCCGCAACCCTACTGAGGATAAGCGGTGCAGATAATGGATGGATGGATGCTTCAAAACGAGGCTGACATGCCTATTCTGGTGGCTTCACTTTTCCTTTGCATTTCTTCTTTGCTCATGACTAACAGCAGCTGCGATCAGTTTCATCGCCCCCTACATGTCGCGCCCATGAGGACAGTTGAAGAGACCAAGATGCTGCATGCTGTAGAAATTGGAAAATTGGCTTCTAAAGTGCTTTAAAAGTGCTTGAATTTGTAGAGAGAAAAGTGTACGAACCATGTAAAAAAATGAAATGATATTATTATTAAGAGGCCATCGTGGTGGCCTTCAGGGTAGAGCGCCCACCTTGAGACTAGGAGGTCCTTGGCTTCAGCCTCGGACACGTCATATCTAAGACTTGCAACATTGAGTCCCTGCTTGCCACTTGGCTTTAGAGGTAGGTATTGGAGGGTATGGTCACCTAATGACTCCCAACATCAGGTGTTGCTCCATATCAGTTGGGGTGAGCGAGTGGGCTGGTAATCCCCTCCTCTGTATCAATCTCCCGGAAAGAGTCAAGAATGTGAGTGTGTTCTTGACTCTAGCCGCTTCCAAAAAGGCGGATATGGCTCTGGTATATACTGTACATACTTATTTTCTTCACTGTACACCTCCACAAGGCTGGAAAGGGCTACGGAGCAATTGCCAAGCGGCTTGGTGAAAAAAGGTCCACTGTTAGTACAATCGTTAAAAAATGGAAGAAGCTAAACATGATGCTCAATCTCAATCGGAGTGGAGGCCGATGCAAGATATCACCTCGTGGGGTCTCGACTAAGAAAGGTGAGGAATCAGCCCGGAACTACACGACAGGAGTTGGTCAATGACCTGAAAAGAGCTGTGACCACCGTTTCCAAGGTTACAGATGTCATGATTTGAAATCATGCATGACACGAAAGGTTCCCCTGCTTAAACCAGCACATGTGAAGGCCCGTCTTAAGTTTGTATATGACCGTTTGGATGATACAGAGGAGTCATGGGAGAACGTTTTGTGGTCAGATGAGACCAAATAGAAATTTTTGGTGTGTTTGGAGGAAGAAGAACCCCGGAGAACACCATCCCTGCTGTGAAGCATGGGGGTGGTAGCATCATGGTTTGAGGGTGTTTTTCTGCACATGGAACAGGACGAGTGCACTGCGTTTAAGAGAGGATGACTGGGGCCGTGTATTGTGAGATTTTGGGGAATAACCTCCTTCCCTCAGTCAGAGCATTGAACATGGGTCGTGGCTGGGTCTTCCAACACGATAACGACCCGAGCAGACAGCCAGGAAAACCAAGGATTGGCTCAGTAAGAAGCATATCAAGGTTTTAGCATGGCCTAGCCAGTCTCCAGACCTGAACCCAATCGAAAATCTATGGAAGGAGCTCAAACTCCGTGTTTCTCAATGACAGCCCAGAAACCTGACTGATCTAGAGAAGATCTGTGTGGAAGAGTGGGCCAAGATCTCTCCTGCAATGTGTGCAAACCTTTGAAAGACTACAGGAAACGTTTGACCTCTGTAATAGCAAACAAAGGCTACTGTACCAAATGTTAACCTTCATTTTCTCAGGTGTTCAAATACTCTTTTGGTGCTGTATCACGCAAATACATTGTTAAAAATTCATGCATTGTCATTTTTGGATTTTTCTTTTTAGTTTATCTCGCTCACAGTGTAAATGCACCTACAATGAAAATTTCAGATTTCTAAGTGGGAGAAATAGCAAAATAGCAGGGTGTTCAAATACTTGTTATCTTCATTGTATGTACATTGCTGAGAAAAAATACTGTATAGTAATCCTTACATGAGCAAAAAAACTTTTAAAATAAGTACACAAGTTTTTTGTCAAGAAAAATAAGGTAGGGAGACTACAAATAATACCTTACATTAGCTAAATCTTTTTATTTTTGTTATTTTAAGAAAATAAGTCCCAATACAGTCAAATAAGAAAATAGCAAGAAAATAGTTTACATTTTTTGAAGTAGGGAGTTGACAAGCCTAACGTAACAATCTCGCTCAATAATACACATTTCTCCACAATTGTCACATGTGATCATGCTAAACTGCTACAACGCAGTAAAAATTGAGTTGTTCAGTCACTTTTCTCTAACCAAGCGACTGCGTTATGTTCATTTTTGTAAAACGATATGCAAAAAAAAAAGAGTCCTGGATTACATTGTCGGAGCACGCTCGACATGGTTTAATCTCATCGATGGGTGAGTGTGTCCCCCTGGGGGGCCCCCAGTGAGATCGCAGGGGCCCACCAGGCTCATGTATTTGAAAGGCATCTGTTTACTTTCCAAAATGCAAATGCGGCCCACCTCAAAGGCTATAAAGCTGAAGAGAACACACCCCACGAGTATGTTGGAGTGTCGTACTGGGGGGGCCCCGCGGCACCACTTATGTCAGGTTCAGGTTCTCTAAATAACCCCCCCGCCCGAGCCGATGCCGGGGGCCACACACAAGCGGCGGAGAGGCTTTTCCTTACACGGCAATCCTGTTTATCCTTTCGGCGTTTTTATTTACAAGGGTGTTAACGGGCGACGCTCCACAAAAGGTGCGCTCGGGCGAGTGGGGGGCACCGTGTGCTAGATGAGGGGCGCTCCTAATAAAGGGGAAGGCACACTTTTGGAGTGGCGGGCCACATTGGGTCAAAAAATTCGTCCCAGGGGCCGGTCCTGGAGAAATTTCCAATTATTCTCATTCATGGATAAATATACATGCAGACATCGACACATCAACACATGCTTTGAATAAGATTAGTCTCATCAAATTGGTTTTGAAACGCTCATAATGAAAGCCCAATCTTATATTAGGTCCCCATTTTTAGCAATACATTTGATATATAGTTTTTTAATGTTGATGTATCTGTGTTTTTGTAGAACGTCTAGAATAGTATTTTCGAAGTATTTACATAGTGTTATTTTGCAGTATTTCTTATTTCTGTTGTGCTATGTTGTAGTATTATTATGTAGTATTTCCGTAGTAGTATTTTTGTAATATTTCTGTAATAGTTTTTTGTAGTATTTCTGTAGTCGTAATTTTGCAGTATTTCTGCAGTATTTCCATAGTATTATTCTTTTATTGTTTCCATAGTATTTCTATAACATTACTGTAGTAGTATTTTTGGGGTAATTCTGTAGTAGTATTGTGGTATTTTTATAGTATTGGAGAACATTCTTTGGTATTACTGTATTATTTTTGTAGGATTTTTGTAGTCGTATTTTTTTGTATTACTTGAGTAGTATTTCTGTATTATAGTTTTGCTGTAGTGGTATTTTTGTAGCAATACTGCAGATTTTTTGCTGAATTTCCACAGTAGTATTTCTGTAGCATTTTGGTAGAATTTCTCTAGTATTAATGTAGTAGTATTTTGTTGTATTTCTCTGGTCGGATTTTTTTACATTTCTGTTGTAGTAGTGGTATTTCTGTAGTAATGTATCTGTATTATAGTATTGCTGTAGTATTTTTGTAGTATTTTTGAAGTATTTTCAGAGTATTTCTTTATCATAGTATTACTGTAGTGGTATTTCTTTGTATTTCTGCAGTATTATAATATTACTGCCATAGTATTTTTGTAGTATTTGTCATATTTTTTCAGTACAGTATTTCCATAGTAGAACTCCTCTTGTATTCTTGCAGTATTTCCATATTTTCTTCTTTACTATTACTGTATTACTATTTTGTAGTATGTCTGAAGTAGTATATTTTTTGTATTTCTGTATTATAGTATTTCTGTAGTGGTATCCTTGTAGTACTTCCATAGTATTTTTTGGAGTATTTGTTTGGTAGTATTTTTTGTAGTATCATAGTATTTTTTAGTATTCCGTTAGTAATATTTCAGTAATAGTGTTTCTGTAGTATTCATATTATTCCTGAAGTGTAATATATTTGTAGTGTTTGTGTAGTATTTGTTTCTTTTTGTTTTACAATATTACTGTAGTATTATTTGTATTTGTTTCTATAGTGTGTTTCTCCTATTCAGAATGAAAACAAAATAATATAAAATGTTCCTGTTTTAAATCATAAATTTGATATTTAGTTTTTATTATCTCTTTAGTATTAGTGTTTTTGTAGTAGACACACAAGGGGACAGTAAAGACGAAGCTGGAACCAACCCCCCTATAATTTTAGAAGTACTACTGTATTATTACATTAATTGTCATTATACTTTTGACCATTTGTGTTTGGCAGGCCGGATTAAAAAGCCTGCCGGGCCAGAAGCAACCGTGGGACGTAGTTTGCCCTTCTCCGTCCTCAGAGAAGGAGGCTCTGACAAAGGCAAATCTCCTCCCCCTGCCCTCCTCCATCCGGCCCCTTTTGGCACCCGCTCTTGGGGGAGGGCAGGGGAGGTTAATATGCCCACTTTGATGTGTGTCAAGGCACACTGAGTAAGAATTAATTTACATTTCAGATGAAAAGCTCGACAGTCTAAAAAGGCATCTTGTTTCTGCTATGCCAGGCCGTGTAATAGGCGAGGAATTTCAGGGAGGAAGTGGCCAGGAAACAGAAGGGATAAAGCCCCCCCCCTCTCTTTCTCACCTTTACTGGCAAAGACATGAAAGGGGAGACACATCGCGGTGCACGTTGTTCTTCACAAACGTGGGGACCAAATGTGGCCCCAAAATATTCACAGGAACTGATGCATTTTTCATTAATTAGGAACTTTTTTTTCCCTAAACTTCTTAAGAGATCAAACATAGTTGACAACTCTCAAACTTCTTTTTCTGTCCCATGCTTGAAAATGTTTGCGGAAAAAAGGAATTTTAAGAGAAAGCACTAAAATCTTGTTTGACTGGAAAATGATTGTTGTTTTATGCCTTATTTATTTATTAGTTCACTTATGATGAAGGGATATACAAATAAACATGACTTGACTTGACCTATATATTTAGAAAAGTTGTTAGACTCATAGAACAAAAGATAATACAAGGGAGGCGGGAGCCAAAATATAGAAAGAATATCCATCCATCCATGATCTGCACAGATTATCCTCAGTAGGGTCACGGGGGTGCTGGAGCCCATCCTAGCTATTTTCAGTCAGTGGGCAGGGGACACCCTGAACTGGTTGCCAACCAGTCGCAGGGAGCAAGAGACATACAACCACTCACTCATTCACACCTAGAGACAATTTGGACTGGTCAATGAACCTGACATGCATGTTTTGGGGATATGGGAGGAAACCCACGCAGGCACAGGGAGAACATGCAAACTCCACACGGGGAGGTTGCGGTAGCTGGATTTCAACCCTGAACCTCTGCACCGTGGCCTGCGCGCTAACCACCCTGCTGCCGTGCCGCTGGAAAGAATATATAATACTCAAAATAAGAGAAAATATTCTAATGGTGAAACAAGATTTTGTTTCTTCTATATTTATACCATAATTCATTTTTTACTTGGTTGTGTGGTCGAACAGAAAAGTATGCTTAAAATGACTTTTTGATCATTATTAAGTTTAAAAAAATATATGATTCCATGATAGAAAAATACTAAGAATGTAGTTGTTTTTTAATTTCGTGAGAGTAATATAGTAGGATCAATATAATGAGCAAAAAAAAAAAATCTGCCAGATGAGACATTTTTTTAACTTTACTTTATAAATTATTTTTAGTATATTTATTTTCCAAAGCGCAGTGGTTAGCGCATGTGCGGCACAGTTCATGTCATGGGAACCTCCTGCGTGGGTTCAAATCCAGCTCCAGACTTCCTGTGTGGAGTTTGTATGTTCTCCCCGTGCTTGCGTGGGTTTCCTCCGGGCATTCCGGTTTCCTCCCACATTCCAAAAACATGCATTTCAGGTGAATTGGCCGGTCCAACTTTTCCCTAGGTGTGAATGAGCGAGGGAGTTGTTTGTCCCCGTGTGCCCTGTGATTGGCTGGCAACCAGTTCAGGGTGTCCCCTGCCCACTGCCCGTTGATTGCTGGGATGGGCTCCAGCACCCCAGCGACCCTACTGAGGATAAGCGGTGCAGCTAATGAGAAGAGATGAGATATTTATTTTTCAACTTGTGTCTCCAGTAAAATAAAACAAATATTACTTAAATTACCACAATCTTAAAAGGTACATTGTGTAATATTTGACCACTAGGTATCACTCCCTTCTATAGTGCGACTGGAAACGAGTCCTACAAAGCAGAATGAAGAAGAACTAACTACAGAGAGTCCGGTGACCAAACAGAAGCCCTTTTCTTTATTTACCAGGGAAGCATTGTTAGCCTATTCTTGTTGGGATGTTCTCCAGCACGCTAGTCTAATGTCATCAGACACGACTTCCGGTATTCCCTCAAGTATGAAGTATGTCTATTATATTCGTTACACATTCAGTACTCATTTATAGAAACTGAATGGTATACGTTTTGACCTTTTTTCAGAAAAACGCTATTGTTGTTAGCGACCGCTCACGAAAATTGTGTTTTTGGCTACTAAAGCGCTCTGTCCCCAGGAACACCTAAGATAAAAGCATATAGGCAAGGTAAAAATAAATATATAAAGGCTTTTTGAACTCAGTTTGTGTCACGTCCAGAACAAAGGGTAGACTCAATTGCGTAACGTTTCTCTCAAGTTTATTGAGATGGAGAGAGGAAGGACAGCGCCCGCAATCCGGTGCTCGCTAGAAGCGGGAAGCAAGTCGCTCTCGCAATCGGATTGTGATCCGAATACGGAAGTGGATCTTCCATAGCGAGCGATGGCGGTGTCAGGGACGGAAAACAGGTCAATAGCCGGGACAGGGAGAGCAGAAACGTGGTCGGGGTCGGAAACGAATCGTAACCCAGGACAGGAGAGTAGACGTAGTCGAGATCGAAAATGGGTCGGAATCCGGGACGGGAGAGCAGACGTGGTCAGGATCAAAACAGGTCGTAGGCGGACACAAACGGGAGCAAAAACGGGACAGGCGGGAGTCAGGGTCAAAAGGCTTACCTTGTATAAACAGAGGTTTGCAGAAACAGAACTGGGATTAAATAGGGACAGGGAGCCAACGAGAACCCGCAGCGGTTGGCCACAAATGAGCGGGCACAGGTGATTCAAATCGGTAATCATGACCGACCGCTTAAGAAAATTGTGTTTTTGACTACTAATGCGCTCTGTCCCCGGAACAACAATGATAAAAGCAGATAAGCAAGGTGAAAAAGAAACATATAAAGGCTCTTTGAACTCAGTTTGTCATGTTATCACATACCTAATAGAGAAAATATTGAATTTTAAACGTTTTAATGACACCTCCAACTACACATCCCACTTTCAAAATGCATAAAATACGTAAAATGATTAATTTTAGAACAATTTTTCTTATTGTGCTACAGTATTTCAGTATGTTATAAACCATTTTAACTTGATTAGTATTATTTTTAAACAAGAATTTAATCAAAATTAGGAAGAACATACTCCTTAGATTTTTCTTTTGGACACCGTGAGGAATTCTAAAGTAGGGAAAATACCCTCTTTTACCTGACTGTATCCGTACTGCTGCCTCTTGGCGCTCTTTCTTGACTCTCTTGAGGTCCCGCCGCGTGACGAAACCCCTCCATGCTGGCGAGAAACACAAAGTCCGCGCTTGGGTGAAATCGATATCCGGTACGCGCGCATGAAAATCGCGATCCCGCTTCAAAACAAGGGATAAAACGAGTGGCGTGGGGATGGATAGCTTGCAACTCTCAGAAGTCTTATTTTCTCCTCGGGAAGATTGCTCTCTACCTGCTAAGGTCAAGCTGTGGCTAGCAAACGTATCCCGTCTGCGCTTTGTCAGTAAACAATATAGATTCGGATGTGTAAATTCACTTATTGCACAGAAAACCAACCTCTATAGAGGCAATGTGATTAACTGCTTTGACATTTTACATGAAATTACCGTTTCACATGTTACACTTACAGTGACTATCAAATGTATTCCATTCTATTCTATTCCATTTTCATTCATTCTGCAATGAATCTGTGCTATATATATATCAATTCAGTGCTATTGAAGTCAGGTCAGGTCAAGTCATTTTTATTTGTATAGCCCTTAATCACAAAGAGTCTCAAAGGGCTTCACAGGTTATTACACAGACTATTTTTTCAGACTATTATTACACCATCCCCTGATCTAAAACCTACATGAGGGCAAGGAAAAACTCAAAAACCTCAACATGAGGAAAATGAAGGCTTTAGCTGCAATTCTTTATTAAGTACTGTAGGCCAGCGAATAATGAGTAAATAATATATACTCCTTTCTTTTGAAAATCAGATACACAGTATTTTCTCTATCTCGATTTTCATGGTTATATTAATAACCATCTGAGTTAGAAGGACACTGTGTAATATTAGACCTCTAGATCAGGGGTGTCAAACTAATTTGAACTCGGGGGCCACACAATAGAACAAACATTCTGTCGGGGGCCGGACTGGTAGATTCAAGAGAAAGAAAAAGAGATAAAGAAATAAGAGAAAGAGGGAGGGAAAAGGAGAGAGGGCGGGACAAAGAAAGAAAAAGAGGGAGAGAGCGTGAGAAACAAAAGATAAAAAGTTGTGAGAAAGGGGGAAAGGAAAGGAAGAGGTATAAAGAAATCCAAAGAGAAATAGAAAGACAGAAGGAGTGAAAAGAGAAAAGAAAGCGTGACGGGTAGGAAGAGATAAAAGAGAGAAAAGGAAAAAAAGTTAGAGCAAAGAGGTTAAAAGACACAGAGAGAGAAAGAGACAAAGGGCAACAAAGGAAGAGAAAAAAAAGAGAGAGAGAGAGAGAGAGTGTACTGTACAAGTACAGTGTCTTTGTTCGAGGCACCTGGCTTTGGCAACATCAAGTTGACATATTTCAACCTGCAGCTTGTTTTTCTCTTGCGCTTCTCTGAGTGTTGTCTCGCGGGCCGGATTCAATCCCTTAGCGGGCCTGACCCGGCCCGCGGGCCGCCTGTTTGACACCTGTGCTCTAGATGTTGCTGTAATGTGTAGTGAATCCAAAAACAGGTGCCTCAAAGCCAGAGGTGGGTAGTAATGGAGTACTGTACATTTACTCCGTTACAAGTTTTGAGAAATTTTGTACTTCTAGGAGTATTTGTCAATCCCTATACTTTTACTTTTACTTGAGTAAATTTGTGAAGAAAAAAAATGTACTTTTAATTCACTACATTGAAGTCGTTACTTTGTTACTTAATAAATCCCCTCCACGTAAGTACGCTTCTGTCTGTCTCAGCTAAGGCGCATTTATTTTGATGGAGAACTCCGGCAGGCTCGACCATGTTTAACCAATCAAACGTAGCAGCCCCGTCACGTGACCATTTTCAACACCAGCGAGGGAAATTTTGTTTACAGATGAAACAGATGGAAAGTGTCACTTAGCAATACCAACGATGAAAACACAGAAGAGGAGTAGCACCCATGGCCTCACATCAAAAGCATGTCACCCTTAAAAAGAGTGCCAAACACCCGCTACAATATGCAATGTCTCCTTTGTTTGCCTAAACAAACGGAGATTTTTGCATTCAAGAATTCATCATCGAACTTGAGGAAACATGTCGCTCGTCAGTTTCCTGAATTCTGATTTTAACTTTACTTTGGTTTAATTTGGTATTTATTACTTGCTTGTTTTATTCTCCTTTCTATTTGCTTCTCTGCGAGCCGTCGGAATGTTAAAGGGTTACTAAGTTTGACTGAACTATCTCACTGTTTTGTTGACGTACCCACTGTAGCGCCTTATAGTCCAGTGCGCCTTATGTATGGAAAATATATGACAGAAAACTATTTTTGGGGGGTGCCCCTTACAGTGCATAAAATATGGTATATTCTATTATTTTTATATTATTGTTATATTATATTTGTTTGTCCCCAGACATGTAAACAATTATTTCAGATTGTTTTAATCAGTGTCCAGTAAACAGAAGGCAGTTCTCTTTTTGGTTTGCGCGTTTCGATGCTTATAAAGATATGCCCTAGTTCCTAATTTCCCTAAGTCACAGGTGTAGAACAGGTGGCCCGCGGGCCTGATCTGGCCAGACAACACTCAGAGAAGCGCAAGAGAAAAACAAGCTGCAGGTTGAAATATGTCCACTTGATGTTGCCAAAGGCAGGTGCCTCAAACAAAGACACTGTATATGTATTTATCTCTCTCTCTCTCTCTTTCTTTTCCACCCCTTTTCTCCCACTCTGTCTCTGTCTCTTTCACTCTCTGTGTCTGTCTTTTTCTCTCCCTTTGTTCCTCTTTGTCTCTTTCTCTCTCTGTGTCTTTGAACCTCTTTTGCTCTAACTTCCTTCTTTCCTTTTCTCTCTTTTCTCTTTCCCTCTTTATACCCTTCACGTTTTCTTTCCTCTTTTCTCTCCTTCTGTCTTTCTATTTCTTTTTGGATTACTTTCTTCCTCTCCCTTTCTTTTCCCCCTCTCTCATGACTATCTTTTGTTTCTCACGCTCTCTCCCTCTCTCTTTTTTTTCTTTGTCCCGCCCTCTCTCCTTTTCTCTCCCTCTTTCTCTTATTTCTTTATCTCTTTTTCTTTCTCTTTAATCTACTTGTCCAGCCCCCGACAGAATGTTTGTTCTATCGTGTGGCTCCCCAGTTAAAATGAGTTTGACACCCCTGCCCTAAGTACATATTTATCCGTAGAGCCAATAATAATTAGAAAAGAAATTGCAATGTACCAAGGTTGCAGAAGTCGAACTGCACAATGGCAAAGAAATATCACAGAATAATCACCTTTCAATGCTTCATGTTGCCACAGGCGTACCTGACTGGATGACAGTAGCAGAGTAGTTCCTCTTTTCCTTCAGCTTTCTGTACCTCCGTGCCCCCAGCCAACCCTTGACATAGGCTTGCATCACCACCACACGAGCGATCACCTCCCTCAAGAGCAGGTTCAGCTGCTCCACATGGTAGTACCTCAAAAACACCTGACAAGACAGAACAACAATTTAACGCAAAATAAAGGACAGTGAAATCAATGGACTTCACCTTAGTCCTTCCCAGAACCCAGTCTTTCAGTTTGGCTTGCTCCAGAATGGTGGCCACGTTATCTTTACTGGTTTCGGGCATCTTGTGAGCTCGGAAGGCAAGGTAGTAGTATCTGTAACACATGATCATTTATCAATACTTTGACAGGTTAACACAGTTTTACATTTAAAAGTCCTTCTTGTTTTATTCCATGCATTTCTGTGGTTCTTCCAGTTGTAACTCAATTGCCTATGTATCCTAAAACTGTGTATTTCAACCAGTCTGCCCGGGCTCACTAGTGTCCAATGAGACCTTGTCTAGTGTGCGGCAGGAAAATGCCCAATTTTTATGTTCCCAAGAAAGCATGCCATTGTTCGCTATCTTTGCTTTCTTCCGGTGATCAGCAGAGTAACTTTAACATTTATCCACATTCGCAGTTGGGAGCAGTTTATGATTTTTTGGGGGGGAATATAGGATAGTCTTTACTGTAGAATGTAAACATTGATCGCAATGAGATTAGACATGGCACTCCAGGATAACCAAGATACATAAACACGTAATAAAAACTGAAAAGAGAAAAATGAGATAAAAGAATGTCATTTGAGCTATTTATCCCGAAATCAGAAAAAAATAGATAAAGGTATTCCAGAATAAGTATGCAAAATGTTTTTTAATAATTTTATAATATATTATATTATATTATTATCATATATTTATAATATTTTTTTTGTAATAATAGTGCACTGAAAAGTAGTGCAATACCATTTAGCAGCAAACTCATTTTTAAATACAACTGACAAGATATATATTTTTTCACAGTCCTTACGGTGGTTATGTTCCTGGGAAAGAAATCGGGGACTTATAATAATAAATCAAAAAAGGAAAATATTGGACATCATTTTCATGAGAAAATGACTACATTGTAAATATGTTTGGGGTTGTTCTACGAGCTGATAATTCTTGCTCATTTTAAGTACGTTGCTTTTTATGTAGATATACAAGATAAAAATATAGTCAAACTTAAAAGAATTGCAAAAAATAAGTAAAAATCCCAAATTAAAGGGAATTCTTTAATCAAAATAAATAACCTGTGTTACCTCCTGGGCCTCGGTGATCACAAATGAAAAGAAAACCCTTATAATGTCATTTGGGCAACATTTTATGAAAAACTGGTGCTGGGAATTAATTTTTTAAAACATTTTTGACGGAAGGTGTGCTCCAAGGTTTTCTTTCATGAAAGAAAGTGTGCCTTGGGTCCGATCGTTCGTAAGTTGAATTGGTTCGTACGTTTTTTCAGTACTATATTTTGTATGTTTAAGGTTTATATAGTATGTTTAAGGCTTGTATAAGTAACCTGTATTATTTTGTACTAAAAAATAAACATTTCATAAAGTTTTCATTAAGTTTCACATACTTTTGGAAGATGAGCTCCAACAGTTAGGCGACTTCCTCCTCCTAGGCAGAAAGTGTCCGGAAAAAAAGCGATCCAACCATTTTCTCAACCGCATCAAGCTTTCTTATTCCACTTTCATTTCAAAAGAAAAGGCTCTCCTCTTCTTTACTCTACGCCAACCATATTGAATGGATGCACGAGATATTAAACAATGAAAATGTCAAAGTTCTTAGTGCGCTAAAGATACAGTACACTAACAAGGTAGTAGAAGCCGGATTTCTACTCGGAAAAAGGTGCACACAATACAAAATCGAACTTACAGCAATGTCCGGATATTTTTCGACACCCCCCCAAAAACGTTCGTATTTTCTGTTTTTCGTAAGTCAAATGGTCGTAAGTAGGGGTACATCTGTATTACAATGAAGCTACCTCAGGGATGCTGAGTCAGTCCAGAATATCTTTCTACTTAAATAAAGTTTTTTTCAGAAGAACATAGGCTCCATTTTCCTAACAGATTCAGGGTCAATTTGGCCCAAGCACTATCAACGTAACTATAAATATGTCATGATTGCCGATTCAGATCAACTGCGACAGCTGATTGGATGATGTACTCTTTTTAAAACCCCGGCTTCTAAGAGGAAGCCGTCAGATCGTTATGCGAACTGTTGCTTCCAGCTCAGTAAGCCCTTACGTCAGACTCTGTTCCTGCCCTGCTTTTCTCTGCCTGATCCCCGTTGCCAACCTGTTTCCGGGCCTGACTCTGCCCCGTTCTGCCTGCCTGTTATCCGATCTGTTTTGCCCTGTTACCTGCCTGCCTCCTGTTGCCGACCTCGTTTATGAACTTCACACAGCCCTTTCTCTCCAGTCCCGGCTAGCGACTTGTAATTCCCGCCTGTCTTCGACCCTCCTCGCTAGACACCTCTTGTCCATCGGATCGTGGAAGCAAGCCCTGCTCTCCCTCTTTATTAATAAAAACTGAGAAAACGAGCGCTATTGGGTCCTGTGTCCGACTGTGACACAACATATATATATATATATATATATATATATATATATATATATATATATATTTTTTTTTTTTTTTTTTAATTGCATTCTAATATCGTTACTTTATAGTCAGAAAACATAATATTTTCATGGGTTTCACATTTAGTTTATGTAGGTTTTCTTTTTAAAAATAACGGACATGTTGCGTCTCAGGGGCCATAATATAATAACGGGAATATATGGTTACAGATGAGTATACTGTTTGTTATGTATCAACTTTATCGAACGATATTTCTTAGTTTTGGGTGGTCAGGACCCCCGGTCTAGCCAACAACAGTTAGTGGTGCCAATCAGTGTTCCCTCTAAGCTGCGCGTGCGCAATTGCGCACTGCGCGCACATTCTCAGCGCACAAGAAAATCTAGCCAGCGCACAAAAATGAGGGCTCAAGATTACTAATTGAGAAGCAACTTAAGTGAAAGTTACAGTAAATGAAAGTAAAAATACACGGGTTCCCCTGACGTTGTGTCCTAAATGCGGTATTTTGAAGTCGAGTCGAAGTAGACTGAAGTTGAGTAAAGTTAGTAGAGTTTGTCGAGAACCGGCTTCTTCGGCTCGGCTCACTAAAAGGAACCGGCTCTTTCGGGTCCTAAACGGCTCTTCAGGTTGTTTTTGCTTCTTTAATCCCAACATGACCAAATATTATGTAAAATTATGCACAAAATGACTTAAAGGAAGGGGGAATAGAACAAAAAAGAAAAAAATACCAAAATGAAAAAATAGTGAAAAGCTGAGAAAAAAAGAAACAAAAGGAAGAGAAAAAAAAGGAAAAATGAAGAAAAAAGCCAGAAAAAAAGAAAAGAAAGAAATGTAGGAAAGAAAGGAAATAGAAAACAAAAAGAAAAAAGTAACAAAAAAGTTGAAAAAAAACACGGAAAAAAGAAGAAAAAGTTTGTGTTGCATTCAAATAATTTCCAATTATATCAAGTGAATCTTGCTCCCAACATTGTACTTCCACTAAAAAATGTGATTAAGTACAGTTCTGTATCTTACAACCGACTAAATAAGCCCCCAAAAATGTTAATATTATTTGAAAAAATATATCAGGAAATAAAAATATCTTGTGAAAGAATTGTAAGAACAAACAACGTTTGTAGGCCCTACAACCTTTGCAATAGTACACGAGTCAATTCATTCAAAAGAGAAAAATAATTTTGCGTTGCCGGAAACTCAGCAAAATGTAACTTGATGTCAAGTTTTGGACATGTTTGATAATTGATTATCTTGCCACACTTGGGATTATGGTTGCTCACTGTTGTTTCAAGCGTTGCTCGCCGACTTTGTGTGAACGCTCAGACCCGTGGAAAATTAGAGGGAACATTGGTGCCAATACCTAAGACAACACGAGGGTTAAGGCTCTAAAACAACAACGGGGAGGCCGACGCCTTCAAATGGCGCCCCCTACTCCTCATCCTTCATTTTCTTATTCCTGTTGATACCCGTTATGACTTTGATGAAAAATACAAAGCACCTCTCACAACATCACACGGGCCTTTGATATGAGAGGACGCCTTCAAATCATTCGGGTTGAAAGTGGAGGTTAGCCGTCCAAATTCAGATAGGATCAAGTAGATCCGGTGCTCTTTCTCACACGTGGAGGATAGCGGTGAGGAAAGTGTTGAGACCTCGGCTGAGACCTCAGCTATCTACCGCACCTCGGATCTGATGCAATTCCAACATCATTTGTATGTTGTTTTTAAATCAAAACAAAAAGTGAAACCACTTCTTTAAAACAGCTTGACTCGGCTGGGAAGTCAGTTTTACATCAAACCTGTGGCGCGCAGGCCAGATCAGGCTAGCCAAGGGTTTTAATCCGGCCCGCAAGACAACGCTGAGAGAAAAATGAGCGGAAGTTTTAAAGATCTCCACTCTTTCTTTTTCTCTTTCCCCTTTCTTTTTTGATCTCTTTTTCTGTCTTCTCTTTCTATCTCTTTCCCTCTCTGTCTTGCTCTTTCTTCTCCCTCTCTTCTTCCTCTTCTCTCATTTTATCTATTTCTTTCTTCCTCTTTATCATTTTATGCATTAGGGTATTTTTTTCAGTCTCTCTTGTTTCTCCTTCTTTCTTTATCTCTTTTCCCCTTTCATTGTATTTCTTTCTATCGCTCTCTTTCTCTTCTCCAACCGATTACCTTGATTTGAGGGACAGAGTTTACTTTGGGCTTGTCCCTTAAATAGAGTGCGCTCTTCGGCGCTAAGTACGCGCGGCGCTGCACTTTGTAACTTGAGTAAAAGAACTGTTGCTTCAGAATAATATTACTCAAGTACAAAAGTAAAACGTAGTCCTCCAAGTAAGTGGGCCAAATAGTATGCCTGCTGTGTGTGCAGATCCTCAAAAAAGGGTTCGGGTTAAGATCTTACCACAGTAAGGGAGGGAAAGGGGCATATATTTTACTGTCCTTAGCATGTTCTTATACATCAGTTTGATTGGAATGCCACAATTCTATTCATCCATTCATTGTGGCTGCCACAGTTGTACCCATCCATATAGAGTGTAAGTCTACACTTCTGGAAAGCTATGTACGAGCACAACTTGTAAACACACCTGTGGTTCATTTTGTTGTTTGAAAGGTGCTACACAAATATATTTGATTTGAAATATATGAAATCTATTTTTAGGACTGCAACGGACTTAAGTAGGGCACCCAAAACACGTGTTCTAAAACGAAGTGATCGTTTTAAGTCGCCCTAAAGCGCACAAGGCGCTGCAGTCATTTCGGTCTCTTTTTCACCGTTTCCTCTTAACACATTATGGTCTTGTTAATTAAATTTTACTTCACCTCAGAGAGTAGAAGATCGACATTTCATAAAGGCAAACTTTCTTTTCCAAACAGTCCTTTTTTTAAAATCGGAAAATGTTTTTTTTTTTGTCTCTGGTTTCTGACTCATATTTAGTTACTGGAATAATAATAATGTAAATGGATCTATTAAAGCTTGACTGTGATCAAAGGTGTCTTACCTGGTGACAAACTCTGCAAAGGGTATCCGGTGCGAGTAGCCTTGGCGGCGGATGTTGACCGTCTCCAGTATGCCGGTATAGCGCAACTGCACCGTCACCCTTTCCTTGCTGAAGCAAAGCGCCCGCCTGTCATCGTTTGGCTTGATACAGCGAACAAAGTGCGGCTGGCCCACCACCATCTTTGATAGTAGATCCATCAGGGAATACTGCAAAAAGTATAATTGCAACTGAGGTCGGCAAAAAGAAATACAATAGTCAAGTCGGGTTTATTTGTAGAACCCTCCACCACAAAAGGGCTACACAGACCACTATTACACCATCCCCTGATCTGAAACCAACATGAAGACAAGTATACCTCAAAAGAACCTGCAGCATAAGTATAATTAAGGGTTATACATAAAGTAATCCCCCCTCTAGGATGACCAGGCTTCAATGGATGTTGCGACGGCACCAACAGACATCCAGCCATCCATTTTTTGCACCGCTTATCCTCAGTAGGGTCACGGGGGTGCTGGGGCCCATCCCAGCCATCTTCAGGCAGTGGGCAGGGGACACCCAGAACCGGTTGCCAGCCAGTCACAGGGTACACAGAGACAACTCACCTACTCATTCACACTTAGGGACAATTTGGACCGGCCAATTAACCTGACATGCATGTTTTTGGAACGTGGGAGGAAACCAGAGTGCCCGGAGGAAACCCACACAAGCACAGGGAGAACATGCAAAGTCCACACAGGAAGATTTGATCCCATGACCTCAGAACTGTGCCGCACACGCGCTAACCACTGTGCCGTCGCGCTTTGTAAAGACATTGCTGTATGTTTTGTAATGTATTTATCTGCTTTGGGTCCCAAAGTTTGAAGAGATGCTTAAGGGGAAAGCAAAACATGATAACCATGTCCATGAAGCTTTTGATAATCAAAAAATACAAAGAAAAATAAACAAAAAAGAAGGCACACAAATATAACCAATCGGCACTATCATTAAAAAAGCAGGTGATTAAAACAAGAAAAATCCTCTTAGGGCAAGACAATCCTCACAAGTGGATGTTAAAAAATCAGTTTAATCCTCCCCTCCTACATCCACCCCGCTACTCCACTCGACCAGCTCTACTACATTTAGTTACATTGCGACCGCAAACTTCAAAAAAATAAAATAAAACCTACACGAAAGTAGGAGGCCACAGTCTGCCTCCTCATATTGGTGGTTTCCTCTGGATGACGAATCATCTCCATGGTGTCCACCTGAAAACAAACATCCACAAGTGAGATTTGCGCATTGATGACCTGAGCAGAAAAAAGAAAATCCGCCGCACCAGAGGCATAAAGGTACCATCACAGGAGCCCGCACGGCTGTACTAAGCGTGGCGTCTGTATAACACGAGCCCATAAACAATTAAAGCTAACAATCTAGAGAATAAGCGGGCACCGCTGTGGGGCACGAGTGGATTGCCGAGCAGTCGGAATAATGAGACTAGCCGACACGAAGCACGGATTAACAAGGACGCAATGTAAGCGTTGTAATGGCTTCGGCACTTCACGGCTTCATCAAAATTAATGAAGCGATAGATATTTTATGGTAAGTCTACGTGGCAAAGTGCATAACTTAATACTTTAGTTCAACACGGAAAGAAAGGTACGTGGACAAAAAACGACATGAACGAGAATTTCTGATGGTCGCCGAGTACAAAGACTCGACTCGCGGTTAAAACAGCTCAACAAACCCTCGTTTGGCTCTATTCCTCTTTTAGTGTCGCTTCATCTCGACTTTGTCTCCAAACTTTGATAGGGAATGCGATGGCGTACATATTACATCAGTCTCGCTAACTATCAAAATGTCTTTTCTTGTTTTGCAGAATATCCGAGAAGTTTTCATCGCTCGAAGAGAAAATGTGATTGAAGTGTGCCATGGATTCCGATTTTAAGTTGAGGTAAGATAGCTAGTTTGAATCGCAACAAGGTTCAAGAAATGTGAAGCTGCGGTTCCGTTTTGAACATGAACTTTTGCATTTAGTGGGAACGGGAGTAAAGGCTAAAACACGAATATGATGATGTTCAGGGAGATATTCAGCAATTATATATTGGGCGCTGATTAATACAGGGGTTGGTACACCGTTTTTACAGCAAAATTCAAGCACTTTCAAATAAAGGCTGCAAAGATGGCGTCAAATGTGAGCCCTGTATTTTTAGACCACAGCATCAGGGAGAATAGTGCCAGATTGTAACACAGACGTGTCTTATTGAGTTGTTGTCATTATTGTTTGTCGCGGTAGCAGACTAAATTGCAGGTTCTTATTGTTCCTATTGTACAGGTGTCTCCGATGTGGTGCCCGCGGGCACCAGGGTGCCGCCTATGGAACACTGAGGTGCCCGCGAACCTGTTCTGAAAATAGTTCACCAGTGCTGGGTCATTGCGATTTTCTAGTAAAATGATTTTTTTTTTTAGTGGTTGACTGAGTCTGTTTCACCCTACTTCTAATAATCAACCTGGTGATAACCCCAGGTATAGAATTTGTATACCCTTTTCATGGCCAAATTCCTGCACTGTTTAAGGACTTTCAAAGCCAATTTTCCAATTTCTCCAGTACAGATTAATAAAAAGTAATGCACTATTTTTTCTTTAACAATAATAATTATTGATTGATTGTCATTATTATTATAGATCCCACCAATACTAACGATGCATACTTGCAAACACAACCACTTGACTTGTTAGACTACCACTTTTTATGATTGTTCCTCTAGGATTTAAGGAAACTTCGGCAACTTTCGCCGATCATTAATTAATCATTATTGATTAATAGTCTTTATCATTATTATTTATGATTCCACTAACACTACCTGCAAAAACTACCACTTTGAGCGTTAGAATACCGCTTTTCTCCCCTTAAAAAAGTCTACGGCTTAAAACAACAAAATTAGAGCAGGGATATTGGCGTCATTTTTAAGCAGACTTGTTTTATTTTTCTTCATTTAACGCATGGTCTATCGAGTCCGACTGCTAGGAAACAATGTAATCGTTTCAAGCATTTACAAGCACTTCATCCAACTTTCAAACACTTTTAAAACCTTGAAAACTTGACATTAAAATTCAAGCATTTCAAGCAACCGTACGATCACTAAATATTACGCTATAACTTTTGCTGATTGATGCGTTTTGGATACAATGTTCGCACACCTTTTTCATGGCCAAATTCAAGCACTTTTTAAGGATTTTCAAAGCCTATTTTCCAATTTTCCAAGTAAAATTAAAAGAGAAAATAATACATTATAATATTATTAATAATAATTATTATTGATTAATAGTCTTCATCGTTATTATTTTTTATTTCACTAACACTACCTGCAAAAACTACCACTTTGAGTGTTAGAATACCGCTTTTCTCCACTTAAAAAAGTCTACGGCTGAAACAAAAAAATTAGAGCAGGAATATTGGCGTCATTTTTAAGCAGAGTTGTTTTATTTTTCTTCATTTTTAACGCATGTCAGACTGCTAGGAAACAATGCAACCATTTAAAGCATTTACAAGCACTTCATTTAACTTTCAAACACTTTTAAAACCTTGAAAGCTTATCATTAAAATTTAAACATTTCAAGCGACCGTACAAACCCTAGATATTACGCTACAAGAGCGCAGACTCACAGTGGGTCTTGTGGGACCCTCGTGACTCATTCGTATTATATCACATTTGATCCCATTTCATACATTTAGAGAGGAAAATGCCTAGTTGTCATTGGTTTTATGGACTATATTGTTTCTAGAGAGTAAGGGGGAGAAAGATGAGGGAAAGAAAACAAAAAAACAATACCAAAAAATGACCTTAAAAACTGTAAAATGATGATACAAACCATGCAATCATTTATAAATCGACTAACATGACGGTTATAATTATGAAAGACATGCTAATGCGTAGAAATGATTAATAGAAAATGGGGACGGGTCCCTTATGAGCCTTTGGCTTCAACCCATCATTACTTTTTTCTTTTGTCAATGATGTTTGTTGCATCATAACTGAAAATAAGAAAGTGTGAAAGAACAACATGAAGTCTTACCTTCAAGAGGTATTTAGGAGACTTTGATTTCAGCAAACATGCACACACACAAAGAAAGAAGTGTACGGAAACACACAAAAGCGTTTGCTCTATAGTCTAAATAACCCAATTTGGGTGAAAAGTGAACCAATCTCTTACTTGGATTACCTTGACCCCGCTTAATAGGTTGGTTTTAAAAAAAACTCATAAGAAACGGGTTGTTTTGTTTAGAACAACTCATTAAATTTGGCCGTTTAGTACAAAATGGGTCAATTTTTGTTTAAATTTGTTTAAAACAATTTCTCAAATTGGGTCACCGCAAAAAAAAAAAACAACTCAATAGAAAACTGGATTGATTAATGTCAAACAAAAAGGGGTTTTAAGAAAAAAAGAAAAAATAACCTACCCACAAATGTCAAAAGGGGGCAATTTATTTAAATTAACCCAGAAAATTGGGTTACAGTAGGTTGTATAAAATAACCAACTCAAAAGCAGGTCCATTTTGTTTGAGGACAAAACACATATATTAGATTTGAAATTTGGGTGAATTGATTCAAGTCTTGATCAGTTCATTTAAACCCATTTGGATTTTTGCTTTTTTTTTAATAACATTTGACTTGAAAAAGGATTGGCGCCACCAGACTGTACTTGCCCAAAACACACAATGGTGCCCCTATGACTGTAGTGGTTAAGGGATCCAACCAACCAACCAACCAAACATTATCACAGTGTTTAAAAGAGTGCAATAATGGGATATAATTCATGCAAAAAAAAAATGAATTCAACTCTGGAGCAAATGTAAAGGTAATGTTTCCGTCGAAAACATTACAGAGAGAAATAAGGTGAAATGGATAGTGAATTTTATTTAAGTTGAAGTTCTAAGAAATATGATTTTTAAATGGCATGGACGTCTTTAAATTCATGATCAATTCTTTCAAAGTTCTTCTTAAAATTAGCCTCTAATTTATATATGTAAATCACTCAGTGGCTTTAAACAACCAAGATGTTTTTAATTTATCTCTATTTTGTATAATGACCTTGTAATAACATAATAATAACATGGTAACAACATAGTAATAACATTATATGTTTTTATTTTAGAACTCTTCACACTCAGAGATAAAAAAAGTAGCTTTCATTTTTTAAAAGATTGGTGTCACTCCTGTAAATACTTTTAAAACAAAATCCTTGTTAAAATGTCCAAAAAAATGAAAGTAATTGCAGGCCTAATATGTATAGAAAATGTATACCTTCACCTACCGATTAAGGCATTCTGACTCTTTAATTTAGGGAAACCAAAGTTTCTTTTAGTGGTCAAACATCGTAAAAGTTTGAAAAATCTATTCAGGCTACTCACACTAAGTGCCAGATGGCAATGCTGCCTCACCACAAGCAAAAGAATAAACATAACAGGGTAGTCTATTAATGTAGCTATGCTTCACAGCACGCTTTTGGCTGTGTTTTTATAGTACGGCGTATGGCAGAAATGCCTGAGAGCGACTCATAAAAAGCACCACGCTCTCATATGCGACTCATTGGCAATCACCAGTCTCACCTTGCTACGTCCTGAGCTGAGCTGCGGCGGAAGCGATCGAGAGGCGGCGTTCACACGGGCTCGGGCTGTGGCCAGACTGCCTGTCGAAAAAACCAAAAACTTGATAAGTCATATCAGACGTTATTTATTGAACGAAGGTCATGTCAAAACCTCTTGCTCTTGTAAGATCTGATAACAGTACAACAGTGGTGTTTCATGTGGTAGAGTCAATGAACCATTAAGCTAGTTTTGCAGCCGCCCCAAAACACCACAGAAAAACAAGAACCACAGAGATTTTAATTTTCTTTTAAATTCCTTGTCAAAAATATTTGCTCCCTCATATCTTTCAGATTTAATTTCGCCCTACGTTCCGGTCCGGAGCCTTAGCTCTGAAAATGCTGGTCTACTAGTGATCCCAAGAGCCAGGAAGAGATCCGCAGGTTCGAGAAAGTTCTCCACACGGTCCCCGGTGTTGTGGAATTCTCTTACTACTGAGATTCAATCTGCAACCTCAGTGGAACTGTTTAAATCTAGGCTTAAAACACACCTCTAACCAATATTTTATGTTGACAATATCTGTGTATTATTTGTTATTGCAACATCCATTGCAGCCTGGTCATCCTGGAAGGGGGATTACCTCATGTGCGGTCCCTTCTCAAGGTTTCTTCATTTTCCTCATGTTGAGGTTTTGGAGTTTTTCCTTGCCCTCATGTTGGTTTCGGATCAGGGGAGGATGTAATAACAGTCTGTGGTTTGCAATAATCTGTGGTCTGTGCACCCCTTTGAGACTCTTCGTGATTAAAGGCTAAACAAATAAACATGAATTGACTTCACTTGACTATTTTAAGAGGAAAACATTTGTTCCCACAGAATTAACTCACTGGTAAAACATTTATCACACAAATAACCAAGTTCTATGTCAACATTGGACGAATCAGGTCGTTTGAACTCAATTCCTTAGCTTATATTTAAAAAAAGGTTAATGTTGTTAGAAGTTCCCTTGAAAAATAATATTGACCCCAATTTGTTTAACTTAAAGTATGTACCTGTATATGGAATCAGTTATAACATACACAAATTAGTGCTACCTTTCCCAGTCACTCAGAAAGTGACTGTAGCTTTCAACCAGGAGAAGATGTCATCAGGCGGTGTCCAACTGTAACTGGGCGTTGCGAACCTGAACCACAACGCCCTCAAGTTGCCGGGCCGTCAGTGATGGCCAGTCACTGCTCATCTTCTCCTGGTCCCCAGTTAAACTTCTCCCTCTTAATCCAAACAAGGATTGTGTGACAGGGGACTCTGTAGTCGAGGGGTGCGACAGATGCCAAGAGGTCTCGTATACTGTGGGGTGCTTCCTGACTGGAGTCCTCATACATCTCACTGGGTGTTTCCACCATGCGCTGACTCTGTTTTCCCCTTTCCCATTTATAGACCTGGGTTGTATCTCGAGGCCCCTTGTGTTTTTGCAGATCTTCCCGCAGTGGCACTTCGCTTCTAACACCCCCCGGTAGTGTGGTTTGGGTAAGCCGTCTGGTTTTCTGTATTAGTGCCATAGCTGTTACCATTGAATCCGTCCTCCTGAGACTCTCATCCTCCCCCCTCGCGGGAGACTCTAGGGGGTATTGCTTAGCCTGCCGGGCCATTTTTCTAGGGCCTTGTTAAACCCAGAACAACAAATACAACAGAAAGCTTGATTTATGCATGAGGGAGGAGCGGCATCTTGCACTTACACTCTCTAGTTCGATTGCTGCTTTCCTGGATTTTGTTGGCAAAGTTTGAGGCAAATAATCTGATAACACGTCATATGGTCTACTTCCTAGGGGGAATTTCCCAAGCCGCATCACAAAAATCGGGGTCTTCTGACGCCTGAAAAAGGCCAAACGAAACAAAGCCCTTAATGATGTACTAGTAATTGAAGCAATGTGGAATAATCTATCCGTCACGCATCTTACACGAGGAAGACAAAAACAATAGAGCCCTTTTTAATCAATAACCACATGATAAGTACTAAATGATTACTGAGGTTATGCAGAAAAAAGTTAAAAGAGACTCTTCCCAGCTACTTCTCATCTGCACCAAATCCACCCTCTCTAAGTTGATTCCTTCTCTCTTTTCATTGACAATTCCTCAGTTATTCAATCCCCTCTGGTCAAGAGTCTGGGTGTCATCCTTGACAGCACACTCTCCTTTAACTCTCATATAAACAATATCACCCGGTCAGCCTGCTTTCACATGCGCTCCATCAACCGTCTCCACCCCTCCCTCAACCTACACACAACAGCCGTCCTCATGCATAGCCTGGTCACATCACGCCTCGATTTTTGCATTTCCCTCCTCTGCGGTTTACCTCAAAAGTCCCCCCCATAAACTTCAGTTCGTCCATAACTCTGCTGCACGCATCAACACCAAAACCCCCTCTCGCCATCACATCACCCATGTCTTTCAGCAACTCCACTAGCTCCCAATCTACCATAGAATCAGTTACAAAATTCTGCTCTACACCTACATGGCCATTCATAACCTTGCCCCCTCCCTTCCTCTCCGACTTCCTTCACACTGCCACGCCATCCAGCATCCTCAGATCCTCTTCCTCCCTCCATTCAACTATACCCCATGCCCGCCTCAGCTCCACGAGGAGCAGAGCTTTCAGCCGCTCTGCCCGCCAGCTCTGGAACTCATTGCCGCCTGACCTCCGAAATTCTGCGACCCTGTCCACCTTCAAACCCGGACTCAAAACGTACTTCTTCAGACTTGCCTTTTCTTGACCATCTGCCTCACATACCGCCCCCTTTTAACTCTAATGTGTTTTATTTGCTATTTATTACTTGCTTGTTTTACTATTGCTTTATTGATGTGTGATCTCCTATATGTACAGTGACCTCGGGTGTCCTGAAAGGCGCTTCGAAATACAATGTATTATGACTATTACTATAGCGCTAATACGAAGGAGGCAATGGACATTCTCTACCGAACTGTGAGTGAACTGCAGCATGCTTATACTGAGTGCATTTTTATTGCGGCGGGGGACTTTAACCAGGCCAATATGAAAACAGTTCTCCCGCATTTCCATCAGCATGTAAACTTTGCTACAAGAGGTAGGAACACATTAGACCTGGCCTACACAAACATCAAAGGTGCATATAAAGCAGCCCCCCGCCCCCACCTAGGCTCATCAGATCACCTTTCTGTTATGCTAATTCCTGCATACAAGCCCCTGCTAACAAGAGAAAGACCAACAGTGAAGCAGGTGAGGGTGTGGTCTGAGGGGGCTATGGAGGCACTACAGGACTGCTTTGAGTGCACTGATTGGGACATGTTTAAATCGGCTGCCACTTACAACAACAAAATAAATATAGATGAGTACGCCATTTCTGTGTCAGCCTACATCAGTAAATGCGCAGAAGACGTCAGCAATAACAAAACTATATGCACCCGTGCCAATCAGAAGCCCTGGATGACTGCTGAAATACGCAATCAACTAAAAGTACGTAACCTTGCCTTTAGATCTGGTGACAAGGAGGCGCTGTTATCAGCGAGGGCTAACCTGAACCGTGCCATCAGACTAGCAAAGCGAACGTACAGTCAAAAGATTCAGGAACGTTTCCTCAGCACAACCAACACCAGGGATATGTGGAAAGGCATCCAGGCCATCACCAGTTACAAGCCAAACACCACCCCAGTGCAGAACACTAGCATGGACTTTCTGAATGACCTCAACAATTTCTTTGGTAGGTTCGAGGCACAAAACAGCACCCCTGCAGTGAAAGCGGCTCCAAATCAGGACGAAAGAGCACTCCACCTGGACTCATCTGACGTGAGGAAGACCCTGAGAAGGGTCAACACAAGGAAGGCTCCAGGCCCGGACAACATTCCGGGGCGGGTACTTAGGGAGTGCGCCGATCAGCTGGCTTGTGTACTAACAGACATTTTCAACACCTCGCTAGACCAAGCCAAAGTACCATCATGCTTCAAATTTGCCAACATCATCCCAGTGCCAAAGAAAACCCAGATCTTATCACTCAACGATTACCGGCCCGTTGCACTGACTCCTATCATAATGAAGTGCTTCGAGAGACTGGTTAAAGAGCACATCACCTCCAGTCTCCCCTCTTCATTCGACCCCTTTCAGTTTGCCTACAGGACAAACCGCTCCACCAGGGATGCCATCTCCTCTGCGCTTCACCTGAGCCTGACACACCTAGAGGAGAAGAACACCCATGTGCGGATGCTGTTCCTGGACTTCAGTTCAGCATTCAACACCATCATCCCACAACATCTGGTAGACAAAATGGGGCTTCTGGGTTTCAACACCCCCCTGCGGAACTGGCTGCTGGACTTCCTCTGTGACAGACCCCAATCTGTGCGGATAGGTCAGAACAGTTCAGATGTCATCTACCTCAGCACGGGCTCCCCCCAAGGCTGCGTCCTAAGCCCCTTGCTGTTCACCTTGATGACACACGACTGCGCCCCTAGGTCCGCCACAAACCACATCGTGAAGTATGCTGACGACACAACGGTGGTGGGCCTCATCAGGGATGACAACGACCTGGCCTACAGAGAGGAAGTGGAGCAGATGGTGGGCTGGTGCAAGGACAACAGCCTGGTCCTGAATGTTGACAAGACTAAAGAGATCATTGTCGACTTTAGGAAAAACCAGCCCAACCATGCCCCACTTTGCATCAACAACAAGGCTGTGGAGGTTGTCAGCAGTATCAAGTTCCTAGGGGTGCACATCACAAACAAACTCACCTGGTCCGTGAACACTGCATCTCTGGTTAAGAGGGCACAGCAGCGCCTGTACTTCCTGCGGAGGATGAGGAGAGCCCACCTGCCCCCACCATCCCTCATCACATTCTACAGGGGCACCATAGAGAGTATCCTGACCAGCTGTATCTCTGTGTGGTGTGGAGGCTGCAGCGCTACCGACTGGGGTAGTGTGAGGAGGGTAACGAGGACAGCGGAGAAAATAATCGGGACTACACTTCCCTCCATTCAGGACATTGGCCAGAAGCGCTGCTTATCCCATGCTAAGAACATTACCGGGGACCCCTCTCACCCCCATCATGGACCATTCACTCTGCTAGCCTCTGGGAAGAGGTACTGCAGTGTGCGGTGCAGGACCACCAGGCTCCGCAATAGTCTAGTCCCCCTGGCCATTAGACTGTTAAATGGTCAATCTAACATATAGTTAACTAAAATCTAAACGGCTGCTAATTTGACTTTTGCACTAGTGGCAGTTTTTTTATAGCTTGCCACTCCTTGCACATTTGATCTCTGCACTATTGTTACTTACAGTGTTATTACTTACAGTGTTATTGTTTACAATATAATGGTACTGTGTACCTGACTTGTTAACCTGACTGCCCATCTTGCACATCTGGTTAGCGTCTCTTCTTGCACTATCGGCACTATGGTAAATAACACAATACAGCTTTATTTATATCTGTACACTGAAGGACACTGAGGGAAACTGTGGGAGTCAGATCCATCGACATTTCGTTCTGTATACACGTGTACTAGAATGACAATAAAGTAGATCTGAATCTGAATCTGAATCTGAAAAGCATATGTTTTGCTTTCGATCTCACAGCTGTACCGAATCTTCTGGCCAACAATTCTCAATTTATTAACTTGTGACCAGCGTGTTGTTAGAAAGACAATCCCATATGGAGCCCAACGCAGTCAGAGAGGCATCTGCACTATTACGAAAGCAGCAGATGCGCGACAGTCTCAACCTTTCAAAGTTCCCTGCACAAGATGTCCAAATGTTTTCCCTGGCTGTATCTTCACAAGCTAAACTGTGATTAATAGCAGTGAAAGCAGCCTTTGAAGCAGGATTGTGGCATCAAAGTCCTAATCCACGGATGGCAGGATTTTTATAATGAGTGGGAAGTATCTTAACACTTTTCAAAGGGGTTTACTCCATGAATAAACAATAGCTGCACAGATGTGCCACACACACCTTTCGAAATGGAGTGTAGGGGGGGTCTACTCAAGAGCATCCGCGTATGGTGATGAGGGAATACGAAAACAACAACAACCTTTTGTAAGTAATGGAATAAAAAAAAACCAAGTGACAGGGCAACAATTGCTCGAGTGCACAAGGCGAGCTTCTTCCTAATGCAACATTGTATACATGTGACAAATGTCAATCAAATCAAGAGATTACAATCATATTAGAGGGGATGGGTTTCAAAATCGGGTTGTTTTGATGCCGAACGCGCAGAGCGTGTTTCAAAAGGGAATCAAACGGTCTTTTAAGCTAGCTCAGAATTGGTTATCTGTTTTTATTCATCGATATCTATTTATGACACGAAAGCCCTCAATTGACGTTCACATGAAATGAAAATACGTTCTCGTATTATTTGTTTTGGTGATGCGATTGAAAATAATGCGGGGGTCTGGTTTTAAGGCCTTGGAAACACACTTAAAAAACAACCGCAGCAGGAGCGAGCTCAGAAACCTGAACATCAAAGCTGTGAAAGCTAACGTGTTTAACGCTCTCTACTTTAATGTCCATCATTATGATTTCCTGTGGGGAGAATATCAAACAAAACCTTAGAGCCCCAGTGTGTATTACTTAGGAACCCCTAGTGGTGTAAAAATACTTCATTAATTAAAATAAACTACCATGGATTCAAATAATAAACAAAAACACATCTGCAATCTCGTAACCATGATTTCATTTAACTCATTTCATGCCAGGCATTTCTCTAAAATGGAAAGTGCATGGGCCAGGCAATTTCTGCCATTTTTACTCATTTTTGAAGGCGCACAGATCATTTATGTCTGTAGCCATAGAGGCATATCAACCCTCATCTTTCAATTAAAAAAAAATATGTTTCTAGCTTTTACCATTGCTTAGTAAACAACAGATGAACATTAATAAGTTTCTCGAAAATACTCATCTCCAAGAAAACTTCTAAGAAAAAAAGCTTTGTGAAAGGATGCAATTCAAGCAGAACTTCAAAAAAGACCGGCAAGTGCATTAATAATGAGTCTTTAGTATCAGAAAGCGGAGATGTCCCACCCAGGAACCAACTTCTATCTATCACGATGTAACGGAAGGCTAAACGGAGAAAAGCAGGGTGACATTTCTGTTGCTGTGGATTACGTGGATGCTAAACCCTCTCAGTGGCTGGGAAACAATTCTATTCGGAAAACAGAGCCTTTCAAAACCGATTGGAGGATGTTTACTGATATTGCTGGTAAACCCGCTTTGTGGAGCTAATGTGGCCGTAATTAAGAAATTTCACAGAAAATGGCACGACAAGACAAAACATAAGAGTAAGCTGAAAAACCTGAATGCAGAACAGAAGATACAGAAAGTTAAGGAATTAAAAAAAAATGAGGATACTGCATATGTTTTTTCCCCAAAGAAAAAAATCCCTAAGTGAAAAGCACAACTTTTTTTATATTTCCGTTTTTTTCACATTTTGAATTTGTATAGTTTTGACAGGAGATATTTTAATGAGAGCAATGTTTTTGTTATTTAAGTTATTTAATGTATTTTTGAGTAATAATCATGAATGTTTTAAACTCTTTTTATGTTAAAAAAAAGTCAAGTTTTAGTGATTTCATTAAATATTTATCCTGTTTGGTCCACAACCAAAGGTATGGTTGGAGTGGATATTTAGATAGATTGTAGGGGCATTGGCTTAGGAGGTAAAGCACTCGTCTTGGGATCAAGAGGTTTGCAGGTTCAATTCCCGGCTCCTCTGTATTATATGTCGGAGTGTCCTTGAGCAAGACACTGAATCCCCCATGCCTCATGCTGCTATCAGTTTAGTTAGGGTGTAAAAGGGAAAAGTGGGAAGCTCTTTGGGAGGTCTCCATTGACTTGAAAAGGGCTATATAAAATGCAGAGCATTCATTGCGCAGGTTATAGTTATGTCCAACACTAAACTTTGAGACTATTACAGTCAAGTGAAAAACGCAAGGCTTTCTTTCTACCCCAAAAGTTGGCCTGTTCAATAAAAAAACTCAATCACTACAATTGATCATCATAGACGTCAAAGACCCATTTCAAAGGGAAAAATTCACTGCTATTGATGAGATGACAATTGACTTAAAAAAATACTTTCTCACGTTGCAGCCAGACCCTTTTGGATGCATAATGAGATTTTTACTCAACTTCTTGCGCCTTAACTCTGAAAAGACCGAAATGTTAGTTATTGGTCCATCTAAATGCCGTGACTTGTCCTCAAAAACTGTTCTGAACATTGACCAATGTAATATCACCCAGAGTAACTCAGTCAAAAATGTAGGTGTCATATTTGACCCCGATCTGTCCTTTCAAACACAAGTTAAGAATATTACTAGAAAATCTTTTTTCCATCTTCGCAACATTGCTAAAATTCGCCCTATGCTGTCTCTGTCGGATGCAGGGATTATAATTCATGCGTTTGTTACCTCCCGTCTCGATTACTGCAATGCACTACTCTCCGGTCTCCCGAAGTCCAAAATCAAGAGCCTTCAGCTGGTACAAAATGCTGCAGAGAGGCTTTTAACTAAGACAAGAAAGTTTGACCACATTACCCCGATTTTAGCTAACCTGCATTGGCTCCCTGTTAGCTTAAGATGTGATTTTAAGGTTCTGTTGGTATTATACAAAATCATATATGGACTTGCTCCCTCATATCTTTCAGATTTAATTTCCACCTATGTTCCGGTCCGGAGCCTTCGCTCTGAAAATGCTGGTCTACTAGTGATCCAAGAGCGTTCTCCATTCGGGCACTGTTGCTTTGGAATGCTCTTCCCCCTGAGATTCGATCTGCAACCTCAGTGGAACTGTTTAAAACTAAGCTTAAAACACACTTCTATTCTATAGCATAGGAATTACCTATATTTTATGTTAACAATATCTATGTATTATTTGTTATTGTAACATCCATTGCAGCCTGGTCATCTTGGAAGGGGGATACCTCATGTGCGGTCCCTTCTCAAGGTTTCTTCATTTTCCTCATGTTGAGATTTTTGAGTGTTTCCTCGCCCTCATGTAGATTTTAGATTAGGGGATGGTGTGAAAATAGTCTGTGGTTTGCAATAATCTGTGGCCTGTGCATCCCTTTGAGACTCCTTGTGATTAAGGGCATCACAAATAAACATGACTTGACTTGAATTGTTATTGACCCAAAGTGCAGCATTGCCTCGCCCTCTTTTGAACCCAATACTAGGGTTAGGTATCTTGTCGTAATGGGTTCAACCTTCCGCAGTAAATACCGGAAAAATGAATGTTCCGATAGGATTAAACTATCAGAGAGGAGGGTTAACCGTGTCGGATGTATCGTTAAGACACGGGGCAGGGAGGGCCCCGCTCCAATTAGCCCAGGGTAAAGCCGCTCGGATTAATTGGAGCGGGCCTGGTGCAAATGAAGCTCGCTCTCCCCTCTGCTCCATTAGCGCTGGCGGGCCGGATCATCCGAGCACATTTGTCACCACGAATTAGCGACGGCGAAGCGGAACGGGCTCGCCGGGTGCCAGTGCGCTTTCACGCCTCTACCATCAAGGCCAAATGAAGCGGCTACCTAAAAAACCTAGACCGGCGGATGCGAGCGACTCCCTTGCCGTATTCCTCGGCGGGTCGCATTAATTCCTCGGCGCCGGCGGGTTCCCTTCCCCCCCGACGAGATGATTAGAGCGCGGGTTAATAGTCGGCATCCTCAAAGACCCGGGCCTCCCGAGACCGGAGAGCGAGCGAGCACCTGTGATGTCCGGCTTGAATGAAGACCTCCTCATTTAGATCCGGACGGGAACTTTTCTAATGAGGTGGATTATTAGGATTCAAACAGACGGGCCTGAGAAGAGGAAGAATTGTCCTTTGGCTGTGGGGAATAGGACTTACTTGAAGTAGCTAATAATGAAGATAAAAAAAAGTGTGGAATGGTGAAAAAGCCAAGAAGAGAAACGTTGAGGGGAACCAAAGGTCGGGGCAGGCCACTTCAAAGGAAAGTCAAGTTAAAAACAAAATGGCATATGATTCATGTTCTCTATACAAGTATTTCTGATTTTGATATTGTGTTTATATCAAAGTGGCATCAAAGGTCACTCATTTTTAAGCTAAGGGCTTATTTTTGTTACCGATTAGCGTGAATATGCATTTACCAAAAAAAAAAAAAAAGAAAAACAGTTTTGGGGGCATTACTGAAAAACAGTAATTAAAAATGCTAGTTACATAATTTTAAAAGTAATTTCAACACCCTCAATTACCAAAATCCCAAATTAGCACACAACTCTTTAGGTAACTATCTAGTTTCAAATCACCATATATTCTTCCATTCAAGCCGACCCCCTAAAACTGCTCGAAAATAGCCACACGATAAAAGAAATGTAAAAACCGTGTATATCAACTTATGGAAGCAGTTAACTCTTTGTATTTCTTGGCTTGTGCAATCTTGAGAGCTTGCAAACGGACACTGAGCCGAGACACTCCATATCCATGTTATCTTTGGGCTTCAAACCACTCTAAGATTTCCTTCTGCATTTCTAAGTAACCTCCAAGACATTTTTTTCCTCTAGGCATGGTGTATTGCAAAAATAATTTTACACATAGAGATACCAAACTTCAACTCAGTGCTCATGTTTGCTCCGTTGATTTGGTTGGTCCTGTGTAAGCCCCCTCTTCACAGGCTACCTAACATTAGCTATTGGTGACACGAAAACAAATAAGCGCAAATAAATGGACGCCCTGATTGCAGTGTTTTATTTTATAGTCCTTAATACAGCTGTGAGTATTTACGGTACGAAGAATATCTCCATGAGGAACAATCCAGCGTCCTCATACTCTGTGCTTGAGACACCGTCACTGTAACTGTATTCAGTTATACTTTGTAGGTACATATAAACACGCTCTTCCTGATCAGCTTTTGATAAGTAGCAGAGTAACGCACAGTGTTGTACTATTTACAAAAGTTACCAGGCACTAGTTACAAAAGTTACAAAAATGTATTAATAGTGCGTTACAATACTCATTACCAATGTAGGGATTTGTCCAGCTTTAATTTTGAAAATTGTTGGGATTGAAACGAATTATTCTTCACTGCAATCCGTAAACGAAAATTGCCTTCCACCATAAATCTTTTTTTATTTCTCTGAAGCATGGTAGAATTTCCTACACTGATAAAATTCAGTTATTATTACTTGAGTTTTTTTGAGTTCTGATATGAATATATAATCCCAATAAAATGGAAGCAATGAACCAGGCCAATGGAAATAGCTCACACACAATTTATTAACACGGAGAATCAATGATAGAAAAAAAGAGGGGGGGATTATGGGAAAGTCACTATCACAAAAATAATTTTTTCCACTATAATGCTTGTCGATTTGGGGAGATTCCTTGAAAGAAACGCTCATTCCCCAAGAACCAGCAAACTTGGTGTTGAATTTGAAAAACCCCTTTTACTTGTTGTTGCAGAGAGATTTGGTCTTGTGCTCCGTTTGGTCTCAATATATGGCGCACGTGCTTCTCAAGGCCGCATTGCAGGTCCTCACACCCGCGTCGAGGGGGGCGACTTGCGATTATCGATCGGCTCCCCTTTATATATGGACCAGGGACGCTTGACCAGGTCATGCCTCTTTGGGCAGGGTCATACACATGTGAGACCACCAGAATTTGGATGACGGAGATTGAAGTTGCTAAACTTGTTAGAAAGCCAAAGAAGTGGGAAATTTGCGAAATGTTCTGTACTTGAGAATGCCCCTCCCATTAACATAATTGCGTTATTTTATCAATACATAGCTTTGGATGTTTTAATTACCTTCAAACTTCATTTTATCAGATTTCATTATGGTACATGGTGAATTGGTACATTCGGGAACTGTCCAAAAGGGGACACAGTCGTTCCATCCATTTCAAACTTCTTAGTTACGTCAATTTGTGCTGGGCTCATTTGCTCTACACCGAGAAAATGAATTGTGTGGCAGAAATGCGGTTCTTTGAAACGTGTTAGTCTCAACACTAATAACAACTTATATTGTTAATGTTTTATTACTATGTTACTACTATGTTATTACAAAATTTTAATTTTTAAAAGGTGGGTTCAAATAACCTCTGTCAACCTCTAAAACAACATGCCAGTTAGAAATCAAATTTGTTTTAAAGTAACTAGTGAGCTATTATCTAAACCGTTCCGTGGGTTACTCAGGTTCTCTTAAGCATAAAAAAATTCAACAGAAAATAATTTTGTTGAGAATAACAATTAAGGTTTTCAGGTTATGTCTTTTGACATTCATTAAGACTTGCTCTCCACTTCAGAAGACCACAGATAGGCCCCCCATTTCCCTCACCTCACACCTTCTTTCGCTCGTCTTGTTTTTCATCAAAGAGACTTCAAGCGCTTATTAGCAATGAGATAATTTGATCTCCCTCTGTTGATCATTATTCTGTTTTCCATTGATGTTTTTCTCAGATTGGTTTTGAGTTACGAGGGATGTTTGATTGAACTCTTTTTCAGACCATAAATCTACTCTCATTGGTCCAGATACCAAATACTGATAGCATTGGCATATAAAAGTACCTCAATTTCCAAAAGAAATACTTATAAATCACTCAGTATAGAAGAGTGAGGTCCAATACCATTTAAAGATGCAATACCATTGTTTTTGTAAGGTATCAGTTTTTGCAGTATCTGATATTAGCACCGGTATCAGCCTTCTTCAAGAAGACCTAGAAATCAGTATCATCTCGTGCAATTTCAGCAATTTTATATACAAGTAGTATTTGTTTCTGGTATTGATGACTACTCAAGATTTTCGTATCAATAGAAAAAAGTTGTAGGTTCGAACATCTCTATGCACCAGAATATTAAAATTAGGGCTGGCCCGATTTGATTTATGACAGGGGTCTAAAAACATCCAAGTAGTCTATGGATAAGTTCTGAAAGTAGCTCACCAGTGATGGGTCATTGTGATTTTCTAGACAATTAAATGTTTTACTGATATGATGTTTTAGTGGTTGACATGTAATAATTACAACCTGGTAATAACATAGTAATAACAAGTTGTTATTTTAGAATAGTATATCAAAATGGCAGGCCCTCGTGCCAATGAGTAATAAAAAGTAGCTCTCACCTTCAAAAATGTTGGTGACCCCTGATTTAGCCAAAATTACTGAATCTTTAAATATGTTATTCAATCTATAAACCCAACAATGATATTCTTAAATTCACATTCATTCTTATTTAAAGGTGATTGCCACTCGGTTAGAGCGTGCGTGGCAGAGTTCTGAGGTCATGGGTTCAAATCCAGCTACCAGTCTTCCTGTGCGGAGTTTGCATGTTCTCCCCGTGCTTGCGTGGTTTTCCTTCGGGCACACCGGTTTCCTCCCACATTCCAAAAGCATGCCTTTCAGGTGAATTGGCCGGTCCAAATTGTCCCTAGGTGTGAATGAGCGAGTGAATTGTCTGTCTCTGTGTGCCATGCGACTGGCTGGCAACTGGTTCAGGGTGTCCCCTACCCACTGCTCCAGCACCCTTGCGACCCTACTGAGGATAAGCTGTGCAGATGATGGATGGATGGATGCAACTAGGTTTTGATTTCTTGTTTATTTTTGGAGCTGGTAAAAGGCAGTATTTTAAATCAGTCCGAAATCAAATGTATTACTTCCACGCATTAATAATGAACTTTTATTTTGATATGAATAATTGGATTGGCAAAAGATCGTTGTTGGCGGATCTGCACTCTGTATCGTATTGGATATGAAAAAGTAGTATTGAGCAATTTGTAATCATTAACGGAATTAAAGTATATTAAATAAATTACAAGATTTGAATGACTAACACTGTCGAAATCCCGGGTTACGGCTTCCTAGCTTACAATAATTTCATGAAATGAAATGAAATGATCTGCATTTTATATAGCGCTTTTCAAGTCAATGACTTCCCAAAGCGCTTTACAATGTGCTCCACATTTCCAAATAGCGGGCTTGCAGCCATGTAAGGCGCTAACCTGCTTATTGGGGGTATTAGGGGTTCAGCGTCTTACCCAAGGACACTTTGACATGTAACACGAACGGGCCAGGATTCGAACTGGGATCCCTTGATCCCAAGACGAGCGCTCTACCTCCTTGGCCCCTCGTCACGGCATTTTCCCCGCCAAATAACATCAACAATAAGTTATTGTGCTTGCCTTATACATCTGTGAAAGGGCTGTGTGCTATTGGTTGCTGTCATATATGACATTGGTTGGGTATTGGTTTGTGTCAAATGTAAATTATATTTTTAATTCATATGTTCTCTAATATTTTACTGGTATATTACGTCTAAGTTGTACTTATTACATACTATTTGTTACTAATGTTACATATTTACATAAAATTCTAATGTTTTTGCTTTTGTACCTGAGATTCAGAACATATTAGCTTATTAGCATAGGTTTCTATCCCCCGCCATAACAATTTCACCATGTGAGCCCCACCTTAGAACGGATTGTGTTATCCCAGGGTGTTCTGCATTTTTCCAATTTATAGTTTCTAATTGTAAAACAACAACTAGGGGGCTAATACCTGTGCCGAAACTTTAAAAAAAAGCTTATATCAGATCAGAATCTGATAACCCGTATGGGTACTCATCCGTTCCCTGATTTTACAGACTCGCTGGAAAGAAATGCCACTGTTGGCATCTGTTTGCTCGATTTAAAACCGAAACCCGGCGAGAATCCCAAAGGTGCAAAAGACAGCTCGAGTTGGCACTTGTATTGGGGGCTCTATTGACAAGAATAGTCACCGGATTAAAAAGCAATCTCGCGTAGAAGGTAACGCCTCCCAGCATGCTTTTGTGAGGTTCTTGCACTTGAGAAGCCGGGGGGGATTGGGCGATCGGGAAAACGAAGCAAAGTGGCTGGAACCGACACTTTTTTACGATGTGCGATCTGGAAACTCAACTCAGCAGCCAAGCAAATGAGATTAAAGAAGCCGTACATCGCCCCCGCCATTGCCGCAGCCCCCCACAAACGCCCCGGGGCGGGGGTAGGTGGGTTTTGATTATAAGTGGCACCCGCCACTGTCAGAGTAGATCCATCTAACAACGGCGTGGCATAATTGCCTTTGAATGACACAACATGCTGTTGCTTTTCTCCAAGGATGTTGCATAGGCAACAGTAACAGTGTTTCTCATACCATACCAGGAAGATTCTGGCAGACAGCCAGGATTTAATTGATCCCGCCAGAGTCTCATGAACTTGGATTATTAAAAATATAAGTTCATTCAAAAAACTTTTAGAGTTCTCACTATATATTTCATGATGACTGATATGCTTCACCTGTGCCCGTTCCTTTTGCGCCAACTGCCTCGGACTCTGATTGGCTCTCTGTCCCTATTCAAACCTACTCCTATCTGCCCCCTGTTGTCAGTCCATCTGCAAACCTCAGTTTACACTAGGGAACCCTTTTTTTCTGACCCTGACTCCAACCTGTTTTTTGCTCATGTCTGTCCCCACCGGCTTCAACCAGTTTTTGATCCTGACCACGTCTACTCTCCCGTCCCAGCTTTTGACCTTTTCTTGTCCCCGACCATGTCTACTCTTCTTTCCTGGCTTATGACTCGCCTCAGACCACGTTTTTGCTCTGCGTGGCTGCTATTTAAGGTTGGGCTGTGGGTATTGCGGGTGTTGGCTCATTACACCTTTTCTGTTCTGTTATGCCTTGTCCTGTTTAGTTTAAGTCGGAGGAAACCTGTACCTGACCATTCTGAGTGTAAGAATGTTTTTGTTCTGTTTTGTCCCGGAGTTTTTGGACAACTTTTATTTTGGTAAATAAAAGCTTTGATCGTACGCAATTGAGTTCTCCCTTCCTGTCTCCTGCCTCCGTTCTGGTCCGGTCACCCCTTCCACCTCGTGACATCCGCGTTCGCAGCGACCTGCTTCCTGCGCCCAGCGATCACCGGATCGTGGGGGCAACCCTTTCCTTTCTTCCAATAAAAGTGAAAGAAACGTAATGCAAGTGTGTCCTGTCTCCATTCTGGCCCTCACAATATAAATGATGACAAATGACATTCAACCCCTTTAAAAGCACGCAATCAGGTTTTTGTTTGTCCTGCCTGCATTGTGATTGGACAACTGGGTAAACTGTGGCATTAACTATTGTTACATTTTCCCATAGTTGTACATTTTTGAACTCTTGGTGACCAGAAAAAAAGTTATTCTTCCGTGAGAACATGCCTCCCGGCCCCCCCTTGACTGTCCACCCACCAGAGTCTCACAAAATCCGATGGAAAACATGCAGCATGTCCTGCCTGGTTTTTGAGGTTCCTCTGCTCTAATACAGGTGAGTACAAGCTGGCTGCCAGGGTTTAATTGCTCTCCGCCAGGCTCTCAAAACTTGAATAAAAAAAATAGAAAATAAAATTAAATAATTACAATAAAATTGCCCTCTCGCTCAATTTTGGTTAAATTGGTTGATACGAGTGTTTTTGTCCGCTGTGTAGGGGAGAGAGGAGTTGGGGATGGACTGTCGCAGCAGCACATTGAGCACAGGAACGGTTCAAGAGAGATTGCAATAGGGAGGACAAAAAGGAAATTAAAAAAAAATGAGTCAAAGCAGGAAAATGATCCTTATTTGGAATAATTTTAATATATTAATGGCTCCAAGACATTGTGCATGGTCTATCACTTACAGAAAAATCCAAATCAGTTCCTCAAAGCTTAACACTTTGTGTGCTTAAAAGTCAAGTACAGTAGATGCAAATTATGTTTTGGTTTTTGTCATACACATTTTAATTTTGATTTTTGCGTGTTTATCGGAGGTTCTGTGTTGTTTCAGTCAAGATTCGTTAGAAGTTGAATTGTAAATAGTTAAAACTTCTTGTATTTAAACATTTTTTTTTATATTTCTAATTTTAATTGTTGTTGTGTGGATGTTTTTTCGGGGATTCTGTGTTGACTTTAAAGTTTTTTAGTTTGAATTAGATAAAAGTTTTTTGTAGAGTGAAAAATGCTATTCTAATAGTGATCCCAAGAGTCAAGAAGAAATCTGCAGGTTTTAGAGTGCTCTCCAATCCAGCCCTGGTGCTGTGGAATTCTCTTTCCTCTGAGATTCGATCTGCAACCTCAGTGGAAGTGTTAGAATCTAGGCTTAAAACACACTTCTATTCAATTGCTGATAAATGTTGGCCTAAAAAGCTGTCAACCAGACTTTCTGTTATTACCTATATTTACTGTTAATTATGTATGTGTATTGTCTGTACAGCCCTTTGAGACTTGTGATTAAAGGCTATACAAATAAGCATGACTTGACTTAAAGTCGAGTATAATGTATAAGTATAATCCATTTTTTATTAAATAATTTCATGCATAATGTAAGATTATAATTGGTAGTATATCTGAAGAGCAGTTTGGAAACTGAGCTAAAAAGAGACAAAGAACTGGAATTCCTGTCACTAATAGTTTGTACTGTACATTAACATATCTGTCAACTTATACGTTATCCCCATATTTTATATGTTTTTTGATCATTTCAAATTGTGTACGCCACATAAATGCCCCCTGGGCATGCCCCCGAACCCTCCTAGACTCTCCGCCTACCGGGCGCTAAATAATACACACTATCCCTTTAACACAACTTGTTTTCCAATAAGCAGGAAAATCATATTCACATTTGTGAGTTTGTTCCTGCAATATTAATTCTTTCAGTGTATAATCCCATTTTGCTAGCAGTTCAATAAGACTTTGGAAAGATTGCAAGCATTAAGTTGTACCTCGGGACAGACATTTTTCTCGCCATTACGAAGCACTAAGTAATACACACTTTCCTTTTAAAATTGGTTCTAATTTCAGTCTGCGGTCTCCTCCCCTTTTTGCATCCACCCACTAACTCCACTGCACCAGCTCAAGTCACGTCACACCAAAGGTAAAATAAATATTTATTTATGACACCATTAAGTGCACAGGTGTCAAACAGGCGGCCCGCGGGCCAGATCAGGCCCGCTAAGGGATTGGATCCGGCCAGCTAGATAGAAGCGCAAGAGAAAAACAAGCTGCAGGTTGAAATAGGTCCACTTGATGTTGTCAAAGCCAGGTGCCTCTCACCAACGCTGCACTTGTATTTCTCTCTCTCTAATGTCTCTTTCTCTCTCTCTCTCTCTCTCTCTCTCTCTCTCTCTCTCTCTCTCTCTCTCTCTCTCTCTCTCTCTCTCTCTCTCTCCCTCCATTTTTCTCTCACTCTCTCTATCTCTCTCTCTGTCTCTTTTTCTCTTTCTTTGTTCCTTTTTGTCTCTTTCTCTCTATGTCTTTTTACCTTCTTTTGCTCTCTCTTCATTTTTTCCTTTACTCTCTTTCTCTATCTCTCTTGCTTTCCCCTGCTGTCTTTTCCCTTTCTCTCTTTCTCTCCTTCTCTCTTCTCTCCTCTTTTTCTCTCATTCTATTTCTCTTTGGATTTCATTCTTTCTCTTTCTTTCCACCTCTCTCACTATTTTTGTTTTTATCTCTTGTTTCTCACGCTCTCGCTCTCTCTCTGTCTCTCTTTCTTTTTTTGTCCCACCCTATCTACCTTTCTCTCTCTATCTTTCTCTTATTTCTTTCTCTCTTTTTTTCTTTCTCTCTACTCCACTTAACCGGCCCCCGAGAGAATGTTTGTTCTACCGTGTGGCCCCCGAGCTTAAATGAGTTTGACACCCCTGATTTAGTGTGTGTGTGTATTAAGAGCTATATACTATTTTGCTATTTTAATGCTTTTTGCTGAAGACCTGGGGGTTCAGAACACATTAGCCTATACGTTTCTATCCCCCGCCATACAGCTATTTCACAATATGACCATCACCTCAGAAAGGAATAATGTCAGGGGTCTACTGTACTAATGACACTTGGACAGAGTTAAACTCTAGAATACAGAGAAATGCCAAAAAGTTTTCAGAGTGAAGACAACAAAGAGTCCAATGTGTCATTGCTGGATGAGGCCCGTCATTCGAACACAAAGCGGATGGAAAGCGTCTCCTAACATGGACAGAGCTCATGGAGAGGAGAAACAGGGCACGCTGCAGCTGTCACTTCTTTCCATGCAATCTTTGTACATTCTTCAACACGCTCGACGGCCTCGAACTTATAACCCCACGATTCTTCTTGAAAAGATGAAATGGAGAGAGCGGGTTCGTACTAACACTTAAAAACTTCAACTTTCAACACTGCGATACATTAAAACAAATTGTGACTGTAGATGTGAGCTGTGGTTATCAGCCTTAAGGATTCCACAAAAATCTAATTGCACATTTTTCCTGCGTGAGCAAATGAATTTTAGCCATTAACATGACATGAAAGCTGGTGATAATCCCACAAGTCACAACAAAAGACAGTTTGAGATAGATACACTCGGAGCGGCTGGAAAGAGCATATAGCTGAAGCTGGTCAGACCTGCTGTGTAACTTAAGCGGCTAGCAAGAAAAGCTACTAAAGAGGATTGATAAATGATTCTAAGAGCGAACCTGAATATGCAGAATATGTCTAATGTAAGGTTCTACCGGTGAGTCATCGTCTGCAGCCGAGTGGCTAACATAAGTGACCAGAGAAGGAAACAGTGGAGGAAGAAGTGTCAAAATCACCCTGCGTCCATTACATGCAGGGCTCAGCTGTCAAAGTTAAGAGGCTGTTAAGAGCTAAACTTCCACTGGGACAGGCTACCTTCGCAAAATTATCATTCAGGCTTCCTTAGTAGTAAGAAAGCATCTTAAGTCATGTCATATCTTTACTAGTTTCTAAATCTATGAGTCTTTTAAAAACCCTGTTGCTGAAATAGTTTTAATAGTGTGTTTTTTGCTTTTTATTTGAATCAATTATTTGAATAAATGTCATATTTTACACCACCACGAGTGCTATTTTTTATTTTTTTTTTCGAAAGTGGACTCTGTCACGTCGGGCACGGTTGCCATGGCGCCCAGCCGGTCCCAGCCGGGTGGCGCTGGATTCTGGTGCGGTTGCCACGGTGCCCAATTGGCCCCGCCCATGGACACCGGCTGAGGCACATTGACTGATTGGTTTTTGGAGTACTTAGACATGTTCCTTCTAACTGTGCTTTGCCTGAGCGTTTGTTAAACTTGTTAAACCCTGTGAGGTTTTAATAAAGCTTCTGTGAGATTTCAGCAAGTTCTGTTTAACTCTGAGAAATACCTAGTCTGTAAATTTGCGTTTGATCCTGTTTTGTTTTTGGTCTGATCCGTTTGTTTGTTTTTGACAATTTTTCTTTTGTTTGGATTTCTAATCCACTCCGCGACCATCAATCCCCAGATCGAGTGTGCGCACCCTTCTCATCCTCCCCCAATAAATTGTGAGTACGTCTACGCGAATGGGTCCTTATTTCCTGTTTCCTGCTACGCTTCGTGACATACTCCATTGGACTCCAGACTAATTTTTAACAAAATGACCTGATTCAGGCTTTTTTGTCAAAAACATAACCAGGACGCTCTGTCGAATAATCCCAGGTTTTGGATTATTGCACTCTGAACCCAAATTGGGTTACATTTTGACCCAATGGGTTTTAGAGTGCATATAACTAGGAAGGCAGTGGCTTTTAAGTAGTCTGTGTATTCTGTTTTAAATATTGACACCTGATAAGGAGATTGCGTAGGATGCCAGTTCGTTGTTTTTACTATTATACCTCACTATTGTTTTGACTATTATGCACTGTATTCATCATTTTTTACTATCAGCTATTCATGTTAAGGGTGGATCTGTTTTTGTAACCTAGTAAAAAGAAAAGGCTTTTAGAACAGGTTTGACATTTTCCAGGTTGGAACTATAGGTTTGCGCTCTCTCCTAATCTCCTTGCAAGTTCTGAATTCATTGATGTCTTCTCTCCTTATTTTAAGTGTCTACTATGGTACGAAAATAATTGGGATCAAATTTGGGGTTGGGTGGTTTGAGGATGAAATGAAATCCTCAACACACACAAACACGCAGTGACCGCTGGTTCCTGAACAATCACTAGATTTCAACTCTGTGATCTCCCTGATCTGGTAGAAGTCACAGAGCTCAGGAATTTGTCCGTGCTAAGACGTTCCCATTTCCTCTCACAAAACAGCACCACATGTCTGAGCTTCAAAGAAACATATTGCGCCCCGTTCTTAGACGGGGAGGTTTGACTTGCTAGCCCCGCCCTTAAGACCGCCCACCGTTGTCCCGCTGTGTCATTTTTCGGAATCTGTCATGCGGAATAAGCAGCTGAAAAATGACACACACAATCGCTTACAGTTTATGTTTTTATCAGGGTTCGTACGGGTGCTTGAAATTCTTGAAAATCATTGAATTTTAATGTGATGTTTTTAGGATTGGGAAGTGCTTGAATTTGGGGTGAAACGCTTGTAATTACTTGAAATTGCTGGCAGGGATTCACGACAATTCTGCTTAAAAATGACACTGACACTGCTCTATGCTGGGTTCACTTTGCCATTGCATTCCTTCTACCCTCGTGATATCGGCAGCTGGTATTTGTTTGTGTGGCATTGGCCTTTGAAGCATCATCTATGGCACAGGTATTATTTTCCGTTCATTTTGCCGGCTGTGATTTTTGGACTGTGGACTTTGAATGAAGGACATTTAGTTTCAATCGCGGGACTTGAAGTCGGGTTTGGGTTAATTTTGTGTCTGTGAGACATGTTTAAATGTGGGTGCATGCGGCTTATATACAGGTGCGGCTTGTGTATGTACAAAATCGGTTTTCCTCTCAAAATGTGGTGGGTGCGGCTTATAATCAGGTGCGCTCTATACTCCGGAATTTACGGTAATTCACACCGGATTTCATCATTAAATGGTACTTGAGAAGTTAGGAAATTGGCTTTGAATGTCCTTAAAAAAAGTGCTGGAATTTGGCGTTAAAAAAAGGTGTACAAGCCCTGTTTAATGTACGACTCCTGTTTCATATGTGCGGCTTCCCATGTTGCTCATAATTGCAGAAAATGTGCCCCCTCCCTAGTGGTGACGATGAAGAAGCAGCCTCCCTGCTTATGGATAACAGATTCCATCTGAGCCCCCCCACCCTCTTTCAGATAATGTTAATTTCACAGATAACAGTGAATCTATAATATGGACTAAAATGCAAATGTATCCCCCCCTCCTCTACCCGTGGAAAATATACCCCGAAGAATACAATCCATCCTTTTCGAATCTTTCGCTTGAAATAGCGGACGATCTTTTTCAGGACTGATAAAACATTGCCAAGTCTTTCATGTTTTTAATGCACAGAAGATTTTATCATTATTTTTTCAAGATCCTTTTCTCGTGTCTTTTTTGTCAAACATAAATAAAGCTAGTGAAAGTTAGCCGTCTTTAACACAGCTGGCTTTACAAGTGTTTCAGCAATGGTGTGTGGCTTAAATTTGTTAACATATACGAATCCAACAGCAGGCAGAGTGGCCTTGTAATCAAACCTGGCTCTCTTCATCTTGAATTCAGGAAGCATTGTGTTCTACTGTATTCCCCATCTCATTGACAGTTCTTGAAGTATTCCTTTAGTTTTGCCAGTGTGATGCTAGGGTTGCAGCGCTAGGCATTGCAAATCATGCAGATAATATGCAGACTCGCATCTCGTTCAGCAAAACATGAGAATCCATATCGTAAAAATTCTTCCCACCACTTGCTCGACATAGTATGGATTGAAATAAGGAGAAAGTAATGGGTGCCACGAGGCTGTACTTGCCCGAGAAACATCACAAGAACTTATGCCCCTATGACCATAGTGGTTAGGGGATCCATCCTCCCATCATTATGATGACAATCACACCTTGTATCCCTGTTGAGTGTGCTAAATTTCACGCAGCACTGAGTGTCCAAGCAATGCCACGGTCATCTGCAGCCAGTGATGGCCAAGCGTATAACGACAAAAGTGGATGGTCTTGACCCTTGCTGCATAGGCTCCACCAAACCCCTCAGACTAACTTACTGAACTAGGGTTCGATTGAACCCAGGTTAAGAACCACTGATCTAGTATCGGTAATGACACACACATGCTGCTATCCGTCAAGCAACGTGACATGATTCCCTGCAGCCAGTGATGGCCAAGCAGAGAATGCCATTGCGTATATATACATGAGTGGATGTGTCTTGACTCTTGCTGCAAAGGTTCCACCAAACCACTCAGACTAACTTACAGAACTCCTAGGGTTTAATTGAACCCAGGTTAAGAACCACTGATCTAGTATCGGTATTGACACACACATGCTGCTATCCGTCAAGCAATGTTAGGTGATTGCCTGCAGCCAGTGATGGGTAAGCGGGACAAGTCATTGCGTATATAGACATGAGTGGATAAGTCTTGACTCTTGCTGCAAAGGCTCCACCAAACCCCTCAGACTAACTTAGAGAACTCCTAGGGTTTGATTGAACCCAGGTTAAGAACCACTGATCAAGTATCGGTATTGACACACACGCTGCTATCCGTCAAGCAATGTCACGTGATTGCCTGCAGCCAGTGATGGGTAAGTGGAGAATGTCATTGCGTAAATATACATGAGTGGATATGTGATGACTCTTGCTGCAGAGGCTCCACCAAACCTCTCAGAATAACTTACTGAACTCCTAGGGTTTGGTTGAACCCAGGTTAAGAACCACTGATCTATTATCGGTATTGACACACACATGCTGCTATCCGTCAAGCAATGTCACGTGATTCCCTGCAGCCAGTGATGGCCAAGCAGAGAATACCATTGCGTATATATACATGAGTGGATGTGTCTTGACTCTTGCTGTAGAGGCTCCACCAAACCCCTGACTTACTGAACTCTTAGGGTTTGATTGATCAAGTATCGGTATTGTCACACACGCTTGTGTCCTTTAATGCCAATATCCGGCTCATCCTTGAAGAGCTGGTTAACGCTTTACACCTAAAAACAGCAGCGACCAGACGATGAAGATGATGCATCTGAGACATATCAGGAGGCACATCCTTCTATAGATAACCATGCGAACCAGTGCTGTTTCATGTGGGAAGCAAACCCAGTCCCAAAAAATGGCATGAAGAAGGATGAGCGCTGCCAGGCACAGCACAGGAAGTGGTGCCCCAACGACCTTGGCGGTTGTGGAATCTGTGAGCCGTAAACACATTGGTTGCAATAATAGTTTGATAATTATCATGCTTCCCTATATAGGACATAATAACCCATTGCCAGTAAAATCAACCAGGAATGTTTGCATTACACGTTCCTCAAAAAAATCCCTTCTCTACAATAAACCAAAAGCAAAGTGGCTGCAAACGCCATAAACAAGCCTTTAGGCCTAATCGCCAAGGTGTTAACAATAAGCATTACAGCATGGTTAAATCTACATCTAGCTCCTTCTGTGCATTATTAAGCTTTTCTCCCATGTAGATTTTAATTGCAGGCCAAAGCGTCCAGTTCCTGACTTTCTCACGCACAACCCAAGCTTTAAGTTTATGCGCACCTAGCGTAGCTTTCTGCCAGAATCTCCTTTAAAGTGTCTTTTGTCTGTTAAAGCTTTCTATTGAAAGCCAACTATCGTGAAAGCGTCATTTACAGGGCTCTATAAAAAAAATCATAAATCACATACGGAGGCTTATCTGAAAGAAAAAGGCAGGAGTGCGATGCTAATAGTTGGACATATCTATGAGCGTACGGGTGACCGGCTCGGGCAAATGACGAGCACATTACTACCGTTTATTAAACTGCGAGAAAAGAGGTGGGAATAGTTGCTTTTGTGTTCACTAAATGCTGTTTCTTCATCCCTGCGGGGACTCGGGAACCCTTATCGTAAAAATAACCCCAGCATTGAGCAGGGTGGAATCCGAAGGGACAGCTTAGCGAAAATAAAAACAGAGCGCTGCGCCGAGAGCTGAGCCTCTCCGGAGATAACGGCGAGTGTGACTTTATCCGAGGATGGCGCCAAATGAAAAGTGGGTGGGGAGGAGACCCGGAGGTTCCCCCTTTTTGAGAAACCCCATTACCTGCACGTGTAATGCACATGGCGGCACTATTACAGTATGCCGTTGTAAGTCCGTAGTTCAGGCCAAAACTTACAAAATACTCAATTTTTTTCATGGTTTGCTGGAGTGCGACTTATACTCTGGAGTGAGTTATGTGTGACTATGAACGCATTATTATCAGTGTATCATTTCTCACGTTATTCTCATACTAAACTGTGGGAGGGCGCTCTTGGCCTGCAGTGATAATTTAAACAATTCTACTAATAAAAACTGAGAAGGGCTTAATTCTACGGGCACAACTTCCCAGGATGAATTATGAATGTTTTTTTTCTTATTTTGCCCACTATGGCTGTTGCGATTTGTACTTCCGTGCAGATTATAGCCTGGTGAATAGAGATAATAGTTTGACCTGTTCCATGACTAATACATAACGGTAAATGTTCTGCATTTATATAGTGGTTTTCAAGTCATTGAAGACCTCCCAAATCACTTTACAATGTGCTTCACACTTACCTATTCACACACCAATAGCAGCACCAGCCATGCAAGGCAACTGCCTGCTTATCTGGGGCATTTGGGATTCAGTGTCTTGCATCATACGGAGACCTCGATATATAACTCAATGGGAATCGAACCTGGAACCTCTTGATCCCATAACGAGCGTGTTACCTCCTGAGCTACTGTCTTATATCAATAGAAATGCATAGGATGGGGCGGCAGTAGCTCAGGAGGTAGAGCGCTCGTCTAGAGATCAAGAGATCCCAGTTCGAATCCCGGCTCGTCCGTGTTACACGTCGAAGTGTCCTTGGGTAAGACACTGAACCCCTAATACCCCCAATAAGCAGGTTAGCGCCTTACATGGCTGCAAGGCCGCTATTGGGAAATGTGGAGCACATTGTAAAGCGCTTTGGGAAGTCATTGACTTGAAAGCACTATATAAATGCAAATAATTTCATTTCATTTCATTTCATACAAACCATGATTGTTATGTGAGCGTTATTTATTTTCAACAACTATAATAGTTCATTTAATTAAAATAAAAAACATTTTTTTAACGCAATGTGTGAAAAAGAAATAAATAATACATGTCAGATGAAGGGAAGGTAGCTGCTATTTAATGCTGCTTTGTTGTTAGTTTATGAATAAGATAGTAAGTAAAAAGGAAACACAAGTTGTGGACCAGTTTCTTGTACAAATCTTTTGGGAGGGGGCTTTCAAATGAAATAACAATTATTGGGGAGGGGCTTGTATTAATTTATCACATGTATTTCAAACAATTCGCCCAAATAGTTAGAGTTCCCTGTGTAAAAGCTTTTTGGGGGGAATTTTAAACAATTCTACCTACTTAATGGTTTATAATGGACCCCTTTTTGGGGAGGCAGTTTGGCAAGTAATGTTAAAATCCAAATGACGCAATATTTAGGGCCCTTTTTAAGGGGCCAACCTAATTTTTAGGAGGTTTTGAAAACACAAGGCTTCCAATTGTGTATTTTTTTTTACTTTTTTTTTTACTCCAGGTTATTTCAAATTGTGTTTGTATATAAACAAATTTAGTTAAGAAAATTAAAAACATCTTGTGTTTATCCGTACACCCGTCTTCTATTGACCCATTTAAAAGAAAATCTTCTTAGGAGTGACAAGATTGGATAGATTGAGAAATAAAATTGTGAGAGACAGAACTGGAGCAGTAGTGGAACTGAGCAAGCTTGTGGATCAGAGAGTACTCGGTCGGTTTGGACACATGGAGAAGATGGATGAGGAGCGAATGTTAAAGAGGATCCACAGAGCAGAAGTAAATGGAAGGAGACCAAGAGGAAGGTTGCGATTGACGTGAATGGATAGTGTTATGAGTGCACTGCAGGAAAGAGGTCTAAATATAATGGAAGCTAGAGCTCTTGTTGGTGATAGGAAGGAGTGGAGAGGTGTTGTAAAAGGATAGTGGGATGTTTAGACGTGTATTAAGGGATGGGGATGGCACCCGTATAATGCGGCATGGGTAAACCAGTGAAAGCTGTCGGGCCCTGCTGTTGAACAGAAGAGTGTGTTGTGTCACCCTAACCTGAGTGACATGGCCGCTTTCTTGTGTCCCATTTCATCTGGAGGGACGAAAGCATGACCAATTTGCGTCCCGAGGTGCTTAAATTGTTTGGGTGTTTGGGCATTTGGGTTGGCCATGGTCCAAACATTTTTTGTGTGTTTTTGATACTTTCTCCCATTTTTTATTTTCTTTGTTTTTGTATGTGTATGTCTTGCTGTCGGTCACCCCTCTCGAGGGATATGACCAGAGAAGATAGATAGATAGATAGATAGTTATTTCAAGCTTTGGTCAAATAACCCAAGCAGTGGATCAGTTTACTCTTGATCCAATTGTTTTTTGTTTTGTCTTGTTTGTTTGTTTTTTGGCCCAGGATTCTTGTAGACTGCATGAAAACTACAATATTTTTTGTGCGCTATTTGTCCAAAAATAAGCTTAAGCACAAGACACCAAAATGTCATCAAATTACATATTGTTGTTCCACACACCTTGTTACTATCAAAAAACGCACCACTGCTCTACCTTCAGAGACATTTTGGCGATCAAAACTGGTGTCATACCTATTTTAGTCAGAGGACTAGAGAAGAGCTGCTGTAGAAGTTTGTTCTCCGAAGTTCTCAGCACCACAACGATGTCTGCTGGGAGCGTGTCACGGTTTTTCTCCAGGAATCCCGTCACACTGTACATCACCTGTCAGACAAAATATGATAGATCAGAGAAAATAAACCATATACATATTATATAAATCATTTTTATATTGACTCATTTAGTACTTGTAAATTTAAATACTATTCTTTTTCTTTTTTAGTTGTGATGTGACAAGACAGGCAGGTTGCGTGAAGCATATTTTTAGCATACATTTCCTAGTACATTACTATGGGCCTCATTCTACAGGTGTCACAAGCTCCTAATGTTCCAAGACCCTAATGTCACAAGGTGTGATAAGGCTTGGAAAATTCCCTAATAAGGGATGGACCATACGACTTGTCATGATCTTGTAAATGTCCCTAAAACGTCATAAAATGCAGGGACAGCAGCAAATCGGACAGACTGTAAGAGCATAATGCTGTTTCTCCTAATAAGTTTATCTATCTATGTATCTATCTATCTACCCTGGTCATATCCCTCGAGAGAAACACACATTCACAAAAAAAGAAAAAAAAAAAAGGAAAAAAAGACCCCCCAAAAAACACACAAAAATTGACCATTGCCAACCCAAATGCCCAAACACCCAAACAAGTTAAGCACCTCGGCACCAAAGTTGGTCATGCTTTCGTCCCTGCAGATGAAATGGGACACAAGAAAGCGGCCATGTCACTCGGGTCAGGGTGACACAACACACTCTTCTGTTCAGCAGCAGGGTCCAACAGCTTTCACTGGTTTACCCCTGCCGTATCGTACAGGTGCCCTGCCCATTCCTCAGAACACGTTCAAACATCCCACTATCCTTTCACAATACCTCTCCACTCATTCCTATCACCAACAAGAGCTCCAGCTTCCACTACATTCCGACAGACCTCTTTCCTGCAGTGCACTCATAACACCATCCTTCCACGTCAATCGCGGATGGATGGTGTTATGAGTTATAAGTTTATAATTTAGTATAAATCAAAGAACAGCGATGTTATTAGGCGATAGTCACAATGTAAGCAGTGCATACGAGTCAAAATAACAAACAGCAGTGAGGTATAATAGTCAAAATAACAAACTGACATCATATGCAAACAGGTTTCCAATCCTAAAAACAGAATAAACTTATCAATACCTTCCCTGCAAAATGCAGAATCCCAAACGAAAGCTCGACACGCTTTGGTATCCAGAAGTACTTGCAGCGCAGGTTGTCCTCGAACTTGTCTATGAATGTGTCAGAAGTTAAAATTTCACGGGAGAACTTGACTTTCCCTTTATTTTGACCTTCTTTTCTGCGTTTGCATCCTTACCTACTAACGTGTGGTCCGTTGCCTGCGGGAAGCGGCTCTCCTCGTCGAGCAGGGACAGGAGACCCATAGGCTTCTGCAGAAACATGTCCAGAATGGGCCTGTTGTCCTCGTACTCCACCAGGCTTGCGTCCACCCCCTCGCTCTGGTACTCCATCTAACAGTCGGGGGGATCTGGTTAATGAGTTCTTCAAATGACCCAATTAAACAAATGTGATTTGTGCAAGTTTTCTAATCAACTGGAACACACTTACTGAAGTTCCGGCATAATACGCTCTTTTACCGAATGAATAACAAGGCGCTGAACTAACAAATAGTGCCAGTTACTTATTCATAATTTATTTCAATTTGCAAATAACCCAGAGTAGCTTCGTATTATTGCATCTATTTAATTTCACATCAAAAGTTGCTTTAAATATATATTTTGACTAATAAAGTGGAACCAATGGATCTAAACCGTCCTCATGTATAAATCATTAATAAAGTCAGTGAGTGAGTGCAACAATATCGGAGACAAGAGCAATAAATAAAATCCCTCTTGCGCTGAGCGCCAGGCCTACATCAGTCAAGTATTTATAGAAAGGAAAACTTTTTACAATCACTTGAGGCCTGATCCGGAAAATAATTATGTAATAACAGCTTAGAAAACTTCTGTTTATGAAACACAATATAGAAAAATATGCAAGTGCTTATATTCATTTATTTGTACAAAAAACATCAACAAAAAAAACAATAACAAATTGATTGTTGGATAATTGGCAGTATTACTTAATTCACTATATTTTAGAACTTTCAATTTAAAAATAGACTTAAAATAAGTCATATTACTATCATATTTATATATTTTGTGTTAATATACACCCAATAAGTAAAATCAGTCTACTGTCTAGTAATATAAGAAAGCAAAATTCTCATATGGCAATTAGATAATTTTACTCAATTTACCTTTTGTTTTAATGACATAAGGAAATATGATAATTAAAAACATTTAGCAGAAAAACATTTGTTCATTTTTTGGGGCCTTTTTTATCATAACTATTTTTGTTATTTTATCTTTTATCAAGTAAAGTATTATTCAAAAATAAGTCCAAAAACAAGAGCCTTCAGACAAAATGCTGCAGCGTGGCTTTTAACTATTGATTAGGAGTCGGCTCCCATACACACACGTGCTACTGTGTACAGTAAATGATGCAACGATAGTTCTATCCAACCGATCTGTTGCAACACCGGTCATTGGGAGTCATTAGGTGACCAAACCCCCCAATTCCCTCCTCTAATGCCGAGCGCCAAGCAGGGAGTCAACGAGTACCAATATTATAAGCCTTTGGTATGACTCGGCCGAGGCTTGAACCAGCACACTCCCCCAGGGTTCCTACATCTTAAGGAAAGTTAAATTGAAAACTTTTAAGACTATTTTTATTTATTTTTTTAAACCTCATTTAAGACCAAGTTGAGAAAAAAAACACAATTAAAACAAACAAACAAAAACACCACATGAATCATAAGAGATTTTAAACAAATGTTCATTTTAATTTATCTTAAATCACATTTTAGTCTAGTTGAAAACTTTCCATCTGAAAAACATAGCAGTCTTCAGTTTTAGACATGGAAGACAAAATAAAAAGGATGTTTACAGTAGATCATAGATCCTTAATCAAAACTGGCAGATACAGTAACTCCTAACTCCAAAGAACCTTTCTGCGACATTTATAAAGCATTTTTATAATGATGCAAGAAAAAATACTTTTTTACGAAATCTTTTCGTTTCAAACAAAGTCAAATCAAGTCAAGTCACATTTATCAGTATAAGCCTTAATCACAAGATGTCTCAAAGGACTGCACGGGTAACAATGACACCATCCCCTGATCTTGAACCAACATGTAGGCAAGGAAAAACTCAAAACATCAGCTCGTAGAAAATAAGAAACCTTAAGAAGGGGCCTCACAAGTGGTAATTCTCCTTCCAAACATAAATCTTATGAATGTGTTCACATTATTAGAACTTTCAAAAATTGGATTTAAGACAATTAAGGCCTTATTTTTAAGAATAATGGATTCAATGCCTTTTAAGACTTTTCAAGGATCCATGAGAACCGAGCTCCCAGTCTAGGGGCAGGCACCCTACCCCAAGGCCACCGAGCTGGTAGGCTTGAGACTTACTTATAATAGTTTTTTAACGCAATAAAAAAAAAAAGAGTTTTACGTTTTGGTACTCAGGGGCCATGCTCCAAGAAACGTATTTATACATTATGGCAGTCTCTGAAACTCATGACAAAAAGTTACAGGACACCAGGGCAGACAACTCTAAAAAGTTGCCTGCACAGCCATGAAGTTGCCTGCCCCATTTATCACAACTTGAAAAACAATAAGACGACTAATCGCAAAAAAACTCATTGTTGCAAAGTATTAAGGATTGATCATCAGAATATATAACAGAGCAACACTTTAAAAATAGATTTATTCTAAATCTACTTATAACATTCATTGCATGTATATGACATCGCCGTTTTCCATCTGCCATCAGTCTGTACCTCTATTTACTCATCTTCATTCATGCAATGTTTGCATTGCGTCTTCTGCTCTAAGCCACGTGAACTCCTCTTTCCACGTTGCTTCTAATGTACGTTTACGTTTTGTAGCGTCATCAATTTTGTTAGCTTCTTTTGAATTTTTGAGGTTTTGGCTTGATTCCCAACCACATCCATTTTTCTTGTGTTCTCTGTGCGTCTACTTTGGAAAATCATATGCAATTGCACGACCTTATAATGCGATGCAGGCTTCTGATTGGCTGCCGAGAATGCAAATTGCCAAACGGATCAAAATTACGAAATTTCCGAATCAAACGAAGATTTCTAAATCGGAATAAAGCAAACGTTTGATTTGAAAAAAAATATCCTTCTTTTCATTTCTTTTTTTTTTCTTGAAAAAGTTGTCGGCCACCCGGGCGGAGGCGTTTTATAAGTTGTACGCCCGACGTAAAAGATGCCCGCCCTGAGCGTCCGGGCAGAAGTTATTTCAGACACTGGTTATGGCACTAAATGAATTATTGGTAAGAATTGATTTTTTTGCAGTAAGAGAAACTAATTCGACAAAAACCTTGAATCTAAAGCAGGGTCTTACTCACCTGTTCCAGGGCAAATATATGCTGGTTGAAGTAAAACTGGATCTGTTCGTTGGCAATGTTGATGCAGAGTTGCTCAAAGGAGTTCTTCTTGAAGTTTTCAAAGCCGAAGATGTCCAGGATTCCCACGTTCATGCCGCTCTCCGCCGCGCTTCAAAGCAACAACAAAAGCGGGACAAACAAACTGATTAGAACACAGCAAGCAAATCCCAGCAGCCGTTTATGTTAATGAAACATTCATGGCCATCCAAGTTCAACCCAAATAGCGTTTGGACTGCTTTTTGAAACTCGTAAACACGGAGAAAACAAACAAAACCAAAAAAAAAAAAAAGGTTCGTCATCTATGGTTGTGCTTCAGCTGTACAGTGAAGACTTCATCGCTGTGAGTTACGTTAAGAAAATAACCCATTTAAGGTAAAATTCGTGTAGTAAGTTGAGTAGTAATGCGTAACTAATGCATAACTAATGCATTCCGAACCACCGGTAACAAAAAATATATATATACTGTATGTATTCGCATATAAGCCTACATCAAATACAAGCCGACCACCACATACTAAAAGAAAAACATACTTAAAATATTAATGAAATGTGTTCAAACAACAATAAATATTTCACATGTCGATAATAAAGATGAATATACCGGATATAAAGACGAAAATAAAAGTTCTTTGAATTTCGCAATAATTTTTTTCCTCTACTCGATCGTTGTTGTCACCGTTTTCCACTCGTCCTTCTCCTTATCACTAATTATCTTATTATGGCTAAAAAAGGCAATGAAACACACTAAATCCCAATAAAATTAAATGTGGTTCCTCTCGTACACAGTCAAAACGGCGCTGATTGACTGAACAGGAAGAAGAGATCAGGCGAGGGGGAAGCATGAGGACAGTGGGTAAGCCTGTCTTATGTTCATTTTGTCCCACATCCTCTTTTTAGTAAATTCGGATTATTTGCACGTATATAGTGTAAAAAATACGAATTAAGTATCATATACATGTATGTGATTAAATAAAATTAGAAATAATAATAAATGTAAAAGAAAAATGGAATTGGATTTACTTCAGGTGTGAGATGACCTAAGCTGGTAGAGTGGAGTTACCAGGTGGCTGCAGAGGCGGGCGTGATGTGGTGACAGTGGATTGAAAATGAAACTGATTTTAAATCTTCGAATTGTGATGCCCTTCCTTGTTTAAGTGACCTACTCATTTTTATAAACAGTCATAGTCGTCGATTGTTTAGGGCCAATTTCCTTAGCTTCATATTTCTTAATAAACGCAAGCTTTGTTTCATTGGTTATATTTTTTTTGCTAGTCCCTTTAGCATCATTGCAAGCCTTGAGACCCATAGTAAATAAATAAAGCACAAACCTTTAATTGTATCTCTGACTAGCAAAGTGTGAACTGAATGAAGAAAAAGGCATTGTGGGAGATCGGTCAGCCAATGCCATATCACTATTGACATGATGCTGTGATGCAAACCAATAGCGGAACAGTATTCTATAGGATGTCGACCAATAGCAGACAGGCATCATGTCGTAAAAACATCTTCTGTAAAAACTTTGTAACACGCCGTGTCCTGGAGGTCTACTGTATTTATTTTTTTACTTATATCTACTCTTTTAGGGACTGTTGAGCCAATCAGATTGCAGAATACACTGCATGATGAAAATCCGTGACGCGGCAAGAACATGAAAGGTGAACCGCATTAAAGCGAGGGACTACTGTATTGATTTCTATTTCTAGAATATAAATTTTGTATTCCGGAGTGTATTTAGTCCCGCTTCTCATCATGCGTCCTTCACCGAGGTCACTTTCTGCCATCACGATCAGGTTATTAACGGCAATAAGGCCTAGAAAGACCAGACGGCCTTTCTTTTCTTTCTTTGGACGTACAACGCACATATTTATGAAGGAACTCTTTCGATCAATGAGCCGCCTCTTTGTAGTCCCTTCTGAAGTCTTCTTAATCATCCGAAGATGATTTTCACAGCACGCAATCCGTATCAAAAATTTATTAAAACTCCTTTTTCTCTCCCGACATTTATATTCTCCTCCGAGTGTTTTGAGCGGGCTCTCGTTCGACCTCTGCCAAGGTCGCGTCCGGGCGGATTTTGTTAGCGACTTACCACGTGTTAGCATCGGGCTGCAGCAAAGCGTTGATGCGGTTTACGATCCAGCTGAAGAGGCGACCGTACAGGGCCTTGGACATTGCGTCCCGCACGTCCCCCGCTTTGTCCACCGTGTTGGTGCGGATGATGGTTTCGCCTCGGGTGACCACGCACTGGGAGGTTAGCGCCTCTTGGAGCTCCTCGGGCCCGATGTTGAGCAGGGAAGCGGCTGCACAGGGGGAGGAAACAAGACTGTTTGGGATACCCAGAGGAATATTTTTTCTGAACATTTTCTTACTTTAACCTTAATATTAACTGTATTATTAATTTGAACGGGCGAGGGATCAATCCTATTCAATGTCAATGTTCCGTATTTTCCAGACTATAAGTCCTCCCCGAGGATCGCATCAGCCAAAAAATGCATAATTAAGAAGGAAAAACCATATATAAGTCACATTTTCGGGGGAATTTTATTAGATAAAACCCATGAGACCGATGAGACCGATTCCAATTGCCCGAGTTGATATCGGACAGATGGGGTCAATACTGAACAGGAAGGGACAGACAAGATTGACGACAAATCAAGATATCGATAACTAACAGGCGAAACTAGCCGGAAACGAAAACTGGAGAAAATAATAAACAGGACCAAAACAGACGGAAACAAAACTGGAACCCGAAATTAAACAGGACAAAGAATAAACAGCGGACTGGAAATATCACAGGAAAACGGGACCGAATCAGAACCCACATCTTGTGGGGCAGAAGTTCGTTTGACGGGCTGACACCAAAGCAAGAGAGCGCTGAGCTTTATATAAACAGAAACTCAATCTCTCAGTGAGCCGCAGCTGGCACTTCATGGGCGGGGCCAATTGGGCACCACGGCAACCGTGACACCCCTACGGACGCGGCCAACTGGGCACCATGGCAACCATGACATGAAAGGCAATTTCATATAAAAGAGTATATGCACGTTACAAGAATGACATGCCTGTTCGCCACCCCTGCTCTAGGATGAAGAACATGCTAACCGAACTATCATTCTCTCTCCAAATCACTAAATCCATCCATTATCTGCACCATTTTTCGGGCAGTGGGCACAGGACACCCTAAACTGGTTGCCAGCCAGTCGCAGGGCACACAGACAGACAACTCACTTGCTCATTTAGACCTGGGGATAATTTGGACCTGCCAATTAACAGTGTCTGAAATAACGTCTGCCCGGACGCCTGGGGCGTGAATGTATAACGTCGGGCGTACAACTTACAAAACGTCTCCGACCGGGCGTCCGACAACTTTTTCAAGGAAAAAAAAAATATATATATTTATTTATTTATTTTTCAAATCAAACGTTTGCTTTATTCAAATTTCAAAATCTTTGTTTGGTTTGGAAATTTCTGGATTTCGGATCGTTTGGCAATTTGCATTCTTGGCAGCCAATCAGAAGCCTGCATCTACTAACTTCGTGCTTCCGGACTTTCCCGAGCATTATAAGGTCACACATTTGCATATCATTTTCTAAAGTAGACGCACAGAGAACAAAAGAAAAATGTAGAAGTGGTTAGAAATCCATCCAAAACCTCAGCCGCAGAAGAAATATTCAAAAGAAGGTAACAAAATGTATGACGCTACAAAACGTAAACGTACATTAAAAGCATCGTGGAAAGAGGAGTTCACTTGGCTTGTAGGAAACATTGCATGAATGAAGATGAGTAAATACAGGTACATACTGATGGCAGATGGAAAATAGCGATGCCATATACATGCAATGAATGTTATAAGTAGATTTATAATAAACTTAATTTCAAAGTGTTGTTCTGTTAAAAATTCTGATGATCAATCCTTCATACTTAGCAACAAAGTTTTTTTTGCGATTAGTCGTCTTATTTTGTTTCAAGTTGTGAAAAATGGGGCAAGTAACTTTATGCCCTGGTGTCCTGTAACTTTTTGTCATGAGTTTCAGACACTGCAATTAACCTGAAATGCATGCTTTTAGTATGTGGGAGGAAACCGGAGTGCCCGGAGAAAACCCACGCAAGCATGAGGAGAACATGCAAACTCAGCACAGTCAGGCTGGTTGCTGGTTTTGACCCCATGAACTCAGAACTGAGCCGGGGACGCGCTAACCACTCATCTGCCGTGTCCCCTTGTTCTATTATATTTTCCCAAAAATTTAGATACAAAGTCATTTTAGTCATTTTATTTTCTAGGGACAGGGCATGAAAGCTGGTGTTAATCCCCATTAGGGACAACAAAAAGCTAGCAAGATGGATCCACCCGTGGAGTGGCTGAAAAGTGCAAATTGCTGGAGTTGGTCAGAACTGGTGTTAGTAGCTAACTTTGGCGGATAGCTTCTATATAGGGCGGTAAAAGATTACTGGAGCAAACCACATTTTGTCAAGTGTCGGGACCTTAAATCACAAAACATCATACAACGCACATAAACATCATCATGTTTGCTTGCAAGAACACCTGGAGCAGACAAGGGACAATGAACGCCAAAGCAGATGCAGCTAACAATAATATCACCTAGCAGCATAGCCTACAGCCAAGTGGCGAACGTGAGTGGCTAGAGAAGGAAATGGTGGAAAAGGAGTCAATTGTGCTTGAATCATGAGGCTGGTGTCTATCACATGCAGGGCTCATCTGTGGATAGAGGGTGACACGAAAGGACAAAGCAGGAGCAGCTAAGAACAATAGCAGCTAGCAGCAAACCATTAACTGCAACCAAGTAGCGAACGTGAGTGGCTAGAGAAGAAAACAGTGGGGAAAAAAGTCAGAGGTGTCTATATCATGGGACTGGCGACTATCCAATGCAAGGCTCAGCTGTGGAATGCGCAAGGCACTGAAGGACAAAGCAGGAGTAGCTAACAATAGTAATAGATGCTAGCAGTGAGCCATTGGCTGCAGCCAAATGGTAATGAGTGGCTAGAGAAGAAAACAGTAGGGGAAAAAGTCAAAGATTACAGAATCATGGGACTAAGTGACCATAGCTCAGCTTTGAAAAGTAAGTCACCGTTTAAAGTGCTAAAAGCACCACCAGGACAATGTATCTTCACAAAATGACCATTCGAGCTTCTGTAAGGGTAAGATGTCAAATTCTAAAGTTGTGTAATATAAGTACTTATTTCTAAAACTACAAGTCTTTATGAACAAATAGTGTATTTTTACACCGATAGGGGTTACTATAATACACACTGGTGCTTTAAAAGGGTCAAATTTGAAGCAACACGTCTCACCGTTCTCCAAGGCCTCAGAGTTTGGCACCTCACTCTTATCGGTTTGGTGCTGAGACGTAATGGCGGTAAATTCAATGTTGCCAGTGTTCAATATAGCCGACAGAATCCTGTAAACAGAGTTGACCTCCTAAAATACAGAAAAAAGAAAGGGACTGTTAATCCAACCGTGAAGGGGAAAGAAAACGCTGATCATGGGATCACCTCTTCAGTGAAGCCGATGTTCCGAAAGCATTCCTGGATGACTTGGAACTGCTCCTTGTACAATTTGCTGGAGATGATGTCCTGCATCACTTTGCAGTGCTGATTGTCAATATACCTGCAGGTTTACTCAAAAAAATAAGGATTGGACACAGAACTTGATTAAATGTCAAACTAGCACCAACCTGGGAGCTGTCCTGTCCGGTAATCGGTAGGTCTTTAGCTTATTTTGGTGATAAAGGCCGGCATATATGTAATAAAAGATGTGGAAGTTCTTCTCCCCCCTGAAAGAAGACACAACCTTGTTGGCTACCATGCTAGGATTCTTGCAGTATTTTTAAAACCTCCTATTGGTGACGTGGCTGCTAGCATTAGCGAATAACAACGTTAAGTAAGTGGTTGCAGTTCAAAACACTTTAAAGCGCTAATTGCGTCATTGGCTACATCGACAATGGTAGCCGCAATAGTGACTCGCAATGCTACTTTTACTTTAGATGCAATTGCTTGTATTGCTTATGTAGCTATTAGCAGTATTGTGCAGCTAATGAGCTAATTAGGTAATTGGGTAATTGACTGTGTCAGTGATGATTGCTGAATAAGCGACTAGCATTGCTACTTTTTGTTACATTGCTAATATTGCTGACGTAGCTTTTAGCATGAGTGAATAGCAGCATTTAGAAGCAACAGCTCAAGTGTTGCTAATGTGCTAATTGTGTCCCTAGCTATTCAAACAATGGTAAACACATTAGCAATAACGACTGCCGATGCTTCCTCTAGCGGCTAGTTTTAACTAACCAAGACTACCGAACTATTGCCAATAAGTTTCTCGTAGTGGCTAGTCTCATCGTGTCTTTTACCGCACAAACAGGGTTGAGTAGGGTTACTTTAACTTGATTACTTTCAATTACTTTTGGATTACTCCAATACCAAATAATCTAAATAAAGACAAAAGAAACTAAATATGAATAAAATTACTAAATTTTGTGCAGGCTTGAGGAGTAACGGAATACATGGAACGGCAAAAATGATGTTGGCAAGCTGTTTGGATTTATTTTCATTTTGTTTCTGTCGCATTTGATGTTAGTTTTGCCGGAGATCAAAGAGATCAAAGCCAGGAGAGAAAGCTTACCACGTGTTGTGAGTCATAATTGTATTCATATTTAGTTTCTTTTGTCTTTTATTAGCATATTTGGTATTGGAGTAATCCAAAAGTAATTGATTGTAATCAAGTTAAAGTAACCCTACCCAACCCTGCGCACAAATCTCTGGTACTAGCAACTAACCGCTACCAGGAGTGTACAGCATTCAAATGTTTTACACTTATAACAACAAGTGCTTTTTATCGATCTTTTACATTATTTTCGTTTTTATATTCTTTCGGTTTGGATGTGAGATGTTGGCATTCCCTGTTTTTTTTATTGTTTTGTTTTATTTGCTCAAAAAATAGATCCGATTATTCAAGGCAATGGTACAGTTTGATAAAATTATAGCACAGAAAAAAAAAATTGAGAGATTTGTTGCACATTGCATACATTAATCCTTTTTCTTACACATAACCTTACCTAAATATTAGCTTGCTATTCATAAAATAGAACAAATTATTTATTAAATTAATCTAGTCATTGCAATATGTCATTTAAGACCTTCTTTTTATTCTTAGAATCATTTATCTCATATTACTAGAAAACTATTTGAATATAGTTGAATTATGAAAAAGTACACTTTTTTAATTGAATTACTTGACATGACCTGGGGAACAAGTTGGAAACATATAGTAAAATAAAAAAAATACATCTGCAATGAGCGTTATTAACTATGTTAGTAATTCTACTGGTAATAATTTGCATACAGACGCTGCCCTACTTACGAACCGTTCGTTAGTTGAATTTGTTCGTAAGTTGCTTCGGTGCAATATTCTGTATGTTTAAGGTTTGTATAAGTAACCTGTATTGTTTTATACTAAAGAATAAACATTTCATAAAATGATATGCTCTATAAAGATAAATAAAGTTGAGTTCAATTTACTTTTGGAAGATGCGCTTGAAGAGGTCCTCCTTCGGGGTAAAAAGTGGCCGAAAAAAAGCATTCTGACCATTTTTTCAACCGCATCAAGCTTTCTTTTTCCACTTTCATTTCAAAACAAATGACTCGCCTCTTCTTTAGCATCTCTATTTCGAAATGTATTTTATTTAAGTAGATGATGTATTTAGTAGGCTACAAATGGCCTTTATTTAGGCAGGCTTGAAACCTCCGCCTCACCCTTCCTATTTACAGTACAGTTAATTATGCGGAAAAGTGAAAGTGATTAAATACTCTAAATGCTTGACAACACAAATTTTATTAAGAACAGTCAAGATATAAATAAGACTGACATGGCCTGTTTGATGACCCTGGACTTCTCCAGCAGGTACTCTGACATTTTGGCACCGATGACGGCTCCGGTAGGCGTGAACTTCATCTCCAGGTACTTCCCGAAGCGGCTGGAATTGTCGTTGATTGCCGTGCAGGCGTTCCCGAAGGCCTCCACCAGAGGATTCACCTGCAGGATCTTCTCACGCAAGGTGCGATTGTTTGCCTGGTGACACACATATATGGTTTAGGAACCTTCTGCTATCACGTAAAAGGATGAAAATTAACAACATACTGAACCTTTCCCAAGAAGGTAAGATGTTGAACAATCAAATGAGCACTTTCGGTTTTGCCAGCTCCACTCTCCCCGCTGATGATAATACACTAAAAAAGATAATAGAGACAGATTATGCCTTCCTCTTTAATTTTCTGAAGTGCGGTACCTGATCTTTGCAGAAGGTCACCATGCTCTGGTACGCTGCATCGGCAGTTGCAAAAATGTGGGGAGGGTTGTCGGCCCGCTTTGCTCCGTGGTACAGTTTTGAAAACTGCAAACGGTGAATCACATGAACACATGAACCGATAATCAGTAATTTTTTAATTCTTAAAATTTCTATGCTGCCCAAAAAAAACATTTCTTTTCTCGTTCAATTTTTCTAAATTCAGGTTTGATTCATTTGTGTTACTATGTTTTTCTATTATATTAAATTTGAGAATTATACTATGTTTTCTACATAATTTAGTAAAAAAATGTAATACAAATAAATCTGTTAAATTCATCTAAGATAGCAAATGGAAAATAACTTACTTATTTTATGAAAACTTATGAAAAATTTGTTACAAAAAAGTAAAATCTGTAAAGATAACCTTGATCATTTTATTCCCTTATTTCACTACATTTTGTATTTTGGGTACATTATTTATATAGTAAAAAAAAGCAAATAGATATTTTACTATATTTGATAAAAAATTCAAATAAAACTGCTCATTTTATTTACCTTTTTCACTAAATTACTTATTTTGTAAAAAAAATATTCTTATCGTAAAAAAGTAATTAGATGGAAGATAACTTCTCATTTTTATTTTTTTATTTTAGTATATTTTATAAAGGGGAGGGATCCCAATTCAATCAAACTAATGGTAAATGGTCTGCATTTTATAAAGCGTTATTCAAGTCGCTGATGACCTCCCAAAACGCTTTACAATGTTCTTCACACTTACCCATACACTCACACAATCACACACCGATAGCGGCGCAAAGCACCTACCAGCTTATCAGGGGCATCAGGGGTTCAGTGTCTCGCCCAAAGACACTACAACAATTTACTGGAAGGAGCCGGAAGATTTATTTTTAAAATTTCATTGTAACAATAATTTTGTTCATTTAATTTACTTATTCTACTATATTTTAAATTTTTGTTTAATTTTTTTCTAAAATATTATAAAAATGGGTAAATGAATAACAAAATTGCAAAGATAACTGCTAATTTTACTGTATTTCTAATGTCTTTATACATGCTAGTAAAATAAGTAAATTAATAAATTAATACTAATTTTAATATATTTGTAATGTATTTATGAATTATAAGATATAGTAAAATAGGTAAATAAAATTAACAACGTTTTCTTCCATCTGCCCTCTTAAATATTTTGTTTTACTCTTAATATCCCTATCGTTGATTGTTGGGTTGTGGTCATATTTCTGATTGAGGGTAACAATTTGCGTGCCTTTTACGCAATTTTTTTTTTCGTTTCCCTGGTTATCATGCTTTTTTTTCTTTTTTTAGCATCGCTTGGGACCCATGGCTAGTACAGTACAAAAACCCACCAAAACACAAAGTCTTTACATAGCACACAAGATTCTAACTGAACGAAGAGAGAATAAGGCATCATGGGAGGGAGTCCAGCCAATTGCGTTTAGACATTTCGATGCCGCTGTGCCGCAAACCCATAACAGACCAGAATCTTATATAAAGTTGACCAATGGCAAACAGGCAACTTAGAGATGTACAAGGCCCATAACTTGTACTGTGATGCACACAAATGTAACCAAAGGTTTTGGGTATGCAAAATAATTTGTAATTGATGCTTTATCCTGGGGAAAATGCCATATCAAGGGGACGAAAAAACCTAGCATTCCACATTGTAATGTGAACACATTATAAGTTATGGACGCCATAACACAGTCGTCTACTGCACAACAGTATGCTTTGGCCTGATAATATTTGAGATGAAAAATACTGTAGTTTGTAACCAACCTGTGGAGTGTAAATGCTGAGAATCTGGAAGGGATTGAGCGCAATGAGGATGTCGCCCACGTACGTGTACACCTGCAGGTCGGCATACCTCTTGCTAAGATGGCCGATGATGGTCTCCTGCAGGAAAACGGGGAGGAAAGCGTCACCTTACGAACATTACTTGCCGATCGATGCTCTTTGAGAGGGAGTCTTTAAATCACACCTCGTCCAAGAACTCCAGTTTGACCAGATCGTCATCGGGGCTGCTTTCAATGATGAGGGTTTTACGGGTATTGATCCGTTCGTGCCTGCAACGGCAAAGTGAGGAGGCGGTCACGCCGAGGGCCGCTCTTAAGTGACCATCAAATGACACGACGACGCTTTGAAGAGCCTGAATGGGACATATGGGTCAATCCTCCGTGTGAAGAAGCCCTTTTTGGCCCTCCCGGGGGAGCAAGATTGAACAGACGCTCCGGCTGCACTTCATTCAGACGTTTTGATTACCCGCGGCACTGAAGGGCCCCGGTGGGTGTAGGGCAGAGTGAAAGTGGGAAGAGCTAAGGCCAAATCGGAATGAGAGATGAATATGTTCTTCTCTAGATTGTGGAGAAAAAAGATGTTTGTTTTTTTACATATATATAAATAAGGTTTAGATATAAAGTGCTTGAATTTTGGGTGCTTGTAAATGTTTAAAATTGTCATGTTTCTCAAAAAGTCTGCTTAAAATAGACGCAGACATTGCTCTTTAGTGGCTTCGCTTTGCCATAGCATTTCCTTTCTTTCGTGATTAACTGCAGCTGGCATTACTTTGTACGGCATTTTCCTATGAAGCGTCATCGCCCCCACGGGTCTCCACTAGGAGAACAGGTGGATTCTTCACATAAACGGGGCACTATGAAATGTGTCTTAGTGTAAAGGTTACGTTTCAAAAACAAAAGATATTTGCGATTTATTCAAGATCTAGAGTGTCATGATTAGAGATCTCAATCACCTGTCCCCGCTCATTTGGCGCCAACGGCCACGGGTTCTGATTGGCTCACTGTCACTATTTGAACCCAGTCCTGTCAGTCCCCTGTTGTCAGTCCGTCTGAGGACCTCAGTGTAAACTAGGCAAGCCTTTTCGACCCTGACTCCCACCTGTCCCTTTTTTGCTCCCGTCAGTCTCGGGCTACGACCTGTTTTGATCCTGACCACGTCTGCTTTCCCGTCCCGGCTTACGACCTTTTTTGTCCCAGACAACGTCTATTCTCCCGTTCTGGCTTACGACTCGTTTCTGACCCCGACCACGCCTTGCTCTCCCAGACCCGGCCACCGACCAGTTTTTTCGTCCCTGACACCGACACGGTTGATACACTTCCGTGTTTGGATCACAATACGAGTACGAAAGCGACTTGCTTCCCGCGTCCAGCGAACACCAGAATGTGGGCGCAGCCCTTCCTCTTTCCTTCAATAACAGTGTGAAAAAACGTTATGCGATTGGGTCTACGCAGTGTGCTGGACATGACATCGAGAGTAATTTCACGCGGTGCATACAGTTTTCTTTTATTCTAAGATGAAAATGGTTAAAGTAAGAAAAGGACTGTTTCAAATGTAGTCCAAATGCCAACATAAACCCCAATAAAGATAAAAAAAGAAGAGTTTATTTTAGCGTTTCTAACAGAGTCACGTACTTGCACGTGCAAAACAAGCAGCTTGACAGAGGCTGCAATGATGATTTCAGCCAGTAGATGGCTCCAGAAAGTAGAATATTTTGAATTTACGGACACCCCCTTTAGGATTAACATAGTTACTTTTTTTAGTGGTACATCTTTTGAAATGGATTGCAGTACCTTAGTAGTAGATATCTTTAGCAGGCTACAAATTGGCCCCTCGGCCACAGTTTAGGCCCCACTGGCTATATATATTTTATCAATAGATTTATCTTTCTCCCCTGCCTGTCCATTTCTTTTATATCATGAATGGATTGCAAACGCAGCCGTGCAGATATGAAATAGCGGATCAAGTGGTTCCTCTTCCCCCGGTCCCTTCAGAACAGGCCGTAAAACCGTCACTGCTCCCCTTCTGCTTTGAAGAAGATCCCAATTTTGCACCTACAGCAGCTACTTTTAACTCCTCCGTGTCTTTTTCTCCTTCTTATCTGTTGTCATTGTGCGCTCGATCGGCGGCACCAGAGAATGAACTGGGCCGGTAAGGTTCTCGCCCCGCAAGCCGCTAATCCCATTATCCACTTTCACTGAGGACAGGAATTCAGGATCAGGCGCGAGGCTCTCGGGAGTAAACAGACTTGGCACCACATCAAAACACTCAGTCAAGGGCAGGCTCAGTCAAGGGAGAGGAGGGGAGCGGCACAAAAATCTGGATTTTCTCAAGTCAAAGACAGATGGCTGTCTTGAGTGCTTTCGTCATATGGCTCTGAAATCAATGAGATGCAGAGCACGGATGTATCGAAAGGTCCAGCTAATATTATGCTGAGTTAGGATTAACGAAGCCCATGTGCTATTACGTTTACTTTTCCGATTTGTGGTGGTCAAGGAGTTATCAGAAGTGAAGCAAGCGTTTTAAGAGGCAGTAAAGACACTTTGTTGTTGCCCATTGTAATAAGTCCTTAACAGTTGGGTGTTATTTTAATGAAAGACAATCATATAACTCAATATACTATAATTTATTGTATAGTTTTCATGAAACATCAAATATGTGTATGAAAACCATGGAAAATCAGTAAAACTTACTTTACTTCAGGCCCAGTCCCTCAAATCAACTTAATCAGTCAGGCTCGGGCTGGTTCAGGCTTTTATAACCGCGAATCGGGTCGGGCAGGAATTTTTAGGCCTGATCTTACCTCTAATACCCCCAAAAAATTCTTTATATCAATTATTTCTCATTTAAAAAACACATTGAAAATAATACAATTCTTATTTATAATTAATTTTTTAGAAGTATTTTTCACTAAATAAACAATTGTACTTAAAATATTTTTTTTAAATTTGACTAGAAAACACAATACAAATATCGTAAAAAATAAAATAAATAAATTGTCGGCAGTATTACAATTATTTCCTTATTATTATAATTATATATGCTTTGTACATATGTATTGCCAGGAGTACAATTTACATAATTCATACTGCAGCTCGGCGGATGGGTGGTTAGCATGCAGCCCCACGTTGCAGAGGTTCAGGGTTCAAGTTCAGCAACCGCAACCTCCCCGTGTGGAGTTTGCATGTTCTCCACGTGCCTGCATGGGTTTCCTCCCACATTCCAAAACAGGCATATCAGGTTAATTGGCTGGTTCAAATTGTCCCTAGGTGTGAATGAGCGAGTGAGTTGTCTGTCCCTGTGTGCCCTGCGATTGGCTGGCAACCAGTTCAGGGTGTCCCCTGCCCACTGCTTGAAAATAGCTGGGATGGGCTTCAGCACCCCCGCGACCCTACTGAGGATAAGCTGTGTAGATAATGAATGGTTGGATAAATCATACATTATATATAACAAATAATCTTTGTAACACCAGATAACGTTTCAATTGTGATCCCTCTATTAAAATTAGACAAAATAAGTATTATTCAGTTCATAACAAATTACAATGTTAATAAATCGATTTTATAATGAGCATCACAATTTAAAAACAATTCTACATAAATAGAATAAGTCTTACAACTGAATGACTAAAATCAATCAATTAGCTAACAAAATGGTTGTTGATTCATGCTTGATTTTCAAAGATGTATGCGTTGTAACTGTTGTACTGCCAATAGATTGAATTTAAATAATATTTATATTAATCAAATCAATTTCATTGAACTTTAGTATCCCATTAGGGAATGGTGCCAGAAGCTGATGTTAAATCTCAAAAGATACCTAAAAAGGTAGTAATGTTAAAGATGGTATTACAGGATGCATTTATTGGTCTTTGTTGTCAAGTCATTTTACATGAGTGTATTTTTTAAAAGTGTGGTTAGTCAGCAACCATCATTGGCAGTGAATTAGTCTCACTCACCTTACACCTATTTTTATTCACACACCATCCTCTGCTTCACAGGGTTTGTTATTGCTGAAAAAAGAGCAGAGCCTGCCCCCTACTGGAGTAAAATGTGTCCACCTGGAAGTGTGTTGCAGTGATGGAGGGGAAAAAAAAGGAAAACAATGACTCTTACTTGGTTTTGGTTGCACATCCCACTTCCTGCTGCTCTTTGATGAGTGCTGCAAGTTGCTGTCGAAGGGCCGCCTCTTTGCCGTGAGCCTGCTTGATGAAGGGATGCTCCAGCAGGTGAGTCACCGACGGACGTGCCTCAAAGTCCTTTATCAAACACCTCCAAGACACACACACAAAATAGAATGAGATTGTTACCTAGCGGCAGTGCTGGAGAAGCTGTGATGAGCAATCACCTGAACATCGCGGCAAACTAACAGGTGTCTTGTCGCTCGGGCGGGCTTTAACAGGGTGAGCGCCTTACCAGTGGGAGTGCTTAATCTGCTGGGAGGACGCCACGTGGACGCTGTCGCCATGGTGGCTTGCAGGCCAAACAAGCCCTGCAGCGCTTCCTATCTAGGGTGTGCAGTGTTTGTCTTTACGCCTCAAACGCATCTTCTCCTCCGATAATCTATTTACAGTAGACCACGGGTTACGGTGTCCCCATTTTACGTGGGGGATTTTTTTTCAACCCCACGTATTATTGACTATTTATTATTCCATTTTGTTTTTTTATTTTAAGGATTTAGTGTTTAATCTGAAATGCCATGTCTAATCTCCAGGGTGCGTATTGAAGCAGTTGCCAAGTTGCCCAATTGGCCACGCCCGTGTGGCACCAGCTGCAGTTCATTTACAGATTGGCTTTCTGTCTATTTAAGCTCAGTGCTCTCAATTTTTTTTCTTCGTCAGTCCGTCAACAAGATGTGGGTTTCGACTCGGTCCTGTTCCTGTTGGTATTTCCTGTCCGGTGTTGTTCCCGTTTTTTTTGTCCTGTTTAATTTCGGTTTCCAGTTTCGTTTCTGTCAATTTTTGCCCTGTTCATTATTTTCTACAGTTTTCGTTCCCGTCTAGTTTTTCTTGTTTATTTTCGATATCCTGTTTCATTATCAATCCTGTCCGTCATCAACCCCATCTGTCCGATATCATCTCGGGAAATTGGTATCGATCTGATTTCCTATCATTTCCTGCCAGACTGCTGCCTAACGTGCATGACTCCCCATTTCCCGTAAAGTAAAAGAAACTTCACGCGTATGGATCATGATCCTGTTCTGGTTCCTGACACGTATAGCTTTTTCATGGCCAAATTTAAGCACTATCAAGGACTTTCAAAGCCAATATTGCAACAGTACCAGTTAATGAAGAAATCTGGTGTGAATCATGTATTTTGGAGAGCCACAAATGTATATGTTATTTACATATGTGATTTTTATCCTTGCATGTGCATTTATCAAGACGTGATTTTTAGATTTTGACTAAAAAAAATTGTGCGTAAATATTTGTGCGACAACTCTCTCCATTTGGGGGTTGGGTAATAATGACAGTAATATGTAGCTTTAAAAAAATTCCCAAGAACCTGACTGCTGCTTAGCTAGCCAGTTTCATGTTAGGATGCTTTTTGTAAAAACATGACAATTTACTGGAAGAAATATGAAACATAAAAGAAAAAATGTAGGCGTACAACATTAAAAGGGCTAGTGATCCCAAGAGCCAAGAAGAGATCCGCAGGTTCGAGAGCGTTCTCCATTCAGGCCCCAGTGCTGTGGAATGCTCTTCCCCCTGAGATTTGATCTGCAACCTCAGTGAAACTGTTTAAATCTAGGCTTAAAACACACTTCTATTCTTATAGCATATGAATAACCTATATTTTGTGTTTACAATATCTGTGTATTATTTGTTATTCAAACATCCGTTTCAGCCTGGTCATTCTGGAAGGGGGATTACCTCATGTGCGGTCCCTTCATTTTCCTCATGTTGAGGTTTTTGGGTTTTTCCTTGCTCTCATGTAGGTTTTAGATCAGGGGATGGTGTAATAATAGTCTGTGGTTTGCAATAATCTGTGGTCTGTGCAGCCTTTTGAGACTCTTTGTGATTAAGGGCTATACAAATAAACATGACTTGACTTGACTTGAAGAGAAAGTATTATTTTAGTTCAATACACTATACTACGTAGTTAAAATGTAAGCACCTTTTGTTGGATTACAAGCAACTACCTAATCTTGGTTTTCTGTATTTCTTACATTGATCATTCATCTAAAACAGTCATTTCATTTATATTTACTGTCACGTTGCCATGGCGCCCAATTGGCCCCGCCCGTGTGGCACCAGCTGCGGCTCGTTGACAGATTGGCTTCCCTTCTATTTAAGCTCAGTGCTCTCACTCACCCTTTGTCAGTCCGTCAATGAACCTCTTTTCCTTTTTTAGCATATTTGATATTGGAGTAATCCAAAAGTAATCGAAAGTAACCAAGTGCAATATTATGGTATTCAGATTACATTACTGAATACATTTTTCAACAAGTAATAGGTAACTGTATGGGGTTTCATTTTTAAAGTAACCATCCCATCCCTGTTTAGATTATACTTTATTATGGACTAATCCCGAGACCGAACCAATCCTAATTTGCGTCGCTCGTTTACCACGCGGCTAAAGACCCGAACGACGCAAAAACAGACACAAGATAGCAGGTAAACAACAATCTAATTTAAAACCCCTAATCTCTGCTTTCTGCTCTTGTTTTGCTCCCCAAGTTAACTCCTTGAATTCATTAGTGTCAGGACATTAAGCAGCCGCGGTTTGCCGCCATTAGCAGAGCGGCGCTTGGCGGGATTGTGAACAGCAAGACACTTTGTTACCCGAGACACTCGCCGAAGGATTTATTAAGAAAACAGACAAATGTTTACGTAGACACACATACACATACGACCACAAACGGTCTGTAGAGTCTGATAACATTGTCCCACTCTCCCCGGATTGAACTGTGTCGGGTTTTGTTTGTTTATTCGGATGAATGCTGAGGAGACGTCCCGCGAGCTATCGACTTTGATACCGCGAAGAATTGATAAAATAAAAACAATTCAATTATTATTAAGCGTTGGCAACTAATTTCAATGCGGATTCGCGCAAATTCTATACCCGTAAGCTTGTTAAATCAATTCGAATAAGTGCCTTGAATTTTGTTGAGAAGTTGAGGGATAGAGTACTACTTTGGTCCAGCAGAATGCCTCAAGACCAATGTTCCCTCTAATTTTCCACGGGTCTGAGCGTTCACACAAAGTCGGTGAGCAACGCTTAAAACAAAAGTGAGCAACCATAATCCCAAGTGTGGCAAGATAATTAATTATCAAACCTGTCCAAAACTTGACATCAAGTTACATTTTGCTGAGTGTACGGCAACGCAAAATTATTTTTCTCTTTTGAATGAATTGACTCATGTACTATTGCAAAGGTTGTACAGCCTACAAACGTCGTTTGTTCTTACAATTCTTTCACAAGATATCCATTTCTTTTTATTCCCTGATATATTTTGTCGCATAATATAAACATTTTTGGGGGCTTATTTAGTCGGTTGCAAGATACAGAACTGCACTTAATCACATTTTTTAGTGTAAGTACAATGTTGGCAACAAGATTGATTTGATATAATTGGAAATTATTTGAATGCAACACAATCTTTTTCTTCTTTTTTCCGTGTTTTTTTAAAATTCCTTTAAAAAAAATCTCATTGTGTTTATTTTTTCCGAGTTGTTACTTTTTTCTTTTTGTTCTCTGTCTACTTTTTCCTACATTCCTTTCTTTTCTTTCTTTCTGGCTTTTTTCTAAATTTTTCCTTTTTTTCTCTTCCTTTTGTTTCTTTTTTTCTCAGCTTTTCACTACTTTTTCATTTGGGTATTTTTTTCTTTTTTGTTCTATTTCCCCCTTCTTTTAAGTCATTTTGTGTATAGTTTTACATAATATTTGGTCATGTTGGGATTAAAGAAGCAAAAACAACCTGAAGAGCCGTTTAGGACCCGAAAGAGCCGGTTCCTTTTAGTGAGCCGAGCCGAAGAAGCCAGTTCTGGACCAACTCTACTAACTTTACTCAACTTCGTTCTACTCTGACTTGACTTCAAAATACCGCATTTAGGACACAACGTCAGGGAAACCCGTGTATTTTTACCTTCATGCACTGTAACTTTGACTTAAGTCGCTTCTTAATTAGTAATTTTGAGCTCTCATTTATGTGCGCCGGTTAGATTTCCTTGTGCGCAGAGAATGTGCGAGCAGTGCGCAATTGCGCACGCGTGCAGCTTAGAAGGAGCACTGCTGAAGACATAACTTTTTGTTTTTAGATCATTTTATTTTGAACATTGCGTCATTACAAACAAAATTGGCATGAAACAGTCAAACTAAGGGAAAGTTAACCATATTCAAGGGAACAAAAAAGTGCTGAAAATATATTGAGAAGAAAAAATCTGAAAATAAATTAATACAATTAAGGAAAAAGAAAAATAATATTACATTTTTTGTCCGGATGATAAGTCCAAATTTAATATGATCTTTGGATAAAATGGTAGAAAAAGATTTACATATTTACATATTTGCAGCTGTAAAGCATACACTTGTATGTATTTTCGTAGTTTTTTGTATGTATTTTTGTTATTTGACAAATTTGATTTTTTTATTGTTTTATATTATAGAATATTCTGTTGTTTTGTGGACTATTTTTCAATCCGTCCAAAACTTATATAATATTTGAAGCTAATTATATATAAAAGCATCAACCTATGAATATTTCATAATTGATTAATGTTTTTATTCTTTTCCCCCCTGTTATTATCTTTTTTATATCTATCTTAGAGGTGAAGCCCGAACCTCGACTCAAAATTCGTGCAGGGCCTAAAATGTAAATCATTATGTTCGGGTTCAGGCCAGGCTGGGCTCCTTTTGCTACCTTTTTTGATATGTTTTTTTTTTAATGATCCACCCTTCAATGTTCCCCCATTTCACGCAGCGCAGGCTACGACGCCGTAAGCACGTTCATCGCTGCGTGAGAGGGGGACTGAATCCATCCTTTACCACGCAACAAAAAGAAAAAGAAACAAACAACAAAAATGAATGGATAATTTAAAAAAAAAATCAATCAGAAAAAGAGAAGCCCGGCCCAACCATCACAAATAAAATACAAAAATATTTTTTTGAGCTCGGCCTCTCAAATTAAGTTAATTGGTCGGGCTCAGGCTGGGTCAGTTTTAATGTCCGCGCGCCTGGCTCGGGTCGGGCTAGATTCTTTTTCATCTGACCTCAAATCTCCATTTACACACATACAAACATACATTCACATATACATCCATTATATATATATATATATATATATATATATATATATATATATATATATATGTATATTTATATGTATATATATATTAAACTGCATTGATGTCGACCTAGGGATCGGTCCAGCCAAAGTATTGATCCCAATGGAATGTACTATGAATAAGAAAGTAAATCTTTATGACACTTACTGGCCAATGAAATGGCAGAAACTTCTGCACCACTTCTCTGGATTTTGCAACGTAGGTGACGGATTCCTGAAAGAAATCAAAAACACAGAACTGTAAAAGTCTAAATCACTTTTGTTAGAATGGACTTACTGCCTTTTGATGACACGACAGAAGCGGAGCGTGTTCAGTCAGCTGACAAACCAAGGCACAAGCTCCGATTTATTTTTTTTATTTTCGGGAAGTGTTGGTGTCCTTCCAGCTTTTTAAGTGACTCAGTGCGCACTTGGCAGGCAGCATCTGTGACTCTGAGCTGCGACTTATGGGATAGATTCTCTCCTGTGTCAGCAGCACTCGCAAGGGGCCGTTTATATCGAGGCCGCAACTCTTTACGTGTTCTCCGTGACACCAGGGATGTCCGATGACGATTAACGACAAAGTAATAAAAATGTAACAGAGTAACTATGCTCATTTTACGACTTTTTTCAAAAATTGCGGTTTCTATTCTAGTGGCCATCTTGTAAACCAGGGGCGTCAAAGTCAAACGGGTGCAAGGGCCAAATGAAAAATTAACCTACAAACTGAAGGCTGGACTGATCGAATGTTGAAAGTTTTTAAAATCATACATAAACAGAGACTTTGCGCTTCCATTATCGCTGGTTCACTTTTTTGCGGATTTTGAATTGAACTGTCTTTATTGTAATCGCTATCAACGTATCGTTAATTTTGTTCAGACAGAGAGCACACAGTAAGTACTGCACAGAGCAGATTGTGTGTGTGTGTGTGTGTGTGTGTGTGTGTGTGTGTGTGTGTGTGTGTGTGTGTGTGTGTGTGTGTGTGTGTGTGTGTGTGTGTGTGTGTGTGTGTGTGTGTGTGTGTGTGTGAATGGGTAGTGGTGACTGTCAACAGTGATAGGATGAAGTATGCGGTCAGTCGAGGTGGGCATGCCCAGTCTACCTCTCTGAATCAAAACAAACTGGGAAGGATAGTGGGTGCTAGCTTTTAGCAGCTCGTTCCGTTGACAAGAAATTCATCCATTATTTAGGACTCTAAGGAAAGTCAGAAGAGCGCAGAGAAATGGTGATCACCAGTGGGTGCTCCGTGGATTGTTATTGCACTCGGGAAACGCCTGAGGCGGCGTCGATAGGGAAAACAAGAACCTGGATGTAGGTCCGGTCTACTGCATCAGCTAGGCTCACAACTCTCTTAAGCCACGACTGCCAAATGCGGCTAGTCACGAACACCAGATCTATTGCCCACGAAACGGATGACCTGGAGCTACAACTTGTAGGAAACCACTAAATTAGGGACTCTTGTATTTCTATAATCGCGGAGAGCTGGCCCAATCTGAGGAGTACCGATGCTAGTGTGCAGCTAGCCTACCACTCTCTAAATCTCTTTCTTGCACTGAAAGGTGAAGCCCTACAATTTCGTTAAAAAACAATAAAGACCATTCATTTAACTGCAATTCCATGTTCTGTCTATTCATTTGTAGATCTATAGTTGTTATTACAGTCGTATACTCTCAGTTGGTAATGACCTTACCTCAATGAAAGTTTTCCTCTTTTGGACATTTGTAAAGGTGTAACGCTATTTCACGGATTTTCAATTTTTGCCGGTGGTTCTTGACCATAAGTGAGGGATCTCTATTCTAGTGCAATGTTTTTCAACCGGTGAGTCGGGACCCAAAAGTGGGTCGCGGACCCGTTTTCAGTGGGTAGCCGTCCTTTGCATTCACAAAATGCAGCTTATCGAAAATAAATAACATAGTGGGATACTGGCTGAAGTAATTCACAAACCAAAAAGACTGAGGTGGCTTATCATAATTCGAATACAAAAGGGATGGTCCATAAGCTGATTGTTATTTTATTGCAACACTGAATATTAAAGGGGTTCGATATTTGAATAGAGCGCTGTCTTACTGATGATAGCCTCGTCATCCTTGGGGAAATCTTGCTCGAGCCTCTCTACCTTTGCCTGAGGAAGTCATTTGTATCTTGTTAACAGGGATGAAAGTGTCACAGTCCTCCAGTCAGGTTAGGTTTCCTCTTTCGCTCCCACTTTTCCTTACCTTATTTAGTCATTCAATTCCTGGCACTAATTTCCAACCCACACCTTGTGTCACTTGTCCTATTTAAACCCTCTGTTTCCTCTTCTCGGTGCTAGTTCGTTGCCTGTATTGTCTCGTCCTAAACCTTCCTGTCACAGTCTCCTGTATCAGAGTGTACTGAACCCTTGCCTGCCCTTCTGGATCTCGATTACCGCCTGCCGAATTCTTCTACTGCCATCATAGTGCTTGATCACCGACCCCTCGCCTGCCTCCTGGACCACGACTTCTGCCTCTGGTGTTGTCGATACTGTTACTTAGATACCACATGTAGTAAAACCTATCCGTAATGAAGACCACAGCACAAATCTGTTTTATGCATTGTGCTTCTGCACCCCCTGAGCGGGGCCCTAACAGGAGGGTTGACTTTGCTTGATGTGATCCTCGATCACCAGGCTGGCATTTAGAAATGTGCTTTTTTACATACCGTATTTTCCGCACTATAAGGCGCACCTAAAAGCCTTTATTTTTTTCAAAAACTGACCTTCCGCCTTATAATACGGTGTGCCTTATATATGGATCAATATTAAGTCGCAAAGTCTTGCAACTAAGGCAAGCAGCCGCCGACTAGATTTTCCCCCGAAGGCGAAGTCGTCCGCGGTGTATGCTGGGATTTATATACCGGCGTTTCATTTCCCAGCCAATGTGTCAATCATCATTTGAATTGATCACTATTGGCTAAAGTTATTCGGAGGTAAAGGAGGCGGATCCTTTTTATCATTTACAGGCTCGCATAGGCTAAAGGGGCAAAACAAAGCCTGCAATTGGCCGAAAAAGATGAATGTGAATAGCATGTTTGGTTGTCTACGGCATAGATAAAACATGTTTTACTATTCTGTATTTGTAAATATTTTACTTTCCTGGATTTACTACACTCACAGATATAAGAGGACCATGGTTGCACATTATTATTGAACGCAACGACTTCGGTGAGCTACTCCGGCTATATATTTTCCCAGTATCTTGTTTCAGAGTGATATCGATGTTTCTGTGATGGGTCTTTTTTAAATTAAACTCGATTCCAAGTGTTTATTGTCATATGCACAGTAAAGTTGCGAGCGAAAAAGAAAATAGAAACTAAGGAATGGTTGGCATTTCTTGAATCCCAAGACTTTAACCTTCCGAATGATATCTGGAACGATGCATTTGAGTGACATCGTACTGACACTGTTTCCGTATATGTCTGAGACACGTATTTGCTTCTTTGCAAGCTTTGGGAATGTTAAGGGGGTAATAAGTTTGACTGAACTATCTAACTGTTTTGTCAACGTTCCCATTGTAGCGCCTTATAATCCGGTGCGCCTTATGTATGGAAGATATAGGACCAAAAACTATTTTTTGGGGGTGCGCCCTATAACCCGGTGCGCCCTATAGTGCGGAAAATACGGTACTCTATTTATGTTTGTTTCCCATTTAGGTGTTAGACACCCCTTCCCCTGATTGTTTATAAATGAGTGAAATAATGAAGCAGTTATAAATAAAGAAAATATACATCATGAATAAATGTAGGCAGTGACAACACAACAAGCGATACAAAAATCCATCAAGAAGGATATGAAGGATTATGAAAGCTGCATACCGAGTAGCACATGTAAAATATTTCTTTGGTCTCATTTTTGTCTTTCCACCAGGCTTAGTGCCAACCGTCAAGTGCGGTTGACGCCTCGCCGATTTTGCCGGGGAGAGACTTGACAGTGCGCCCGGCATTTGAATAAGCCGTTCATGTTGCGGCCTCGAAAAAAAAGGAAGAAATTCGCCAGGCACAATAAGCACACTTGAGAGTGTTATCGGCAGCGTTTGGCTATCGACGAAGTAACGTTTAAGTAGCGTGTTACGACATCAAGGAGAGAAGATGTCTGCGGGCCCCACATTAGAGCTTCCATTGAAGCAGACACTTTGCCGCTTTTGATCTGCACTTTGCCAAGGATCGGCAGCCTGAATTTTTTATGCCACCGAAGCCGTTTAAAGTGACAGATTTTTTTTTTCTTGAAAATGAGTCGCTAGAAATGAGGTAGATTTATTTCTTTCCGTGGCTTGTTTGGGACAATTTGGGCTGCAAAGACACTGCACTGCTTTATCATCATCATGAAAACATATTCATTATTTTTCTGCTATGTATGGTGCTTCTTTGTATTTATTTACAGTAAAATAAAAAATGGAGTCACCCCAGCTTAATTAAGAAGGAAAATGTCACTGGCCAGAGTTTTATTGAGAAAGAGAGCAGTGCTTGCTTCCACGATCCGATGATCGTCGGACACGGGTAGCTGATGGCAGGAATGCGGAAGTGGCACTTCCGTGTCGAGCGAGGATAGTCGTGGGCGGCGGGAAAGCTGATCGATAGCCGGGACGGCGGAGCAAGGGCGGTAACGAGTCCAGAAAAAAGGTCGGCAACAAGTATCAGGCAGGAAACAGCGCAAAACAGGGCGATGGCCGGGACGGAAGAGCAGGGCAGAAACGGGTCCAGAAATAGGTCGGCAACAGGTATCAGGCAGGAGAAAACAGGGCAGGAGCTTGTCAGAAGGTACAGAGCTTGCCTAGCTGTAAGCGTAGGTTCGCAGGGACGGTCTGACAGCTTCCTCCTGGAAGCCGGGGGTTTAAAAAGGGTCAGGGAACCAATCAGCGCTCAGGGCTGTTGGCGCCAACGGGGCAGCCGCAGCTGCCCCGAATCAGTAATCATGACAGAAAAAACACATTAAAGTCGAACTGAAGTATAAGTCGCGTTGTTGAAGGAAATTTACTCGATAAAACCAAAAACATACATGTCATCTAGAAAGGAAATTTAAAATAAAAGAGAGCAACTGGCTGAATAAACTCGTACGTAAACGTTACATGATTGACACACCTGTTAATATCAGTATCGACGTAACATATTTTTCTGATAACTCAAGCATAAAGAACATGCTTACAAAACTATCAGTCCAAATCACTGAATCCAAATACATTTTTATTCTCAGTGTCACGGTAGAGATGCGCCGCTTCCTCTTTCCGCCTCTACGTCGCTTACGTCAGACATTTCCGCTTCTCACCAGTAGCTTACAAGTGTAGCGTGTCATTCTAGGGAGGGTTTTGAATAACTCCCCGGTGTAGAAAAATACACGAACGGCTTTGCTGGAGAATGACACAGTCGGCACCTGTTTATTGAACAAATAACAACTCTAACTCGCACTCTCCAGGCACTGGGCGCCTCGCTTACATCATTATGACGCACCTCACTTTCTGCGCCTACACAAGCTTTACAAAAAAATTCTACATTTCACTATTTGTAGCTTGTAATCTGCGGAATATTGTCTTTTTAGGGCCATTTTGTTCAGTCTTTTCAGATGTTTTCATAAGAAACCGGTGTGTGCCGAAAACTTCCCCTCCCCTCCCGAATAAGCGCTCGCACAAATGTCATAAAATTACTTCATATCTCATTTTGGGGCGAATGTAATAGAAAAGTAAAGCACAGAGCATTTGTTCCTTGTATCAAAATCAATTTTTAGCAAGATGAAAAAATGCACTTTGTCAAAATGATGCCCTATCTTCTGAACATTCGTGTCCTTTTGGTAATTAAAGGGGGACAACAGGGCAAGCTTGAGATGATCAACACAGGCCTAGAGCGCCCTCTTGCAGTTTTGTGTAAAAATAACACGTGAAGTTATACACCCAGTAAAAATGTGATATAATTTTACAGATAAGTCACATTCGGAGAATAAGTCGCACTTCCGACCAAACTATGAAAAAACGGCTACTTATAGTCTGGAAAATACGGTTATTACATTCGCGTTTTAATTTTTATTATTGTAATCACAAAGGACATGCAAAAATATGACATGTTACGGTCAGGATATTTTACCTCGTTCACTGCCATGGACGGCTACAGATGTCCAAGATTAACTCATTTATTGCAATCGCCAAAGTTTAGGGTAGAGCAATTTCAGTGCATTTTGTAAACAAAACAGAAGCCCTCATATCGAGAATTTAGCATCGGTACTGCTAGTAGCAAGCTGCACTGCAGCAGAATTTACTGTGATATTTGCAAGAGTAAGTGAAGGGATTTATTGCAAATAACCAACTGTTTTAAAAAGTGCTTCAGAATGTGCCTCACACTTACCTATACACACACACACACACACACACACACACACACACACTTGCACACACACTCACACACACACAAACACTCAAACCCCCGAAAGGGGCGTATGAGGGGTTCAGTCAGTGTCTTACTCGTCCCCTTCTCGAGGTTTCTTCATTTTCCTCACGCTAAGGTTTCTGAGTTTTTCCCTGCCCTCATGTAGGTTTTAGATCAGGGAATGGTGTATTAATAGTCTGTAGTCTGTATAGCCCTTTGAGACTTCTTGTGATTAAGGGTTAATCAAATAAACATGACTTGACTTGACTAGGAGCCGGGAATCGAACCTCTCTTGGTCCCAAGACAAGCGTTCTACCCCTTGAGCTACTGTCGGTATACAATGGATGACCAATGGGAGCCACAGTTTTACTAAGATTTGCAGATGGACTGTAGACACTTGGGCTTGGGTAATGATAAGGTAAAGGTTAGTTGGTTGGATCCCTTAACCGTTAGGGTTGTAGGGGTACCATTTCCAGTGGTGTGTCTTGGGCAAGTACAGCCTGGTAACCTCCATCCTTCTCCATACCAACATATGTGATAGATAGATAGATAGATACTTTATTCATCCCCACAAAACAATAATAAAGTAAAAGGAATATAATACATAAATACCCAATACCCAATGTAAAGTGTAGATATAGAGTATTTAAATAGTGCTGCATAAAATATACACTGTAGGGTAATATGCAATGTGGGGGTGTGGTTTAATGTGGGCTTTTACTCCCCCGGGTGGAGTTAAAGAGCCTTATGGCATGAGGAAGAAATGATCTCCTCCTTTTATGTTTTATTGTTGACATTGCTGCTTTCATTAGAACTACCGTAATAGTGAGGCTTATAATAATAATGATAATAATAGAAGTGCTAGCTAAAACCTTGTCCATCTTTACTTCCAACTTTTACAAGCATTATACACACATAAACCCTGGTTTGATTCTGCATGGAATGCGAGGCAGCGCACCAAAAAATTGACGCAAGACATTAATTATACCAGGCTGTATTTGTATTTGTAATTAATTTCACAGTTGACCATTTTACCACTTTAGCCTTTGACACGCTCCATTACCCTCTTTCGCGGATGTTATGAGCTCACATCTGTCAATTACGCCGCCGTGCGCTCGATTAATCAAACACGGGCGACAAAGACGGGAAACGGAGGGAAAGATGTCCTTCTGAGTACGGTAATTTAGCATTCGCGACGAGCGGACATTTACGCCCGCCGTCCAGGCCTGGGAACTTTCTCGTATTTCAGAAGCGTAAAGAGACCGTGCGCGAAGGTGACCCCGGTTGGTGTTGCTGGCGATATGTTTATAGCCCCGTCGGGGTTAAAGTCGCTTCCAGCTGGGCACAAATTCCCACTTTGCCACTGTATCAATGTTATTGGATGCTGTAATCATGAGGTCCTGTGGTAACGATAGTTTGAAACAAGACAGGAGCAAATGGATGCTGTGGACTAAGATAATCCTGTCGATAATACCATTAAAGAGTACTTTAAAGCGGTGGTTCTCAACTGGTCTCACTTGAGGACCCACCATCTAAGCCCTAATTACAAGCCGTGACACAAATCTCGAAAAAAATCCACTTTTCCGATATAGTAAATGAAATTATTGTGCAATTTAAATCAGACATAGTGGAATATATTCATTTTTTAAGACAAAAAGACCAGAGAAACCAAAACCATTTCCTGTAATTGTCAATTAACTGCATTTTTCATGAAAACTAAAATGTCTGATTTGTTTAAAAACCCTTTCCATTTGCATGTACAGTAGATACCCGGGATACGACATGAATCCGTTCAGAGGGGGGATCACAGAGTGAAATTGCTGTATAGCGGAAAAAGAAACCTATGGTAATTAGCTTTCTGCCACACAGCAAAAGAAACCTATGGTAATTAGCTCTCTGTCTGTCTGTCCTGGTCATATCCCACGACAGGGTTGACCGACAGCAAGAAAAACACATACACAAAAACAAAGAAAAGGAAAATCTTGCAAAAACACCCCAAAATTTGACTAATGCCAACTCAAATACCCAAACACTCAAACAAGTTAAGCATCTCGGCACCCAGGTTGGTCATGATTTCGTCCCTCCAGATGAAACGGGACACCAGAAAGCGGCCGTGTCACTGGGGTCAGGGTGACACAACACACTCTTCTGTTCAACAGCCGGAACTGACAGCTTTCACTGGTTTACCCCTGCCGCATCATGCGGGTGCCCTGCCCATCCCTTAGAACACGTCCAAACATCCCACTATCCTTTCACAACACCTCTCCAGTCATTCCTATCACCAACAATAGCTATCTAGCTAATTAACTCTAATTCCTCTGAATTATTATATTAGAATAACAATAGTGTATATATAGAGTTTGTGCACCTTTTTCATGGCCAAATTCAAGCTCTTTTTAAGGACTCTCAAAAACAATTTTCTAGTTTCTCCAGTACCATTAAAAGAAAAAGCAGTTTTGAATCATGTATTTTGCAAAGCCACAATGATATCTGCGATTTACACATGTGATACTTAGAGGGGAGGGGGAAACCGACGTTGGATTTAAAAATGAAAGGGATTTTAAACTTCCACTTGTGAGGATTGTATGCCATGCTTTGATTCCTTGTTTTTAATAATAGCTTAGTTTCTATGGTTATCATTTTTTGTTTCTTTTGTCATCGCTGCAAGTCTTGGGAAACCTAATAAATAAAAAATTGTAAAAATAGAGTATTATATCACTGACTCAGTAAGTATTTGCAAAGCCTAAAAGATTCTGAACTGAATGAGGAGAAAGGCATAGTGGGAGGTAATTCAACCAATAGCATATCGCCATTTACATGATCCTGTGATGCAAACCAATAGCAGACTAGCATTTTATCTGATGTTGACCAATAGCAGACAGTCATCTTCAAGACTTAACTCTATGTACTAACATCATTGTAAAGGGCACTGTAAAGTAAGGCTGAGAAACCACAGGTAAGTAAAGAATTATTCCTAAAATCATGATTAATCTTCCTTTATTTGTACTATTTAAGTGCACAAATCCCATTTAAACTTGTTCACTGCCATCAATACACTCCACACCAATGGGAGCTCTCATTGCATTATATATGAAATGCACCTGAGTCTATCACAGGACCAGCAAGATATAAAAAAGGGTGACTTATAGTCCACAAAATAAAGTAGTTTCACAAGAGAGCCAGGGCAAAAAGTACCACAAATCCTACTGCTGTCAATAAATATATAGCGAGAACCTGACTTTTGTGTATTTTTGAGTGGAAAGGATTTTCCAGACATGACAAAAGTCACACTAGGTGAAAATGACACATTATCACGCACAAACCATCACTTACAACAATAATAGCAACGCTAGCTGTTAGCTAGTCAAGGACACGACTTCCGATAAGACACTTGTTATTACCTTGTTACGAATAGGAAATGATTACGTTCTTTTTCACAGATTTCGAAATCTCTGACGTGTAATTCATGCGAGCAGGTCATAAATCACGCGCAGCGCCACTTCAAACCCAAAGGTGGAACGCATTTCCCTATTTAGAGAGCCGTTCGTACGGGATTCATCATTTACGGCAGATTTCTCTGCGATTTGGTCCGCCGTGACGCAGCGGCGGCAAAATATATGCGAGATAAATGACATGTTAACGGAATCATTTCACGCTTCGGCACGTTAGCTGTGATTTATACGCCGGCCTTCCCCGTGTCGTCGCCGTTTCCCTGCGAAAGGGCAAACTATCTATTTTGATTCCGGCAGGTACGAGGTGAGAAGTAGATACAGACTGCAGTCGTGTGGGGGTCACCGGGAGCACAATGTCAACTTTCGGGAAAAAATTGCTAACTTTCAACTTAAATACATGAATAAATGAGTTGTAGACCTTTGTTCAGACCAATATAGCACTTTAAATCCATTTTGTGGTGTTTTAGGGCCAATCGACTATGTCAAAGTGAGTTCAAGACCTTCATCTAGTTGATCCTAGGGCTGTGGCATCTTCTTGTAGGTGTTTAAGGCCAGGAAACTTTGTGGAAATGAGTTGAAGAGGTTTATTGAGACAATCATGGGACTTTGACGCCATTTGTGGCTTTTGCATGCCTTAGAACTATATGTAAATGACTAAAGGGGCTTCATTTAGACAATCGAAATTCTGAGGCCAAGGAACTACAGTCATACCTCTACTTACGAACGTCTCTACGTAGAAATTTTTAAGGTTAAGAGCAAACTGAGCGTAAAAAAACTTACCTCGGGGTACCAATTTTTTTCAGGTTACGAATAAACGCACCAGGTTCTGCAGTACTGTACCTGGCAACCCGATTCGTATGTGTGAGCGCCGGCATCCTCTTGTGTCTACCGCTTATTCTTTGTGTCCACTTCCGGTACCTATTCCCGCTCTGTAAACTGTACTGTACTGTACTCTACTACTGTATATGCTAGCTACACGAGACATTCACGATGGACCCCAAGAACGACATTTGGAAAAGTGAGCAGCAAGGAGAAAATAAACGGAAAAGAGTTTTTCTGGACATTGCAACAGGGCAGGAAATAATTGACTTCATCACCCCAAAAAAGTTTTGACCGGTCGGGCTATTGCTCATTATGATGACGTCTGCCTCGCGCATTTCCAAGGGATTGTCAAAAGCAGACGTCGTTGGATCAGTTCTTCAAGAAACAGGACGCAAAAAACACTGCTGAGGACCAGTAAACTAAGAGGCCAGTTAAAAAGTAAGAGAATATTTTTAATATTTTTCCTTTATTCTTTAATTGTTTACATTAAGGGCCTTCCGTTTTAAGTTTTTGTGGGGTATTGTAATTCTAAAATGTATTTGCTTCATATTCTGATGCTTTTTTATGATTTATCAAAAAAAACATACTTTTGCATTTCTTGGAACAGATTAGCGAATTTACATTCAAAAGGCGCCTCTACTTAAAATTGTTTAGGTTACAAATCTACTCCTGGAACGAATTAAATTTGTAAGTAGAGGTATGAAGTGAGTTTCTGGGAATTTATTCAGATAAACATTGTTCCTGGATGTTATTTTGTGGACCACATTAACATGTCAAAGTTAGTTGAGGAGCTTCAATTTGACAAATCTCTCGTGAGAACAGCAGAAAAAGTCATTGGTATCCCCCTCACGCCCCCCCCCTGGAAATTTACAACTCCATCCTCACCCGCAAGCAACTATGATTGCAGGTGACTCCACCAGCCCACCTCACAGCCGATTTCAACCTATTGCCGTCAAAGAAAAGACTGCAGTCTCTCAGAGCCAGCAGGCTAAAGGACAGCTTCTTCCATCTGGCTGTTAGGATTCGGAACTCTCTCCCTATCCTACCCTTCCCACCCCTCACAATTCTGACAAATAATCATCAAAACTATTTAGATTATGGCTATACATTGCACAAATTTTTATTCGAAACCAATCTATATTTATATTTTTTGACAAGAAAAAAAAGACATTTGTTCTCACAGCTCTAGCTTATTTGTATCGTGCTGTATATTGTGCATATAGCATATTTGACAATAAAGTTGAAGTTGAAACATGGGGCTTTGATGCCCTCCCATTTGGCTTTTGGGGGCCAAGAGACTTTGTGGAAGTGAGTGGCAGAGCTTCGTTTAAAAAAACTGCTTTGACACCCTCCAGTGGGTTTCTGAAGCCAGGGAACTATGTCAAAATGAATTGTTGAGGATTTATTTAGTCAGAAACTATGCCTGGACGCCATTTTGTGATGGCCACATATCCATGTTGACAATATCTGTGTATTATTTGTTATTGCAACATCCATTGAAGTTCAGTCTTCCTGGAAGGGGGATCACCTCATGTGCGGTCCCTTTTCAAGGTTTCTTCATGTTCCTCATGTTGAGGTTTTTGAGTGTTCCTTGCCTTTATGCAGGTTTTAGATCAGGGGATGGTGTAATAATAGTCTATAGTTGGCAATAGTCTGTGCTCTGTGGAGCCCTTTGAGACTACTTGAGATTAAGGGCTATACAAATATACATGACTTGACTTGACTATTTTTGTGGGCCATGTAAACATGTTGAAGTGAGTTGATGTGCTTAAATTCAACAAACATTAGGATCTGATGCCCTCGTTTGGCTTTGGGGGGTTATGGAACATTGTCAAAGTGAGTTCCAGGTCTTCATTTTTTTTTAAAACTGTGCTTTGAAATCATCTTGTGGCATTTTGGAGAGTCAAAAAACTTTGTAGCAGTGAGTTAAAGTGTTTTGTTTTTTAAAAGTGCAATACGACTTTTAGACATGAGTTTAACTGCTTCTTTAAGGCAAATGTAGAGTTTTGTAAAGTGTAGTAAATTATAGACCTGTTTGAGATGAAGAGCGAATAAAGATGTTAATGTGACAATGGAATCAGAGTTGACAGAAGACACTACTGACACCTAAAGGCCACTATAGTGTAGCTGTAAGGGAATTTTAAGCCCTATTGACTACCCGGTACTTTGTGAAGGGGGTAGACTGTAATATTTATCTGTAGTAGGTTCCTCTACAGTTTAGAACACTCTCCTCTGTTTAAATAGAATGCAGCTGAAATTCTGCATTCCATCCATCCTCTCCTCCGTGTGAATGGAGCTCATCACCCATGCAAATTGCAATCGTATGTCTGCTCCTCCACGTCTACGAGGAAGATTGACTGATTGTATGAATGTAGAAAAAAACATCTACAGTTGAACTCTTTCCACAACACAGGGGAGACGTTTATGTCATTTATTTGTCCTCACTGAGTCCTCATTGTGCCAAGTCCCATGTAAATCCTTTTTTTTTTTCCATTTATTTGACGCAAGTTAAGGGCTCCTACTAATGGTCTCACCTTGGGATCTTGAAGAGGGCTTTGACAGGGTGCATGTCAGCCAGAGGGGGGTCTCCATCGGCCAGCTCAATAGCGGTGATGCCCAGAGACCACACATCACAGCGGGCGTCGTAAGAATAGTCGTACTGCTGTTCGCAGGCTATTACCTGGGGAACACACAAGTGGAAAAAGGTACAAAACGTGCAAAACACGACAACAGGGGTCATGTCAACTCAATTTATGTTTATTCTTGACGCCTTAATCACAACGAGTCTCAAAGGGCTGCACAAACCAAAGTTAATTGCAAACCATGGACTACTATTACACCATCCCCTGATCTAAAACCTACATGAGGGCAAGGAAAAACTCAAAGGGAATCAAGTCAACTCAATTCAGGATTATTTGTATAGCCCTTAATCACAAGGAGTCTCAAAGGGCTGCACAGACCACAGATTATTGCAAACTACAGACTATTATTCCACCATCCCCTGATCTAAAACCTAGACTATTATTCCACCATCCCCTGATCTAAAACCTAGATCAGGGGATGGTGGAATAATAGTCTGTAGCATGAAGGAAATGAAGAAACCTTGGGAAGGGACCGCACATGAGGTAATGTTAAATAAAATGATATCTAATTTGTGTCAATACATTTATTTCATTTACCATATTTATTCGTGTTTAACGCCGAACTTTCATTTCTTATTAGAAATGGGTAGAAAATTTTGTTTTGCTTATTCTCAGCTAAAACTTCGAATCGAAATTCGGGTATTTTAGTTTACTGATCTGCAACCACTGTCATGGTCCTGTTTTCCTGTTGGTATTTCCAGTCCGTTATTGTTTCCGTTTATTTTTGTCCTGTTTAATTTCAGGTTCCAGTTTTGTTTCTGTCTGTTTTTGTACTGTTTGTTATTTTCTCCAGTTTTTGTCCCGTCTAGTTTCTCCTGTTTATTTTCGATATCCTGATTCGTTATCTATCCTATCTGTCCCGTCCTGTCCGGTATTGACCCCATCTGTCCGATATCAACTCAGGCAATTGGAATCGATCTCGTCGGTCTCTGGCTTCCTGTCTTTCTACGCCAGACCGGCATCCTAAGGTGCATAACTCCCCATTTCCCATAAAATAACGCGATTGGGTCCTGATCCTGTTCTGGTTCTTGACAACCACGGGTCGCGGACCAGTAATCCGCCGTGGGTGGATTGGTACCGGGCCGCACAGGAAGAAAAAGAAGTCGCACAAGAAAAAGACAAAAGCTGTAAAACAGTTGTACTTGCTTAATTTATATTTATTCGTGTTCACGCATAATATCTGTTTCATTGGTATTAACCTCAACTTGTGATGTTTTGGGTGGTAAATTCTAGTGATTGGGCAATGGTTGATTAACGGACACTTGCCAATCACATACGCTCAACATTAGATGCAACGAAATTCAAACCCGGATCACGGTAATGAGAGCACCGTTTGATACATTGGAAAAGGCATTATGTTTTATCTCATCATCACACTATTTTTGCTCACAGTACCTCATTGTCTTGCCTTTTTTATCTTGATTGTCAATCATTGTAGAAGAGTTGTTCTGGCTTAATTCGTTTTCATAATGCGCCATCCAGCATTCTACAAAGTGGCCAGACCGTGAGAATATTTCAAACGGTCTTCCGTATAGAAATCAAAATTGAATTTTACTTTTTTTTTACTGTTTAGTGAGAAAGACTATTGATATGCATTGTTTAGATAACAACAATTATTTTTATTGCTATGTTATAATATGTTATTTCCAGGTATTAATGATTAAAAGGCACTCCTGGAGTTAAGTGTTCATGATTTACTAAGAATAGATTAACAAATCAATAAAAAAATAGTGTCCTATGTGAACATATTTTGTTAATATTAGGAACCTTGACTGGAAGGAGCATTTTAGTGGAACTTTGCTGCTATCTTGTGGCAGCTAGAGGCAGTGACGCACTTTAGTTTCCATTATTTTTGGTATTTCCCTCAGTAAAAATGTTGCTGAGATTAGTGTAATTAAATTAAGCCTAATTATGTAAAAGTCAGATCATGGTAACACATTTTTAATATTGCCAATAAAATAGTATATTGTTTGGATTCAGTTTAAATGTCAATCTTTGACAATCATAACACAAATTGCAATGAAAGGATATATTAATGGCAATTTTTAAAAAGTTGTCATCAGGGCCGGTATTGTTTTCAACGGAAATTATTCAATCCATTTTCATATTTTGATAAATCTGATGATCATTTTGATAATCTTGGATTTAGGTGAAAAAAAAAAAGTTTTAATTTCAATTTCTTAAACAAAATATTATTTCGAACACTAAACAAAATTAATGACTATAACAACAGAACTGCAAAAATATTAATTTGTGATAAGCGATACTGAAATTTAATTCTTGATTCAATAGCGATACCAGATACAGATACCACTAAAACACAAAATCCCTACTACACTTAGTACGTGTGACTACTTGTATTTATTGATATATTTACAAGCTAGGTTTCCATTAATGTTATGTTTTTGCTTCTTCCTTTAGCATTGCTATGAACTTTGGGACCCATAGCTAACAAATTTAGGAGAGAAAAAACAGAAACGTATCACTGACTTGCTAAGTCTTTACGAAGCACACAAGATTCTGAGCTGAATAAAGATAAATGTATTGTGGGAGGTAATTTAGCCAATGTTTGCATATTGGCATTTTTATGGTGCCATGACACAGACCAATTGTAGATCACCAATTCATAAGCCACAAAGTTAAATTTTTTAAAAGTTTTTGGGGACAAAAAATATTATTTAGTTCATGTTGTCTAGTGGGGAAGATGTCTTAAAGAGGGGCTTGTCAAGTCACATTTATTTGTACAGCCGATAATCAAAAAAAGTCTAAAAGAACTGCAGTCAACATATACAACAGTTCCTGATCTGAAACCTGCATAAACCTACAGAAATTACATTATTCTACACCAGGGGTTGGGAACCTACGGCTCGCGACCAATATATGACTCTTTTCATAACTACACAGGGTTTGGAGGTAAAATGAAAAAAGCCTATTTACTATTTTCATTGTTTAGTTCGAAGGTGATTGTTGCACATGCAAAGGCGCAACACTATATATAGACAATCAGTCAGTCATCTTGAGGGAAACGACAATCTCAAAGTGCCCACCGCCAAAACTCACGAAGTGTGCCACAACAACAGACCCGTTTTGGCTGTAAATCGGTAAATAATATATATAGGGGTGGGGTTTAATGTGGGCTTTTACTCCCCCGGGTGGAGTTAAAGAGCCTCTTGGCATAAGGAAGAAATGATCTCCTTAGGACAAAAATGACAGACAAAATGAGCATTAACAGTTTTGAGTAACCGAGAGACAAATATTAAGTGGTTCACTTATGGTGATATGGTGAACAGGATTATTATATATTATATTATATTATATTATTATTATTTCATAGATTTGATCAAATCATCAAACATCACACAGTGACATAAAATGTGCTGATGTCTGGAGAGCGGGTTTATTGGTTTTGTTGAATTTGTCCAATTAAAAAAATACATATGTATATATGTATGTATTTTTGCCTCTAAGGCTCCTTGGCTTAAAAAGGTTCCCGGCCCCTGTTCCACCGTAAAGTGAAAACGTAAGGCGGGGTCGCTGTATCCTGGGGTCTAATGTATTCTGGCCACCAACGTTTCATCAGAATAAAGGGAAACGCAATACAACCCGCGAATTCACTAGCCACTTAACTAAATTTCCCATACAATAATTGTAATTGACGCTTCATTACACAGCTGAGTTTCTTCTAATCGGCCCCTCGGTGCTTTTCTCAACACCCCATCACAGTACTTCATTTACTACCAGGGAGAAACAGGCGGGCCGCGGTCTCCCAGCTATTAACCTTGAGACGACCCCGAGAGGAGCCCCCATGGAGAGGAATACGTAATGACACATAGGGGGTGAACAGAAATAGCTCAACCTCCCACTCCTTGCCTTTGTCACCGTTCGAGTCGGACATTAGAAAGAATCGTCTCTAACCTCGGGAGCCATCCAAAAGGGGGTCCCTACAGACGTGTTTCTTCTCAGTCGGGCGCTGGTCAGTTGAGCTGAAACGCCTGAAAAAAACACATCCATAGAATGATTTTGGGGAAACAGACAATAATAAATAGCAGCGTATGATGTAGGACAGATTTTTATCAGCAGGAGTCGGCTTCATCTCCACGCCGCAGAGGATGTAAACACGCCCGAAGGATTGGAAGTCATTTGCCACAACAGCTTTTTTTTTAATATGCAAAACAAACGAGCGACAATAGCCTCGGGCTAAGGCTACAGAGCATGAAATCGAACCAAGTCGTGGTGACAAAAACGGGAGCTTAAAATACATTTTCGTTCGGGAACACAGTATTTGAAACATCAAAATCCTATATGCCTATTTCACACAGTACTAAAACATAAAATATCTTTACAAAATAGAATCTTGGCGAAAAATATGAAAACATGACTATCTGAAATAACGATGTTGAAAAATGAACGATAGGTCAGTGACAAAATGTAATAGTACATACCGGCAAATGATTCTGGAGAAAAATGTACAATGTGCTAATGAAACAAAGGCAATTATATCCAATAATCTGGAATAATTTTAGGCTAATATGGCCAGAATATGTAACATATAGTAAATTTTAAATTATAATTGGTCAAATATTACCCAGTGTCCTTTAATTAGCACTTCATTACAAGCACATATATTACCTAACCCTATATATATATATATATATATATATATATATATATATATATATATATATATATATATATATATATATATATATATATATATATAATGTGGAGAGAAGAATAAATAAGAAAGATAATATAACAATTAGCGTGTATCTTTTTATTTAGCAAATCCACATACATTTTTTTCAATATTTGATGTAATCAAAAATACGTCAAAACATTTTAAACAAATAAATCACACCTTTTATATTTATAGATTATATATATATATATATATATATATATATATATATATATATATATATATATATATATATATATATACAGGAAAAACAGCAGAAAATAATTTGTGTAAAACAAAAAATAATGTTGACTCATTAAAGATGATTGTTTAGAAAATAAGACAATAAATTGTCGAAAAAATGTAGAATATAAGGTAGTAGTAAATGATCTGGTAAAATGTGTACAATATACTACTGAAAAAAGGGGATTTATAGCTAATACTTGTGAATGATTTAAGGTAAATAATGTCAATAAATGTGGACTATTATGGAATCATGTTGAGTAATCTAGTAAATCTACAGTATTTAAATGCAAAAAGTGTCAGAACCCGAACAGACGGAAGACCCAGACACGTAATGTTTTCACACAAGCTTTATTTTACGGGAGTGGGGCAGTCATGCACGTGAACACAAACGCCAGTTATTCGGCGATCGCTGGGGGGAAGAAGTGAGACAGAGAAGTAAGGCACGGAAAAACAGGAAGCCAGAGACAGGCGAGATCGAAAGTGGACAGGACAGACGGGATCGATACCATATACCGGACAGGACGGGACAGACAGGATCGATACCGGATACAACCGCAAGATACCGGACAGGGCGGGACAGACAGAATTGATACCGGATACACGAGCAAGATACCGGACAGGGCAGGACAGACGGAATCGATACACGAGCAAGATACCGGACAGGACGGGATCGATACCGGATACGGGAGACTGGAGCTAGATACCAGACAGGGCAGGACAGACGGAATCGATACCGGATACTGGACACACGAGCAAGATACCGAACAGGACGAGACCGACAGGATCGATATCAGATACTGGAGACTGAAGCAAGATACCGGACAGGACGAGGCAGACTGGGTCGATGCCGGATACTGGATACACGAGTGGGATACCGGACAGAGTCATAAAACAATTCTTTCAAGTGCAAGGGCAGGCGTGAATGAGAGCACTGAGTTTAAATAGGAGGGAAGCTGATCAGGCAACGAACAGCGGCTAGCGCCAAACGGGCAGGCCCAAGTGAGGGCTAAAAGAGATATCATATTCTACAATATAATACAATTCAGGTAAATATACGTAATGTACAATAGGCCAGTGAAAAATGTGGAAAAACTTGGAATAATGCAAAATATTTTGAGATTATTGTGTTAGAAAATGTAGAATACATTTTTGAAAAATGTGGAATAAATGGTGAATGATCCGAAACGATTTTTGTGAAAAAATGTACAATATGCTAATTAAAAAAGAGGAACTACATCAAAAGTCAACTATAATTTTAGGTGAGTATATACTAATAATCAATGTGGACTACGAAGGGGACATGCTGAATAATCGAGAATTATATGGATGGATAATAGAGAGATTACATTCAATAATTTGGAATCATTTAGGTAAATTATGTACAATATACTATGAAAATTGTGGAAAATATGGAATAATGTTGAACATTCCAGATGGTATTTGGGTGTATGATCTGTAATATGATGATGAAAATATTTTGATGATTATTGAGGAAAAATGAACCGTGTTTTGTAATATAGGGCAAATGTTTTAGTGTAAATGTAAAAAAAAAAAAAACTACTAAATCGGGAATTTAGCAATTTTCTAGAGGTGAGTTGTATCCTGCAGCCAAGTGGCTATGAAGGAAACTGTAAGAAAAATTTGTAGATTATAAGGGTCTGTGTCTCAGGACTTAAGGATGTTTGCCTGTGAAAAGCGAGTGACACTAAATGACTAAGCAGGAGCAGCTAACAATAACAATAGTGTCTGGCAGCGAGCAATAACCTGCAGCCAAATGGCTAACGTGACTGGCAAGAGAGGGAAACAGAGGTTAAAAAACCACCGGATGCGCTGCAGGGCTCAGCTGAGAAAGGTAAAGGTACGCACAAGCAGGACAAGCTAGTTTCGCAAAACGGTCATTTCGTAGTAGTAAGATGATGGGCAAACTGTCATGGTTGCCATGGCGCCCAATTGGACCCGCCCGTGTGTCACGGTTGCAATGGCGCCAGATTGGCCCCGTCCAGGTGGCGCCAGCTGGAACTTGTTGACAGAATGGCTCCCTGTCAGTATTTAAACTCTGTCCAGTCAGTCCCCTTTTGTCGGTCCGTCTGCGATTCTCCGTTTTTACACGGCAGGCCCTTATTCGCCTGTCCTGTGTTTTTGCTCTTGTTTTTCTCCCGCTACGATCTGTTTGATCTCGACCACGTCTGCGCTCCCGTCCCGAACTACGACCTGTTTTAATCTCGACCACGTCTGTTCTCCCGCCCCGAATAACGATCCGTTTTTGGTCTCGACCACGTCTACTCTCCTCTCCTGGTTTTCGTCTTTTTTTCCGTTCCCGACACCGCCATCGCTCGCCATGGAAGTCCCACTTCCGCGTCTGAGCAACCTACTCCCCGCGACCAGCGATCTCCGGATCGTGTGTGCACTCCTGTCCCTTCTCCCCCCAAAAACTGTGAGTAACGTTACGCGAGGGGGTCCTGTTTCCTGTCCTGACACAAACATTTCACAGGGTTTCAAGTTATGTAAAATATCATCAGGTGTTTGCGTGTGTTTTGCTTTTTATATGAATCAATAGCGTTTTGTTTAAATGAATGAAGTATTTTTACACCATTAGGGGGTCACTACATAAAATGCACTGAGACTTTGAGCCCCCAAAAATAGATAATTGAGAATCTCAATACCGAAGTCCACCAGTTTGACTCCTCCATCTGTCGTCAGGAGTATGTTATTGCCTTTGACGTCCCGATGGATAATCCGGTTGTTGTGCAGATGCTGGAGACCCTTTGAGAGAGGAGACAACAAGAATTATTATCATTATTAGGGTTATGCAGAGACTTCGAGCCTGAACGCAGATTTGAGAAGGAAAGTAAATGTTTTTGAGATTAAGTGTTTGAGGAGTATTTTAGGAGTGACAAGATTGGATGGATTGAGAAATGAAATTGTGAGAGACAAACTGGAGTAGTAGTGGAACTGTGCAATTGTGTGGATAAGAGAGTACTCGGTTGGTTTGGACACATGGAGAGGATGGATGAGGAGCGAATGTTGAAGAGGATCTATAGAGCAGGAGTAAATGGAAGGAGACCAAGAGGAAGGCCGCGATTGACGTAAATGGATGGTGTTATGAGTGCACTGCAGGATAGAGGTCTAAAACTAGTGGAAGCTAGAGCTCTTGTTGGTGACAGGAATGAGTGGAGAGGTGTTGTAAAAGGATAGTGGGATGTTTGGACGCGTTCTGAGGGACGGGCAGGGCACCCGTATGATGCGGCAGGGGTAAACCAGTGAAAGCTGTCGGGACCTGCTGTTGAACAGAAGAGTGACATGGCCGCTTTCTTGTGTCCCGTTTCATATGGAGGGTGGGTAGGTAGTTGGGTATGTAGGTAGGTAGGTGGGTAGGTGGGTAGGTAGATAGATATTAGGAGAGAGGCCAATGTGGATCTTACCAGGAGGGCGCTGTATAAAATGTACGCGATGACGGGTTCCTGCAGACGTTGCCCTCGCATCAGCAACCCTTTGATGAGTTCCGTCACAGAACCACCATTGCAAAGCTGTGGAGGAGATCAACTTGCAGTGAAAAGAGTTGCTCTCCATTCTCATACATGAGAGTGTAACTTAGGGGCGGGGAAACTACAACCCGGGGCCATATACGACCTTCGGGCTTTTCAATCTGGTGTTAAAATAAAAATAGACGTTGACAAAATAGGTACAATGCTCACCTCCAGCACCAGCCATAGTTGACCACCCGCTACACTGTCCGATTTGTAGAACATGCCGTAAAATTTGACCACATTGGGGTGGTTGGAGAGCGACCTGAAGATGTTGTATTCGGCCTCGATTTCTTCGTCCACATCCTGTAGTTTAACCCCCCGGAATTGATTATTTCATTGAGTTGGGGTCTTACACAATGTAAAATCTTGCTTTTCACTTCAAAATTATGGTGCATAAACATGACAAAAATCACAAATGAGTATAACATATGAGAGGTTCTTTATAAATATTCCAAGTAAAACAAAAACTGTTGTTGTATTGGTACAAGTTGCAGTGCAATTCAAAGCAGTTGTCAGGACCAGAACGCAAACAGGACCCAATTGTGTAGCGTTTACTACAAGTTTTATTGAAGGAAAGAGGAGGGGCTGCGCCCATGATCCGGTGTTTGCTGGACGCGGGAAGCACTGTACTCGGATTGTGATCCGAACACGGAAGTGGATCTTCCGTAGCGAGCGATGGCGGTGTCAGGGACGGAAAAACTGTTCGGTAGCCGGGACTGGGAGAGCAAGGCGTGGTCGGGGTCGGAAACGAGACGTAAGCCAGGACGGGAGAGTAGACGTAGTCGGGGACAAAAAAGGTCGTAAGTTGGGACAGGAGAGCAGACGGGGTCAGGATCAAAACAGGTCGTAACCGGAGACAGACGGGAATGAAAACGGGACAGGTGGGAGTCGGGGTCGAAAAAGGCATGCCTAATATACACTGAGGTTTGCAGACGGACTGACAACAGGGGACAGACAAGACTACCAGCTCAGTAGCCTAGATGGTAGTGTGCCCGCTTTGAGACTGGGAGGTCGCTGGTTCGCGCCTCGACCGAGACATACCTAATTGGTATAATGGCGGCGCCCTCTAGCTGCGGCTGCATCGACTCGCTACAACGGGTCAGGTGTATCGACATTTCGTTCTGAGTACATTGTTACAAAGAATGACAATACAAAGGAAATTATTATTATTATTATTATTATTATTAAATAGTGACAGGGAGCCAATCGGAACCCGTGGCGGTTGGTGCCAAATGAGCGGGCACAGCTGAGTCACATCAGTAATCGTGAAGGCAGTAACAGATAATAATAGAGGTAGGAAATGTAACAGGAGCAGTTTTAGTAGTATTCCACCACCAAAATCTAGTTTCCAAACTTAACGATTACCCATTAACATCCTCCGCAGTGACCTGTCCTTTCCTGCATTTGTCTCCCATGGAGGACAAGCCTTCTTGGGAGGCTTAAACGAGTTTGTAGTTTTGTAAAGATTGAAAATTCTTGAAAACACATATTTGGAACGATCATCTTTTCTTGCTAAGGCTGATAGGGCCATCCATTTTGTTTGCTGCTAGAAGCGTTCAGTCACTTTAGAATGGCTCGCTATCTTACAAAGTCAGTGAAACTGGCAGTTAGAAGGCCCGTTAAACAGGAGTTGACAGTAAATCAAGTAAGTTAGCAGCATGTGCATTAAGTGGGAGGCACCTGAAAGTGTTCTCTAATTTTGATCGGTGCATTTTTGGCAAAATACTGTTTTTTTGTTGAAATACCGTATCCATTTAGAGTGAAAGGAGTTAAAGTAACAGGGTATGTGTCATGATGACTGATTAGTATCCCCTGTGCCTGCTCGTTTGGCGCCAACCGCTGCGGGCTATTTGATTGGTTCCCTGTCCTTTTTAAGCCCAGTCCTTTCAATCTGCTGTTGTCAGTCCGTCAGTAAACCTCTGTTTCTACAAGGCAAGCACTTTGACTGACTCCCGTCGGTCCCGCTTTTTGCACCCGTTTTTCCACCCGTTCATTCCCGATTTCCTCTTTTGTCTCCGGCTACGACCTGTTTTTTGACCCCGACCACGTTTGCTCTCCCGTCCTGGCTTACGACCCGTTTTTGATCCGGACCACGTTTTTGCTCTCCCGTCCCGGCTATCGACCTGTTTTTACTGTCTTCTGCACTACCATCTCCCGCTCCAGAAGATCCACTTCCTTCTTTGAGCGTCCAGCGAGCACCGGATCACGGGCGCTGCCCTTTCTCTCAATAAACTTGTGGTTAACGTTACGCATCTGGGTCCTGATTCCGTTGTGGTCGTGACAGTATAAACATGACAAAATATCCTTAAACTCTTGAGCAGTGAAGATTCAATTGTTTGTCAATTGTTCTCTAATTTGTATCTCCAGTGTATGTATGTATAGAGTTACCAATAGTATTAGTAGTACAATTTGTGGTAGACGTAATTCAATAGTAGTAGTTGCATGATTATCATTTTAAATATTAACTATTGAAACTGACATTATGCCATTAAAATCGCCATTTGTGTGTAGAATACAAAATACAGTTCTACAAAGGATGGCAGAGTTTTTGTTGTATTTATATCCAACACGAGATACTTCGAAAGAAGAAAATGTTCGTCAGGATGCGTTAAATCAGTGGTTCTTAAATGGTCTGAGTTCAGGAACCCCGTTTCACCATAATAATAGAGCGCGACCCAAATCAAGAAAACATCTACTTCTCAAATGTATTGATGAAGGATTCTGCAGTTTAAACCATAGGGAGTAGAATACATTCACATTGAAAAACCAAAATGACCAGTAAAACTAAGATGACTTCAAGTAATATTCGCTTTGACGCGCAATTATCTGTATTTTTTATAAAAATCAAAAACGCTACACCTCTTTTTTTAATTACAATTAGATATCAAATCATGTTTTTTATCTTCTTTTTTTAAAAATACATATGTTTATGTGTGACTCAGCTGTGCCCGCTCCTTTGGCGTCAAATGCCGTGGGGTCTGATTGGGCTCCCGATGAATATTTGTACCCAGTCCTGTCCGTCCCCTTTTGTCAGTCTGTCTGCGAACCTCAGTTAATACTAGGCAAGCCTTTTTCGACCCTGACTCCTACCCGTCCCGTTTTTTGCTCCCGTCTGTTCCCCGACTTCGACTCGCTTTTTGTCCCCGACGACGTCTTCTCTCCTATTCTGGCTTACGACTTGCTTCCAACCCCGACCACATTTTTGCTCTCCTGTCCCGGCTACTGACCCGTTTTTCCATCCCCGACACCACCATCGCCTGCCACGGAAGATCCACTTCCGCGTTCGGACCTGCTTCCCGCGTCCAGCAATCCCCGGAATGTGGGCGCAACCCTTTCTCTTTCTTCCAATAAAACTTGTGAGAACTGCAACGCAAGTGGGTCCTGTCTCCATTCCGGTCATGACAGTTTTTCAATGTAATTTATTTAAAGTAATTTATAATCAATTGATAAGCAAAAAAGGATGATTTTGCTGATCATTTTTAACATTTTTACTATTTTATGTTTTCGTTTCTTATACGACAGGGAAAATACCTTAAAAAAGCAAAGCAAATTAAAAAAACTTTATTTAAATAGGTTGTACAATGTTTTTTTATATATAAATTAAGCATTTATATACTTTAAGTACTAATACTCTCCAAATATGTATTGTCTAGAGATCCGCAGGTTCTCAAGGTTTCTTTATTTTCCTCATGTTGAGGTTTGAGTTTTTCCTTTCCCTCATGTAGGTTTTAGATCAGGGGATAGTGTAATAATAGTCTGTAGTTTGCAATAATCTGTGGTCTGTGAAGCCCTTTGAGACTCCTTAAGATTAAGGGCGTCACAAATAAACATGACTTGACTTATATAACAGTATCCATCCATTCTTATATTAAAAGACGAGAATCGTATTTCTTATGTGTTCAATGACCTCATACAGAGTGGGAAATCTAAAATATTTTTTATTTGAAAGATGACGATGAACAAAGACAGAAAAGACTAAAAAGTAGAGACAGACAGCGCAGTAAATTTCAAAAGACCTTCAGCTATGTAATAGGGTAGAGGAAGAGTATTTCTTTTTAGTATTGTCATGCGTCATCACCTTTGAAGGGAAATGACCGAAAAACAAGGATATACAGTATGTACTACACATGGTGATCTCAACTACTTCTAAGGAGACGTTTCCATGAAAGTAAAGATTTCTCTTTGGGTGATACTGCCAGGCATTGGGATGAGACACGAAATGGCCGTCACACTAATAAGAAGTCCGTATCACACAAAAAAATCAGCACATTCATAAAAAAGAGGGGAAAAACTACAGGGACCAGTTTTGGGCAACACAACAATACATTTACAACATTCAGTTCAGTCAACTTACTCTGTTGGTGTGGTTTGTATGCTGAGTTAGGCAGTTAGGCACATTTTTAGGTTCAAGAATATTCAAACAAGGTTCTGCTGTACAGTAGACCCCCGGGATACGACATCCCCACCTCATAGGATTTTCACCTAACGACAGCATTGACTCTACTCACAAATGTCTCTATGTACGAAAATATTGCCTCTACCGTAAATTCCGGACTATAAGCCGCTACTTTTGTCCCAAACGTTCAACCCTGCGGCTTATTCAGTGATGCGGCCAATTCATGTAATTTTTCTAACAGCCGCCTGCGGCGCTCGAGAACAAAAGGTAAGATTTAGACCGGTGGAATATATGCGCCGAGGAAGACTGCAACTTCTTAGCTTGTGCACAAATTAAATTAGCGCAGACATATCTTTATCATGCAAATTGCAAAAAGAAAGGCCCGTGACGTAGGTTTCAAGCTAAAGGCAAACGAGCAGTCCAATAAAGAAGGAAACAGAGCGACTGTACGTAAACTTCACTTTGCGAGCGAGTTGCTAGCGTGTTTTTGAATAAGGGAGCGTGGGACGACATTTATATGACAAAGTCTCTTTCCCATATTGGGGAAGACGACTTCGATGACATCAGTTATAAGGAGGAAGATGAGGACGGTTCACCGTGGTTTCTACAAGTACAGTAGGTTTTCTTTAACAGACCCGTATACTGTGTTGCGAGCATGTTCCTAGTAGCGTTTTGCTACCCTTCACAGGCACAGTTTGGGATGAAAGTTATAATATTATAATTAAAGCTTTGAAAACACTCTCGGTGAACCGTCTTTCTTTGTAAATATGTGTAACCGATGTATAATATGTATTTGCACCTTTACATTTTTGTAATGTATTTATTTGACACACTTATTCTGATATGTTTTGCGAATTAAAAATGAAGGGCGGAGCAAACGCGGGCTGACGGGAAGTGGGGTAAAGGTGAGTGAGACCTGTTGTCGCGGCGGACAATAGTGGATATATATTTTTCCCACCCTTACCTTTGGAACTATAGACTTTTTTTCCTTGAATTAGTTTTAACGGGTACCCGGACTCTGCAGGTCTGCATCAAACCTTAAGTACCGGTATCATTTTCTGTTCATTTTGCCGGCTGTGGTTTTTGTACTGTGTACTTTATATTCAGTTACAATCGCGGGACTCAAAGCCGGGTTTGGGTCTAATTTAGTGATTGTGTTACATGTTTTAATGTGGGCGCATGCGGCCTATATACAGGTGTGGCTTGTGTAAGTACAAAATCGGTTTTCCTCTTAAAAAGTGGTGGGTGCGGCTTATAATCAGGTGCGCTCTATAGTCCGGAAGTTACAGTAGTTGCAAAGGCGTTTCAGGATACGGAGTCAAAAATACAGTACATTACACGCTGCTATTAGCCGCCCCCAGAGTTTTCTGAATGTAAACAAACTGGCTATCACTTAAAAGCTGCCTGGCAACCCAGTGCTCATGAATGCTCCCAGCATGCTCTTCGTGTCACCGTTACAGTTCAGAGACGACGAGGTAGATGGTTTCCGGCAACATAGCTGGGAGGTGGAAGCAGCTATCATTCAATCAGCCCAAATTAAAGCAAAGTCTCTAGATTTGCGGAAAGGCAACACTAGGAAAAAATGTTGACAAGCTATAGTAATGTCTTTCTGACGGATTGTCAAAAACTGGCAAAAGCAGACATAGTATTTCAAGAAACGTGAAGCAAAAAGGTAAAGGAATAGTTTTATTATTTCCTTTATTCTTTGTTTGATTACATTTTGTGCCTTTCGTTTTATGTTTATTGTGCAGTAATCTAATTTTAACATGTATTTGTTTACGATTTCTTGAAAATAATATCGTACTGTACTTTTGGGGGGCTTGGAACAGATAAGCGCATTTACATTCAAAATGCATCTCTACTTACAAAGTTTTCAGGTTACGAAGCTACTCCCACAACGAATAAAACTCGTAAGTAGAGGTACCACTGTGCGTGGAATAAGATGTTTTTAAACCCTATTTGCTATTGGGTTTCATCATGGCATGGTGAAAATTTGCTGAACTCCGCCCCACAATGCTTTGCTCTTCATGGAGTTGAGGATCTCATGTGCTTTTAGTAAAGACTTTGCAAGTCAGTAACTTTTTTTGTACTGTGTTTGTTTGTTTTTGGAAACAACGTTTAGTATTAGGAAAAACAAATAAGGCACACAAATTGCTGTCCTCGCAGAGTTGCATGGCCGTAGCCAATTGACTATTGGGACTATTATTGAAAATAAGGTGATAAAGGCAAGGACATTTGTTTAAAGGAATAGAAATCCTCATTCTAAGAAGTTTTTAAACTTAGATTCTTACTTCTTTTTCTATTGCTGACCCGCCCCATGCATCCACCTGCTACTCTACTGTACCAGCTCAAATTACACACACCAGAAGAAAATAACACCTAATTTTTGTTTTACAAGTATATTCATTTAAATGTTATGTATTAGATGCACTCATATTAAAAACTAGTATTACTTATTCTTTGCTATTTTTTTTTTTTTAAATGTTATTATCCAGCGTATAGTGGTCTATACTCCGCTATACGGCAACATTAGGTTGCATTCCCCACCGAATAACAGATTAATGTCATATCCCGGGAGTCTACAGTATTTGAATTGTTCTAGCAATAGATAAAATCAAACAAAAACCTAAACAATAGAAGTCCAAAATGAAGCAGTTTTATTCGCTTAAAAATGACGGCGCAACTTACATTGACAGGATCAAGCACTTTGACCGCTGCCTGACTTCCGTCTTTTTTACTGGTCACCCGATAGACTTTGCCATACGTTCCTTTTCCGATGGTCTCCACGATGTCCCAACTGTCGGATGGATCTCCTAGGTTCTCCAGGCCAATCATGCTGGATTTGTAGGGATATACTCCATACAGTGAACGCCTGGGGGACAAAAATAAATGACTAAAGTCAGTGATGTTTTTATTATCCATATTGAAGGAACATTGAGATAAAATGTAAGTCTTCTTCAGGTTTGTAGGTTCTGTTTGAGTGTTGGCAACGGGATCAACCGTTTTTTAGGGCCGATATCAATTATTAATATTGAGAGGTGGCCGATGAGAGGAGGACGATAAGCAGGGACATTTTTCGCAACCCAACCCTCATGGTGAAGCAGCATTTAGCCACTTTGGTCCTAACCTATAGAATGGTCTGTCGGTGGACATTTTTATGTTTTGTTCTGCAGTTTTTGTTATTTATATTTGTCAGGACCAGAACAGAGACAGGACCCACTCACGTAACGTTTCTCAGTTTTATTGGGAAGAAGGGAAAGAGTTGCACACACGATCCGGTGATCGCTGGTCGCGGGGAGCAGGTCGCTCTGAACGCGGTAGTGGGCGAGCGGTGGCAGTGTCGGGAACGGAAAAAATGGGTCAGTAGCCGGGATAGAATAGCAAAAATGTGTTCGGGATCGGAAACAAGTCGAAAGCCAGGAGAGGAGAGGAGACATGGTCAAGAACAAAAACGGATCGTTATTCGGGACGGGAGAACAGACATGGTCAAGATCAAAACAGATTGTAGCGAGAGACAAACAGGAGCAAAAAACAGGACAGGCGAAAAAGGGCTTGCAGTGTAAAAACAGAGATTGGCAGACGGACCAACAAAAGGGGACTGACAGGACAGAGTTTAAATACTGACAGGGAGCAAATCTGTCAACAAGCTGCAGCTGGCGCCACACAGGCGGGGCCAATTGGGCGCCATGGCAACCGTGACAATATTTTGATATCTAAGTGTTTCATCATTTAAGGTTAACACACAGGTAGGGGTGTGGTTCAATGGCTGAAAATCATGAAGCCATCTGCTGTCATCCCTATCACTGTGGATTAACCTCCCTCAGGTCACCGTCCTCACATGGTTGGTCTGTGCCTTGCCATACTCATATTTTATTTCAATTAATATTGTTTTATTGAATTTAACCATTATGTTTGTGTCAGTGTATCAGGTGTTTTGGGTTCTTGGATGGGGATAAAGGAAGGGATTTTAAAGTCTAATTTAGTCTCAATAAAAGATAAATATCCAGTGTTCCCTTAATACTTCAAAAGACAGTTCATAAAAGGTGTCCAGCTTGCAAATAACTAGATTCACTACCCGGCAATCAAATAAGCAACAATTCTTTGACAGAACCTTATTCTAATGTCACTACAGTAAGTAAAAAGAAGAACAAGTCATATAACGCTAGAAACACAAAGTTCACCTCGTTAGCATGCTAGCTCAACTTAGTGACCAGAGTAAAATGACAACGGCACAGCACAAATGAGTACAACAAACTTGAAACTGGCAATAATGAGATACAAATCAGCATTTGAGTTTAAAACGCACACAAAAGGAAGAAAGTTCTAGAATAGTTGCAGTTTTATTTCTAATTACCTCCAGCGCTAGCTACTTCACGAATGGTCTTCGCAAAGTGTCCAATGAGCTCTTTTGGAGAAGAAAATCTCAAACATCAACACAGATTTATTAAGAAAAAACAAAAACTATGAGTCATTTAGTTACTGTTAGATTATTAAAACAGGTCACTGAGGATGTTGTCATCATAACACGAGTTTTCCATCTGTATAAAGTTTATTATTTGACCATCAAAGCATTACTTTGATAATCACATTATTCATTTTTGTTGTTATATAAGCACTTATGTTCATCTACATATTTGAATGAAGTATTTACTTGCCTTATCCTTTCATATCAGTACTTTCTCAGCTATGGTCTTGCGCCTTTATCATACAACCTTTAAAATACAGCTGTGACCAGTTTTAACAAAGGGCTCTTAAATAAGATGTGAGTTCCTTTCTCCTGTTGAAATTTTATGTCCCATTTTATGTCCCAAAATCCACACCCCTTTCCTATAAAAACTGTGCTCAACAGTTTTCGTTGCCCTTTTGACTGTGAGAAATGTCTCCTGATCAGACCAGCCCAGAGTACTCCGTTTTATTTTTGTTTTGAAACTTTGTAATAAATGTCCTCAACTGTGTTGCTTCTCCCCAGCTCTATTCCTCAAAGTCCGAATATTCGGTCTGGTCACGAAAAAGAACACGCGGAGAGACATCGGACCGTCCTTTCGCCTTCATGACCAAATAATGTGACATTATTGTCATTATTATTTAGCATATGTAAATATTTAATTTTAGCATTTGACGTAGGGGTTTTAGCTCCAAATTCCAATGCTAGCTAATTCATGAGCATTTTGTTGTATTTAAACGACCTTAGGAAATCTAAAAAAAAAAAACTTAACACAATTTTTATCTATAAAAAAAAACTGAGTTTTTGTCATAATTATATAGTATTATTTGTCCCTTTTTTAAATTTATTTCATGATTTTATAGGTTAGCATGGAAAAGAAAAAGGCCAAAAGCAGTACAGTATATTTATTCCCACACAAACCTTCTTATTCTAAAAAAACCCTCTACTTTGATTATCTTAAATGACGGCATAGTAAAAAAGCAGTACAGTACATTTATTCCGAGAAGACATTTCTCATAGGCTTTATTGACAAAGCTAATTAGGCTAATCTGCAGTGCTAGCACGTCACTGTACTCACATGCCAAAAGTCACTTCCTTCCGACTCATTGGCGTCGAAAACAATCACGTTAAAAGGAAAAGCATAGCTAAATGATGAGAAAGCGAACAACGAAGGCTACCGGGAACAACAAACAAGTGACTGAGGCGGGTTTAGCGTTCCTGGCTTGCCCTGGGTAGCAAAATCCCCTCAAGATGAATTGGATTGGAAAGCATTAGCTTGACGTGCGGCGGCAGGAATGAATGGAAAACTTTCACTGCCTGCGCCAACCCAAAAGGTTGCCTGTCTACTAATTCAGTGCTGCTGCTACCACTGGAAATTTTGATACAGAATAAAAAAATTTTAGGTTTCAGACGAGGAACAAAAATAAACGAATTGCTTTATTTTAAATACAGTGGAACCTCGCTTTTCGAACGGCTCTCAGTTCGAACAAATCGGAGTCCGACCCAAAATTTTGAAAAATTCTTGCTTCGCTGTTCGGTGAAAAAAATCGGAGTTCGAACGCCGGTAATGCGTGAGTGCGTACGCTAGGGTGCGATGCTGAGCGGCGTACGGGTGTAGTTATTGCGTGCGGACGTGCTTCGTTTAGCTTTCACTTTTAATATAGATGTACGAAGTGTTTTAGCCCCTAATTATGCCTCTGAAGAAAGTCAGTGCAAGCAGCAAAGTTGCTACAGGTGAAAAAAGAAAAGTAGTGCGTACAACTATTGCATTTAAGAAAGAAATAATAGCAAAATATGAAGGAGGAGTGCGAGTGTCTGATCTTGCCTGCGCCTTCTGCTGACCACCACAAAGGTAAGAAATCCTATTCATAATTATTTTCTTTATCCTTTTTTTTTATTTTTACACGTTCATGTTAGCGTAATCTTTTGTACGGAAGATTACGATAACGCGAACGTACGATTAGCCTGGGTTAGCTTTAGTTTACGTTGAACATTTAAGGTAAACATTCAGGGTGTTGGAACTGAGCCCAACTTTCAGGGTGATGGAACGGAGCCCCCTTTCCAATGAACCGCTCACCACTTGTTGTGGAGACCCGGGTGCTAAATGACTTGTAAACGACCTGATTTTTTTATTTTTACACGTTCATGTTAGCGGAATCTTTCGTACGATTAGTTTACGTTAAACATTCAAGGTAAACATTCAGGGTGTTGGAACGGATTAAAACGATTTACATTATTTTTAATAGGAAAAATGATTCCGGTGATCGAACAAATCAGTTTTCGAACAGGGTTCTGGAACGGATTATGGTCGAGAACCGAGGTTCCACTGTAAGTCTTTTTCCCAAGTGATTTTGGATCTAGTGTTAGTATCATCACATGTGTCTGCCCGTCGACACAGGGGTATGGCTCATCTCTGAAGAGTGGGATGACACATTGCACTGAAGAACAACGGCGACCAAATAATGAAGGTGAGCGGACGTGGTCAGGATCTAAAGAAGTCGTAGCCGGAGACAGACGGGAGCAAAAACAGGACGGGTGGGAGTCAGGGTGGAAAAAGGCTTGCCTAGTATACACTGAGGTTCACAGATGGACTGACAACAGGGGACTGACAGGACTGGGTTCAAATAGTGACAAGGAGCCAATCAGAACCCGCAGAGGTTGGCGCCAAACGAGCGGGCACAGGTGAATCACAGATGACAGATGGTTCTGTAGTGAATAGTCGTAATAATGAATAAAATATTAAGTTTAAATTCATAGCAAAATATGAAAAATAAGCTTTAATACAAAAAAAATTTAGCAACTGCTGCAAGGGATTTCTTGTGTTTTTAGCAGTGCATGGATGCTCTCACTTTGGACACCACTCCATCAAAATATCTCTTAACGTGAAACCGGCGAACATCGCCTTTGACAACAACAACGGCGAGAATTTATCAGCAGCCGCGTAAAAAGCACCAGCATGAATCACACTCTTGCCGTGACGAATGACGGCAAGCCTGAAGGGTCAAAGATTCTCCAAGCGTCCTCAAACTATTTGATTTATCGAGAACCGACAATGTAGTATAGTGCTATTCCACAATGGGAAATGTCTGGAAAGATTTGATATTTAGTTTTGTAGTATTTCTGTCGTCAGATTTTTGTAGTATTTCTGTACAGCAGTAGGATTTCTGTAGTATTCCCGTAGTAGGATTTTTGTATATCCTTTGCATTTTTGTAGTATTACTGTAGTTATTTTTTGTAATCTTTCTGTAGTAGGATTTTTGTATTTTCTGTGGCAGGATTTTTTGTCTTATTTCTGTAGTCTTTTTGTAGCATTTCTGTAGTTATATTTTTGTATTATAGTATTACTGTAGTAGTATTTTTTTTGTATTTCTCTAGTAATTTTGCTTTGCAGCATGAAAGAAAACTACTATATTAGGTCCTCACTTTTACGCACTAAATTTGCTGTTTTGTTTTGTAATAATTTTGTAGTGTTTTTGAAGTATTTCGGTAGTCAGATTTTTGTACCATTTTCAGTAGTAGGCTTTTTGTAGTATTTCCATAATAGTATTTTGCAGTATTTCTTTAGTATTATTGTAGCATTTCTCCTGCATTATTTTTGTTTAGTATTTTATATGATAGTTTTAAGCTAGCCGTATTTTTGAAGTATTTCTATAGTAGTTTTGTTGTTGTATTTCTGTAATAAGATTTTTGTATTTCCATAGAAGTATTTCTATAGCATTGTTGTTGTATTATTTAAGTAGCATTGTTGTCGAATTTCTGTAGTAAAATGTTTGTATTACTGTAGTAGTATCAAAAACATTATTGTATTACAACTGTAGTTGTGTTTTTGTATTATACTGTTACAGTAGTAGTATTTTTGTGGCATTTCTCCAGTAGTATTTTTATATGATGGTTTTAATGTAGTCGTATTTTTGTAGTATTTGTATAGTAGTAGAATTGTAGTAATTCTGCAATTAGATTTTTGTATTTCCATAGTAGTATTTGTATAGCATTTTTGTAGTATTATTTAAGTTGCATTTTTGTCATACTTAGTAGTAACATATTTGTATTACTGTAGTAGTATTTCAGTTTTTTGTAGTCCTACTGTAGTTGCATTTTTGTAGTATTTCTGTCATAGTAGATTTGTATTATACTGTTACTGTAGTAGTATTTCTGTAGTATTTCTGTAATGGGATTTTTGGATTTCAATAGTAGTATATCTGTAGCATTTTTGTATTATTGTTGTAGTTGTATTATTGCAGTATTGTTGTAGTATGTATGTGGAATAATGTTTCTGTTGTACTTCTGTAGTAGGATGTTTGCATTTCTGTAGTATTTCCATTGTGTTTTGTAATATTACTGCAATATGTTGCATTTCTACAATAATATTGTTGTAGAATAATATCACTGTAGTATTTTTGTAATATTTCTATAGTATTTTTGTCTTTGTAAAACGAAAAGAAGGATGAGGAAGAAGAAAAAAAGAAGGATTTTCCTACTGGACGACCCTGACTGCTTGATGTGAACAGTTATCAACGAAGCGTTTACGGACGACGGGACGCTCTGAAGTGAGTAATGCAGTTATGACATGCATGTACTGCCACAATCCAACAAATATCTTTTATGCTGTCCTTCAAAGAACAGGTGGTGTCCTGCATTTAAATAATTGCCGATTATCCGGCCTCATCTGGAGTTATCCATCAACGCCGGGAGACGATCGCCTCCCTTGAAACGATTCCAGAACAATGTCGGGTTTAGTTTATCAGTCAAGAAAACTGCCAGCCAGCCCACCACAACATCATTAATCTAAGTCGGGCTTTCTTGATCATTTAGTACAGGGGTGGGTAAAGTACGGCCTGCAGGTAACAGGCGAGTTAAATGAGACTATACAATAGTGAATAAAGTACTATTTATAAAAACGATACTGTAATTTTTGGTGCCAGGTTTGCCCCCAGTATGCCGTTGTGCGTTTACAACAAAAATACTACCACTGAAAAACAACAAAAATTCTACAAAATTATTAAAAGAATAATTATCAAATTTAGTGCTAAGAAACAGGGACCTGTGGAATTCTCCTTTTATTCTGCAAAGAGAATTAACTACAGAAATGTTCAAAAAGTACAACTACATTAATACTATTATAGAACAATACTACTACAGAAATGCCACAAAAATACATACATGCATCCATTATGTACTGCTTATCTGAGGTCAGGTGGTGGGGGAAGCAGCATCAGCCCACACCTCCCTATCCCCTGCTACTTGGTCCAGCTCATCTGACAAAATCCCACAACGTTCCCAGGCCAGCTTTGAGACATAGTCTCTCCAGTGTGTTCTAAGTCTTTCTGGGGCTCCCTGCTGATGAGACATGCCCGGAATACTTCCCAAGAGAGGCGGCAGGAGGCATCCTCATTAGATGCCTGAGCCTTCCTTGGCTGGCTCCTACCAATGTAGAGGAGCAGCGGCACTACACTGAGTCTCTCCCGGATGACTGAGCTCCTTACTCTATCTCTAAAGGAAAGGCCAGCCACCCTGCAGAGGAAACTAACTTCAGACGCTTCTACCCAACATTTGTTCTCTCAGTCACGACCCACAGTTTGTGACGATCGTTGAGCGTAGGAACGAGAGTCAGTGGTAAATCGAGAGCTTTGTCTGACTGCTCAGCTCCTTCTTCACCACGACGGACCGGTACAGGGTCCGCCTGAGAACCATGGTCTTAAAGGTACTGATTCCTGACTACTTTACACTTGCCAGTAAATTGCTCCAGTGTGAGCTGAAAAACGCGGATTCAAGAAGCCAACAGAACCACATCATATGCAAAAAGTAGAAATGCAATGCTGAGGTCCCCAACCCAGACCCTTTCAACGCCACAGCTGCCCATACAAATACTGTCTAAAAAAGCCATGAACAGAATCGGTGACAAAGGGAAGCCTTGGCGGAGTCCAACTCCAACTGGAAACGAATACTGCCGGCAATTCAGACCAAACTCTGGCACTAGTCAAACAGGGATCCAACAGCCTTGACAAGACTGTCCGGTACCCATACTACCCAAAGCACCCTACAGGGTTCCCCGAAGAACACAGTTGAATGCCTTCTCCAGGTCCACAAAATAATTGTCGACTGAATTGGAGAATCTATCATGCACATTCAGATATCCTGCAGAGGGTGTAGAGCTGGTCCGCTGGTCCACTGTTCCACGACCTGGACAAAAAACAAACTGCCCTACCTGAATCACAGACGGACCCTCCTCTCCACTACCCAGAATAGACCTTACCAGGGAGGCTGAGAAGTGTGATTCCCCTTTAGTTGGAAAATACTCTCCGGTTCCCCTCCATAGCACAACACCAGTCTGCCAACAGCTTCGACCTGTCCTCCCACCTGAAGGTCTAAGGGGACCACCCTCTGTGAACCCCAATGTATAGGCGATAAGACGTGGGGCAACTAATATCCCCACACCCACTCTGTGCCTCTCACTGCTGGCAACCACAGTCTGGAATATAGTCCAACCCCTCGAGTGAACTGGTACCAGAGCCCAAGCTGTGTGTGGAGGTGAGTTTGATTATACCTATATCCTACAAAAATACTTCTACCGAAATACAAAAGAAATACTACTACAGAAATACTACAAAAATACAAGCACAGTAAAACTACAGAAATAAAAATATAAATTAAGCGCCTAAAACAGGGACATTCCAGTAATATACTATAATGCATTACTTGTTAGCGTTTGCAAACTAATTTGATGAAACCAATCTGTTAATAAATAAATAAATACAAAATGTCAATGTGTGCATATATATACATTCATAAATGTGAAAAATTGGATCTGTCTCTAAAACTGTCTCCATGGCTACATTTTTTTAACCCAGTGTTGTTCGCGAATCAAAGGGTCTTCCTACCTCTGCTCTAATAGAAACCACAGCAACGAGGTTTTTATTTTCAATCACTTTTAAAACCGCACATAAAATCAAACAATAATGTAAATAGCTCATACCTGCGTCCGTGAAAGTGTCCCTCTCTAAAAGGACGCAGACTAATTCATACTAAACTATAAGGATGAATAATTGAGGTCAATTTGTGACTTGATCTGGGACAGAGGTAAAATATTCAAGCGTCGGGTGTTTGCTCTCATAATGGACGCTGATATGAAGCGTCTCAGGTGGCCTGCAGGTAACCAGGAAGTAGTCGCTGGTTGCCAGGTCACATGAATCCTTCTGATCTTGCAACCTGATGGAAATGAAGCGCTCCTTTTGTTGGGGTCACCATTTCATCGCTTAGATCAGTGGTTCTCAACTGGTCTGACTTCAGGACCCAACATTCCAGCCTAATGACAAGCTGCGACCCAAATCAACATAACATTTCCTCACCTCAAAGCTATAGAATATAAGTATTGTGATGTTTAAAGAAGAGATGGTAGAATGTATTAATCTTTAAAAAACAAAAAGATCAGCAAAGCAAAACAACTTTAGTGGTTAACACATTTGCTTAACACGCAAAAGGTCCCCGGGTCAAAACAAGATGGAAACATATGTTGGCCTGGAGATGGATGGGCACCACCAGGCTGTTCTTGCCCAAGACACACCACAGGAAATGGTGCCCTTTCCACCCTAGTGGTTAAGGGATCCAACCAACTTGCATAAACCTACATGGCATATAAGCGACCCCTAAAACTGCTTAAAAATATCCCCAAACTCAAATTCGTACCCAAAAAATGAATAAGACGTATACATAGACAACAATAATCATTAGATAGATCATATAGATTAGTATACTGGCAATAAATGATAACATTTTTAAAACTATTTCCTTAATGAAGGACAGGATGGGCCAAAATATAACGAAAAGCACTAGCTAAAATATAAAAAAATAAAAACAAAAATGTGAACACCGCAGCGTCGGAAAGACAGTACTCCACTGCCTTGAAAGGGTTTAGTCCATTTGATTCCTAGTACCGCTCTCGCTCCTCCTTCACTTGCGGCATAGCGGCGGCGTCTGTGGAGGCTCGGGTGTATTACCGTGAGAGTATGTTATAATGGAAGCCCAAGCGTGCCATAATTTGATATTAAAAGAGGAATATTCAGTTAATAAAAACGGACTAAAAGAAATTCAACTCATAAAAATGGCCTTAAAATGAGCATTGAATTGATAAAAACGGCCTTTTAAAATAAAAAAGTCTTTAGGAAAATATTTTAATTAAAAAGATTTCGGAATTGAATTTTACATGTTGTATCACTTTAAGTAAAATGAAATGTTTTCAACCGGAGAGACACTCAGCCTACATACAGTTATCAGTAATTTCACATAATAAATTTTTGACCACTAGATGTCACTGTATTGTGGAGTGCACCCAGAAACAGGCAAGACTATAAACTACAAAGACTCCAGGTGAACATAAAGCACCATTTTCCTTTTATATTTTTGCCCAACCTTCCACTGGGTTTTCGATTTTTCGAGTAGCTGTAGCAGCAAAATGGAAGCCAAATATATCATTTGCCCCTAGGTGAAGCTCATGTAATATATTTTTTATTTGGAATTAGCAGTGTCAAATCAAAACAAAAAATAGAAAAAAATGTGACAATTTTATGTATATATTCATAATAGTGAAAATAACAGAATAATCTGCCATCATTTTGCTCTGTGTTAAGATTTATTTATTTTTTTCCTTTTAATTTACTACAAAAAAAGTTAAAAAACATAGTAAAATAAAAAACAATTTCTAGTGGAAATGTTTTTTTTTTGCAGTATACTCTGTCTGTTTAAAATATTTGAAAACTATTATAAAGATGATAAGAATAATAACATCAATAACAAAAATAAACAACCAATAATAAATCATTTAAAAGGTTTAACAAACATTAACAACTGAAATACAAATATACATCGTACATTTCTGAATCATACATTTAAGAAAAAATCCAGTATACACAGTTTATTTTACGTCCAGAATTCAGTTTTAGAATTGTTTAGTGCTAAAAAAGGTTTTGCCCATTTTAAGGATAACATATTGAAACCAAATAGAACAAAAACACCTTATTGCCGTGGTGGACTACAACTACATAATCTATTCAACTTGAGTTCAAGGTGGTGTCTGTCAAATATTCTACTAGCTGACGCCATCTTCTGGCTGAAATCATCCTTTCAACCTCGGTCAAGCTACTTGTATAGCGTATTCACGTGTATGTCTCTCTTGGATTCGCCTGAATAAACTCATCTTTTTTCATCTTGGACTGTTTTTGAAACAGGCCTTTTCCTACTTTCACCATTTTCATCCTAGAATGAAATAAAACAACGAGCACGTGCGTGGAATCTCTCTCCTACCTCCAGTCTAATGAGCTCCGTGGCCCAAACACCGATGGTAAAAGTAAAATAAAAACGGCGCAGTGAAAAAAAAGAGAAAAAAAACGCTCTTTGAACTCATGTGGGCATTTTTTCACATACTTAATAGAGAAAACATTTCATTTTAAATTTTCTTAGGGACACCGCAATCTATATATCCCACTTATGAAGTTGAATTTTTATTCGATCGTGACATTTTCGCATCGGCCAAGCGAAACTGGTTGGGGAGCGGCTAAAGTTAGATGCGATTGAGAAGATACCGGTGACCCAACGCAGTCCAGCTCAGGTTACACTTAATTGTTTACCTTTTTGCCTCAGAAGAATACTGAATAATACATTATTCAATGTTATATGCAACAGGGTTTCCCGCAGATCCTTGAAAAGTCTTGAAACGCATTGAATCCATTATTCTAAAAATGAAGCTTTATTTGGCATTAAAATGTCTAAAATCCAATTTCCAAAAGTCTTAAAAACGTGTCAATATTAAAAATATTTATATTTAAAAACGTGAACACATTAATAAGATTAGTGGGTCCTTGAAAAGTCTTAAAACACATTAAAGCCATTATTCTAAAAATGAAGCTTTATTTGGCTTTAAAATGTCTTAAATCCAATTTTCTGAAAGTCTTAAAAACGTGTCAATATTAATGATAATTATATTTAAAAATGTGAACACATTAATAAGATTAGTGGGTCCTTGAAAAGTCTTAAAACACATTGAATCCATTATTCTAAAAATAAGGCCTTAATTGGCATTAAAATGTCTTGAATCCAATTTTCCAAAGTCTTAAAAATGTTTTAAGATTAATAAGATTTATATTTGTTTGAACTAAAAAAAAATTTGTAAAAAAAGTATTTTTTCAAGCATCATGATAAAAATGCTTCATCAGGGTTCCTGCGGGTCCTTGAAAAGTTTTAAAATGCATTGAATTCTTTATTTTTTTTAAAAGGCCTTAATTGGTATTAAAATGTCTAAAATCCAATTTTTGAAAGTCTTAAAAATGTGAACACATTAATGAGATTAGTGGTTGCTTGAAAAGTTTTAAAACGCATTAAATCGATTCTTATTTGGCATTAAAATGTCTTAAATCTTCGAGAGTCTTAAATATGTCATCATGATAATAATGCTTCATCAGGGTTTCCGCCGGTCCTTGAAAAGTCTTAAAATGCATTGAATTCCTTATTTTTTTTTTAAAAAGGGCCTTAATTGGTATTAAAATGTCTAAAATCCAATTTTCAAAAGTCTTAAAAATGTGAACACATTAATCAGATTAGTGGGTCCTTGAAAAGTCTTAAAACACATTGAATTCATTATGCAAAAAATAAGAATAAAATCAAATTTTCGAAAGTCTTAAAAATTTAAATAGATTAATACAATTTAGATTTGTTTGAACCAAAAAGATTTAGTAAAAAAGTAATTTGTCATGCATCATGATAAAAATGCTTCGTGGATGTAGCAGAAGAGTTCTTTGGAATTAGTAGTTATCTTCCACTCCATGAAGGACTGTACACATCCTTTTTATTTATATTTTTTCCATGTCTAAGACTTTGCGGAGCGTCCCTCCACCTCACTATAACCCATGCCCGCTTCAGCTCCATGGAGAGCAGAGCTTTCAGCCGCTCTGACCCCCAGCTCTGGAACTCATTGCCGCCTGACCTCCAAAATTCTGCGACCCTGTCCACCTTCAAATCCGGACTCAAAATTCATCTCTTCAGACTTGCCTTTTCTTGATCGTCTGCCTCACATACCGCCCCCTTTAATTCGAGTGTTTTTATTTGCATTTCATTACTTGCTTGATTTAATCTTGTTTTATTGTTGTTTGTCACTATATGTACAGTGTCCTGAAAGGCGCTTCGAAGTATAATCAGTGTCTGAAACTCATGACAAAATGTTACCGGACACCAGGGCAAACAACTCTGAAAACCCATTGGAAAGTATTATGGATTGATAATCAAAATATATAACAGAACAACACTTTAAAATTAAGTTTATTATAAATCTACTTATAACATTCAATGCATGGATATGACATCGCTGTTTTCCATCTGCCATCAGTATGTACCTGTATTTACTCATCTTCATTCATGCAAAAGTTTGCGTTGCGTTGTCTGCTACAAGCCACGTGAACTCCTCTTTCCACGATGCTTTTAATGTAAGTTTACGTTTTGTAGCGTCACCAATTTTGTTAGCTTCTTTTGAATATTTTCTTCTGGGGCTGAGGTTTTGGCTTGATTCCTAACCACTTATCGATTTTTCTTGTGTTCTCTGTCTACTTTGGAAAATGATAGGCAAATGCACGACCTTATAACGCTCGAGAAAGTCCGGAAGCACCATCTTTCTTTTTTTATTCTTGAAAAAGGTGTCGGCCACCAGGGCGGAGATGTTTTGTAAGTTGTACGCCCGACGTAAAAGATGCACGCCCTGGGCGTCCGGGCAGACGTTATTTCAGACACTGGTATAATGTATTATTATTATTATTATTATTATAATAATATTGCCCGTAATTCATGAGTTTTTGTTTTATTTGTTTCAGTTGTGTCTTTTTGTCGACACCGTCTTAAATTCGATTTCAAAAGGCATTAAAAAAAAGTCTTGAATTTAGCTTGCCTTAAACTGTAAGAATCCTGATGCAAAATCAACGGCGCTCTTTCCAATGGCACCTGCAGGTGTAGTCATCTACAAACACGTTTGCACCCCGCTTTATTAACAACTGGCTGCTAAGTGTGTGGCGAAAAAAAAAAGAAAAAGGGAAAAGAAAAGAAAGGAAACCCTGTGAACTATATAATCCTTTCTAAGGGGATGCCAAGCGGCTTTGCGGTAAACCTCAGCGGCCGCGAGCTGGGCTGCACTAACTTGCCCTTGTCAACGTGAACAACATAAAGACTCACATGACTACAATCATTTAATAATTCTATTTGTTCTTTTAATCGGATCCTAAGTAAAATACGTGGCTGTAGATTTAAGATATGCATAAGAACAATAACATGGGAAATGATAAACAGCAGCTTGAAAATCTCCAAAACACAGATATTTTGTAAATTACAGTAATCCCTCGGTTATCGCAGTTAATGGGGACCAAAACCACCCGCGAAAAGTGAAAATTAGTGACGCCTCTTCAAAAATGCTTTAAAAAAAAAAATATATATATATATTATTTTATTTTATTATTATTATTTTTTAGACCCGCGAAGCTCTGAACCCGCGAACGCTGAACCGCGAAGTAGCGAGGTCCCACTGTATATTGTTATTAGTCCCGTAATATTATTCACTAATTTAACTTTTCTATATCTAGCTTTCTCGAATAATTGTTTTTAAAGTAAGTAGAGGATTATCATTACATTATTACTAATACTGATACCGGGTACCGATACAAGCGTTTTTCTAAGGTATCCATCCGTACACAAAGGAATGCCTAATATGAGTTTCAGCTGCCCTCTAGAGGCTGATTTATAAGAAATCGTGATTTAAAGGAATGTTAAATTACATTTTTTTTTTCATTTCATTTTAAAGGTGAGTTGCATAGTTTGAGGTCCTTAAAACGTTGAAAATTCAATATTTTCTTTATTATGTGTTAACAATCCCCAGCTGAGTTCAAAGAGCCTCTATATATCGATTTCTCCACCGCACCTATCTGCTTTCATCATCAAAGCATTAGGCTGGAGAAAAAGAAGCGGGGGAGATCCCGTGATTTCATGCGCATTGAGGTTTTTTTTTTTTTTTTTTTTTCAATTCCAGGATGAAAATGGTGAAAGTAAGAAAATAACTGTTTCAAATAGAGTCCAAATGGCAAACTATACTCCCAAAAAAGATTAAAAAGGAAGAGTTTATATGGACGCATCACGTACTTACACGTACAACAAAAGGAGCAGCGATGATGATTTTAGCCAAAAGATGGCGTCAGCCAGTACAATATTTTGATGTTACGGACACCAAGTTCAAAAAATAAAAAGTGTTGGAATAAAAATAAGTCCTTGTCAAATTTGTGCATTTGGGCACCATCTGGGTAGGCAATTACAGTTTAAGTGCCGCTGACTCGCAACTCAGTAAAATATTTTTAATTTTTATGACTGTATTTCAATTTAAAACTGTTTACTATTATGATCCTCTGCTCTTATTTTTGAAAAAAAAAAAAAAAACGTCATTTGATGGATTTGGTCAAAATTCAAAAAAGGCCAAACTAAATCTTAGCATAGCTAGCGTTTCAATTTGATTTAAAAAAATACATAAAAATATTTAAAGGTTCAGTGTGTAATACTTGATCACCTGAAGTTTTTGTTTTGTGTTGTGCAACCGATAACAAGTGCTAAAAAGCACAAGAATACAAACTAAGGAGACTTAAAGTGACCAAAACACAACATTATTTTCCCCTTTCCACTTTTTAGCCTAGCCTTTTGCGAAGAAAATAATGTAAATGAAAAAAGAAGGAAAGGGGGTAAAAAGAGAGAAAAATATCAAAGAATTAAAAGCGAAAAATTAAAAAGATGAAAAGGAAGAAAAATATGAAAAATACAAAAAATGGGAAGAGAAAAAAGGAAAGAAAAAAAAAGTAAAAATAAGGAGCAAAACAAAAATCATACTTAAAAAGGAGGGAAAAAATATCTTACAGAGAAACATTTTTTTACTACACTTTAATTTTTCCTGTTTTTTTTGTAAAAAGGAAATAAAAGAAAAATTTATGGAGTAGCCTTGGCAGCAAGACCAATAATATCAGCCTCCTCGAGATCGTCTTATGTTAAATAAAAGACAATTTCTTGACTGCCAAGTACTTTAAATAAATGCATGTTTATATGATAGTCCATATATTTTTACCTGTCATTTAAATCAACATTTTTTTAATCAAATTAAGTTATTTTACCTCCAGAAAGATCTCAATCATACACACTGTCCCTTTAAGCAGTGTTAATTTTAGAATAACGTAATATTCCCGTGGATTACAATGATATAGGATATTTTTAGTGGGGGTAGACAAATACCGATTCTAGCTCATGACATCAAGTTACCTAGGTCTACAACTCATGTATCAAACTTGTGATCCGCGGGCCGAACGTGGCCCGCCGCATCGTATTTTGTGTGCTGTGAGACACTGCCCAGAGAAGCACAAGAGAAAAATGAGCCAGAATGACATGGCGTTAAAAATGTCCACCAGATGTCGCCAAAGCAGTGTTATTTTAGAATAACATAATATTCCAGTGGATTATATGAGATATTTTTAGTAGGGATAGACACTCACAAAGCACCCACTGTAGCTATTGTGTGCTGATGAACATTAATCAACCAGACCCGACCCCATGTTATTTTACCACGTTCAAGCTGTTTAAGGCAAAAGGAAAACTATAAAAATATTTTTTTAAAATAGCTGCTGTGTGTCTTTGCAGAAATTCAAAGAAGCTTTACCTCATTTTCTGTGTTTATTTGCCTAATGCAACTTTTTCTCTATTCCAATTCTCATCGAGTTACTACGCAACAAATAAAATAATACTTACCCTTTATTTGCTGCGTCATTTCCAACTTTGTGCTCTAAAAAAAGGACCAAAAAAAAAAGGCTCAGGGAAATACTTTTAACATACCTGTCCCGAAATTAAAGTCTTACCATCCATGGCGACATCTCCAAACTGATTTGCCCTTTCAGCCAGTCGGAGAGTTGAATAATTAATAATGAGCTTATGGTTACCTGAGCAGAGCACATTAGGACGAGCACATGTGAGGAAGACGACGGGGCGCTCACCTGAGCGGGAGGCCGAAACAAAGGAAGGAGGGCTCGGATGGAACGCTGACCTCAGCATTTCCCCCCAGAGGTGAGGTCCCTCACTCGAACTTCGGTCCGGTTGGAGGCGATCGCAAGTTCAACGCTGGCCTCTGTTGTTTATCCGAGCCCAGACCAATTGTGCAGAAAATACACGGATTACAGGCTGGGGGAATTTTTGAAGGGGATTGGGTCACACAGACTACTTTATTAATGACATGGGTTGTACACCTTGTTTATGGCCAATTTCAAGCACTTTCAGGACAATTTTTTTTTTTGTTTTCCAGTACCTTCAAAAGAAAAAAATCCAGCGGTAGTCAAAAGAATGTTTTTATTGTTGACTTCCATGACTAAAAAAAAAGATGCTATCTTGCTGCTAACACTTACTTTGTGCTATTTTCAGCTACTCCTATATATTTGTGTCAATGGGCTGTTATAAACTGACATGAATTCTGTCATAAACACGGAAAGGGCTCCACAGGTGTTGTCTTATAAATGAGTTCGATACAGAACACAAAAAAGTAGAAATTACTGTATATATCAATAGCAGAAAAATGAACTAAATTTGGACTGTATTTAATATTTATCGCTCCAAAGTGTGCTTTTTGTTTGAATTATTTTAATGTATATTTTTTGCATTTTTAAAAGATCTGTCTTGATTGTAAATAGTGATTTTTTTGCATCTTATCATTTATTTACAGCGCTGAAGAATTAATATTTTTACTATATATTTCGTTTTGCATTTTCAGGGATTTTGTGTTGTTGTTCGGATTTAAATCTGTACAATTGTTTAGTATTTGACAAAATATATTTTTAGTAGATCTGTAATCATTTTAATCTAAAGTTTGTGTTTTTCAAGGCACCGTTCAAAACTCAAAATGACTTATTACAGGTAAATTTGTTGCATAACGTTTTATTCTCATTGATAATATATCAATTTATAAAAGAAATTTGAGGAGCCGTTTGCGAGGTAAAAGAGCCAACTCTTCTCAGTGAGCAGAGCCAATTTTTCAAAATAGAGGGTAAGACAAGAAAGGGGCGGTGACGTTTCACATGACACCATAATGACAAGCCACGAGAGCAGGAGTATAAAGGTCATTTTAAAAAACTTCTAAAAAGATTTATATTTTACTCCATTAAATCTTTCGGATTTAATTATCCTCTATGTTCTGGTCCGGAGCCTGAAAATGCTGGTCTACTAGTGATCCCAAGAGCCAAGAAGAAATCCGCTGGTTCGAGAGCATTCTCCATTCGGGCCTCGTTCTGTGGAATGTTCTTCCCCCTGAGATCCGATCTTCAACCTCGGTGGAAATGTTTAAATTCAGGCTTAAAACACACTTTTATTCTATAGCTCATGTTTACAAGATCTGTGTATAATTTGTTATTGCAACATCGGTTGCAGACTGGTCATCCTGGAAGGGGGATTACCTCATGTGCGGTCCCTTCTCAAGGTTTCTTCATTTTCTTAACATTAAGGTTTTTGAGTTTTTCCTTGCCCTCGTGTAGGTTTTAGATCAGACGAGTATGTCATAATAGTCTGTGGTTTTCAATAGCCTGTTCTCTGTGCAGACTCCTTGTGATTAAGGGCGTCACAAATAAACATGACTTGACTTGAGTCGAAGTGCCAAAAAACATGGCAATGGCAAAAATTTCAAGCCCTTTACCCAAAATTCAAGCATTTTCCTGACCTTGAAAACACATTACTATTCAAACATTTTCAAGGATCTATCTATAGATCGATCTTAAGCTCACTCTATAGCTCTCTCAATACACACTAACACCAAATCCATGTCCTTCTAGTGGGTGGTAGCTTGCGCTAGGAACAAACTCCTAATCACCATTCATTCCACTTCGCTCTTCCAAACCTGACATCGAACCTTAAGCCCACAACACAACAAGGGGCGAGTTGCTGTGCCATTGAATTTATATTTTATATATATATATATATATATATATATTATATTTAATTATATAGATCATAATAGAATATGCTTTAAAGATCAAATCATTTCGAAATGCTGCAGCAAGGCTTTTAACTAGGACCAAAAAGTCCAATCACACAAAGCAGATTTTGGCTAACATGCATTGGCTCCCTGTTAGCCTAAGATGTGATTTCAAGGTTCTCTTAGTATTATACAAAATCATACATGGACTTGCTCCCTCATATCTTTCAGATCTGATTTCCCCCTATGTTCCGGTCCGAAGCCTTCGTTCTGAAAGCGCCGGTCTACTGGTGATCCCAAGAGCCAAGAAGTGTTCCGCAGGTTCGAGAGCGTTCTCCATCCGGGCACCGGTGCTGCGGAATGCTCTTCCCCCTGAGATCCGATCTGCAACCTCAGTGGAAATGTTTAAATCTAAGCTTAAATCACACTTCTTCTCTATAGCATATGAATAACCTATACTTTTTGTTGACATCTCTGTATTATTTGTAATTGCAACATCCTCTGCTGTCTGGTTATCCTGAAAAGGAGATACCACATGTGCAGTCCCTTATCAAGGTTTCTTCATTTTCCTCATGTTGAGGTTAAGTTTTTCCTTGCCCTCATGTTGGTTCCAGATCAGGGGATGGTGTAATAATAGTCTGAAATAATAGTCTGTGCAATAAACTGTGCAGCCCTTTGAGACTCTTTGTGATTAAGGGCTATACAAATAAAAATGACTTGACAGCTTGAACTCTATTAATGATGTATGCAGACCACAAAAGAGGTTAGACACCCTTGGACTAACGTAAAGCGTCCGTCATCAACCTTTTTTTCAAGCTGGGAGTTACTTTTTTGTTCCAGACTAGCGCAAAGGGCTATAAGCTTGATATGTATTTTAAAGATTAGTTATGTTTTTACCACTTTGTAAACAATACTATTTTACTTTTAAGTTATTACAGGTTGTAATTTTAAAGCCCCATTATACAAAACATTCACATAGCTTACAAGCATTCAAGAAACTGTGGTGGAACATTTTCATGCACATATTTCCAATCAATGTACAGTGAATTAAAAAAAGATACCTACCCGAGACCCAGCTCAGTGTGCTTATATTTTATTCACATATATTACACGTTGCAATAAATGTCCAAGTCATCCTTTCTGGCCAAAATCAGAAAGTTTGATTCTGCACTTACAGTAATGTACTGTATTTTTTCACCGATCGCACACACAAAGAAGCTTCCAATCACGATTTTACACTCGCGACTATTTGCTTGGGGACGTTTACAAAGTGGGACTGTTAAAAACGTGATTGACCAACTTTGTAAACGCAGCATGCATGAGTTCTAAGTTTGACTTGTTTTTTTAATTTAAGTGTCAATCCAAAAAAATGAACAACAAAAAAAAAAAAGTATTGAAAGCAGCAGCCCAGTTTTAGTGTCACTCATCCCCAAAAAAGAAAACAAAATCTCACAGGCACGATCGGATGAAATGACTGCTCCGGAAAATAAAAACTGAATTTTCTAAGATAACCTAAAGAATAGTGGTTCAAAAAATGGCATGCACAGTGTAAAGCCGATGACTCAAACGAAACATTGGAATGAAACTATAAATCACAGCCTGGGTTCAAACAAGACGGTCACTATGAACGCCAATATTCACCCTCGGGAAAGCTTTTCGGATGAACAGATTGAAGACCAGGACCAGAAACTAGCTTTGCTGTAAAACAATGTGATATATATATATTTCTAAAACGTTTATAGCAAGTACAAAAACAAGAGCATGTGATCTCTTCCTCTATGTGTAACCAAAATCAAGAGAAAAAAAAGCAGAGCTCAGGGAGGCCGTGTTTACATAGTGAGTGTAATAACGGTGTTATAAAGTGACCGCGCAACAGCCGAGCAATCTCAGCAAAGACTCGCGCAATTTCACGAAAAACGACAAGCAGCAGCATTTATTTAAATACCTAAAACCTTTTTTTTCTTTCAAAAAAAACAAAAACAATTCCTGAGGATGGATTGCAACTTGACCCTTTAAGAGCCTTCCATTTTTTTTTTTTTGCATTTTCGCCAAAAAAAAAAAAAAAAAAAAAAAAAAAAAAAAAAAAAACTTGATAGTGTTTTGATGCCATGTAGCAGGTAATGTATCTGCAGCTGTCAGGAGCCCACAATCTCACACCAGAACCAGGATGAAAAGGGATATGCTTCAATAGGATCAATTATACTGCTTTATTGCAGTTATATTCAACACTAGACATTTCTTATAGCTTTATATATCCACATAAATACGAAAGCCTTCCGAATTGTGCTTTAAGGGGCTATTTTTTAGTTTATTTCCCTCTGTAAAAACGTAATGATAACATGACGGTCCAAACACACGCGTTAATCCTTCAGGCTTGTGATTGCACACCAAAACTTCACACCAAAATGGAGTGGAAGTTGTCGCAGACGCTGCGGCAAAAAAAGAAAATTGCAAATAGTCTTCTGCTCTGTGACGGGCTGCAGTTGTAAAGTGGACTTCGGAGGATTTTTCTTTTTTTAAGTTTAGAGTCCGTTATAGTGAGGCCCCCAACGCTTATTGATGTGGTCAAAGGTGTGCGAAACCCACTGTTGCTCCAACACTCGATATCGCTCTTCGCACAAGAAGAGAGGTTTTCCACGGCTGCGGTACAGACAAAAAAAAAACATGTGTGAGTGAGTGACAGGAGAAGTAAACATTGTCAAGATGGAATTTTTTTTTTCCCCTCGCGGTTCGCCTCCATTGATGATTCTAGCTGTCAAAACATTTCTAAGAGAGGACAGTGTTATAAGTTAATTCAGTTTTTTTTTAATATTGGAAACCTGCAAAGGGGATTGCAAAGGATGCCAGTCCATTATTTTGACTATTATTTCTCTCTTTTCCTTGTTTGGACCATTATGTACCGTTTACATCATTGTCACTTTTGGCCAATCATGTTGCTGTTCTTTGATATTCACACCCTAATCGACATTTCGTTCTGTGTACATTGTTACACAGAATGACAATACAAGGAAATTATTTATTTATTTATTTATTTTAGCGTGAATCTACATTTGTAACCTACACTATTTAATAAAAAAGGGCCCAAGGGGGGGCTTTTAGAGAAGGTTGGCGTTTCTTATCGGAGGTTTGGACTCTCTCCCGTTCTCTTTAGAAGATCAAAATCCATTGATGTTTTCCCTTCAAGTTTTAGCGCTCTATTGAACTTTAAACTTATCAAAGTTAGTGAGTGAAAAATAAAATGTTAAACCTTTTAAGGGTAAACAGCAGTATGTTCATGTATCTATCTACCAAAATTGACTTAATTTTCCCACAGTGGCATGAACTGATATGTCAGTTTTAAATTTCAAACCTAAATAATGGAACGGATAGTACTATAAAGGATAGTACTGTATTGTAGCAGTCATGTGAAAAAAATGTAACCCCGCTAAAAAATATGGTCTAATGTTTTTTGTTTTGTTTTTTTAAATATGGATTAATGTAAACAGGGGGAAGCCACAACCTGGTGTAAATCTTCTGCATGAATAAAATTCCACATTAACGGTACTTTAATTTAACCTCAAAATGTGATTCTATTGTAAACACAATTTGATAGAAGGAGACTTAAGAGTTCAAATAAAACATAATTCAATTGATTTGGGCCGCATTTTTTAGACAAAAAAAGGAACTTCAAGTGTCATAACACTTTAGCAATGAGAATTCCTTACATCATTTATTGCAAGGTTGACTAAAATTGATTTTGGATGTATTTAGCCGACTATGGCAGCTTGGCTAAACAGCTCTTTGACATCTATAGCAATCAATGGGAGCCCAGCTAAAGTTGACTTCAATGGCAGGATATCTAAAATTCATCTTTGCCATCTATCGCGGTCAATTGGAGCCTAAATAGTATGGATCTTTAACGTCTATAGCATATGATGGCAACCTAGCTAAAATGGATCTTTGACATCTCTACCAGTGAATAGTATTATCCTACTTGGAGCCTTCATTCGGAAAATGCTGGTCTACTAGTGATCCCAAGAGCCGAAAAGTCCTCAGGTTTGAGAGTATTCTCAATTCGGGCCCCGGTGCAGTGGGATGCTCTGCCCTTTGAGATTCGATCTTTAACCTCAGTTGAATGGTTTACCTCATCCATCCATTATCTGCACCGCTTATCCTCAGTAGGGTCGCGGGGGTGATGGAACCCATCCCTGCTATCTTCGGGCTGTAGGCAGGGAACACCCTGTACTGGTTGCCAGCCAGTCGCAGGGCACAGAGATGGACAAACTCACTCGCTCATTCAAACCGAGGGACAATTTAGACCGGACAATTTACCTGACATACATGTTTTTGGAATGTGGGAGGAAACCGGAGTGCCCGGAGGAAATCCACGCAATATACGTGACTGATTTCAAAACTGACTGATTTTCAAAACTGTATCAACCGTCATGTGGATCTTGTCAGCTGTGAGCGTTACCGTAAATCGCGGTCCTCCTCTCCGTGGGCATCGAGGTAAACAGAACCCCACAGACAGAAGCGATGTCCGCGGATAATGATGATGACTGAGGCGTTGATCAGCAGGAAGATGCCGGTAGCAGCGCCACAGTGTTGGGAGTGCTGTACAACGGGAATAACCATTGTTCTAACACCTATTGTGTGGATGAGGTATGTACAATAGAACCCCAAGTTACAGCATCCAAACTATAAAATGTAGAATAGGATGTGTTTTCGGCCCCTCTTTACAGCTTTTTCCCCACCATACAACATCAAAAACAAATTATTTTGCAAGTAATTAGTTAAGTAATTATTTTGTAAGTATGACTGTGCATGTTAGGTGTCTCAAAACCTCTCCTAGTACATACAGTACTATTAAAAGAAACAGAAAAAAATACTATTGCACAAAAATAAATTATATACTATTGGACGAAACTGAAAATATATACCCATCGAATTATTTTATTTTTTTTGTTGCTGTTAAATGTTGTTCTTTTCATTGCACTGTTGTTACGATACACTATTCTTTCTCACGATTACTACAACTTAGGCCAGTCTCCATGCACTACATTACATTGTAAATATTTTTTCTGTCTTTTATTCTGATAGTGTTATTATCGTATTTTTATTTTTGAAATCTGTATCACATGTTTACCCTAGAGTGCCAACATTGATATCAATGACAATAGAGAGAATTTAATTTATCTCCACTTTTCAATCCCTACTTTTGAACTTCTAAATGCTGTATCTCGGGGGTCTACTGTAAAAGGTTTTCAACATGATGACAGAAAGGAATAACTTACCAATACGCATTCACAGATACCCTGCTGCTTGCAGCAGACCCCTTTGAGGCAAACAAAGGCGCCACAGACAAGGCAGAGCGCGGGGTCCTTTGGCACCTTTTTACAAACAGTGCAGGCCTTCCTGTGGTAGTACTGGAAGATGATATTGTAGTTGTCAGGCAGCTGGAGGAGGCGGGGCGGTGCCCACTGAGGATCTTGGACTAACAAGGTCTAAACACAAGACAAATGAGAAGGAAGGGATTCAAGAGTCTTTTCAGTCCTGCAGTTTTTCATTGTCAGTGCAGGTTCTTTTTTTTGAAGGTTGTGACCACGGCTGCAACTAACTGCTATTTCAATGGTCGATTAGTTGAGAAATTGGAATTATATATTTTTTTTCTGTAATTTAGCCTGAACTTGATTTATTGTGCGGAAAATGATAACACGAGAAAAATGGATAATATGAAAATGTATTTAATCTTTAATGTATAAAGATTATCAAGTAAACATTTTATCCCTGTAACCCAAAAGAAGGCACATTAGCAGCGATATAATATGAATAATAGTAATAATAGTAGTAAATAAAACAAATAGGATGTCTGCTCCGTTAAGTACATTCAGTGGTCCACTGCAAACTCTATAACAAAAGTATTTGAAGGTCCAGAACATTGTGTAAATTTTGACCACAAGATTGTCTTATTTGAAACTTTGAAATTGTAAGTAATTAAATAAAATGAATATAAGAATTATCAAAATGTAATCAAAAACAATGAGAAAAATGAATTTCAAATTATACATATATATTCTTATCATTTGCATTTATCATTTTTGTTTATCTATTAAAGTAGGGTACAGTAGTTATTTATTTTAAACTGAAAATGTATACGATCATAGTGCTTTGGAGATATCTTGTTGCCTTTTGAGTCCAGGCAGCTATCATGAGAAGTAGTTGAGTTTCAACGAGATAAATATGATGTTTTGACACCATCTTGCGAGCTATAAAACTGCAAGTGACTTCAGGTACTTTGTTTATAGCTCCAATGTTTGACCACTTGATAGCACTTTGTTGTCTAACGCGAACGAAAACCAGGGCCAAATGGGCACAGCGTAGCGGCAAGATGCCAGACAAAAATGGCAGCAACTACAAGGAATAGATTCCGCTATGTAAAATAAATACACATTTTTGACCAGTGAATGTTAATGTTAACATTAGTATGATGGTTCATTTTTGCCCATTATTCAAACTAACTATTTTTGACCAAATTAAAGTTTTTTTTACCACTAGGAGGCACTAAGTGTTACACACCGTCTTTTTAACAATTACCTACAGTTTGAAATCAAACGTTTGTAACACCTGACATTTGCAGTTTTTAACGTTTTAACAAATGAGGCTTGTTCTTTGGACGTCATGCATTTGATTTTAAATACTTAGACATGGTTTGGCATAACGCTCAAGCTCTCTATTATAATAATTATTAATGTTGACACCGCTGTATGGGACTACGTTGCTACCAATACATTTCCCCTAACCTTTTCCAGCAAAAGAATCACTATCCGTCACACAAAACCTATTCCCTTCCCTTTTTCTTAATTTGGTTTCCGCTGGTAGTATTTTATTACCTAAGCCACCTGGAACTGCACACAGGGGACCGGTCTGTGGCTACTTCTCTATTCCTCTTTCTTTGCTCTAGAAGCAAACGATGAATGCAGAGTCCATGCGGCGCCCCTACATTGTGTAATGCTTTCTCTGCCAAACCAAACCGTTTGGGTGCTTTTGGGCATCTGATTGATTATGTTAAAATGCAGCTTATTAATCAGTATGTTAAATTGCTACAGAATCAAAAGCAAATTGATTCTAAATCCTATAAACCAAAATTCAAAGCAATTATCACCTACTTCGCCATTTCTGTATTTTTATGTTACCGCTTGAGAGAGACGCTATTGACTATAACACATGAGCGACTTTAAACAGAGATTATATTCATGTAGAGAAGCCTCACTCTGTTGGAAAAATGTTGACAGCGAAATTTACTGTCAACTATTTTTTATTATCGATTTTTGTCGACAATGTCTACTAATCGTTGCAGCCCTAGTTGTGAGCTTACCAGCGATTGCTCGGCCTGCGTCTGAGCGAGCCCGATAACCTCAGCACACCACTGCGTGACCAAGTCGAAGGCGCCGACCGGCCACTCCAAACACGAGGCACTGTTCACAGGATTGGGGGCCACGTAGGGTGCTGGAGCCAGCCCTGAACACAAGGCCAGGGTGGAGAACTCCTCCTGCTCCTGTAAACGTCAACAAGAAATCCAGTCAAAAATGATTTTATTTTTTATTTTTTTACCCCATTTTTTGATCACCCATGCGCAAAGAGGGGTTGGTGATCAGGGCTGCATGATTTTGGGAAAGGAACTAATTGCGATTTTTCAGAATAAAAATTTCTTTTTTTTTGTCAAATAACTTAATGTTCCTGTAAAATTCGCCCTAATTCCCAATCAAAGACGTACTCAAGGTAAAATGAATGCGGTCCTTAAATCATTTGGAGATTATGGACGGTTTTGATCTCTTTTGAAAGGCGATACTCTGAAGTTTTGTCCCAAACGGAAATAATCCCTGCAAGTGCGACTAACATTAAGTAATCTGAGTTGGAACACACAGGAATGAAAGGTTTTTATTCTGGTCTGATTTTTTTTTTTTTTTTTTTTGCAATTAAATGCCTGCATATGAGTGTAGCATGGGCATCTTAACTGGAATACAGGTGAGACAATAGCTTAAAGCCTCACCTCATACCTTGTCAAACTTGATCACAATCTGAAAAACTAAACATTGAATTTTCCATATTTTTCTAAGGGTAGGCTTAGGCGTTTCCAAAAATGGCCATATGGCAACTAGAAGTCTACAACACTAAAACCTTTGCAAATAAATGCGTATTTTACTTGGGCCAATCTTTCAGACATTGTGAAAAAGATGTTAATGTTTGACTTCTCTTTACAGAAGTCAAATCAATGATTGTGCACACTAGGCTGTAATAATGGTGCGGAAAAAATGAATCATGGATTTCCTTGAACAAGTTATTTTTGGCTCTGATTTGAACACACCCCCAGGAAACGCCACAAAATTATGTTTGGATTTTCATTCCCTAACCAATATGTCAATCATCATTAAATTTGGTTACCAATGGCTGAAGATATTCGAAACTACAGGAGGCGATCTTCCTTTTATCTTACAAAAAAAAACAGATAAAAGCGGCGCCGCCGCGAGCGGCAGCCTTTCCAACAACTCCGGGTTATTTCGCACTTTTTGTGATATTATTGTTTTAAGTGTCTGCTTCTATCTTTGGTGTTCTTTGTCCCGTTTGACAACTACACTTTGGATTACTTTCCATCCTATCGTTACGGGTTTTAACGCACAAAAATGCGTTTATTCGAGGAATCAACTCCTTGCCCTGAAAAATTCTCGTGCCGGCGGGATGAGGGGGCCCTATCGTGGATACAGAGCCGGAGCTAGCTAAGCGGCGTTATAAGTCTTCGGTGCCTTCCGTAATCATGGTAAATGTGAACTCTCTACCAAATAAGACCGACGAACTGGTTGTGCTGGTGAAATACATCAAAGCGCACAGGGAGTGCAGTGTGCTGTGTTTTACGAAAAGGTGGCTCACGTCTAGCATCCCGGACGCTAACGTGGCGCTAACGGGAGCTACCCGGCTTCAGTGCTGTTAGACAGAGACACGAATGCCTGCGGGAAGCGGAGAGGAGGTGGACTCGCTAACACAAGGTGGTGTATCCCTGGGCACAAAAATTTCCATCTACTGCAGGGACGTCGAACTTTTGGACTAGCGTGTGACGTCATCCACTCTGCTGTAGCTAAACTACAACAAAGCACCCCGAGGGGATCCTGTTAATAAACAACAAAGGAGACTGCTGGAAGTGTGAATTTCCCTACGGGGACGAATAAATATCTATCTATCTATCTATCTATCAAGCCCGTATAGGCTAATGCGGGTTGTGTACAGTGAAAAAAATAGCCTGCTATTGCCCGAGAGTGGTGTCATCGATAGGTCAGAAGCTCGGATATACTAGAAGCCATCTGATGAGTCTGTTAATTTTTAAAGGGGAGTTTTGGAACAAACCGAACAAATTTTAGGCGTATATTTTGTAATCTGAAGGTATTATTGTGTGTTTTGGAGTAAATATTTTGCACGGTTGGATTCACTAGACTCTTGCGGATGTAAGGAGGCCCTGGTTTTGGGTATCTTGTTTCAGACTGATAGTGATGTTTCTGTGATGAGTATATTTTGAACATATCTTGAATCCCAAGAGTTTAAGCTTTCCAATGATATGTGTCATGACATATTTCAGTGACTGGTGACATTTTACAGACACGTTTATCAAACAGACAGTCGGACCTTTAACTTGTTAACAAAAAGATAACATTCAAATGTATGCGTTAAACCTGCAAAAAAGAAAGATATTATTTTCCTACCACTTGATCCAAAAACCATATTACATTTAGACTTATACAAAGCAAAATCAAAGAAAGCGCAATAAATTACATTTTATGTGTAGCAAAATTATTATACGCCAAAAAATATCGAAAATGTAAACCCACTTTTCAAATTGAAGTTGTATTATTGGTTAAGTCTTTGAATACAATAAACAAATTCAACGTGCAAATGATATATAATTTGCTTAAGAATCTGCCCCTGTGTTAAAGATAAATATGTCATCATTATTTTTCTTTTTACATTACAAATCTTGTTCATTTATTTTCATATTTTTTTCTCTTTATTTCTGCAACACTTTTTGTTTACTTGAAAATTGTTAACTTTGTAGTGTTTGACTGTTTCATGCCAATTTTGTCCGTCATAATGCAATGTTCAAGAAAATATTATAAAAAAAAAAAAAAAAGATAATTTTATAAAAAGCTTCTCAAAGCGCCCTGTACCGGACACAAGTGTTACTTCAACCCTACAACTTCACGACATCCAATGCACTGATTTACATGGATTTAACGTACAAAGTGGTTAATTAAGCAAGAAACACAATGATTTGATGAGGTAAAAACTGTTTTGAATCGATTCGTTGTTGCAGCCCTAGCTGAGAGTTATTTTTTGTTAGTGATCAGCACGAAGGCCTTCCAATTTGTGATATGCTTTACAAAAATAAAAACTATACTACTATGTTAATATTATCTTATTAATAAGGTGTAAGTATGAGCAGTATGCGTAAAATATGGGGGAAAAAGATCAAAATGTGGCATTAAAAACTACGTACCAAGCAACCAGTGAGATTGTCCCCATAAAGGTGATGCTGCAGAAGGCAAACGAGTCGAAGAAAAGGGAGGCAGTACTGCTGGAGGCTGAACTCCACGGACTGCGGGGACCACACACTGGAGCTCAGCTAGAGGACGAACAGCAAGAAACGATCAATAGCCAGACAACAGTTTGGCGATAATAGCATGATAAATATCTTCCAGACAGATATTGGTTGAATCAATCAATGTCCTTGCGGAAAATGTCATGTATTGTATAGTGGGGACAAATAAAGGGAGCTACATAAACAAATGCTAAGTAGCTCACCGTTATATCATCCATGCTGACTGGATAGAGATTGTTGGTCTTGGACAACTCGCTGATAACGTGACCGAGCAGCACTTCGGCAGACGTTTCTGCGTTTGCAGAGGTCTGGGGGAAAAAAAAAAAATCAAAACAAAAACATCCATCAACTGATCTTATCAACATTAAGTTTTTACTGCTTGGAATGAATAGTAAATAGTCGTAATCTGAAATAGAAAATGAGAGGAATCACAGGCAGTCTATTCACTTTTAGAGGGAATTGATTAAAGAATAATAAAACAATCATGAACAGGAATTGAAAATTAATGTGAGGCTAAGAAGAATTGAAACAAACTAGCGGTGATGGCTGCAGCGGTCTCCTCCATTTATTTATCAAATGAGTCCTTCAATAGGTATGATGAAACTGGAATGGAGATTGGAAGTCTAGTAGCAGTGACCAATGATATTAAAATAAAAAATGATTTTAGAATTATATTTTTTAATGTTTGTCAGATTTTCTAGCTTGATAGTAAAACTATATTTCCAGGTGTAAGCAGTTGTTAGCATTGTAGAGGAAAGACACTGCCACAAATCCCCCCTTTTCCAATCACCTACTCTGCCAACACCTTGAAAGAACCACAATTTCTTCAGAAGACCTTTCTTTTTTCCTTAAGTGCACACCAGAGCACTCACACCAGGGCCCACGGACAGATATTGCATTTATTCACAGGAAGTGACCACCTCTCCATAACTGTTATAAAGATTGGAAGCCCCGAGTGTTCATTTGTAATCAAAAGATTTATGATTTGCATATGTGTGTCATGTTTCAATCCAGAGGTATATTTCATTGCGTGTCTGAATGAAATTTTGCCTATTATCAATCTTTCAATTGGAGAACTTTATTTTGAAAAGCATCAACAAAAACTCCAACCGGTCACAGGACACGCCTCCGGTGACTGATGACATCAGCGGCATTTAAACGCTTAGACGCGAACACCTCTTTTCTTTACGCTGCTCTTTCTTCCTGGACAGCTAGCCCAGAGGTGGGGGCATAGCTAGTCTTTGCAACCCCTAATTTTCTTTTTTCCAAATTCATAAAAAGTGTGTGGAAAAGAATGCGTACGAACCATTTCAAACTGCTTAACGGGTGGTTTGCACAAAGTTTAAAGTCTTTTAATCATGCAGAAGCAAGAAGAATATATAACAGCAGTCTAATTGTCTCAGCTGTCATTTGTTGAATATTTAGACGATTTCACTACGAGAGTCTTAGTTAATACCACATAATCATCATAAATACATCATACTTAAATATGAAATTGTTTTATACCAGCTACTAAGTAATTTCGTTTTAATTGGGTGAAGACAAATAGCATATGAATGCAACACTCATAGTGTGACTCCGTTCAAGATAATGAAGATCGATATCGTAGCCTGTGGAAACCATATAACTGAAATGACCAAGGGCTTTGTTCTTCTCAATACCAAGTGATAAACAATGATTTACAGAGATGGAAAGGTGGTTCTGGTGACCGGAGATGATCTACAGAGCATGACTGCATCTTTTTTTCCAATACCTTTTTGATTGCCCCGGATGAACTCCAGGCCTGCCTTTCTTCCGCACTCAGCTTGGTTGAGAGTGCAGCCAAAGCCTGGATGTACTGAAGGTTGTACAGCATCTTCACCACGCAGGTGAAGTGCTCTGCAGAGGAGTAATGGACAGTCAAAGAACAGGTGACAAGAAAGCTGTAAAGATATAAAATGGCTCGCAGGCCACATAAGGCTATTTTTATAAGTACATATGGCTCAGAGATAAATTATGGTCATGCAAATTTATTCAATAGTTTTCCTATTCAGACAGGCGCAGAGTCGAGTTTGATGCGTGCATAACCAACATAACACTAGTAATGTGAACAGTTCGATCCAGTATATAAAGGGCACAGTTCCAACTACGTACACTTTACAGTCTAGGCGTCACACCAACAGACCCCGTTTATGCTGTACGTCACTAAACATCTTTTATATGGAAGCTCAATGAACAATGTTTCTTCAGTATAGGGACATTTTACGATGAAAACCCATAGAAAAACTCTCAAGACCAAAAAGCACACAGAGCAATTTAAGTAGGTGAGCGTTAGGGGTGACCGGAGTTATAAACACAGGGCACATACTAACTTATCTCTGCCCCGTGCAGTCTGCACTAAAAAGGTGACTACGTCAGTTTCCTCTTTTGTGACATTTTTAACTGTGCTTGCACCTTGTTTTGAAACCCTTATTTATGGAAAAAATGTAGGTCAGAATGACCCTTAACGATCTTAAGTAACTGTGGGATGGAGACAAGTTCAAAGTGGCAGAATTTTAATCAAATCATCTAACGTCACACGGTGAAATGACATGCCTTGGAAAATTTGATTTTTTTATACATAAGGTATGTCTCTCTCTCTCATATATATTTGCTATTAAGGCTCTTTGGGTCAAAAAAGGTTCCCAACCCCCGCAGTCAACCCCGAGTTAGAACATCCCTACATTATGAAGTGAAAAAATATGTTTTTTCCCCCCCCTTGTTACGCCATTCTTTGGCTTTCCTTTTCTATTGTTTTGTTTTTCCTTTTCAATTGATGCTGCATTCTTTAGATTTTATTTTTTTACACTCTGACTAGAATAATTTTAACATCCGGATGCATATCAGATTTACATGTACTAAGAGTCCCACCCGCCCTTGAAAACGGTCAATCAAATTGAGGCGGTAATGAAATGAGTCATTAAACATGACTGCAGCCTGTCAGTGAGCTCTTTAGCTGGTCGATGGAGGAGATATTGCGACAAGCTCAAGTAGAAGGACACGCCAAGGAGCAGACGCGTGAAAACCAAATGGTGTCTGGTTTTAAGCTTTGATGGATTGTCAGGGGCAGAATTTAACTCACTGTTCTGTCTCACGGTGGCCTTTTTTCTTTGGGAATGAACACTTTGATATTAAGAAGAGTAAACTTGAAACGCTTCCCTATGGATTACTGTATTTAAACATAATGCAATCTCTGACGCAGGGTCACAGACCTTTCGAAGCCGAGAGCTACTTTTTTTTTTAACATTTGTTTTTCTTTTCAAGCATCTAGCAATAAACATCACATTAAAAAGTAAAAAAAGAAAAAGAAAAATTACAAGGAAAAAAATGACAAGTTCAAGCCAAGTCTTATGAGACCAGTCCCCTAAATGTATTTAGTAAAGGAAAAAATATACATACCTGTATATAATTAAAAATATGTTTAAACTGCCTAATCTTTTATATTATTCCTTGTAGAATAAAATTATAAATCCCTTAAATTGAGCAACATCATAGCACAATAATATCAGACTATGTTATTAAACTTTTTTGCTCAAAGGAAAAAAAAAAGTACAAAAAAGGGTTATAATTATTGAGAACATTTGCGTTTTATCCTTTTCCAATTGATTTTAATATTAAGAGTATAACAACTATGTTTTGAATTTGTTTTTCTAGTAAAATGAGAAAAAAATGAGACAACAAATGAGTTGATTTACCTAGAATAATTATAAAACTTATTTTTCTTTATTTGACATTTTATTAATTAATTTTAATGAAAAAATAATTTACTATTTTTCCTGGTATACTTATTAGGGGTTAGTAGTTTGATAGACATTTCTGAAATAACTGTTGCTACTCTGTTGATATTATGTTTCTAAGTTTTAATGGGCAGAAATAGGCTCAGTCAACCAGAAAAAACACCTTTTCCAAACTGGTCAAGTTGATGATACCTTGCCAGTTAGAACAAATATTACCAATTTAAAACATTATAGATACATTTTTTTCATTGTTAATACTCACAGAATTCCTAGAAAATCACAATGACCAATCACTGGTTAGCAATCTTCGGAAAAATTTCCAAATTGGTGACGTACCTTTCCGCAGAGGCTGAGGCATGGTGAGGACGAAGATAATCAAAAGAGACGGGATGTCTCTAAATAGCATGGGCACCTCGGGTCTTTCTTCATCAAAACCACTGCAAAAAAAAAAAGAAATCCTTTTTGTTAGGTTTCTTTCTCTCCAGTTTTAAAATTGTAGAAGATATTTTATTTTTAGCTCCAGCAATATATATCATCAAACCAAATGTATGGGCAAACTTTGGTTTATCTAATCAGGCCAGTCAACTGAAAATGTTAAAAATTAAATGATTATATAAAAACAGTTAAGAAGTACTACCAATAAATTGAATGAAATTCCTTGTCCAAAATGGACGTACGGTGAAGAAAATAAGTATTTGAACACCATGCAGTTTTTCTATTTCTCCCACTTATAAATCATAGAGGGGGTCTGAAATTTTCTTTGTAGGTGCATGTCCACTGTGAGAGAGATCAACTAAAAAGAAAAATCCGCAAATCACAATGCATGATTTTGTAACTATTTTCTTGTGTGATATAGCTTCAAATAAGTATTTGAACTGAGGGAAGGAGGTTGTTCTCCAAAATCTCACAATACACGGCCCCAGTCATCATCTCTTTAATGCAGTGCACTCATCCTGTCCCATGTTCAGAAAAACACCCCTAAAGCAAGTTGCTACCATCCCCATGCTTCACAGTAGAGATGGTGTTCTTCAGATTGTACGGATTACATCACATGAATAATGTAAAAAGTGCTCCTGTTGTTAAAGGGATAGGTTACCCCTTTTTTCCCCCCCTGTTTTATCAATTGTTAATCGAAGCGAACTTTTGTAACCTTGCTTATGATGACCAGTGGGGAAGAAAAAATGTAAAACAATCTGATGAAATGATCTATTTACAAAAAATATAACGTGTTCATGTAGGTGTCTGCATGCTTATTAATAATGCATATTTTAAAAGGTCTTACCTACATTTTGTATCATTGATTTATTCTGTAAGGATAGAATGTTGCCAATTAAAAAAGCTACAACATTTTGAGATTCGCCTTTTTGAAATATGAGAAGGATGATAGGACAAAAGACTGTCGTCGGATACAAAAAAATCAAATCAATCATTTCCTCCAAGCCTGTTCCCTCTGACACATTTTTTGAACCCAAAACAACCGACAACTGAAAGTTTTCCCACCCCTGCCCTAATGCTTTGCTTCGGAGACTTTTGTTCCCTGCCATTTCCAATTAACTGTCTTCTTTTCTGTCGACAATTAAACTCTGCACTCTTGAGAGGCCGCAGGAGATTTGAATGAGAAGGACTGCACTTAAGGTATAAAACCGTCCATTACCGATGCACTCAGCAGTTAATTCCACAGCACTCTTTCACCCTGCTAAGACCACATCAAACAGTATGTGATATCGCAAGGTGTTTTTAGTCATTCTACTCTGACTGATCTATTTTTTTTTAAATATGTAAAACATCCCCCCCCTCTCTGTCCTTTTTAACAAGATTGGTTCATTTGGACTAACATAACACGGACACTCCAAAAACCTAGGAGTTTTTTTAGACAGCAAATGGCTCATGTGAGAATATGGCATGCCTGTGTTGCAATTTTAGCATAACAAGGGTAAAAAATACAAAAGTGAGAAGCCATCTTTGTTCTGAGGTGTGGTAAGAGAATGTGATGATGCATTATGACAATGGTTCTTTCAACTAAAATGCTGCTGGAAATAGTCCAATTTTAATTCACCCACTATTTACCTTTATATTATTCAAGTAAAATTATATGAAATACATTTTTTCCACCATGTTTTTTATTATTATTATTTAAACTCTGAAAGAGAAAAGACATGTTCAATATTTATTAAAAGTACAAAAAAAAAAAAAAAAATTAAAATATCCATCCATCCATTATCAGCACCGCTTATCCTCAGTAGGGTCACGGGTGTGCTGGAGCCCATCCCAGCTATCTCCGGGCAGAGGACACCCTGAACTGGTTGTCAGTCAGTCGCAGGGCACACAGGGACAGACAATTCGCTCGCTCATTCACACCTAGGGACAATTTGGACTGGCCTATTAACCTGACATGCATGTTTTTGGAATGTGGGAGGAAACCGGAGTGCCCGGAGTAAACCCACGCAAGCACGGGGAGAACATGCAAACTCCACACAGGAAGGTTCAATACCACTGCACCGCCGTACTACCCAAGTTAAAATGATAAAAATAAAAAACAAAATTATTTATTTGGCCCATCTTATAAGCCTTAGCCGTCAAAATTATTCTATTCAAGACAATGAACGGTTTAATTTTTAACCATTGCTACATCATAACCTACATTAACAAATCTGAATCCTGCTCTTTTTTAAAAAAGGTCTAAAGACAAAAACGTAGTTCGGCAGTGTCTTTTGCATCCCGCTTAATGCATTACAAAGCTGGCTGCACAATTGGGACCTGAAGTGCTGTGCTGGTGGTGAAGGCGCATAGCACTTGTTCCCGGTACAGTGAATTAGACGGGGTCGTCTTGCTCTCTGTGGAGTGCACGGTAATTTGCCAGATGTAGCAATTATCGGTAGCTATGGAAACCGTACATGCTCCATTTTCTGTATTTAGCTCCTCTTTGTGTGATGGAAAATTTGTTGGGGGGCAGGAGTACTGATGTTTTCTGAAAGGTCCTTTGATTGCTTGATAATGTCAGACAGCAAGGTGGGAGGGTAGAAAGGGGCCTTACTTATTGTGAGATGTGATGTGGTCAGAGCTTTTAAGAAAAGAAAATGGCTCACTCGGTCTCTCTGCTTTGTGTGAGTTGAGTCAGCTTCGTCCAGGGGTTGTAGGCTGAGTCAATGCTGTAGAGACGCATATGCATGGCCAGCACGTGAAATAGTTGGTCTGAAGTAGAAAAAGAAACTGAATTGTTTTATTTAAAAAAAAAAAAAAAATTAAAACAATATATAGACATTAAATGTGCTAAAATAACCAAGCTGGTTGGCATTAACATTTTAAGTAATAAAACACAATTACTCATTGTGTGAAACAATCCCAATGAAATCTTTCAAGGAATTTATTGGATGCACAAAAGATAATCACAAATGCTTGTTTTTAATTGTTTCACAGCAATGAACAGGCTGTGCTACAATACTTGGAGCAACACTGCCCCCCACAGGAGCATTAAGGCAAAGCTGAAGAAAGTGTTTTTTTGGTTTTTTTTTTTACTAAAAGTAGTGATATTTTATTTTTATGCCAATCATCAGTTTAACTTGAATAGGTTCTTGATTTTTGGTTAAAATAAAACAAAAGAGCACCAAAGGGCTGTCGAAATGCGTTCTAGGAGAAATAACAAGACAATGTGCTTTAGGTTGTTTGTGCCCTAACATACATGACAACCTCTGCCAATTGCTCACCTTATTAGGCAAAAATAAACCTTACAAACACAAGGCAAGACCTATTAACTCAAAGCAAGACATTCTAAATAGAATAAAAACAAATATAATTTGTGTAAACAAGTTTTTTTAAACTAACTTATAAACAACACCAACAATTATTTCAGCATCTTTCCATCTTTCTTTTTTGGCTTGCAGTAAATTTCGTGTGGCTTATTATACGTAGCAAATTAGACATTATAGTTGAAAAGGGCAAGACAAGATCGATTTAACAAAAAAATGAGTTGTTTTTTTAAAACGTTTTCCTTCCAAACAATAACTGTTAGAAATGATCAAAGAAACGTAAATAATGAGGAAAAATTGTCAGGTATGTATTAATGACTGTAGAGATTACGCACATTTTACAACATAATTTTACAGTGTTGCAAAATCCGGACTCACTAGATGTTTTGTATCCATCTCACTCAACCAGGAATCAAATATATCTAATGAAAAGACACTGATACAGCCATTGTAAATAATCTGCTATTTTCATATGGGGAGATTGGAGCATACCAGCTGTTTACCATTCAGTTACATCAAGAACATGGATCACTAATGCATACCAACTGAGTGAATTTAACTGCTTGGTTAATGTAGCTCAGACAGCTCCACTATGACTCGACTATGAACCTCCTTGCAGCCACTCAGGGATGACAGGCCATTTGTCTGCAGCGGCCTCAGCTTTGACAGGTTAATTTTCCGAACCAAAAATGGGTTGTGAGGCAGCCTTCCATCTGCCTGAATCACCTGCAACATCCACACATTTTCCACCTGCACCTTCACAATCGACTGAGCTTTAGGAGGTGTCGTGACTGTTTTTAAGAATGGCTGAGCTTTTTTTTTTTTACATTTAGTCAAATCACTTCTACCTTTTCCATTAAATGCCCTTGTCAACGAAGACACCGTTTACCACATTCATTCTTGACAACTTGTTAATGGATTTTTTGTTTCTTTTTGTCCGTTTATAGGGATTTACACACATGGATGATTTGGCTGTGGCCACATGATAAAAAGCTTTGGGGCAAGGGACATTGAGACAAGATTTTGCAATTTATTCATGTAAAATGGGTGGAATACTACTTCACAGATTAACATTTTTGAACCAAATCAGCCTTATCAATTTAAATTAATGGGTGTTTTAAATGCAATACAAAATATAATAAAAAGTAAACGCTTACTGAGACATGAGCGCTTAGCAGCAGCACTGGCCCCACCGCAACAGAGGTTGCCACCACGGTGCACAAGTTCTAATTCCAGGTTGGTCCTGTGAAGGCACAACAAGGACAGGATAGCATTGATGTAGTCACCTTCAATTATCAAAGTCACTTTCATTTGTAAATTTCTTCGGATGTACTTGACATCCGAAGGAATTGAAATGACGTCTCACACTGTGACTGGTGTATACATTGACAACAATGAAGTGCAGCAGCACAAGAACAGAAATATCCCTAAGATAATACTAAATAAAAGTCAAAGTGAGCTAAAGGCTAATATTTAGGTAATATGACCAACATACAGGACATAAGACAGCATATAGTAAAGTATTCCAACTGTGTGCCATGGGAAGTAGTGTACTAGTCTACTCAAGGTAAACCCAGGTTGTGGTTGTCACATTTTTTTTGTCACAAAAGACACATTTTGGGGGATGAACGATAAATTGTATCCTCCCAATAAATGCAAGCTATATTTAGAAAAAAAAAATAGACAAAATCTAATTTTAGGTGTTTTTTTATTTTTGGTTACAATTACAATGACATTATACAGCTATGGTAAACAGGACTCTAGAAAGTAGTATTGGAGAGACTAAAGCTTGGCTCTATCAATCAATCGATCAATCAATATTTACCTTGTCAGTAGTAATGACAAGATATTGTCTGCGTACCATAACACTGATAGATATTGCAAAACATATGATTATGGGTCTGCAACCATTAAACAAGTGCTCCAACAACATCACACATGCCTTGGCTAAGAAAAATATAACACATTCTTATGAAGTGGTACTGTCTTAGTTGTACACATTTGTAGCTAAACAAATAAAAATAAATATACAAATTATCATGCATAGATAGGGAACACAAAATAGGGCAACGGTAAACTTTGGCCAATTACAGCTATAAGCAGCGCATGAGAAGCAAATTTTTAATAGTAATGATTTGCTGAAGGAGCACAAAACATTAAAAAAACATATACAGAGGTACTGTACCTCGTTTTACGATCAACCCATCTTACAAATGCTACGGTATCCAAAGTGCGTGCGTCTGAAAGCTTCCTCGTCATAACGGTAAGTTTTCCCGTATCCGAAGTCAGTGACTCTCCACCTAAAAGTTCGCGCAGATACGCACCAACAGCGTCCTGCGTGGTTTATCAGCTAGGTGAGACCCTTGCAACCCCCTAGCATTAAATGACTAAACGGCTAGTCTGTAAATTCATTGTCTGCAGCCACAAGGGCTCAGTTCATTTTCTCCATTGCGCATTGTTTATGTTTCCAGCCAAAGGTCATGCAAAAAGAGGAGAGAAAAAGGGCCAGGGCTCGTTCCACTTACAGTTGAAAAGAAGCAAAATATGAAAGTGGAGGTCAAGTTGCAGATTTGGTGAGGGAAACCGGGCAAAGCATGTCCACTATCTCTACTGGCTAAAGACAAAAAGAGACCCGAAGGTCTGCGACTGTGGCGACAGGTATAAATGTTTCATCGACTGAAGGACAGCGATAAATGAAGATATGGAAAAGCTGCTTATAATTAGAATACCACAAAAAAAGCTCGCTGGGGTCATGATCATGTAATTGACTGCAGAAATTAGGAAAGTGTTCGCCTGCTCGGACTAACTGCAGCCTTTTATCACAAAAAAACATTCTGATAAAACCAAAAGCAGACGGTCAATGGAGATGTCCGCTGAAAACTGAAACGTTTTGAAAAAAACATTCTGAGATCTAGACAGAAGCAACAATTGCTGGATCACTTTTTTATGTGTCCAGCGACTCAACTGTTACAGTGACTTGAGAAGTGCGCCAAGACATTTAACTACATTTTTACATTTTATTCCGTTGTTTTTTTTTTTAACTGCTTTTGGCCAACAAAGCTTTGTACTGTACAGTAACTTAATGTTTTGCATTTATTTAGCCTTGTTTATACTATGGGGTATATTTATGTACATTGACTGAACAATAGTATACCTACAGGACTGTTGCAGTTGATTTAATGGGGGTTTGGTTGCACTTTGTAATGAATGATCACGTTTCATTTCAATGGGGAAAACGTGTTTCGATTTACAGAACGTGTTTCATTACAGAACATCACTACTGGAACCAATTACATTTGTGAATGGAGATACCACTCTAGTAGAATTTTGTCTATGTCGAGTGCAGAAAGGTAACATGACACGATTAAGTTACTCTTGCTAAATAAGTCAGGCAGTTGTTCATCTTAAAGAACATTGAATCACAAACACCAGCAGGAGTGCAACAAAAAACAAAACATTCCAACAACAAACGTTTTTTCGCTTATGTTCAAGACCTGTACAATCCCAACAGTCTTCACACATTTTTCTGATGCCTTATGCACATTGTGAGGAGGCAGAGAAGAGAAATGACCAAGTTGTACTACCATATCTAAAGAAAAGCAAAATATATTCTAATGAGGAACATAAATACTTAGAATCTTTTTAACTAGTAGTATCAGTAGATTGCATATTATACTGGCATAAAACGACTAATTATTGGGTCAATAACTATGAAATTATATTTGGCCGTTATCGGTCGGATAATTAATGTTCATCCCTATTTTTTTATTAAAAATCTATGACCATCAAGCACAGGTATTGTAGAACTTTGTGAATATTATTGTTGGAGCGTTGTTAATACTAAACTCTACAAGTCCCAATGCAAAAGAAAAGGTTATCCTTCAATAGTACATAGATGCCCGACACTGATAGACGCTACAAAAATAAAACTGATCTGTGCATGTCTACTTCTAGTGGCCAGCAAAAAGAGGACTGATTCTTGAGTTTCTTCAGTGAGAGCGGAGGGAAAAAAAAGCAATTTCAGTGAGATAATACAGCCACGGTGAAGCTCCATCTGGCTTTTGCTGATAAGAGCACCCCTGTGACAGAGGAATTTTCCACTCCTCAGCCAATTTGCACTGTTCATTGAATTTCAGAGAGCCAACAGGCATTCGTACACATTGTTGTATTCAAGGTGAAGAGCCGAGGGAAGCACAGCACTAGGTGAGCAAGGGGTCTTGGTGGTTGCACTCAAAGAGGCACAGACATCTTGGAATATAAAAGTAAGCAAGAAAAAAACCTTTAAGTCATCCCCCCCCAAAAAAATCAATGTTTTGTTCCGATTTATGAGCATAAAGACAACTCACCAGCATCTCCATTAAGCACGAGTACTCACATACCCCTTGAATTAACAATTAGGCGGAGTGTTTGTTACTAAAAAACAGTATATTCCTGATTATATCCCCAAATTGCTCACTAGTAGATAACAAAAGCCCAGTTCTTACCTTGCCAAGGAGTACATGAAAAGGAAATCATTGTCAGGGGAGCCAGGGTTCTTGCCGTAATCCATATACTTTTTCTGAGTGGTATTTTTAATATCTTTGATGACCAACTCCATCTCTTTACTCAAATTGGACTCCGTCTAAAGGATAGAAAACAATCCCGATTTAATAGAAAAGCTACAAAGTTAAGCTGCTCGAGCTCATCCACATAATCATACAATACTTACTGAAAAAAGACCAAGGTTTTCCTGCAGAGCTCCTACTTCCTTTACTAACACATTGATCTTCTTGTTTGTGGGAGAGTGCCATGCACCAGCTTCTGTGCCTCGTCCTGGCCGACAGGGAACGACGCTGTTGGCAAACTGTCGACAAAGCGGGCAAGTAAATTCGCCCTTGTCGACGGAGAATCCCTGCAGGACTTGGTCATTCTAAAAACGGGAAAAAAAGAATGAAGTCTGAATAAATAAACACAAGAAAAAATTAGCCAGGATCAGTCCCTCGAGGTTTTAATTGAAAACCTGGTTAAATACCTAATCAATGGTTGATTACTTGATTAAATATGCCAATTACAAATCAACAATAAGTGATGCATTTCAATCAGCTTAAATAATCGACAGATGACTTTTGTTATAAAGAAGAGCATTTTTTGCATTACCCTTAAGGACTCCATGTATGACTTGTGGCAATCTATATGCAAAGTGTGTCCGCATGTTTGCACGTAGACGCCCCCGTCCCAACCTATTGACACAGACTGCAGGCAGGAGCTCTGCAGAATTGAACAGAAAAAAGATCACATCAATACGTAGCTTTGTATCATAAGTACAACGGATTTTAGTCCTCAGCACATAAATTCCAAAGAAAAAAAGTGACCATCATATATTATATCAATGGTAAACAGTGTTTCCCACAAAATTTTGTGAAACCTCGGTGGGTGGACAGACTGGGGGGTTCCGGGGGAATGCAGATCTGTGTCCCGGGCATGTAACAAAAAACGAGTTATTTTAAAAAGAAAAATCACGTACAAAAATATTTACACCAGGTACATAATTTCACATGTTTAAAAAGCGAATAAAATATGGATAAACGTACAAGTTGCTAGGTAGACAACTGGCTCTTCTAACTCAGCTCCCAAACAGCTCTTGTGATTTATTTTGTTGCTTCAACTGATATATTACCAATAATACTGTATCATTATGTATGAAATTAATAAATAAAAAACATTATGCTACTATATTATACTAGCCTTTAATTTTCACTCTACAGTGAACTTTTGACTCATTTAAAATTATAAATATTAACCACTTAGTGCTATTAGAAAACCTTTAAATACAACAAATGTTGACTATTTGCAATTCAGATTTGAACCAATGTTGCCTGAAACATCACATAACCTCTGAAAAACATGCAAATCTATAAATTAAAATGTGTAGAACAAAGACAAAAATATCATTAAGACTACTAATTAATGGCGTTTAAGAACACAAAGACATAGGCTTTGAATGAATGATTAAAATTCTACTGTCAGTAATAGAAGATGCACAATGTTTTAAAGCCATTATTATGGTTAAAACGAATCCAAATAAGGATCCTTTCCCCACTTTGACTCATTATTGCAATCCCTCTTGAACGGTCCTGTGCTCAATGTTCTGCTCGCAGTCCCTCCCCAACCCTGTACTGGTTGTACATGGCTTTTCAGAAGCATGGGCTTACAGTATATATGGATGCATCCAACTTTGGCATTTCCGCCGTGGGGTGTCAGGTAAACAGATTGGGTTACGCTATAATATATGAAGGTTCTTACTTTGCGGAAATTCACTTAATACGATTAGTTACTGAAATAATTAACCACAAAAAAATAGGAGAATGCTGTACAACGGTGGGTCACCCACATCCTTAAAGAATCGCTGCAGGAGGGTGAGTCTGAGGTCATGGGCCACAGCGCACGTATCTGCAGAGTAAATGTGCTCTTCGTCACTCGTCGGGAGATTCTTTGCCTCCATGCTCTTGCAGCGATGTCCAAGCACTGAAATACAAATATGGAAATGTTTACTGCATGACAGTGGTAGATGAAACACATTTTTACCCCTTAAGCCTATAAACAAACTGACCTTTTAAGATGATCAAATGACAAACATGTTTTTGTACCTGATGAGGCTTGCAGGAGAACAACTAAACCGGTGGGTCGGTCCTCTGTGGAGGGCCCACTCTGTCCACAGATCACACAGTCATAAAGAACTTCAGACTCCATCATCTCAGATGCTTCCTGGTCCATGGCTGACTCTGTTTCTGGGGATTCTGGCACAAACAAAATCATTACATAATTCAATCTACAGAATCAGTAGATCACTGAAGCAAACACGAAGTAATCAACAAACATATTCTACCTCACTAGCCATTTGATTATCTAGAGGAGTTCAAATGTTAAGAAATGCGTTTACGTTTAAATATTGAGCATAAATGTCACCTAGTAATGATTTATGATTCGGGGCGAATGGAACTTAACATAAAGGTCACCACGGCAGCTTTTGCCTCCGGCTGCCTCGGCGCTCGTGCACACACAGCGAAGGTGAAAAGACAAGGTAACGAATGGCATTTTCTAGAATGAAGGGTGCATACCTATATTTTCTTGAAATATAGTAAATAAAAATTTTGATGTGTTATAATAACCAACTCAATGAACAAAAAAGAGGCTGAGAAGATTTAAATCTGTATATCAAAAGTTATATGAAATTTGTTTTTTCTTTACATGTATATTGTTTTCTATTTCAATAATATGCACGTGGGTTACATACAAGTAGTTCTTACAAGATACTATTTTGCTACCAATGTTTGATATGTGTATACAATTTTGATGTTTTCACATGTGGCAGCTGGTGTTTCGAACACATTGGCTTATTACAAATATCTATCCTCCTCCACATGACAATTTCATCTTGCGATCACAAACTCAAAATGGATTGAGGTTGTATCCAATGCATCCTTAAATTTGTGAGCTGCAATTTGTAGCACTTTTAAAGGGTAACGGCAAAGCCCAGGGTTGCCAATATGATGACAATTTAGACCTTGTATAAACCAGAGTTTTGATAGGTTAGTGCCAGGATGCAAACATTATAAACTGGATATAAAATACAGTCAGAGCTCAGCAGTAAGTGTGTCCACAGACATCACAATAGTCCCCGTCTGGCCACAGGGACCATTCTTAATTCACTGACCATACTGTGTCAGACGGGCCAATGGCCCACTATTAGCACAAAAATCCCTGGTGACCTCTCACTAGAGAACTCACTTCTGTTTGTTCTAACAGGACAGTGGCCTCCCCATGAAACCCCATTTAAATATGTCAAAAGGCCCTAAATTGCCATTCTAAATTACTCATTCTAACGAGCTGCCTGCTTTATTAGAGTGTAATGCACACCAAGTATGATAAATAAATGATTAAAATAAAATTTTCCTCACCAACATCCATAGCTGTTTCCATGAAACTCTTTTGTCTGGAAGCAAATTCAGCAAGCAGCTTCTGCTGCCTCTCCCGAGCTCTCTGGCGCCTAAAATAAAAGACGTAAATTAAGAAAATAAAGTTTGTCTCTCACCCATAAAACTGACGCTTTGAGGACATGTATTGAAATCATTGACAAACAAATATGTTAAACAGGAATAGAGCTATGAGTTTTTTTTTTTTCCAAATACTGGACAAATACAGTTGCAACGGATTAAGATACACGCTATAAACTCACAAGTTTACTTTAAATTAAATCTTTAATTTGGAGACATAAAACAAGTCAAGTCACATTTATTTGTATACCCCTTAATCACAAAAATGTCTCAAAGGACTGCACAGGATTACAATTACACCATCGCCTGATCTTAAACCAATAAGTGGGCAAGGAAAACCTCAGCGTGACACTGACAGCTCACACGCCTTTGCTGTTGGCTTAATAAGTGGATCACCATCTCATTTTGGGATTCAATGTACTGCTACCTGGTAATTATTTTGGGTTTTAAAACAAGAAAAAAAAAAAAAAAAAAGACGATGCAATAGAAACTTTTGAAATGAAAACAAGCAAAACTACTGTATTTGTGTTTAATTTGTGTGCGCATTACATACGGGGTTTTAGGGTATTATATTACCGTACAATCAAAACATTTAATGCAAACGGAATCAAACACAGGTCGCGGCAAAGTGAGGTCTGAGTCCTAACCACTAGACCACCATTAATATATATGACATATGAAAATGCATTTGATTTCATTTCAACATCACACTTTTTTTATTAATGGAACCAGAGACGAATGCTAGAAAATGGAGAAAACAAAGTCATCCTGAAAGATATAAATGAACGCAAAAAGCATGATAAGGGGAAAAAACTCTTTGGTGTAGCTCATGATGAATCAGACTTTGAAGGACAATAAATAAATATGTTTTAAAAAAATGGTTGGTTTTGTATTCATATTTGACATTGTCAATAAATTATTTTAATCATTGATTCGCAAATTCAACAACGTTTGTCATTTACAATGTTTAGTTTGAGCTGAGAAAAAGTGAAACAGAAATCAATCCCGCCTTTTTTAATCTAAAATTATGGGAGCGTGTTATACATGAGTGCGCATTATACATGAATTCAGTAGTTAAGTTGAAAAATTGTAAATTTAGAGTCTTGAGATAGCCAAGATGGAATATGTAATTGTTTTTTTACATTATGTATCTGCACTAATAAGCTAAATTCCGGTGATAATTATCTCAAATAGACTCCCTCAAGAGAAGGAAATGAAATGTTTTTGAGATTAAGTGTTTGAGGAGTATGTTGGGAGTGACAAGATTGGATGGATTGAGAAATGAAATTGTGAGAGACAGAACAGGAGTAGTAGTGGAACTGAGCAAGCCTATGGATAAGAGAGTACTCAGTTGGTTTGGACACATGGAGAGGATGGATGAGAAGCGAATGTTGAAGAGGATCTACAGAGCAGAAGTAAATGGAAGGAGACCAAGAGGAAGGCCGCGATTGACATGGATGGATAGTGTTGAGTGCTCTGCAGGAAAGAGGTTTAAATATAATAGAAGATTGAGCTCTTTTTGGTGATAAGAATGAGTGGAGAGGTGCTGTGAAAGGATAGTGGGATGTTTAGATGTGTTCTAAGGGATGGGCAGGGCACCGGTATGATGCGGCAGGGGTAAACCAGTCAAAGCTGTCGGGCCCTGCTGTTGAACAGAAGCGTGTGTTATGTCACCCTGACTAGAGTGACATGGCCGCTTTCTTGTGTCCCATTTTATCTGGAGGGACGAAAGCATCACCGACTTGGGTGCCGAGGTGCTTAACTTGTTTGGGTGTTCGGGCATTTGGATTGGCCATGGTCTAAAAATGTTTGTGTTTGTTTTTTGCTACTTTTTCCCTTTTTAATTTTCTTTGTTATTGTATGTGTTTGTCTTGCTGTCGTTCACCCCTCTCGAGGGATAGGACCAGGGTAGATAGATAGACTCCATCACGCAATGTGAATTAATGAAGGAACCAGTGTGTTACCTTTCTTCCTTATCCATGGTTTTCTTGTCGGTCGGACTGCTCTTCTTTGGAGGCACAGGAGGATAAACCTTTCCGCAAATGTCCTGTATACTGCGCTTGATTTGGCAGCTCCGTGTGGCCGCCTTTGTGAGAATTCGCTCAATGGCCGTGATGCCGTCCCCGTGAGCGTGACGGCTCGTGTCCATACTATCTAGCCATGATTCGGACAGAGAGTTCTGCTTGGACGAAAGCTTCTGGTGTAGCTTGATGAGGAGGGACAGCATGCTTTCTCTTATCTCCAGGATCTCTGTCACCAGCTGCGGGGGCGTACCTGGCGGCACCCACCGTGTAGATGAACTCTTAGGCCTGACAACCAGGCTGGCCTCTGAGCTGCTGCGGTTGATTATCTCCTGGAACTTTCTTCGGCGCTCCGCTACAAGGCTGAACACCTGAGCTTCGCGCAAGTTCTGAGATGACAAAAATACATTTTTGTATGAGTTAAAAAAGTCAAAGGGGTTTTGGCGATCCTTTACCAGTTGTTTGTGGATCAGAATACATTATAAGTAGCAGCGGGAAACATGTTGATTTACCATTGCCATGTAAACAACTTAGTGAATACAAAGTCCCGGCTTGCATATGATGAGTGAAAGCTTAAAATCCGTTTTTGACAAGAGGGTGGACACAAAAGTCTATGCAGCAACTCCCTGACAGACTTAACTTAAATGCAATCCTGAGATTTTTAAAAATGGCAAACTAGTGGCAGTGGAGTAAAAAAAAAATACTAGAGTCCTGCATCAAATCTTTTCTAAATTATGCTAGGAATACAAACTTTTAAAAAAACGGATTTTCAATTTTTTGGGGACATTTAAATGAAACTATTACCATTTGGCAAATATATATAGATTATAACAAACTGAAATAGGAGTCTAATATTTCCTTTGATAGGCTGGGTGTTTGTTACAAAAGAAAACAAAATATGTTTTGCAAAATGCAGTAAAATCCGTAGTATTGAAGAGGTTACTCAAGTGAAAAATTAAGATTAAATGTGACGATTTAAATTTTACTATTAGCATAAATAGTGTGGATGAGCTGCAGATACATAAGTATTGCATTTGCACTTTATATGTTGATAGCCTAAAATTTTAGTTCCATTTCGTCCCTTCCAACTGCGAGAGGCAGTGCTTCGAGCCCGGAATTTCACCTTTGTGCTTGAAGCACCACCTCCGGCGGTCAAAAGGGAATCATACTAATACTCAGACGAAATGGCAATAAGACACAAAATGAGACCACATCATCGGCTTTGTGTTATATGTCAAAGTGTCCTTGGGCAAGACACCGAATCCCTAATGCCCCCAATAAGCAGGTCGGCGCCTCGCATGGGTGCATGGCCGCTATTGGTGTGTGAGTGTGTGTGTGTGAATGGGTAGGTGTGAAGCACATTGTAAAGCGCTTTGGGAGGTCTTCATTGACTTGAAAAGCGCTATATAAATGCAGACCGTTTAACATTTACCATCTGATGTGCTTCAGAAGCTGAATAACATACACCAAGACTGTCAACCCCATTAGGTGCTAAAAAGTCTTTAAGAATGACAATATAATTTCAGGAACTGAGATGGATTGTGCAGACTCTTCAAGAATATATTTAAATAGGTACAATACACATAAAAGTCAAATTAAATATCCATTATAATATTCTGCCAGCACTTTTTATCACCCTTGCTAATAGTGGGTTACAGAAAGAGCCATTACCCAGCGAGTCATCGCGATGTGCACTACCCATTTGAAGGATTACCTTGACCTGACCTGACAAAAGGACCTGTGCCGCACTGTTAAATAAACATACATCATATTTCCCCAGACACGGCACAATCAATCACCCGGACATGCAGTTAAAAATCGTTTACCCAAACCTATTTTACACACATAATTAGTTTCAACAATTCAGAGGCAGGGGACCTGCTGAAGCCTTGCATCATACACAAACCACTGCACACCCAGGGAGACAAACTGGAAAATGTTCATAACAAACAACTGCGCAAAAACATTTTCAAATCAGCACAGGGGTATACAAACAGCTACCTCTCTCCAATTGGCTGAAAGACGCCTGGGGTTCTGTGAAGTGAGGATAACTTAATAAACTCCTAAAAGAAATCCTAGGGGAATCCGCTCTTTTCATAGAACAATTTAAAGTTGTTTTACCAAGCTCAGTCCTTTACCTGGCCATAGGATGATGCTTCTGAACTGGTGCTGGGAAGAGTCTCACGCTTGACCTCAGGTGCTGTTTCGGGAACTCGAACTCTCACAAAATTAATAACGTGGTGCAGATTGGAAAGGAGATTGGTGCCAGGAAACCAACTGTCGTGACAGTGCTCCTCAATGCAAGGTTCCTGAAAACATGCGGGAATGCTCGATTAGAGTTTTTTCAACCAGTCACACCTTGAACCACAAGATCATGTTTTGAGTATATGGAAATTCATCACAAAGAGTGAATGCGCAATTTAAGCCTTCAACTACAAAGGTAGCAACTACAAAAAAATGATTTCTTTTAAGCTTGCTTTCTGCATCTATTAGAGAAAGCAAGCTGTACTTTGGACCATGTCACAAATATTTTCACCTGAGGTGGGGGTGTTTTGAGCCAATGGACCCATGATTGTGAATAAAGGATCATTGGAGTAGGTAGGTATCACTTGATTGAATTACTCATACCCTAATTAATATCATCTTAAACCAGGGAATGATGCATGAATTAATAGATGTTGCAATCGTAAAAATTAATTATTGGATAGAAGACATTACAGTAAAAAAAATGACAATGTTTTATTTTAAACAATTCAAAAAAATGCGATAAATATGAAATAGTTGTAGCCTATTGATTTTTCATGTAGTATTAGGTTTCATGTTTTTTTATCCTTACCTCATCTTCTTTGCTGTCTTGAATCTGGTTGTCCAGGCCCAACTCAATGAGGTACAGAACCATGCACAACACATGCTCAGACATATTTTGATGGTCCATCCATATCTGAAAAAATAATTAAAAATTCAAATCAATTCAATCAACTACACCTAATCACATATTAACAGGAACAGTTGTGTAATGTGAGTATGTAATAATAGTATGTTCAACACGAGTATTGTTGTTAAAGGGCTAACCTTATAAAGCAGAGTGAATATCACAATGTGCAAAGTCTTGCAGTGCAAAAGTTTGATGAGGCCCTTGTAGCACGGGTGCAGAGCAGTCCTTTCCTTGTATGGAGGCCATGGGTTACCAGTGTGAATTCCAGACTGCTTCAAACTACGTGAACAAAGAAATCACACGAAGGGAAAGAGGCAGAGCAGAGAACACAAGGATTTACAACAAAGCTATAATGACTAGGACATTTGCAGGTATTTAGAAGTTCAAAACGTTTGAATGTCAAACATTTACTGATGGTGTGTACCATGAACATTTTTGTAAACTGACAACAGTGCAAAAACACTTAACTATTAGTGACCAGTCTAACTTTTATTGGTTGGTTGGATCCCTTAACCAAATGGGTCATTGGGGCACCATTTCCTGTGGTGTGTCTTGGGCAAGTGCAGCCTGGTTGCGTCCATCAGTCTCCAGGCCAACATATGTTTTTTATTACATCTAATAAAAGAACCTTCACACAAGGTTACCTTGTCCACTACCAGTGCAAACACTTGAGTTTCTATTTAGTAGTGGCCACTCATTCCAATTACATAAAGGTAAAACTGAAAGGATTGTTCTTTACGGTTACTGACACATTTGTCAGTTACTGGCACACAAACAAAACAAGTGAGATTTTTCTCAGTTTAGCTTGAATTATTGATTTTTCACGACAGCTATTTAATTGGAAGCAGCAGCAAACAATAGACCTGACCTTTCTTATCAAGCCCCTTAGTGAACAGATAAGATAAGTGACCCCACAACAGAGCATGACGTGTTGGTTTTGCTAGGGAACACTGACCATGAATACTAACAAATAACGCATTTGATCTATATGTTACCAACCTCAATTACACAATGTAATCAGGCAAGAGTGGGGTTCAACTTACAAGGCTGAATACCGGTCCATTGCAGACTGCACGTCACGTCGATAAACAGTTCGAAGAACAACCATAATAGGGTCAAACTCATTCTCCCACACTTCCGCTGTTGGAGAAAAGGATGAGGGATGAGATGTGCTTTGGAACAGCTGCTACGAAATTACATTACTTTAATCCTCTCCATAACAGATTTGCTTTTGAAAGTGGAGCAAGACTGCCATCAAGTGGTGAAATAAAGTTCTAAAAAATGTGGAGTGTCAACATTGATTACTCATAACTACAAATGAATTATGACAACTGATACAGACAGAACAACAGAACAGTCACAAAAAGCCAACTTAAAATAATGAGTTAAAGATGTCATTATTTTACTAAAGCCGACAGAAAGTGACAGTACAAGAGACATAATCCCTATGAGTAAACGTGAATATTAAATAGGCTGAATTTTAAAGGTGGTGTCCGCAATTTTAAAAAGTTTTACTTGCTGACGCCGTCATCTGGCTAAAATCATCATTGCACCCTCTGTCAAGCTGCTTGTGTGGCGCATGCAATTATGTGACTTTCTTAGAGGTACCCGAAATTTTATCTCAACTTTTTGGAATCTGGGTTGGCATTTTGACTGTATTTGAAACAACCTTTTACTTAATTTGACCTTTTTTATCCTAGAATAAAAAGAAACAAAGAGCACAAGCATTAAATGGCTCTCCAACCCCTCACCCCTCCCGCCTACTTTGCTTCTAATGCCCCCGATGCCCGGAACATCCTGGAGAAAAGTAAGATAAAAGTATGTAGGCGGGATGAAAAAAAATATATGGCTCTATGAACTCAAATGGGCATTTTCACCACGTATTTATTTTTAAACTTTTTAAGGACAGCTCAACCTTGCACCCCACCTTGGACGCACAATTCAGGTTTACAAAAATACATGATTTGATGGCCCCGACTTTCTTAATTGATTTCATTACATGTAAATGTTACGGTACAAAGTACCTTTGGGCGTGTACATCCCCTGCTGCATGGAACCCCCTGGCTCAAACACTGGCGCTTTGAAATCAGCTACAGCAGAGAGCATCTCCTCAAAACTGCAACTCCCTGGTACAATGCCACTCTTCGGGTTGGGATTCTCGGGAATCTTGAGGAAAAACTCTTAAGGAACAAGTTGGATTCAAAGTTACAAGATTTAACCTGATGCCTGTTGGATTATTTAAAAGGATACAAGGTCTAATAGGGAGCTGTGAGTGCGATCATTCATACACAACTGCGAAACCATTTCGGCACGAAGGATCTCATCATCTGTCATCCCTGATAAAGAGAAGAATGTCAGAAGCGTTCAATTATGGGTCTTATTTTCAATTCGATCCATGAAAATTGCAAAACCAAACAATGAAGATTTAACTTTATTACAATTAGAGATAGGGACTTGACTAAAATGATACAATCCAAAGTGAGGATTTATTCTTTCACATGAGGGGAACTTTGTTGTGGCGAAAAAAGGAGACATAGTATCCCATACAGGTAAATAACTCCGAAAATTTACTATCACCCCCCCCCCCCCCCCCCCCCCCAAAAAAAAAAAAAAAAACGAACAGTTGGAGTGATCTTTTTTCACTATGAGAATAGCGCAGTCAGCATCCTGACATTTCGTGTTAGTCAACTTACCTAAATGAATGCGAAGGCTTGTCAGTATGACTAAAAAAGTCAAAGCACCTTCCAGCATTGGTCTTTCCTGCTCAGAGTCTAACACAGCATTCTGATGTTGGGATGCCATGGTTAAAAGATCAACCACTTTGAACCTGTGTAAGGGCAGATGATCTCTTCTCAGCATGATGAAATATAGAGAAAGGTACATAAAATTGAACAGACCTCTCAAAAACACTTGAGATGAAGTAATCAGGATCTAGCCTTGATGCGCAAACCTGCAAAACAGATTCTAAGTACAACCGCAAACACCTATGAGAAATATGGCTAAAACTGTAATGAGTCCTAACCTGCAGTAGGTAGATGTCAGGGTCGATCATGGAAATACAAAAGTGTGACTGCACGTAGGTCATAGCTTGTCCTTTTATTTGCAAACCATTTCTGACCCACATGTTACTGTGAATCTCAGACAAACTTGCCTAAAAATAAAATGCATCAATTAAGAATTAATGTATTTCTATTCCATCACCATAGAGCAATCGAGAGCAAAGCAATCTTTTACCTGAATTTGTAAAGGATGCACCATGATCTTCATGAGCATCTCTTGATCAGGAAGTAGACTGTCCAGGTCCAGGCCTTGACACTTCACGGCCTAAAATTTGTTCAAATAATGAACCAATTATGGGTGGATAACAAGTAAACCCCGTCTAAACACCCCAAAAATCTGACAAATTATTACGATAAGGCAGACCTTTGTTGTGCCTTGAAAATAACAGTTGATAGCCAATATTTTAGCAAAAAAAATGATATTTTTAAGACATCCCAAAGTATTATTCTGAAAATGTGAATCTTGACAAATTTAAGAACCTACTAAACAAACGATCTACCGGTACAATGGATTCTGGAAAATCCCATAAGACGGACATACCTTACTCAGGAACATGGCAAAATAACGATGGAGTGGCAAATGAAATGACACTTGATTTGGCAATGGCTGCAAGAGAAACACAATCAATGATAAACCCGGAAGGGGAAATGCTTATCTGTGTATCCAAAACTATTTCTTCAAACTTTACCTCGTCATTAAAGCTGATTGCATCGAACCAGATTTGGAGAGTCTCCAAACAGTAGCGTACTACGGTTTTTGTATACTCCTGAGTCTCCTGCAGATACACAATTCAGTACGTTAGGATTCCTTATAAGGCTGTACAGTTAACAGTCTCAAGTTTGAGTGAAGAAAAGGGGCAGAACCTACTTTGACTTTGCAGTGAGTTAGAAGTCCCCACATTGGTTGTGCACAGGCCTCCAGCTCAGCTGCAAATGCTGCATAGTATGTCTGCGACTCAAATTCCACATGCTCATTCAACTCCCGCTTATTCAGGTTCATTCCTACCGCAGGAGAAAATTAGAAAAGTTAAGACATAGGAAACATTTTTGGGGAGGAAAAATCATGATAGATGTTGCACAATGTTAGGTCTGTATGTTTAAAAATTCATTGAAAAACAGTCGTAAAAGGACATTGAATAATTCTCATCGAATAATCAATGATGGACTGCATATTGAGCACAGAAACGGTTTAAGAGATAATACAACACGAAGGACAAGAAGGAAATTTTTAAAAATGAGTCAAAGCAGGAAAAGGATTCCTTATTTGGACTCATTTTAATTATACTAATGGCTCCAAAACATTGTGCATTGTCTATCACTGACAGAAAAATCTGAAACAGTCCCTCAAAGCTTAGCACTTTGTGTTCCTAAATGCCACTATTCAGTAGAGACTGATGATGTTTTTGTCATACATCTTTCAATTTATATTTGTGCATGTTTTTCAGAGGTTCGGTGTTGTTTCAGTCCAAATTGGTTTGGAGTTGAATAGTAAATAGTTAAAAGTTCTTGTATTTAAGTTTTTTATAGCACTGAAGAGTTCATTATATTAATTTTTATTTAGTTGTGTAGTTTTTCAGGGATTCTGTGTTGCTTGACTTTAAAGTTGCTGAGTATGGAAAGATTAAATTTGTGAAAAGTTCACTGTAGAGTGAAAAAAATAAAGGGTAGTATAATATAGTAGTATAATACCTTTGTTAATCATTCATTTCAAGCATCATGTTACATTATTATTGGTAGTATGTCGGTTGAAGCAGGTGTTGGGAACCTTTTTGACCAAAAGAGCTATAATGGCAAAATATGTATTTTTTAACCTTCCTGAGAGAGCCATGACATATATTTTAAGAAAAAATTCAGCAAAACTGCCTAACCCACTCTCCAGACAGAATCACATTTTCAGGACATTTTATTTTACTGTGTGAATTTGAAGTATTGTTTAAATATATTAAACTATAATGGTTTTAATTTGACAAATTATCTACAAAGTATGCTCGTTTTTGCAGTCTCATAGGAAATTATTTTGTTTGCTTTTACTTTAAAGTTACAGTCAAAGATTTTGCACATTTTGAAAACTGTATGTACTGAACCAGTCACTATTTTTTTCATGAATTTATGTCGTCATTTTTACAAAAGAAAATTGAACTAATGCTGTGGAATACATTAGAGGGGTGGACTTTTTTCAATTTGTCCCATTCATTGACAAAATACTCAACATATAAACCAAATACCGAAATAGTTGTTTGTTGCAGCATGACAAGACAGTCGCACAATGTATTAACAGGACTGTAATCATGAACACAGCAGGAACACTTAAACCAACAAAGCACGGGCCAATGTTATTTTTGGTGCCATGACAACAAATGAAAAGGGAGCAGCATAAAACACAATTCTAATTTAGTGTCTCTAACTTACATGTGCCTTGGTTCATTGACAACTATTACAATTTTTTTTTTTAATTTGCATTAAAAAAACTAAAGTCCTATGAGGCAGCAGTCATCTTGTGAAGCCAAAACATTTATCTGTCGTTTGTTACTTACCTTGAAAAAATGACACAAAGCTCATCCACAGCATCAGCAGTGAATGGTCTTCAAGGAACTTTTTTGCAACACTTTGGTGTGACAAGATGTTGATAAAATCACTAACTAATGGCCAGTAGGTGTTATTCTTCAACAGTGCCTCGCTGCAGTTCACCACAACATGGCGACTGTTTTCTTCATCTGGAAAATAAAAAGGGATTCAAACCGGTGAAGGTCATGTCTATACAGTATTCCCTCGATTTTTGCGGTTAATCCATTCCTTATCACACCACAAGTGAATTTCCGCCTAGAATGAAAAATATATTCACTGAAAGGAAACATGATTGGACTTGTAGTAAAGAAAAATGATTCAAGGAAACTCTGGCTGATTCTCTAAAAAAGCCTCATGTATTTTGGTTGATTTTTTTTTCCTGGGACATTTCCATTCAATTTTCTGTCCACATGGCGAAAAAAAACACTAACTGTCTCAGAAAATCTGAATATTGTGATAAAGTTTGAATTTTCTTTAAGGTTATTTAAAATAACAGAAATGTCAGATTTGGGATTTATAATCAATGATCAAAAATATTACTGGCCTTTTACTGTTTTAATATTGCTGATTTAGGCACACACTCAAATGTTCTAGCTCAAAATATGAAAAGTATACAGACTAATCTGCAAAATTATTATTATAATAATAATAATAGGCATTCATTATATAAGCAGATTTGTCATTAATTCAAAAAGCATGACATTTCTTTTAAATTTCATAACAGAAAATAAATTACTATCACATTGAAATTTTCTAAAATGGTACTGTATATATAATGGGTGCAAAAAATGTGTAAGTCCATTATATAATAAGTCCATTCTTCCGGCAAGCCACGTACGAGAATGGAGCCCACTTTTAAAGCGAGGGGGAAAAAAAGCAGTCGTTTGTCGATTTTGGTTAGTGACATCAATTAAATCATCATTTATTTAATGTCGAACGTTAAATGCGGAAACCACGTCTGTTTGTGTACTGCCGTCGTCCGTGCTTGTATTACTTTGTCACTTGTCATGTGAACAATTTGTTTAGATTGCTCTCAAATTAAAATACTGATCTCAGTCAGACTTATCTTTGCATATAAACTCAGTCAACAATAGCATATGTAACTAACAGGGTTGAGTGCTACTTGTAGGAGGTGATGACGCTTCGTAGGACAATCCCATACAAACTAATTCCAGGTGTTGTTAAACATGAGGAAAGAGGAAATGCAATGGCAAAGCAAAGCTACCAGACAGTTTCAAGCAGACTGGTTTAACATTCATGCATTTGCTAGCACTCGTGAATCCTTGAAAACTCAACATTAAAATTCAAGGATTTAAAGCAGCAGTACCAAACCTGAACTAGAAACATTTAGCTAGGAGGAATGCCACTTCCCAACTGCAAATCAGTGTCCAGAAAACCAAAGGCAGTTTTCCGAGTTAGAGTTTACTGGCGCCTGTAAAGTGACGCCGTACTTCCACAAAGTACGTAGTGACAGGCGGAACCTATTAATATAAAAATAGTCAGCAATAAATTTGACGCGAAAGTCGAACTGCAAAATGGCATGAGAATACTGAACTAACAGTTCTATATCAACCCAAAAACAAAACATTTGAGCCACTACAAGCACTTACCTTGAAGTTCACTTTTAATAAGGCAACTCTCCATCATGTAAAGGAGAACAGTGACCATAATGTCCAGCAGCTGACACTCCTCGGTCACGTGACGCGCCAGCTCTTCGTTGCTGAACAACTGCACGCTGATATGTACAATGCGATTGGACATGGTGTCCGACTCGTGGCTTTTCATCAGGGTTTTCATAATGAACGCATAATGCTGAACAAATGTTTTTGTGAAGGTGATCTGCCAAAACCGGAAAACACGAGGCTTAACTATTTCAAAACAACGGGATGATAAATTCTTGCTGTAGATTTACCTTGTAATCTTGATCCGGCAGCATGTTCAGCAAGAACGTGACCTTCTTCTGAGGAAACTCGTACTTGATTGTCCAAAACAAGAGCTCCTCCAAAAAACACTTGTGCTTCAAACATTCAATAATAGACAAGTCTGAGGGCAAAAATAAAATGCACTATGTAAGTAAAGTGGTTCAAAGGTTTACTGTAATTCTTCATTGCTACCTTTTGTACTGCTACTCAGCTTAACTCTTTTTCTCTGACCAACAGAAAGGCCGGCATCTTGGTCCTCCTGGTAATGCAAAAAGAAACAGTTAAAATTAAAAGAGAAAAATCACAATGGAACTTATAATATTTTGATGTGACCATGTTCATGTCACAATGCTACAGTTTATTTATTTTTTTAATTCCCAGTGTTAACAACAACCTCACTGATGAGTCAACCCCGAAGTCCTCATTTACAGCCAGCCAAAATGTTTTTATTTTAAGTCTATAGCCGTCACCTAATGTAATGACTAATGCCCATATAGTTTTTATTATTTTGATGCATTCTTATTATATTACTACCTGAGGAAAAATTTGAATGCATATCAGACCAACATTTATAAAAAAGCTGTGTTTAACCTTCAATCTTCCACTGTATCATTTCAGAGAGGCGGGAGCTTTTACAACTTCTACTGTGCATCTGTGCACCCCACTATTAGAGTGTTTGGGTCGGCTGTAAGGTAACCAACTTGTGGACAGCATTCTGCTTTGCATTGAAGGAAGGTTCATACAGACCTGAACTGCCCCAGCTTCCCCCTCTCCTGCGTCTTAGATTGGGATATTACAGGAACTTTAAGGGGTTAAAGAGTAATTAGTTTGAATTGAAATAACACCTAGTTTCCTACAGTTCTACTTACAATAAAAAAGCCAACCACGCTGTTCTAATATCCTATATGTGCCAGGCAAGATCCCAACTTGTCTTTTTCCTATCCTTATTTTTGTTTTGTGTTCTATTCAAGTATCTTTTTTCAAAAACAGCTAAAAAAAATTGTCTTGTAGCTAATCATTCAGATTAACTAATAAGTTTTCATCTATTTTTCTGATAAAATTAGCTTTAAAAAAAAAAACCAACATACAGACACTCCCCGACTTACACGACCATTCGACTTACGAAAAACGATAAATACGAACATTTTTTTCGGGATGTCGAAAAATATCCGGACTTGCTGTAAGTTAGATTTTGCATTGGGTGCACCTTTTATCTGAGTACATGACAGTACTGTAGTGCTTGTTTCTGGCGTGTGGCGCTGTGAGAGGTCACCCAGCATCCACCCCAAAGAAGAAATCAGCTTCCCTTTTCCTAGTTCGCGTGTAAACATTCTATACTGTATCTCCAGCGCGCTAAGAACCTTGACATTTTTATTGTTTAATATCTTGCGGATCAATTCAATATGGTTGGTGTAAAGTGTAAAGAAGAGGCGAGCCGTTTCATTTAAAATGAAAGTGGAATAAGAAAGCTTGATACGGTTGAGAAAATGGTTGGATCACTTTTATATCGTCCACTCTATCACAGAGGAGGACATCTAGAAGCCCATCTTCTAAAAGTAAGTTAAACATAACTATCTTTATAGAGCATATTATTTTATGTTTTTTTAATTTATTAGTACAAAACAATACAGGTTACTTATACAAACATTAAACATACATTCCATACAAAATATAGCACTGAAGCAACTTACAAACCAATTTAACATACGAATGATCGTCCGGAACCTCTCTCGTTTGTAAGTAGGGCAGCGTCTGTATTTGGTGCTCCAAAAAGGCGAGGTGAGTTTAAAAGAATAAATCCACCTCTTGGTTTGATTGGTTAATCGATTATTTGTGAAAAAAAAATTTATTGACCACCCAAATTCGCTACACTGTCAAACATCGAAAATACCATGTCTGGCACAAACCTCTTTGCTGGACTCATCTGGACTTCCTGGTGCTGCAGAACCTACACATAAAAGTCCATTAGGCATAGCGAGTTCATGAAAACTTAAAATAATGTAATCATCATGGTTGTTAAACATTACAGCCAAGAAAGTCGCCAAAGCAATGATATTTGACCATGGCTCATATATATTCTCAACACAAAAACGAACACCTCTAAGATGAGTTTAAAAATGTTATAATACGGGATAGATACCATTTTTAACTGTCGGATATTCTTAATTACACAAGGAGAAGTAACAACATTTTCAGGGTGAAATTCTCACCCAGTAGAACATCAGCTACTCCTTCTGCGCCGACGTCGGCAGTACTTTGGGCCTTGTCCTCCACAGATACTAAGCCAGAATTTTTCAACGCTGCCAAATATTTGTCATAGTTCTTTTTAGCGAACACATTGTCCTCTTGGCCTAAAGCGGAGGTGGCAGAAGAAATTACAACATCGTCATTTACAGTGGAATACGCTGTTTTTTCTTTTCTCCAGTACGTTTTCTGTTAATATAATTGCACTTGACGCTTGATTGGGAAAAGGATGAGAGGAGGAAGTAATAAAAGTTAGTTACCCATGCTCAACTCCTTGAATGTTTGCTGATTGGTCAAGATCTTGGTTAGTACAGTCCGCATTGCACCGCCCATTTTGGTGAGCTCTTCCAAGAAGGAAATTTGTGGCTCCAGCTGCTGTAGAACTTTTTGAAGATCTCTCTCAGACGGGGTGTCTGGTGCAGGAAGATTATAAATATGACACTTAGCTCTTTGTTAAATTCATATGAAATGCAAACAGGATATCAAAAAATGTGTGCAGTTTGCACAAATTATTCATATCTACATAAATATGTAATTATTGCTTGGTTTATCTTCCAATAGCCAACTTGGTTAGTCAAAGATTTTATTTAGCTATTGATAATAAATAGCTAGGTTTCACCTGGTTCTGTATAGCCATCCCTCAAATATTGTATGACGGACAGGATAAAACGAGGGAGAACCAATTCTGACATCATCAGGAGATCTCTGGGAATTGAAGGGATGTTCTCTCCAGTTCTCAACCGATGCCTACAGCAAAACCTGTCAAAGAAAATAAATGGCAGGCACAGAGTAATTTGATTGGGCGAGTGGGAGAGGTGGCCGGAGCTATGCACACAGTGGATTTCTGTCTGCCCAGCGCCATCACAGTAAATACGTCGGTCTCCTCGTTTGCAGTATTTTGTGACATTTTTACAAATAAACTCTGCATGCACCTCTTTTTGAAACCAATATTTATAGGAAGGAATTGTCAAAATGAGCCTCAACAGTCTTAAGTAATTGTGGGAGGGAAACAAGCTATTTGTTTATATGTGATATAATAATATGATTTCATAGCGGTTATCAAGTTATCTAACGTCACACTGTAAAAAGAAATGCTCTGAAAAACTAGATTTTGTCTTGAGAGCATGTTTGGTAACTTTATTCAAATTTGTCTCAAAATCTATATTATGGCTCTCTCTCAAACAAAAAAAATACTATCATGGCTCTTAGGGACAATAATGTTCTCGACTCCTGGTCTATTATAGTTAATATGTGTTTAATAAAAATAAAATATTTTGCTGAATATTGTCAAAATGAAAATCTCAGGTGATGATTTGATAAATTGATTTGCGTATTTAAAAAAAGAAAAAAAAATCTCTAATTATTCAGCCCACATGGGTATTTTAGAAATAAAAGGCTTCAGTCCCACACTGGTAATTTAATCCCCCACTTTCGAGAGTAATAGAGTATCAATAATTTTTGTTCATTATGGTTAAGTGAATAATAAATACCTTTTTTTACAATTATAAATAATATTTTCACGTTTCGGAAAACTGTTTGAAATTTACCTGATAAGTCACCCAAATAATAACAGCTCAATCGCAATCATATATCATTGTAAATGGAAGTACAAAGGTCAGTATTTTTAAAAGACATTAGTGATATTTAAATCTTTAAACTACAACTAAATATTATTTCTAAATGTTTGTGCTAAAAAAAAGCAAGAAACAGGTGCAGATTTGATGCAATCCTTGATTGACGACGAGGCAATATTGTTCAAACATGTTTACATTCACAACGATTTGATGTGTGGTTACAATAAATCATATCGTTTACATGTATCCATTTTTTCAAGCCATATTAAAAAAATTTAGAATTATTATAAATAGTTATATTCAATTTTCTGGAGTAATTGTTGAATAGAACAGTCTTCGCCGATGCAACTGCATTATTTTGCTAATTACAGGATAAGAATTTCAAATTAAGGACATCCGTTTGGAGTCATTAAAAAGATGAGTGTTCCACAAAATGATAAGACTCTTCATTAATTTGCAAAATAACCTGCTGTCGAGAAGCACTGTGAAGCATAGCCCAGTTTAGCATTTATTTGTTTTTGCCGATTTTCTAGGCCATATTAGGAACAGAAAAATAATATACTCATTCAGTGCTAAAGACTGAAAACATTAAATTCTTGGAGACAAATTTGCTTTTACCTTTTAAGTAAAATGTACGTACTTACGTCATTGAGTGCCAAGGATGTATTTTTACATAATAGCTTAAAGTCACAAATGTGAAAAAAGCCTAAATTTAGGTAAAATGATCTATTTCGGTAAACATCCTTGACTTTCTTTAAAAATGATGATAAATTTTTAGGCTGTAGAATAGTGTTCGAAATAGTCTTCGTTCACCCGATTAATCAACAAAATAAACAACAGATCGATCATAAGGCCTGTATGTTTGGAAGAATTACAGGATGTTTCGATTTTTAAAACAATGAATGAAAAAATATTGGTATTTTGCCTAAATGTTTAAAACTATTATTTCAAAACACTTGTTCTTAAAAAGCACTTTCTCATGAGGAAGAGCAGGTGCAGAATTGATGCAATCCTTGTTTGACGATGAGGCAACACATTGTTTATTTTCACTACAATTTGATGAGTGGTTTTAGTAAAACCCTTATTTTCCCACAGTTTTGACATAATATTTTCAAACAAAAAAAGAGAATGACAATAGGTACACTTGTTACAGTTATAATCATAATTTGTTATGTGATAATGAATAAACTGCTTAGGTACAGAGTCGTTATAGCGTTATTTCACCCATTCATTACAAGAGAGTATTATCAAAAACGTCAGTTTGGGGTCATTAAAAAGATCAGTGTTGCACAAGTTTTTAAATCTTATTTGCGATAACTCGCTGGCGAAAATCATTGGTCACTGTGTAACATAGCTTAGTTTCGCATTTATTGTTTTTACATATTTTGGGGGGAATATTCGCAATTGAATAATAACCTTTCTACAATGTCAATTGATACATTTTTGGGTTGAAGAATAGAGAAAAAATGTTATTTTAACCGATCAATCGACACAATAATCAACAGATCAATCCGCTATCAGCCCTACGTCAGAGGAAATGGAGTAAAAGGGACACTATTTTTAAAAAACAATCATATGGTGTGTACATTTTCGAAACAATAATTTATGAAAAATATGTGGCATTTTGCTCAAATGTGCTCTTTAAAAACAGTTCCTCAAAAGAAAAAGCAGGTGCAGAATTGATGCAATCCTAGTTTGACGATGAGGCAACATGTTTTGTATCACTACAATATTTTTGGATTGTTTTAGTAAAACATATTTATCGGTTCTATCAGACCGTGTTGATAGAATTTTAAACGTATAATAATTATTTATCATTAGGTTAAAGATACTGTAGTCGTAATGAATAGAAACTGGTTAGGTTTTGAGTCGATGGTAACTGCATTACTTTACTTGTTAATAACAATATACAAAATTTTAAATCAAACACGTCAGTTAGAAGTCATTAATAACCTTTGTTGCGCGAAATGATAAAAAAAATCAATTATCCGCGATAAAACTCGCTGCCGAAAAAGCACCTGTCACTGTGTAGCGTAGCCTAGCTTAGCATTAGCTTAGCTCGGCTATCCAAAAACTTGGCTCACCCACTCTCCCGCATGACATTACTGTCTCCGCAATCGCAGGCCCCGCCGGCCTGGCTCCGGAACATGTTGAAGTCATGATTCGTATGGTCGCCGTTGTTGAAGCACTCGGCGCACAGCGACATGCAAGGCGAGATCCCGCAAGTCCGGCATCGGTACGCCACAAAATTGGCCGTCCATACCAAGCCGCACAAGGTGGCGTTGTCATAAGAGCGAACCGTTTTGCAGAACTCCTCGAACGAATCGCCCCCTGCAATTAGACATTTACACCAGTCGAGCGCTTCGGTGTCCGTGGCCGGTTTTTCGGGATTTAGCACGTCATCCAGGAGCTCTTGAATTTGTCGGAGAGCTGAGCTGTTGTCAGTCCGTTTTAATTCTGTCTTGAGGTGGGCGGCTGTGGCTTTCTTATCCCGGCGTAACTGCGACGCCGCCATCATTCGCTTGGCTTGTTGTCCACAAATTTATTTTTGTTGTCTTGCGTCCATGTTCTCGCCGGGTCTCGCGATAATTTGCGGGACTTGAGTTTGCCGTATTTTATATTTACATATATATAAAAGTGACGTGCGATATTACGAATGAGTTGGGTCACACGCTTAAAAGAAATCAAAAGTTGTAGATTTACTTTTCATGTACGTATTCTTTAAAGCGGATTATAAAAATAGACACTGGCTTTTGTTAGGACACGCCTATATTTTTGTGTTTGTATTTGCTTCCAGGCAACAACGACCTAATTTGAGCCTTCAGGAGGAATTTCATATTCATAATTTATAAATACTCATTATGGCACTATTATTAACTTTTAATTGTCAGAGCTAGATAGTGATTTTGAAATCTTTGATTATATTTATTCAATTATTGTTTATTTTTCTGCAGCAAGTTAGGTAAATCCGGGGTTCAGCAACCTGTGGGTCGAGAGCCTCATGTGGCTCTGTAGCGCTGCCCTAGTGGCTCCCTTTTTCAAGAAACAATTGAAAATGGAAAGGGGTGTGTGATTGTGATTTTGTGGTTTTCTGTAAGAGGGAAAAATGAGACAAACAACGTTTTCTAAAGTTTAGAAAATATTGAGGATATGAAATGACTAACTTTAATGTATAAACTCACTTTGATTTTGGTTTGTACAAGGCTTTTTTTTTTTGCAGCGTTAGACATATTTGTTTGTGTTTTCTTTAGTGTTATGGGTCTTTCATTATTTTGAGCTAGGGATGTTTTAATTAAGTAGATTTTGTTCATATTATACATTATTTACAACAAAATGAGACGTGGCACTTCAGGGTGAACATGTAATAAAATATTATTAAAGAATATTGTGTAGGATAGGCAATATTCACTAAGCTACTGCTATAGACTGGCCTAAGTTGTAAGATCATCAATAAATTTGCAATGACATTAGCACCAACATTGTTCAAAAATAAGACTAAAGAAAGAAAATATGAAAGTTTTCATCATTTTTGCATTAAATGAGTAGAAGTTTTATAAACTATTTATAACATCCTAATGTAAACAAATTGTAATGTAATGTAATTTGTAATTGCATCCGAATGAATAGAATAGAATAGAATAGAATAGAATAGAATAGAATGTCTGTCCCTGTGTACCCTGCGACTGGCTGGCAACCAGTTCAGGGTGTCCCCTGCCAACTGCCCGAAGATAGCTGGGATGGGCTCCAGACCCCCCGCGACCCTACTGAGGATAAGCGGTGCAGATAATGGATGGAGGGATGGATGAATGTCACAGTAACATGTCAAAAAAAAACAAAAATTAGAAGTGCCATCCTTTTTCCGCAAGAAAATTTACAAGATAAATACCACATTACAAAATAATAAGTGAATGGAATGATATTTTTGTCACACATTAGTGAAGAAATACATTTACAGAAACGAAACGTATAGAATAGTGTATTGATATTCATAACAACCTAGTGTACGTACATTGTTTACAACGAGATTCAACGTGACACTCCAGAATAACCATAGAATAAAAATGTGAAACAGAAATAAGATAAAAAATAGTATTTTGAGGTTTTTTTTATTTTGACTAGTACATGAACTTATAGGATAAGTAGTGCAGATAATGAATGAATGAATGTACTTATTATGGAAACAATTATTGACATATTCATTTATTTTTTTAAAAAGGGCTATTTTCTTTGTTAAAGAAAATCATGTTAGTTGTATTTATATTATTGTATTTTAACTGATGAATACTGTACTAAAAATATAAATGCATGTGCAGTAAATTGTAAATACTGTACAGTAAACTTGAAAGTAATGTAGGCCAACTACGCGGAACCATCGCTACAGGTTTTAGTTCCTTTTCGGTCTGTGTTGGTTGATACAAACAAAACGGAACCTGTCTCATCAAGAGTAAACATCAAAACATTTTACTCCATGGGCGAATTCGAATTTGATAGTTTCACGCGATGAAACTCAAAGAATTGGAAAGTTGTTTACAACAAGTGGATACATTTGAAGAGCCCAAAATCCTTCTTGAGCAATATCCAACTAGTGCGCATATTGCAGGTAAGGTGACAACGTGCACTTACTGGATCGATTTTCCTAAAATGAATTTTGTTTGCGTTTTTTTTTTCAGCATGCATGCTTTACACGATACACAACACGTTTGATGACATCGAAGCGAAACTCGTGGCGGATCTAGGATGTGGATGTGGAGTTCTTAGCATCGGTGCAGCGATGCTTGAAGCGGGGTGAGATAAACTTCCAAATCCATTCTATCATATGAGCAATATAAATACCAAAATATTATTCCCGTCGTCTTCTCAAGGTTGTGCGTGGGCTTTGACATCGACAACGACGCGCTGGATATTTTTAGGAGAAATGCGGAAGAATTCGAGCTTTTCAACATAGATCTGGTTCAATGTGACTTGTCTTCACTGAAGGCTGATTATTATGTTAACAGTTTTGACACTGTTATCATGAACCCTCCTTTTGGAACCAAACACAACCAAGGTGAGAAAGCAAATTACATACGTTCACACAAGAGGAGATCAATTACATGTTGTTCCTAATGCGATTGCACGATTTTTTGAAGCACATACATTGAGGTCAGTCTACAACACCTACCCAGAAAATATTACATATCCTTGTATTATTTTATCGTATTTTTTCTCTCTATTGCATGCATGTCCCGGAGAGGTGTGTGAATCCCGTAACCATTAGGGCCATAGGGGCACCATTTACTGTGATGTTTCTTGAGCGAGTACCTTGTCTAATCCAGTTGAAATCAATGTACACTACTTGTGATAAAGACAATTTTTTTCAACTTCAGTTTGGATCTCGTCGCAGTGTCGACGCATGAGCCAATTAATGAAAGGTATCCAGTATTTATGTTTATCTTTGCTTTAGGTATGGACATGGCATTTTTGAAAACTGCTATAACAATGGCAAAAACAGCTGTGTATTCACTCCATAAAACATCAACACGCGAGGTAAGTAAAACATTTAATATTGCCTGAATTTGTCATTAAAAAAATAGTGTCTGTCCATGTAATTTCACAATTTTCTGAACCACATACAATTATTGCCAGTCTACAATCACAACCCTTACCAAATATGTATTTCAATCTTTGTTTATTCTGGAGTGCCACATCTAATCTCGTTGTCAACAATGTACAAAAAGGTTTAATCGGTGACAATTCCATTGACACATTAAAATATTGCACTAAGTGGGTGGGAACAAATTTTAACCACTAGCCAGTGAGCTTGACTGAAAATAATAATCTCCACTCATCTCCATTTGTTTATTCTTGCTAATTTTTACAAAATGAACAACCAACACATTCAATGTCTGACGTTTTAATATTCCTTTTCTCATTCCAGCACATACAAAAAAAGGCAAATGACTGGGGAGTGAAGATGGAAGTCATTGCAGGTAATAAACACAACAAATAAATTCATTTAAGTAGAATTGACTTCTTTTCCTGCTAAACAGAACTAAGATATGACTTGCCAGCTTCTTACAAGTTTCACAAAAAGAGATCGGTAAGTTCTTTCCAAATCTGGACATTTACTTATCAAGCGTGTAAAAATTTGTTATGCATGGTTTATTAGCAATTCATAATGAAAACATAGTAGCAACATTTCACGATGTAGGGAATTTTAAAAAATACAGTCCCAGATAACAGCTAAGGTCTTGCAAAACGAACTTAAACATTCTGTTGAAAGTAAATACTCCGAGTTTTACATGATAAAATCAAATCGGGGAGCATTAAAGGACTTAAAATGCAGAAAACTGACACCAAGCTTTGTAAATTCTCCTCTAGGTCGACATTCAGGTGGACTTCCTCCGCTTCTCTAAAGCCTGAAGTTTCTGATTGGAATGGACTTGTTTTCCTCTGTATATAATAAACATTTGTCCCCAAAAAATAACGAATGGTGTTGGGCCTTCCTAAGATCCATTTTCCGTTTTGGCCACCTTTGCCGCTGGACCGTCAGCATCCTCCAGTTCTCTCTTTGGGGCAGCAGGTGCTAAAGAGAGATGAACAAGTTCACATTTTTGCAAAGTCACATTTCAAGTTTGCTTTAAATTGCTTTAATTACCATCTTCCTCATCATCACTATCAAATTTTGTCTTCTTTCCCTGGTATTGAGTTCTGCCTTGGTCTCGTCCTCCTCTTCCTCCTCTGCGACCTCCTCTTCCTCGGCCACCGGATCTACCCCTTCCTTTAATGAAAGTTTTGAAAATGAAAGCACTCCCATGCAACAATTCCTTTTGATTGCCAACTTGACAAGTTACCTCGTTCTTTACTCCGGCTGAGAGATTCTTGTTGCGCTTTGATGATCTTTTTCAAGACATCTTTTTCCTCTTCCCCTTCAACCAGTTTCCACGTCACATCGTTATTCTTGACTTTTAGCTCGCCGTCGTTTGCTTCTTTGGCCTTCTCAAAAGCTTCCTTTGCGTTGCCGTCAAACAGGAGGGTGCCCTTGGAAAAGTCAAAGTGTGTTTCATGAATCAAATGATTGACAGCCACCATCAAAGCCTTTTAGTTTACGGTAAAACCCTCGCTATAACGCGGTCCACTTTTCACAGTCTGGCTACTTCACTGATTTGCACCGTTCATCACTTTCTGCATGTGAATGGCTAAAAAGTCTTAAGTTTATTTGACAGTAGTGATTTGTGAAAAAAAGGTTACAGTACTTTCCAAAACTCGAGCGGGTGTTTTTTTGGTTTCAATCTATAATGTTTAACTGTAAAAATAACTGATTTCTACTTCAGATTTTGCCTATTATGGGTTCCTTTTTATAAAATAACCGACACAATAAACAAGGGTTTACTGTACTCGCTTATCTTAGCCACAATTGAAGAAAAAAAAAGGTTTCTTAGACTAAGGCTACCAGGTGCAGTCCATCAGACTTTTCATTCCAGTTCACCGGAGTAGTAGTAATACAAGTGCTGCAAATAAAAATGGGTGGAACTTTTATCCCAGTGTCCTTTAAACCCCCATAAATATATTTCTGCAAAGCATTTATGCTTACAGACCTGCCCCTCCAATAAAAAAATATTTTAAAAGCAAAAATAGATCTGCGACTCAGTTTAGCTAGTCTCAATCTTCCACCTCTATGGAACATTATAGCCCACTGTAGTAGGCTATATCAAACTAAAAGTACTTTTATAATTGATAATTTCATTGTTATCCTGGACGGGAAATAACTTCACGTGCAGCCCCTCATCAAAGTTGCTTAATTTTCCTCATTCTGAGATTTTTGGATTTTTTCTTTGCACTCATATACATTTCAGTTAAGGGGATTCAGTAAAGGTGGTCTGTGCAGTCCTTTTAGAGTGAGAATAAAGCCTATACAAATAGATATGATTTATGTCAGATTTCAAAATACAGAATGCGTTCTCTACCTCAATACAACTCTCCTCCAACACAGATGATTCAATGATCGTTATGACTTCTACCAGAGGTAGGATCGGGCTTTAAAAAAATCCAGCTCGACACTATAATAGCCTAAACCTGCCCGAACCCGACTGATTAACTTGATTTGAGGGACTCGGCTCGAAGTAAACCTGAAACTTTAAGTGCGCGCATCAGGTTTACGTAGGGATCTGTCAATCTAATCAAGTGTGCACATAGAAGTGTACATGTATATATTCGCAGACAGAGTGAAGCTAAATAAAACTGAACAAAACAAAATCATATTTTGCAGAAAAGCAGAAAGTTTATAAAGCTTGTAAGCTATTGGCGAGAAGCGGAAGTCTTACTTAAAGGACGTAGAGGAAGCGGTGCATCTTCTAGCATGACACTGAGGATGAACATTTGTTGGAATTAAGTGATTTTGAGTTAAACTGAGTTTGGTAAGCCTGTTCTTTATGATAAGTTATATGAATAATGTAACTTCCACGAAACAATAAAAAAAATGCGAGAGAAGCCTGGCCTGACTTAATAATTGCCATTTCATGCCCGGAACCCATGATTTTACCTCTATAACTTCTACATAGCTAGCTGATAAATTGCAACTCTGTTAAGGGATGGATACAAATGAAAACAATATGACTCTCAAGGTCCACAGTTCCCTTCAATAACATCTTTATCAGGGGCATGACTTACCTCTTTAGCCCCCCTTGTAAAATCGATCCACTTAATTCGTCCATGTCCCTTGAACAAGTCGTGGAAATCTTCTCTGGAGACATCTTGAAGCTCTCCAGAGAAATTTAACAAGGAACCTGAGTATTCCTCCATGAGCTGATCCTGCAAACCCGCACAGTTATTAGTTTGAGCAATTCTCTCTAGCAACTGAGCTAAGGAGGAATAAGCGAGTGTACCATATTTTTCTCTTCTGTGTGTTTCTGTTGCTTTTCTTTATCCCTGTGAGGATTTTAGGGGGTGAGTAGCTTTTTTTTCAAAAAAATAAAGTACTGAAAAACTTGCGTACTTACTGTTTCACTTTTGCTTTGTTCTCTGCTTTGTGTTGCTTTCTCTCCTCTGCTTTTTTTGCATGATAAGCTTCCCTAGGGGCATACAATTTTTCTATTTTAGGTCTCACGTGACAATAAGTCATTATATGCTTGTTTATATAAATGAGAAATTTCATACCACACCTTGATAGCACAAGCATATCATTGTCTTTGAATGATTTGATGTCGGAACGTTCAAGGAATTGTTTGGAGGACTCTTCTGTGTCAAAACAGATGAACACTGATCCCTGCCAACAAAAAATATGTGGTTCACAAACATTTACAGAGTCATCAACACAAACCAGACAATCATTGGTTGGTCTTGGCCCACTATGAAAAATTTTACTACTGAAAGACTCCTCTCACCCTGCCCACAACCTTTTTGGCCTGCTGTCCTCTGGCAGACGCTACAGGTTCCTTAAAAGGACGCTTGTATTATCCCTTTAGCTTTAGCAGTCGTTTTCAAATGCACAATACAGGAACATCTAGTGGTCAAATAACACACACTGTCCCTTTAAAAAAATAAAGAAAAAAGACAAGGCTCTGAGGCTGTTTCTTGCCCTGATCTGAGAGGCTAAAGAAGCACACTTAACTAAAATTAAATTAAAATAAAATCTTGACTGCTTGGAAAATAATATATTTATACTCCATTTCTTTATTCTTATTTTGACACAATGTTGCGGCTAATGTAATTGCACGATTTTCTGATGTAAATAAAATTAAGGCCCATCTATTACCACTAACTTGTTAATATTACCTATACCAGGTGGAAACATTTGTGGGCCTGGCGAGGGTTGGGTGCCACAGGACTGTACTTACCAAGGAAACACCACAGGAAATTGTGCCCCTAGGACCCTGGTGGTTAAGGAATCCACCAGACATACTTATATTCATGTTATTTTTATCCTTCGAGACTTATTAAATGTTAATCCTTGAGTGCTTTGTCAAATCTCATCGTTAACTATGAACACTAAGTAGTCATCGATGACAATAAAAGCGCTCTTCATACATTTCACAAAATCTGCACAATGCAATCCAGAAGGTAGAGCGATCGCTTTAGGATTAAGGGATCCCAGTTCGAATCCCGGCTTGTCCGTGTTACATGCCGAAGTGTCCTTGGGTAAGACACTGAACCCCAATACCCCCAATAAGCAGGTTAGCGCCTTACATGGATGCACAGATCATGGCCACTATTGGGAAATGTGAAGCACAATGTAAAGCGCTTTGGGAAGTCATTGACTTGAAAAGCGCTATATAAATGCAGATCATTTCATTTCAGTATTGTGTAAACTGACTTTTCTTACCTTGAACTGCCTCTCTATATCTTTTCTCATTTGAATATTTTCTACACTGCCTTTTCCATTCAACCACTCCTGGATCTCATCAAGAGAGGTTCCCAAAGGAAATCCTTTCTGAAGAAACAAATGGGACAAAATACTGTGGAAAAACTGAAATGAGTTCCAATAGAAATTAGATTTGTTTTTAAGTTTACCATGTAGACAGATTTGTGTTTGACAGTATCTTTCCACTCATCATTCAGCTCAGGTAAAGGTTTTTCTAGACACCTCCTTATTTTTTTCTTGTCTTCGCTGACTTCCAAAAGCCCACTCGATGACTTCAGAAGAGCAGAGACAACGATGTTGGCATCAGAGGTTAGAGATTTCAACCTGTTTTAAGAATGTTAAGTGAATTAAAATACAGCCATCAACAAAGTGAAACTGCAAAGTGAGCATAAATCATCTCTTCAAGAACCGGGAACAATTGCAAAGAAATACAAACCTGTTAAATTTAAGCATCGTCTCCAAAGTAACCCAACCATCGTCAATCTGAAGTTGTTCTTTGAGAAACTTATCCCTGAGAAGATTGTGATCACCAAAGTAGTACTGTTGGCATGAACACAAAGAAATGTTAAAAGTCTGAAAAATAATTATGACCAGAACACATTCTAAGAATTCTGGTTATAATTTATGACAATCTTTATGTAAGATCACCTCGACTTGTCGGGCCACTTTTACTTCAACTGGAGACATTTCTTCAGGCATGATTGTTCTGTGCAGAAAACAAGTAATAATGCATATGTTGTCCAACAAAGATAAAAATAATATTTAAAAAAAATATATGAGTATTAACAGAGTAATGCTTGTAGAAGTTGTTTGTACATCAGAAAAAAGCCATCACAGCAGCAGTAACATTGAGCAAAAATAGGAATGAAATGAAAATAAATCATTTTAGTATTGGAAACCAACCTTCTACAAAGCCAATTTGGATTTTTCTTTATTAATTTTGAACACTATTTTAAAAAGACAAATTGACACTTAAATTACAAGGGGAAATAATAGTTTTATTCATACTTGGGCAAAAATTTCACTCACTTTACAGTACTGAATGCCATAAGTTGATATCCATTACTACATTATGCTCATTTTGGATTTTACATGTTCTGTAGCAGTGAAGTACAGCACTCGATGAATCATGAAGGATTTATCACCCCTGTGTACTTTACTCCATTTACTGTATTGTAAAGTCGAATATCTACTAAACTACTTGCATTACATTCATTTAATAGAAATCATTTTCTTTCTTTTTAATGTTAGGTGTGATATTTGCAAAGGATCACTGAGTGAACCTATGCACCGTTGAGCATGTTTCCCTCTTCCAACACAGCTGACTCAGATCAGCTTCATTGGCAAGCTCTGCAGAATCCCGACCCTAATTGATTTACTGAATTGCATTTCAATAAGTTCCTTTACATTAATCAAGAAGATATCCAAGTGATTTTAAACACATAAAACGCACATTGACACACTGCAAATACGACTATTGTGTCTTCCTTATAATAAACAATTTAAAAGCTACTTTGAAAATCGATGAATACTATATATTTTAACATACAAATCTGCGTTGCCTTATTAAAATTAGTTATAATAAGTATAACATAAGCTTTGTTGGTAAAATTAGTTGTAGAAAAACGTATCACAAGTCGTGAAGTTCTACGTTACTATGTTTGAACTGGAGCTACCATGCTAGCATGCTAACATGTCGCAGTTGCATTTTTGAACACGGCGTGCTTCTGTTAGACAAATAAAAATCTTAATTTACACACGTATTGAGTGCATAACTTGGATTTATGGAAAAATATGAGTGCACGAATTAAGCTCGCTTACAAGTAGTTTAAATACACTCCCCGTACTGTTTTCAGAAGGCATGCCGCATAGAAGCTTAACATTGGAGTCGTGGTTAAAACTACAAAGAAAAGTTGTCAGGAGGATGTGTAAAATGTAAATGCTAAAATAAATAGAGTACCAAATATGATTTTACTTTACCTAAAATTCGCTTGAAACACGCTGGAAGAGAATTGGGTCGATCAAACCGAAGGACTTCACTTTGGCACCAGTGAGTACATGTGGGACTGCGTGTTACGGAAAGCACGGAGGACCAAAATTTGAAATATAATAAGAGTGTAACAGCTTCAACTTTTCGCTAGAGGTCGCTGATAATAAAAACATTGTGCAAATGTTCTTCATTAATACTGTAGTTTATAAAAGGATTTTTAATTCAAATTTGTCATTTTATTCAATGCTAATATGATCACAATGTTTGTATATTATTTCCTTATTTTGTTATCTTGATAGATACCAAAATAATTTGTCAAGTATATTTTTATGTATTTTCATTCATTTCATTTTAAATGTTTTTCTATTATTATTGCTGTTTATGTATATTTTTATTGATGTATTATAGAATACCCCACATTTAATTTAATGTTTCTTTCATTTTATTATTTGTATTTCTTTTAAAACCTTTGTTGTAATCTTACTTTGTTTGTTTTTAACATAAAATCAAAGCTTTCTACAATTTTATCTCTGATACAAAATGGAAAGATCCAGTACTTGAATTGATTTGATCTAACCTATTAGGGTATTAAAGAGCCCTTATTTGGCGTTATTCAAAAAGGAAACAACCCATTGGTGGGTCTTTAATGACAATAAAGGCATATTCTATTCTATTCTATTCCATACAATTATACTAGGCCTTTTCTCAGGTTTTAGATCAGGGGATGATGTAATAATAGTCTGTAGTTTGCAAAAATCTGTGGTCTGTGCAGCCCTTTGAGACTCCTTGTGATTAAAGGCTATACAAATCAACATGACTTGATTTGACTTGTTTTGCACAATGATACTGCAAATGTCATTGCACTATTTTTCTGAAGCACTTACAACTTAAGACCATTTGGAATACTTTGTGAATATTGCCCGTCTACCCAAATATTTTTTCTCTTTGTCAATTTTTTTTAAGAAAGCCGTATTAGATGTTCATCTTAGAGTGTTACCTCTAATTCTGTTGTAAACAGTGTACACTACGCTTTTATTAATACAACAAAGAAGATTCTATTCCATCCAATTCAATTAAATTGTGGTTTAAATTAAATATTTTAGTGTGTTGTATTAAATGTGCATTTAATATCATAGGGTGAGAATTTTGATCTTTTAAACAAGCATTTTTTTTCTTATTAAAATAAACTTAGGTCAAAATTCTGAACTAGCATTCTCAAAAGCCTTTTTTTAGTATTAAAAAATCCAAATTGTCTCAGTAAATTAAAGGAAGAAATATGAACACTTAATTGTGTGTGGTTTTTTTTTTCATTTATACTTACTACATTAAAGTGTTTATGTTTTCAAAATCTGCAGCCGCTTAATTGTCGTACACAAAGGACATATTGCTGAATCTTGCTCAATTTAGATATTTTTTCAGCAGTGAAAAACTGCACTGCATGTGTTCTAAAGAGAGCTGTTAAGCATTTGTGGCTCCCCCTTCAAGGTTTTCTTCATTTTCCTCATGCTGAGGTTTTTGAGTTTTTCCTTGCTCTCATGTAGGTTTTAGATCAGGGGATGGTGTAATAATAGTCTGTAGTTTGCAATAGTCTGTGCATCCCTTTGAGACTCCTTGTGATAAAGGGCTATATAAATAAACATGGACTGACTTGAAAAGGTATTGCCTCTGATAAACTATTGGCATAAAAATCTTGCTTTTAATAATAATAATAATAATAATAATTTCCTTTGTATTGTCATTCTTTGTAACAATGTACACAGAACAAAATGTCGATACACCTTTACTTTTGCGTCTTGAAATACAATTATAAATAATAAATAATCACAGCAAAAACAACATGAAGCACATTTTTCACCAGTTTTACTGACAAAACAGTGAAAAACATTGTAACACTGGAATGCAAGTTGCAAATGATCTTGAAAATGCTAGTTTGTGGATGCTAAGGCAAAGCCGGATGATTTAAGACACAAAGGTGTGTCGCAGTTTTGCTTCAAGCACGGAGCTGGGCTGCATCCTGCACCAACGGTTTCAAAGAGTTGAGGTCCCGAAGCAGCGAAGAGACTCCCGCGCAGTACCAACTGGCACTGGAGCAATCTGCTGGAGCACTGAAAGATTCTATTTGGACTCCTTCATTGGCTAGAAGACCTGAGAAAAAAACAGGAAGAATAGGGAGAAAATTAGTTAGTAATTAAAGAGAAACAGCAATACATACACTAGAATTAAGCTTTTTGTTGTCATTAGTTTGATGACTCATTAAACGAACATTAATTTTCTATCAAGTCAGTCCTGGCTGAAAAAAACCCAGTACAAATTAAAGGTGGGTGCATCGTTTGAGCTGTCCTCAAAGGGTTGAAAGTAAAATATTTTTCCATTAAGTATGTGTTAACAATGCACAACCCAAACCCCCCCAAAATATGAAAAAGAGTTTACTGAAGCGCATCTAAGAAATGCACTTACTCACACACACATCATGAATGAGCTGACTAAGGCTGCAATGATGACACAAGCCAGGAGCAGCGAGTAAAATAAGTTCCAAATTCCATCTAGCTCCTTTATATGGACCGGTTCACTCACCCGCCAATGTCGCGACCATCTGAGGGCTGGGAGAGGCCTTAAAGAAGAGTAGATTTCCAGCCAGCGAGACGGGCTGCCTGAAAACACTCCCGCCCAGTGCCAGCAAGGCCGGCCGCCCGCCTTGGAGAGTGCCAGTAGCTTTATAGTTGCAACCGTCAGTGGTGATCTCTACCGTGCATGCGCCGGGTGAAGCCTCGTTGGATGCGCTGTGGCTTTGGTTGACCTGAAACGGGTTGAGATCATCATTTTACACGACAACGATTATAGTAACTGTGATTCTTTATACAGAGGACCGATTCTGCCATAAGAAATAAATATTTCAATAAATACCTACAAATATATGCCTCATAAGTAAATTAACAAATACATAAATCACGCAATATCTAAATAGATTACATAAGTGATATTTATTTATTTCGTAATTTTCTTTTTAATTTCAGTATTTATTTTGTCGTTTAATTTGTCACTACAAAATCGTATAGAAAATGAGATGGTTGCTCAGTTGCCTCAGTTTTTAACCTAGTGGTTGATCTTTGATGGAAATCTCGACCATTATGACTCGACCCCTCATTTGACTAATATTTTGTTGTACCAATATATACAACGAAATACATGACAAAATAACGCGGAAAAAAAGCACCACGGAAAACACAATGGAATAATGACAAAAACATCCAGGAATAAAAACTAAATAAATAAAATAAAAATAAAAATAAACACGCCAAAAAACACATTGAAAAAAAAAAAACACTACGAAATGAGACTGAAATATGCGACAAAATAACATGATAAAAAACACATCGAAATAATGCGGAAACAAAACATGAAAAAAAAAAAACAATACGAAAAAATTCACCATGAATGAAAAATATAACGGAATACATGATGAAAGGAATGTGCAGAATTACAGCCAAAAAACAAGTCGAAAAGCATGAGGAAAAAAAATACAGAAAAAACATAGAAAGAATAAATGCAAGAAAAAAAACACGGCGAAAAAATACACAACCAAAATACAAGGATAAAAATACATGCCGAATAAACTCGTGGAAATACGCGACATTTAATAAAAAAAGCCAAAAAATACGCAACGAAAAACACGTGGAAATACGCAAAATTAAAAACAAAAAACAATGCATGACAATTACGCGAGGAAAAAAAACACAACAAAATATTTGACAAAATGCATTAATATGCCTTATAAATAAACTGCATTGATCTTAGACAAGTAGGTATTATGTGACTTAAATATGTTTATAGGGCAAATATATTTGTAGGTATTTATTTATGTATACCTTTATTACTATATATGGCAGGATTGGTCCTCCATAATTTCTTAGTTTCCACAACGTACCGTGATGCCGGATGCTTTGGCCAGACTCAGCACATTGATTAAATTCGGGCAAGAAGCCGACTTGCCGTTAAACAGGCCGACCAGCACCGCGGCCGTCATGTAACTGGCTGAAGACTTCATGCAATCTCCTATTTCAATTAAGAAAACAACAGAGTATTTAGGAACACAATTAATGAATGCAGAATGAGCAATTATCATTAGATCTACAGAGGTCCACCAATTATCAGGCTCCAATATTTGGGGATTTGACAGATTTATGTTTTTTTATTAATTTGACGGGTCGGCTAAATATCATTTAAACTGCATTAAGTAGGCTGAGATGCAGCAGAGCCTCTCTGTCCCTCTCTCCTGCCTTCTGTCTCGGTTGCTACCCACCTCACGTCTTCTGATTAGATAAGCGACCAGGGAAGAAGAAGACGAAGACAAAAAAAAAAGAAAGACAAAAAAAAAAATCATCTCATGATCTTTGTTTCAGTTTATCCAAGTAGTAGTATAATTAAGTTGTTTTCGACACCAGTTTTAGAGGCTAATTTATCGTCATTTCTTTCAGTTATTAAAAGGTAAAAGACATGAACAAAACAATAGTCATTCGTGCCATGAAAAAGTTTTTGCCCCCTTCCTGATTTCTGTGTTTTTTTACGTATTTATCACTCACAAAGATTTCAGATTATCAAACCAATTTTGATATCACACAGACACAACCCAAGTTAATCCAAAATGCAGTACAGTATTTAAATGTTGATTCCATTAAATAACAAATAAAAAACTATTTGGGCTAATGTGAAAAAGTAGTCCCGCCTGAACCTAATAGCGAATCTGGCCACCTCTGTCAGCGAAAACAGAAATCAAACGTTTGAGATAATTGGTAATGAGTCTTTCACAACGCTGTGGAGGAATTTTGGCCCACTCTTCTTTGAAAAAATAGTTTCAAATCTGACATTTTGGAGGGTTTTCTAACATGAACTGGCTGTTTAAGGTCACACCATAGCATCTCAATTGGATTTAAATCTGGACTTTGACTTGGCCACTCCAGAACCTTCATTTTTCTTTTTTTGAGCCAATCAGAGGTGGACTTGCTGGTGTGTTTCGGATCGTTGTCCTGCTGCATTCCCCAAGAGCGCTTGAGTTTGAGGGCACAAACTGATAGGTGGATTTTCTCCTTCAGGCTCTTCTGGTAAACACCTGAACTCATTATTCTGTGAACCACAGCAAGTTGTCATTTTCCTGAGGCAGCAAAGCAGCCCCAGACTGTCACACTGCCACCACCATGCTTAAATGTTTTTGTTAAATGCTGTGCTATTTTAACGCAAGATGTAACTGGCCTCACAACTTTCAAAAAGTTAAATTTTTAAGTCATTACTCCACAGAAAGTTTCTTAAAAACTGGTGAGGATAATCAAGATTGTTTCTGGTAAATGTTTGTGTTCTTTTGTGACGGCAGTGGTTTTTCCCCCCCGGAGAACTCTCCCATAGAAGCCATTTTTGACCAGTGCCATTCTTATAGGGGAGTCATGAATAGTAAATGGTCTGGGGCTGTTTTGCAGCCTCAGGACCAAGACAACTTGCTGGGGTTGACGGAATAATGAATTCTGGTGTTTACCAGAAGATCTTAAAGGAGAATGTCCAGCCTTCAGTTCGTGCCCTCAAACTCAAGCGCTCTTGGATCATGCAGCAGGACGGCGATCCATAACACACCAGATGTTCTACCGCTGAAAAAAAAAAGAAGAAGAAAAAAGGGAAGGTAGGTTCTAGAGTGGCCAAGTCAAAGTCTGGATTTAAATCCAATTGAGATGATATGGTGCGACCTTAAATGGGTAGTTCATGCCAGAAAACACTCCATTGTGGCAGATTTGAAACAATTTTGCAAAGAAGAGTGGGCCAAAATTTCTCAAAAGTGTTCAAAAAGACTATACCAATTATCATAAACCCCAGATTTCTGTTATCACTGCTAGAGGTGGTCCTACTTACTATTAAGTTCAGGGGGCAATTACTTCTTCAGATAGGGTCAGACAGGTTTTGATCTTTTTGTGCATTAATAAATAGACAACATTTCAAAACTGGCTTTTATATTTCACCGGGTTGTCTCAGTGTGATATAAAAAATTGGTTTGATGATCTCAAACCCTTGTGAGTGATAACTATGTAAAAGAAAATTGGAAGGGGGCAAATATTTTTTATTGCACTGCATTTGGATGCAGTAGGATGACATTTTATTCTTGGAGTTATCAAACTATGGTGTAGGAAGACCATTCAAAATCTTGGACCCTAAATTGGATTTTGAGGACAAGGACTACATCTAATAGTCTTGCTCTTTGAAAGACCAAGATAAGCAAAGCTAATAATAAGGTACTCACCTTCAGAAGTGATTTGCACAAGGCTCAGCGGGGTCTTGGTCACACTACATGACTGGAGCACTGCTCCCATGGCTTCTCCAAGTTTGATCAAAGGGTAAGAGTCAGGGGAGAATGTGCTTGCCAAAACCTGTGCGTTCACCTATTGAGAAAAGAATATATATATATGTGTCACAGCTAGGGCAGCACGGCGGCGCAGTGGTTAGCGCTTGTGCGGCACAGTTCATGTCATGGGAACCTGTCGTGGGTTCAAATCCAGCTCCAGACTTTCTGTGGGGAGTTTGTATGTTCTCCCCGTGCTTGCGTGGGTTTCCTCCGGGCACTCCGGTTTCCTCCCACATTCCAAAGACATGCATTTCAGGTGAATTGGCCGGTCCAAATTGTCCCTAGGTGTGAATGAGCGAATGAGTTGTCTGTCCCTGTGTGCCCTGCGATTGGCTGGCAACCAGTTCAGGGTGTCCCCTGCCCACTGCCCGATGATTGCTGGGATGGGCACCAGCCCCCCGCGACCCTACTGAAGATAAGCGGTACGGCTGATGAGATGAGGTGTCACAGCTATATTCCTTAGCAAGAGTAACTATGCATGTGCCTTTGTTGTATCTCTTAAAAAGGAATAAGCTTCGTTTCCATGGTTACCATGTTTTTGCTTCTCCCTTTAGCATCGCTGCAAGTCTAGGGACCCATAGTTTATTTAATTAAACTCTTAAGATTCTCGACGGAGAGTCAGAAACAGAGAATTGTGTGAGTTAAGAACACTGCATATCGGCATGTTCATGATACTGTGACACAAACCAATAACAAACCGGCATCTCATTTGATGTTGAGCAAAAGCAGACAGGTATCTTAGAGACCTACGGTAACTTGCAAGGTCATCCTCATTTTTCTGTGAGTGAAATTGTTGTTTGTTTTATATTGCAGTGACAAGGTGGTGCAAAAAATCTTATTCCACTTAGTCATGTGAAAACATCACAAAGTTGCTGTATCATGGGGGTCTACTGTATTGTCATAATTCATAACTAGAGAGCACATTTTAAACTTATGGACTGTCACATGGTAACCTTTAATGTCTTTTTGTCACATGACTTAGTCGGTTACAGTTAGAATTTAGCACATCTGTGTGTCATTTGTAAGGACTACTCAGTGTCATAAAAACCTACTGACCGCTCCCACCAGCTTGTTTCCCTTCACCATGTCGACGATCTGCAAAGCGATGTCTTGGCCGCATCTTGCTTGCGCTTCCTTGGTGCTTGCGCCGAGATGCGGGCAGCAAATCACGTTAGGGTGGTTGACTAGCGCCCGGTTCTGTGGGGGCTCCTGCAGCACAAAAAGTCCTCCTTTAATACATTTTTATTACATTGAAAGTCAGGAACTACTACTCCAATGAGGAAGAAAAAAAAATTAACAGAACTTTGCAAAATCAGTAAAAGAATTCAAGTCATGCTTATTTGTATAGCCGTTAATCACAAGAGTCTCAAAGGGTTGTACAGACTACAGGCTACTATTACACCATCCCCTGATCTTAAACCTACATGAGGGCAAGGAAAAACTCAAAAACCTCAGCATGAGGGAATGAAGCAGTAAAACCATTCAATGACACCTGTATTGAGTAAATTCCTGCTACCAAGTAAGAACTATAAAATCCTATAAATGTCTGGCAGCTTGTTTTGCAGCTCTGTCTACCAAAAAGTAAACTGTAGTTGAGCGGTGATCTATTATCCCTGATCACATATTGCAGCAGCCTACATCTTTTATCTAATGTAAAAAGTTAAACGCAAAAAAATATTTGGCTAAACATGTTGTAACACCATATTTTTTCAAAGTACCTATTTAACCCTGCAACCTCTTATTAGGAAAAAATCTGCAATGCAGCTGAGACGTAAAACTCAAACTGAGAAATGGCAAAGGAATACTGTACAGTGTTTCCCATTGAATTTTTTGAGACCCTGGTGGGTGGACAGTCTAAGGTGGTCCGGGGGCATTGTCTCCTGGAAGAAAATTTTGCACATTTTCTGTCCAGCTCTCCTGCTTTCTGTCTTGGTCACTAACCACCCTGTGCCTTCTGATTGGATAAGCGACCAGGGGCGGAGCCAGTGAAGCAGAAGCTATCCAGATTACGGAGTCACGGACTCATTTGGTGCATTATTAAAGAAAAATCAAGAAGCTTGTTAGAAGATTAGTGTGTGCGTGTCTCCTCCTATTCTATTCTATTCTATTCTGAGCATTGTAATTGACAAATGTATTATCGTAACATGTGAAATTCAAAACAAAATTAACATCTATTTCTGTTATCGGGACTAAAAATAGTATGTTGATGAAATAAAAATCGACTGCCTTTTCTTATGTCATCCAAACCACTGGTGTGTCAGTGGTAGAATTCGATGTTCGCATCACTGCGAACTGGGTTTGATTATACATGAGTGTGTATACCATTAACTACGCCAAATCTTAAAAAATCTTGTTTTTTAAAAATACAAATTCATGAGAGTCTGGGTAGACCAATATGATCCTGGCGGCCCGCCAGAATTTTGGAAAACAAGGCTCTATATACAATTAACACAAAGCCAAATGAGAACAAAATAATCTTGCCTCCACAAAGACATCAAGGCCGGCTCCTCCGCACTGTCCCGACTCCAAAGCTCGCAAGAGAGCGTCTTCGTCGATGATGCCACCTCGGGCGCAGTTCACCACTTTCACGCCTTTCTTGCATTTGGCGAAGCTTACGTCGTTGAGTAGACCTTGGCATGGGGAAATATAAAATCTAAGCACAATTCATCGCCATGTGTAGGAAATTGGTCATTTATTTTTAGAATTAACATTTGGCAATTAAAGAGTTTCCATCCTTTTTATTTTAAGCCGCATACTTTTCACTAAAGACTGAATTAAGATAAACAGACAAGACTATTAAGCCAATTTCTACCTGTAAAAAAGGCATTTAACTCACTATGCCGAGACCACAAAAATAAAAAACATCATTCCTGGAAGGCACTACTGAATCAACTAAAGCAAAAATGTAGTAAAATAACTTTTCCTTGCAAAAATATTGCATTTTCTGGAATATTTTCCTTGTATTACAATTGAAAAATATCCCTTGATAAAAAAACGTTTAGGTTGTGTTTTTTTCATTCGTAAAAAAAAAAAAAAAATATGGACAATGTAGTAAATAAAATTATACCACTTATTTATTTTTCTTATAACATCCATATTCAACTAAAATCATTCTTATAGTAGATAGTAATGATAAAATTTATTTTATCAAAAAGAATCAAAGTAACAAAGGAAAATTCGTTTTTTATTTTGCATTCAATTTGAAAAAGTTTACTCAAATATGTAGGATTAAAATGAAAAATGTACATAATTTATTCCGAAGTCTTGTTTTATAATTGGCATTTTTTTAAGACATAAAAAAATACATGACGTCATCAGAATCATTAGCCCTATCACATAACATTGCTCATTTAAAGGTTATTTTCCCATGTCACATGTTTAAAAGTAATAAGATGAATTTATTTTAATGGAAAAAAATTCATACTAAAAATAACACTTAGATGAGCAACATTATATGCCTAGATACAAATATCTGTAACTTTACAAAATTGAGAAAATATATATATTTTTAAATGGTTTCTTCTTTTTAAATACAGTACATTTAGTCATAATGTACGTTACTCTGCTGATCACAGGAAGAAAGTAACAATATTGAGCAATGGCGAAATTTCTTTTTGCAAAATTTACATTGGGCAGTTTCCGTTGGCACTTTAGACGGTCTGACGGCATTGGGGCTGCATTGGCTCAGAAGTAAAGCGCTCATCTTAGTATCAAGAGGTCGCAGGTTCGATTCCCAGCTCCGGGTTATCTGTCGAAGTGTCCTTGGGCAAGACACTGAATCCCTAATGCCCCCGATAGCTGCCTTGCATGGCTAATGCTGCTATTGGTTAGTTAGTGTGTAAAAGGGAAAAGTGTAAAGCCCTTTGGGAGGTCTTCATTGACTTGAAAAGCGCTATATAAATGCAGACCATTTACGGCACACTGGTTGAAAAAAAAACTGCTCTCATTTATTGTTGCAGGTTCTGTACTTCTGCTCTCATTTAAGTATTTCTGAAAATGCTAGAGCTTGACCTATAATTGGCACCGATATTTGGGAATATGACGGATAACAGTATCGACATTTTTATTCATTCGACGTGCTGATTATTTAGGCTCAGTGGCAAGAGAGCCTCTCTCTCTCTCTCTCTCCAGTTCTCCTGCTTTCCGTCTCGGTTACTACCCACCCCGCACCTTCTGACCACTGAAGCAGAAGCTTTCCGGACTCGGCAGTCAAAGATTTTAGGAGTGAAAATACAGAGGTGTGGAAGGTAAACACAGAAAACTCCCCCCAAAATGTAAATAGCATTCCAGTGCTCTACATCTCACAAGTATGACCAACTTTACACCGAGCTGGAAAATAACAGGGTTAAAAACAGCGGCAGCTCTGCCAATTCCTGAGTACCGAATGCCTGTGAATTAAGAACGCTGATGAGATTTTAAAAGGTCAGTGTTTGAGCGTAAAAAGTGTAGTTGACTTGTTTTAGGGAAGCATGGTCAGGTGGAGACGGATATATTAGCTCTCATCATAAGATGAGTTTGTCAATAAAGCGTGTTTGTTTGTGAAAGAGAGAAGGCATAAAAACACACTAAAGTCAAAAGCGTAGTGATTAGCTGATACCATAACATTAGTTCCTCAAACTGGCTCTAAAAAAGGACTTTAATTCGCCAGCACTGTTGAAATTTCAATTGCTATTTTCACAACGGTTTTATGAGGGGATTTGGCGATGCTTAATACAGACGCTGCCCTACTTACGAACGACAAGCGCCGACAATCTGGACGATTGTTCGTTAGTTGAATTTGTCCGTAAGTTGCTTCAGTGCTATATTTTGTATGTTTAAGGTTTTTATAGTATGTTCAAGGCTTGTATAAGTAACCTGTGTTGTTTTGTACTAAAAAATAAACATTTCATAGAACAATATGCTCTATAAAGATAAATGAAGTGAGGTTTACTTACTTTTGGGACTTACGCTTCAAGAGGTCCTCCTCAGTGGTAAAAAAGTGACCAAAACAAAGCATTCCGACCATTTTCTCAACCGCATCAAGCTTTCTTATTCCACCATTGTTTCAAAAGAAACGGCTCGCCTCTTCCTTACACTTTACACCAACCATATTAAACGGATGCACGAAATATTAAACAATAAAAATGTCAAAGTTCTTAACGCGCTGGAGATACAGTCCACGTTGTTATGTATACACACGAACTAGCCAGATTTCTTCTTTGGTGTGGACGCTGGGTGAGCTCTCACAGCGCCACGCTGTGGAAAGAAGCACTAAAACACTGTCCTCTACTCGGATAAAGGTGCACACAATACAAAATCTAACATACAGTGATGTCCGGATACTTTTTGACATCCCAAAAAAAATGATCGTATCCGCCGTAATCCGGAAGTCAAATGATCGTAAGTCAGGGAACGTCTGTAATTAGTATCAGCCCTCAAAAAAACTACATCGAATGATCCGCAGAAAATGCACCAAAATTGGTTTGTTTTTGAATGTACTAGTTTTTTTTTTTACCCCTATAAATATGACACACTGTCCCTTTAAAACCGAGCCAGACTCACCAACAGTGGAGGGCATCAATGGAGTGTGAACTGTGATGTAGTCGCATAGAGGCCAAAGCTGCTCCAGAGGCATCTGCTCCACCCCCCAACTGGCAGACACTTCGACCGGAGTGATTGGATCGTAGCCGATAGTCTGACAAAACAAACAAATTGTTTGCACAACTTTGCACTTTTTGTGATTACCGGAGAGAAATGCTGACATGTGGCGAGCCGACCGACCTTCATGCCAAACGCTTGCATTCTATTGGCAACCTCTTTTCCTATTCTCCCCAGTCCGACGATCCCGAGCACTTTACCGTATAGCTCGGCTCCCATAAACTGGAATGTTAGAAAAAAATCACAATAACCGAGTTGGCACCATAGAACCAGAAGGCCCGGCCCGATTACTAATGAGCAATTGGACAATGGAGGCAGCCATGCAATCATAAAAGGAATTGGCCCCAAAGCGCTTGCACACCTTTTTGCGATCCCAGTTGCCGGCCCGCATGGACATTGCAGCTTGAGGCACATTTCTGCAAGAATTCACACCGGAGAGAAACATTATTAAAACCCCATCGTCTAGTACTGGACCACTATGAGGCACCATATCGTCTCATGCGAAGAGAAAACATTGCAAATGAGCACAGCATAGCAGCAAGTTGCCAGACTAACATGGCGGCGACCTTATGTCGCGATTCCACTAAGTAAAAAAATTACACATTTCTCGACCTATGATATCTTATAAAAAATAGCATTGGTAGTAAAGTTTATGTATTTTTGCTTAGTATTCAAATCAATGTTTTTTTTACTGAATGAAAGGTTTTTGTTACCACTAGGAGGCACTAAATACTGCACACTGTCCCTTGAAAGAATTACTGTCCCATCAGAAAATTTCCCCAATTTTAGAGATAATTTTTCTTGCTTAAAAATAATAATAATAATAAAAAGGTTGTCTATTGCAGAAAAAAAAAATTCTTGAGAAATACGATGAACTACTAGAGAAATACTATAACAAATAATAAATTGTTATGAAAATTCTACCCAAAAATACTACAAAAATAGTAGTACAGGAATACTACAAAAATACCACTTAAATACTACAGACACACCATGGATCTATGACAAAATATTATTAGATACATGACGAAAATCCTACAAATACCAAAATACAACAAAAATACAACCAAGATATACTACAAAATAGTACTACAGAAATACTCATGTTTATTTTGGGCAAGACACCGAATCCCCAATGCAACCGATAGCAGGTAGTTTCCTTGCATTGCTGACGGTGCTATCGGTTAGTGTGTAAAAGGGAAAAGAGTGAAGCACATTGTAATGCACTTTGTGAGGTCTTCAGTGACTTGAAAAACATTAACATTGAGTTAATTTTCTACTGTTGTATTTAACAAGAAAAAAATAGTCAATTAAATATTTTTTAGTATAGTACTAGAAAAGAAATCGTTAAAATAAAAACAGCGATTATTTTTCTTACTGCGGCAGAAATAATAAAAAAACTGAAAAATATATTCATCATTTTACTGAAAAAAAATTGTATTTAGTAAAATGGGTCAACCAATAATTTTGGTTAAGTTTTTTTAGTAAACAAAAAACAAAAGCAAAAAATATCAAACTGAACAAAAACTAATTTTTATTCAGTAGAGTAAAATAAGATATTTCATAATTTAATTGTTTTGTTTTGTAATTGTAATTATTTTGACTACAAGTTATTATAAAATACTTATAAATTTTTAATACATTGTTTAATATATAATAAAATAAGAAATACCTAAAATACTTAAGAGAATCATTAAAATCTCTGGTTCGGGCCAAATACCAATTATTTGCAGTGAAAATGTAACGCATTTGCGCATTAAAAGATTAAGTTACCAAGTGAATATATCATAGAAAGAAGATTTTTAAGAAGTTTTATATTCTTATGGTACTTAGAAAAACAAAAGCAAAAAATAAATTAAGATTTTAATAGGAAAAAAAAAATACATTACATTTTAGATTTAACACAAAAAATACATTGTAAACGGAGAAAATATTTATAACAAAAAAGATGGGGCAAAAATTATGTTTATTTCTGCAGTGAAGATCTAATTAATATGGGCATTAAAATATAATATATTCAAATTTAGGAAGTATTTAATACGAATTTTTTGTTCTAATTACTATGAAAACCAGCCCAACCGATTAAATCAAAAATTTGCTAAAAACATGACTAAAAAATATTTAAAATCCTGCATTAGATTCTATTTTAGAATCAAGGAAAACAAATGTTTTAAAATAGGAAATTACATAAAAAGAGCCAAATAATAAGCTTCTGATGGGGCAAAATATTTCTATTTTATTTGCATATAAATGAGCGTAAGTTACCTTGAAAGGCTCATCAGGAGGGCGCACGTCAGCTCGGCTGCACTGATGGTGTTTCCGCTCGGTGTGCTGCAACACATATTTGATATCTATTTAACTCACAATGTCAACATCCCAATAATTTTGGTCTGATGCTAAGGTTGGCAACCCAAAATGTTGAAAGAGCCATATTGGACCCAAAAGAAAAAACAGATACGCATGTTTGAAGCTGCCTAAAATATAAGATTTAAATAAGCCTTATAAAGGAAGACAACACTGCTTATATATACTATATACAGTGGTAGACCGCGAGGGCCTGAAAAGCCTTCCCTGATGGCCTAAAAATATCTGAATCATGTTATGTTATTTATAGTTTGTCCATCAATACTTGTTAAACAATGGTTGATGTTGTTTTTGTTGCTGTGCCTAAATAACGCCACAGATGATAAATACAGTCATACCAAATTCTCAGCTTCCTTTCATTGCTTTTTCGCTGGTTGAATATTCAGGCATTTAACCAATCACATTTCAGAATTACTTGTTGCTAGGCTCAAAAATCTGCCCAAACACCTTCAATATTTTATTTGCTGGCACCCTAAAGTGTAACAGAGGTGTGAAATCGCTGTTGGGTTAGACACTCAAATTTTAAATTTGTCAAAATGGCCCTGCGCTTGCGCAACTACCCACCGTTAACGCACGGAACAAGCAAATATGGTACGATATTTTGTGTTGATTTGATAGCATTTTTGTCAACACACAATGGCTAGAGGAGGAAAAGAAACTGATGTGGTCGCAGATTTACTGTCAAAGCCCCTTTCAAAGGGAACTTTTAAATCTGGGCGAGTAAAATATGACTACATTCCTAAATAGTATTGCAATTTTATTTTAGGTTATTATTTATGTTTTTATGTGTCGTAGTTGTTGCTGCAATTAAAGTTTTATAGCCATAACATTTGTATTGATTCAGACTATCCATTTTTGGCCAAATTTAGTTCAAATAGGGGCAGCACGGCAGCACAGTGGTTAGCACATGTGCGGCACAGTTCTGAGGTCATGAAATCGAACATTCCTGTGTGGAGTTTGCATGTTCTACCCGTGCGTGGGTTTCCTCCCACATTCCAAAAACATGCCTTTCCAAATTGTCCCTAGGTGTGAATGCCCTGCGACTGGCTGGCAACCAGTTCAGGGTGTCCCCTGCCCACTGCCTGAGGTTAGCTGGGATGGGCTCCAGCACCCCCGCGACCCTACTGAGGATAAGCGGTGCAGATAATGGATGGATAGTTTAAATAGTTGTTATGTTTCCTCTGTCTAAAGTAGTGCAAATTTAGTCCAATCAAAGATATTTGTTTCAACTTTTTTCTATAAACCAGAAAAAGACATATTTACGACATTGGATTTTGGGTTGAATCTGGTCTGTGTTAGAAATGACTTAGTAAAAAAATAAACGCCTAAACATAGGCAAAATTTAGTCTACAATGGTTGTTTTTGTGTTTCCCTCATCGAACATGGTTCAAATCTAGTCCAATAATCTTTGAAACAAAAAAAAAATGTAGTCTGTTTTACAAATGATTTCGTCCGAAAATAGTCGCCTAAAATGGGGTTAGGCAATCCAACGATGGACCAATATAGTCCAAAAATAGCCGTCATTTCCTTCATCCAGGGCAGGAGTCTCAGACTCAATTGAATTGGGGGCCACTGAAAACTCCTCCAATAAAAACATTCCTCTGTTCTTAAAGGGACAGTGTTTTACATTTGTCCAGTGGATGTTGCTGTAATGTGCAGTGCAACTAAAGATGAGGACAGGAAAGAACAAACAATTTTAACCTTTTTCATGCGCAACACATTTAAAGTAAACAACACAGAATCCCTAGAAAAAAATGTGTCACGGTCAACACATCACTAATTCAGCGTAGAATTCACGGCACACCACTGACAATGTATATATAAATCCACTGGAAAATGTTAGGAATGTTTGTCCTTCTCGATAAACTATAAATTTTTCCATTACCAACCATTTACGAATAAGCCCCAGGGAACGCCCAATAACCACTTGTAGCTCCAGAAGTGCTGGTTGCCGAACCCTGGTCTGATGTCACACACTTACTTCATGACAATGATGCCCATTTTGGTGGCGGCCTCCACATCCACGTTATCCACCCCGGTTCCGGCTCGCCCGATGATTTTGAGATTGCCGGCAGCATTGATGACATCCGCCGTCACCTTGGTAGCCGATCTCACCACCAGGCCGTCGTAGTCCTGAAAAAAAAAAGACAGATCGCTGTGTTTCAACACGCCTGGTTGAATCATCAAACACTGAAAACCGGTACTAGCCACTCAACCAGCACGGTTTTTAGCACCAAGTGGCCGCTTGTGTTTACACCCGTTTACTCAACCGCCATCTGTTTTTGACACCGTGCATGCTTGACAGTACTTACGATTATAACAAATACAGAACACCCCTGCCGGGATACGGCCCCCGCCTTATGGAGTTTTCACTTTACGGCAGGGGCGTCAAACTCATTTTAACTCGGGGGCCACAGGATAGAACATACATTCTGTTGGGGGCCGGACTGGTAGATTAAAGAGAAAAAAAAGAGAGATAAAGTAAAAGGAGAAAGAGGGAGGGAAAGGGAGAGAGGGCAGGACAAAGAAAAAAAAGGGAGAGAGGGAGAGAACGGGAGAAACAAAACAGATGAAAAGAGAAGTCGTGAGAGAGGGCGGGAAGAAAGGGAGAGGAGGAAAGAAATCCAAAGAGAAATAGAAAGACAAAAGGAGAGAAAAGAAAGTGCAAAGGGTAGGAAGAGAGAAAGAGAAAAGAGAGAAAAGGAAGTTAGAGCAAAAGAAGTTAAAAAGACACAGAGAAAGAGACAAAGAGCAACAAAGGAAGAGAAAAAGAGAGACACAGAGAGTGAAAGAGACAGAGACAGAGAGTGGGAGGAAAAGGGTAGAAAAGAGAGAGAGAGAGAGAGAGAAATAAATACAAGTACAGTGTCTTTGTTCGAGACACCTGGCTTTGGCAACATCAAGTTGACATATTTCAACCTGCAGCTTGTTTTTCTCTTGCGCTTCTCTGAGTGTTGTCTCTCGGGCCGGATTCAATCCCTTAGCGGGCCTGATCTGGCCCGCGGGCCGCCTGTTTGACACCTGTGCTTTACGGTGTGGAATAAGCTTATTGAACCTTCGTTACGACATCAACAACAAATGATAACATAAAAATCAAACTTTGCGTGCGACGAGTTATGTTTCTAAGATTCTTGTCTGTTTTTGTAATATACTTATCCAACCTAGGTCAGGGGTCCACACCCAAAATTTTAACACACACACACACACAAAACAAATATGTCTGGAGCTGCAAGAAATAAACAAACTTATTAATCCTATTTTTAAAAGAGAAGAAATGGAGATTCATACATTATCATTCAATATTTAAAAGGTTTTCTCATAAATACTGAAGGATTTTATACATTTGACTGTAAAAGATTTTATACTATTGAATACAAGTTACATTTATTGAGTGCAATGAAGATTTTCACCAAGTAGGCTTAAGTTTAATGACAGGTCACGCTGATCCGGAAGCAGAATATTTTGTCTAGGGCTGTTGATAACAGGACTTGTTTGGATAAGTTGTTTTGGTTGGTCCAGACATCGGGACGCTCTTCTCCGAGATGGTGGAGCCCAGGGGGCTTCGTTGGCACGCCCATGGGAGGAGCCGGCACACCAGCTTGCTGAAAAACGTGGACCGAGAGGAGGAAGCGAGAGAACGAAAGAGAGGAGGCTTGACAGAGACTTGAGCGACACTAGTTCGGCCGTATTCGATTGAGTTCACTTAGTTAAAAATTGCTTAAGAAATTAAATCTGCCCCCGTGTGGAAATGCAGGTCTCTTGTCCATCTTTTTCATCAAGAAACGAGCGCGCATTGTTAGGTGAATGTAGGTTGGGTTTGGTTAATGGAGTCAGATAGCTAATTGGAACAATTTGGTAAACGATACATTTTAATATCTAATTCCTAACCATATGTTAACACGATAAAATACTTTTATTTCCCTCCCCCATCTTTTTCCATTTTCAACCTTATGTGAAAGGAATGGAATGCTTAAGTATGGAGCAAAAACCTGATTGCATTGGAAAAAACAAACATATGAAGAAGGCAAGCCAATAAGTTGCAAGGCAATAACCGATCGACGATTTGGACTAAAAAGAATGAGGCGATTAATTCAAGGAAATCTCCCCAGGGCATGTCGACCCTCACAAGTGGAAGATTCCGAATCAGTTTTCTTTTTAATCCGGGATCACCCCCCCCCCCCCCCCCCTTTCTGCATCCACTCACTAACACCACTGTACCAGGTCAAGTTGCTTCACACAGACAATCACTATATATTATTTTGTGATTTTAATGTTCTTATCTAGGGTTTGTTGGTTTGTAGGTTGGAACCTTAACCACTAGGGTCGTCGGGATACCACTTCCTGTGGTGTGTCTTGGGCAAGTACAGGTACAGCGCTAAAACAAGAAACGTGATGGTTCGGTTACTTGCTCCTCCCTTTTCTGGTTGCATGCTATCCTAATTAAAATATGGAAACCTGTAAATGTTTAGTTGATGTTAGTTAAATGAGACAGTCTTTTCCATCTGTGTCATTTGAGGAGGCACAATGTTCTTTTAAGAAATGCTTACAGCACACTAGTATACTTTTTCATGACATTCTAATATTTTGAAATGTGTGAGGTGAGTTTTTGTCATAATCTGCAAAATTAAAATGAAGAGACTTGCAATATTTCAGTTTGTTGGTTTGTTTTTTGATTGCATCACAAAGCATAAAAACTTTATCGCATTTTTGAGACTATATTGTATTATTTATTATGAGGTGGCCTACAGTTCAGGAAGAACAGATTTCATTTTAATAGACCGCAGGGTTGGGTCACTTTAACTTGATTACTTTCAATTATTTTTGGATTATTCCAATACCAAATATGCTAATAAAAGACAAAATAAACTAAATGAAAAAAATTATGACTCACAACACGTGGTAAGCTTTCTCTCCTGGCTTTGATCTCCGGCAAAACTAACATAAAATGCGACAGAAACAAAATGAAAATAAATCCAAACAGCTTGCCAACATCATTTTTGCCGTTCCATGCATTCCATTACTCCCCAAGCCTGCACAAAATTTAGTAATTTTATTCATACTTAGTTTCTTTTGTCTTTTAATAGCATATTTGGTGTTGGAGTAATCCAAAAGTAATTGAGAGTAATCCAGTTAAAGTAACCCTACCCAACCCTGATAGACTGAACAAACCAGTGTAATCGGCTGCAGCCATGGTCAGCTTCAGTCAAAAAGGAAATATTTTAACGAGGGTGTGAATCACGTGGTCCATTTATTCCAGACGAAGCGGTTCTACTCGAAAGTGATGGGACGAGTTGCATCATCTCAACAGGATTGGGCGGCGCTTGCTTTCCAAACTCGAGCGAAAGCGTTTCAATAAAAACCCACGTGCAATTCAAATAAATCCAGCATGGGAGAAAGAGGACAAGAGTGGATGTTTCGCCCCAAAAAATCCACGTTGAATGCAATGCACAAAACAAAGAACAGTGTAGTTGTAAGAAGCTGTTATGTAATGACAATTTTACCTTGAGCTCTGCTATCAATTCCTCCTTTTTCATGTTGTGCTTCTCCGTTACTCGGATGCCATTTTCTTGCAGGATGCTCTTGCAGCGAGGATCCACATTTTCGCTGATCAGAACACTTTTGATGAGAATGGGGGCCATCTTAAGGGTGAGTGGGCTTACGTAAGAAGGAGATATTGCTGATGAATGGGAAAGGAGTGCAGGACGAGGAGGAGAAAGACTTCGGCGTCTGCTGGTGATGACTACAGGAAGTTATCTCGTTTGGCTCGTTTGCTTTTGAATGGCTATGGGAGACGGCCCCCTTTTTAGGAGGAGGAAAACGCGCCCCCTAGCGTGCGTCGCCCATTGGCGTGAGCGTGATGTCTACGTTGTGAAATAAAATGAAATAAAATAAAAAAGAGTTTATACATATTTTCCATGGCCAAATTCAAACACTTTTAAAGAAATTTGAACCATGTATTTTCAGACCAACAAATAGATCTGCGTTTTATATATGAGATTTTTAATCTTGCGTCTGAATTTTCAAGACATATGATTTTTATCTCTTGAGTAACTCTTAAATATGTAAGTTTTTAAGAAAAATCTCTCCCTCATATTTTGATGTCTAAATATAGTGGAAGCTAGAACTCTTGTTGGTGATAGGAATGAGTGGAGAGGTGTTGTAAAAGGATAGTGGGATGTTTAGATGTGTATTAAGGGATGGGCAGGGCACCTGTATGATGTGGCAGGGGTAAACCAGTGAAAGCTGTCGGGCCCTGCTGTTGAGCAGAAGAGTTGTGTCACCCTGACTCGAGTGACACGGCCTCTTTCTTGTGTCCCGTTTCATCTGGAGGGACAAAAGCATGACCAACTTGGGTGCCCAGGTGCTGAACTTGTTTGGGTATTTGGGCATTTGGGTTGGCCATGGTCAATTTTTTTTTTTTTGTGTTTTTTGCTACTTTTTCCTTTTTTCTTTTCTTTTTTTGTATACGTGTTTGTCTTGCTGTCGGTCACCCCTCTTGAGGGATATGACCAAGGTAGATGGATAGAAATAGCTCATATTTTCAGGTGCAGGAAGTTTTTCCACTCACAATTTACCACTGGGAAACGTTTCCTTAATTCCTTGCACACCACCATAATAAATGTGCACAATTGACACACAATTCTTGCACTAATACACATTTCATAGTCCCCTATTCGGGTGTAGCATGCGCCTGTCCTCCTGGGAGTGACCCGTAGAGGGCTATGACGCTTCATACGACAATGCCATACAAACTAATGCCAGCTGCAGTTAATCACAAAGGAAGAAGAAATGCGATGTCATAGCTAAGCAACCAGAAAGCAGTGTCAGCATCATTTTTAAGCAGAGTCGTTAACATGGCAAAAAGTTCCAAGCATTTACAAGCACTTTACCCAAAATTCAAGCACGTTTTAATATTTGATAACACAATATCAGTCAAATAAAATAAACAATTGCTTTGGGAAGGGGTCAGTAGCCAAAAATATTCAAAGAGCCATAATGGACCAAATATGAAAAGAGATGCAAAAAAAAATTAAACCAAAACCAAAAGGGGATTTATAAAAAGATGTTAGTCATTTATAATTTACTCTCAATATTTATAAAGATTTGGATAGCATTAAGAATATTTGTGTCATGTTCTAAAACACATGAAAAAATGGATAAGTCCCCCTTATATTTTTCAATAATAAAAGATTTTCTGAAAACTTGGGCAGAGCTAAAGAGCCACACATGGCTCAAGAGTCGCCGGTTTCTGACCCGCGGGTTGGTGAAAAAATTGAGCTCATTGGTTTATGGTATCTTTAAATCAATTTATTGTATATCAATTTTCATTTTTTCCTCTTTTTCTCTCTTTTAGATTTAAAGGGACACCTTGTTTAATATTCAAACCACTAGATGTTGCTGTATCGTGTAGTGCAACCAAAAACAAGTGCTACAAAGCAAAAGGAAAAATACAGACGAGGGAGTAAAGAAACCAAACGACACTCATTTTCTTGGAATTTTTACCCACCCTTCCAAAGTTTTTGGATTTTTGAGTGGACCCATAGCAGCAAGATGACCGACAATTATATCAGCTTGTTATGATTACTATTGTGATTCACCTGTGCCCGCTCATTTGGCGCCAACTGCCGCAGGTTCTGATTTGCTCCCTGTCACTATTTGAACCCAGTCCTGTCACTCCCTGTGGTCAGTCCATCTGCGAACCTCTGTTGATACAAGGCAAGCCTTTCTTGAACCTGACTCTTGCCTGTCCCGTTTTTGCTCCCGTTTGTCTGCGGCTATGACCCGTTTTTATCCCGACCACGTTTGCTTTCCTGTCCCGACTTACGACCCGTTTCTGACCCCGACCACATTTTTGCTCTCCTGTCCCGGCTATCGACCTCTTTTTCCGTCCCTGACGCCGCCATCGCCCGCTACGGAAGATCCACTTCCGTAATCGGATCACAATCTGGTTGTGAGAGCGACTTGCTTCCCGCGTCCAGTGAGCATCGGATTGCGGGCGCTGCCCTTCCTCTTTCTTTCAACAAAACTGTGAGAAAATGTCACACATTTGGGACTATCCTGTGTGCTGGTCGTGACACAGCTCAGTCTAGATGAGGCTCATTATCGTTAAAAAAAAACTAATGTTTTAAAAAATGCACATTTATATGATAGATCATATAGTTTTGCTTATTATCTAAATGGATATTGTTTTTTCTTTGTTTAACTACCTGTCGGCACTGAAGAATACACACTGTATTTTTAAGGGACGTGTAACGTCTGCAAGAAAGCTGCAGATGAAAGAGTTGGTGTTATTAAAAATTAAAATATCTAAAATAATATATTTTAAATGCAAAGATCTTCAAAAGATAATTTATTTGCTGATCACTAAACATATTCTACCCCGCGATCCTACCGAGGATAAGCGGTGCAGATGATGGATGAATTGATAGACATATTCCAACTGCTTATCAATCTAAATAAACTATATATTACTGTTTTAAACCAAATAAGGTAAATATTACATAAAAACTAGGTATAATGAAAAAAATGACACATCACCACTTCTTGAAATACTTGTTTTTTTGCAAGCAGCTAGACTTTTGACTAAGACCAAAAAGTTTGAGCATATTACTCCTGTATTGGCCAACTTGCACTGGCTCCCAGTCCACTTAAGATGTGACTTTAAGAGGTTCTCTTAATAACGTATAAATGTTTGCATGGACTTGCACCCTCTTATCTCTCTGATTTGATTTCCCCCTAAGTTCCTGCACGGAGTCTGCGCTCGGAAAATGCCGGTCTACTTGTGTCTCCGAGAGCCAAGAAGTCTGCAGGCTTGAGAGCGTTCTCCATCCGGGCCCCGGTGCTATAGAATGCCCTGCCCCCGGAGATAAGATCTGCAACCTCAATGGACGTTTTTAAATCAAGGCTCAAGACACACTTCTATTCCAAAGCTTATGATTGATGCCCACCTCATATTCTGTATTGTCCTGTCTTTTTCAGACTGCCTGCCTGGTGGTGATACGAAGGAGAAGGACGATTTGAGATGAGTTAGCGGACCGGTGTTTGACCTGATGCATGTGAACGCCTGCATGGACCAGCTGGCAGAGATGCGAAGCTGCGTCGTGGCCGTCATAGACTTTCTGGACTAGTTTACAGGCTGGGGGCCTCGCTGCTTTCATGCACTTTCCGGACAAATTTTCAACATGTTACCTAGTGTTTACTGTGTTTGTGTACTGTAATGCTAGGGGGATACCACTTGTGAGGTCCCTTCTCAAGGTTTCACTTTTTCCTCACGCTGAGGTTTTGAGTTTTTCCTTCCCCGCGTGTTGGTCTAAGATCAGGTAATTGTGTCATTGCAATCCTGTGCAGTCCTTTGAGACATTTTTGTGATTAAGGGCTATATAAATAAATTTGACTTGACTTGAAATGCTTCCTGTCTAGGTATGATTATGTAACGGGACCCAGGTGGATGGGCTAGCTCCAGCTGGTGTTACACATTTGTTTTATATATTTTTGTTTTGTTGTTGTTTTTATTTTACCTCATCTGCAAAATAGATGATAAATGTCAGTCTGACACGACACCATTTAATTGTTGGCATTAAGGTTCATTTATTGAGCAAGTCTCACTAAATCGCATGAGATCCCGTGAGACTTGGCCCAACCATCCTTCTCTGACCTGTGAGACTTTGCTATCTAGTGGTGATATACTGGTACTTCTCTTACTTTTTCTGCGATACAAAACCCAATACCCTGAAAAATAATGATAAACTTCCCCCAACCGTTTAATATGGATTACACAACATGAATCCCAACATCTAACATTTTAACTAGTCAGCAATTCTTGTTGCACCACAATAACTGTTGACAATACTGTACAGTTTTAAATGTATTGGAGGGGAAAAGTACATCACGATTCATAGATACCTTTATTCCCGGGTAAAAATAACTGATCACCCACTAAATGATATTTTGTCCTTGGAAAAAAATGGCTGTACTATATTAGGAAAATAAACATAAAAATAAACATAGGTCAGCCTTTTAAGTGCCATTTAATGGCAACAAGTTTTCCAGCGGGCAGCCCGGCGGCGCAGTGGTTAGCACGTGTACGGCACAGTTCTAAGGTCTTGGGAACCTCCTGTGTGGGTTCAAATCCAGCTACCGGACCTACTGTGCGGAGTTTGTATGTTCTCCCCGTGCTTGCGTGGGTTTCCTCTGGGCACTCCGGTTTCCTCCCACATTCCAAAGACATGCAATTCTGGTGGATTGGCCGGTCCAAATTGTCCCTAGGTGTGAATGGGCGAGCAAGTTGTATGTCCCTGTGTGACCTGCGATTGGCTGGCAACCAGTTCAGGGTGTCCCCTGCCCACTGCCCGATGATTGCTGGGATGGGCTCCAGCACCCCCACGACCCTACTGAGGATAAGCGGTGCAGCTGATGAGATGAGATGAGATGAGATGAGATGAGATGAGAAGTTACTCCAGCCTTTTGCTTAGGACGAGCACTCCGGAATTTGCGCTACAACCTCAGATAAAAACATATATTTTTATGCCATAGGAAAAAAAATCAGCGAATGGAAATAAGAAAAAAAATTCCCCACGGGAATTATTTAAATTGCTTATTTCATGGGAAATGGATGTTAACCAGCAGCACCCTCTTGTGTAAGCAAGCGGAAATAGCTCAAATGCGTTGCCAAGATACAATGCAACAAATAATTCAATGGTGACGGAGGCAAAGTCGGGAAACGTAACATTAATTAGTATAATTGTTCATGACTAATTATACTACCAATTTGTTGAGGAAAACGTCATCAATGATTCAACAAGGGCAACAGGGAATGGCCCGAAAAAGGGGTGAGATCTGACTGTTTTTTTCCCTTCGTTTTCATTATTATGCCAACAATCTGTTTATGTATAAAACGACATTACATTTGTGCCAAAATTCTGCCGATGTGTACTTTGACAAGGTCATTCAGCGTTGTGTGTGTGTTTTTTTTGTTGTTGTTTTTTTTTTGCTGTGTGCATATGTCAAGTGTCGTTGCGTTTGTGCTCATATTATGTGATATCTACATGAACAACGACACATTTTATACATAGACTGATTTTTTGCACTAATTATGTCATGTAATCAAATCAAGCTACCAGCCTCCCTGTGCGGAGTTTGCATGTTCTCCCCGTGCACACCGTTTTCCTCCCACCTTCCTAAAAACATGCATGTCAGGTTAATTGGCCGGTCCAAATTGTCCCTAGGTTTGAATAAGCGAGTGAGTTGTCTGACTCTGCGTGCCCTGCGACTGACTGGCAACCAGTTCAAGGTGTCCCTTGCCCGCTGCCCGGAGATGGCTGGGATGGGCAGTGCAGATAATGGATGTGTCAAAAACCGGAACAGGATCGCGACCCAATCTCTTGACGTTCACACACAAGCCTTTATTTTACGAGAAATGGGGAGTCATGCACGTTAGGCTGCCGGTCTGGCGTGGAAAGACAGGAAGCCAGAGACCGACAAGATCGATTCCAATTGCGCGAGTTGATATCGGAAAGATGGGGCCGATACCGGACAGGACGGGACAAACAAGATGGATAACGAGTCAGGATGTCGAAAATATACAGGAGAAACTAGACGGGAACAAATAACAACAGGACAAAAACAGACGGAAACAAAACTGGAACCAGAGATCAAACAGGACAAAAATAAACGGGAACAATACCTGACTGGAAATATCAACAGGAAAACAGGACCGAGTCAGAACCCACGTCTTGTGGGGCAGAAGTTAGTTTGACGGGCTGACAAAGGAAGCAAGAGAGCGCTGAGCTTAATAAAGACAGAAAGCCAATCTCTCAACGATCCGCAGCTGGCGCCACACGGGTAGGGACAATTGGGCACCATGGCAACCGTGACACACACGGGCGTGGCCAATTGGATGGATCCATCATCTGCACCACTTATCCTCAATAGTGCCACAGGGGGCCCATCCCAGCGATCCCACTGCATTGTGGCTTGAAAAAATATTCTGCGATCTATTATCGCCAGTCTCATAATACTGCAAGCAGAGATGGGCAAAGCGCATTTTTGTTGGGCCTGGCCGCTACTTTTCTGATTTTATGGGTTTTTTTTCCTCAAACGAACTGCACTAGTGTGGCCATGATCAATGATCCTTAATCCCCATATTACAGGAACTGTCAGAAGGTACTTTTGCTGGGAGGCGGGCCAGGACTAAATTAAATTAAAGGCATGGTTTTGGCAGCCATTAGCCCCAGTCGACTATTGCTGAGAGCAGGGGCTAAAAGGGGAAATTAGTGTCATGAGTGGCGGATCTCTTTTTCTGTTCTGACTAAAATGAACTGCACTTGTGTGGCCATGGTTCGTTATAAGCGGTTGACTATTGCTGCAGGCAGGCAGAGTGCACCTTTGTCGGGCCTGGCGACTTTATTTGGCCTTTACTTACGCCTGAAGTGCAGTGAACTTGTGCAGCCGAAACCCTGATATCATATTGCTGCAAGCAGGGAGCAGCAGAGTGCCATTTTGTCAGGCATGGCGCCTCTTTTCACGCAATTATTTCCACCCAAAATGAAATGCTTTTGTGCGGCCAGTATCCATGATCCCCAATCCCATATTGCTGAGAGCGGGCACCGGCAAGAGGCACTTCTTTTTAACTCTAAAACAAAATGCACAGTTTTGGCCTCAATCTATTATCCCCAGTTGATAATTGCTGAGAAGGAAGGAAGCAAATTTGTGTCATCTGTGGTGGCTTTTTCCCGTTATTTTCGCCTAAAATGAACTCCACCCGTGCAGCCGTGATCCATTATCCCCGGACTATTGCTGCAAGCGAGGGCCAGCAGAGTGCATGTTAAAAATAAGGACGGAAGGCCGTTTTGTGAATTTTCTCAGAAGAGTTTGGGTCCCCATTAACTGTGATATACATAGGATTACACTAAACTTCTATCGGCATGTTAAAGTGCATCCAAATAACATTTTGCAGTGATACATATGATTTTACTTGCTAATTCCAGCCGAAGACACCAGTGAGTCAATGCAGTTTCCAGATCTTCGTCAGGTCACCGTCTTAAGCAAGACTGACTGGATGAGGATTCAGGATGAAATCCAACGCGTGGACAAGGAAAAGGAACGCATTATGGAGGCCACCAAGCAGAGGCAAGCCCTGCACCTCAAATCCAAACAAATGGTCCAAATGTGGCCGGACACCCTCGCAGTAAGTGAACCACAATCGAATTGTTTAGGTTGACATTCTAATTTTGCTTATTTCAAGTGTCAAAGACAAAAGAAGCTGGAAGCAAAAAAGATGCGAGAAGAGATGGAGGAAGAGAAAAGGAAACAGATCGATATGGAAGAGGCCAAATATCAGGAAGAAAAGCGAAATGAGGCCATCGAGAAGGCCAAGATGCAGCTTTATTATGAAACGGAGCGAGTCAAGGGACTCCATGTTAGTATCAAATGCATTCTGGATACACTTTGAAACTTAATGAATGGATAATTCAGAATTCAGAAAGACTTTATGCACGTGAACAATTCTTCTACTATATTATGCAAATTGTTTTTGAGGATTTATTTTTTGGACCACAAAATGTTGTATCGTATCCTGAAACCAAAAATAGGTGGATTGTAAATGATAATCTAATTGAAAAAAAAGACAAATACTACCAATAATATTAACTGCAAAAGCAAAAAGTCCAAGCTACAAATTGATAAAAACAAAAGATTAAATAAGAAATATAACCTTACAAAATACTTTTAAAAACCTTTTTGTATTGTTTTGTTTGTCGTGATTACCGATTAGTATCAACTGTGCCGCTGTGGGCTTCCTGATTGGTTCCCTGTCCCTTTTTAATCCCAGTCCCGTCACTCTCCGGTTGTAAGTCCGTCAGCGAACCTCTGTTGTTAGGGCAAGCATTTTGACCCTGACTCCCGTCTGTCCCGTTTTTGCACACGTTTTTCCAGCCGTCCGTTCCTGATCTCCCCGTTTGTCTCCGGCTCCGATCTGTTTTTGATTCCGACCACGTTTGCTCTCCCATCCCGGCTTACGACCCATTTTTGATCCTGACCACATTTTTGCTCTCCTGACCCTGCTTTCGACCCGTTTTTTTCTCGTCCTAGACACCGCCATCTCCCACTCCGGAAGATCCACTTCCGTATTCGGATCACGATCCGATTGCGTGAGTGGCTTGCTTCCCGCGCCCAGCGAGCACTGGATCGCGGGCGCTGCCCTTCCTCTTTCTATCAATAAACTTGTGGTTAACGCTACACATTTGGGTCCTGATTCCGTCCTGGTCGTGACATTGTTAATGGACAAATGAAATGCAATTTATATTTTGAAACACATTTTTTAACTATATATTTTCCCACAAAATTTTGCATCTAATTTTTTTAATTAATCCAGATAAACAAAATATTTAAATAGTTTTATATTTATTTTTTAAAAAGTTGTATTTTAATGTAACAATGTTTTTTTCAATTAAGAATATTGTATATGTTTATTTTCTTTCCCAATGTTGTTTTATGTTTTCATATTATTCATTTATATTTGTATATTTTGTTTACTTTATAGATAGATGTTAAACTTTTTATCTGGGTTTTTATTTTTATCAAATTTATTTTCAGGACTTTTTTTCACACTGCAAAAAGCTCAGTTTAAACATGTAATGAAAAAAGGAAAATGGCACATAAAATATAATGATTATTTGCAAACAGAGAAAAAATTGTTACTTGGAAATACGAGGATTTTTTCTGTTTTATTATATTTTTTACAAATTTCGTTGCATTGTGGGGCCAGTAAATTTGTAAGGGTGGCTTACCACCATTTAGGGGCCAATGATTTTTACTACATAGCATTAGATTATACCAAAGTAATTACACTCAATTTTGAAATAGCAAATTTATATCCGAGTTTATTGTCCTATTTCCTACTTCTCACAGCGTGCACTCTTGTTGACCGAAGTCCTAAAGGAAAGGGAAGCCCAAATAGAGCTGAAGCAAAGCCGGGAGAGCGCCTCCAAGAACCGGGACAAAGAGTACATGGAGATGGTGAAGGCCGAAAGGGAAGAAGCATTCAAAAAAGAGCAAGAACGAAACAAACAGAAAAAAGAAGAGAGCAAACATTTTGCTGAAGAACTTCTGAAGCAGTAAGTGAAGAAGCAGGTGGTGGAAAAATCCATCTTTGGGTGGCCATTTTGAAAGTGATTTCGCAGTTGCTTAGGACTTATGAGACAACCAATCACAGTTTCGAGTTTTGTCATGTGACACTTTTATGGAAAGTTGTGATTGGTTTATGCACACCAAGCAAGAATGGGGTCCTTTTCAGATGACAGTAAAAGAGAAAATGGCTGCCTCCATGGAGGTTATTAGGTTGAAATCATTTTTCTCAGTAATGAGTATTTTAATCATGACTTTTTTTAAAAAACACAATTTATCTCATCTCATCTCATCAGCTGCACCACTTATCCTCAGTAGGGTCGCGGGGGTGCTGGAGCCCATCCCAGCAATCATCGGGCAGTGGGCAGGGGACACCCTGAACTGGTTGCCAGCCAATCGCACACAATTTATCTCAATGTTAATTAATGCGTGAGAAGATAAGAGTCACCAACCTTTTTGAAGCTGAACGCTATTTTTTGTTACCAATTAGTGCTAAGGGCTACCAGTTTGTTATGCATATCTAAGATAACTGCTTATCATGTATTACTATGTCATTATTATATTATTACTTCAACTTTGTCAAAAATGCTCTATACACAACATACAGCAAGGTTTTGAATAAAAACGTTGCAAATTATAGCCGTGATCTAATCAGAACAGTTTTGTATTGATTTGGCAGAATGCAGCGCGGTTGTAGGGGGTAGTGCAGGAAGAGAGTTTAGAGTAATGATAGCCTGTTGGAAGAAGCTGTTGTTGAGCCTGCTGGTTCTTGCGCTGAGACTCTGCAGTCTTTTGGACGACACCAGGTTGAAAAAGCTGTGGGATGGGTCTGTGGGAGGAGTCACCTGCAATCATGATGTCTTTGCGTGTGATCATTTATTCAAAGACATTGATCATGATTTCATATGCCAAATAGAAATCAAATTTCCTGAAGAAAAAAAAAATCACAATTTCTCATCACTGGTGAGATATTTTCAGAACCGGTCAGAGGGCTACTCAGCTTTTTTGATGTTGAGACAAATAGGTAATATCATCATTTAGTCAAGTCAAGTTTATTTTTACAATCACAAAGAGTCTCAAAAGGCTGCACAGACTATTGCAAACCACAGACTATTATTACACCATCACCTGATCTAAAACCTACATGAGGGCAAATAATACACAGATATTGTTAACATAAAATATAGGTTATAGGTTCATATGCTATATAATAGAAGTGTGTTTTAAGCCTAGATTTAAACAGTTCCACTGAGGTTGCAGATCGAATCTCAGGGGGAAGAGCATTCCACAGCTCTGGGGCTCGAATGGAGAATGCTCTCGAACCTGCGGATCTCCTCTTGGCTCTTGGGATCACTAGTTGACGAGTATTTTCAGAGCAAAGGCTTCGTTATTGATTAAAAATTCTCAATCTGTACCCCATGTCCTGCAGAATGAAAAAGAATGAGCTGGAACAAGAGCGACAGAAGCACGAGACAAAGAAAGAAAGCGAGGAAATCCAACGGCTTCAGGAACTTCATCAATGGGAGCAAAATATGGAAGCTGAGTCACAAACCAAGCAGAAAAAAGATTTCATGAGAACTCAGCTGGTGAGCATACTTGAAATGAATTGAAACATGAAAAATCCCTTATCTTGATTGTAGTGTATTGTGATGCATGGGAATAGTTGGTCAGATGCCCTCAGGAAGGGTATCAAACAGGCTGGCCGGAAATGAAAAAGGGTCCGTTCACTCAGCTCAAGAGGGTTGGAAGAAGATTTTATTTTTAGTCCAAATGATGCTGAAGTTAACGCATGACTGTCTCTCTGAAAAATGGCCCGCATTGGTTTAAATGTTTTACCGGGCTTGTATATCATATTGCTGGTACTTTTTTTGAGCCCCTACAACAAAGCATACCCTCTGTTTAATTCTAGGGTGGAAACAGAACACTAAAGGATATTTCAAGTGTTTACCCTTATTGAGCCGATCATAATCGCTGCAATATTCCAACCACAGTATTACCTATATAAATAAACCTCAAAATTCTTTTATAGGAACATCTCACTCAAAGAGACATTGCAAAAGCAGCCGATGCAAAGAAACAAGAGGCAGAAGAAGCCCAAAGGAAACTCTTCCTTTCTGCAAAGGAGAAGATGTTCAAGCTAAGAAGAGATAGAGAAAAGGAGTTACTAAGGTATACACTAAAATCCCTAGGTTATTGCGGTTAACGGGAGCAAAAACACACTGTAATAAGCAAAAAAAATATGTGGAGTATCCGCCCCTTTTTTAACATGCGCTCTGGTGTCCTCCCCTGGCAGCCAGTCAACTGAAGATAATAGATCGCTCCTGCACAGGTGCTGCATTACAACTGACAACATAAATATTATTCATGGTAACCGCATCGAAACTAAAAAAAAGGTTGGAAAAACAAAAAAAACATTCAGTACAAATTATCATTATAAGTGCATAGGATCTGCAAACTGATTGGTGCAATTGTCGACTGGGTATAATAGAGCGCGGTGGGCACGGGGGCTGTTCGTTTTATTCGTCAAGATCGCATGACACAAATTTGTTCCCAAGGCTCCTGCTCTCAGCAATAGTCGACTGGGGAGAATGGAATGTGGCCAAACAGTGCAGTTCAATTTAAACGGACCACGATGGTAAGCATCAGCTGTCCAAGCCCCAAAATAATGCATTCTGCCGGCCCCTGCTCTCCGGGATAGTAGCTTGCAGCCATAACCGTGCATTTCATTTAAGGCGGTTTGGAATAGCATGCCTCCCAATGGTCGCCGCTCGCAGCACTATTGGATAAGGATACTGGATTGAAACCACACGAGTGCAGTTCATTTTTGTTGGAAAGAATAGCAAAAAACAGATGCCATGCTTGAAACACATTTGCAGTCCCGGCCCATGCTCTCAGTAATTGGCTCTTAATAATACACACTGTCCCTTAACACTTTTATATCAAAGCGGGGGCCTCAAACTTTCCCCTCGCAAGCCGTAATTGGCTCCTGGGCCAAGAGTTTGAGACATTTACGATAGGGGATGATGGAATGCAGAGTATTTCTCAAACCACGATGCAACAAATCCACTAAGTGATTCGATTCAATTGTGGTTATCACTGCCCAGAGAGGTCCAGACCCGCAGGGAGAAGATCGTGGACAAGCTCATATTGGCCCAGGAAAAGGAAAAGGAGCAGAAGCAGCAAAGCGTGGCTAAGGCTGTCAAAGAGCAGGAGGAGCAGAGGATGCGGCGAGAATGGGAGGAGGAGCAGAAAAGAGTGGAAATGATGAAGTCCATTGCGGATCACAGGGAGCAAGTGGTAAGGCGAGCATTAGATCGTTCCGGGACAGGTATCACTGACCTTTTGAAGCTGAAAGCTACTATTTTGTTAGTGATTAACACAAAAGGGCCACCTGCATGAAATGTATTTCAGAAATAACTTATGCTGTTATTACAATGTCATTATTATGTTAACTAGGTTCTAATAATTAGAAGTGGGGTTAAAATATGTGAACAACCCATGGGCACTAAGTGTTTTATATATAATTAAAGAAATAATATAATTTTGGAAGAGTTGATCATGCATTTAATGACACTGATCATGTCAATGATTTCTTATGCCAGTTAGAATTCCAATTTCCTAGCAAATCACAATGACCCATAACTGGTGAGCTAGTTTAAGAACCAGTCCGTGTTTCGAAGGGAACACTTGGTGCCCACGGGCACCGTGTTGGTGACCCCTGATTTGAAACAACATATAATTGTTGACCTAATTTGGGTCATAGAACACTTTTTTTTGATAGCAGGTTTAATTATGGATTAATTGTCATGATTACTGATGCGAGGAACCTGTGCCCGCTCCTTTGGCGCCAACTGCCTCGGATGCTGATTGGCTCCCTGTCACTATTTAAACCCCCGCCAATCTGTCACCTGTGGTCAGTCCGTCTGTGAACCTCAGCTTACGCTAGGCTTTTCGACCCTGATTCTCTCCTGTCCTGGCTCCTGTCTGTTTCTCGGCTTCAACCCATTTTCTGATCTCGACCACGATTTTTGCTCCCCTGCCACGGCTACTGACCTGTTTTTCCGCTCTCGACACCACCATCGCTCGCCACAGAAATACCACTTCCACGTCTAAGCAACCTGCTCCCTGCTACCAGCGATCTCCGGACTGTGTGTACTATCCTTTCCCTTCTTCCCAATAAAACTAAGAGAAACGCACGATAGTGGGTCCTGTCTCCGTTCTGGTCCACTTACTCAAAGTTTTGATTATTTGTACAATTTCTCCAATTTTGTTTTATGATTTTTGGGCGTTTAAAAAAATGACAATATATAAAAGGAGGGCAATTATCTACAATTTGGCATATGATTTTGCTGATTTTAAACATTTCTTATTGTTCTACAACCAAAAATAAGTTAATGTTTTAGTATGTTTAATATACTATATATTTCAATTTTGCTAATTTATAATTTTACAGTATATCCACTTTATATTAATTTTTGGCTGTCATTATGCTCATTTTAAGCACTATTTTTAGCCTTTTGAGGCTATTTTGTAATTTTGACTTATACAAAAAATGTGGCTTGTATCAAAAAATCTTACATGGGGTAAGTCACTGATAAAAACGGGAGAACCAATGTTCCTGAGTGTTGTTCTGGCAAACTTAAACCGCTACTTCTGCTCCAACAGATGCAGGAAAAAGAGCGTGATGAACTGATCAGAAAGGAGAAGGAAAAAGAAGCTCTCGAAGCGAAGAAGGAAGACGAACAGAAGTTTTATAAGGAGCAGCAGAAAAAGGCCCAGGACATCCGACAGGAGCTCCAGAAGATACAGGACTTCAATGCAAGCCAGATGGTAGATCAGTTCTTTAAAAGCTTCCTTTTGCTGTGTCGAATTGACCACTTTCCGTTCAACACAGGCACAAAAACAAGCCAGGCAGCTTCAAGTAAGACGTGCAGAACACGAGTTTGAAACCAAGAACATGGAGCTCATTGCCCAGGAAGAATTCAGCTTCCAACAGTATTCAAAGGCGGTGGTCCAAGCTGCAGCCGCCACCCAACGCAACGTGCTTCCTCTCTACAAAGCCGTGAGTGAGGGAGTGACTGAAGGCTCCGCATTCCCCAGAGCTAGACCCCGATACCTCGTTCAGGATACCAGTGGTGCCGAAATGCCCAAATACGTCTCGGACAGCACCATGGATATTAAAAAAATGCATGAGGTTTCAGATATCGGGGAAGCCAAGAAAAGACTTGGGTTTATGTGGTTGTAGAGCAGAATTAATCAACCCGTTTGAAGATGAGCGCTACTCTTATGCTACTGGTTAGTACGAAAGGTTTAAAAGTTCGATGGATTTCTAATTACTATGTCATTATTATGTTACTATCATATTACCAGGTTGTAATTAGTCGTAGGCAATGTTCCCTCTAATTTTGCTGGGGTCTGAGCGTTCACACAAAGTCAGTGAGCAACGCTTGAAACAACAGTGAGCAACCATAATCCCAAGTGTGGCAAGATAAATAATTGTCAAACATGTCCAAAACTTGACATCAAGTTACATTTTGCTGAGTTTCCGGCAATTCAAAATTATTTTTCTCTTTTGAATGAATTGACACATGTACTATTGCAAAGGTTGTACGGCCTACAAACGTCGTTTGTTCTTACAATTCTTTCACAAGATATCCATTTTTTAAATTTCCTGATATATTTTGTCTCATAATATTAACATTTTGGGGGGCTCATTTAGTCGGTTGTAAGATACAGAACTGTACTTAATCACATTTTTTAGTGGAAGTACAATGTTGGCAACAAGATTCACTTGATATAATCGGAAATTATTTGAATGCAACACAAACTTTTTCTTCTTTTTTCTGTGTTTTTTTCTGCTTTTTTTTTACTTTTTGTTCTCTATTTACTTTTTTCCTACATTTCTTTCTTTTTTTTCTGGCTTTTTTTCCTCCTCCTTTTGTTTGTTTTTTCTCAGCTTTTCACTATTTTTTCATGTTTTTTTTTTCTTTTCTGTTCTATTCCCCCCTTCCTTTAAGTCATGTTGTGCATAATTTTACATAATATTTGGTCATGTGGGCAGCACGGCGGCGCAGTGGTTAGCGCTTGTGCGGCACAGTTCATGTCATGGGAACCTGTCGTGGGTTCAAATCCAGCTCCAGACTTCCTGTGCGGAGTTTGTATGTTCTCCCCGTGCTTGCGTGGGTTTCCTCCGGGCACTCCGGTTTCCTCCCACGTTCCAAAAACATGCATTTCAGGTGAATTGGCCGGTCCAAATTGTCCCTAGGTGTGAATGAGCGAGCGAGTTGTCTGTCCCTGTGTGCCCTGCGATTGGCTGGCAACCAGTTCAGGGTGTCCCCTGCCCACTGCCCGGAGATGGCTGGGATGGGCTCCAGCCCCCCGCGACCCTAATGAGGATAAGCGGTACGGCTGATGAGATGAGATGAGATTTGGTCATGTTGGGATTAAAGAAGCATAAACAACCTGAAGAGCCGTTTAGGACGCGAAAGAGCCGGTTCCTTTTAGTGAACCGAGCCGAAGAAGCCGGTTCTCTACTAACTTTACTCAACTTCGTTCTACTTCAACTCGACTTCAAAATACCGCACCCGTGTAGTTTTACCTTATGCACTGTAACTTTGACTTAAGTCGCTTATTAATTAGTAATTTTGAGCCCTCATTTTTGTGCGCTGGCTAGATTTTCTTGTGCGCTGAGAATGTGCGAGCAGTGCTCAATTGCGCACGCGCGCAGCTTAGAGGGGACACTGGTCGTAGGGTTAAAATAACCCCACACGACACCACTCTCGCAAAATCATTCTCCCTGTGACGAGGTCTGCTTGACTGCGTGAGAAGAAGGTTTTGGGGGAAGGGGCAGCAAAGACTCATGCCGTTTAGCCAGGACCCCTTGACTTGAGATAGCATATGCCAATTGGCCACTTCATTTCATTGCGTCATTCATCCTGTACTGTGAGTGGACACCTGCCCTGCGCTCCTTCTGCATCTCGATAACGATTTAGTGTACTGCGCTTTACGGAGCCCATATTTCATACAGAATGTTAAAACAGGTCAAGGTTCAAAATGGCAACAGCTGTCATTTCCAAACCATTGCATTTGAAAGATCCAACTTACCTATGGAGGGCAGTTAGTGAAAAGCGTCGCTAGGGCGCCTTCACTGTCTATGGTTTTCGGGTTATTTTAAAGTAAAGCAACTGGTTTCATTTTGTCCAAGTCAAGACCCTTATTTTGCCTGCGGAAAACACTTTCACTTTAGTGTTTCTTTTGTTTTTTTTACAAGGAATTAAAAGTAATTGTCTCAGCCGCACTTGGCCCACTGCGACCGTTTTCCCCAGCTTTCCAACATCAACCCAGAACACAAAGCAGACCTGTCATTGTGCAGGCGGCTGATTTACCTACACTGGAGGTATTATTACCAAATATGTCCCATTTACTCCAATTATAACTCACAATTTCCAACATTTTATAATTCTGGTTTGTTTTAATGCATTTCAGGTGAAAAAAAAAAACAAAAAAAAACAAATGGGTTGATTTACAAGGAAGTAACGTCAGGAACAAATTCATGATTTCTCTGTGCACTGGAGGGACTATTTAGTGCACTAGGAAGTACTCGTGAGCTTTTTTTCACATGAACTGCTGGGATTACAAAAAGCAATGCACAAGAGTGCACATCGCATGCATTATATAGTGTATTGCCTGCTGTTGTTTCTGCCAATGTGCTAGATTTATTTCCCAGGCATTATTAACCATAATAACTTAAATTTGCATAATTAAAAAGCTTTATGTAGATACAGCAGTTTTTCAAAGCTCTGTCAAGGGGGACTTAGGTGTGATCAGATTACTCATTTCAGAGTAGTCAATCAATTCAGCATCAGGGTTGATCACTATAATTGTAGTTACGGGAGATAATAATTTCACAACATTGCAACCTTAATGTAAAATACAGATGGTGTATTTTAATGTCAATCTAAACACAGAAGCCTCCAAATCTCAACAATTTTATACAAATGGAATTAAGTTGTATTTTGCGACATTACAGATTTATCCATTTCCAAATCCAACCGTTTGACAAAAATAGACAAAATAGAATGGGATTTCCTAAGGTGAAAACAAAACCTAAAATATTCGGTTAGAGCCATGCAAAACACATTTGTTTCTTTTACATAATATGTTTTCATTTAAAAATGTAAATAACCAAAGAAATAAAAAAAAAACATGTCTCACATTAAAATCTTTAGTATGGCTGTACCAAATATTCAAACTGTGGATCTTGTTTTGAGTCCTCACCTTCACCATGTTACGAGTGAGGTCACGAGGTGAGAAAATGTCTTGCCTAGTTGTAAAACAGAGTCCTTTGCCCACGAAATGCAGTAAAGCGCCCCATGCCTCTGCTTCATCGCTCCTGTTCCTCGGTAACTGTCAAGGACATAACAATATAGCGTTGAAGAACTGTTGAGCAGTTTCAAGTGAGGGACATCCACATGTGCATTGGCTGCAGACAAGGATGTGTGTTCTGAAAGAAAAACAAAACTAATTTGAAGATGGAAAACTCAGTTGCTGTCAGAACTCGAGCTGGATTTCGAGTGATTCCTCTTGTTGTTGCCTTTTTCTTTAGTTTCCTCGTCTTTTTTTCGGTCTTTAGAAGCGCTTTTGGATTTTCTTCGCTTGGCCTCAGGGCTTTTGCGTCTCTTGCGCCTCTCTTTGCTGTTGGAGCTGCTCCGGCTGCTGCTGTGCCTTCGCCTCCTCTGGCTGTCTTTGCGGTCTTTGCTGCGGTCTTTGCTGCGGCCTCTTCTGTTGCTTTTACTCCTGGAGCGCCTGCTGCGGTACGAGTCCCGTGCCTTGCTCCTGTCTCGGCTTCTACGACGCTCCCGGCTGCGCGTTCTGCGTCTTCTGTTGTCGCCGTGTCGTCTGTGCGCGCTCCTGCTGCGGTCTCTTCCACGCTCTCGGTCTTTGTCACGTTTTTCTTCTCTGTCTCTTGAGCCCTTGCGCTCAGCCTTTTCTTTGTTCCGGCTGGTTGACCTGTGACGTTCCTTGGAGCTTCTTTCTTTGCTTTGCGATTTCTCACATGCTCCTTCTCCGTTGCTCGTTTTGGAATTGACTTCCTTCTTGTCAGATTCCTGGTCCTTGATTTTTTCTTTGCTCTGATCAGTTTCCTTCTGCTTTTCCTCGTCTTTGCTCTTTGAGCGATCTTTCTTGTCGTCACTTTTGTGTTTGTGACGTCTGTCTTTACTTCTGGACCGTCTCCTCTTGTCTCTGCTTTTGGACCTTCTGCCCTTGTCTTGGCTTCTACTGCGGCTTTTAGATTTGGCCGCTTTCTTGTCTTTTTGCTTGCCCTGCTTCTCCCCGGAATCTTTGCTTTTGGACCTCTCTGACCGAGATTTCTTGTCTTTTTTGCTCTCGTCTGTGTGCTCGCGCTTGGAACTTGACGTTTGCCGCTCGCTCTTCTGAGTGTTATCAGCCTCGTTCTTGTCCTGACTCATGTCACCCCTGAAAGACAATAAAAAACAGACACATTTCAATGCATTTGGTGTGTATAAGAGTAAAACAGCATGTAGCGCTCACAATTTTTTACGATTAACCTACTTGCAGAGAAAAGGGAAATCCACTCACAGCCAAAAATGCATATTTTGCTCTATGTGCAGCCGAATCAGTTTAATGAACAAGGCCAACCTTTAGTGAAGGTCTACCCTAATTGTTGATGTAGAAAAAAGCAGCAAATTTTAAGCCTAGAAGTTCCTAGTTTTAAATGAAAGACTAAAACGCTGGCGCGATTAAGCACAACACACGGGCTACATTTAGTGCAGATCACTACCTACAATGCTAATTTTCAATGACTCAAAAGGTTCAGCCTGAACCACAGCATAGTTCTTTTATCTTTACTGCTCGCTACAGTAGAGAAAAAAAGAGAGTAAGGTATTCTAGCTCCACCATTTGTTGGATGCCATAGAGATCAAATACACAACTGTGATTTTGATTTAATTTCATAGCAAACTGTCGGGTCAGCTAGAGTCTTCATAAAAAAGAAAATTTTAAATCACAAAAAAATATCAAACTAGACAACGTGCTTGTTTTCTGCAAAATTACATCACATATCCTGCATAGCTTTTCATTTTAAGTCACTACAGAATAGACTACAGAAAACAACAAACTTACTAAGAGGAACTGCAATTTATTGTCCAGGAAATACGGTAGATCGGACACGTGTAATGTTATGAAACACAGCAAGGTATCCTTCAACATGTTTTCAAACGTCTTGGACAAAATAAATATTAAACTCAAGTCCTCAGTTATAGCACTCACTTGTCTCCCTTTATCCAACGTTCCCCAGTGACAGCCCTCATTCTCTGACGCTGCAACTCAAGGCGCCAGTGAGGCGGAGTTTCGCTGCGGCGATAACGATCTCTTGATCTTGAACGAGAACGGGATGGAGTTCTGTATCGCTGGTAGGGGGAAAAAAAACAAATGACAACTTAATAGTCTGTGTTTTTGGGTGGAAAATGCAACATTTTTTTGAAAGAAGCTTACCCTCGGGCCCCTGCCTTTGATCTTCCTACCGGAACGTGTCATTACCAATCTTCTATTATATCCTGATTGAGAATTATGATACATGCCAGATCTGCCAGGAAAACACAATGCTCTTCAATCTGAGTAGGCTCTTTCACAAGTCAAGTCAAATTTGTTTGTATTGCCCTTGATAACAAAGTATCTCAAAGAACTGCGATGGGCAGACTGGAATGGGGAAAAGTTAGCAAGTGGTAAATTTGAAATATCAAACTTTGTCTATACGACAGATCACATTTTCTGTAAACGAGTCAAATCACCCATAATGGTTGATGTTTATTTTTTTTCAACCATTACTTAATGAATACTAAAATAACGGAGGGTTGGGAGCATCACCAACCTGTCTCGAAACCGATCGTCTCTGATGTGTTTGTCCTTCTCAGGCTCTTCAATTATTTTTTCTACTGGTGAAAGCCTCATGAGGAACCGATTTTCAGGGATGGGAGGTATTTCTTCAGGACGCACAGTTGATGGCACATCTTCTTCCGGTTCTTTCTCTTCCACTACTACTTCAGGCTCTGACCTTCAAATATAAAAAATAAATTAACACCAGCATTAAAAAGCTGTCAGCCATTCGAAAAAATAATGCATACTTCTTTTTGTCCTTCTGTTTCTTCTTTTGCTTTTTAGCCTTCTTTTTTTTCTTTTTTGAGTCTTTGTCTGATTCTTCAGAGTCAGAGGAGGAATCAGAGGAATCTGAATCACTGGAACTACCGCTAGAACTTGACGAAGCTTGCTCTTTTTTCTTGTCGCGTTTTTTTGCTGAAAGAAAACAACATTTTATTTATAATCATATCCTCTGTACACCTCAAGAGAGAAAATGTATCAGCTAATTTTGTGAACAAACCTTTTGATTTGGGAACGAGTTCCCCACAGTTCAAAACTTTGATTTCAGCATATGGTCTACTATTCGGATCAGTTTTCTCATTCTCCATAGTTTGTATAACCTCCTGGCCAGAAATAACATGACCAAAAACTACATGGACCCTGAGAGAAAAGAAAAGTTTGAAATCAAGACATATTGTGCATTTCACACAATTTGGTAACTGTTCAACTCTTACCCGTCCAAATGGGGAGTTGGTTTAGTCGTTCTGAGAAATTAGAAGCAGAAAACAACAAATATTAAAATTAAAACAACATCGACTCATTAATCTTGAGAAGCTCTCTGGATGCCTACATGAAAAACTGTGATCCATTTGTATCTTTTCCTCTATTGGCCATAGACAGCAAATACTCCTTGTTATGTTTCACAGCGAAGCTTTCGTCTGGGGGTTTAGGGATTGCAAAAGTTCTGTTGCCATTTTAAGCTGATCTTATTTCAAAATACGAACACAAAATTTACCTTCAAAAAAGCCTCCATAGATGGATTCACCTCCTCTTCCATTGCCTATGTTCAATGGAAAAATAAATCAGCAGGGGTTTCCATGGATATATGCTCTATTTATTCTTTTAATATGGTTAAGATTTTAATATTTGTAATGCTTGCTAATTGCAGTGTAATTTAGAATACAACTTATGGTCCTCACCTTCACTGAAGTCCCCTCCCTGAATCATGAAATCTTTCACAATCCGATGGAACAGGCATCCTTTGTAATGAAGAGGTTTCTGGGTTCCTTTCCCAACACCCTTTTCACCTGGAAGAACATACAAGACTTATAAAGACTAGGCATTTTTTATTGAATTATAGTCAAATTCTGTTACTCACCTGTGCAAAGGCATCGGAAATTTTCACAAGTTTTAGGACAGACGTCTGTGAACAACTCGAATACAATTCGACCAACTGCAAAAAAAAGAAGGGTAACTCAAAACATTGGAAAAAAATAACATGATATATTGTGTGTGTATATATATATATATATATATATATATATATATATATATATATATATATAAACTGATGGGCTAATTCTAAAAAGGATGTTTATAGTTGAAAATTAATCATGTGCGGTAGGAAACTACGCCAATTCAAAAAACATACTACCAAAAAAATAACTTTTTAAAAATAAATGTGTTGTATTGATTAACTTAAAAATATCCCAGGAAATCAGAATGATCCATCCGTGGTGACCTATTTTTAGGACCAGTCTACACATTTGAAGCAGTGGTACCCAACCATCAGGCTGCAGACGACTTAAAACTTTTGACAAACTCTCCATTGACAGCATGAGACGAGCAGTGAACTAACAAAACACAAAACCAACACATTTTTGCGGGAGTTGGCTTATTTTTGTGAGTTCGTATTTTTAAGGACTTGGCACGCGGCTCAACGACAATTTGCATTAAATGTTACCATAGCGACCATCGTGTATTGCAATGAGATTCGCTCAGTTACCCATGTCATGTCATTGCAATGTTACGAGGACACGCAAATATTTCACATTGATTTACACTTTTCTTACATTCCTTGGCCTCGAGTTGGTAGAAAGTTGTAGGATGTTGTATCTACCAGAATTGTGGCCTTTGCAGCCCTTTGAGACTTTGGTGTTTAAGGGCTATACAAAAATATGCAAGTTGCCTTACCTGATGTGCTCCCAATTCCAATGTCAAAGAAGCAACGAGAACGTTGAACCTTGATCCCCATGATGACAGGAGCTGCTGAAACACCCAAATGAGAAACAATATATTTATATCAGGCATCAATTAATATAGGCAATACAGTATACTCCCCGTGTTCAAGCGTGCCATTTACAAAAGACAGGGCGTCTTAATATAAATTTAAGTGGAAATGCGGGATGAAGAAATAAAAGGGAAAGTAGTACAAGCTCGATTGCACTTGATACTAACAAACGTGCTAGCATTAGCCTAGCTTACATCTGACGTCCCATGCGGTTCGTTTCAATGCAATGCAAAGCCTGGGAAAATAATCCAAGTTTGACTAGTTTGGCTTTATTTTGCCAAATAAAAACAACAGCCACCACATCACTTATTCCGTTCAAGTATGAAAACGAACCAAGCTACGTACGGCGGGCCCCGCTGCTAACATTTAGCTAATTTAGCTAGGCGACATGGATGGATTCCCGGACGACACTCAGGAAGCGTGTCCTCAATACAGATAAAATATTGTTTGGTCCACACAGTCGGGAGTGCGGAATATAATTTGGCCTCACCTGTAAAAAGGGCCAAAGTATCACTTCATTCGGCAGGCGTTTGTTTAAAAAGGCACGGAATTTCATTCAACGTTTACTGTTCGCCCGCTTACGAAGATGGCGCGATGGGGACGTCACTTCAGTGCGTTACGGCAAGGAATTTTGTGTTGTGTTTCTGACAAAGGACACTACTTTACGGCATACCAGAAACATTGTGATTACAGTATTATTATGACATACAAGTCAATTCATGTTAATTTGCATAGCCCATCATTACACGAAGTTCCAAAGGGCTGCACAGACTACGGACTTCTGTTACACCACCCCCTGATCTAAAACTTACATGAGGGCAAAATGAAGTTATCAATGATGCACAAAAATATATTTATAGTGCACAGTTGTAGCAGCGTTGACTTAAACGTTGTCAAATCATGTTTATTTGTATCACAAAGAGTCTCAAAGGGCTGCACAGACCTCAGATTATTGCAAACCACAGACTATTATTACACCATCACCTGATCTAAAACCTACATGAGGGCAAATAATTCACAGCTGTTGTTAACATAAAATATAGGTTATTCATATGCTATAGAATAGAAGTGTGTTTTAAGCTTGGATTTAAACATTTCCACTGAGGTTGCAGATCGAATCTCAGGGGGAAGAGCATTCCACAGCACCGGGGTCCGAATGGAGAACGCTCTCGAACCTGCAGATCTCTTCTTGGCTCTTTGGATCACTAGTAGACCAGCATTTTCAGAGCGAAGGCTCCGGACCGGAACATGGGGGGAAATTAAATCTTAAAGATATAAGAGAGCAAGTCCATGCATGATTTTGTGTACTACAAACAGGGCCTTAAAATCACATCTTAATCTAACAGGGAGCCAATGCAGGTTAGCTAAAATCGGGGTAATGTGATCAAACTTTCTTGTCTTAGTTAAAAGCCCCGCTGCAGCATTTCGTACCAGCTGAATGCTCTTGATTTTGGACTTCGGGAGACCGAAGAGTAGTGCATTACAGTAATCGAGACGGGAGGTAACAAACCCATGAATTATAATCTCCGCATCCGACTGAGACAGCATAGGGCGAATTTTAGCAATATTGCTGTTAAGTAACGTTACAAAAACAATGGACTTCTTATCCTAGCAGCTGAATCAACAATATCAGAGCAGAAAGTAAGAACATTTATCCTAAATTGATTTATGGAGTTCAAAATGAGAAAATAAAATGTTTTAGTAACCGAATTACCCAACATGATCTCTTCAACACAGCATGCAGCTGCTTGCTAATCCTAACTTCGTTTGGTCGTCAAATAATGTATCCCATCTCGAAATATTTTAGAATATCATTAAAAAGTGTAGGCTATTCAACTAGTCCGCGACATTGAAATGATAAATTACTTGCAATCTTTTATAATATAATAACAATAATACATTTCAGGACACCCAAGGTAGCGGTACATATGAGTAGGACAAAACAATAAACGAAGAGTAAAACAAGCAAGTAATAAATAGCCAATAAAACACATTATAGTTAAAGGCGGTGGAGTGTAAGGCATATGGTCAAGAATACGCAGTGAATCAAGAGTTTATGACCGTTTTGTTGATATTATTTGCATACCAGAAAATAAAATAAATCTTCATCCCAATATTTTCTGAGACATTCCTGTAGACTTGCGTAATTTGTATGCACATCAGAAATTAGTGCAATATTACAGTGCGGCTAAGTGGTTAGCCCGGTCGCTGCACAGTTCTAAAGTCATGGGATCAAATCCAGCTAACATCCTTCCTGTGCTGAGTTTACATGTTCTCCCTGTCCTCTTGTGGGTTTCCTCCAAATTGTCCCGAGGTGTGAATGAGCGAGTGAGTTGTCTGTTTCTATGTGCCCTGTTCAGGGTGTCACCTGCCCTCTCCCCTAAGATGGCTGGGAAGGCTCCTGCACCCCGCGATAAGCGGTGCAGATGATGGGTGGATGGACATTAGCAGTAACATTGTGCCCAAATGAGAATGAGAAACACAAGTTCTACTTTCTCCGGGAAAAAGTCATGTATTTTATCCTTACAGACGCCCAAACCAGCTCCACCAATTACATTCGCATACGCCACTCAATGCGGAAGTAGTACTCGCGTGGGTGAGTTGACTTTCCAAGTAGCATATTATTCAATAGTTATTCTTCCTTTTAAAATTTATTTCTACCAGTAAATCTGTTTTTATTTTTTGAAAGCGTTGACACTAATTTTGACTTGGACAGGTTTTGATTTTGTAACTGTTTTTCCAATGCGTTACAAAACTGGTTGGTTAATACAATGTTGACTCGGAACGATCTCCATTTAAAGAGACTGTAAGTGCTATCTTTAACGTTTAAGATTTGGTTATGTTGTATGAAATATAACTAATTTACGTATTTGTGTATGGTTATTAGAATATGTTTGATTTTCGAGAAGGTTTGTTCAAACCTCACTTTGTGTTTGCTGTTAAAAACGTAATATTGGAATATAATATTGTGAATGTGCTTAATTGCTGTTGAGATTGTCATGATTGTTTTCTGTTTTTAGTGTCAATAAATTTGTTCAAACCAAAAAAATAATTCACACGTATATTTCCTATGCTTGCTTGCATAAGTATAGACAATGATAATCATATTTTATTCGTGTTTTTGTTTTGCACAACTTTCCTGCTAAATGCCATTGCACTATTGTAATGGCATTATTTTATGCTGCACTTAACAATTAAGCCAGTCTTGTAGCACTACCTTGTAAATAATACATTTTAAATCTTATTTTTTTCCTTGGACTATTTGGTCATATGTTTATCCTAGAGTGCCACGTCTATCTTTATTGTGGAAAATGTACAATACGATGTGATTATTGACAATAAAGGCTATTCTATTCTATTTATGTAGGGACATCACTCATTTCCTGGCTTGTTCGTGGGTGCGATTCATCAATGAGATTTTGTGACCAACAATGATGTTTATGCAACAATGAATGTCATTGTGAGCTGACCCCTAAGATGATGTTTCGGATCCAGGCTGCAAGAGCCTGCTTTCGAAGGTTTTTCCACAAAGTCCCTGCCAACCGCGATCAGGTTTTGGATCAGTTGCGGATCTGCACTGCTGAAGACCATGTGTTTGACGTGGTCGGTAAGAACAAGGCCAAGCTCACTGTGGACCATGTTGATTTGGCTGTGAGGATGCTCTGGCACATGCAGAAAGAGAAACCAGAATTGTTGAGAACAATTCACCTCATAAAGAGTCATCCACAGTTCCTGACTCTTCGGGTTCTGGCTGAGAACAAAATTGTGCTCATGAATGACTTTATGTTGGTCGACTTGCTGTATAATTTTCTCAGGTGTGTGAAATCAACCATTCCGAGGAAATAAATGTACTATAAAGAGGCAATGCAAATTCAACTTGCTGTTTTGCAGGCTTCATGTGGATCATCATGACTCACTTGTTCAGCAACTGGTTTCAGAGGCTTGGTTAAGATTAGATGAGTAAGCATGACTTCCTTATGATGTCTACATAGTAACTGTCCTTCAGTTTTGGATTTCAAAGTAATATACTTTTTTTATATTTGCAGACTTCCGTTGCCATCCCTGTCCAAGTTCGCCGTCTGCCTTACTGATCAACAGCTTCAACAAAGTACTTTGATGGGCCACATTACCAATATCGTGGATCAGAAGTTGTCTCTCATTGATGATGCCAGGTTTGTACAAGGACAAGTATATGAAAATTCGGGTTTGCTTTAGGCTCGTTCACCTAAATCAAGTTAATTTGTCAGGCTCGGGCTGGTTCAGGCTTTTACACTTGCAACTTTTTTAAGGCCCAAGCTTACCTCTAATCAGGAGGTTGTTATCGGGCAACATAGTGGTGACCCCTGCTTTACATGTTGACGTCGACCAGCCCATTTTATGCTTTAAAAAAATATTTCAATGTATATAGCCATTACTGACATTAAACGTGATACCATAAAAGGTGGTGTTTTTCCCTCGCAGGATCCTAACCTCATTACTCATCAGCGTGTCCTCCCTGGTGTCTCCTCGTCTCCGGGACGAGCTCATCATCCGGGCAGACACTCTCCTGAACACTATGGAAGAGTCAAACTACAACAACGCTCGGCGAGTGGTGCAATTCCTGCGCAACATCAAGTACAGCCACAGGCCTCTCCTGGAGAAATGCAACCAAATCTTCTTACGTAACGTTGCTAGAATGGACGCAGAGAACATCAGTATTTTTATGGGGCTGTTTCAGTCCCTGGCGTTTAACAATTATGACTTCCGACTGGCTGTTAAACAGCGGTTGACGGAACTGATGGAGTCGAGCACGGACCTGGTGTCTTTCACTAAACTGTTTGCAGCGCTGGCGCCCATTGCTGGTGCGGATATCCGAGAAAGGTCGGTGTGATGTTTAAAACAAAGACATTATTGGCATTTGACATTTGTTTTTTCATTGTGTTTGTTTCTTTCAGTTTGGAGAACACGGCCCTCCTGTTGGCTGATGAGTTTACCCCACAGCAGGCGTTAGCCATTGTTGAAACTCTGGAAGAAATTCAGAGTAGGAACCTGAGTTTGATAAGCAAGTGAGTTCATTTTACAAGCTTTGGATAATTTAGTTTTATTTATTAAAAAAAAAAAATATATATATCCCCATTAGGTCTCGGGAAAAGAATAAATCTTAACCATTGTACAATTCCCGATTAGTTGTAATAAGATTGATGATGCACTTGTGTAGGCGAAAGGGGATCTACTGTACTTTGAAACCTTTATTGAATGTGAAAATTGGTCAAACACATACAAAATTAGAAGATTACAGATGCGCTGCTTTACACATTTCTGATGTCACTTGTGAGGCTATACCCATGAGTTACGTTTTCAACAGACAACTACATATTACGTGTACTGTGATTGCACGTTACTGCATTATTTTTTGATTTTTTTTTCTTTTAACAAACGACAAAAGTACCTAAAATAGTGAGCTGGTTATGATTCATGGCATTTTTTTTAAATCAAAAGCTGAATAATCCCAATCCCTTATTATTAGCGTGTGGTGTATTTATGCTGTTCCATAAATATTTTCTAGGGTTGTATCTGTCATCCAAAAAAACCTCAATGTCTACAAGGCAGTGGAGATCAGCAGAATCGTCCAAGCCCTCTATCTGTTACATTATCAAAATACAGAACTTTTCACCAATCTAAGAAACTTATTAATCAGGTAAATTAAAAACAACCATAAGGATTAAAATCTGAAAAGCTAAACATCTTTAATTCCTCTTCAGTTTCTTAGAGCGCAGCGTCACCCCCTATGAGGTGAGCATGCTTACCCGCGTTTTATCCATGCTTCCTTCACCTCGACCCGAGCAAAGCGTGATTTCGCGCTTGGATGCAGTGGTGTCCCAGTGCAATATCGGCGACCTCAGCAGCATCTCCTTGGCCCTGGCCAAATGGATCCGAAACGACCCGTCTTACCGCCACGACAGACCCAGCAGTTCCATGCGACTACTGCAGAAACTCACTCGTTGCGGCCTCGAGAGGCTGCGGACTGCCGGACGTCTGGAACTGCTGCTTGAGGAGCTGAAGTACGTTTCGGGGGAGTGGTTTGAGGAGATGCTGCTGGAGGAGACAATCGCGACGCTGCTGAGAATGACGGAGCAAATTAACTGGGCAAACATACCTGATCTGGCTCTCTTCTTAACCAAGATCAATTATCTCTGCACTCCTTTGATGGAACGTATTGCCGAGGTGGCCATTCGAGACATTGACAAGGTGAGCAAAATGAAGAGTTAGTTAAGGCATCTCCAAAGTGGTGCTTAAGATTACCCGAGGAGCCCACGGACCAGTTCTGAAAATAGCTCATCAGTGATAGCTCATTGTGATTTTCGTGGAAATGTTATTTCTTGATTGAATGAGAAATCATTGACATGATCTGGGTGTCTACATCAGCAGTTCTTACTAGATCATTTGTAAAATTAGCTTACGATCTTTATATATAAATCACCCAGTGAAAACATATGTTTTTGACCCTACTTCTAATAATTACAAAGTGGTAACGACATAATAACAACATTAATTTGTTATTACAGAATATTAATATCAAACTGATACCATTGAAAGCTAATCGGTAAAGATTTTTTACCTCTTGTCTTCAAAAGAAGTTGGTGACCTGTGAAGTTGTGTGATAGTGAATAAAAGCTGGAAAGGGAGCCGCAACTCCGGCAGGCGGACGAACCCCATGTGGCCTTCTAGGAGGGCGAAAGATACTCAACTCTGAGAAAAGTAGTTGCAAGGCCAAAAGCAGTAGGGACAGTTAAGACATCAATTTCTACAAGTGGAAAATGGCACTATGCACCCGTGACAGGAGAAAATCAAAAGGGTCTTACCTGTGATTGTGACCAGAATTTGTAGACATTCCTTACAATCGCAAGTGATGCGAATGACTGTAATCTTGTATGTAGTTCTCGAACTGTGCATGTGCGAAGGTAACATTCAGTGCTTGAAGCACTGAAATAGCACATGATCCAATTAACATGTTCTAATGTTGTTTCTTTCTCTGTCAGATTCATCACTCCGCAACATACCCCACGCTCCTTCCTTTTAGTGTCCTCAATTTTGACTTTGAAAAAACGGACGAGCTATTCGACGTTTGTGTACAACGCTTCACTCCTCATATCAGTGAGTAAGCATGCACGTTATTCCATTTGTTGATTTGAAGTACACACTAAACCAAATTCACTGCTCCTTTGTTGCCCAATTGTTAGGATCCGACTCGAAGGACCAACTGATAAGTTTATAGTTCAGTAGACACTCAAAATAATAATGGGTTATGTCAGTACATTTTGAGCTTGTATAAACAGGAGAGTAACATTACACCCCAGCCCCCCCATCCCTCTATTGTGCAAAAAGTCAATTAGAACATTTAGCTATAAAAGAAAAAAAATAATTTGTTCGTAAATTGCTTCATTGCTATGTTTTGTATGGCATGTATGTTTAAGGTTTATTTAAGTACAGTATGTTTAAGGCTTGTATAAGTAACCTGTATTGTTTTGTATCAAAAAATAAACGTTTCATGAAATAATACGCTCTATAAAGGTAAATAAAGTTATGTTTAACTTACTTTTGGAAGATGAGCTTCAAGAGTTAGGCGACTTCCTCCTCTGTGGAAGAAAGTGGCCGAAAAAAAGCGATCCAACCATTTTCTCAACCACATCAAGCTTTCTTATTCCACTTTCATATAAAAAAAAACGGCTCGTATCTTCTTTACACTTTACACCAACCCTATTGAATGGATGCATGAGTTATTAAACAATAAAAATGTCAAAGTTCTTAGCGCGCTGCAGATACAGTACAGTATGTTTATACCGGAACTGGTGCTGTGACGGGAAGAGGAAGCCAGTGGATGCTGGGTAACTTCTCACAGAGCCACTTGCCGGTAGTGGTGGAAAGAAGCACTACACAAGGTGCACACAATACGAAATCTAACTTACAGCAATATCCGCATATTTTTCGACAACTCGAAAAAAATGTTCGTGTGTATTGTTTTCGTAACTCGAATGTTCGTAAGTAGGGGAGACTCTATAATACTATGTAAAATCATTGTTTTTGTCTTTTAAAGCCTTTTATTATTTAAATGTAAACAGTTCATCTGTATGCCTTGAAAATATCTAAGAATATATATATATATTTTTTTTTGTCCATAGTGATTTTTTTTCCTTTTAATGGGATATTACCCCCTGGCCATGATTTGAAAACCGCTGCATTATAGACTTTTAGAAAAAAGATAACTACCAAAAATGTGTTAAATTCTTAATCATGTGTATGTGTCCATATAGGCTCCTTTGACCCTCATCTCTTGGTACTGCTGGCCTACTCCCTGGCGGTAGCCGACTGTTTTCCTGAAGAACTGGTCCGAGAAATTTTCAGTATAGATTTTCTCGGAAAGCTTGACGCACAACTGGAAAGTATGTCTACACATTCCTTACCAGTTTAGAAAACTAGTACAGTGTTTTTCCTTCCATGTCTTATGTAGTTAGAACCCAACTAAATTATTTAATTTTTTTTTCTTATGAACTAAGATTGTATTTACCTCTATGAGACACTATATAAAACACAATATCCCTTTGAAAATCACTAAGTTAAGTATTAGCAAAAGCTGATTTCATCATTGACTGTATTAAGCATGCATTGTAAAAATAACGTTAGTACAGAATAATTCCAAACCCTATGCCTACTAAATATACAACAGTGATGGAACACATGCTTATCAACATAAAGTCCTGTTGGTAGGAGTACAGTTTTTTTTGTTTTATCATTGTCATGTAAAACAATTGGCCAGGTCAATATCTTCCAAGAGCCAAGAAGAAATCCACCCCTTGCCCTCTTGTAGGTTTCAATTTAGGGGATTGTGCAATGGTAGTCTGTGCAGTCCTTTGAGACTTTTTGTGATTAAGGGCTATACAGATAAACATGACTTGACTTCAATAACAAAACAACTATCCATTGCAAAGAGATGGAGAGCTTATGCACACCCATTTCACATCTCATTCTTATTTTTTATTTTTTTGACCGCCAGTGCTACCCTACACCCTCAACATGCGTACCCGAATGCGTCTCATGGAGCTCAATCGCGCCGTGTGCCTCGAGTGTCCCGAATTTCAGGTCCCTTGGTTCCACGAGAGCTTCTGCCGGCAGCTGCAAACAAAAGGTACATCCAACGATGGACACGGTCGGATCTTGATGTTGTAAGTAATCCGTTGACTCTTTCTCCAGGGAACGGGTCCATCAGTGCTGTGGAAAAGCAGATCCACAAAATGTTGGCTGATGTCCTCAATGGTATTAACTTTGTCCGTGTTGCGGCAATCACGCCGTATTTTTACACTGTAGGTAAGAACTATTTTGGAGTTTTTTTTAGAAGTATCTTTTCTTATATCTTTTTTCCTTTGTTAAGAATTATTTACAGATGTTTATTCTTAGTAAAATGAGAAACAAATGTTTTCAATTCCGTTTTTCATAAACAAAAAATAGAGTTGCTAATTCAAATGATCTTCTTCCACTGGCAAATTTTTTGCTCATTTTAAATATGATTTTTCTTTTTTTCAATTATTGTAAGAAATATTTTCATCAAAATGAGAAAAAAAACATTAGAAATACTCTCATTAGGTATTTTCATTATTTAAAATCATGTTTGATCAACTTGCAGATTATTTTGCTGATTTGAAGTTGTATTTTACCTCTGTTAACAAATCTTCTGAGATTTTCTTTGCAAAATTAGAGAAAAATACCAAGACACCTGTTTTAGGTATTTTAATTGTCATGTTTTCACATTTTTGGTGCTACTGGAATATTATTTTGATTATTTTAAATATTATTTGCCCATTTTTAACTATTATTTTAGATTTTGTTTAGCAAAATGAGAAAAGACTACTAAAAATACTCTTTATGTATTTTTTCTTTATTTGAAAATAATCATGTTTACAAGACCAACCATTTTGTTCTCACTGGCAGATTATTTTGCTGATTTTGAATATGATTTTTCCCTCACGACAATTTGAGGAAAATACAAAAAAAAGCTGCCCTGTGACTGGCTGGCAACCAGTTCAGGGTGTCCCCTGCCCACTGCCCGAAGATAGCTGGGATGGGCTCCAGCACCCCCCACGACCCTAATGAGGAAAAGCGGTGCAGATAATGAATGGATGGAATGGACTAGAAAAAACTCTTTTGGATATCTTCTGTTCTTTAAATGAATTGTTTTATAGTGAAATTATGTTCTTTATACGGGAGAACATTTTTGCAGATTTTAAATATTATTTAACCTATTTCAACAATGATTTTAAGAAATCTTCTTGGAAAAATGTTTTTAGAATAGAAAAAAAAATGTCTTAATTATTTTTTTAGTTATTCAATATAGTTTTCTTTATCCACCCATTAATATTCTGCTACGCTTATCTTCATTAGGGTCGCAAGGGTGCTGTAGCCCATACCAGCCATCCATGGGCAGTGGGCAAGGGACACGCTGAACATGTTGTAATTTTCTCTATAAGTCAAATTATTTCATTCCACTGACATATTATTTTTTTTTATTTTAAATGTAATTTTCCTTTATAACATATAATACTGTTTTTCACAATAAAAATAATATATATATATATATTTATTTTATTTTTTTAAATCTAATTAATAATATGTTCAAGTCAAATTATTTTGTTCATCCGGCAGATTATTTTTAGGATTGTAAATATTATTTGAACTTAAAAAAAAAAAAACTATCCATAAAAACTGTTTCAGCATAATTAAAAATAAATACGAGCAAATCTCATTTTATGTAGTTTCCTTTCTTATTTCCTAGGATAAATAAATTGGAAAGGTTGACTAGGAGAAATAAAATTAGCGAAATAATCTTTCAGTTTAACAATAATCTATTTTTTGCAGTATAAAATACAAGATGGCACATGTAAAAAAAATCTATCAAGTACAAATTGATTCAGTGGGTGAAATAATGCCAATGACGTCAATAGCTGTCAATGACAGGAAATAAGTTTAAAGAAAACTGGACAACTGTATAGAAAACAACCCTCGATCCCAATTTAGATAGAAAACAAAAGTCTGAAATATTAAATCCTCAGGAATTTCAAAGAGATTCTGATTAGGACTTAACAAAGGTAACCTGCAAACAGATTTGTTTATTTCACTGAGAACTGCCCCTTTTCACCAGACTTTGAATGCCTCTTGGACAAGCATATGCAGCCCTTGCCCTACAATGAGCAGAGCAATCTGCAGATCTCAAACGGAGGAAAAATACATTGGGGCGCAAACCCACTGGAGAACATCGGGAACGAGCTCCCACCTGGTGCACAGCGGTAGGAAACTATGTTTAACTTTTTTCGGATATGAATTTTCGGGTTTCATTCATTTTTATGTTGCTGTCTTCTCACAGCGTTGCAATCAACTTCATTGATTCCAAGTCCTTTTGCAAGAATTCCAACCATATAAAAGGGAGAGCCTTGTTAAGGAAAAGGCATCTTGAAATTTTGGGGTATCGTGTTGTTCAGGTATGCATTCTTTATATAATAGAAAACACACATTTTTGTCTTATCTCGGTTATATTTCCAGATCCCCCACTTCGAATGGAACTCAATGGAGCTTTCAACAGTGGAAGCATGGAAGGAATACCTCAAGAAAAAAATATTTTCAGAGCCTTCACCCTGAGAGCAGTATTTATTCAAATTAAATGCATAAAATCAACAACTTTTAAGCAGTTTCAAGTGGTGTGAATTTTTGCTTTTATACATTAAAAATATTTTATTACAAAATTGAACTTTTTTTGTTTCTTTGATTTTTTTTTTCCACTGGAAAAGGAGGGACTGTTGAAAATACCATCCATCCATCCATCCATCCATTATCTGCACCGCTTATCCCTAGTAGGGTCGCAGGGGGTCTTAAGCCCATTCCAGCTGTCTTCGGGTGGTGGGCAGGGGATACCCCGAACTGGTTGCCAGCCAATCGCAGGGCACATAGAGACAGACAATTCACTAGCTCATTCAGACCCAGGGACAATTTGGACCGGCCAATTGACCTGACATGCATGTTTTTGGAATGTGGGAGAAAATCAGAGTGCCCGGAGGAAACCCACGCAAGCACGTGGAGAACATGCAAACCCTGCACAGGAAGGCCGGTAGCTGTATTTGATCCCATGACCTCAGAACTACTGCGGACGCGCTAACCCCTCAGCTGCTGTGCCACTCCAGTTAAAAATACCAGGACGTTTAAATTCTTTGCTTTGCTTGTAGGAAAAAAACTACGAAAACACCAGGATATCATCTGGGGGTGTCAACAGAGGCATTTTAAATATTTTCCATTTTATTTTACAGGGTTCACAAAATATGACGCAAGGATCACAGAAAAATGGTGATCAAAAAGGGGGATGTAGACCTTTTCATACCAACATAAAACTGGTCAGTAGATAATCTGCAGTCCAGGTTTTGAACACTTTCTAGTACATGTACTTTCTGATACACTGACTCCAAATACAGCAACTGAACAATATATTCGTCATTGGAGGCAAATGTAAAAAAAACAATTTTCTTTCCAGAATCTTTATGGCATTTTGGCTATGTATGTGTCATTTTAGCAAATTTGTCAAACAAGCTGTGTATGTCCTAACGGAAGTGTTCTTTCTAGCTTAAGACATCAAAAAAAGGGGGAAAAAACGCAATTTAAGTATTTTTGACTAGTTTTGCCTAATGTTTACCTGTTTTTTTTGTGCTCTAACGACGGATAGATTACGCCGATTAAAAAATGATTGTCTCATCTATGTTAAACGTATCAGAAAGTACTTTTAAAAGTATTAAAAACCTAGACTGCAGATAAGTTACTTTTTTGCCCAGTGTAATCCATAACAAAGGTTATAGTGGTGAGGTTTTTGAGTTTTTCCTTTCCCTTATGTAGGTTTTAGATCAGGGGATAGTGTAGTAATAGTCTGTAGTTGTCAATAATCAGTGGTCTGTGCATCCCTTTGAGACTCCTTGTGATGAAGGGCTATCCAAATAAACATGACTTGACAAAAAAACTAAAACATTAGAACTTCAACAGGGGATTGTCAGTGGCACTTTGAAGGGTTGCATTTACTTCATTGCTTTCATTTTTGTTTCACAGGTTCACAAGAGATTACTTAATCACAAAAACATGGCGTTCGAAAACGAGTGAAGATACTTTCTGGAACCAGAATCTATAAAAAACAAAACCTCAGAAGTTCCCTGGGGGATCACCAGAGGAAAAAAGCGGTTTGTAGGGTTTTTATAACCATAATCTATTAAAAAAGTAGCCATTCACACTCAAAGAAATGATACGTTTTCATTTGAATGCTATATGAAACAATGATTGTACATATAAATTGGCCATGTAAAGCAGAAATGTGTCAACAGGAACAATTGTTTGTATTCAACCAGAACATAAAAATACTTTCTAAATTAAAATCCATTCCTGAGCTGTTACAGCTTAGCCATGCGAGCTCCATTGAGGCGCATGGACACACAAGAGGCTCCAGCAGCGTAGCGCATCTCTCGGATCATTCCCGTCCACTCTTTCTTGTCATCTTCGTACCTGGAAGGAACCGCCACGTTGTCAGATTGCATTCAGGGATAATGGAAAAATGAATAATATGAATAACGTACTGCCAAATGTCCACGGCTTCGACAGGCTCACACTCCTTGTTGTCGTTTTGCACCATGGCGAAGCCTCCGATGGCGTAGAGGAGTCCTCCGGAGCTGACCAGGTTGATTGAACTTCTTTCCTGGGGAAACTCCGTGAACGGAGACCACCTTTGAAGAAATGTGCACACATTAAATATAAATCTAATCCAGATTTTCCGACAGCATTTAGTGGACGTGTTCCACGTACTTGTTGGTTGAAAAGTCGTACGCTTCACAGGCAGCTGTGAGGCCTTCTTCATTGACTCCTCCAGCAACGATGATCTTCCCTTTATGGATGACGGCACCGAACATGGCCCGAGGCGTTTTCATGGAAGCCACCTCTTTCCACTCTGACCTCTTGTGGTTGTATGCAAACATCTTATTGGTGGGTTTGCTGTGTTTAAACGTGGGATTAAATGCAAGGTCTCAATGCAATAAAGTATTTTGAAAAAGAAGGTTCAGCTTACTTCTCATCGGTTTTCCCACCAATAGAATAAATCAGACCGTTCTCAGAGACAACACTGTGTCCGTGGATCCTCAGGGGCAATTTTTTGGTTTCCGTCCACTTCATCTTTCTAAAGGTGGCAGATTGAAGAATTAATTAATTAACTCACAGGATGCTGTTTCAATCATACTTCAATTTCGGAAAACGTCTTTACTTGATAAAATCGATTTTACGGACGTACTTTGAAACCATTTTTTATGAAAGAAATGAAGGTCAAAATGAGCCTCAACAAGCTTGAGTAACTGCAGTAAGTATATATTATAGTGGTATATTTGTGTTTATAAAACGTGGGCTTTATTCTTGTTTTATAAACATTATCAATTCATCTAACATCATATAAATCAAATGCCCTGAAAAAGTATATTTTGTCTGGGGAGTTTTTGGCGGTTTTGCTGAAATGTGGGTTAAAACGTTTCCCAAACCATGCATTAGCGGCTAACTAGCTGATTGCCATAATTAGAGGCTAGCCTAGCTGTAGCACTACTAAGCAGGTGGGGATGTAAATATATGTAACGGGTGTAATAATAACTTTTATTTTATTGAAATTCCTGCTAAAATATGTGTATAGTTTTTGGTAAATGTCCTGCAATGCTGAGTCCAACAGTGCCATCTGCTGGTATGGGGTGGGGTTTGGTTTTGGCTTCTAACATGTGACCAGGAGGCGGGGTTTTGTCAGTTTAACCAGAGTACTACAAAGGTAAGACATATCTTTTGGTGCTCCACAAAATAAGTTAATTTTAAACATTATAACCCCAGCTGACAAATCTCTCACCATGCATAGTAATGTGATTGATATTGTCAAGCTGTTTTGATTTATTTTCGTTTTGTTTCTGTTTTACTAAATATTAATTCCCCTTGTAGAGATCAAAGAGATCAAACCCAGCAGAAAAAGCTAATGTTGTGACTCATCCATTTGCAGGTAAATTGTACCCATTTTTATACTCATTATTGTTTTTATTCCTATTTTTTCATATACATTAAAAAAGGATGATGTTGGTTAAAATTCAGAGTAAAGAAAAACATGTTGAATTCATTGTAAACGTTAAAAATCCACTATACGATCTCTTGTTAAAAGTATCTTGTTAAAATGCAAAGATTTATAAATGTATTGTGATATTCTAAAATGTATTTTCTGTAAAGTGAAAAGACAGCTCTTTGATATGCTTTGTTGTCAGTTTAACCAGAGTACTACAAAGAGATCAAAGAGATCAAACCCAGCAGAAAAAGCTAATGTTGTGACTCATCCATTTGCAGAACTGTAATAATAAAAACCTCATCATCCAGTCCAGCGTGAATGTGGATCTTTGGTGGGACACGTACAACGCGGTTACATTGGTGCCGTGACCCGTGACTTCTATCAAACTCGCCGAACCGAGGACTGTCCTACCTGCCACATGAGCTCACAGTATTTGAAATTTTAGTTACATGAGCGATATTGTTTAGCTCATTACAGTGCAGTGTCACAGTGATACGAAGGCTGCTGATTTATTTTGTGATTTTGACTTATTTACATTTTTTTCTGTTAATCTTTGAAACATGTTTAATCAGAGCAATGTGTTAGCTCCACAATTTGACACACCTATTCACTTTGGCAGGGGCAGGGGCATGTTTACCCCCATCCCCTCTGATAATAGTTCTACCCCAGGTGGTGCGACACATAGAGTAGAGGCAAGTTCCAGTGTGAGCACCCATAATGCAGCTGACCAACATGCTAGCCTACCTTCACCTCAGGTCAGACCCACATCTACGCCAAATTCCGCGAGTGAAATTTCTGAGGGTTTAGCTGATCACATGACAAATATTATTCAGGAGATAGGACATAAATTGGCTGATAGCATATTCTCAAATATACAGTCACATAATATAGTAGCTCCTAACGCTGCTGCCACACAAGATGAAGCAAACAGATTGAGTCAGGTGGTAACGCAGAGAAAGGTTAAGGAACCGCCGTCATTTATTGGGGATGGCTCAGACTCAATAACAATACATGAGTGGGAAGATCTAATGAGGACATTTATAAAAAGGAGTGATGTGAAACTTGAAGAGCAAGCAGAGGAAATCCTTATACATTTGAGAGGAAAAGCTAAAGATGTAGTTAGGTTTAGCATTAGAAACAGTAATATAGACGTCTATACCCGCCCTGACATGATTTATAGTCTTCTCAGGAAATACTTTAGCTGTACCAAGTACTCTGCTGTCCCTTTAGCTGACTTTTATTCAACTTTGCCCAAAGACCAGGAAGACCCCTATGACTACTGGCTGAGACTAAACAGAGCAGCTGACCTTGCCTCTGAGTGCTTGAGAGAGCAGGGCAAAACATTTGACAACCCTGAAATAGAGGTTACTCGCATATTTATTAGGAACTGCCCATGCAAGGAACTGGCACTCACTTACAGATCAAAAACCATCGAAAAGTGGTCAGCATGTGAGGTACTAGAGGTGCTGAATGAATACCACGCTGAGAAGAGCTACAAAGCAGATTCCCTACAACAACCTGCGAATAGAGCGGTAATTGCCGTACACAAAGCTGAGGTGAACCATGGTCCAACCCTCGTGCACGAGCCACCTCAGACTTCGAGCCCACAGTATGTCTCTCTAACGGACGTTATTAGTATGTTGGAGAAAGTTCTGATACGTGTTACCTCGAACCAGTTTCAAGAGAGAGGGGGAGCTCCAACCAGGCGACCCGGAGCCAGAATAAATGGTTTCACTGCCAAGCCATGTATCATTTGCAAAGAAGTCGAACACAGTGCTCTCTCTCATTGCCGAGACAAAAACCTTTGCTTTCACTGCCATGCCCCAGGGCATTCTCGACGTGATTGTCCAGTGACGAAAGTTGTCCCGCTGCCTCAGGGAAACTAACTGATCTGCGCTTAGGGGAGAACAGTGCAGATCAACTGAGTATACCTCCCACCACTAATGTGAAGCCGGACATGCAAGACAATAAATCAATTTATGAGTTGTATAGCAACAAGATACCTCCATCGAAGAAGCTGATCTTTCAGGGGTTTCAGAGAATAGCGGAGACTGACGAACTGTTTTACACACCTGTACTTGTGCAAGAAGGCCCCACTTTCAGAGCGCTGTTGGACAGCGGGTCGATGGCTTGTACAGTAAGTGAGGACACAGCTAAGTACCTCCTGCAGCAATTCCCTGATATGATGAGTTACACGGCCGATGATTATGTCATTGTAGGCTGCGGTGGACACCAAGTTTCTCCCAGAGATATGTACGACATTCACGTCACAGTTTACGGGTGCCAAATGATAATACCTGTAATGGTGGTGCCAGGCCAGACAGAACAGATGATCCTTGGCAGCAATGCCATCAAATATATTTTGACTCAATTGAAAAGTACTGATGGCTATTGGAGATTAGTTTCCACTCCTGACAACGGTCTGTCCGATAACCACAGTCAATTCCTGTCAATGCTTTCCAACACAGAGAGATGGAGAGGTGATTGCATTCCAGACAAGGTAGGGACAGTAAAGATCAAGAGTTGCGTGACGCTGAATCCACGGACCGAGTACGTTATTTGGGGCAAGTTACCTGAGTTGGCCGGGGCATCAGCGGGCAGCACAGTGGTCGTTGAGCCAACCCAATCTAAGGCTGCGCCCAGACAAGTCCTTGTCGGACGAGTTGTTACTCCACTCTGGGGAGATGGATGGGTGCCTGTTAAAGTCTTTAATCCCACGGACAGAGTTGTGGTGCTGAGAAGAAACAGGAAAATTGCAGATGTGTCTCCTTGTATCGCAGCGGAAGACCTGCCCAATGCAGAGGAGGTCAAGTGCAACGTGCAGAGTGTACAGAGCAAAGAGGTCCGACCCAGGTCAGAAGAGGACATGATGCGTGCATTGGAAGCTCTGGGACTGCAAGACATTGACCTGAAGTCATGTGAGGTTTCGCTGCAGTGTAAAGACAAGCTCCTTCATATCATCGAACAATTCGAGTCAATCTTTTCTCGCCATAAGATGGACTGTGGAGAGGCCAAAGAGTTTGTACATCGTATCCACCTTGTTGATGATAAGCCGTTCCGTCTACCCTACAGACGTATACCACCAAGTCAGTATGAAAAACTGAGGACGACTCTGAACGAGATGGAAGAGAAAGGAATTATTCAGAAGTCGACTAGCGACTATGCATCTGCGCTTGTTCTCATATGGAAGCGGAATGGAGAACTAAGGGTATGTACTGATTTCAGAAGGCTTAATGCAAGAACCATAAAGGATGCCTACCCACTACCGCATCAAGCTGATGCTTTGGCCGCACTTGGGGGAAATGCCTTTTTCTCCACAATGGATCTGACGTCAGGCTACTACAATGTCCCCTTGCACCCTGACGACAAAAAGTACACGGCATTCTCCTCACCATTCGGCCTTCACGAGTACAACCGGCTCCCTCAGGGACTTTGCAACAGCCCAGCAACATTTATGAGGATGATGATGTCAATATTTGGTGATCAGAATTTCATGAGCCTATTATGTTACCTCGACGATCTGATGGTGTTTGCCCCCACAGAGGAAGTTGCACTCCAACGCCTGCAGATGGTGTTTACTCGCCTTAAGGAACACAACCTCAAGCTCGCACCCAAAAAGTGTTTTTTCCTCAGACGGACTGTGAAATTTCTTGGGCATGTCATCAGTGAGGATGGAATTCGGACTGACCCCGAGAAAGTGAGAGCGATAAATGACGTACAAGTCACTGATCTAATGGAGTCGGATGGCAAGACGCCATGCCCTAGTAAAATCAGATCTTTTCTAGGCATGGTGATGTATTTCCAAAGCTTCATTGAAGCATGTTCTGCGAAGGCAAAACCTCTGTTCAGGCTCACATCTGAATCTGGTGACAAGCATAAGCGCAAGAGAGCCCGCAAGAAAGGTCAAGTGAAGCTGACGCCTGCAGATTGGTCCGATGCATGCCAGAACGCCTTTGAAACACTGAAGCACGACCTCGTGACAGGTGTCACTCTGGCCCACCCAGATTTTGATGCGCCGTTTATTCTGGCTGTCGACGCATCCTTTGATGGGATTGGAGCAGTCCTGTCACAGCTGCCACCTGGTGGAAAAGTAGCCAGACCAGTCGCCTTTGCAAGTAAGACGCTCTCTCGCTCCCAGCTCAACTACCCTGCACGCAGGCTCGAATTTCTTGCCTTGAAATGGGCGGTATGTGATAAATTCAGCCATTGGTTGAAAGGAAGACACTTTACCACGTGGACCGACAATAACCCACTTACATACATTTTGACCAAACCAAGACTTGATGCGTGTGAACAGCGGTGGGTAGCGAAGCTAGCTGCATACAATTTTGACCTGAAGTACATTCCCGGACCAAAGAACATCGTAGCCGACGCTCTGAGCCGTGAGCCATTTGTACGGTCATGTGTGGGTCATCGCCTTGTTACCGAGCCCTATACTTCGCTCTTGGACCAAGTCAACAGGGTGAACAACAGTACTGTGCAAGAGGTGTTCAGAGTATCCAACAATTGTCACGCTGTTGTAGACGAGAGTGCTGGGACATCAGACGAGTCAGTAAAAAGGGCAATTCCATCAGGCTCCAATGGTTCTGTGACATCAGAAGAGGTTGCTGCTGTCTTCAGTGCTCAGTCCACTGGTGGCGTGGGTCAAGTGATGGGAACAGACGCCAACTTCAATCTTCTGCAGAAGGGAGATCAGTCAACGGCACTCCCACAGAGTCAGCTTGTTGGTTTACAAGAACAGGACAACACAATAAGCAGGACCATGTACTTTGTGCATAGACACAAGAGACCTACCAGGCGTGAGAGAGCTGTCGAGTCGCCTAGTGTGATGAAACTACTGAAGCATTGGAGCAGACTCACCATACAGAATGGCATGCTCTACAAAATAAGGAAAGATCCTCACATGGCCAAGAAAATCTTCCAGTTTGTGGTGCCTGATTCATTGAAACAGAAAGTCCTTCAAGGTTTACATGACTCAGCAGGTCACCAAGGCCAGAACCGTACTTTGTCTCTGGTGCGGCAACGATTCTTCTGGAATGGCATGGAACGTGATGTTGTGAATTATGTCAAATCCTGTCAGCGCTGTGTAGTAGGGAAAACACCGGAACCACACAACCGTGCACCACTCAAGAACATAGTCACCTCTGAGCCTATGGAGTTGGTCTGTATAGACTTTTGGACTGCTGAGCAAGAGAACAAGTCTGTAGATGTCCTGGTCGTAACTGATCATTTCTCCAAGATGGCGCACGCCTTCCCTTGCAGAAATCAAACCGCCAAACAAGTTGCTCGCCGTCTGTGGCAGGATTTCTTCCTTGTCTATGGTTTCCCACGGCGTATCCACTCTGATCAGGGAGCTAATTTTGAGAGCAAACTGATCAAAGAGCTTCTAGAGATGGCAGGGGTGCAGAAATCGCATACCACTCCGTACCACCCCATGGGAAATGGCATCGCAGAACGATTCAACCGAACATTGGGAGATATGATCAGAACCCTTCCCCCTCAGCCCAAAGCAAAGTGGCCACAAATGCTGCAGCAGCTCACATTCTGCTATAACTGCACAGAGCATGAGACAACAGGGTTTGCACCGTTTTACCTAGTGTTTGGTAGGATCCCTCGTCTCCCTGTCGATGTCATGTTTCAACATGCTAATACCAATGATGCTGTTGTCAGCTACTCTGACTTTGTACGCCATCTGAAGAAAGATCTACATGAAGCTGCTCAGATTGTACAGAGGAATACTCTCAGAGAACAGACTCGTCATGCCAAGCTGTACAACCGTAGGGCCAAAGGATCACCTCTCGTCGTGGGAGACCGGGTGTTGATCGCCAACAGAGGTGTCCCGGGGAAACGCAAAGTTGCAGACAAGTGGGAGTCAACCCCGTATGAAGTCATATCAGTCAAGCCTGATCTCAATGTCTACAGAGTCAAGGATTGTCTGACGGGCAAAGAGAAGGTAGTTCACAGGAATTTGCTGCTCTCTGTTAGCTTCTTGCCCTGTGAGGATGATCTGGCCAGCGAATCTGAACACTCAGAGTCTGACGCTGCTATGCATGGAAGTGATGTATGCCCTGATTTACCTGACGCGGTTGAAGACAGTGATGTCCGTACAGTAAACTGGGTGATACAGGCAGGTGAAGAGCAAGTTCATCCAGAGGTAGAGGATAACTCACTAGACAGCAGATCTGATGCCCAGTCCGACTCTCGCAGTGTTGATACATCCAGCCGAGGAAGTCAGCACATCCCCGAACAAGATGTTGACCATACTTCAAGTGACAATACGGAAAGCCCATCACAGTGCTCTGAAAACATGATCCCTTTGGGTATGGGTCTCCCAGACGAGACCCCATTGAACACTGACCATCTGGACGCAGACTCCCCTGATACTGACTGTTTAGACTTGACTGCCCCAGACCTTCAAGCTCAGGTTATTTGTGCTCAACCTAACCGTTATGGTCTTAGGGTCCGCCAGTCCATCAGGCCTCCTAGTCGTCTTATTTGTCAGATGAATGACCATGTGGTAGGTGACAATCATCTGTCCGCAATATCTGCAAGTTCCTAGTTTAAGTTCAGTAGAGATGCACTTTCAGTTTGAGTAACAAAGCTTGAGTAAGAAACAAGAATTGTGCCTATGTGAGCACTTACAACTACAGGAACAATGTTTGATATTTCAGAGATGTAACAGGCATCTTTGAGTCTGTGCTTAGTTAGGAGTTTGCTCGCCTCCTTTCTTTTCACACTCCTTTTTGGGAGAGTTTTAGAACTGACATGCACTTCAGTTTGTTCCTTGTAATACTGTACCAGTTTTCGTGTCCTCTTTTTCATCAGTATTTGCCTTTTTGGCATGTGATTTTTTTTCTTTTTAGTGTAGCACTCCCATATTTAGCAGAATTTCAGGGGGGTGTATGTAACGGGTGTAATAATAACTTTTATTTTATTGAAATTCCTGCTAAAATATGTGTATAGTTTTTGGTAAATGTCCTGCAATGCTGAGTCCAACAGTGCCATCTGCTGGTATGGGGTGGGGTTTGGTTTTGGCTTCTAACATGTGACCAGGAGGCGGGGTTTTGTCAGTTTAACCAGAGTACTACAAAGGTAAGACATATCTTTTGGTGCTCCACAAAATAAGTTAATTTTAAACATTATAACCCCAGCTGACAAATCTCTCACCATGCATAGTAATGTGATTGATATTGTCAAGCTGTTTTGATTTATTTTCGTTTTGTTTCTGTTTTACTAAATATTAATTCCCCTTGTAGAGATCAAAGAGATCAAACCCAGCAGAAAAAGCTAATGTTGTGACTCATCCATTTGCAGGTAAATTGTACCCATTTTTATACTCATTATTGTTTTTATTCCTATTTTTTCATATACATTAAAAAAGGATGATGTTGGTTAAAATTCAGAGTAAAGAAAAACATGTTGAATTCATTGTAAACGTTAAAAATCCACTATACGATCTCTTGTTAAAAGTATCTTGTTAAAATGCAAAGATTTATAAATGTATTGTGATATTCTAAAATGTATTTTCTGTAAAGTGAAAAGACAGCTCTTTGATATGCTTTGTTGTCAGTTTAACCAGAGTACTACAAAGAGATCAAAGAGATCAAACCCAGCAGAAAAAGCTAATGTTGTGACTCATCCATTTGCAGAACTGTAATAATAAAAACCTCATCATCCAGTCCAGCGTGAATGTGGATCTTTGGTGGGACACGTACAACGCGGTTACATATAAACCAGGCAAACTCAAACTTTGCAAATTTGCACTCACAGCATCTAGGATAAGCACCGCGGACGTTAGCATTAGCGGCTAGAATTGCAAATGCTATCATTACTAAATAGTGGTAACTTGAAGACTGCTTATCAGGTGAGTGGCGTAAATACAAACCAGGTTTGCTCAACTGTGCTAATAGTCAAACAACTATATAAGAATGAAATCCACTTGGTTGCTAATTATCGAGGAAAATGTGTTTTGTTCTTCTGTACTTACCGGTATATATTTTTTCTCTAATGGATATCTGAATGACTGAGTTGTATTAAATATTTGGTATTCAATATTTGGGATTAAATCCAATCAGCATTCTTAAAGTAATGGATTGTTTTACCTACAGTCTTATTCAATAAGAGGAAATATTTTTCTGCGGTCAAAATTAACTGAAAAAAGCATCTGCAATGTAATAGCGCTTTACTAATCAGAACTCATCAAAGATAGAATGACGTACTCAATGTCGTAGCACATAACACTGTCATGGGACTCGCTGTTTTCCAGGTCTTTTCCAGCCACTGCAAAGATCAGGTTGTCAAACTCCCCCATGGCGAACAAACACCTAGCGGAGGGCATGGGGGGCAAAGCAATCCAACCACCAGAAAGGTTGTCCATCTGGAAGAACATTTAAAGAAGAAGCTGAATTCTGGCTGAAGGTGAGCATAGCCTGGAGCCATGTCGTGTTTCTTAAAAGATCTATTGTAAAGCCAAAGTATGAATTTCGCCTTCATTTGAGGGCCAGAAAAGTGTAGATTTCGTGTGATTGACTTTTTCCATCTTGGATTTCAATGCAAGAAGATGCAAATTCATCTTGATCTGCATTTTTTACAAGTTTGGATGAGGTTTTGTAGATGAGATAAAGAAAACTCAAGGGTTATTAAGAACATGGATGTGTATTTTCTTTAAAACGCCAAGTTGTCTTTGGATCCAAGTGATTTAACCGCAATTCCAAACCTGGACATCGTATACTACACACACATCTAAGACCTAAATGATAACCATTGATCTCAGTTGATTTGATTTCTTTCATCCAGTAACTAACAAACTGGTTATATACTTAAAATATTTTTATAGGATCAAATCTCATCGAGGGTGTACAGGCTTGGTATATCAAGTAGTTGATTATGTCAGGGTATGAAATTATCCAACAACAACTTGTCGTTTTTGATTAAAAAAAATGGATCCGTGTCTTCAATTACCCTCAAATAATTCTCGTATATTTTCTTTAAAACCCCATCTAGAGTTGTGGAGGACAGAAATTGCTTTTTCTTTGCATCTTATTCCCTTGCTGTTTGTAATCCAAGATGGCGGCTGCTCAAAACGTCACGTAGGCCTTGGAAGCCTCCATAATTTCTGGCTGAAATATTATTGTTGGCTTGATACAGATATAATCAATATAAAATGATTTGGACTGTTGCAGTGACCAATACTAAATGACTGATATACATGAGGAATTTGGTTCAGACTTGTAACTTTGAAGATTACAATTCACACTAAACAACTAGGAGAGGTTGGAGACCAGATTATGACCCTGGAATCTTGGACTAAGACTTTTGCGTATGAGAGAAATCTGTACCTGGTAGAAGTAACACTGCAGAGGGTTATCTTTATTGTCGTCATCCACAAAAAGCCCTCCCAACACATAGAGGTTGTTCTTCTTTGACACCAGACTGATATGGTTTTTCGGGATTTGCTCGGTCATGGCAGCCAAGAAACATTCGTTTTCCTGGCCGTCGTAGGCCACAGCCGTGGTGTCATTGATCAATAGCACCAAGTCTTTGGCAAACATGCCGTATCTACGCGTATCATTCAGATAGCCTGGCAACTTAGCCTCCTCGCCTTCCGCACCGCCCTTTTTCTTCTCGGGCAACTTCCCCGCAAATGCCTCCTTGATCTCTTTGATTTTTTTGATGATCTCTGGATCGCTCTTGAATAGGTCGTCCTTTTCTACCTTTTCTTTTAAGTACTTCTCCGGGAGTAAACGGAAGCGGATGCAGTCAAAGGCCTCTGTTAAGGATTTTAGTCGCTTGTCTTTGTCTTTTCTGATCCATTTCATAAGGATCTCGAACACGACCTCCTCCTTCTCCACATTCAGGGCATCGGCTCCAATGAGAGCAAAAAGTTCGGGAGCCGCCAGTTCCAAAAAGTCTTCGTCTTTGATGACAGTCACAAACCGATCAGCGATGTAATCTCGAGCTGCTATTGCCAGCCTAGGGCAGTTGATCATCAACCCGAGCCGATATATGGCAAGGCAGTTTTTAAGAGTTAGCCTCTGCTGGAGAAAATTGACGCACACCGTGAACACCGAAGGGATCTGGAAGCGACTAGCAACTGCCAAGACGTTTTGGACGTTGTCGTCGTTGATGTCAATCTCTGCTGAGTACATGTAGTTTACGATCGCTTCCATAACAGCAGGGTCCAGATCCTCCAAAACCACTTCCTTTTTGTCCATTTCTCTGCCATCTTCGGAGAAATAAAGCTCCCGGAAGTAAGGGCTACACGCGGACAGGATCAGCCGATGGCAGGGTATGCTCCTGTCCCCCACCTTCAGAATGCAGTCCACCAACTTATTTTCATTGAGAAGCTCTTTGAGTCCGTCCTGAAGCAAGGTGCTCTGAAAGAGTCTCAGATCGTCCTTTAACCCTCCAGGGTCCATTGTGGTCACAAATGGATCTTTTAGAACAGCAGCGTGAATATAACCGGCCGCGGCAGAACTGCTGCGTTTTATGGTGGTTAGATCTGGGGCGGCAGTCGATATAACCGTGCACCTCTAATTTTAGCTCGGCGCCCCATACAGGAAGAATTTAGCTTAGCCCTATCGGAGCCCACACACAGCTGTCATGGAGTAAAAACAACTGAGGAGCCTCGTCACCCTGGTAATTCATAACAGCATTGTCAGTGGCACTCACAGAAATAACCTATGAGCTATTTTGTAATACCCCTAACTAGGACGTAGTACAGTACTAAAAATTTACTGTATTGTCAGTAGACGGTTTCAGTTTAGACCTTGAACGGTTTTGACAATGTCCCTTAACGCTTGCTTATTTGAATTATTTTTACTATGTACCCTCACTTTGTATTTCTTTATTTGCCAATGTTCATAAATAATCTGAATGAGCGAAAAGTTAAAAAAAAAGCCACGGATAATAACTTGATTTTTTTTTTACTTTCTCAAATTAAAAACTCTGAAAATTACACCATTACACTATAGGCCAGGGGTCACCAGCATGGTGCATGTAAGCCCCAGGTAGCCCCCGAAGAACCGCTGAGAAACCCATGGACCGCTTCTGAAAACACCTCACCAGCATTCGTTATTTTTCAAGAATTTCTCATCACTAACTGGCAGCATGAAAAATCCTTCTTTAGGTGTATTCATGGGATCACTATCTGACATCAACCCTTTCAAAATTCTATATAAAATGTGTCTGTAATTTACACATGTAAATCACTCAGTGCAGATGTTTCAGTGGTTGACTGAGCCTATATAAACCCAACTTTTATATTTACAACCTGGTTATAAAATAACACAGCAACAAAATAGTAATAAAATGATAAGTTATTTCAGATACGTGTACCAAACTGGTAGCTTTTCTAATCAGTAACATTGGGGAGTGACAAATTGCTCAAGTGATCAGGTAAGATATTTTGCTTCCATTGGAAACTTAAAAATCTCAATTCTCCTCAGCTCAAAATATTTAGAGATGTGTCAAGTCAAGTCATGTTTATTTGTGTATTATAGCCCTTAATCACAAGAAGTCTGCACGGATCACAGACTATTGCAAAGTACAGACTATTAATACAACATCTGATCTAAAACCTACACGAGGGCAAGGAAAAACTTTAAAAAACTGTCAGAACAATAGCTTGCTAAATTTCAACAGAAATCATTTGAAAGGGAAGAAAATGGCCTAACATTTTCCATGTCATCCTAAAATCGATATTCGAACAGTTAGGAAATGAAAACATATAGTAAGGAACATTTTTTCCCCTTCATTAGCTGATTTTCGGTTCCTCAATTCAACATGTCTGACACTGCCATTATGATAGGGCAAAAAAGTGAAATACCTCGTAAAATTTAACAAGAATTTTCTTATGTTATGTTTCTTATATTATTTTATACAAGAGGGCAATCTATCTTTTTGTGTGTTTTTTTTCTCCCTGATGTGCTAATATGCCAGAACAAACTCTGTATACATGTGTATACCGTAAATAATTTTTCACTTTTGTCACAGAGTACTTTCTGAAGTTTGATTAAATACAGTAGATAACTTTAAGACATACCTTACACTCAGTGACAAAGTAATCCCCTTTTAGAAACTCTTAACCTCACCGTGAGATCAAATTCAGGTTACCAGTATCGACAAAAAAAAAAAAGTGAATGAGACTTGGTCAGTTTTGTATTAGTTCTCATTTGAAACATGCATGACATTCTAGGGACATTAAGCCGTGAATCAATGAGTTAAGACCAGTATTAGCATGTTACTACACCGAGTGAACAGCTGCTGCTATAGGCGATGACACTTTGTCCTTATTTTACAATGCTTGAGTGCTGTGTTTAGGCATGGTTCCACTCACATAAAGTATATATATATAAATGCATTAAGTACTAAACTATGTCGCCTATACACAAAATAACTCTGTAGAAAGTTGGTTTCAAGTGAGAATTTACATATACATTCAATATGTTCACAATTAATATATTCAGTATAAATTAATTTGAATTAAAAACTATACAGATGTGTGACTCTAGTTCAAGGCTGGGCATTCTTTTCAAGTTGCGGGCTGCATATGGTTAAAAAAATGGCAGAGGGGCTGAGCCAGTAAGAAAAAAATAAATAGATTTTTTGTATCTGCAGGTTAAAAGAAATCAGATTTTTCTAAAATGCGTTTATGAATAAACATGCAGACATTTACATGTTATATTTGGTTTAATATCCAGAGACCATTTCATCGAATGGGGTACTGAAGCACTCAGAATCAAAGCAAAGTAAATATTATACCTCTTCAAAATTTAATAAATATATTAAAAAACTATAAATATAGAAGTTTTTCTTCATGACATTTAACAGTTATCCTAATAATTAAAATGAATACATGATGAAAACAATTGCAAATACAGAAAGATGTATCCATGAGATTTACTTGAATGTTGACATTCTTGCTTTATGAAAAATATATATCTATGGAGGGGAGGGTCAAAACGGGATACTGGGGACAAGTGTCGCACCAAAACAACACTAAATAGATTTCATAGTAGTTTTTGGTTAAAAAAACAAGGGCCCGAATGTGGCCTACAGGCCGCAGTTTGCCCAACACTTGATCTTTTTACTGTAGTCGTTAATCTAAAACATTTAGCTCATAACTTCCCAGAGTCCTTGAAGTGTAAATCCATCTCTGAGCTTCTCAATTGCTAGACCTAGTTCCTCCGAAAAAACAGGCTCGCGGTCTTGTTGCTTGAGAGAAAACAGAACAGAATACTGTGATCAAAATGTATGGAATGACAGTAAGCCCCGTTGTTTACTTGTTATTATTTTAAATAAAAGTAAAAGGCATTGTTGGACGTTACCTTATTGCCATCAGCAAAGTAGGCCTGTGGGTAGAAGACAATGGAAAGGTTAAAAAAAAAACCCTCAAACCTTAAACTTGATTTGAGGTTAGACTGGTTGAATATAAATGTCTCAAAATTCCTTACAATAAATCAAATCGTTCGAGAAAAAACAAGGTCTTCTGCTTTCCAAATTACGAATTTCCAATGATATATTTTTGCAGTAGTTATTCTTTGGAAAGTGTGACCTTGCGTGTCAAGAGGTCATCAGCTATTCTTGGAACGGCAAGCACAGATTCCCCAGCGGGTGTGCAAAGATTGACGAAAGCAAACAGAGGCACTCACAGTGAAAGCGTCCGTCTGTTCGTCCGGCTCGATTTCCACATCGTCTTGAGGCTGATCTAGCGTCACTTCTTCCAACGGCAATGGCTAAACGTTGAGTGAACACAGGCAAACAGAAGATTTGTGATAGTTGAGTGGATTATTTGAGGGAACTTTTGAGTTTTTTAATTATTTAATTTTAGTCAGATTTTATTTGTTTTATGAACAGTTTTTATTTAATTTTGAATAGAATAGTCATTATGTATTTGGTTACAACGTAGTGTACATTGTTTACAATGCAATTACATGTGGATAAACATGTAATCAAGACTTAAAAGATAAAAATAAGATGAACCATATTGTTATTAGGAGACATAAGTAATATTCAGATGTAGATTTTTTTTTAAATATAATAGCTTGTATTTGTCAAGTTCAAAATAAAAAAAGTCACTATTGTCACGACCAGAACGGAATCAGGACCCAATTGTGTAAGGTTTACCACCAGTTTTATTGAAAGAAAGAGGAAGGATTGCGCCCAAGATCCGGTGTTCGCTGGACGTAGGAAGCAAGTCACTCTGGCACTCGGATTGTGATCCGAATACGGAAGAGGATCTTCCGTAGCGAGCGATGGCGGTGTCAGGGACAGAAAAACAGGTCGCTAGCCGGGACAGGGAGAGCAAAAACGAGGTCGGGGTCGGAAACTAGTCGTAAGCCAGGACGGGAGAGTAAATGTAGCCGGGATCAAAACAGGTTGTAGCCGGAGACAAACGGGAGCAAAAACGGGACAGGCGGGAGTCAGGGTCAAAAAAAGGCTTGCTTTGTATTAACAGAGGTTCGCAGACGGACTGACAGCAGGAGAGTAAAAGGACTAGGTTTAAGTAGGGACAGGGAGCCAATCAAAGCCCGCAGCGGTTGGCGCCAAATGAGCAGGCACAAGTGATTCACATCGGTTATCATGACAACTATAGGAATCTACAATTTCATCTCTCATAAGGACAAACAATAATACCAAAATTGACACAAAAATGTATTACACATTTGACAAATAACAACATGACATTCTTGAAATAAAGATAATTTTGTTTTTAATATTTTCTGAAAGAAATAGGTTCCGTGAGTTGCAATTCTTCCCCCAAAATTTAAAACACATGTTTTTTCTAATTCAAGATTTTTGTTTTGTTTGCTAACTTTGGAACAAGCCTAAATGAACATATTCATTCTTATGTAGAGATGATTGATTCATGTCATAAACCGGAACAGGATCAGGACCCAAATGCGTGACGTTTCTCACACAAGCCTTTTATTTTACGGGAAATGGGGAGTCATGCACGTTAGGCAGAAGTTTGGTGTGGAATGACAGGAAGCCAGAGGCCGACGGTTTCAGTTTAGACCTTGAACGGTTTTGACAATGTCCCTTAACGCTTGCTTATTTGAATTATTTTTTATTTTATTTTTAGGATTGATATCAAAACAGGATATCGAAATTAAACAGGACAAACTAGACGGGGACGAAAACTGGAGATAATAATAAATAGGACAAAAATAGACGGGAATGATAACTGGAGATAATAAACAGGACAAACAAAGACGGGAACGATACCGGACAAACTCAAAACACACGTATTGCGGGGCAGAGGTTTGTTGACGGACTGACAAAGGTTGAGTGAGAGCACTGATCTTAAATAGAAGGGAAGCAAATCTGTCAACGTATTCATTCATGCCAAGATATTAGGATCGATTTTTTTTACTTTTGTAAATCCAAAATTTGAAACAGATTCACAGATCGTTTAACCGGTGTGCATTTCTAACTCATTATTCTATTTAATATATTTAAATAGGTTTTTATCACTTGTGTCAAATTCAAATATGTTAAAATGGTAAAATCTAGGATTTTTTTGAGCAGTATACAAATATATCAAGAGGCACATGAGAGGTACCTACCTTTTCTTCCATTTCGTAGTCCACTCCGAAAATGGGGTTAGCAGAGTATACTTTATGTAGCGAATTGATCTCCTTAAGAGCATCTTGAAGCTTATCGACAGGATCAATTTTGAAACCCAGCACGTAGCCGCCACTCTACAAATATCCAGTTTGTCATTTACAATCAAAGGATCAAATTTAACTGAGGTATCCTAAACTTACCTGGCGGGAACTCTCGATCACCAACGCCAAGCCAAATTTGGAATCTCTTATTCTTATTGACCACTTTAGAAGAGGATGACAATAGAATACACATGTAAACAATAAAAATCAAACAGCAAATCTATTGGGAGCCAGAATCCGAAATGAAACCTAATATACGTACAATCTGGAGGTAAGGAATGCTGACGTTGAAGCTCTCATTCATGTTGGCGTGCCACACAATCCGTACATTGGTGACAAAGAAGGTTCCCAAATTACCCTGGAAACGTACACATAAGAAACAAAATCAACAAAAATTTGAAGCAAAGTTATCAAAGTGCAAGGAAAACATTTCAGTTTGAAAACCTGCACCTGATCGCTGGATAAATTCCAGACGCCATTAATTTTATCATAGACCTGCTCCCGGGGTAAAAGTCGCAGGTTCTTATTTTGAATGAGAGCCGCTCGCAGTTTAAGGTCCCTGTACATTTTAGACGTCTCGTAGGCCCTGTGCCCAAAAAGAGAAAAACATATTCATTGTTATTTAGTATTTAGGACAACCGCGTTGAGCATTTCCCCTTGTTTTTGTTACCTGTGCACAGCAATGACAGATGTAAAGAGGCGAGGACTTCCTGGAACCACGTTGGTGAATATAAACTCAAATCTTGTGTTGTTGGACTTGGTCAGGATGTATAAAGCTTCTGTTTGACCTCTGAGTTTCTGGGGGACAATTAGTTAAGTGCTCTATTTCACATTTTCATATTTTCAATATTATCTTCCATACAAGCAGGTGACATTTGTTTTTACAGGTCAAACTTATAGTGGTTCATGCACATAGAACATCATTGTCTTTATTATAATGTAGAGCACATGTAATAACCTGTAATAATAAACATGTAATAAAAGACTTAAAAAAGGTTAAAAAAAGAAAAGAATATTAGGATTGTTGGGTAACAGACTGACCTAAATTGTATATACGTCAGAAAATACAGTAGTACACTGACATTAGCAGCATCAATGTGCAAAAGAATAAAGATTTATACGAATGTGACAATTTTAAACTTTTCAAATGTGCTCAAATTATAAAATCTGATCACTGAAGTGTTGTGAAGGAAAAGGTGGATGTCATGATTACTGATGTGACTCAACTGTGCCCGCTCATTTGGCGCCAACCGCCGCAGGTCTGATTGGCCTTCCTGTCACTATTTGAACCCTGTCCTGTCAGTCCCCTGTTGTCTGACCGTCTGCGAACCTCAGTGTATACTAAGCAAGCCTTTTTCGACCCTGACTCCCACATGTCCCGTTTTTGCTCCCGTCTGTCTCAACCTGTTTTGATCCTGACCACGTCTGCTCTCCCGTTCTGGCTTACGACTCGTTTCCGACCCCGCCCACGCCTTGCTCTCCCAGTCCCGGCTACCGACCCGTTTTTCCGTCCCTGACACCGCCATCGCTCGCGACAGAAAATCCACTTCCGTATTCGGATCACAATCCAAGTACGAGAGCGACTTGCTTCCCGCGTCCAGCGAACACCGGATTGTGGGCGCAGCCCTTCCTCTCTCCTTCAATAAAACTTGTGAGAAACGTAACGCAATTGGGTCCTGTTTTCTTTATAGATCGATAGATAGATACTTTAATTATCCCCGCAGGGAAATTCACAAACTTATAGTGGTTCATGCACATAGAACATCATTGTCTTTATTATAATGTAGTGTGCATGTAGAGGTAAGATCGGGCCAAAAAAAAGCACCCGAGCCCGACGCAGGCCCGAGGGGTATTAAACCCGACCCGGACCGAGCCCGACTAATTAACTGGATTTGCTGGCCCGGCCCGAGGGGGCCCGAAATTACATATTTTATTTATAAGGAGGGGTGATTTATGATAACAAATTAAACTCTGCCTTTTGTTACAACATCTAGGCCTAAGTTAAATAAAACTGTATAAACATTTACATCTTTTATATTTCTGTGTCTGCACTGCAGATGTCACATTAAGCGACAATCTGTCATTGACGGGTTTTTTTTTTTGAGGTAGCGAAAACATTTAAGGGCGTCCGTCATTTTGACGACTTGATCATTGGGCCATAATCCACAGCAGCAGTAGTAGTACGTCCTTAAGATTTTAGCGCGGCACTATCATTGAGGGGGTGTTGACGTGTTGTGCCCTTTTCCGACTCCTATGCAAATCCCCCCCCCCCCCCTGATCGTATTCTATATAAAACGCTTATTAAAACAATAAAGCTAGCTAATTATAATAATTGGGAGATCCTAGTCTATATAACGCGTTTATTTAAACAATAAAGCGTGATTTTATTCTGCAAATTGCGTTTTTTAACGCGGATGAAAATGTCACCAACGTCAATGTACGCTTCCGACAAAAGCGATCGTATTCTATATAAAACGCTTATTAAAACAATAAAGCGAGCTAATTATAACAATTGGGAGATCCTAGTCTATATAACGCGTTTATTTAAACAATAAAGCGCGATCGTATTCTACAAATTGCGTTTTTTAACGCGGATGAAAATGTCACCAACGTCAATGTACGCTTCCGACAAAAGCGATCGTATTCTATATAATACGCTTTAAAACAAAATAAAGCGAGCTAATTATAATAATTGGGAGATTCTAGTCTATATAACGCGTTTATTTAAACAATAAAGCGCGATCGTATTTTACAAAATGCGTTTGTTAATGCGGATGGAAAAGTCACCAACGTCACTGTACGCTATGATTTCCGCAATCACAACTAATTGTACACAAATAATATTTATTTGATTTACTATATTCTTTGGTCTAGTATCCATACATAGTTTAAGTATATATTTTTAATGAACATATATTTATAATTATTAATTAATTTAAAAAAAAAAAAAAAAAAAAAAAAAAAAAAAAAAAAAAGCAGGACCGAACCCGACCTGACCCGACCGTATGACTGACATTTCAGGCCCGACCCGGCCCGAAATTGCCTCGGGTTCGGGTTCGGGTTCGGGCTCGGGCCATAAATCTTAGGTCTATGTACATGTAATAACATGTAATAATAAACATGTAATAAAAGACTTAAAAAAGGTTAAAAAAAAAGAAAAGAATATTAGGATTGTTGGGTAACAGACTGACCTAAATTGTATATACACAGTGGATTGTTTCAAAATCATTATAAATGACTAAAGAAGAGACTGTTTAATGTATACTTACTGAATTTGCAGTTCTTGTTGTGATGTTAATGATGGAGTTGTATCCTACAGCTGAAAAACAAATGTAAGAGTTGACATTTAGTAAATATAGATGTACTTTACTAAAAATAAGCCAAGTATTTTAAAATTAACCATGATCGCCTTTTGTGTAATGATGCTAAATATGTAACTGTTTATAAATATTTTGAATTTGTATAGAGAAATGAGTATTTATATCTTATCTATTCTATTTTTTTCTCCATTTTGCTGATGATTCCATAGCACTTTTTTCTGATGTGCATAGAATTAAGGCCAGTTTACAACTACTACCCTGTAAAAAAAGCCAATAAAGAAAATTATTTTTTTCCTTAGGCAAGACTTTTTTCAAATTATAAATTATAAACGAAATCAACAAGAAGGGAAACTTTTATTTCTTTAGGAACAATAGTTTATTGCGTGTTAACACTGTGTTTGGAACTTATCATAAATTAATTATTAACTGTTATTCCTGACCTCTTGCATATGTTTTGGGCGAGTTTTTGGAGTTTATTGTTTGGCAACCATTTCGCTATCCCTGTCGACGGTATAGTTCACGCGTTTGTTACCTCCCGTCTCGATTACTGCAATGTACTACCCTCCGGTATCCCAAAGTCCAAAATCAAGAGCCTGCAGCTGGTACAAAATGCTGCAGTGATGATTTTAACCAAGACGATATTGTTTGATCACAATCACCGCGATTTTAGCTAATCTGCATTGGCTCCCTGTTAGCTTAAGATGTAATTTTAAGGTTCTGTTGGTATTGTACAAAATCATGCATGGACTTGCTACCTCATATCTTTCAGATTTAATTTCCCCTATGTTCCGGTCTGAAACCTTTGCTCTGAAAACGCTGGTCTACTAGTGATCCCAAGAGCCAAGAAGAAATCCTTAGGTTAAAGAGCATTCTCCATTCAGGCCCCGGTGCTGTAGAATGCTCTGCCCACTGAGATTCGATCTGCAACCTCAGTGGAACTGTTTAAATCTAGGCTTAAAACCCACTTCTATTTTATAGCTTATGAAATACCTTCATTTAATGTTGACAATATCTGTGTATTGTTTGTTATTGCAACATCCATATCAGCCTGGTCATCCTGGAAGGGGGATTACTTCATGTGTGGTCCCTTTTCAAGGTTTCTTCATTTTCCTCATGTTGAGGTTTTTTATTTTTTTCCTTGCCCTCATGTAGGTTTTAGATCAGGGGATGGTGTCATAATAGTATGTGGTTTGCAATAATCTGTGGTCTGTGCAGCCCTTTGAGACTCCTCGTAATAAAGGGCTATACAAAAAAACATGACTTGACTGTTCATTTGTAACTTAACTATACTTACATAAATTGACTCTGGGTAGGGCCAAAGAATGCCAAATAATCCTCAGGTTTGTCACTAAAAGTCGTCCTTAGAAACAACAACGACATCATATTATAATTTTATAGATACACATTGAATGAGCAGGAAACAAAAGTACTAGTTTTGTCTCAAAACTACCTCGATCTCCATTATTCCCCTTCGTGTCCTCGATCGAATCCAGACAATCTATGAGCACTTCACCAGGTCGGGTTTTCATTTGTCTGAGGGCAAAATTTAAAATGAGTTTGTGCATTGTTTTTAAATAAGTAAGCAAGACGATAGAAATAAATCATGTATGTGATGCAGTACCATGTTAAGCCAACTAGCATCGCTAGCATTTACGTGTAACTCACTGTGCAGTGATGTCGAAACGAACGTCTCTGTCCTCCCAAAGTGCATCTAAAACGGATGCCATCGTTTAAAAAAGACCTTTTAATGCGTTGTATGGGTATAGACTGAAGTGATTACTGATTAAAAAGAAGATTTGCTAATCTGGGAGGTTTCCGCTGAGCTGCAGTCTCCATGACAACAGACGGCAAGCGAGAGAGGAAAAATTAAGCGATTCAGGCAGAATGAGGACTGTACTTTATTAAAGATTCGATAATTAAATTGTATTCTTTAGTCATAAAAGTAATCATTACAAAGAAAACAAACGCTTAACTTTGAGAAGAATTTAAAATGCATTGACACCATGCAGAAAACCTATTCACATTTAAATGAAAAAAATGCGTTGTTTGGAGAGCATATTTATTCACTAATTTCGTCCATACATTACATTTAAATTTATTACATATTTGAATAAAAGTTAGCAAATGAAACAGTATGAAAATCAAATTGCATCAACAGCGCAGTTCCATCTGGTGTGCTCAATTTGGCCACTTGAGGGCAGTATAATCGACATACGAGCTCTTGTGATCTTTGCAGAGGATAAAATAATCTATCCCTGTGCGCTAAATTAATTCTTACATGGTTGTCAGATAAAATACTTGATTTTAACAACAAAATTTATACTTGAAATAGGCAAAAATATCTAGCTCCTGGTAAATAATTTTGCTGGTTTAAAAAAAATTCTGATCGTGGTGGAAAATATTTATTAAATTGAGCAAAATATTTAGCCATTGGCTAGATGATACAATTTTGCTTTTTTAAATGATTTTTTCCCCTTTTTTTTTAAGAAAAAATATTTATAAATATACTCAAAACGAGATTTTTTTTTTCTGCGAGTGGGGTTAAAATATATTATTCTATCTATCTATCTATCTTGGTCATATCCCTCAAGAGGGGTGACCGACTGCAAGACAAACACATACAAAAAACAAAGAAAATAAAAAAGGGAAAAAAAGCAAAAAACAAACACAAACATTTTTAGACCATGGCCAACCCAAATGCCCAAACAAGTTCACGGCACCCAAGTTGGTCATGCTTTTGTCCCTCCAGAGGAAAAGGGACACAAGAAAGCGGCCATGTCACTCAGGTCAGGGTGACACAACACACTCTTCTGTTCAACAGCAGGGCCCAACAGCTTTCACTGGTTTACCCCTGCAGCTGCTCTGCCCATCCTTGAGAACGCGTCTAAACATCCCACTCTCCTTCTACAACACCTCTCCACTCATTTCTATCACCAACAAAAAATACATTATTCTGCATTGTGGATATTGTTTTACAGACATTTATAAAGTTTTCAATCACATCCAATTTATGACCCGGATTGGATACGACCAACCGTTTGTAAATGCACTACAATGGTGCCACCTGGCGGTGAGATGTATCAAGTGGTAGATAGCTGTCAACAGGCTGACGAAATTGACGTACGCATTGCCTCGTTGCTATTCTTTGCGGTGCCAGACATTGAAATTAACAAGTTCGCATCTGTGGGAATAAAATTGCATTTGCTGCAAAAATGAGAAATTGCTGGCCGTGGTCGTTAAGTTGAGAAGGTCGCAAGTCGGATGTTAGCGCATGAACTCAAATGTGAGGTGATAAATCTCAAATGAAAGTTTGTTTTTGATTTTTGAGGCCTGTCACAATTGCCATGGCGCCCAATTGGCTCAGCCAGTGCGGCTCATTGACGGATTGGCTTTCCGTCTTTTTAAGCTCAGTGCTCTCATTTTTCCTTTGTCAGTCCGTCAACGAACCTCTGCCCCGCAAGACGTGGGTTTTGACTCGGCCCTGTTTTCCTGTTGGTATTCCCTCTCCGGTATTGTTCCTGTTTATTTTTCTCCTGTTTAATATCGGTTTCAAGTTTCGTTCCTGTCTAGTTTTGCCCTGTTTATTATTCTCTCCAGTTTGCGTTCCCGTCTAGTTTGTCCTGTTTATTTTCGTTATCTTGTTTCATTAGCTATCCTGTCTGTCCCGTTCTGTCCGGTATCAACCCCATCTGTCCGACATCAAATCGGGCAATTGGTATCGATCTCGTCGGCCTCTGGCTTCCTATCATTTCACGCCAGACTGCTGCCTCACGTGCATGACTCCCCATTTCCCGTAAAATAAAAGGCTTGTGTGAAAACGTCACGCATTTGGGTCCTGATCCTGTTCTGGTTCTTGACAGGACCTTGAAGACAAACACTGGGACTGTCTTTACAAAAGTGAATCAACATTGGCAATATTTTTACTTTTTTATTCGTAAAAACACACAAAACAAACTACAACAAACATTCGTTATGACAGTCAACATGTTTCATGGAGGGATTAACAACACAATAAAAACCGAGCAGGATTACATCTCACTTGATGACAACAGGAGACTTCTGCACATGCATATGACAAAATAACAGTCCCTGCATTGCAGATGCCAATTACGACTTGAAACAAATAATGTTGTCTAAGAGCACGGATTTCAAAATAAAGAATATAGCTCAGGGATGTAGAAGATGATCAACATAGCACCACTGGTGGGACATTGTGATAGAAATGTGTACATTTTAAAACGTAAAGACATGTTGTGTTTCATACCCATACTATGTTTTTAATTTTTTAAGTTGGTGCCAAACTGGTAGGCCTTTCGCACTAATCACCAATTAAAAAGTACTTTCAAAGAGGATGGGGACTCCTGCTGTAAAGCAACAAAGACTTGGAAATGTTTCTTATGATAATGAGTCGCATAGGTAACACAGTACTCCCTCTCCATTTAGCCATTTATCTTTCGCATCATCCCATTTTTTTCCATTTCCATTACGAGGGTCCATTGACAAATTCGTACTTCGCAGGATTATGGCTTCACTTCAAAAGAGTCTTCACACCCAAAATAATTAGAGAACTATTTTCATGATTACCAATGGGAATCACCGCTGCGGGCTCTGATTGGCTCCCTGTCCGAAGTTAAACCCAGTCCTGTAACTCTCCTGTTGGCAGTCCGTCTGTGAACCACTGTTGATACAAGGCAAGCCTTTTTTGACCCTGACTCCCGCCTGTCCTGTTTTTGCTCCCGTTTGTCTCCGGCTATGACCTGTTTTTATCCGGACCACGTCTGCTTCCCCGTCCCAGCTTACGACCCATTTTTTATTCCGACTACGTCTACTCTCCCGTCCTGGCCTACTACTCGTTTCCGACCCCGACCACGTTTTTGCTCTCCCTGTCCCGGCTACCGACCTGTTTTTCCGTCCCTGACACCACCATCGCTCGCTATGGAAGATCCTCTGCCGTATTCGGATCACAATCCGAGAGCAACTTGCTTCCCGCGTCCAGCGAACACCGGATCATGGGCGCAACCCTTCCTCTTTCTTTCAAAAAAATTGGTGGTAAACGTTACGCAATTGGGTCCTGATTCCGTTCTGGTCATTACAACTACAGTATATATGGTTTTCTGGGCGCTGATCGGAGCAATTCGAATGAATCGTTTAGTGGAAATTGAAGAACCCTGTATTATTGGGATTTTTACAAGCAAACCATCTGGGTGGGGAAGGGATAAGCACAAGCGATTAAACTAGTTTCCGCACTGAACTTCTGACATTAAATAAAAAATGATTTAATACATACAATCCCTCACCATAATTTACAATGTACTGTAGGCTACCTGTTTGTTCCATAAGTGCGCTTTATTGCTGCGCCCTGTCTGTTTACAAGTTGTGCTTGTACATGGCTTGTCAGATGCATGGAGTTACACTATATATGAATGGATGCAAGTGAGGCATTTTCTTTGTAGGGGCTGAAAATAAAATGGAAATGTCCTGGAGAAATCAACCATTGAGGCTTTTCTAGCATGTAAATTTGCGTCATCATTCTTCTCTGTACTACGGTTTTTAGAGTGATTTGTGGCATAAAATAACCTGGTTATGAAATGGATTAGCTGCAGATATTGAGGGAATACTGTAATGCTTTATGACTTTCATTCTAAAAAAATCACCAAGGAATATTCGGGTTAACTTGTCCTCCTCTTACTTTTGTTCCGTTAGAATAATTGGAATGTAGAAAGTACTGTAGTTGAGGATTATACATTGTACAGGAATTGTGCAGATTTGACATTCAAAGTCTTAAGTACCAGTCCTTAATATAACACAAGTCTTCCTGCATTCATCTTCCGTTTCAAATCGGTTGTCGTTTCCGGCACAACCACCGTACCAAAACTGTGCGCAAGAATTAGCCTTTTTATCGTAATACCAGCGAATGTTGTACGTTCTGCAAGTGCCTTGGTCCAAACTTAGATTGCAGCGGGGCTCACGAACTGCAACCTCTGAAGGAGAAGTATGTGATGAGAAAACACATTCGAATAAAGTGTGATCCATTGCATGCACTACCAACCTTTAGGCAGGACTGGGCTGGACTGCACGGGCGGCAACTGATAAGTGTTTGATGATCTTGCATTAGAAGATGATGATTTTGATAATAAAACTCCTTCACTGGAGGAAGCGTTTTCCTTTCCATGTGATGAAGGTGCTGTTTTGTTCACTGCAATCACTCTACTGCCGGCCCTCACATGGGCCCGCAGGTCTAAATCTTCACCGTCCTCATCTTCTTCCACCTTAAAGAGAAAACAGCGAATTATCTATTTATGTCATGATTTCTAATGTGATTCACCTGTGCCTGCTCATTTGGCGCCAACGGCCGCGGGTTCTGATTGGCTCCCTGTCCCGACTTAAACCCAGTCCTGTCACTCTCCTGTTGGCAGTCCGTCTGTGAACCACTGTTGATACTAGGCAAGCCTTTTTTGACCCTGACTCCCACCTGTCCCGTTTTTGCTCCCGTCTGTCTCAGGCTACGACCTGTTTTGATCCTGACCACGTCTGCTCTCCCGTCCTGGCTTACGATCTCTTTTGTCCCCGACAACGTCTACTCTCCCATTCTGGCTTACGACTCGTTTCTGACCCCGACCACGCTTTGCTCTCCCAGACCAGTTTTTCCGTTCATGACACCGCCATAGCTCGCTACGGAAGATCCACTTCCGTGTTCGGAACACAGTCCGAATCCGAAAGCGGCTTGCGTCCAGCGAACACCGGATTGTGGGCGCAGCCCTTCCTCTATCTTTCAATAAAACTTGTGGTAAACGTCACTCAATTGGGTCCTGTTTCCGTTCTGGTCTTGAAATTTATGACATTAGTGAAATATTATTATTATATTATAATATATGAATCTGACCTGATTAGGAAGTGGATCGGCACTGATTGGCAGCGCAAAAGTGTCTCCACGGCCTTGGCTGTTGATGCGTCTTTTGAGGACCTCCTCTTGGTAACTGATTTCATTCTTCCTTTTCCCAAAACTACCTTTGGCTCCGATATTATGCTGTCCGTATCCGTTATTCCCATTGTTACCGACTCCATTGTTGCCGTTCCAGTGACCGTTTGTGACTCGATTGTAGATGAGGGCACCGTTTTCATCTTCGCAGAAATGACTGATGACCTGAGACTCTAGGGCTGAAAGAATGAAAAAATGAAATGTATTTTAGATATACATGTTCCAATTTGAACTATTGTGTAACTATTAAGTAATAAATAGTACTAAACATATATCCCAATAGAAGAGAACGTGTGGTCTTTTTAAAGACCATTATTTTAAGTATTATTTTTTTCAGTTTAGTAAAAATAATTTTATCAAAATGCTATAACTGTCATGATAACTGATTTGGATCACCTGTGCCCGCTCATTTGGCGCCAGCCACTGCGGGCTACCTGATTAGTTCCCTGTCCTTTTTAAGCCCAGTCCTTTAACTCTCCTATTGTCAGTCCGTCAGCGAACTTCTGTTTCTACAAGGCAAGCATTTTGACTCTGACACCTGGCGGTTCCGCTTTTTGCACCCATTTCTCCACCCGTCTGTTGCTGATCTCCCCGTTTGTCTCGGGCTGCGACCTGTTTTTGACCCCGACCACGTTTGCGCTCCCGTCCCAGCTTACGACCCGTTTTTGATCCCGACCACGTTTTTGCTCTCCTGTCCCGGCTATCGACCTGTTTTTTTCTGTCCTTCACACCGCCAACTCCTGCACCGGAAGATCCACTTCCGTATTCGGATCACCATCCGATTGTGTGAGCGGCTTGCTTCCCACGTCCAGCGAGCACCGGATCGCGTGTGCTGCCCTTCCTCTTTCTATCAGTAAACTTGTGTTTGACGTTACGCATTCGGGTCCTGATTTCGTCCTGGTCGTGACAGCTTCCTTTTTCTAGTAACTTAAGTCAACTATAATTTTATGGAATATTCAAAGGGGTAAAAATATAGTAAGATACATTAAAAAATAATATTTTAGAAGACATTTGAAATATAGAAAACAAGAGGGAAAAAACTGATAAGCAAAATAACCTATAACCTACAGGTCGATAGCAAAATGTATGTACAAACCAAAGAAGCAATAGAATAATTGTATAGCTACTTTTATAATACCAATCAACCATATTGATGTTTGGCAAAAATAGGGCTTTACCGCAACCTTTTTGGAGGTCTGTGACAATGAATTGGAAGATGCTGAGGAGCTTCTTGTTGATTTGGTGGCTTCTAAAGTCAATTGCGATAGGGATTTTTACTGTCATGATTACCAATGTGAATCACCTGTGCCCGCTCATTTGCTGCTAACCGCTGCAGGTTCAGATTGGCTCCCTGCCCCTACTTAAACCCAGTCCTCTAATTCCCCTGTTGTCAGTCCGTCTGCGAATCTCTGTTTATACAAGGCAAGCCTTTTTCGACCCTGACTCCCGCCTGTCCCGTTTTTGCCCCCGTTTGTCTCCGGCTACGACCTGTTTTGATCCCGACCAAGTCTGCTCTCCCGTCCCGACTTACGACCTGTTTTTGATCCCGACCACGTTTGCTCTCCCGTCCCGGCTTACAACCCGTTTCTGACCCCGATCACGTTTTTGCTCTCCTGTCCCGGCTATCGACCTGTTTTTCTGTCCCAGACACCGCCATCGCCCGCTACGAAAGATCCACTTACGTATTCGGATCAGAATCAGAATCCGGTTGCGAGAGCGACTGGCTTCCCGCTGCCCTTCCTCTTCCCATATCTCAATAAAATTGTGAGAAAACGTTACGCGATTGGGTCTACCCTGTGTCCTGGTCGTGATATTTACATTGTTGTTGTTCACTGTTGATTTATAAAGGGTGTTTCAGAAAATGTTATATCTTTTGAATATTAATAACAAATCATTAGAAAAAATACAGGTATTTACCTGTACTAACTTACAAGCAGATAATTTGTATATAAAGGTAAAAAGAAAAAAATAGTAATTTGCTGGAGACTGTAACCTAAGATATCCTTCAGCGCATTTCTCAGGAGTTTGATCACAGACTTGTCTCAGGCGGTGCGCATATATTGAATATTTGTGAAATTGTTCACATAATCCGCATACTTTTGTTTTTGGTTTATATTTAAAAGAATAAATCTTATGATCTTCGACATTAAAACTTTTGAATGTAATTTGCTTTAATCTTGTACTTTCTCTGATATTTAAGCCTCAAAGTTTTTAAAACACTTTGTATATGTTTTTCAAAACATTTAACCACAGCAATATACATATAATCACCTGGCAGAGTGTTGAAGTCATCTATAAGGTACATGTGTTCACTATCAGGGTCTGATGCAATGAGGTTGAGTTCCCTCAAAAACTCCGCTTGCGTCGGATCTGAAGAATTGACGATCCCCAAAGCGTACATCTCGATGTTGGCGGCATGGGCTTCTCTCACGGCAATGTCAAGTTTAACAGGTTCTCGTTTGTCCGTCTGACCGTCTGTAATTACGATAGCGACCTTCCTGACGCCAGGACGGGCGCTGTAGAAAGCCTCCTGGGTGGCCTTCCTGATGGCGGTGCCGGTGTAGGTGCCCTCGCCCATGTAAGGCATCTTTCGGATGGCGTGCTTCACGTCTTGTTTGTTTGCATACCGGACCAGGTTGAACTCTAAATGGACGTCCAGGCTGTAGAGCACTAGGCCGATTCTTGTGGCGTTGCGGCCCACCGTGGTTCGGTCTACCATCCTGGTGACAAAATCTTTGATGATTTCAAAGTTGTCGGGACCGACACTCTCTGAGCTGTCGATCACGAAGACGAGTTCCATCGGCCTCTCTTTGCACTTGACGCCGCATCCTGATGACGGAAAACACGCCTTCAGCTTGATACAGTTTAATACTTGGAAATTAAATCACTGTGGGAGTTTTATCATTTCATTAGCACTTACAATTACTATTTAAGACTTTGAACAATATACGTAATCTGGCACAAATCAGTAGCTTAGGAGATAGAGCTCTTGTGTTGGGACCAATAGGTGGCAGGTTGAATTCACGGCTCCTCAGAGTTAAATGTTGAAGTGTCCTTGGGCAAGATCCTGAACCCCTGAATGCACTGATACGCAAGCCAGACGCCGCTATCGGTGTGTGAGTGTGCGTTAATAGGTAAGTGTAAAGTGCTTTGGGAGGTCTTCAGTGACTTTAAAAGAGGGAAATTATAACTTAAAGGGCTGTAGTAAATTCAAAATCCCAAAGGTGAGAACCACCGGGAAAAGTATGTGTGTGTCTGTGTGTGGAGTCAAGCTTTGGAACGGATTGCAAGACGAGATCAAACGGTGTCCAACTATTCACTTGTTCAGGTTTAGATACAAAGGAACATTCCTGGCGGAATACAGAGATGAGGAGGGTGGGGTATGAGTGGTGCGGGAGATTGGGAATAGTGCGTCTAGTTAACTTTGTGTTATTGTTGCTATTCTTATATCAAAACTGTTATTATTAATATCATTACAATGGCTGTTATATTATTGGTATATTTGGTGGTGAAGATGAAGGGGTAGGGAATATAAGCATTTGCTTCTTACTACCCCTTTTCGAACATATTATGTAACGTTATTTTGTTGTTGAGTTATTGTTTTTGTTCTGTTTTTATGTTGATGTTCGAATAAAGTTTTCATTCGTTCATTCATTCATTCAAGTTCTTTATAAATGCAGACCATTTACACAAAGATAAAAAAACTGATTTGGGGAAAGAATGAACTCGAATTTCTGGGTTCTTTTGGAAAAAAAAAAATAAAAAAGGGGTTGTACGGGTGATTAAAATCCTTGAAAATGTCTGAATTTTAATGATGTGTTTTAAAGGATTGAAGTGTTTCTAAATGCTTGAAATTGCTGCCATGTTTCTTGACCACTCATTGAATGAAGACAAAAAAACCCAAATTTGCTTAAAATTGACAGTGACACTGCTCTCTGGTGGCTTCGCTTTGACATTGCATTTAATTTCCCCTCACAATTAACGGCAGCTGGCATTAGTTTATAAAGTGTTGTCGTGTTACGCGTTGCTGTGACATAGCGCATTAAGGCAGAATAGAAGAATTTACGCCGGTTCATACCAGCTGACTGACAGAAAAACATTGTTCATCGTAAATAGTGACATTGCAAACACAAAGTACGTGCTAGCAGCAAGATAGCGACTTGATTTAGTGATCAAAGTTTTTTAAAAAAGGTTCTTTTGATCAACGCTATACATGATGATGCACTTTAGAGTTCTGAACAATTTGGGCTTTGGTCTCAACTTGATGGGTTCCTCCCCCCTAACAAAAAAGACCACTAATGTTCGATTAAGTTTATACACCTTTCTGTTAATATGGTACAGTTGTGTAAATAAATAATGGAATTGAAGATGTTATTTTGAGAGTGTGTCAAATTATATCAAAAGATGCAATTTACAAGGCAAAATCTGCCATGAATCAATCCATAGCTCTACAGTTTGACGTCATAAAGTGCTGTCAGTAAGAATAAGAACACAAAAAGTTGATGCAACACAGACCAAAGACGACAGGAAACACTAATCAAATGGGGAACAGAAACTCATTTTCCTATTCCTTTTCTATCCCCCATTCAGTGTATGATAGCTACTTGTTTCAGTTAAGGATGTCCCCTGCCCACTGCCCGACCCTACTGAAGATAAGCGGTGCAGATAATGGATGGATAGATGGATTGATTGTTAAGTCATGTTTATTTGTATAGCCCTTAATCACAAGGGGTCTCAAACCACAAATTATTGCAAACTACAGACTATTATTATGCCATCCCCTGGTCTAAAACCTCATGTAGTTTATGTATCCTGGCCTAGTATTAATATCAATGTTTCTTTTTACTGAAGGAAAGTTTTTTTGCACCACTAAGAGGGACTAAATCAAATTTGTTACGTTTTTTTTTTCTTGTAGCACACATTGACCTCAAACAACAGGGCTATAAATGGATATCAGAAAATTAGCTTTGAAAGTCCTTAAAAAGTGCTTGAATTTGGTGATGATAACAGAGTTATTGTCTATAAACATGATAATTTCCTTTTCAGTGTACATCAACTCCCAAGGTTTCTGAGACAGTGAGCTTCTTAGCCTAGTTTTTACATGCAACCTGAGAACAGGAAAGGGTCAATTTATATGCCAGCCCAATGACATGGTAGGCATCTGTGAGGAGGTCACTGCTCACCTGGTTTTTCTTTTTTTCTTCTTTTGTATATTTTTTCCTAAGCTTATTTTTCGAGAATTTGTCTTGTTTTTCTTAGTTTTTTGTTTCTTTATCTTATCTTGCTTTATTATTGTTTCTTCCTTTTTCTCTCATTTTGCCTTTAATTTGATTTCCTTCTGTTGTTTCCTTATTCATTGTTGTCTTTTCATTCTTTTTTTAGCTTTATTTGTCCCTCCAAAGTAATTTTGTTCATAATGTTACATAATAATTTTTATGTATGGATAAAAGCAATAAAAACAATCTGAAGAGGCTTATGGGGAAAAAGCCGATTCTTTTTAGTGAGCCAAGCCGAAAAATCCGCATCTTAAAAAAGAGACGGAATTCCCCTCACTACGAGCTTATTTGAGTGACAAGAGCTACTTGTTAAAGGCAGTTAACTGCTAAATTCTGCAAACACGTAGCAAAATACACATCTAGGGACAGGCAAAAATCGACTTTTCGTCCAAATACGTGAGACTAGACGCATTACTACTACTCAGACTTACCACATATTTCTTTAATCAGCTTAATAATGTCTTCTCTCTGAAAAATAAAGACACATTGTAATAAAAATGACTTGACTTGACTTGACTAATAAAACTAATCGTGTTTCAAAAATACTTTGAAATGAACATACTGTAAGGCCTGCTTCTCCTTTTATTCCTGGTCTTCCCTGTTATGTTGATAAAAAATTACAGTTTGAATTCCTTGAAAAAAAAATCATGAAATACAGAATACTGTATTGCGGCTATCTACATATGGGTTCTTTTACGTACTGCTTCGCCAGGCACTCCAGAATCTCCCATATCACCCTTACCGCCTTTCATTCCCCTTTCACCCTGGGATCCACGATCACCCTTTATCAACACAAAATGTTGAATCAATCAGAGTTCAAGCGGAGTGTAAGCATTGGTGATTACAAACAAAAACATTTACTTTAGCACCAGGCAACCCATCTCCTCTTGGTCCTCGTGGTCCAGTCATACCTTGTGATCCAGGATCCCCCTGAATTCAGATTAGAAGAAGAGAATTCAGCAAAAAATAGTAAAGATTAATCCGATCAACAATCGAGAGGTGAATTGGATGTGATGTTTACCTTTGGTCCTTGAATACCCTCACCTGGAGGTCCATTTGGCCCAGGAGGTCCTTCCCTCCCAACATTACCCTTGGAAAACATTTAAAAATAAATCATTGATTCTGAATCCAATATTTTTTATTGGATATCTAGTGATAATCTCACAGGAGGTCCTTGTATTCCTTCTCCAGGTGGGCCAGGCAAACCTGGCAATCCCCTGAAGCCAATGTCACCCTACAATAGACAACATAATTTAAAGTAGTCCGTTGAGCATTCCCAAAACCATTTTATGTTGTTAATATTCCAAATCAAACCTTAGGTCCAGGAATTCCTATTCCTTCAGGGCCTGGTTCGCCTGGTAAACCCGGAATTCCAGTAGGGCCCTTCAAAAGAAATGCATCACTTTTTTATTATTATGGTTGTCTTGGAGTGGTTATGTCTTGGTTGACGGTTTTACAAACCAAAGGTCCTGGGCTTCCTTCACCTTTTGGACCAGGTGGACCTAGAGGGCCAGTATTACCTCGATCACCCTGAGACAAGGCCCAGTTGAGATTATACCAGAAATACCATACCAATGTGTTTTGTTCATTTGTAAACTACTAATTTATAGCAACAGCATTTACCTTTGGACCTGGAAGTCCAAGGCCTGTTTCCCCAATTGGTCCAGGAGGACCAACAGGTCCGAGATCCCCCTGAAGAGAAGAAACAGAATTTATAGTCATAGTAACCAACAGAATCATTTTTTTTAGTTCTAAAGGAAAAAAAACACTTCTTATGTACAATGATCTACAGAGTGATACTGTAAACCACCACTCACCTTTGGACCAGTTATGGATCTTCCTGCCGGCCCTGGATTTCCCTGGTGTCCTGGCACTCCACGCTCACCCTAGCAAGCCGTATCATGGTATGCAATGAACATGATACATTTTTACAACAGAAACGTCATTCTATGATTACCTTTGGACCAGAAGGGCCCGAAATCCCTGGAGGTCCATGTAACCCACGGATGCCCCTAGGACCCTGGTCTCCCTTTTAAGGAGTAACCCACATTGTGTGATTGATTTGGACTGAAAATGAAGGGAAAAATATATAACAAAAACACAAACCTTCTCTCCTTGAGTGCCAATACCCGGAGGTCCCTCAGAACCTCTTGAACCAGGTAACCCGGGTTCGCCCTAGGAGAGCAAAAAAGTAAATGAGCTACAAATTCTCAAGGTTTAAGGTCATTGCAATTCTGTACCTTCTGCCCTGGGGCCCCGTCCTCTCCTGGAAGACCCGGTAACCCGCTTAAACCAGCAGATCCAGGCTCTCCCTATGTCAATGCCAATAAATCACTCCATGTAAGAGGGGATGCGCAACAATAATACGACATGTGCAAGAACATTTAAAAGAGGAAGGAATCTCACCTTTGAACCAGCTTCACCAATACCTCTCTCTCCTTGTGAGCCCTGCTCTCCGGGTAAACCTTGATCCCCCTGGAAAGAGAAACATGATGATTCTTAAAGATAATACAAAGAATGTAGATGTTTGCAGTTTCTACATTATGGCGTTTCCACAAACCTTAGGTCCAGGGAAGCCCTCTCCTGGAAGCCCCCTTACTCCTGGTGGACCTCTTGGACCCTCCACTCCCTAAAGAGAAATCAAGGTTAATATCACCAACCCCCAATTCGTAATTTTTAATTCAATGAAATGAAAATTGGTTTGCAAACCTTCTCCCCCTGTATGCCCACTCCTGCCAGCCCAGTGAGCCCTGTAGGACCTGGCGGCCCAAGTTCACCCTAGAAGGAAAACATCAAAGTCAAGAACCATGAATCCTTATTTTAAAAAAATCTTTTTTTAATTTTAATTCTATTTTTTTACATTTTTAATTCACATTATTCAACTAATGTTGAATACAAAGTAGTGCTGCCAAAAGCTAAAGATTTAACTCACTCACTTAGAGTGTTAACCAGCTTTGGACAAGCTTTAACTCAAGTGTTAAAGTTTAGTTAAGGCAGCTTTGAAGTTTTAACTCTTGAGTTAAAAAAGGTAGTAAAAGGTAGTACTAAACTACCAAGCATAGACTGAGCAAACAGCTTTTTTCTTATGCTCACCAAAAATATTGACGCTATTTATGGGGATATTTATACTTACTAACCCGTTCTCCTTTAATTCCAGCACCCTGTTGTCCTCTCGATCCCCTCGGTCCTGGAAGCCCGCGATCTCCCTAGGGGGGGAAAAATCTTGAAAGGTTAGTTACATCAGAATAACTTGATATATACTGGATTCCTGCCAGGTTTGTATTGTTCCCCACTTAGACAGTTAAGAAGAGGAGCGTGTCGGCTCCTGTAGCCCCTTTCATGCATATGACCCCACCCGAAAGGAATGGAAGTCAGTATTTATTTTTCCTTTCCATTAATCTCCTGTCATGAATCATAATGATGCCCCTGAGTGAGCTATTTTTATATTCCGCTGAAATGTGAGGGTAAAGAATAAGCAGATAAAATACATGTAATAACATATAATTTTGTGCATTTGTGTAAGTGGGTGGATTACTGTACACATAAATCATCTTGTTTATGTGACAATGGGACATGTGCAGCAGGGCAGGGGGGCGGGGGTGTTTCTGATAAAATTGCATCCTATCCAAGAAAGAAAATAACTTAGGCAATTGAAGATTCAATTTGGCCCTGATTTACTGATGGCACAATTAAGAATGAACAATCCTGGAGTTCCATCAGTTTCCTGCGCCACCTATCCTCACTAGGGCCGCGGGGGTGCTGGAGCCCATCCCAGCTATCTTTGGGCAGGGCACACAGGGACAGACGATTCACTCGCTCATTTACACCTAGGGACATTTTTGGACCGGCCAATAAACATGTATGTTTTTTTGGAATGTGGGAAGAAACCAGAGTGCCCAGAAGAAACCCACACAGGCACGGGGAGAACATGTAAACTCCATACGGGAGGCTGCTGTAATTAATTTGAACCCTGGACCTCCACACTGTGAGCCTGCGCTAACCTCCCAGCCGCCCTGTGATGCTGGAGTCAATGCTTTAACTTTAAAAACACACGTTTTAAAATGTAAAATATAATAGTTAAAAGTCCTTTTATTGTATATTAACTTCTAAGTAAAACTTTTAACTCAAGTTAGCTCAGTGAATTAAAGCTGATTTGACTTTACTTTGGTCTAGTTTTACCCATGGCAAGTTAAACCTTTAAAGATGCTTGAGTTAACCCAAATGAATGCGTTAACTTTAAGAACACAAGTTTTCTTTTTTTTTTCTTTTAATATAATGGTTAAACACTCCCAAATATTTGATGTTAAAACATAATCAACCTTCATTTAAGTCTTATACTATACTACATAGCTAAACCGTGTTAACTTGTACTTTATTTTCTATAGTCATGTTAGTTTTGATGAAATACGAGGCTAGCACTGACACCGGTGATGAGTTAACTTGATTACTAACTGGAGTGGACTTTAGTGGTTTACCGACCCCATAGTCTCTCTACTTATAACAGCTCCAACATGGTAATAACACAATAATATCATAGTAACAATATAATCACATAAAAAACGTTTTTTTGTTTTTGTTTTTTCAGAAATAAATATTAAACTGGTAGCCCTTCTTTCTAATCAGCAACAAAAATGTAGCTATCATCTTCAAAAAAGGTAAGCGACTCTTGCCCTAGATTATGTGACTTAATTTAGAGTTTTGGATAGAATTAAGTATGAAATACGTTACTTTTGGTCCAGGAAGGCCTTCACCTATGGGTCCTTTCTCCCCTTGGACACCCTGTGGACCTTGAGGTCCCTGAAATAACAAAAAATAAAACAAAATAACCCATTATGTCTATCAAAATTCAGATCTGTGGTCAAAAAAGTCCTAACTCACTGGTGGACCATGTGCACCGACACCTGTAGGACCAGGAGGACCCGGGCGCCCCTGGAATCCCATGTTACCCTACAAAAATTAAACACAAGGATGTATTAACTCACTCATAAAAAAGTAGAATAGAAGCCGCTAAAGAAAATACTCGATGGCATACTTTTTGTCCAGGTAGCCCAATCCCAGTCTCTCCCTGAATACCTGGAGGGCCGGGTGGTCCACGTTCCCCCTGTCACGGAAATTGAGGTTACCAGTCATTTTCTTTTCACAAGCCAGGACACGTTTTGCACTCAATATGTCAGTTTCACTCAATTTCTTTCCACATGTGTAATCTTGAAACAGAACATCAAAAGCTCTTTCAGTTTATCAAACACTATAAAATGCTTGACACTTTGACTTGAAAATCTTGAATGACAAAGGCAGGTGTGGAAAATAGAATAGAGCTTCTTCCTATCATAATTCAAAATGTGTCATAGCACAGCAACATGATTTATGCCTGTGGGAAGTAAAAACTTTTTAAAAGTCTCATTCTGACAACTTTTGTTGCTGCATGTTAGAAAACGTGCTGCCGTCGGCACTTCCTGATTTTATATTCCGAAAATTGGTTTCAAGTCAAAATAAAAACAAGGATTGTATGTTATTCATAACAATGATGCATACCTGCTTTCCTTGTGGACCCTCTTGTCCCATGTCTCCGTGGGGTCCAGGCAAACCCTGGACATGCATAGCGTGCAATTAAAAACTTAGTGTGTAGATCTGACTTTGATTGCGAGGGAACAAGATCATGTTAAATAAAATAAAAAAGAAACTTGGTACAATATTGCAGTAGACATATGCCAGGGGGTATTAATCTGTGTTTTTTTTCCAAATGTGGGTTACACACAGAAACATTTAACGATACAAGCCAAAAAGATATATTTATTTTTTGCTGTAATTTACCAGGTACACTTAAAGAGAATTTCAAATCATTTTTTAATTAAGGAACACAATCGGCTTTCTTAAAGTTAAGCCCTGAATTTGACAAAAAAAAAAAAGAACCGTTTAATGGAAAAAAAGGCCACTATCTATATTATAAATGCTTATTCTGTATTTTTGGATATTTAGGTAAGTTAAAAAAAAAGTTGTAGGAAGAAAATATTTTGTTAGTACCTCCTTTATTATTATTATTATTATTATTATTATTATTTACTCCAATAACAAGTGGTCAGCTGGCCACAAATGGCCCTCAGGCCATAGTTGATGATGTTATTTTTATATATGCATATATACCTTTGAACAAAAGCCCATTCGATTGTTTGTTGCTGCAGTTTACCAGGTACACTACCCCCTGATTCCTTCTTTTCTTAAACAGGAACCCCAATTGCTTTCTCTAAGGTTAGCACAGAGTTTTACAAAAACAACAGTTTTATTTTAAAAAAGTTACTTTTTGTAAAGACTTTTTGTAAAATCTTCGGCTATTTAAATAAGTTGTAAGGAAAAATATTTTCTTAGCTTTGGGCCACAGAAAAATGGTCTATGGGCCACAAATGCTCCCCAGGCCAGAGGTTATGCACCAGAGGTTATGCACCATATACATAAGTTACCTTAAAAAAACTACATTAACATTTTCTACCTAATAGTAGAGGACAATGTAGGCAAAACTACTGATTAAAATATAGTAGTTGATAAAACTAACAACAAGCAAAATGAACCCAAAAATACATTTTGACAGAAATGAACAAACCATAAAATGCATTTATAAATCTTTATATATATTTTTTCCATATATTTGTTATATCAGTCATGTAATGTCTTTAAATTTGGAGATTTATGTGTCTTCTAAAATTCTCTTTACAAAACATTTTTTTTTACAAATGAATCAATTACATTGTCTGTAGTTGTAAAAATCTCATCTCATCTCATCAGCTACACCGCTTATCCTCAGTAGGGTCGCAGGGGTGCTGGAGCCCATCCCAGCAATCATCGGGCAGTGGGCAGGGGACACCCTGAACTGGTTGCCAGCCAATCGCAGGGCACACGGGGACAGACAACTCACTCGCTCATTCACACCTAGGGACAATTTGGACCGGCCAATTCACCTGAAATGCATGTTTTTTGGAATGTGGGAGGAAACCGGAGTGCCCGGAGGAAACCCACGCAAGCACGGGGAGAACATACAAACTCCGCACAGAAAGTTTGGAGCTGGATTTGAACCCACGCAGGAGGTTCCCAAGACATGAACTGTGCCGCACATGCGCTAACCACTGCGCAGCCCTGCTGCCCGTTGTAAAAATTATTTTCATAAAAAAATATCAGTAATTACCAACCTGCAGACCTCTAAGTCCTCTTCCACCAATCAAACCCTCAGGACCCTGCAGCAGGATACATAAAGACAACAAATATGTAAACTATGCCGTATTCGAAGAAAAAAAAAACATACATACATACATACATACATTTATATATATATAATAATAATAATAATAATAATTTCCTTGTATTGTCATTCTGTGTAACAATGTACACAGAACGAAATGTCGATTGCACCTGACCCGTTGTAGCGAGCCGATGCAGCCGCAGCCAACAGAGGGCGCCGCCGACCACTATACATACATACATACATACATTATATATATATATATATATATATATATATATATATATATATATATATATATATATATATATATATATATATTTATATATACAGTAAATATAATCATGAATTATTCATGTACTCATACCCTGTCTCCTTTGAGTCCTGGAGTGCCACACTCTCCCCGATCACCCTGTGAAAATGTGACCAAAAGTTTATGCACCGTAAAATAATATTAAAAAAATTAAATCCCGATTATTCACCTGCTCTCCTTTGTAACCCGGTTTTCCCTGCAAATGTAATAAAATATTATTGATTAACAAAAATATATAAAATATGGACCTTTTTGTTTCAATTACCTCAGTGCCATCCTTCCCGGGTGTGCCACTTATTCCAGTTTCCCCCTGAAATTTCATAACGTTATTCCATCAATACTTAGCCGGACAATCTTGTCATTGTGTCACGATTCTGTCACTTGCCCGCTAATTGCCCTCACCTGCGCTCACTTTTTTAGCCCCAGCTGCCACCCGTTCCCTAATTATCCCTCTCCCTATTTAAGCACTTCGTTCTCGTTCACTCTTGGTCAGTCCGTCAGCGAACCTCAGTGCATGCAAGGCAAGCACTTCTGACTCTGGCTCCTGTTTTGATCCCGACCTGCTCCTGTATCCTGAGTGATTCCGTCCCCTGTTTCTGGTATCGCTCCCCGGCCATGCTTCGTTCTTCTGTCCCGGCCACCCGACTTGTTCTGATCTCCGACCACGCTCCATTCTCCCGCCCCGGCTACCAGACTTGTTCCGATTCACGATCACGCTTTGTTCTCCCGTTCCGGCTACCCTATTTGTTCCGATCCATGATCACGCTTCATTCTCTTGTCCCCGCTACCCGACTTGTTCCGAACCACGATCACGCTTCGTTCTCCTGTCCCGGCTACCCGACGTGTTCTGATCTCCAACCAAAAAAAGGTTTGTTATATAATACAACCCACCCAGAATTAGGTAATTATTTTTGAAAGTCCCCAAGTTGGCTTATTTTTACATATCATGGCTGTCATGTATGGAATGTTTACAATGTAAATCAGGTGTTATACAGGACAACCCTACAAATCTGGTGTATTGTATATAAGAGAACACCCCCAGAATTAGTTTATTTTATTAAAAAGACCCCAAATTGACTTGTAAAGATTCCATAAAGAAAAAAACAATAAAACATGGCAATAATGGAGATGTGCAACCACCACAATTGTCAGAACCCGTACAGACGGTAGACCCAAACGCGTAACCTTTTCACACCAAGCTTTATTTCCAGAGACAGGGCAGTCATGCGCGGGGAGACAAACGCCAGGGACAGACGATTCAGGCGCGGGAAAACAGGAAGCCAGGGGCAGAGGAGATCTATACCAGATTCAGGATACACAAGCAAGATACCGGACAGGACGGGATCGATACGCGAGCAGGATACATGTGAGGACGGGACAGGCGGGATCGATACCGGATACAGGATACACGAGCAAAATACCGGACAGGACAGGACAGACGGGTTTGTTACCGCATACGCGAGCAGGATACAGGTTAGGGCGGGACAGGCGGGATCGATACCAGATAAAGGGTACACAAGCAGGATACCAGACAGGACGGGAAAGACAGGTGAGGACGGGGCAAGCGGGATCGATACCGGATACAGGATACTCGAGCAGTATAAAGGTGAGGACAGGACAGGAGGGATCGATACCGGATACCGGACAGGAGAAGACAGAGTCAAAATGCTTGCCTTGCAAGAGCAGAGGTTCGTTGACGGACTGACAAGGAGTACCTGGAGTACTGAGTTTAAATAGGAGGGGAGCCAATCAGGCAACGGGCAGCAGCTGGCGCCAAAATAGCGAGCACAGGTGAGGGCAATGGGTACTTGTGACAACAATAATATTGTGTTGCTAAAATAAACATGAGAGCAGTGGGTTTGATCCCTAAACTTTAAAGATTTTCAAGTAATTAATACAATGTTGTGAACTGGAAACCCAAAAACTGTTGTTTTATGTTTGATTTAAAAAAAAAAAACAATAATTGCTTGATTTATTTATTTTTTAGTGTTAACATTTGTTAAAGTTTGGACACCCCTGCTATAACATGATTATCCAATTAGGTTTTGAAAAGTAGAAAAGTTGGTGAAAAGACTGCAGTTGTAATTGATTAAAAAAGAAGAATTATGTCCACTGTACTTTCGTAAATGTCCTAACAATTTCCCAGTCTTGGAAAACTGCCCTCAAGATAACTTGTCTTAAACTGGAAAGTGGATCTCAGGTGTGTAACCCAGAGCCTGAGATAAAGCTATAAATATCTTTTAAAAGACCTTTTTAGTGAAAAGGGTTGAGTGATGCGTGCAAAAAGGTGCACACCTTTTGTCCTTTTAGCCCGGGGGCTCCCTCTTCCCCTGGACGCCCCTTTTTCCCCTGAAAAAGGAGAAAGAATCAGGTTCAGGTTTTTGGTGGTTCCTCTGTTTTTTTTCAGTTTGAATTTTACAAAATAAAGACAAAATCACAGTCACATGCAAAATAGGCAAGCTTAGATGCTGAAAAGGCATGAAATATAGTGTACTTAGTATTGTTTGACTCGTACGTGCAAATCACCATGACAACACGAGTCACTTCGAGCATGAGTGGTCTCGCCCTTTGGGGGCCGGGAGGTCATTGCGTGAAAACGCACCTGGGTGCGTGTCAGTTGCTGTCCTGCGGACATTCGTGACCATTTAAGCAATAAGCGCAATTACGAGAGCAGCCTTGTCAGAGCGGAATTTCAAGAATCTCTCCGGGGAGAGAGCACCTGGTTAATTGTCGTGCAAGTGTCTGTCAACGAAGCAGGATTATTTTCCAGTTTGCTCGAATGGAAGTTTGTGGAAGCGTCTTTGTGTGAGTGTGCAGGTTCAGATATTCTAGTACGGTCATGCACGAAGGTAAAATTATCATTGTGTAGCTTTGTGTATGCTGATGCCGAGGCTTCCAAGGTGAGGAGAGCCATGCTAAGCTGGCTTTCACTCGGGAGCAAGTTTGTGCACGACACAACTGCTTATTTTCCAATTTCCACACGAGAAGGAAAGATATGGGGGACAAAACGGAATCTCTTTTTAACCAACAAGACAGTGTTTTAAAAGTTTGTCACTCGGCTTCTGTGTTTTTGTTAGACGCTAGTTAGCCTTTGGCTAATGTTTTCATATTAAAAAAGTTGAACTGTTTTAATTTGTAAATACTTTGTGTGTGAATTTCTATCTATTCATCCACAAAGTCGATTAGCTGGCGCTATGTGATTGTGATTTTGTTACTCACCGCAGGCCCGCTGGGGCCCCTCTCGCCTTTTTCACAGGCACACTTCTGAGACACTGGGCACTAAAATTCAATTTAAAAATTACCATTCCACTTAGCTTCAATAAATATGTGTGATTTTTTGGAAAGGGGGAAGCAATACTTACTCCTTCGTCAGCAAGCACGCTCTGCAAATGAAAGAATACAAATAATTTAATTGCATTGTCATCCATTGTCATTTATTATTATTATTATTATTATTATTATATAATGGAAAATAAAGCAGTGTACCGGAATGCAGTTTACTGTAGATTATATAAATTGGTGTCACCAACATTTTTGAAGCCAAAATTTTGTATGTAACTGATTAATGCAAAGGGGTACAAATATCAAATGCATTTTTAAAATAAAAACGTATCATTTCATTGCTATGTTGTTATTATGTAACTATTACTATGTTATCACATGGTTGTAAATATGAAAAGTAGAGTTAAAACAGACACAGTCAACCACAAAAGCATTTGCTCTATGTTAGAGAACTGAGTTATTTACAAACTGTGTATCAATTATCAGCTTGTTTTAAAATTATTTTTGAAGAATTGATCATGTATTTAAAGACTGATCATGTCATAGATTTCTCATTCTAGTCAGAAATCAAATTTCTAAGAAAATCCTTATGACCTAGCAGCAGGGCCAGAATTGGCCCTTTTTTCAGCCCGTCTAAAGTTTTTTCAGCCCATTTAGCTATGGAGGAGGAATTTGAACGAATGGAACAGCAGCAAGCTCTTAAGATGCATTTTTATTGGGAAGAAATTCAGGTATGTGTTAATAAATTAACGGTAAACACTTAACCATTTTAATTCACAGGAAAATTAAATCACAATTTTGCTATAGATGAAAACATATTTACCTATGTATAGTATCAGCAACTTAAAATCCAAATTGCATTTGCCTTCCCAACAAATTATTAGGCATTGAACTTTTATAACTCTTAGCAAAATCCTCATTTAAAGTCGGCTACCCAAAACATCAAAATCCTCTTTAGCAAAGCACTGGTCTCTGCAACCTTGTTGATGACAATGCCATTGTCAATTTCCTTTTCAGTGTACATCAGCTCCAAAAGTTCATGAGACAGTGAGCTTCTTAGCCTAGTTTTCACATGCAACCTGAGTACAGGAAAGGGTCAACAGAAACTTATATGCCAGCCCAATGACACGGCAGGCATCTGTGAGGCGGTTACTGCTCACCTGCTTTTTTTTTACTTCTTTTGTATTTTTTTCCCGAGCTTTTTTTCTAGAATTGTTCTTGTTTTTTTTTTTAAATCACTGAAATCTGTAACCGAATACTCATTGGAATGAGTACTATTTTACTATGTGCTCGTTTGGCCCAAGAACATGGGTAGAATGATCCATTTTTGTTTTCAAATTTAAGCCGTTATATTGCTTAAATAGAGTAGAAATATTATTCCTATTAATGAACCCCACAAACACCGCATGTTCTTAAACATAAACACCAATACGTGGGTTCACCAATGTTATAAATAACTTGAAAAGATAAAATTGACATAATTGTGACCTCTGAGGTGTCAATTTGACATCAGCAAAATGTTGAAATTTAACGAAAAATAATAAATTTGTCACACAATTTTGACCCTTCAGCTTATATAGAGATGCGGCTTATGTATGCATTTTCCTTCCTCTTTTTTAGTGCTGTGTTACTGCTGTTTTTGTTGTGTTACGGTACTTGTGTTGCTGCGTCTTAGTGATTCTTTTAACAAACGCTGTTAGCGTTGTGTTACTTGTGTTAATACTGTTTTTTTACTGTGTTCCTTGGGTGGCTGTGTCTCGGTGCCTTTTCTCCATGTGTGTTTCGTATTGAAACTTGAAAACTCTTTCTCTGTACTGTCTTTGATATTCCATGTTTCAATGTGGGCACATGCGGCTTATAGTCAGGTTCGGGCTATGTATGTACAAACTGTTTTTTTTCTTTTAAAGTGTATTCATTACAACTTAAGAGTCTGGTGCGGCTTATAGTCCGGAATTCACAGTAGCATCTACTATAGAGGAGAATTGAAAATAGTTGATATTTACTCTCAAGAAGCTAAATTTGAAGGAAAAAAATACTCACAATATTAGTTGCGATCTTTTCAACGATGTCTTTGTCCTGCAGATTATGGAGAAAGTGAGATGCAGGCGAGCTGGCGAGGAGGCGTAGCTGAGCCACGTTGGAGGGCTCGTTGGCGGTCCTGGTAATACCCAACGTGAAGAACTTGACTCCCTGGTTCTTGGCCTCAGCCACGGCAGAGAAGATATCAGGATTCCTTGGGTGGGCGGAACCATCTGTAAGGAGCACCGCCACTTTAATGCTGCCTGGCGTTGACTCCTCCTGGTAGATCTTGGTCATGTTGGTGATGGCGTAGGTGGTGTAGGTGCCGTGGCCGATGTACACAATGGGAGCGATGCGGTTCTTGAAGTTCTCCGCCCCTCTCCAGTCGCTGAACCTCTGCTCCGTGAGGACGGTGCTGCTGTATTGGAGCAGCGCCACCCTTAGACTTAAACCGCGGCCCGTTTGCAGTTTCAGGCCTTGGAGTCGGTCTACTAAGTTCATGGCGAACTTCTTCTCCTGTTCGTGATTGTCTTTGGCACTCTCAGAGCTGTCCAATAGAAAGGAGAGCTCCAGGCTGCAGTCCTCATCCAAGATGGCTGCAGGAAAAAACAACATCAGCATCACCAACGTGGTGCCGGCTGGTTTCAGGTAGCTCCATAAGAACATCAGAGTAGCTCGCAGACCGGTTCTGAAAATAGCTCACCAGTGATGGGTCATTGTGATTTTTATAGGAAATTCAAACAATCTTAACCTATTTTACTTCTGATATTTACAACCTGGTGATAAGTTTAAAATTAAAATATGCATATCAAACTGGTGTTCCCCCATGTAAGTTATAAGTAGAATGGTTTAATGGTAGTCTGTAGTCTATACAGCCCTTTGAGACTTCTTGTGATTAAAGGCTATACAAATAAACATGACTTGACTTGGCAGCCCTTTGCGCTAATCAGCAACAGATAAAAAATTGCTCTCGGCTTTAATAAGGTCTGCCAAGTATTCAAGTCAGAAAAGTACTAAAAAGGTGGTCTTTATAAGTAATACTTGAGTGACATTAAATAGTTGGGCAAAAATCTACAACTTTGCAAGTAAACATTTTGTCCTCGTTGGACTGCGCCAATTACCCCACTCTGATTATTGTTCTCATCTATCATTTATTCATTCATTCTTTCATTATCTGCATCGCTTATCCTCAGTAGGGTCGCGGGGGTGCTGGAGTCCATCCCAGCCATCTTCAGGCAGTGGGCAGGGCACACCCTGAACTGGTTGCCAGCCAGTCACAGGGCACACAGAGACAGACAACTCACTCGCTCATTCACACCTAGGGACAATTTGGACTGGCGAATTAATGTTTTGGGGAATGTGGGAGGAAACCGGAATGCCCGCAGGAAACCCACGCAAGCACGGGGAGAACATGCAAACTCTTCACAGGAAGGATAGATCTCATGACCTCAGAACTGTGCCGCATAAGAACTTATCACTGCGCTGCCGTGCTGCCTTATCAGTTATTATTTATTGATATTTGATTTTCTTAAATTTGATTATATATGTTATAGAGAAATGAAATTAAATAGGAAACAAAAAATGCAGCCAATATTATATAATATCAGCAAAATAGGTTATGACAAGTCTGAAGAAGTGATCATTTGAACTGATTTATTTTTAAGAAATGGATAACATTACAAACACAACGGTTGAAAAAAAGCTAAAATCCCAGCATGATAAATCTAGTGAAAAACCATTAAAATAATAGCCATATTAAAATAATTTAGATTACTAACAAATGGCCACTAGGGAGCCTTTGATGTTTGTATTGGCCACCAATGTGTGAACCAATTTCTTAACTTTTTAGAGGTAAAATCAGGCTGATATTCGAATGAGAGTGTTGGGCTTCACCAGGCTGTACTTGCCCAAGATACACCACAGGAAATGGTGCCCCTACAACCCTAGTTGTTAAGGGATCCAACCAACCAACCAACTGTTTCAGCACTAATGAAGTATCCTATCTTTTTAAAAAATTCCAGGTGTAATATAATTCAAATGATTTGCCGAAATATAAATATATAGTTATTTGAGTTAATTTTGTAAATCATAATTCATTTGTGCTAAGAGACTTTAAAAAATGGAATATGACGAATCGTTTTATTTTTGATTTTCCACGTAGTTTATAATCCTCCTTGTGCATTCCATCACTCGATTTCTGTCGCCCTACACAATACAGCGATATTCAGTAGTTTCACACTGTCTCTTTAAAGACTGTACGTTTATTATAGCTTCGGCAGTGAGGTATATTGTAGTGACGCCAGAGCATTTAAGTGCTCTTCCACTAGATGGCGTCAAATGTTTCCATTCATAGAACAGAACGATTGATTTGTGACTACTATAAATCACGAATTGCAAGAAAAAATATTTCGAATACATTTAATTTTCTTACCTTTCCCCTCATAAATATTTGCAGCCAGTGTTTTTATGTGAGCTCTGGTCTGGAGATCTTGAGCTCGGACAAAAGTCAGTGCCCTGGCCAACAGGAACAATTTCAAAAATGGGATCATGCTGGCCTCTGCTACAAATACACAGAAAAGTACAGTTTACATGCATGCAAAGAGACTCCGTTTTTTGGAAGAACCTGCCCCAATATTCAACATACTTTGTGATGTTGCAGTTTCTCGGTGTGCTGCTTGGACGTGCAGAAGAACAGCAACCGGAGCCTGTTGCAAGAAAAGCTTTGATTTTCTTAATTATCCATCGGCAAAAATGGTGCTGCGGTCCTTCCTGGGAGCTGTCAAGGATTTGAGTATGCAGACCTCTTTTATAAGGAAGAACCACCCAGCCAATTCAGTGGGTACTTACACACGCAGACTCCCTTATTTGCCCCGGGGCTCAAGAAGGCAGGGATAAGTTTCCCACCGTGACATGTTTCAAGTTGGAATTTTAGACACTACACATTCTGCATATGTAATTTGGAAGTGAGCACTTTTTTTCTCTCACTTGAGTTCATTGTGTGGGAAAAAAGTTGGATACAATGAGGTAAATGAATGGATGCTTACTGAAAGGTTAGATCTCAATAAGTTTCATGACAGCAGATTGATTTATCATTCATTTTTATTTGGTTACCTTTACAGCCATTAGTTTAAACATCCACCACACCACATACTTTCCACTATCAATCTTATATCCATCAATCAATCAATCAATCTATCCATCAATCCACTTATGCATCACGATGTAAATTAGGAAAAATACATTTTTTGTTCTTTAGTAAATTGAGAAAAAAATGATTCTTAAAATCAACAAAAAATATCTGCTTTGTATTGTGAAATAAATTACTTATTTTTAATATTTTAGTACTACAAAAACAAACAATAATAATCATCATCATCATAGGAAAATGAAATTTAAAAAAAAATGAAGTTACAAATACAAATATAATAGAATAAGAACAACAATACATCCAACATTAAAAACTACTTAGTTGTTTTCTTGTAGTTTATGACTGTATTTTGAATTCACAAATTAGCATTAAGCAAAATCAAAGGCACGCTCAAGTTTTCTATTTTCTTTTGAGATTTGAAGAGAACATTATTTTAATATCTGGTCTAATATAGGAAATGCAAGTTTTTTTTAATTAAAAAAAAGTGAGCTTGTTGGCACAAAAATGAATAAGTAAAAAATAATAATACATGAATGGAATAAAGTAATAATTCATCAAACTGTTCATTACCTATAAAGTGAAAACAAATGATGTACTTGGGTGATTTTACTAAACTATCTGTCCGGACTAGAACGGAGACAGGACCCACTTGCGTTACATTTCTCTCCGTTTTATTAGAAGAAAGGAAAGGGTTGCACCCACGTTTCGGTGATCGCAGGACAAGGGAAGCAGGTCGCTCTGGACGCGGAAGTGGCACTTCCGGGGCGAGCGATGGCTGTGTCGTGAACGGAAAAAACGGGTCAGTAGCCGGGACAGGAGAGCAAAAAACGTGGTCGGGATCAGCAACGAGTCGAAAGCCAGGAGAGGAGAGTAGACTTATCTATCTATCTATCTATCTATCTATCTATCTATCTATCTATCTAACAGCAGAAAAATGATTGTGTTGTTCGGAATCTAAACATGACTTTGCTTGCTTTCAATATCCATAACAAGAAAAAGACTATTTGTTTTTACTCTACAAAGCACATCATTGAGCTATATGCTTTCTTTTCACCTTCCGACCTCAACTGAAGACCCTTGCTCACCTTTAGGTGTCCTCCTCCCCATGCGGTTGATCTAATATGAGACTGCAGGCGATGGATTTTTGGAACTTTTTGGCGCTTTGTTTCCAGGTGAGGAGGCTTTGTATTGTAAAGCTGCAGGCAAGACCTAATTAGAGGAGAGTGACATGGAAGAATGTTTTGTAAAATGATGGCAAGGCAAAATTCACCACATTGCGGTGACGGTAAACGACACGCAAGGATATATCATTTGAATATGCAGAAACAGTGTGCCTTGGATGTTAAAAAAAAGTAATTGTAAGCACCCAATTCTTGTCTTGAACACCATAGAAGTGTATAATTTTGGATTGAATGGTAATCAATTGAGTACTAAGCCCACCTTTCAAATTAACTTCAATGTTCCAACTTTTGCTTTGATTCCTGCATAAGGTCACAGAAGACCTTCAATGTAGTATTTTTTTGTGACTCTATACTATTTATTTATTTTCAGAATAAAAACAAAATAATATACGAGGTCCCTGTTTTTAAACATTTTATTTGATATTTAGTTTTGTAGTTAAACTACTAAAACACCAGAATGTCATCTGGGTGTGTCCAAATTGTCCCTAGGTGTGAATGAGCGAGCGAGTTGTCTGTCCTTGTGTGCCCTGCAATTGGCTGGCAACCAGTTCAGGGTTTCCCCTGCCCACTGCCCGATGATTGCTGGGATGGGCTCCAGCACCCCCGCGACCCTACTGAGGATAAGCAGTGCAGCTAATGAGATGAGATGAGATATATATATATACATATACATATATACATATACAATAAACATTTGTTAATCCATTTTTTAATCCATGAATAAAATGACCACATTATTGAATCACGATATTTACAGTATTTTACAGTTTCTAAAAAAAAAAAAAAAATTTCAAATTGTTTTCCTTCTTATTAGTGTACTGAATACAGTGAACTCTCGCTTATCGGAGGGGTTTACGTTCCAAAAAGAAGTAGGAACCTTTGCTTGTTTTAAAATCATTATAGAATTAAATACTGCACTCTATTATACATTGAAACCTGAGAACAACACCCATTTTACGGCACAATCATATGTTTAACAAATACAAATACGGTTAAAAGGTTTTTGTTTTTTTTTAAATTACAAATAATTAAAGTACTGTCAAATCATAATTTTAATCATTGGGAGAAAAATAAGAGGGACTGTTCAGCAAATCATAATAATAACGATACATTTAAGTAGCGAAACCGTGAATAATGAACCGCGTTACGAATGTTTCGCTATACACTTAGTTCCATTTTTTTTACACTTGTATGAATTTAAATTATAAAAAATGTTGCTCCATCCCAAATGGAAATGAAAACAAATGTTTATTTTTTTAAACTAATTTCTATTTTCTTTAGTTTTGAAAGATGGAACGGACGCTTACCGGATGTGACGTCTTGGATCGAAGGATTTACCCTGGCACGCCTCCACGCGGCAAAAAAAGACATCAACCAGATTCACTGCGCATGCGTGAGACTGTCCCCGTTAGCTCCGTGGTGATTCCGAAGCTGTCCTCTGAGGGCTTCACCTTCAGCCATCTTAACCATGCTAGGACGCTGCTGCAACGGGCTTTTGCAGGCTTTTAAGCCCGGTGTCAACTCCCTGAAGAATATCACCGGTAGAAATGTGATCTCAAATCAGGGTAAGTTGTATGATTTCCACTGTGCTGGACTGTCATCGCTAGACTGTCCTTCCAAGTGTGTAGAATGGAGATGCTCTATATTAAATTTCTTCTGTGTGTGTTAGATTTGAATATGAAAAATATTATATTGTTATTATTTTTAATCATGTGACTGCTAAATATTGTGCTTTCTGTGTTCTGACCTTGTTGTCATGTCTTCTTCTATGACCTTTCATTGTAAGTCAAACACTGCTTGCTCATTCTCAAGGGTGGGAAATAATAACCTGTAAATACTGTACATATTGATTGAATAAAACAAACAAAAAAATTCTCTTAAATGTCAAGTTTAATATGAGTAACGGTGTAATCTAAATGTACCAGTAATGCACTTGCTAATAAAATAGAATTGTCTCTATTGTAATGATAACAACACTGTTTACAACGGGATTGCAGGTGACACTTCAGGATGAACATGTCATAAAAATTAATTTTAAATAATTACAAGATTTAAAATCATATAAAGCTGGGTGATATTTCCACGGTCGTGGCTTATACTAGCATAGATTGTACGCACATCAAATATTGCAGATTTGTGTTCTTCTGTTTAAATTTTAGTAGAACTTTGGCCATTCCTGCGTATTTTTGACTCTTAGCTGACTCAAGTAGTAAGAAACCAGCAGAGGGGACTCCATCCTCATCAACTCAGCATTCTGAATGTTATTCTTTATTTTTAAGGATCTGTAGCATCTGCTTGTGGGCAGCAAAAAGGTGTTAACAGAAGTCCTTGATAATCTTGGCTCTGCTGTGCTAGCGGAAGCCCTCCATACTCAGTAATAAGCAGCCAATGATTTTCAGGGCTGTGCTGATAACTCTCTTCAAGGTTCTCTTGTCTGCTGCCGTGCACCCAAATTCTACCATGTTTTTTTACCTGATTGCAGGCAGGGGCTATGCAAGCCCTGCTGCTCAGGCAGCCCTCGGCAACGGACGTATCACGGCTGTGATTGGTGCCGTTGTGGACGTCCAGTTTGATGAAGGTCTCCCACCCATCCTAAATGCACTGGAAGTGACCGGCCGTGAGAGCAGGCTGGTGCTTGAAGTGGCGCAGCATCTCGGTAAAGGGGCTTTTAAATGTTATACTGGTTAAAAAGAGGCCGCAGGTAGTTTGTAACGTTATTTACTGTCATCATTCTTTAGGGGAAAACACAGTCAGGACCATCGCCATGGATGGCACAGAGGGTCTGATCCGTGGTCAGAAGGTTCTTGATACTGGCGCACCGATAAGAATTCCTGTGGGACCAGAGACTTTGGGAAGGATCATGAACGTAATCGGGGAACCCATTGATGAACGTGGTCCGATTAGCACAAAGCAGTAAGTCGTGATGATAGACAAGTCTTACAAAACAGTCTAATTTTCAAGACCATAGGGTCCACCGTTGCTGGTTCTATTTCTGTATTTAACACACACACGACACGCGCAAGTGCCATCTGTTGTGGCAACCTTACGACAACATGTAAAACACACAGATAAAAACTTAGTTTTCAGCTTCTTCCACTCGCGAACCATACATTCATTAATCTTCCAATCTCTCGCCGCTGCTTGGTTTCCATGTTCTTCTGCATAGCTTGGAAATCAACACACCACGGCGGACGAAAACACATAAAGCATTCAATGGAAGGAAAGTAAGGTTTTGGATCTATTTAATATTTGGGGGAGACAGTGTTGTTCAGCCTCCGGTAGCACAATAACTTTCAAATTGCTAGATGTGCTACAGCGTCAGCATCCATGACTACTTCCGCAAACAATGGACGCATTGCGTGTGACGTCACATGTCCTCATCTGCGGGACACTTGTCGTTTTCACACAACAGGTGCATAGAAGTCACCGGAGATCGCATACTAGTCTCATTTAGTTGGAAATGTGAACAATGTATGCCCTTCAAGTGGCTGGCTGCCCTGCAACTGGCTGGCAACCAGTTCAGGGTGTCCCCTGCCCACTGCCCGAAGATAGCTGGGATGGGCTCCAGCACCCCCGCGACCCTACTGAGGATAAGCGGTGCAGATAATGGATGGATGCATGTGAACAAAACTAAAACATCGGATTTCACCGTGAATTGAGCATTAAGCCCTGCTGTTTGAACCTAGCCTTATACACACGCTCACACGTCACCCTTTAGCGGTGATGCCCAGATTTCCCACAATGCCTCATGGTATGCTTAGCTACATCTGCTACTTTACATCACAAACGGGGCGCACAACACGATAGGATGCCCCGCACAATTTGAAGAAATTATTAGCAATTATATTTCCCTGCATTGTCTCATAAGCAGATGAAAACACTTTGTAACCTGCTACCACCTACCAATAAGGATGAATTTTAGTTACTCGGCTGATTAATGGAAGAAAGCAATGCTACTGAATAATGACCTCCTTTTTTTTGCAAAGATACAATTTGGCAATTTTCTGTGCCACACTAGATAAAGTCTCACGGCACACTAGCGTGCCCAGAACACTGGTTGGAATACGATCTTCTTGACTTATATTTGAAGATATTTATAAATAGTAAAAAATGCCAAGTTATAAATAATCACCTTTGTCACTCAGGACCGCTCCTATTCACGCTGAAGCCCCCGAGTTCACCGACATGAGCGTAGAGCAGGAGATCTTGGTCACTGGCATCAAAGTGGTAGATCTGCTTGCGCCCTACGCTAAGGGTGGCAAAATCGGTCAGTAGCAAACAACAGTTTGGATTTTCACACAAGAAAGCATTTCCTGACCATGCTGTCGCTTGTGTGAAAGGTCTTTTTGGAGGCGCCGGTGTGGGAAAGACGGTCTTGATCATGGAGTTGATCAACAACGTGGCCAAGGCTCATGGTGGCTACTCAGTGTTTGCTGGGGTGGGAGAGCGCACCCGTGAGGGAAATGATTTGTACAATGAAATGATCGAGTCTGGTGTCATTAACCTGAAGGACACAACTTCCAAGGTAACACACATGAAATCTCTGCTTTGACTTTTTTAGCAAAGTTATGGTCTGCAATTCTTTACATACATAATTATATGTACCTAATGTTGCCGTTACCTTCTCAATTTCTGAATCTAATCTTGGGGTGTCGCACAAGCTGCTAGTATTAGCCACTAGCACGCTCAGTACGTGTGAAAGCTGCTGTTGCCAATGCTGCTAGCTTTCGGCTGCTAGTATTAGAAACTTTTGGTGGTCAGTAGGCGATATGGCCACTATTGCTAATGTGGCTAGCTTTCGCCCTAGCTAACCCCCTTTTTAACATCTAGTTTTATCCAACCTATGCTGATTAGTCAAAAAAAATTCTCAATTTGTTCATTAGCACTACCCACAGACGGTAAGAATCCGCGAGGCTGGGTAACAAATTATTTAAAAGTTTAGAATTTGAAAATTCGTTCAATTTTAAATTGAAGAGATTTCTGAGTTGAATTTAAATTTTCCAAAACGGGTGATGATTATTTCCTAATTATTACTAACTAGTTAACGGTAGCAATTTTGCTAGCTAGGAGTAGCAGCTTTTGTACCATTTATGAGTATTACAATTTCCTTAAAACTTCTTAACAATATTTTAAAACAGTTGTAAATTTTAGACAGGATGCATTATATATGTAGCTTATTTATGATTTTTTTTTTTAAATAAATGTGTTGGTTTGGATTTATTATTCAAAATAGGAGGCACAGAAAACAATATCAAAGTAAATCTTTAAGGAATATTTGTCCGTATGAGATTAACTCCAAGTTAACTGTGGTAAATTGTGATCACAATATCTTAATCGTTTTTCAACAGAACTAATTTAAACATCTCTTTTCAGGTGGCGCTGGTGTATGGCCAGATGAACGAGCCACCAGGCGCTCGCGCCAGAGTCGCTCTCACCGGCCTGACCGTTGCAGAATATTTCCGCGATCAAGAGGGACAGGACGTGCTTCTCTTCATTGACAACATTTTTAGGTTCACGCAGGCTGGATCAGAGGTGAACAATGGAACATAAACGATAGAAGACCCCCAGGATACAACATTAATCCGTTAAGTGTTGGGAATAACAAACTGAAAATTGCTATATGGCGAGAGATAGAAATATATAATGATAAGCTAATGCGTGCTAAACTCCTGGTACCCCAGGTAAACGCTTTAGAATAACAAAATTGTATATTCTAAGTAGTACTTATATATAACGTATATGATTAATTGACACGGGTCAGCGCGCAGCCCCACGGTGCGGAGGTACAGGGTTCAAATCCAGCTATAGCAGCCTCCCCGTGCGGAGTTTTCATGTTCTCCCGCTGCCTGCGTGGGTTTCCTTCGGGCACTCCGGTTTTCTCCCACATTCCAAAAAACATGAATATCAGGTCAATTGACCGGTTCAAATTGTCCCTGGGTGTGTGTGAGCGTGTGAAGGGTTATATGTCTCCGTGTGCCCTGCAACTGACTGGCAACCAGTTCAGGGTGTCCCCTGCCCACTGCCTGAAGATAGCTGGTGTGGGCTGCAGCACCCCCACGAGCCTAGTGTGGGTAAGCGGCACATGGATAGATGATTAATAGACATTATAAATATAGTGACATGGCCGCTTTCTTGTGCCCCGTTTCATCTGGAGGGACGAAAGCATGACCAACTTGGGTGCCGAGGTGTATAACTTGTTTTGGTGTTTGGCCATTTGGGTTGGCCATGGTCAATTTTTGTGTGTTTTTGCTACTTTTTCCTTTTCTTTGTTTTTGTATATGTGTTTGTCTTGCTGTTGGTCACCCCTCTCGAGGGATATGACCAAGGTAGATAGACAAATAAATATACATGCAAGGGAAAAATTTGCCTTCAGTGTGATGTGACTTGAGTTGGTACAGTGGAGTTTGTGGGTGGATGCAGAGGAGGGGAGGAGGCGTCGGATTAAAATTAAAACATCTACTAGCAAGGATTGTCAACCCCTTAGAAGACTTGATTGCTGTACTCGCATCCTTATTCTAATTAATTGCCACAAACTTCAATTTGATATGCACATATTCCACGGTGAAGGTAATGATGCATGTGGCTTCTTTGAAACTCTTGATAATGGCAAGCTTTGTTCCATGGGTATCATGTTATTGCTTCTCTCTCTAGCATCAATCCAAGTCTTGTGACTCATTGCTAATAAATACTGTACAAAACATACAATATAAGTCTTTTGAAACCACACGAGATTCTGAACTGAACAAAGAATGAGAATGGGGATTTTGTTCAATAAAGTATTCTTGAAAAAAAGAGCAAGAAAGGTACTGTGGGTTGGAGTTTAGCCAAATGTATATGACAAATAGCAAGACAAGCATTTTTTATGACGTTAGCCTATTAGCATCTAGGGAATTTTGTAAATTTGGGCTAGCAAAATAACTTGTTTTTGATGTCCTATGGTGGATATAATGCTGTAACAAGGGGCTAAAATATCTTAATTCCACATCCTATCATGAAAACATCTTAAGGTTGGGACCCTGAAACTCAGGGTTCTACTTTATTCGCTAAAGTAAGAATTACATTTCTGGATTATAATTATCCTTGTGTAATTTTTTTCCAGGTGTCTGCCCTGTTGGGTCGTATCCCCTCTGCTGTGGGATACCAGCCTACCTTAGCCACCGATATGGGTACCATGCAGGAACGAATCACAACCACTAAAAAAGGCTCCATCACTTCAGTACAAGTAAGACCATTGGGTGGAATAGAATCGACAAACTTCCGTCTAAAATCTGCTCTATCTCAGGCTATTTACGTGCCAGCCGACGACTTGACCGACCCTGCGCCCGCCACAACTTTTGCCCACTTAGACGCCACCACTGTGCTGTCCCGTGCCATCGCCGAGCTGGGCATCTACCCCGCTGTAGACCCCTTGGACTCCACCTCCCGTATTATGGACCCAAACATCGTGGGGTCTGAGCACTACGACGTGGCTCGAGGTGTACAAAAGATTCTCCAAGTAAGATATTCGCAGATTTGTGTGTTTTTATTTTTCGACATCGATAGAGGTCGGCGATATGACGATATAAGGTTGATTGGACAATTAACGAGGTTGTGTTCTTATGAAAGTACAAGATCTTTAGATGGTCATTTATTTATTGAAGCCCCTACCATACTGTTGAGTTTCCATCCGTGATTCATAAATTCACTTCCCTTTATTTGGGTTGTATTGTGATTTTTTTTTTATCATTAAAAAGACTATCGCTTTGACGCCTCTTCCCTAGTTTTATAAACATGACTGAGGGTCCAATCTTAATAGTTTGTATAGTTGCCCTCTTGGTACTTTGAAGTCAGTGTGTGGAGTGAGCAGAAAACGTGCTTTTATTCATTTTTGAATTTATTGTTAAATTCCATTCATGTTTGATACAAATTTCCATATTTACACTTCAAATTAAAACCTGTTCAGAAGTCATATTTGGCATAATACCAGGGTATTCGACGTGGTGCCAGTGGCTACCAGGTAGCCCCTTAAGGACACGGAGTAGCCCGCGGATTGTTTTTGAACCTCGTTCGCCAGTGTTTGGTCATTGTGATTTTCTGCTGGCATGAGAAATCATTAACACAACTACAACAATGGCTTGCAAAACTATTTGGCCCCATGAACTTTGTGACCTTTTGCCACATTTCAGACTTCAAACATCAAGATATAAAACTGTAATTTCTTGTGAAGCATCAACAATGAATGGGACACAATCATGAAGTCTAACACACTTTATTGGATATTTTAAACTTTTTTAACAAATAAAAAACGAAAAGTGGGTGTGCAAAATTATTCAGCCCCTTAACTTTCAGTGCAGCAACTTCTGTCCAGAGGTTCAGTGAGGATCTCTGAATGATACAATGTGGATCTAAATGACTAACGATAAATGGCATCCACCTGTGTGTAATCAAGTCTCTGTATAAATGCACCCGCACTTTGATGGTCTCAGAGGTCTGTTTAAAGCGCAGAGAGCATCATGAAGAACGAGGAACACACCAGGTGGGTCCGAGGTACTGTTGTGGAGAAGTTTAAAGCTGGATTTGGATACAAAAAGATCTCCCGAGCTCCATCTACAAATGTACCAAGATCGGGCCGTCCCCCTAAACTTTCAGCTCATACAAGGAGAAAACTGATCAGAGATGAAGCAAGGAGGCCCATGATCACTCTGGATGAACTGCAGAGGTCTACAGCTGATGTGGGAGAATCTGTCCAGGGGACAATAATTAGTCGCATACTGCACAAATCTGTCCTTTATGGAAGAGTGGAAAGAAGGAAGCCATTTCTTAAAAATATCCATAATAAGTGTTGTTTTAAGCTTGCCACAAGCCACCTGGGAGGCACACCAAACATGTGGAAGAAGGTGCTCTGGTCAGATGAGACCAAAATCAAACTTTTTGTCAACAATGCAAGACGTTATGTTTGGCGTAAAAGCAGCACAGCTCATAACTCTCAACACACCATCCCCACAGTAAAACTTGGTGGTGGCAGCATCATAGTTTGGGCCTGCTTTTCTTCAGCAGGGCCTGGGAAGATGGGTAAAATTGATGGAAAGATGGATGGCGCCAAATACAGGACCATTCTGGAAGAAAACCTGATGGAGTCCGCAAAAGACCTGAGACTGGGACAGAGAATTGTCTTCCATCAAGACAATGATCCGAAACATAAAGCAAAAGCTACAATGGAATGGTTCACAAAAAACGGATCAAGGTGTTAGAATGGCCAAGTCAAAGTCCAGACCTCAATCCAATTGAGAATCTGTGGAAAGAACTGAAAACTGCTGTTCACAAACGCTTTCCATCCAACCTCACTGAGCTCGAGCTGTTTGGCAAGGAGGAATGGGCAAAAATATCAGTTTCTTGATGTGCAAAACTGACAGAGACATACCCCAAGCGACTTGCAGCTATAATCGCAGCAAAAGTTGGCGCTACAAAGTATTAACTCAATGGGGCTGACTAATTTTGCACACCCACTTTTTCGTTTTTTGTTAAAAAAGTTTAAAATATCCAATAAAGTGTGTTCCACTTCATGATTGTGTCCCACTTATTGTTGATGCTTCACAATAAATTACAGTTTTATAGCTTTATGTTTGACGTTTAAAATGTGGCAAAAGGTCACAAAGTCCAAATAGTTTCGCAAGCCACTGAAAGTTATAATTGTATCAAAATTGTGATTTTATTTTTTAAAAACTGTCAACGTTATTTTTTTTTACCATATCGACACCTTTTTAAATAAAAAGCGACCCCCTTTTTTCCTTTCAGGACTACAAGTCCCTGCAAGACATCATCGCCATCCTGGGTATGGACGAGCTGTCGGAGGAAGACAAGCTAACTGTAGCTCGCGCTCGCAAGATCCAGCGTTTCCTGTCTCAGCCTTTCCAGGTGGCTGAAGTTTTCACCGGCCATATGGGGAAGCTGGTTCCTCTCAAGGAAACCATAAAAGGATTCCAAAGCATTCTAGGAGGTAGTGCCCAGCAGGAGAATATTCTCGCAATGGGATTAAGCTCTTTTTAATGTTTCAATCCCTCTACTTCAGGTGAATACGACGCCTTGCCCGAGCAGGCTTTCTACATGGTGGGTCCTATTGAAGAAGTTGTCCAGAAGGCAGAGAAACTGGCAGAGGAACACTCATAAGTAATAGCGTGAAACATTTGTACAGTCTAATTTCTATTTGAGGGATTTTTGTTCATCCAGCAATCTTAAAATGAGATTAAAAAGGACACAATGAAAGAAACACTTGGATCTTTTATGTGAATGAGAGATTTTCCGTATCTGAAGGTTTACTTTCTCAAGTGTCGCAGTATTTTATTTAGCTCCCTCTCTTTAGTAAGGAGACTGCTGGTATGATCTTTGAATGCCTCGAAATCCTGTAAAAATGATCAATCCCGTTATTAAGTACGAGCTTGCTTCGACCGAGCGTTCTTGTTTCCGCAACTGACCTTTTTCAGCTGTTCATATTTTGTCCTGGCTTGGTCCAAGGCCGAATTGAGGGACTTGACTCTCGAATCGGCATTTATCGTTTGAGTTTCTTGTTTATATCTGAGTTCAAAGGCACAACGGCATTAAAGGTATGTCAAAGCCGCAGTTGTGGGAGCTTTCATGTTTACCGTTCCTCTGCTTTTGCCTGAGCTCGCTTCAGGTCTTTATATTGAAGTTCCAGATGCCGGAGTTCTTCTACTTTCTCCTGTAATCATAACACAGCATTCATTAGCTCGGGAGGTAAAGCGCACGTTTTGGGATCAAGAGGTCGCAGGTTTGATTCCCGGCTCCTCTGTGTTATATGTAGAAGTGTCCTTGGGCAAGACACTGAATCCCTAATGCCCCCGATAAGCAGGTAGTTGCCTTGCATGGCTGACGCTGCCATTAGTGTGGGAGTGTGTGTGAGTGGGTAAGTGTGAAGCACATTGTAAAGCACTTTGGGAGGTCTTCATTGACTTGAAAAACGCTATATAAATGCAGACCATTTACCATTCATATTAAATGATAATATGGTACATTATTCCCATATACAGTATTTTCATGGTTTGACTTTTGCGTCCTCTGTGGACCGCTGTTTTTTTTTTCCATTTTATAAATTCAACTACAAACTTTGCGAAATTACGGCGTGACTTTACAAGCGCCGTTTCACGCAAACCAATTGGAGAAATTCCTTCTTCTTTCTAGGCATCTGGACAAATTATTGGCTCGAAATATGAGAGACGAATAACCTTATATATATGTGTTCTGCAAGCAAAAAGATCAGCGAGGACAAGTAACCTTATCATGCAAATAGATGCTGTTTTCGCATTTAACTTTTAACATTAAATAAATGAAGATTTCATTTATGACACTCACCAAACTCACTGAAGCACAATGCTTTTTTGTCCTTGCTCCAAAAATGCCCGACATTGCTTTTACAAAGTGTGCTCCTATGTGGCTTTCCAGAAACAACTAAATATGGCTGGATAAAACTATGGCAGCAACTGTGTCCTGACTGCTTTGCCGCAACCTTCAAATTTAATTATTTGAACTTGTTTTTTGGTTTCTACCGTTTGACTAATTAGTGCAATTATTCATTAATTTATATTTTACCTTTTTTCACCGGATACAAGGTTACGATAAGCTCACGAACAACAAATGTATAAAACAATTGAGAAAAATAGAAAAAATGGCTGTGTCAGAACCCGGACAGACGGTGGACCCAGGCACGCAACGTTTTTCACACAAGCTTTATTTTATGGGAACGGGGCAGTCATGCACAAAAACACAAACGCCAGCAATCGCTGGCACGGGGAAACAGGAAGCCAGGGGCAGACGAAATTGAAACTGGACAGGACAGAATGGATTGATACCAGATACAGGATACATGAGCAGATACTGGACAGGACGGGACAGACGGGATCGATACCGGATACAACAGCAAGATACCAGACAGGACGGGACAGACGGGGTAGATACCAGATACTGGTTACACGAGCAAGATACCAAATAGGAAGGGACAGACGGGATCAATACTGGCTACATGAGCAAGATACCGGACAGGGCAGGACAGACATAATCTATACCGGACAGGACAGGACAGACATAATCGATACCGGACACAGAAGACTGGAGCAAGATACTGGACAGGACGAGACAGGCGGGATCGAAACCGGATTCTGGAGAAAGATATGAAGCAGGACGAGACAGGCGGAATCGATACTCGATACACGAGCAGGATACTGGACAGAGTCAAAATACAAGTCTTGCAAGTGCAGAGGTTCGTTGACAGACTGACCCATAGTGAATGAGAGCACTAAGTTTAAATAGGAGGGGAGCCAATCAGGCAACAAGCAACAGCTGGCGCCAAACGAGCGGGCCCAAGTGAGGGCAATGGGCAATCGTAACAGGCTGACCGGGAAAAGCCAGAGCTTATCTTGGTCCTGTCCCCTTTCCTGTAAATATGTTTCACACTATTAAATGCGGGAAACCCCTCATTAATACAGGGTATTGCATAAAAGCGGAATAGCATCTTAGACTCGTTGTAGAGGCTCATATTAGCTTCACTTTAACACAGTCACACGAAGAAAAGATGAACGAAATTGACGTAGGGTTTAATATGAATTCAGATTTTAAAAAATGTAATTCTCATCACATCTCTCAGATTCCCTTTCAATTTCAAAATCAAAGTACCGTCTGGCTGGAATGTTGGGGACCAGCCTCCCTCAGGTCACTTTCCTCCCGTGGTTAGTATTTGGCTTGCCATAAATTTATTGACTTTTTATCTTTATTTTAAGTATTTTCTTAATCTGCATTGATTTTTATATAGTACTTTACGTTCCTTGTCTGTAAAGTGCTGTACAAATTAATTTTGACTTGATTTGATCGAAATATGGCAGATGAGGGAAGCTGCTCCTGCTACTTAACAGAAATCCACCTAATCAAGTGTTTATGGAACTGATTTATCAGGAAAATTGAGAGAATACCGTAGTGTTGAGAGAAGTGACATTTCCCCAACTACATACCTGTATGAGGCTCTCTTGTTCCACAGAGCCACGCAGCAGTTTGTCTCTCTCTCTGGAGAGGTTGGAGATGCTTTTGCTCAATGTGGCCTCCTTTAACATGTGCTGCTCTTCGGCTTTTAAGAGTTTCTGTTTAACAGCTGATTGTAATAGAAGCAAAAAAAAAGTTCCTCGTTCTCAAGGGGACATACTGAACGAGTCTTTCGCTTCCTACCTTTGCACTGTTGTTCCGTGACCTCGTTTTGCTGCTGAGATTTACTCAGTTGTTCGAGTAATGATGCCTCAGTTTCATGACTGTGTTTGGATTGCCTTACGGATGCTGATTCACATTGGGTTAGTTTTGCTCTAGTAAGAAAAAAAGGGGAAAGGTTTGTTGATTTCATGCAAACGTAAAAAGAGTGAATGAACGAGAGAAAAAAATATTCACACTGCAAAACATGAAGCCAGATATTGTGGTTCTTTTTGAGTATCATTTACCTTATTTCTGTCTCATCTATTCATGTTTTTTTCCAGGCAAACAAAATTGTGTTTATTTATTGTTTAAAATGAGCAAAATTCTATTCGACCATATTTTAACTTGGTGAACAATTTGGCGATAATAACCATGTCACGACCGGTACAAACAGGGGACCCAAATGCGTAACGTTTCACACAATTTATTAAGGGATCGGGGAAGTCAGGGAGGGAGGAAAAAGACAACAATCTGGTGCTCGCTGGGCAGAAGGAGCGGGAAGCTCTCGCAAATGAAGCGTGGTCGGAGATCGGAACAAGTCGGTCAGCCAGTACGGGAGACGGAGCGAGGTCCGAGATCAGAACAAGTCGGGCAGCCGGGACGGGAGACAGAGTGTGGTCGGCAATCGGAACAAGTAGGGTAGCCTGGACGAGCGGGAAGTCAGGGATTAACGATCGTTAAAGGAAACAGAATCAGGATACACGTAGCCGGGACAGGAGAACGGAGCTTGGATCGGGGATTGATACAGGAAACAGAATCAGGATACGGGTAGCAGGGACAGGAGAACGGAGCTTGGATCCGGAATCGATACAGGAAACAGGTCGGGATCAAAACGGCAGCCAGAGTCAAAAGTGCTTGCCTTGCGCGCGCTAAGGTTCGCAGACGGACTGACCAGGTGTAAATGAGAATGATGTGTTTAAATAAGAGAACTAATTAGGGAACGAGACGCAGCTGGGGCTGAACGAGGAGCGCAGATGAGGGCAATTGGCAAATCATGACAAAACAATCCTGATAAAGCTATAAATAAATACATAAATAAAGATAACCATTTACACAACGAAAACAAATTGTGGTTCTAATGACAGAAATATCTCTTATGGCAGATCATTTTGAATATTTTAAATGTTTTTATTTTATTATTTATTTTGGGAATGTTTTTTTAAATATATTCTATATAATATTTTTTTTTTAAAACCTACACGTTTCTCATTAAAAAAAACAGCAAAAGTAGAAAAACCACTTACTCTGGCAAGATTATCAGCCAGAGGAGAATTTTTTTTTTTTGGTTGAAAAGTAGATCATTTTACTGTTTAAATGTACATTTCTAACGGTACATTTGGCAGTATATAGCCGCGTAAGATAAATTGTCAAAGAAAAATTGAATGATTTTATCTTGTGGTTCTTGTGTTGTTGTTCTCGTAACCTTAATTTCACTTTTTCTGTTAACACATAAAACGGGGAACCCTACCATCATGATTACTCATTGCACTCACCTGTGCCCGCTCGTTTGGCGCCAGCTGCTGCTAGTTGCCTGATTGATTCCCCTCCTATTTATTTATACCCAGTACTCCAGTCACTCCTTGTCAGTCTGTCAGCGAACCTCTGCATACGCAAGGCAAGCACTCAGACTCTGGGTTCCGTCTGTCCCGTTTTCACTCGTCTGTTCCTGATTCCCAGTTTGTCTCAGACTATCGACCCGTTTTGTCCTTTTGACCACGCTCTGATCTCCCGCTCCAGCTAACGACCCGTTTTTGACCACCGACCACGCTCTGATCCCCCGCTCCGGCTAACGTTTTGCCCATTTGACCACACTCCGATCTCCCGCCCCGGGAAATCCACTTCCACATTCCGATCACGCTCCGATCCCGTGAGCGGCTTGATTCCCTCGTCCGGTGAGCACTGGATCGCTGGCGTTTGTTTCCTTAATATCCCAATAAACTTTAGAGTGAAACGTGAAGCGTTTGGGTGTACCATTTGTTCTGGCTCTGACACCTACACTGCATTAACCATATTATAGAAAAGATTTGAATAGTATTAAAAATATTGGAACGTATGAAAATATATATTTTTGTGAAAAGTGTTGACCAACATAGCTCCGACCTGTCAGACCTTTTTTAATTTCTGTTTTGGATGAACGGGGAAACATAAAATTAAATGTCAACCAATAAAATGTAAAATGCTCCTGTTAGATAATGGTTAATACTCAAAAGGACATGCTAACAATTAGTATCGATAGTAGTGGTTATATAACAGTCTATGCAACTCATAACAGCAGTTTACTGATATGCAATATTTGTGCAATATATGTGCGTATCAAGGTATCTGTATCACGATTTGCTGATATTAGAGTATGTATTCATACAAATCATATCTTACTTATACGCAGCCTCCTTTGTTTTGAGCTCGTCTGTCAACGATTTAACTTGCTTTGTCAGTTTTTGAACAGTCAACTCCTTATCATGTAACTTCTGTGAGAAAAGCGCATCGTTTTCCGTCTGCAGTCGCTTGTTTTCCAGCTTCAGCTGCGCGTTTTGATGCTTGTACTCCTCCATGAAGACGATGATCGCTCGGCTGTTGGCGTCCAGATCCAGGAATCTTTTTTCCACCAGCTCTGCTCTCTGCTGCTTTTGCATAACTTCTTTCTGACAGGTGTCCAGTTGCTTCTCCAACTGTGTCTTGATCTGCTGCAGGTTTTGGCATTGGTTGAATAGCTCATCGGAACGGTCTTTCAATATGCAGATCAGATTGGCTTGTTCTTTTATTCTAGACTGCAGCAGCAGTATATCTGTTAAATCGGCAGCGGCGAGGTCCTTGCATTTTTCCAAAGTCTTTTGAGTGATGTCCAATTGCTAGGAAAAAGCAAAGAGTTTGGTGATTGTGTGAAGCAGTAAGCATCAAGGACACTTGGTGATCACGTAGTTACACATTTGTTACCTTTTTTTAGAAGTGCGTACAACTATTGCATTTAAGAAAGAAATAATAGCAAAATATGAAGGAGGTGTGTGAGTATCTGATTATGCTAGGGAATACCCTACCGTCCACCTGCGCCTTCTGCTGACCACCACAAAGGTAAGAAATCCTATTCATAATTCTTTTCTTTATCCTTTTTTTTCTTTTACACGTTCATGTTAGCGTAATCTTTTGTACGGAGGATTACGATAACGCGAACGTACGATTAGCCTGGTTTAGCTTTATGTTTACGTTAAACATTCAAGGTAAACATTCAGGGTGTTGGAACGGATTAAAACGATTTACATTTTTTTAATGGGAAAAATGATTTCGGTGATCGAACAAATCGGTTTTCGAACAGGGTTCTGGAACGGATTATGGTCGAGAACCGAGGTTCCACTGTAATTGAAACCTGCATGTATCGCAACAAATTTCATTTTTTTGACAAACTAATTTTTAATCGATCATTGATATTATTATCATTATCATCATCATTATCAATACTAATAATATAATAATGTAACAATAACAATTTAACATTAATAATAATAATAAATAATAATATTAAAAACTAAACAGTAAATTATAATGTTTTGGGGTATTTTTATTGACAAAAAAAAAACAATCTTCAATTAATAGCCTTTTCCGGGACTTTTTTTTTTTAAATACTTTTTATGTCAACTTTATTGACAGTTTTATTGACAGTTTACGTCAACGTGACGAAGGCTTCTAAATATTAGGAGAACGACCAAATTCAATTTCAAACCGAAAAATAGATTTTAAGTTAAAGAAAATTAAGGTAAGTATAGAAAAGAAGAAATATTCAATCTACTTACAGCAACGTTGAGTGACATTCCAGAAATGACCACGCTATCCTCAGACTTGGCGACTTTCTTTCTTACGTTCTCGGACTTTCTTCGTTGAGACGCCATGGTAAAACTTTTGAACGGTTGTCTAAATTTGGGTTATTTTTTCCAGTAAGTTGACTAGTTATGTGAAAAGAATCATTTTTTTACTGAGTGAGGAACGAGTAAACTTCTCAACACTTCATGGAGCACGAGAACAGTGCAATGAGTCAATGACGTCACCGACTCGTAACCTGTTGTTAAAAAAGGCCAAAAAGAAATTGGAGCAAAAACAATTCTACATTTATTGCTACATTTTGGGTGTTTAAGTGGAGAGAGTGAACACTAGTTAGTTTTATATCGCGTTGTTTGGGTAAAAGAGCTGTTGTGTCACCTGTCGTCATGCTAATGTGTTTTCAGAAACTTATTTACGTTCAAATGGACACAACATGTAGGTAGCTTTAATGACGATACAAATGTTTTGTTAGTACTCTAAATATATTTGTCACACGTGAAAATAAAGTCAGTTTTTGTTGTAAATGTGCCTCCCCCCACCAATAAAGAAATAAATAAATGGGAAAAATAAATTAAAAAAATAAAAAAGTAAGCTAGCTGTGAATGTTCAAGAAAAATCCATCATGGGGTACTTAAGTGTACCTTAACAAGGTCCTACAGAAGCCTGTAAGAAGTACACATTTAAGACAAGCTGATAAACATTTCCCTGCGTCCAAGTTTGAGTTTTTTCGTTACCATTGGAAACCATGCCATGGCAACCGGTGACATGGAGTACCACTTATGGCCGCTAGATAGCAACATCCATCTACTAGTTTGTAAACAAAAGATGGACCATCGTGCAATTGGAACACATGGTGACTGCGCTGAGTTTGACAAACAGGAACAATTCTAAATCCTATTTGAAGAAATTAATTAATATTCCACTGATTGTGTGACTAAAACTGCTGGATCAGGTGTATATTTTGTCTATACACCAAGTTAGTAATTTGTTTTTGAAATAATAGAAATAATGACTGTTTAATATAGGTTGCTGTTGTAATTGAGTGTGGTCTCTAATCTCTTCCCAGGAATAAAGTGCATAAGCAGTGATGCAAGGTTTGTAGTCATGGGAGCTGCATATCATTATGCAGATTCCAGGCCCGCCTTGAGGGGATTTATCCACAGGGTTGGGGGAGCGGCTGCCCTGCACTTTACTCACGCCTCCTTTGATCAACTCGCCGGCCAAGGAGTCCAGTTAGAGGAGAGCCAACAGCATCCCATAGCCCCCCACCCGCTCCTGTCCCTGCGGCTCCTCCATCTGCATGGTGGTGCTGGACGGACCAACCAGAATGTGGAGAGCGGTGCCATTCCAACTATTTCTTTTCTTATTCTGCAGGGTTACTTTGTGCCTATCGCAAGGTAGGTTATCTGTTTTGTTGTATTTTTATTTACTTATTGCTGAAGTTTTTTGGGGAGTGTGAGACCGATCTGATTGCCTCATAACTCGTGAGAAAACAGAAATTGTGAATGGTGAGTTGAGGTTACATGAAAACAAGTGGACTAAGGTAAACTTTACCACTCCATGTTATTAAAGTTTTACCACACAGCCCCCCGAGCTCATTCACAATAGAATTTATCCTGGAGGAACTTTTGCCTGAGCTTTAGTGTTGCTAGGTGACAGAAAGGAGCATGTGACTTACAATCTGTAAGTAGCGACACATACTTGGTTAGAAAAAACTTCATTTCAGTCATGCAGCCTGAAACTTTCACTCCAAGTGCGTGTCTTTTCCCAATAGGACCAAGATGTATGGATGCTCCAGAATAACTCTTTTTCAACATTTTAGATTTGTGTTTGTCTCTTGTGTTTGTAGCCCAGCTAGATCCTGCTTCTCAAATTGTAATCTGCTTTCTTTTTGCTCAACCCTTGGGATGTAAGCTTCTTAGGGTGAATGTGGCTACTAATTACACTGCAGCTGCTGTAGAATGGAAGCATTTCTACCTAAGTAAAGCTCGTAGCGCCACAGCTTTTCCCGCTTTGGATATGCCCTGGAATAAACTTCCAACTCAGGAGTTACATGACAAAGTTAGATGCCTGGTTGTCAAAAATAAGGATGTGCTTCCAGTAAAGGAGTGATTTGTCCTGGATGTTGCTGACATTTGAGATAGAAATGATGACTTGTGGAACTATATCAGCATGTTTGTTGCAAGAGTTCAGATATAGACTTGCCAACAGTCAGACACACCTGCACATTTGAATGAAATCCACTACCAAGATGAATATGCTCGTTTCTGATGACCAAAATGTTTTGTTTGTCTGTGTTTGTTCTGTTGAATGGTGGCAATTCTATACTGTAGGCAATAAATATGGTTCTTTTTACTGGGTAACAATATCACAATGTTGGAATTGCCAAGATATATTCCATCTGTGCGGTTCGAGCACCCTCTAGTGGTTAATATATTATTGCCGTGTCATTGTATCTAGGAAAGTTTTAGCCAATTTGGCAATTATGACTCTTTTAAATCAGGTATGACAGTAAATAGTTTCCAACACCTCCATCAAAAATAATGTCTCTATTCATCCCTACTAATCAAGCAAGCACAAAGTACTTATAAGGCAACACATTTTTGTTTTTAACATTTTAACATTTGTCTTACCAAAATAAAGATCTCATTTAAAGATTAATAAATCAATTTCACACTTTGAAACCTGGTAGTACAACTAATGCGCTTAGCTTCACTATTAGTAATGTCTCATTGGATTTATCCTGACAGTCGGGGGTGCTTTCTCCAGTCAACGGGCGCTTCACCCCCTCTCAACAAAATGAGGGACCTGCAAACTTTATCAGTCAGACTGCAAAAATCCTGGTAACGGTCATGCTGCGTGCTGTTTTTTTAACCTCTCTTGTAAACAATTTGTAGTTGTTGTGTGTGTTCCAGTTAGCTTTATGTCGGTGAATGACACATACTGTAAATAACTTTGTGTAATCTCTATTTTATTATTTACACATTTTTGGAATGTAGTCAAGATTGGAGGTAAAATAAAACGTGACCGATTATCAAATTAATTAAAAAACCTTTTTTAGATTTCATCAAATGTTTAGCTTTGCACTGGATTTCAAGCCTCCAAAATTTTTAAAATGTCAGCTTTCCAACTGTAAATATGTGCAGATTTTTATCATCCATTGTTTGTAGAAAATGTATAAGCATTGTTTTTTAATATTAAACATATATTAGTATTTGTATAACATTAGACAGTTCACACACTTATGAGTATAATTTCTAGATTTTAATTTCTAATGTAAAATGTCAAAATTCAACAAGTGTTGACGTTCGAGTCGTTTTGGGGGGTTTCATTGAAAGTAAACATTTTGAATTGAAGGTTTCAACCTGACAGCAGCAATTCACTTTTATCTAAACGTATATTGATTCACATTTTTGCACATTTTTTCTGACAAACAGGCAATAATTTGTAATGTATGTTTCCAACAATATTTTCCTCTTAAAAGCTAGGTTTACCTCTTACCTCTTAGTTAGTTTTACCTGTGAGTTAAAGCTTTAACTCAAAAGTTGGTGTAGCTTTAAATTTTAGTTGACTCAAAGCTGCTTTGACTCCAAATTTGAAGCAGCTTTAAAGCATTAACTCATGAGTTAACCTAACCTTTAGCTTTGAGTAAATGCTTTAAAGGTTTTCTGTTTTAGAACACTAATAAAAAATCATTGTTAGATTATCTAATTCATCTGTTAATCGACAAAATAATCTTCAAATTAATACAGTTAAAGAATAATCAATTTTTGTAGATGTATTCATGAAAAACAAGGTTCGTTATGTTCCAACTAGGACTGCTCGTGTACACTAAACCCCCAAAATAGATCTTTTTAGCTTTGTGACAATGTGGCTGTCTTATTTCCCCGTGATAACTTCATTTCTCATCTTGTTTTGCTCGGTTACATACTCTCTCCCCTCCCCTCCAAAAAATGTTTTCACTTCTTAACCAAACGAAGGCTGTCGGTCCGCACACCATTCAGGAGTCTGGCGGCCGTGCCAAAAGCAGTCAGGCTTTTCATTGTTTTGTTTGTGGCACCCAGCGCCAAAGTCACTTGTTTGGCAATTGACTGGCGTTCCGCTGTGTACATTTCCATATGAAACAGTCCGTAGCACTTTGCTCTGACAGCATGGACAGCTTCAGCTTTTTTGGGTGCTGAGGCCTTCGCCAAAACAAGCACCATTTACTAACTTTTAACGATGCCACAAGAGATGTTTCCGAGGTCAGGTGCGGTCTCTCCAGACTCACCGTGCCCTCTTCTCACTACCAGGGTGACACTTCCACTCATGATTTTACATCCTGACCGCTTCTTCTTTTGTGCCATTGTGATTCCGCAGTGGGGTTAGGGGAGGGGCCTCATTGGAATGAAAATTCCACTAATGTTCTTCTCTCGGAGTAGCGGGGCATCATTGCCTGCAGTGTTGTCTCCCGCTGAGGGTTTAAGTCGCAATAAGAAAAGACAAGGACGGACAAAGGGGAAGGGAAAACACCAAATTAAACAAAAACACTTATGTAAATTCGTTTTTTAAACAGAGAGTTGGATCTTGAAGACATTATCTAAGCAGAGGTATGCACTGGCATTTTGCGGACAAGCATTCAAAACATAAAAAAATAATGCATTTCCCTATAAAAGTAAAGATTCAATCGAATAATGGATATTTTTTTTACATGTCCATGTTTATTGGTGCAAACTTTCTTTCAGTATTTACTCCAGTTTTATGATCATATCTATGAAAAATATCTTGTGCACTATTGAATCAGCATGTATGTGTCTGAAAATTCAGACAGTAACCTTTTGGAAAAGCATTCTAGAACAATATGTGACTTTATGGTTATTTTGTTATTTTTCTCCTTTTTTACGTAGTTACGTTGTTTAATCAAAAGGTCATAATGTTTGAGGTTGCTCAATTTTGCATTCACAATCTCTTCTGCTTCTTATTTTACCACTATATCATAATTCATGTCATTATATTTCTCTTCTCACATAATATGGACTTCAAATAATTGTTTTTGCCGTTGATCGTTAAGTGCTACAAATGCTCCTAACTAATGTTAAACGAAACACAAAGCAGTTAAGACTAACCATCCAGTTGAAAATTCATTTGGCCACATTTTTCAGAAAAGGAATTTATCCTGAAGTAAAATTGATCTATTTGCTGATTATGCCACACTTTAAACAAGTACTGTAGAAATAACATAATAAAGGTATGTAAAATAGACAATTAAACACAACCTGACAGTTATCGAACGAAACTCAATGTATTTATTTATTCATGATATTTTTATTATTTATTCATTTTACTCGCTACTACTGTTAGTTCTGCAAATTAATTATTATTTTCATCACATTATGTCCAGGCATTAAAGCAGAAAAAAATATGTTAAGGATTGTTCTAGTTTTCAAATACTGCTTCATTCAATGCTTCTAACACTACATATTTCTCAGATTTTGTTAACCCACACGCCCTTTGCAACTTTAAATGCTAATCAATTTAATAGAGCTGAACCACAGACTGGGCCACTTTGGTTAGAGGTCCCATTATTAACCACGTGATAACAGGAGACATCACCAACTAAAATTATATACCCATATGGTGAAGGGCCAAGTTCATTTATAAAGCGGTTAAGGTCGCTGCTGATATTGCAGAATTTTTAAAAGTATTTGTTGCTTATCCTCACAATATACGGTACTTGGTCTTTGTGGGTTAATTGATTGAAAGGAACATTCCTCTTCAGATAGATGTGATGGAGTGTTGTGACACTCAGCTATTCTGCTTGAATCTAATCCCTCCCCCTGGAAGATGCCAGAGAGTGGTACCTTATCTCCACAAATGCCACTCATTGAGAACATCAAAAGAAGGCTCATAAGTGAGCAGAAAAAGATTGCGTAACATCCTGAAAAAGGAGAGGCTGGAAGGGTGTGTGGATGGCACGCCTGTCTCCACTACTAATCAACGGCACTAACAGCACGTTTCATCCCACTAATAAGATTTTTTTTTCACGACATATGGAATACTTAGCATGCATGCTTTGTCACTCTTTACAGTTTTTTCCTCTTGACACGATCTGCTTAAGCAACCAAGCAGTGTAATCACTCAGCCACTTTCTTTATACTTTGTGTTTAATCCAAGGTAGTACAAGAATTATCTGAAACCCTGCTCCACCAAAAATCTTTGATGTCATTAAGATGTCATTTAGATAACAATACCCTGTTTGTGTGTGATTTTATGCATAGGATGTGAATTGGGGCAGTTCCGCTGCGGGACAGGCCGCTGCATCCCGTGGGACTGGCACTGTGATGGGACATCGGATTGTTTGGATGATTCTGATGAACAAGAATGTCGTGAGTTTCCTCCTACATCACAAAAACCTGCATGGAAGATCAATTGGAGGTTATGAAAACTGTCCGAAGTAGTTGGCTCTCTTCCTCTCTCTCTGTGCCCTGTGATTGGCTAGCAACCAGTCTAGAGTGTCCCTTGCAAGTCAGCTTGGATGGGCGCCAGCACCCTCATGACCTTTTGTAGGGACAGGCAGCTGAAAAATGAATGAATGAATACATATACTGTTTTTAATTGTTATTTTTATTTCTATTATTAAATGAATTAGAAGGTACTGACAAGTGAGGATCATTTTCACAAGGTTTATTTGTGATACTAGTTTCATGAATCGATTAAATTTGATTAACAAACAGTAAAAATATGTTCAATGAGATGATTTTTCGGTCAAATACAATTGCCTCTAATTACATAAATAGCAATTCATACACATACATTTATTGAAAGCCAATCTTTATTATCAAGTAATAAAAAAAACTTTTTTTGTTTTCTATTCGGTAGCGTTTAATTTTCTCCAATACTATGTTCAAAATTGTAATTTAAAATTGAAAAAGCATACAAAAATTAGACTGCAAAATGTAAACTTTTCTAAAAGAGAACACATCAACATAAAAAAAATCTCTAATATTACATTTTCTTCGAAATCAATTGGAAAAAAAAACATCAAAATAATGCAATAATAGGCAAAAGTAGGAAAATAAATGAACTCTGCTTCACAGCTCAGATAACATGCGACGACAGTCACTTTCAGTGTTTGAGTGACGGCGAGTGTATCCCAGATGTGTGGGTTTGTGATGACGAAGAGGACTGTGAAGACGCCTCGGACGAGAGGCAAAATTGCCGTAAGTTACGTCTTACAACTGAGTTTCTCATTAGCTTTGTCATGTCAAGTCAAGTCATTTTTATTTGTATAGCCCTAAATCATGAAGAGTCTCAAAGGGCTTCACAGATTATTACACTATATTACACAGACTATTTTTTCAGCCGACGAGAAGAGTAGGTTATTCATATGCTATGGAGTAGAAGTGAGTTTTAAGTTTAGATTTAAACATTTCCACTGAGGTTGCAGATCGGATCTCAGGGGGAAGAGCATTCCACAGCACCGGTGCCCGGATGGAGAACGCTCTCGAACCAGCAGAACACTTCTTTGCTCTTGGGATCACCAGAAGACCGGCACTCTCAGATCGTAGGCTTCGGACCGGGACGTAGGGGCAAATAAGATCTGAAAGATAAGAGGGAGCAAGTCCATGTATGATTTTGTACAATACTAAGAGAACCTTGAAATCACATCTATGGCTAACTGGGAGCCAATGCAGGTTAGCTAAAATCGGTGTTATGTGATCGTACTTTTTTGTCCTAGTTAAAAGCCTCGCTGCGGCATTTTGTACCAGCTGAAGTGACTTGATTCTAGACTTCGGGAGACCAGAGAGTAGTGCATTACAGTAATCGAGACGGGAGGTGACAAACGCATGAATTATAATTTCCGCATCAGACTGAGACAGTATTGAACGGATTTTAGCAATGTTACGAAGACTTGTTTTCAGACCAATATCGATACTGAACTATTCAGTAGAGATTTTTACCCATTCTACAGACTGATATAAATAAAAATATATAAAGTTTCCTTACTCGCAAAAAAATGGTTGATGTTTTGGAGAAATAGGATTAGCCTTACATTATACTTTTCTTTAGAAATCTATGAATTTAATCACATTTTATTACTCCTCAAATTTTCTATTTCTTGATTATAGAACTGCTACTAGAGGCGACTCGAGCACTGTTATTAGCCACAGTCGTGCTTACCTTTTCATTAAAATACGGTTGGTATCGGCATGGATATTGATACCTGCAGGGTTGAGGAGTAACAGAATACATGTAACTCTAAAGAAACAAAAATAATACCAAACGTTTTCCTTTGACAGCCATATCATATATATACTGGTATATGTATATATATATATATATATATATATATATATATATATATATATATATATATATATATATATATATATATATATATATATATATATATATATATACTGGTATATATATATATATATATATATATATATTTCATATATATATATATATATATATGAAATGTTAGTTTACATTTAAAAAAAACAAAATAAATTGTTCTGGTTTCCATGGTTACCAGTAGCAAGAGAAGCCTTCTGATCTGACTAAGATACAGCACGTTCTTCATCTGGTTGCTGTTGTTTGTCAGTGCAAAGCAATATATTACCAAAATCTCTGTAGTGTATTTCTACTACATGCTGCGGGTTGCTAAAAAATGTTTGGCGGGCTGAAAATTCCCCCAGAGCCATAGTTTAGTTTCCCTTGCTTAAAAAATTGAAATAACTATTAGTAAAATATTTGGCTCCCTACATAACAATTATTAAATATTTGTTTTCAAAATGTCTCAAAGGCATTACGTAATGATTGATTTACAAATTATGTTTTTGCTGATAAAACCACGACCTCCCTCTGTGTTCAGCTGGAAGAACATGCACCAGTCAACAGTTCAGCTGCAACAACGGGGCCTGCATCCCGGCCGAGTACAGATGCGACCGCCTGCCCGACTGCACTGACGGCTCAGATGAGAGAGACTGCGGTAAGCAGTGGCATTTTAAATCAATTTGCTCAGATTAAGAAGCTCGCTGACTGACAGGACAGGCCACAATACGCTTTCTGTTGTCCGAGTTTGATAACGGATTCCTAGGTGGATTAGTCAAAATGAAGTTTCAGCGCTAGGCTGTCCCCGATGGCATGGTGCATTCAAAGACCGGTGTGTTACGGGAATCTCAAAAAATGCTACTTCAAATGCTGTTGCCAAGGTGGCAGCATTAATCGTCCGCACTTATCGAGCTTTTCACTTGCTGTCACGCTTTCAGGTGGATATGTGTGCATTACGTTGCTCAGATGATGTAATCTTTCAGATTACCAAGAGTGCACTGGGCTTAAATGTGCTAATGGCGCCTGCTACAACCAGACCCAGAGATGTGACCACATACTTGACTGCAGAGATGGTTCTGATGAGGCAAATTGCAGTAAGTCTACTGTATATTACACAATGATAGCAAATGGTCCAACATCCAACAAAAAGTCCTCTACTTTTTGTTTTTCCAGCACAACACTGCAGCACAGGCATGTATCCGTGTCATAACGGGATGTGTGTTCCCCAACGTTACATTTGTGACCATGATGACGACTGCGGGGATCGGAGTGATGAACTGAACTGCAGTAAGACGGCCATTTCACATTGTTATTGAGTTACTCCATTTTTGTGGTGCAGCACTCATGTTCACACATCTGGGTGTTCTACCCAAATATTCTTGTCATGCAGCAGAGGCCCGGTACACAGCCCAAAATCTCACTCCATTGGAAAAAACGTATTACATTTGAACATTTTTTTTAATTGTTTTTGTGAATTATATTTATACATTTAAAATAACCCCATGTAAATATTGTTTCCTTTTTTACAATATTTTTTAACATTTTTAAAATCTCTAATTTACTTCTACAATTCCTTTGTGGCAAATACTCGGATTTGGGCACAACACCGGCTCGGGAGCTTTTATACCCGTGGTCCACACGAGAAAATGACGCGGAAATGACGCGATGAGGAAGCGGAACAGTCGCCGGCGTCTGTTTTGCGGGCATACCACCGATGAACAGCGGGTTGGCCAATTTTGCGCATTTTCCATCGCGGGCAACCACGGGCAAAAAAAACCCCGCAATATTTTAGCGTGATTCAGCCGCAGACGGCTGTGTGACCGGCCCCTAAGCGGTGTAGCTAATGAGATGAGAGATGAGACATACTGTCGATATAATTATAATAATTATTACGTGTGTTACTTATTTACAAAGGCAAATAAGGAAAATAATCTTTAAAATGGGCAATATTATCAAACATAGCAAATTATTTGTATAACTTATTTTTATCAAGATAAGGTAAAAAAAACGCTCTGCTATCCCTATTTTAGGGATTATTTTTCTTGTTTGGAAAAAAAGAGTTAAGCGATAGTAAATTAAGTGTAATATTGTATATTATGAACAGAGTTTTATGTTTTTTTTAAAGTCATACAATTCTTTCATAAAAACCACTTCCCAGCACTTGACTGTGAAATTGCTAAAACTGGGTTTAACCTGCCTCGGCTGCAGGGCAACACTACCAGCAAAAGAGCCTTGTTTACCGATCTCTCACATTAATATGCTTTTTCTTACATACTAACAATATTACCTTCATTTTCAGCATATCCAGCATGCAGAGGCAACTATTTCACGTGCCCCAGTGGTCGATGCATTCATCAAGTGTGGCTTTGTGATGGAGAAGACGATTGTGAAGACAATGCAGATGAAAAAGGCTGCGGTAAGGATGTAGACCAAAGTCTTTAAATATATGTAAATAGAAAAAAACATATTGTTGTAAACCTAAAAGGGTGAGCTATAAATCAAAAATTCAAAGCTGCCCTACCCTTCTTTTAGTCATGTGTAACGTCTTTTGAGCTGAAGCTCTGAAATCAATTTTACGGGAACTTTAAGTTAGAGGAGACGGCCAAACTCGTTTCCTGTGGTCCTCCAAGTATGTCATTCAAATAGCTCTTTGTGGCACACGATTGTGTAGACCCTCCTTCCCCCAACCACCCCCTAACTCACTAGAAGGTTTTAGAATTCGTCCACATGGCTGTGAAGAGTGTGTTTTTAGAGGATGGGATGTAGTTGCCCCCTGTGACCGCCCCAGAGTTCCCTGAATAGATTTAAAGTGACAGTTATTCGACTACCATTGACGTCATCCGTAACAACTTTGTCCAAAACAATGTCACATTCCTTAGCTTTTTCTTTTTATTGTTAATACTTTGTGCTTTTATTTGCAAGAAGGTGATTATTGCCCCCCTTCCTATAGATAATGCAGTGCATGAGTGCTACCCAGGAGAGTGGCCATGTCCTTCTACTGGCATGTGCATCCCCATGGACGAGCTGTGTGACGGGACACCTCACTGCTCTGAAGGAGAAGACGAAGCCAACATCACCGCTGGACGAAACTGCAGTTAGTATCAATGCAATCTCTCAGTCAGTTTTTCCCTTTGTTCATCCAGTAATCTTACCCAGTTTTAGCCAAGACAATGTACCCCTTTTTAACAGTATTATCTTTAAAACGGGCGCACGTTGCAAGTAATGGTTTGAACCCGCTCAACCACTTCATCTGAGTTACTGAAATGAGTCAGTGTTTCTACTACAATTTGGACATTTTTACACATTTGTTGTCATGAGTTAAGAATTAGATTTAATTCACACATAGAAACCGTAAGCCCAGTAAAAACAGATCTTAGATGTCTAAAGCTGTCAATGACAATTAATGCGTTGTAACAGAAATAAAAGCTGCACTATTATTGCTCCTGACAAAAAACTGAGCAATAAATATTAGGTATTGCTCACAGACAAAAAGCTTTTTCTACTTTTTTTTCCTTTTTTTTTTAGTTTTTCTGCATATTAGACTTATAAGTATTTTATGCAGGATTAAATGGTAGTAACTTATTTGACTCACATTTTCAATTTGAATTTGCTTTTGGAATCACATCAGAATATCAAATAATATATATCTTGAATCATATATGACCCACTCTGACAGTAGGATGCTCATGTAAAAAGCAGGTAGTCTATTTTCATTTTTCAGCAGCTCAAATTTAACTTTCAGTTTAAGTGGGTTGAATTAGTGACTGTATAGAAACCAAAACGGATTATTAACAAAATTATGGATTTCAACACGACATGGTTAACATTGCTACAACTCTGTCAATGTTCTATTAATCATCATTTTGTTATTAATTTAAATGTCGATTTTTCAGCACAGGAGGACCTTTTAGCTACAAATAATGTAATGATTATCTCGTTCACAGTTAAAACAGATTGTCTATATCCCTAAACTTGGGCATGTGAGTTATTTTGCAAAAGTGGAAACGTTAAACTTTGAAATGTGAACTGACTTTTTTTTTGTTTACAAACTTTTTTTTTTCTTTACAAGGTATCTGGCGATGTTCTTCTCTGAGTTGTGAGCATCGCTGTCATCCTTCCCCTGATGGAGGAACTTGTTCCTGTCCTTTCGGATATACCGTCAGCAGCAATGACAGTCGCTCCTGTATCGGTACATATTGAATCCATGGCTTAGTGTACCTTTGTTTTTTTTGTTTTTATCACAATAGAGTGTGTTTTTTCCATTTGAGATTTTGATGACTGCTCAATGTGGGGAGTGTGTGACCAGCTGTGTGAGGACCGTGTTGGTTCTCATCGTTGTAGCTGCAGGGAGGGCTACGCCCTGGAGCAGCGCAGATACTGTCGAGCTGACACCTCTTGTAAGTCCCGTGTTTTCCATCTGCATCCTAAACACAGTGAGCTCTCTGAATTTCTGAATGAGCCATTAAAACAGAGTCTATTAGCAAACTCCTCCTTCCCTGTAGACAACCCCTTGGCTCCTTTGCCAAGCGAACATACCGGTACTCCTTCTTTGTGCATTGTCGCATGCTCATTATTGTTCCAGTGAAGTATCTCGGCTTTGTGGAGTTGAGAGGCTGATCTTTTGGGTTTTGGATTCAGTAAGAAGAGTGTGTATTCAAAGTGCACGAAAAGCACTTCTGGAATAACATGCTACATTCTGAAAGATTTCCACTCCTCTAGGCCCACATATACACACAAAAAAGCTGTCCTGCCATTTTAATATTGATATCAGTGTTTGTGATTGTTTTATTTCTCGGTTCTTGCAGCTGGAGTACCGACCTTGGTTTTTTCCAATGGTAGGGACCTTCTGATTGGTAACATCCATGGCAACAGTCTGCGGACTCTGGTACAGTCACAAAACCGAGGAATTGCAGCGGGAGTGGACTTTCATTTTGATCTCCATATGATCTTCTGGACCGACACAGTTCAGAATAAGGTGAGCACAACGTTGCAAAACATCCGTTTCTTTGATAATTGTGCATTTCTTAAAGTACTGACTGGCTTTGTCTTATAATAAATGTGCTCACCATTTAGTTTTTATATCTAGAAACAAACAGAACCAAACATTTCTTGTTCTATTTGCTTTTCTTTGACCTGCTAGTGAATGCAATGTTCCTAAACTTAACCGCAAACAGTGCTTCACAATGTTTCGGAACATACTTTCAGCACCGCATACTTTCAGCACTACTTACTTTAGGTTTCCCTATCACCTGCATACCATTTTGACACCGTAATTGTATGCTAAACTCTTTATCGTGTGGATTCCATTGTTGCTTTGTTGAGTCAGGAAATAGAATCACAGTACTACTTACCTAGCAACCGCTTGCCTTTAATGTTAAGTATTTAAGAGTCAGGCATCACTGCCTGTTGATGATATTGCGTTTAAGCTATCGCTTTAAATATCTGCTAGGTTGATAGAGTAATTAAGCAATGGTGGCTGAAACGGGGTCATCATGAAGGGGAAGCTCTGTAACATGTGAAAACAAATCCACGTGTATTATCTTTAGACCAATCTGGAAAGCAGTGATGATGGTCACATACCAGGGCACAATTTTGTAATTCAAGCTCACAAGTGTAATTATGCTGCATTTGTTTTCAATGGCACCGTCCCCTTCTAACGCATTCTTCTTTTCTCAAAAATGAAAGGGCAGCTGCCAGGTCGTAAGGCCAGGGTGCATCTTTAAAAGGGGATCTTTTTCAATTAAATTGCTTTGTAGCTCCATGATTAAAGTAGATAAAGTCCAAGTAGGGCATGTTAATGCAAACACAGAGGTTAGTGGACAACCACATCTAAAGTTTCTTTTTCAAACAAGCTTGCAAAGGGACCCTGCTCACTTTACTCCAAATGCCAAATTTTTAGGTATAGTTTGTAAATATTAAATCAAAAATCATATTTACAAAGTTTACTGCTGTCAACTCAAGTGTGTTTTCATTTTAAGCATAAAATAAATACAAATTTTTGTTTGCAAATAGATCATCTTTGTTAGCTTTTTATATCCAACATAAAATAGTAATCTCCATAAGCATCTATGTGGCATTTGTGTCATCTTCTGAAATCTGTACAAAGAATCCTTGAGAGTTTTTTGTTCACTACTTTATTGTATGCTGTAAAAAACATTACTCTATTGACAGAAATGGTTTCTTATTTGAATTGTAATTTTACTTCCTTTTACCAGTTTTTTAGTCAAATATCAAGAATCATGCGTAAAAAAGCGCAGTGGTCTACTTGAACAGACAGCATATGTTTTGCTAGATAATTTTTGTTGATCATGGCAGAAAATATTTTTTTTAAGTGAGAAAAAAAAATCGACTTTAATAATAATAATAAAAACAAATTTTATTTCGGGCAGCACGGCGGTGCAGTGTTTAGGGTGTGTGTGGTACAGTTCTGAGGTCATGAGATCGAACCTCCTGTGTGGAGTTTGCATGTTCTCCCCATGCTTGCGTGGGTTTCCTCCGGGCAGTCCGGTTTCTTCCCACATTCCAAAAACATTCATGTCAGGTTAATTGGCCGGTCCAAATTGTCCCTAGGTGTGAATGAGCGAGCCAATTGTCTGTCCCTGTGTTCCCTGCGGCTGGCTGGCAACCAGTTCAGGGTGTCCCCTGCCCACTGCCCGGAGATAACTGGGATGGGCTCCAGCACCCCCGCGACCCTACTGAGGATAAGCGGTGCAGATAATGGATGGATGGATTTTATTTAAAGTGCATTTCAGGACACAAATCACTTTAAACCACTTTTAAATCAAAACAATCTTCTGCTACATTACAAACTTTTGCTCATTTAGACGATTTTTTTTCTTAGTTTATAAGAGAAACAAGTTAAACATTTCTTAAAATATTGAAAGTACTTAAAACGCACAAACCTTTCCACCAATGGGGTAGGGATTTCTTTTTTTTGTAGGCAAGTACACAACAAGGATTGGCATGATGTGAATTGACGAAAAACAAATTTATAACTGCTTACTATTCGCATTATTTTTAATTAGGTCAAGTAGGATACCGTGGAGTCCGTTTTTTTCTCTCGAGCTATTGTTGTAAATAACTATACAGACTGTGAAATGTTTTAACCTTTTTCAATCATTGACAAGCAATACAAAAAAAGTGTTAGCTACAACCCCACTGACAATGCTCTCTTTTGTCTTCAGGTGTTTTCTGTAGACATGGACGGGTCTAATATGCAGGTGGTCTTAAATGTATCCGTTGACTACCCCGAGAACCTGGCTGTGGATTGGGTGAACAACAAAATTTATGTGGTCGAAGGCAGTGTAAACAGGATTGACATGGTGGACCTGGACGGAAGCAACCGGGTCACACTTATCACGGAGAACCTGGGTAACCCAAGAGGACTGGCGGTGGACCCCACTGTCGGGTAAGCGCATTGACCTGTTTGCCTGTTCTGTCGGGCCAATACTATCTATTATGTTCTCTTTTGGCACAGAATAATGTGTGTTCTTGTATCTTGCCTGAGGAAATTCCCCATGGTGGATTAATGAGACGTAATATAAGTGATAACCCGAATTGTAATCTAATATAAGGGAGACAGAGGCAGGTGGCTGCTGATATTTTGTCATTTTTTATTGCGCTAATATTACTTTAAAATCCTTTGGAGATATCATGGATTCATTGCAAGTGGGAAATGCACAGACAGAAATGTATGAACTGAAATGACAAGGATGATGTCATACTATAATCCATCATTTTAATATGTTTTCAATGAGCAATTACTCCACAATGACAATCCATATATTAAAATAGAACTCGATTGCAATGAATAATTTGTGTACACACTGTAGTTTAGTGGAGTGTGTGATGCATACTAAAACCACTAAAATAAAAATGGGATACGGTAAACTTTGTTAAGTTAAATCTTACATATTGGCAGAATATTATTTTTCCCGACCTCAATTGTATTTTTACACTTACTTGTCCAATTAAAAAAAGGAAAATTATAAGCAAAATTTGCAACATTTCTGATTGAAGGAATGGCAGATAAGTAATTTGACAATAAGAAAAATAGTACCTTGTTAAGCTAATCTTTTTTCTTAATATACCCAAAAAAAACTAGTCAAAATATAGTAACTTAAGAAAAAATAAAACCCAAAATGAGCTAAATAATCTTGCAATGGACCATTTTTTGCTCCAATAATTTTTTTTGCAGTGTTATTACTGTACTTGTGTTCAATTAAACAACATTCCATTTTTCTGAAACATCTTATGTTTACCGAGAAACTTCAAAGGAAAAATACTGATAATGATAACTGGTTCTGTAATTTAAATGAAATGTGCAACCAACAACAGCTGTAACAAAATTCAGATAATTCGATAAAAGCTCCTGTTATTTAAACGGCTCGTTTTCACAGCTTTAGGAGTCTTAATTCAAATGTCCCCTCCACAGCTATTTGTTCTTCTCAGATTGGGAAGCCCTCAATGGACAACCCGGTCTCGAACGAGCCTACATGGACGGAACCAACCGTTATGGGATCATCAGGAGTAAACTGGGCTGGCCGTCTGGTGTCACGCTAGACATCGAGGCTAAGCGCATTTACTGGGTCGACAGTCGCTACGATTACATTGAAACAGCAACCTATGATGGTCTTCATAGGTAAAGTTGAAACAAATGACAATGCTTCTTTCTCATGAAATGAAATGAAATGAAATGAAATCAAATGAAATGAAATGTTCTTAAAAAATGATACCTTCTGTATTTTGAATAGGAAAACTGTTGCTCATGGAGGTTCTATGGTCCCGCACCCATTTGCAATAAGCCTATTTGAGCACAACGTGTATTTCACTGACTGGACAAAAATGGCAGTCTTGAAAGCAAACAAGTTCACAGAAACAAACCCTCAGGTGGTCTACGCTACATCCCAGACCCCACATGGAGTGGCGGTGATTCATCATCTCAAACAGCCCAAAGGTAAACCAGTGAATCTTATGTGTGCGTATTGACCACTTTTTTTTCCACGAATATTTTTTGTGTCTCTATGTTTAGTGGCGAATCCTTGCGGTATAAACAGAGGCGGGTGTGATCAGATCTGCGTTCTGAGTCACAGGAGTGACAATGGAGGCCTAGGCTACCGATGCAAGTGTCGCATTGGCTACGACCTAAACCCAGACGGCAAGAGATGTCTGGGTAAGAGAACTCATGTTCCATCAAATAAAATGATATGATCTACATTGCCCACGACAATCCTACACTATGGTTTGTTTTCCGATTTGATGTCTTCAGCCGTGAGGCAGTTTCTGCTTTTCACCAGTCAGCTGGCTATACGAGGGATACCGTTCAACCTTTCCTCTCAAGAAGACATAATTCTTCCGATTACGGGATTACCATCCCACTTTGTTGGAGTGGACTTTAGCGCAGAGGACGACACCATCTTCTTCTCGGACACGGCTAAAGATATGATCTACAAACAGAAAGTGGATGGGACTGGTGAGCAGTTGACTGGTGCACAGCTTTTAGTTTGAGGTTTTATCAAGAAATATGCCCGCCTACATCCCATTTCCCTAAAACTGCAATGAAGGAGTGACTAACTAACTGCTGTTGTAGAAATACCCCCTTCACAAAAAAAATATTCCACTGCCCTGATTCAGGGTGTTGTTTTTGAAACAGCTCTGGTTTTTCCCTTCCGGTGCGCTTGAAGTAAACACAAGCTGACAGCGTATTTATTCAAATGTCATTTGTGTGTTAAAGAGTCCTCTAACTGCTTTGATCTGCACAGGCAGGGAGGTGCTGGCTGCCAGCCGGGTGGACAGCGTGGAGGACCTGGCTTATGACTGGATTTCTAAAAATCTCTACTGGACTGACCCGCGATACAGGACCATTTCTGTCATGAAAGTCACTGATAGATCCCGGCGGGCTATCGTACAAAACCTCAACAACCCCAGGGCCATCGTGGTGCATCCCCTTGTTGGGTAAATCAATATTAGAGGGCCCCAAGTGCATTTGGAAACTTTTACAAACATAAGTGTTGTGATTACAACTGTTGGCCAAAGTACATTATTATTTTCCTACTTATAGTCTTGACCAATACCACAATAATTAGTGTGATATGGTGGATAATTTTCCTCATTCTAAGTGTTTTGGGGATATCTCAGTAAAAATCCTAAAATAAGAACTGCCGTCTCCCTGGACAGATTTTTTTTCCCCCATTATCTTTCTCATTTTACGAGCCAAATCAGTTAACAAATATTGAAAGTGAGCAAAAATGCTGATTCAAAAAATATTTCAGTTTTTTGCATTATCTTAGAAAACCCCCAAAATGTAATAAATGATAAATATTGTTATTATTATTATTATTATTATGTCCATTATCCATTATCTGCACTGCCTATCCTCATTAGGGTCGCGGTTGTACTGGAGCCCATCCCAGCTATCTTCGGGCAATGGGCAGGGGACACCCTGAACTGGTTGCCAGCCAGTTGCAGGGCACACAGAGACAGACGACATTATTATTAATATGTGTTTTTTTTGTTTTTTTTTACATTTATAATAGCGCTTCATTTTTAATAGTTATTACACCGTTAACTATGACCTCATTTATTTGTCATTACCTATCTGATTAATATAACAATAATCCTTCATCCTTAGTTTTGTATTACTCAACCCAATTAGGCCGATTAAAATTTGTATTCACAAAAAAGTATATAAAGGTAGAAAGTAAATGGATGAATTGATATTATGAAGACCGTTAAAATCAGTTCACTCACGTGCCCTGAAATAAATCCATGGCAAAATTCTTATTCAGCGCAAGCTGTTATTTCCAATAGCCTCAAAGTCATAGGGCCTCTGCCTCCACATGAAGAGATTAAAGTAAGATGAAGGGCGGTATTGTATGGTAATACCAGGAATTGGGCTTACTTACTATTACAATCAAAAATAAAAAATAAAAATAGTGCAGCAGTGTATCATTGACTTTGTTGCTAAATGGGTCAGATTCCTCATTAAGTTCATTCTACTTGTTTATGTTGCTTTTACAGATATATTTTTTGGACAGACTGGTACCGGCCAGCGAAGATTATGAGAGCTTGGGGCGATGGGTCACATGCCATGTCTATTGTAAACACCACTCTTGGCTGGCCTAACGGTCTTGCTATTGACTGGAGGTAAGCCCTGCAAGCGCTCCGCTGACAAAATCTAATTGCCCAAAAGCTGAATTTATTTTGCTCTCATGCTTCATATTTTCTCCTCACACAGTGCGATGCGTTTGTATTGGGTAGATGCCTTCTTTGACAGAATCGAGCACAGCACTTTTGACGGACATAACAGGCTTTCGTTGGATCGTGTTACTCAGATGTCCCATCCTTTTGGCCTCACTATATTTGAAGGTAATTAGCCTAGTTTAGAAGTAAAAATGTAGTTCATGTAAGAGTTGCTTTCATTGTTAATTACAGAAATAGTTTTTGTTTTAGTATGTTTCTTTAGTTACCGGTATCGTCCCCGATACCAGCGTTTCTTTAGACTATCGATACTTGTGACTGTGGCCTACACCTTTTTGAGTCTGTTTTACCGGAACTAGAATTTAGGTATTAGAGGAATACTAGAATGTCTATACAGTAGCAGTAATGCATTTTTAAAGAAAAATATTATTTTGTGAATGCAAAGTGATCGTCATTAATTTTCCTCTATTTAGTGAAAAATGTTGTTTTTGGATTTGTGGGCAATTTTTTATATCAGTGGCTAGTTCTTTAAAGGAGCAGGAAGGAATTTTATCTACTAGTCACTAGTGGTGTCTAAAGAGGTGAGTATCTGTATCGCCAGAAGAAAAGTGGCATGCTCTTGGTCTTGAGTATCGATATTTATCAGAAAAAAGAGGTATGCTAGAGCTGTATATTAAATCATATTTTTCTTTTTTTCCATTTATTTTTATCTTTTTAATTTTGCATTATTATTCCATATATTATATGAGTATTTGTTATCATTATTCTGTTTTATTCTTTACCATTATATTTTATTATTTTCTTTTCTTTAGAATTAAATTATTTTTCTCTGACAAAAAAAGGCATTTCTTTTCCTTTATAATCTTCCTGAATAGAAAATATTTTCTGTGGTTTAACACATAATGTCAGCTAACTCTGAGCTAATAAAAACATTAAAATATTATAGAAGGGTTAACAAATAAGATAGGATTTATCTTTATGCTTTATGGGAAATTACAATTACTGCAGCTGACTGACCCACGTAATTATGGAACTCTCTTTGTTTTCTACTACATTACCCTATTTTACCACTAATGGAGGACATGCCAGCGACAGCATGGTCTACAAATGAAAAATGTTGTATTTAATCTTTCAGGTTATGCATATTTCACCGACTGGCGCCTGGGTGGAATCGTGCGCGTCCGCAAGACTGACGGCGGGGAGATGGTGGTTATCCGAAGAGGGATCACTCACATCATGCACGTCAAATCTTTCACTTCCCACTCTCAAATCGGTCAGTGTATTTCTCAATAGCTCAACTGTATTCTTTCCACCACATATTCTATTTTCTGCACTTGGCTCTACCCATCTCAGGTTCCAACGCCTGCAACCGTCCAACAAATCCTAATGGGGACTGCAGCCACTTTTGCTTCCCAGCCCCGGACTCGCACCGGGTGTGTGGGTGTCCCTATGGCATGAAGCTGTCTCTTGACCAACAGGGGTGTGTGGAGGACCCTGCCAGCGAGCCACCCACCCTGCAGTGCGGGGCCAATTCCTTCTCCTGTGGCAATGGCAAATGTGTCCCTTACAGTTACCGATGTGATGGTGTTGACGACTGCCATGACAACAGCGATGAAGCTGGCTGTGGCATCAAAAGTAAACTTTTCCTTTTATGTGTAGAAACTATTTGAAATATTTCATTTTGTTCTAATAATCTTCAATTTACATCTTTCTAGACTCAACTTGCTCCCCTTCGGCATTCACCTGCTCCAATGGGCGATGCGTGCCAGCCAAGTGGCGCTGCGACGGCCACAATGACTGCCTGGATGACAGCGATGAATCCGACTGCCCGACCAAAATGTCCGTTACTTGCCCGGGCAATCAGTTTGTCTGTGCCAACCACCGCTGCATTCCTCTCACTTGGCGCTGTGACACGGATAATGACTGTGGTGACGGTTCAGATGAAGCAGACTGCTGTGAGTTTAAATTTCCACACGCCCTGTATGGAGTTTACTCTACAGATTCCTATTAAGGTCAATATTTGTCCACAGATCAAGGGAGCACATGCTTTCCAGACCAGTTTCAATGTCCAGATCACCGCTGCATTGCCCCAAGCTATGTCTGCGATGGCGATCGGGATTGTGTCGACGGAGCTGATGAGCAAGAATGCGGTGAGTAGTTGTAATACAACCTTCATAGAATTACGGTTAGCAGCTTATTTGATGTTTATCAAATGTGTCGATCCAATACATCCATTTGCATGTTTGCATTTTCTCACTCATTTTTACCAATACAACAAAGCCTTGACACAACAACCCATTTCCGCTATTGCACTACAATATAGGCCAGCATATGTAAATGTCTTTAAGTTTAACAACGCTCAACTGCATTTGAACTGCAACTGACTTGTTAACCTGACTGCCCATTTTGCACATCCGGTTAGCTACTCCTCTTGCACTATCGGCACTATGGTAAAATACTATACGTAGCCATAATACAATACAACTTTTACTTATATCTGTACATTCAAGGAAACTGTGCGGGTCAGATGCATCGACATTTCGTTCTGTATACACGTGTACTAGAATGACAATAAAGTAGATCTGAATCTGAATCTGAATTTTGCAGTCTACAACTGCACTGTGAGTGAGTTCAAATGCGTCCGAGGTCACCAGTGCATCAACTCCTTCTACCGGTGCGATGGCGTCTTTGACTGTATGGATCGCTCAGATGAACAAGGCTGTCGTAAGTAAAAGAAACTGGATGTTTGACGTTGTCCACTTTATAGGCACACAGTTCATGAAATCATGTAAAATTTACTCCATTGGCTTTTCTATTATTTAACAAGCAATCTGACATAAAACCAGATAAAAAAACAACAAGTTTACTGGGAAGAAAATCGTTGCAGTTTTTTTTTGCTTGTTTTTTTTTTTTTATTGTTTTATGAGTTTTCTTATTTTACTAGAAAAACAAGCCAGAAATATACTAAGATTTTTTTTCTTTTACAAGATTTTTTTGGGTAAAAAAATATTGGGTAATACTAGATATATAAGACCAATTTTACTTGAAAAACATGCAATTTGTAATTAAAGAATAATAATTGTAACTCGTTTTTCCAACAATACAAATTATTGTATTTTACTATACGAATATAGGGAAAGTAAGAAATAAACAATAAATTCTAGTACAATAATAAAAATACGTAAAATAACGTATTTTCTGGCGCTAGGAACAACTGAATCTGGAGCGCTCTCACACATTCCAAATATAGAAAAGTAAGAACCACAGATTTTAAAGGACTTTAAAAAAATGTGAAATGGACTTTTTACCACTGAGCTTATACATGTTTTTTATTCAACTCTTTCCGTGCACAGTCTGGAAATTGACAAATTCTTAAGGGAGAAATGTCAGGGAATGTCCCAAAATTGTAATAAAACATGCACAATAATGAAGAATAAAGCAGATTAATCTGAATGAGAAAAAAAATCAAACTCAAAGGCTCCCATTGCCATTTTGACCTCGCCCTTGCATGGTTCCTAGCGACAAGGCCACCGGGCATGTGCCATCACGAGAGCGAGTTCCAGTGCCAGACGGACGGCAGCTGCGTTCCATCCGCCTGGGAGTGCGACGGCCACTCGGATTGTGCAGACAGCAGCGACGAGCACCACGCCTGCCCGCCTCGCACTTGCCCTTCCTCGCTTTTTCGCTGCGATAATGGCAATTGCGTGCTGCGCACATGGCTTTGCGATGGCGACAACGACTGCAGAGATATGAGTGATGAACGAGACTGTCCCTCACCGCCCTTCCGGTGCCCAAGCTGGCAGTGGCAGTGCCCAGGCTACAGTTTGTGCATCAATCTCACGTCCGTGTGCGACAACTCTCCCGACTGCCAAAACGGCGCGGATGAGTCTCCACTTTGCAGTAAGTTGTTTCGAAAAGCGTAGCCGAGGTATCGTTCCACAATTTGTTTGTCTTTGTTCAAATCATGCATGTGTGTGATTTGACCTGCTTTAACCTGAAAATGATTTTTGATTCTCCTTTCTTGCTTCTCTCACAACTGACAGATGAGCCTTTGCCAGGTAGGAACAAAAATTCAATCATTTGATAGAATTGCAGTCCAAAGAACTGATTCATAACAATTTTAGTTCATTTCCTAGTCCCCAAAAAGTCACAAACTGTAAAAGGGAAGCCAACCTAAGGAATTTCATGATAGTATTACATACCTGTCAACGTTATACGTTTTTGGGGTAATAATTTCAAATTGTGTACACTGCAATACAATTTTTATATGATTTTTTAAAATTTATTTTGTTTTACTTTTTTGTCAGACCGATCTTGTCTTTCACAATTCAGATCTAATCCAGATCATCTTGGTCACTAGTAGCAGGCAACGTCATTGTAGATTGTCAATAATGTGGAGTTATTCTCCAAAGTCTGTTTTGCTGTAAGTAAACCACGTTGTGTTCGTAAATTTTATCAAAGCTTAATTGGAGGATTTCAATAATTAATGAGGGAAGCAATTGGCTGAGGTGAACTGGTCTGCTCATATATTGTTTCAGTGATTTCTGTAATTAAACCAGCATTTTGATCATTTTTATATCTGTGAATTATGAATCAAAAATTAACATCTGTGTGTTTCTATCCATCTCAGAGGACATTATGGTACTTGCAGTCTACTTAAAAGGACATAATAGTTGCTCAGGGTTTAAGTAACAAACAAATCGCCAGTTTTCTGAAGCAAAGCCATGATCGTTACTTGACTAAGCAACTGTTGTGTCAAAATATCCGCCCTCTAAAATTAGGATGCTCTGTTTGAATCAGAAGGCAGGGCAGGCATAGAACATATTTTTCTAAAATGAATCTGTTTAGGTTAATTCCCTCTTTCAAGAATTCATTTGAACAACTTTTAAGTATGATTCTTGGATTGTTTTGATCTTGACAGTAGTTGCAATATTTTGTACTAATCGTAATCATGATCCGATTTTGTCATGTCGCCTAAAGAATTTATTATTTTTAAATAAAAGATGACCTTAAGTAGTTGTATATGAAATTATTGTACAAATTATCATTCAGTGATATATTCATTACCTTTTTGGTTATATCTATCGTGAAACTTATTCTTCACTCGATTCCTATAAAGTTGTAACAGACACTTTGTATGTGTCAAACTTTGTTTGTGTCAAAGGATAGTCATGCATGCAGAACACAGAATTTCATATCCATGCTAGTTCTAAATATGGTTATTTCATCCATCCAACTCAGATCAGGAGAGCTGTTCTGACAACAACGCTGGATGCACCCATGGCTGTATCCAAGGGCCGTTTGGAGCCCAATGTACATGCCCTGTGGGCTACCAGTTGAGTAACGACTCAAAAACCTGCGAGGATATAGATGAATGTCATTCAAATGGACTCTGTAGCCAACATTGCTTTAATGAAAGAGGCTCTTTCCGCTGTCATTGCCATGATGGTTACACGCTTGGAGAGGACCAGAGAACCTGCAAGGCCTCAGGTAATGAGTGCCCTTTATTTTCTCAATTAAGGGTTTACAGCGTTCCCCTTATTCGTCTATAGGAATGAATTAGAGCTCATAACATTTTAGATTTGTTTCCCCAAACTATAGTTTGATTTTTTTTCCCTCAATTTTTTGTCCCTTATTATTTAAATTGACACAAAAATGAAAACCCTTTTCGTTGTATTTGATCAAATATCTATCATGACTAAAAATCTTATATTTATCTAAAATATTAAAAAACAGTTACGGAGGAAAAATATTTTCTTGTTTGCATGCCAATTACTGCATCAGTAAAATTATTTTCTAATTCTACTGCAAGCATCAAATAAGCTAGTTGTGTCAGCCAAGATAGCAGCTAGTGCTAGCAGCAGTGTATACAAAGCTACCCACTAATTCTTGCCGCAGCGTAGACAAGGCTTACAAATTATGCTTACTGAAGCATCAGCAGAGCTAGCCATTAAGGCTGTTAGTTGTGTTTGACAAAGCTAGCCACTAATAAAAGCGGTGCAATACCAAAGGTATGCACTGATGCCTACAAATAATGCTAGTGGCAGCATTGACACTGCAAGCCACTGTTGGGGGAGCTAGCTACTCATTCTAGCATCCGTGTAAGCGACAACCAAAAACGGTAGCTGCTGTATTGGCAAAGCTAGTCACTTATGACACCAGGCATATCAGCAATGCCAACCACTATTGTGGCAACCAACCCCATGCAGGCGATTGAAGCGCTTGGGAAGATAAATGTTATCTTCTATTACATTTCATATTACTCCACAAAAAAAAATCCTTCTCGCAGGCTTAGAATGAGCTATAATTAAATATGTGCTTTGCCAAATACTTGCCTCTTCTCTGCTCTTGGTTCTTAAATTCCTTCAGATAAGATCAATAACCAGTGGCAGTCAGTGTTCATCACCAGTGTAATTACAATATTATTATCAACAAAGGGCTGTTGATAAGAAGCGTGCCTCTTGTTCGTAGATAACCTATTGAAAGGAATTGTAACACAATAGCTCTCTTTATTTGTACAAAAGTGCATTCCTCAAGGGTGGACATTTGAGAGGGGTCCATTTTCCCGCTCCGTTGTAGAGACATGCACAAGCTAACAAGCGACGCTATAACCACAAGAATAGACATTAGAAAATATCTGACGTCTGTTGACAGATTCGCGTCAAGCCTTCTTGTTGGTGGCAAGTCGAAATCACATCGTACAAGATGACATCACTGCACAACCCAACGTGGTGCAATCACTAATACGTGATGGACGCAACGTTGTAGCCCTCGACTTTGACTCGGTTACTGACCGGGTGTACTGGTCCGACACGAGCCAGGACAAGATCTGGAGTGCTCATAAAAACGGCAGCGATCGAGCCGTGGTGAGTTTTTCTCACTTTGATTACGTACCGCCATGCTCAAAAAAATGAAATCAAAGATGCTTTTCTATAGGTATTTGATAGCGGGGTGACTGTGACAGAGAGCCTGGCTGTGGATTGGGTGGGCAGGAACCTTTATTGGAGTGACTACATTCTAGAGACAATTGAAGTCTCCAGGCTAGATGGTAGTCACCGGACCATGTTGGTGAGCCAGAACATCACAAACCCTAGAGGTCTGGCCCTTGACCCAAGAGACAGGTCAGAGCGGACCAAATGCTGGCAAAGCTTTACGTGCTATTATTTAAGAAATTCAAATGACAGTTTAATTTTTTTTTTTTAAATATGTTTTATTTTCTTATTGCAGTGCTCATTTGATGTTTTGGACAGACTGGGGGAAGAACCCTTACATTGAGAGGGCCAGCATGGATGGGAAGCTGAGAACCATTATCATAAGCAACAAACTGTATTGGCCCAACGGACTTACTATTGATTATCCCAACAATCTCTTGTACTTTGCTGATGCTTACTTGGATTTCATCGACTACTGCGATTATAATGGCAAGAATAGGAAACAAGTCCTGGCCAGTGACTTGGTGAGACTTTCACATAGACATGCACTCTACTGACAAACGTACTGGACGACAACGTTTACTGATTTGTATTCAATCGTGTTAATGCAAAAAATAATCTTTTATGGTACTTTTTTTTTCAATAGATGTGAAAACTTTATGTTGGATGTTAATACTTTATATTTGTCTATTTATTATCTTTTTTGATACTGTATACTTTGCCAACTGGAGTGCAACCCTAGTTTCGTTGTAGCAACACAATGATAATAAAAGTGATTCTGGTTCTGATTTGCCCTGCAGGTTCTTCAACATCCCCATGCAATTACCATTTTTGAGGATTTTGTGTATTGGACTGACAGATATATCAATCGCGTGATGAGAGCCCATAAGTGGCATGGGGAAAACCAGACAGTGATGCTGTTTAACCTACCTCAACCCATGGGGCTTGTTGCGGTGCACCCAGCCCGGCAACCAGCAGGTATAACTGAGACATTTGAAACAAAATTACCCGATTTGGGTCAAGAATAGACCGATCCACTTACCTACGGTAGTTATATTTGACACTACTTGGTGAGTTGTTTTGCACATACAACCAGTCCAAAATGTTTTAAGTAAAGAACAATCTGCAAAATGTGTTTAGTAAACCGCTTTCTTAAAAAAACAAACAAACATGGGGTCGGTTGATATGTTTTCAAACAATTCCATCAACTTTTTTTTTTTCGCTAAAACCAACCACAAAATTTGACTCATTGTGCACAAACTGTTGTTTCATTTAAGATAAGCTGATAATTATGTCAAAAGGTTATTTTTGCCATTCAACTGAATCCAGGAAATTTTGTTGAAAATAACCTGAAAGTTGCACAATGTTGTATTAAACATTTCCCAAAAATATGGGTATTCTTTTGTAGAACAGCAGACATGCTTCAGTTGTTTTGCATAAAACTAATTATTCCAACTTGTGTATGTTTCCATTTTGGACCCATATTGGCTGTGCATGGTGTATCTGTTTTTTGTTTTTCATATCCTCACTATCCCGCATTGGTTCACCATCTTGAAAAGAAAAGCCAGACTTTCTTTGAAATTTGCCATCACTTTTAAATTCTGAGAATCATTTTCAAGAGTGGTCAAGATTTTCCTCTAACCTCACATTTATAGCAGTTGGATTGATTTATAGGTACCAATCACTGCTACCAGAACCCCTGCACTCACATCTGCCTGCTGTCAGCCATTGGGCCAAGGTACTACTCGTGTGCATGTCCGTCGGGGTGGATGCTGGCAGAGGACCAAATCACGTGTAACAAAAGTATGTAAATTGTTGTTTTAATTACTGTATGTACTTACATTTCTACACCAGATGGTCAAGGTGACATAAGTTGCTAATGTCAACTTTATTGTTTCATAGTGTTACTCAGGGTTTAAAAAGTCCAAGAGTTTCTTTTGGACCCTTATTTTCCCAGGTTAAAAAATAGACCTTTATGGTTCCGAAGTCCTCAACAAACAAGGAGCCTTTAGTCCAGTTTCCTTGTGTGGACAGCTTAGCTCATCTCAGGTTTCAAGAACATGAAAGCCAACACAGTATCCTTTGAGGCCAATGATTATCCAATATTAAATTGCCCCTCAGCAACTGATTGATTCTAATCTTTGCTGAGTAAGCAAATAAGATTGTATAGCACGCTTTCAATCATCAGGAATGTCTAGCTACAGCCATGTCTAGAAATCATGAGAACAACTATCCAAATGCATTCATTTTATCTTTGTTGTTGTAGTTGAGGAGCCTTTCTTAGTGGTGGTGAGAGACAGCATCATTTACGGCATCTCTTTGAACCCGGATGACAAAAGCAATGATGCAATGGTGCCAGTGGCTGGGCTACAGAATGGCTACGATGTCGATTTCGATGACAGCAAACAGACCCTTTACTGGGTCGAGCACCCAGTAAGTTTTATACCGGAACTGGATTATATTTTTCTCATCAATGATTGCTATGTTAATCAAAGTTGTTTTTTACCAGGCTTGTTGTGAATGTATTATTTTCTGCCGTTCAGGGTGAGATCCACAGAGTGAAATCAGATGGTACCAATAGGACAGTGTTCGCCCCTGCAGCTGTTCTCGGATCTCCTGTGGGATTGGCTCTAGACTGGATAACAGAAAACCTTTATTACACCAATCCATCAACACAGTCGATTGAGGTAGGAAGATTTACCCAAAAAACAATTAGATTCTTGTGACACAGCAATCAAACCTCTATGTGCTGGGCCAGGTTTTGAAGCTGAGAGGGGAGTTGCAGTATAGAAAAACTCTAATTACAAATAACGGCTCTCCAACTGGTGCTGGAAGTCCTGTGGGCATTGCGGTGGATCCAGCACGAGGGTAAGAATTGTTTGACGACAAGACTACTGTTTACCCTGAGCTTTCTCGATTCCTCAACAGGGGCTGACCTAAAACTCACTTTCTAACTACCATTTCTTGACATGTGTTTAAGAAAACTGTATTGGACTGACCAAGGAACGGAGAGCGGCACCCCTGCCAAGGTGGCATCTGCAGACATGGACGGTCGGAATCCTGTCACTCTGTTCACCGATAACCTAGACCACGTCGAGTTCCTTACCATCGACATCCAAGAGAACAAGCTGTACTGGGCTGTTACAAGCGGTGGCGTGGTTGGTCTTCACTCAAACGACATTTTGCTCATTCCATAATAATTCCAGACAACAATCTCAATGACAACAGATTGAACGAGGAGATCCAGATGGAGCTAACCGTGTCACCGTGATGTCTGGTCTGGCTCACCCATGCGGCATCGCCATTTATCAGAATTTCCTCTATTTCACCGACCGTGACTTTGAGGTCATAGAGCGCGCAGACAAGTCTACAGGCGCCAACAGAGTTGTCCTGCGGGATAATGTTTCTGGACTCAAAGTGGTGAAAGTCCATTACAGAGATTGTGAGTAGAAAGAAGCTATTGCTATTGCATAAATATTAATCCTTGCATTCATATAACTTAGTAATTTAAAGTAGTTATAATTATCTCATATGGCACAGGATTTAGCAATTTTAAAATTTGGGTTTCTTATCTTATTAAAGAAAAGTAACATTCTTAAATCGAACAAAATACTCTTGCAGATGCGAATTTCATTATCTTTTTGATACTTACTTCTGTTTAGACATTTCCTAAAAAATAATAACAAAAACTACACACACATGTATATATATGTATGTGTATGTATATGTGTATGTATATATATATATATATATATATATATATATATATATATATATATATATATATATATATATATATATATATATATATATATATATATATATGTCATCTCATCTCATTAGCTGCCCCGCTTATCCTCAGTAGGGTCGCGGGGTATATTCGCATAGAACAGTGGTCAGCCCCCTTTTGAAGCTGAGAGATACTTTTTGTTACTGATTGACGCAAAGTGGTACCATTTTTATATACGGGTACAATTCATGAGAAAAAAAACCTGTGTTATTACTATATTTATACTATGTTATCACAAGGTTGTAATATAAGAAGTTAAGTCAACCACTAAAATCAAATTTACAATAAAATCACAATGACCCATCCCTGGTGATTTTTTTTTTTGAAGATATCTGAAAAAGCTCATTACTAACATACAAATTAAAAAAACACTCTAATAATGCTAGTAAGCGTCAATAACGCAGTTTAAGAAGTAATTGATATTTGTTTGAACACAAGTGACTCTAAAAAACCTTTAAAAGTTCCTTTTAATTGATGATTGTTGTTCTTGACATTTTCAGCTTCCGCAGGTACAACTAATGGGTGCACCAGCAGGAATAACACATGCGAGCATCTCTGCTTGCCTCGGCCGCAAGGGCTCTTCACGTGCGCCTGCACAACAGGCTTCAAGCTCAATGCAGACAACACAACATGTTCCCCTTACCAGTCTTTTATTGTCATCTCCACGCTATCAACTATCAAAGGCTTTAGTCTCGAAGGGGCGGACCACTCAGAAGCTATGGTGCCAGTGGCCGGGCGAGGTCAGTCAATAATTCTTGCAAAAACTCATATAGGGAACCAGATGTGGAGTGATTATTCTATAGAACATTAACATAGTAGTTGTGATCAGTGTTCCCTCTAAGCTGCAATTGCGCACTCCTCGCACATTCTCAGCGCGCAAGAAAATCTAGCCAGAGCACAAAAACGAGGGCTCAAAATTACTAATTAAGAAGCGACTTAAGTCAAAGTTACACTGCATGAAGGTAAAAATACACGGGTTCCCCTGACGTTGTGTCCTAAATGCGGTATTTTGAAGTCGAGTCAAAGTAGAACGAAGTTGAGTAAAGTTAGTAGAGTTTGTCGAGAACCAGCTTCTTCGGCTCGGCTCACGAAAAGGAACCGTCTCTTTCGGGTCCTAAACGGCTCTTCAGGTTGTTTTTGTATCTTTAATCCCAACTTGATCAAATTTTATGTAAAATTATGCACAAAATAACTTAAAGGAAGGAGGAAAGGAACAAAAAGAAAAAAATACCAAAATGAAAAAGTAGTGAAAAGCTGAAAACAAAAGAAACAAAAGGAAGAGAAAAAAAGAAGGACAAATTTAGGAAAAAGCCAGAAAAAAAGAAAGGAATGTAGGAAAAAAGTAAATGGAGAACAAAAAGAAAAAAATAACAGCTTGGAAAAAATAAACACAATGAGATTTTTTTTAAAGGAATTTTTAAAAAAGTAGAAAAAACACGGAAAAAAGAAGAAAAAGTTTGTGTTGCATTCAAATAATTTCCAATTATATCAAGTGAATCTTGTTGCCAACATTGTACTTCCACTAAAAAATGTAAATAAGTACAGTTCTGTATCTTACAACCGACTAAATGAGCCCCCCAAAATGTTAATATTATGCGACAAAATATATCAGGAAATTAAAAAATAGATATCTTGTGAAAGAATTGTAAGAACAAACGACGTTTGTAGGCCGTACAACCTTTGCAATAGTACATGAGTCAATTCATTCAAAAGAGAAAAATAATTTTGAATTGCCGGAAACTCAGCAAAATGTAACTTGATGTCAAGTTTTGGACATGTTTGATAATTAATTATCTTGCCACACTTGGGATTATGGTTGCTCACTGTTGTTTCAAGCGTTGCTCACCGACTTTGTGTGAACGCTCAGACCCGTGGAAAATTAGAGGGAACATTGGTTGTGATCAATTACTTTGTAATTTTCAGGCCGTAATGCTTTACACGTCGACGTGCACGTGGCATCTGGTTACATCTACTGGTGTGACTTCAGCAGCACGGTTACAGCACAGAACGGAGTCCGAAGAATCAAGACAGATGGCTCTGGATTGCATAGCGTGGTGACAAGTGGGATAGGACGCAACGGGATACGCGGCATAGCTGTGGATTGGGCTGCAGGTAGGCTGTTTTATCGGAATTACGGTATGTAGTAATAAACTTAAACACTTAAGGAAAGCAATACACCGTAATAATTATGATTCAATATATGATTATGTTTACGGTTATCTTCTAAGGTTTGTACAATCAACAATCAACATATATTTGGATTGTAATACCATGCTATTGATATAACGATATTGAAGCGAGCAAAATAAAAAAGATTAGAATAGATTAGGGCAGCACGGCGGCGCAGTGCTTAGCGCATGTGTGGCACAGTTCATGTCATGGGAACCTCCTGCGTGGGTTCAAATCCAGCTCCAGACTTCCTGTGCGGAGTTTGTATGTTCTCCCCGTGCTTGCGTGGTTTTCCTCCGGGCACTCCGGTTTTTCTCCCACATTCCAAAAAAAACATGCATTTGCATTGGCCGGTCCAAATTGTCCCTAGGTGTGAATGAGCGAGTGAGTTGTCTGTCCACGTGTGCCCTGCGATTGGCTGGCAAACAGTTCAGTGTCCCCTGCCCACTGCCCGATGATTACTGGAATGGGCTCCAGCACCCCCGCGACCCTACTGAGGATAAGCGGTGCCGCTAATGAGATGAGAATAGAATAGAATTATCTTTATCAGAATCACATTTATCAACGTTGTATCTCTACAACTGAATTACGCTTGCTTTCTTGTTACAATGAGATTTTATGTAGCACTCTAGGATAAACATGTAATAGGACTAAGGGTAATAAAAAATCTTAGGATAGATGGGTAATATTCACAGGACAGTGGCTGTAGACTGACCCAAATTGTACAAGCATCAGAAAACAGTGCAATGACATTAGCGAGAGCTGGCAAAGTCATCCAGACTGGATAGAGAGCAGCCGATAATTTTCGGGGCTATGTTTATGACTTCATTAAAGTTTTCTAATCGATCAATTCAAGTCTACCTTTTGGATTACAAATGCTCCCATCCTAAAAATGTCAGCTTCTCATCAGTTAATAATTGTGTTTTGTTTTTTCTTGTCCTCCATGGCATGAGACTGATTGCGTCTCTGTTTAATAACATGAAACAGTTCGGTAATGTTTAAATTAAATTTCATAGTTTACACCATCTCATTTTGTCAAAAATAAGCTTTTGAAAGATTATAAAAATATACAACTTCATAGTTTGAATAAGAATGGCAAACATTTGTAATTATATGCTTGATGTGGATGAAGATTTATTTATGAGATAATTTTGTACCTAGGAAACCTTTACTTCACCAACGCCTTCCTGACGGAGACATACCTTGAAGTCCTTCACCTGAACACGACTTTCCGACGAGTCCTGCTGAAAACCCAGATGGACATGCCTCGTCACATCATTGTAGACCCTCAAAATCGATTCCTGTTCTGGGCCGACTACGGCCAGAACCCTAAAATCGAGCGTGCGCTCTTGGATGGGAGCAATCGGACCATTTTAGTTTCGTCTGGTATCATCACCCCACGCGGTCTCGCTCTGGACCAGGAAACCGGATATGTCTATTGGGTGGACGACTCTCTGGATATGATCGCCCGAGTCAACCCCCGAGGCGGCGAGACAGAAGTTGTGCGCTATGGCAGTCGCTACCCGACCCCTTACGGCATCACCGTTTTTCAAGGGAGCATCATTTGGGTAGACCGAAATCTTAAAAAGGTTTTTCAAGCTAGCAAGGAGCCCGGTAGCACTGAGCAACCAACTGTCATAAGAGACAACATAAACATGCTGAGGGACGTAATCGTTTTTGACCGGCGTATGCAGCCGTCCACTCCCCAAGCCCTTGACAACAACCCCTGTCTCCACGACAATGGAGGCTGTGCCCACTTCTGCTTTGCAATGCCGACCGGCAATGCATCTAGAAAATGCACTTGTGCTTTCGGCAATCTTGCAGCGGACAACAAGAGTTGCGTGACGTCGAGAGAGGATTATCTCATCTACACCACCGAGAGCACAGTGCGCAGTTTGCGCCTAGATCCGGAAGATCATGCCCTGCCCTTCCCCGTGGTCAACGTGCCACGCACTTCTGTGGCGCTAGATTTTGACCTTGCTGACCGGAGGATCTACTTCACTCAGAGTTCTGGCACTGGCGCCAGCAAGATAAGCTACATTAGTCTGTCTTCTCCCACGTCAGCCCCTGTGGTGGTGGCTTCGGGTAAGCAATTAACGTGTAAAGTTCATACAGAGATGTATTTTGTGGTACTTTAACATACTCGCCTAGCTGAAAATGTGTGCAAAAACTGGAAATGTATACCACCCACTTTTGAGAAACCTTTTTATTTTATTTAAATCCTTAAAACCTGGCATGGTTTTAAGGATTTGCACCCAAAAATATTGTTCCAATGGCATATCCTTTTTTAGAAAATTGCATGTATTATTTTCTAGAAAAATATTTTGTAGTAAAACCACAAAATAAAATAAGTTGAGCAAAATTATATGACGGGGCAGATGACAGAGTATTTTGATCATTTCAATTCCTTTCAGCCATCCATTTTCTGCGCTGCCTATCCTCAATAGGGTTGTGGGGCAATTCCAAATCATAATATAAAAATAATATTTAACATTTAAATTTTACTAAAATCATTCTTAAAATAAGCAAAAATACTATTTAAGATTAACAAAATTATCTGATATTGAATAAGGGAAAATGTGTACTTTTTTTAGGGTGTTTTAGCAACAGCACAGTCCAGTCTAAACCAGTATTTAGGAATGTGTTATACATAACAGGGCATAGGCTCCAAGTCAGCACCTGGTGAGGAAAAAAAAAGCTTTTTTGAAGTATTAGTTTAATATTTTCATATTTCTGTTAACTGTTATTTTTTCACCTTGTTTTACAGCAAAATAAAGAAATAATACTTATATATAGTATAAAGCTGAAAAACAAATTAAAAATATTGTTGAAAGAAATCCTGAAAATAAATAAAATATAGCTGCTATATCAGACAATTCAGCAGGCTTTAAATAAAATTTCTTGATTTTAAGAAAAAAAAAATTCTTAGCAGCTATAGGAGTTGAAAGGAGAAAAAGGTTTTGTTCTCATTAAGGAGCCAAATACCATCAAAAGTCCACAGGCCCTGAAATACACCCCTGTGGAAATGTATACAGTGAGCCAGTGTGTTGAAGCATTGCACTGATTAATACCCTCAGACAAGAGAATTTAGATTATTTAGAATATTATTTTGTGGTATGATAATCATTTATCTAATGTAACAGATCTAGGGGCCCCTGACGGCATTGCATACGACTGGATAAATAAAAGGATATACTACAGCGACTACGCTAACCAGAGCATCAGTTCCATGTCTGTGAATGGATCCCAAAGAACTATTATTGCACATGTTTCCAGGCCAAGGGCTATCATTTTGGACCCTTGCAGAGGGTAAGGTTTGCTCATCATTCCAGAATTTTTCTTATAACTTTCTGATATGAGCCCTTTTGTTGGACAGATACATGTATTGGACCGACTGGGGAACCCATGCAAAGATCGAGCGTGCTACATTAGGTGGTAACTTCCGTAAAGAGATCGTGAACAGCAGCCTGGTGTGGCCCAACGGACTGAGCTTAGACTATGACGAGGAGCGGCTGTATTGGGCTGATGCCAGCTTGTAAGATCGGGCAAAATGTATCTTTGGGGTCCGATCACAATTGGGTTATTTATCCGTCAGTTTTCGATAGTAGCATTTCTGTATATAAGGAATCACTTGCTTGACTAACACCATTTTTTTCCCACACTTCGGACTGTAAATTTAACCTTTTGCCAAGATGGTATCTAGTTACTGAGTGTAGCGGTAGATTGCTGTTTTAGTTCACTGCCCAAATCGCAGTATGCGTTGTCGGGTTGCTAAATTCTGCGATGCCAGACATCGGATTGATAAAATGGGAAAAACTTGTGTGCATGAGCATCTGCTGGCCGTGGTTGTTAGTGCACGTGGACGTGAGTCAAGTAGGTTGTAAGTCTGTTTTCTGTTTAGCGTTACAAAACTACACTTTATAGTAAAAATCATTGTTAAATTAACACTCGGCAAGGTTGCTGTGTTCTTGGCTTCAGGTTCAGTTCTTAATTGTTTTTTTCAACAGTAAAATTTTAAAAATCGTATGATAATGATTAAATTTAAAATATAAAACTATTTAGCCAAGAGTTAACTGATCCATTATTTGGGTAAATTTGAGGCAACATCCTTGCACCACTCCATTGCTACCACCAAAAAAAAGTTACTTTTTTTCCTCATGAGTAATTAATTTGTTTGGAAGTACCCAAAACAAAATAAGTACCCAAACAAAAAAAATAATCCAAAAAAGAAACCAGTATAGGATCTGCTATTTCTGAGCTTCCGCAGGATTCTACTGTATTGTCTGCAAAAGTCTCCCTACTTGCTAATATTGTTTTTCTTACTCCGCCATCAGACAAAAAATTGAACGCTCCTCTCTGACTGGATCGAATAGAGAGGTTATTGTGAACACAGCCATCTATCCGTTCGCCATAGCCTTGTTTGGCGAATTCGTGTATTGGACTGATTGGAACACACGCAGCATCTACCGTGCCAACAAACACGATGGCTCCGACCAGACGGTAATGATCCAGAACCTTCCGTCCCGCCCAATGGATGTCCACGTTTTTGCGGGGGCGAAGCAGCGACAGTGTAGAAGTCCTTGCGAGCAGTTCAATGGAGGCTGCAGTCATATCTGTACACCAGGTATGAACTTTATTTTTTTTTTTCCCCCAATCATATTTGTAATCACACACAAAATGTGATGCTGGCAGGGCCCAATGGAGCCGAGTGTCACTGTCCATTAGAAGGCCATTGGTACCTTGCTGACAATAAGCACTGCATCCCTGACAATGGTACCCGGTGCCAGCCGGGTCAATTCACCTGTTTGAACGGCCGCTGCATCCGTTCCCAGTGGAAGTGCGACAATGACAACGACTGTGGGGATGGCAGTGACGAACTGGAGAGAGTTTGCGGTAGGCCGTCTCTCAACTTATTTACGATTCAAATAGAAACTTAGTACTAACATCTTTAACCGTCACTGGCACTCAATGTGTTTATTCTTTTTTTCCTAGTGTTGATTTGCATCCTTTTTTGTTTGTTCGTGCAAATCTCTTTCTAACAAACGCTGTCTTTCACTCTAAAAAAATGTTCTCAGGAGTCAAGGCGGACATCAACTATGTTGGTGTGTATGCTAACCTTCTCATTACAGTAGACCCCTAGATGCAAGGACCCCGCCTTACAATGTTTTTACTTTACGCAGTGGAATTTTACCCCTCTTTCTGGAATTTTTCCCACTATACAATATTATTAATACCATAAATTCCGGACTATAGAACGCACCCGATTATAAGCCGCACCCACCACATTTCAAGAGAATAACCGATTTTGTACCTACACAAGCCGCACCTGTATATAAGCCGCATGCGCCCACATTAAATAAATGTAACGCATAATTAACCCAGACCCAACTTTAAGTCTCGCGATTGTAACTGAATATCCTTCATTAAAGTATGCAGTCCAAAAATCACAACCGGCTAAATGAACATAAAATGATACCGGTACTTAAGGTTTGATGCAGACCGGCAGAGTGCGGGTCCTGTTGAAAGTAATCCCAAGAAAAAAGTGTATATTTGAAAAGGTAAGGGTGGAAAAAATATGTATCCACTATTGTCCGCCGTGTCCACAAACACTCACCTTTCCTGGTCCCCACTTCCCGTCAGCCCGCGTTTGTTACGCCCCTTCTCTTTAATTCGCCGGTCCAAAAAATCAGAATAAGTGTCCAAAATAAATACAAATGAATACATTACAAAAATATACAGTTGCAAATACATATTATACATGGTTACACATATTTACAAAAAAAGACGGTACACTGAGAGAGTTTTCAAAGCTTTAATAATAATAATATAACTTTCATCCCAAACGGTGCCTGTGACAGGTAGCAACACGCTAGCAACACGCTCGCAACACAGTAAACGGATCTGTTAAAAAAACATACCGTACTTGTAAAAATCACGGTAAACCGTCCTCATCTTCCTCCTTACAACTGAAGCCATCAAAGTCGTCTTCCTCAGTGTCGGAAAGAAACAGTGTCATATATACGTCGTCCTACGCTCCCGCAGCCTCACTCGCACTGTCGCTGGTGTGCCCTCCTCTCCGTCACGGCTTTTCGGAACCCGTTGGTGATGGTGGATTTTTTGATGCTGCCCCACGCTGTCAGGATCCACTGGCAGACTTGTGAAAAAGTTGCCTTTCGCATGCGGCCAGTTTTAGTGAAAGATTTCTCGCTGCTAGTCAAGCCAAGAAGTTGCAGTCTTCCTCGGCGCATATATTCCACCGGTCTAAATCTTACCTTTTGTACTCGAGCGCCGCTGGCGGCCTTTAGAAAAATTGGCCGCATCACTGAATAAGCCGCAGGGTTGAAAAGTTTGGGGAAAAAGTAGCGGCTTATAGTCCGGAATTTACGGTAAATGATTTTGCGTGGCCCCAAAAGCCCTGCGGTGTTCATGAGTGAGTTATGTTTCTAAGACCTTTGTCTGCTTTGGTCGACTTCAAATAAAATGCTCGTCTTCTATTGGTTTGCGTCATGGCATCAAAAAAAGGTGTATATGCTATTGGCTGAAATACCTCCCACAATGCATTTTCCTTCATTTAGTTCAAATTCTCGGTGCAAGCCATCTATACAATACTGTATTTTTTGTACTGTATTTATTTGTTATGAGTCCCAAGGCTTGCAATGAGGAAACAAACAGATGATACACACTGAAACCAAGCCGAGGATTATCAAGAAATACAAAAAAGCCGCACAAAAATCGCTCACTTTTCTAAGTTGCATGGTCGTAACTTTTTGACAATCGGGACTTTTATTAAAATATATGACGGTTTTTAAAGAAAAAAAATCTTCGAGATGATCCTTGGAAGTGGAAGTCTCAAAATCAGTCGCATTTTTTTCTGCAAAGGTAAATGTAATTTTATTCATATTTTAAATCATTGTATATTTATTTAAAATGTAATTTAATCCTATACAGATATATTACACATGAGTATTACTTACCGTTTACTGTTTTGTTATTTTAAAGATTTTATCATCAGTATGCATAAACTATGCATTATCATAGGTTTGTAACCCCCACTTTAAGGCAATTTTACTTTGCCATCCCCACCTCAGAATGGATTATAGTCGAGCCCTGGGGGTCTACTGTACAATTCTTTTATAGAGCTCGTAGCACCAAAACCATACTAACCCCATTGCTTACACTTTTGCATGCAGTCCCTCAGTTCCTGTCATCGTTTGTAGCCTTGTCAGGTAATTTAAATGTTCATGGAATGCATGCTCAAGGCAGCTTTTTACAAGTCCTGTTTTCCATTTGTCAGCCTTCCACACGTGTGACCCCACGGTATTTACCTGCGGCAACGGGCGATGTGTGCCGTACCACTATCGTTGCGACCACTACGACGACTGCGGAGACAACAGTGATGAAGCGGCCTGCGTTTTCAGGCATTGCGACCCCAATGCTGAGTTTGCCTGCAACAACGGCCGCTGCGTTTCCAAGGAATACGTTTGCAACGGCATCAATAACTGCTACGACAACGGGACGTCTGATGAGCAAAATTGCCGTGAGTGCAATCAAGTTTTTTTAGGAGTCAAGAAGAATCATCATGTCATGTATTCATAATGCATGAATTGTTTACTTAGCTGAGAGAACTTGCCAGCCGGAACAGACCAAGTGTCAGTCGACCAACATTTGCATCCCACGTTCATACTTGTGCGATGGAGACAACGACTGCGGAGATATGAGTGATGAGAGTCCCACGCACTGTGGTCAGTTTAAACATTCTACTTTTTTATATATTATATATTTTCTATTTATGTTTTCGAAGACACACTCCACACAGACAACACTGTTTATGGCGGATAAAAAAAACTAAAACGGATGTGCGCTTAGTTTGGCTTTGTACTCCAAGTTCAGAGAACCCTAGCCACTTCGCGTTTCAGTTATTGCTGGTTCACTCCTTCGCAAGAAAAATAAAAATAATTGAAAAAACAAAAAGTTCGAATGCAATAAAAACAACAGATGCCTTCCGCACCAGCGAGGAACTTTTTGGGCAGCCAAGATTCAAGCCGATGGGCCATTCAATTTAAAAATCAAAACAGACAAATTTTTTAAAAAAAAGTGCTTTGCACACCACGGAGGAACGTTTCGGACAGTCAAGATTTGCGCCAATTGGCCAGCACCTCTTGACTTGGATCTACGATGCTGATTGGCTAATTTATATCATAGCATTTTTCGTACTATACTGTGACCGTACACCTGCTCTGCTTTCTCTTGAATATAGCTGAGAAGAGTTTGTGTCCCACTCTTGTCATCATTCCGCCCAAACTATGCATATATCTCTTTCTCTCTCTTGCTCTCTCTCGAATCAGCTAAACTTGGGGTAATATGATTAAACTTTCTTATCCTAGTCAAAAGCCTTGCTTCAGCAATCTGAGCAAGGTGAAAACTATTGATGCAGGACATCCGGAGACAGGAGAGTAATTCATTGAAAGACATAACTCTGAAACATTTTGCCAAAAGTAAGAACAATAAGATTTCATTCAATTGCTTCCCACACTGTTTATTCTCAATAATGTCGTGAGAATAATAATATTTTTAATAAAATATTTAGTACTTTTTGAAGAAAGGTACTTTAAATGAGCAAAACTTTCATTGGAAGAAGTTAAAAAAAAATTCGGCTTGATGATTGTAACTGTCCTATTTTGCAGAACACAAATCAATCAACTCCACTAAATCTCTATGATGTTTTTCTGATCTTTTACGTCTTCCCTTTAGCTACATCCACATGTTCTGAGAGCGAGTTCCGTTGCTCTAGTGGCCGTTGCATCCCCACGCATTGGTACTGTGACGGCGGGGCAGATTGTGCCGACGGCTCTGATGAACCGCTTTCCTGCAGTGAGTATCACACAACTCATTTGGCCTAAATGCTTCCAGTGGCCTTTTCTGGCTTTGTGTGCCTGAACTCATCACCGCCCCACTGTCTACCGGTTCTCGTGTCCGCCCATTTAAGAAGTGGTGAATGATGCAGCGGAGAGTGTGAGACTTTGCGGTGTATCTCTTTGTTGACGAGGTGCTCAACCATGCCTCCTATTGTGTGCCAGATTCTACTGTGGCGCACCTCCTCCAACTTCCTTTTGTCCCGTAGCGGTCATTTAGCTTCACTGTGGCTTTTGTTTAGATAGTTCACCATGCATGGGATTGGGGGCTTACAGGAAGTATTTTGATGGAGTTGAATTGCAAGCTTATAAATTATGAGAGTGAGTATTTGTCACAAATGTGTTGATTTCTAAAAAGAAATGTCTCTTTGGTAGTGAATAGTTGCATGTCCTCAATCAACTCCTTAATTATGGCTTTTCAGATAATTAGAGGAAAAAAAACATTCTTTCTTGACTCCCTAATATTGCAAGTTTTTATTTGATCTTTCTTATAAAATGTCCAATACTAACATGTTCACTTTCGGAATTTTTAAGATGAAAAAAAATCAGATTAATTAAAAAGGTGCCTGAGTTCTACATATAGAAATCCAAGTTTTTGTTACAAAAAAAAATCCCTCTTTCTCAGTAGTCTTTGAAAAGTGTCCAAACTACAGCTTCGGGCCTTTTACGGTCTGCCAACCATTTTACAAGTATTTTATATAATGAGCAGCTTTTTGAATTTCTGAAGATGCAACAATAATGATTTATGATTTTGGTACGAACCACATTTTCTTGATAGTATTGATTACATTTGTCAAATTGTTAACAATTCATATATAATCATCATATTTGGGTTTATAGACAAGCTGCTGGTGGACCCATATTCAAATAGATAGAAACGAAGTGGGCGTGCTCAAAAAAGATGTTTAATACACAATACCAGGTTTAAATTACCATACTAACAAAATGTCAAGGTATAAGAAACAAAAAACAAGCCTTAATCTAAAATGGCTGTGCACCATTAGGGCACAACCCTCGTTTTGGTATTTTCACTTCCGGGGTGACTTGTGAAAGATTGTGATCCCGGTCAAACTTGTTCTGGCCTGGGATGGAAGATTGTCTTTCTGGGATAGCTGCTGAGTCAACAAAAAATACCAAGTCAGCTTGTTTGGAAGTTTTCATATCTTGGGTAACCTGTTTGTCTGCCTCTGAAATATGGTGTTGATATTCAATGTTGTTCTGACCTGGGAGAGTGTAATGCCTCTCTCTGGGAAAAATGCTGAGTAAACAAACCAAAAAGCCTAGTCAGCTCTGTTTTGCAATTTTCATATCTCAAGTCACCTACCTGACTGCCCAGGAAAGATGGTGGTGATATCTAAACTCCATCCCCCTTTTCTTGTGTGGACAGACAAATAAACAGACAAACAATCAGATATATATACATACATATACATGTATATATATATATATATATATATATATATATATATATATATATATATATATATATATATATATATATATATATATATATATATATATATGTATATATATATATATATATATATATATATATATATATATATATATATATATATATATATATATATATATATATATATATATATATATATATATATATATGAATATACAGGGTTGGGTAGGGTTACTTTAACTTGATTACTTTCAATTACTTTTGGATTACTCCAATACCAAATATGCTAATAAAAGACAAAAGAAACTAAAAATGAATAAAATTATGACTCACAACACATGGTAAGCTTTGATCTCTGGCAAAACTAACATAAAATGCGACAAAAACAAAATGAAAATAAATCCAAACAGCTTGCCAGCATCATTTTTGCCGTTCCATGTATTCCGTTACTCCCCAAGCCTGCAAAAAAATTTAGTAATTTTGCCATTGAGTGAAAGAATGTAAATATTTAAGCATTCAAGAAAGTGGTTAGCTTTTATTTTCAATATACATCAACATTTTTAGATGTATATTTGTTCGCAGTCTTGCAAGCCAGAACCTGCAATGCAGATCAGTTCCGTTGTGACGATGGCAGATGCATTGCCACTTCTTGGATCTGTGACGGAGACAATGACTGCGGTGATATGAGTGACGAAGATCAGCGTCACAATTGCGGTAAGCACTGTGCTATTTGATGTTGCTATCTGTTTCTTGCACCTGTTCTGCTCTACACTCAAATTCTCCATGCTCGCATTGTGTTTCAAGTCTTGACTTTTCTAGAATGTAGACAACGTGACACATGGGTCAACAGTGTTGTCCGTTAAATGTTTTCTTAATCCGCTTTCTGTGATTGCGTTCAGCCAACCGCACATGTTCAGGCGCAGAGTTCACCTGCGCGAACAACCGAGCGCCTCAGCGCAAGTGCATTCCTCAGGACTGGGTGTGTGACGGAGATGCCGACTGCGCGGATGCGTTGGACGAGCATCAGAACTGCTCGCGCAGATCCTGCGGCGTCAATGAGTTCACCTGCAGCAACGGGCTCTGCATACGTAGCTTGTACAGGTGAAGCCAAAAAAAAGAGTAAATATCATGCCGTTTAAAAGTTTGGGGTTGCTTGGAAATATACTTTTATTTTTTTCAAGAAAAACACTGTTTTTTTCAATGAAGATAATATGAGACTACTCCCTTCAGAGAACAGCACAAACAGGCCATAACTAGGGTAGAAAGATAAGTGACAACAAGACAAGTACATTAGAGTCTCTAGTTTGAGAAATATAAGACTTATAGGTCCTCAACTAGCAGCTTGGTTAAATAGTACTCACAAAACAGTTTCAACATTTACAATGAAGAGGTGACTTTGAGATGCTGGCCTTCAACGGGGGATTACAAGGAAAAATACATATCTGAGATGGCCAGCAAAAGGAAGAAATTATTATGGGCAAAATATCCCGGACAAGGGACAATTAATTCGATAAATACAAGTGGGACTTTTTCATGGAAAACACAAAATTGTCAGTCAAGTCACATTTATCTGTATAGCCCTTAATCACAAGATGTCTCAAAGGACTACACAGCCAACAACTACACCATCTACTGAGTTGAAACATTGAGAAGGCGCCAAACCCTTTTCCAGATGACCAAGCTTGCAATAGATGTTGCTTTGGGTGACTTTACACAAAATGTAGTCAACATCAACAATAAACATAGATGATGTATAAAATTGTTCAAGAGGTTCAAGAAGCTCAAGACAGTAATGAAGCAGCTTCCCATCTCAACCAGCTGGTTGATGCAAATGATGCCATGCTTAAGGTGCAAGTACGCTGAATCATCACCTTCTCCCTCACTCCGCCACCAGCCAGACAGCCGTAATGGACAATAAAACAAAAGTATGAGGTCAACATCAATCATTAGCTATAGAACAGAAGTATGTATTTAGTTTAGACTTGAACACTTCCACTGAGGTTGCAGATCTTATCTCAGGGGCGGAGCATTCCACAGCACAGAATGAAGAATGCTTTCGACCCTGGAGATTTCTTTTTGGCCCTTGGAGTCACATGTAGACCAGCATTTCCAGACAGAGCCTCCGAACTGGAACATAAGAGGAAATCAAATTACAAAGATAAGAGAGGGCAGGTCTATGCAAACATTTGTAGTTGGCAAGAGAACCTTAAAGTCACATGTTAAGCATACCGGGAGCCAGTCCAAGTTAGCTAATATTGGAGTGATATGGTCAAGCTGCCACTTTTTGAACCAGCTGCAAGCTTTTGATGCTAAAAATCAGGTGACCATAGAACAATACATTAGAGTAATCAAGATGAAGGTCTTAAAAACATGAATTGTAATCTCAGCATCTGACTTCGACAGCATCTGGTGAATCTTACGAAGGTGGAAGAAAGCTATTATGGTAATATTGTTCACAAGTAACTGAAATGACAGATTAAATTCAAATATGAAACTTCTTTTTGACAGAGTCACTCTGGGTGATATTACATTTTTCAAGGTTTTAAAACAGTGTTGCAGACTACAAACTTTTGAACGGTACTGTATTTCTACTAGTGTTGTGGGCTTCATCGTGCCCTGTTATGAAAAATCAGGTGTGACTGGCGAAACGACTGCGGCGACGGTAGTGACGAGCAGCGATGCTCCTACCAGCCGTGCCAACAGCACCAGTTCACCTGCTCGAACGGCCGCTGCGTGTCTCATGATTTTCTCTGCGACGGGGACAATGATTGCGGCGATGAGTCAGATGAACTCCAGCAAATGTGCCACACACCACCACCTACGTGCCCCCCAGGAGAATTCAAATGTCAAAACGGACACTGTGTCCCGCTGAGCCGGGTGTGTAACCGGGAGGACGACTGCTCTGACAACAGTGATGAGAAAGGATGCGGTAGGTTTGTTAATGACTATACAATGAAACATCATTTCTCAAACTTTTGTCATTGATGTACCCCCGATAAAATGTATTTTCTGCCGAGTACCCCTCTAACCTGGCATGGAGAGGGATGGGCGCCACCAGGTTGTTCTTGCCCAAGACACACCACAGGAAATGGTCCCCCTCCATCCCTAGTGGTTAGGGATCCAATAAACCAACCAACCAGCCAACCCCTATAATCAGTGCTTCACTTTGAAATTCTAAAGTTCCCCTACCCTGGAGATCAGCAACCTGTGGCTCTAAAGCCGTACGTGGTCCTTTAGCGCTGTCCCAGTGGCTTCCTAGAGATTTTTCAGAAAGGTTTGAAAATTGTAAAAGATGAGGGAGGGAAATATATCCTCTGGGCACTCCGGTTACCTCCCACATTCCAAAACCATAATGTCAGGTGAATTGGCTGGTCCAAATTGTTCGATGGGTGTGAATGAGAGAGTGAGTTGTCTGTCTCTGTGTGCCCTGCAACTGGCTGGCAACCAGTCTGGGGTGTCCCCTTCCTACTGCCCGAAGACGGCTGGGATGGGCTCCAGCATCCCTGCGACCCTACTGAGGATGAGCGGTGCAGATAATGAGATGATATGAGATGTAAGCACACGCTGTCAGCTCAGTCCCTACGGAGCAAGCAGCCTCTCCCAGCATTGAGATGTTAACCCTTGGCGTCGAGGATACTGAGGATAATCGGTGCAGATAATGGATGGAGATATATATATATATATATATATATATATATATATATATATATATATATATATATATATATATATATATATTATAGAATATTAAGTTATGTTTGTTCACTGTGGTTTTGAACGAATAAACAACTGAATGGATGGTATTTATCGTCATTCTACAATAGTAAAACAAAATTGGAGGGTTTCTCCTTTCAGTGCAAGCAAAATGAATAATAATAAAATTTAAAAATGTGCAAAAGGATAAAAACAAAACAACGTTATACAAATAATTTATAATAAATATGTGCATATTTGCAGTGGTACAGTGCATTGTGCTCATGGATGCTGTATAAGGGAGTTCAGGATGGTAATAGGTCTTGGGAAGAAGCTACTACTCATTCTGTTTGTTTTTGCTTTGCAGGATTACTTTCACAATATATGATGTATGAAATGTATTTTGAGTTACATCATTTGTATCAGAATCTGTTTTGATAATCACTAATTTCAACGAATTTTCGTCCAGGTGTTAACGAGTGCACAGACCCATCCATCCATCGCTGTGACCACAACTGTTCAGACACACTTACTAGCTTTATCTGCACTTGTCGTCGTGGCTTTCGCCTGATGTCGGATGGGACCACCTGCGATGACGTGGACGAATGTACCGAGACACCAGGCGTATGTAGCCAGGTTTGCGAGAACACGGTGGGCTCGTACGTCTGCAAGTGCGCCCCAGGCTTTCTCCGAGAACCGGACGGGCGCAGGTGCCGCCAAAACAGCAACATCTCGCCTTACCTCATTTTCAGCAACCGCTACTACCTCAGGAACCTTTCCACAGATGGCCAGGCGTACTCACTGATTTTGCAGGGTCTGACCAGCGTGGTGGCTCTGGACTTTGACCGCGTAGACAAACACTTGTATTGGATTGACGTGAGCCGTAGGGTCATCGAAAGGATGTCTTTCAATGGAAGCAATAGGGAAGTGGTGGTAAACGGAGTCTTGCATGGCGAGGGCCTCGCTGTTGACTGGGTTGCAAGGAAACTCTACTGGGTGGACAGTTTCATGGACTGCCTTAAAGTGGCAGAACTGGACGGTCGCTTTGTAAAAAAACTGGCGGAGCACTGTGTTGATGCTAATAACACTTACTGCTTTGAAAACCCAAGAGCCATTGTGTTGCATCCCAAACACGGGTAAGTACAAGAATTGTCATGATTTAGCCCAATGAGTTGATTTTACAGTGTTAGCTTGTTTTATATAAGAGCAGTATTAATTGAATGTTACCCAATAACACACCAATTTTTTGTTAGTTGATTAACAATTCCACAGTAGAAGTTTATTGTCAAACAAAATATGAAAGAAAGAAAACTCAATTTCAAGTACTTTAAAACTACGGTATAGATTGGCCTTTATACTGTACTTATGTTGAAGAAAGAAATTATGAGCAGGGTTGTCACCTTAAAAACAACAAGCTATATGAACACAGTAAGATAGAACATATGAGAAATCCCCCAAAAATAATACGTGATATACCTTTTTTCAATATGTATTACCCACATTGATACTCATCTATGTCGATTACCTCATCCACCCCCTGAAAACCCCTGATATTTTTTAAGAAAATATATTTTAAAAAAAGTCAAAAAAGGATATATTTCCTTAAAACTGCATGAAATTAATTGAAAAGTGCCGTCAATTCTACTGTTGCAAGTAACAATACCTTGAAATAAGCCTGGAATTGGCACCAGTTACAAGTATCAAATAATTCCTACTACTACCTGGCATATAGTCTTCATCCTTTGCAAAGAGTGACACATTTTACTGTCGAACTGAAGAGCTGAAAAAAATATGAATTCAAACAATTCCAATCAATAAACCTTGGACAATATAAGCAAAAGTGTCATTTTTGATAGTAACAATTTTTTAAAAATGTTTTCGATTTTTGATGTTTTAAAAATTATAGACACATCCTAAAATAAGCCTTTTGTTTTTGTTTTGTTTTTAAAAAAATGACTCTTTGAGCAAAAATTGCAAGCTTTCATCAGAGGCAAAATGAAAAAAGAGCAGCATGGCCCTACCTTAATTTTGCTTATTCTATACGAGTCCTGGTTTCTATGTTTCCACTTGTTAGATACATTTACTGGACCGACTGGGGTGACAAAGCCTTCATAGGTCGAGTAGGAATGGACGGCACCAACAAAGCAGCCATTATCACCACCAAAATAGAATGGCCCAATGGACTCACCATAGACTACACCAATGACAAGCTCTACTGGTCCGACGCACATTTGAACTACATCGAGTGAGTCTGTTATGTCCTGTTGCCTACAATAGAAACTTTTTTACAACTTTTATCGGTCTTGATGTTTACACCACGTTGTAATCAATGACAATAAAGACAATTAAGACAATTGTATTCTATCAAGGTACTCGGACCTGGATGGTCGGCACAGACACGCAGTCTACAACGGAATTTTGCCTCATCCCTTCGCCCTGACCTTGTTTGAAGATACCGTGTACTGGACAGACTGGAACACGCGAACGGTGGAAAAAGGCAACAAATATGACGGTTCTGGTCGGGAGGTTCTGGTCAACACCACACACAGGCCATTCGATATCCATGTGTGCCATCCTTACAGGCAACCCATTGGTAAGACTACTCTCATCCATTGCAATCGATCACTTAGATTTGAGTGCAGATTTAGAAGACAGGTCAAACAGTACAAGTGTTGTGTTTGTCTACCGATGGTGAACTAAGATTGTTCCTATCACTTTTTGCTTCTTCCGCCGATAGTAAGCAACCCCTGCGCGGTGAACAATGGAGGTTGCACTCACCTCTGCCTCATCCGTCATGGGGGGAGGGAACACACCTGCGAGTGTCCGGACCACTTCCAGGCAATGCAAATAGGAGGGGTGACCAGATGCCTTGCCATGTGCACCAGCACCCAGTACAGATGCACCAACAATGAACGGTTTGTCAAGGCTGTTTTTATCTTCATTCATGCACTGCAAATTGTGCTGTTAGAAAACTGAGTAAGTGTTGTCAATTAACTACAAAAACAGTGTTCTTGTTTTATCGGCAGAAAATAAGTTTTAAATGAGAGTAATGACAGTGATTTTATACTGTTAAAAATATTACTAAATTCAAATTTAAAAACTTAAAAATGTTACTTTATGTATATTTAGTTGTAATTATGTTTATTGTTTTTTTTTTTTTATGAAGATACAAAAAATATATTTAAAATAAGTAAAAGATGAATTTATCTTTTGAAATTAGTTAGTCTTTCAAAAAAGGGGTTTGCTCATTTTGAGTAAATAGGTTTTTTTTTTTTCACAAGAAACGTTTTACTTTATTTAGTGGCCAGAACACTGAGGGTAAACGTAAGATAAAAGCAGATAGATAGTGAAAAAAAAAAAAAAAGCTCTTTGAATTAAGTTGGCCATTGTTAAGAGATAAAATATTTAACTGTAAAGTTTTAAAAGGACATCTCAAACTACACACCCCACCTCTAACTACTATTTTCAATTACTGGTTATAATAATTCTTAAACTCATCATAATAATTTCCGTACGGGGATGAATAAAGTATCTATCCATCTATCAATCTACCGATATCTGTCTATCCATCTAAAATAAATAAATAATAAATCTAAAATTGATCACAATTTCCGCCTGAGAAATTAGATATTTTCACAAGAAGGAAAAAACTGGTTACAGTATTTTATTGTATTTATGTCCTTACATTTTATCCTAATTTTCAAACCTGTATATTTCATGTTGTATTTCACATGCAGATGATACTGGTCATTTTAAGTATATTTCAATTGTTTTATTAGATAAAGTTTTCTTACTTTCCCTACCAAAAACAATTAATATTAAGTAATCAAAAAACTGTAAAATGAGAAAATAATTGTTTTAGTTTTCTTCTTTTAATATTACTTAAGAACTATTTTGAGTAAAACAAGAAGAATAACCTTAAAATTGTGGATCTAAATGTTTAATTAAAAGGATTAATTATCAATTTGTTTTCTACATTTTCTCCTGTGTTCTCCAACTGGACTTTTTGAATGTTCAAACAGTTTTTGACATGATATGTCAAAAATGCGTTCAACTGTCGCCCATTTTGCATAATTAACAGCTGTATTCCAATCTGGTGGAAGTGTGACGGCCAAAGAGACTGTAGAGATGGCTCGGATGAACCCCCAACCTGCCCATTGCGCCACTGCAGGCTCGGACGCTTTCAGTGCAACGACGGCAACTGCACCAGTCCGCACTTTGTTTGCAACGGCAAGCGGGACTGCCACGATGGCTCAGATGAAGACCCCGTCCTGTGTGGTCAGTTTTTCTCCCCTTTTCTTAAATACTTGCTATCTTTGCAGTTATGTGTAGAACCTCCTCAATGCTATATTTTAGCGACCCACCAGTGCGAAGCGCACCAGTGGCAGTGTGCCAACAAGCAGTGTGTCCCCGAGTCGTGGCAGTGCGACGGTGAGGACGACTGCGGGGACGGCTCTGATGAAGACCCTTCACACTGTTCCACCAGGACGTGCCACCCCGGGCAGTTCAAATGCCGTAATGGGCGCTGCATCCCCCAGAATTGGAAATGTGACACCGATGATGACTGTGGCGACAACTCGGATGAGCCTCTAGAGGAGTGCAGTGAGTGGAGTTTTAACCTTTGTTTTTGTCGACTCACCAGTATCACCTCACAATAATTTTCTATTCTAGTGGGGCCATCGTATCGATGTGACAACCACACAGAGTTTGACTGCAAGACCAACTATCGATGCGTGCCTCTCTGGTCTGTGTGCAATGGCCACGATGACTGCAGGGACAACAGTGATGAGCAGGGTTGCGGTGAGTTTGACAGCTACAACACTACCTCTCTGATAGGCTTATAGTTCTAGCAGTCACTCAAAATATGTAAAGAAGACATTAATAGATTTGGAACTTGCAAGGAGAACAGGAAAGGACTGATATAAAAACTGCCCTGTTTTCTGGGCTTTGATTAAAACAAAATTAATCTTTTACATGTCTGGTTGTGGACAAAACAATTAACCTTGTACTGTATAGATGCCATTTGCAAGCAATCCAATCAGAGAGAATGTCAAAAATAGACATAACTTCCGCACATAAATCAAGGATAATTTCATTTATTTCACTCACCAAAATCAAGTTAGAACTGTGCTTGTTTGCTCTTGCTTTAAAAGTCTGCTCCATTGCTGTGTCCCGTCTGTTTACAAGTTGGGCTCATACATGGCTTGCCAGAAGCAAAGGCTAACAACACATATGGATATATAGAACTGTTACAGAAGAGAAATCAACCAAAACACATTTGTGTTTTTTTTAATAAATAAGTTGGATTTGCATAGAGCATTCTTCTCTGTACTAAGTCCCACAGTGCGTTGGTGCATAAAACTTTCCCGGTTCATGGAAACTGCACATGCGGAAATTCACTTAATACAGTATGTTATGTAAAGGATTAACTACCAAAATTGAGGTAATAATTCATAACAGTGGGTGGAAACTAATTGTTTTTCCACTCCATCATTCATCATATTAAAAAGTTTCTGAATCAGTTCAAAAATACTAATGAACATTTTTTACAGTTTAAATACAAAATCAAATTTTATGGAGCTGGTACATTCGTGACTGTTGTATTTTAATTATCATTGAGAACTGACTCAACCGAGGATCCCCGATGCCTAGCTGCACAGGCTGCCGTTCTCTACATTGCTTCTTAACCTGAAAGAAGACGGCCTCCAATTGTGTTGTATCATTGTTTAATGACAATACAGACCATTCATTCATTCATTTAAAAGCATAAAAACAAATTAGCGCATCTTTCAGGTATATTTGTATTGGTATCAGCTCAAACGTTTTCAATAGGGTTAACATATTGGCACTTTCATGCCCCAAAAACTTAAAGTAAAAAATAATTGATTTGAAACTGTAAAATATATAAATGAGAGTAAAAAATGTATTTGAAATTTCTCAAGCCAACTCCCGGTCCGAATCCCATTGTGGTGGGCTGCACTGAACCGTATATCACCAAATCATTAGCCGGCACCTAAGCTGCTCACACAGAATAACAAACACAGACTGCAAGAGCAAATTGATGAGCTGTTGGGTAGTAAGGCTCTAAATATGCACACATGTGTGTGCCGTTACTCCGTCCTTGCGTGGGGGTGCCAGTTCCTTCACAGAGCTTTGTAGTCGGTGCGCACTTGCGCCGGCCCTCCCAGGCTCTTATCAGCAGGCCCTCTCTCCATTAGTGCCATTCCTGAGCGGGAGGGGAGATCGGTGCTAATCTTCCCATAAGAATGCAGCAGATGGGCCAGGTGGAGCGTGAGGAGGGCAGCGCTCGCTCGCCCTATCTTCCACACCCAGCACCGTGTGGTGGAGACGGCTCATACCAGGTCTCCTCCACTTGCCTCATTTCTCCTCTCTTGGTATGATCACAGGTCAGCCATCTGTCTCGGACACGCTCCTCCACTCTCCCCCTTTGTGCTTTAATTAAGAAACGCGATGCCTTTCATTTCAAACTTTCGACCCCCAGCGTTGAAGTTATGAAACTGGTGAGGGTTTTGCTAAGAACTCGGCGTCTGTCCAAACCCCGACAGTGGATTGTCAGTGCTCTATCCATCATTTTAATTGCAGGTAGTGAAACAGATAAGAATAATTATTTTGTCAATCAAAAAAAAAATTTCTGAATTTTACATACAGTGCCGGGAAAGTGTATTTGCCCCCTTCCTGATTTCTGGGTTTTTGGAATATTTACCCCTCACAAAGGGTTTAAGATCATCAAAGCAATTCTAATATCACACAGACCCAACCCAAGGAAATAAAAAATGCTGTTTTGAAATGTTGATTTTATTTATTAAAGCACCAAAAAAATCTAAACTTCTCTGGCCCCCGTGTGCGTTTGTTTTCGCTTTTTAGATGAGATTACCTGCGACGCCAATGGCGACTTTCAGTGCGACAACCATCGCTGCATCCCGCTTAGGTGGCGCTGCGACGGCGATGACGACTGCGGGGACAATTCTGACGAACGCAGTTGCAGTGAGTATCATAAAGACAGATGTCTCAATTTGAGTGCTCACATTTTTTGCTTTATGGTACAAAATTGTTTATTAATGAATTTGTTTGGGGATAATTTCTGAATGTAACTTTCAGGTTTTTTTTTTATCCGGTGCATTTTACTACAGTTTATTTATTGTTATTATTTTTATTTCTGTTTCAATTTTTTTATTCTTTTGTGGGTGTATTTTTCTTTTAATTTATTTTATTATGTACTTATCTTTATAAAATATTTTATGGCATGTTGTTATTGCGTCAAAGTTTTTCATTTCATAGTATATATTTTTTTTTTGTTCTTTTTGATTTTTTACTTTTTTATACATTTTTTTTTAATACACAATGTTTTAATTTTGTAATATCGTTAGGTATTTTCATCACATATTTTTCTGGCACATTGTTATTGAGTCAAGCTTTAGAATGTTACAATGGTCCGCAAAAAATTATTGCTTCTAAGTTTCAGGAATAAACACACAGAGTAAGGTATTGTTTTAAGTAGCTCTAGATTTCTAAATTCTAAAAAACAAGTCCTTGGTATTCATAGTCCTTTCTGTGGATCGTATGAAAATAGAAAAAACTGAATTAAATAACTCTCTTCATGCTTTTATTTGGGAGGATTTTTTTCCAAGAGTCTTCACACTTGTGCTGACAGCTGGCTGCCGTTAGGGGAGACAAGCGAACTTATCAGCTGCTTGAGAAACAGTCTGTCCTCAGGAGAGAGGGAGTCTGCCACCTTTGGCCTCTGCAGAATTAAATCATGCCTGAGAAGGTGCCGCTTAATAAGGAGGAAACCCGCTCTAGGATCCGGCGTCTCGCCGGTGCTGCTGAACTTAAAGAGGCCGCAGTGTTTTGTCTTGGGGTCATCAGAAGGAGTCTAACTATACAGGGATCATCAAAGCATGTTAACGTGTTCTGTTTGCGCTTGATGCTGGCATTTGTAAAAGTTAAGATGTTTTTTTTCCCCTTCCGCCCTTCTTAGCACCACGTGCATGCACCGAGAGCGAGTTTCGCTGCAATAATCTGCACTGCATTCCCGAACGTTGGGTCTGCGACCATGACAACGACTGTGAAGACAACTCGGATGAAAGGGACTGCGGTGGGTGGAGGCTTTGTTTTGGCTGCTTGTTTGCGAGTTACTGTGGACCGCAGTGCCAAGGCCAATAAAACGGGCCTTTTTAAGCCCGCCAGTCAGACAGGACCACCTGTCTTCTGTTTTATGCGTACAGTGCAAGAAGCCACTAAACACTTCATTGTGAAACATAAGCAGGCATATAAAATAAGATATTCTATCAACAAATTAACGTATTTGAATTCATTGGCCACAGTATAACATATACAAATGATTTCCTGTGAAAAAAAAGTTGAAAATGTGTTTATTATAATATGTCTATTTTCCAAATTTTCCCCATTTTTAAATGTAATAAGAAACAAACACAGTCAACATGAATTTGTTATACATACACTAAACCAGGCGTCATCAACCTTTTTGAGGCTGTGAGCTACTTTTTGTTACTGAATGACAAGAAGAGTTACCAATTTATTATGCATTTTTAAAATAACAACTTATCATGTTATTTCTATGATGTTGCGATTATATTATTAGAAGTTCAGTTAAAATAGCCTAGGTCAACACACTAAAACATAATGCGTGTTATAAATCAATTTTCCTGTAAAATCACAATGACCCATTGCTGGGGAGCTATTTTCAGAACCTGTCGGTTGTGGAGATTCTTGCACTAAACAATGTCATATTTATTACAGGTTCACCCTACAAATCTTTCCCCATTGGCAGATAGTTGTACTTATTTTAAGTATTTTTTTTTCAGTTTTCGCTTTGTTTAAAAACATTTTTTCTGATACAATAAAAAAATTGTCTAACTATTTGTCCAGTAAAATGAGAAAAATAATTCTCACAATTTGCAAAAATATCTGCCTTGTCTGTCAGATACATTTCTTATTTTAAATATTTGTAGGACTAAAAAAATATATAATAATAATTTAAAAAACATTATATAAAGAAATCATGTTAGAATTGTGAACAATGAACAAAAATACTTAAAATAAACAAAATTTGATTCCTCTGAGGCTTTTTTCTTGCTGTCTATGACAGTATTTTGGATTTAGAAATTCGCGTTCCGCAAAAAGAAAGGCATGTTTAATTTTTCAAATTATGTTAAATAAGTTATTACAAAAAGTTGTCATAACAAAAACATAAATTCAATATTGTATTTGTTAGAATCTAGTAAGAGTTTCAATGTTAGTTAAGTTGACCAGCACCCCCAAAAAGGACCAATGTGTTAAGAAACAGATGTTATTTCTGAACCGTGTAACTGCAAAAAAAAATTATATGGAAAAAAAAAAGATTTTTGAAAAATTGAAGATCAATGATTGCATGAATAAATAGATAAATGTATTAAACTAATAATTTATAATAAAATGTGATTTTATTTTACAGATGTACATTTATTAGTTTGTTTGATTGTTAATTTATTTGCCAAATTTAGATATAACTTCTTCCATTTGAATATATAGTGTAATATATGGCGGAGGACAATTCTTTCTTATAAATTTAAACTGATCTCTCATTTTTATTTGTTTAATTAATCTAGTTAAAAGTGCTTTAGCTTTATTTCAAATGAATAGTCTTGTGTTTTATATTTCGTAATCAATTGTAAAAGCTAGTCTATGCGTCTATGTGGCAGACCTATGGACATGCCACCCTGGCTACTTCCAGTGCCAAAGCAGGCATTGCATTGCTGACCAATATACATATAGTGTAATATATGGTGTAAGACAATTCTTTCTTATAAATGTAAACTAATTTCTCATTTTCCATTTGTTTAATATTGTTAAAACTGTTATTAGCCTTATTTCCAATGAATAGTCTTGTGTTTTATATTTCATAATGAATTGTAAAAGCTAGTTTCGCATTGCCAAGTAATCCCGCGCTGCATCTATGTGGCAGAGCTACGGACGTGCCACCCTGGCTACTTCCAGTGCCAAAGCGGGCATTGCATCGCTGACCGCTTTAAATGTGACGGCAACGCCGATTGCGCCGATTACACGGATGAGTCGTCGTGCGGTGAGTTTGAGCATTTCCATACAAGATAGCACACATGCCTGAAACCACTATGTTCTTTTAGCACCACGCTTTCCCAATGGCACCCACTGCCCTCACTTTCTGTTTGAGTGCAAAAATCACATCTGCGTGCAGCCACACTGGAAATGCGACGGAGACGACGATTGTGGGGACGATTCAGACGAGGAGCTCCACCTTTGCTGTATGAAGAACACCATTCGAAGCATAAATTGAGTTATGATTCGGCTTTCATTCAGTAACTCTGCCCCAGTAGTGAATGTGCAATGCGAGACGCAGTTTCGTTTCCGCTGTGACAACAACCGTTGCATCTACAGCCACGAGCTCTGCAATTCTGTAGACGACTGTGGTGATGGCTCGGATGAGAGACAGGAAAACTGTAAAAAAAATAAAAATAATAATCTAGGACTTAATTTAACTCATTCACTCTCATAGATATCAAAGGTCTTTTCTTTTTCTGTCAGGCCTAAGCCCAACGCACGGACCCTGCACCGACGAAGAATATAAATGCAGTAACCGACAATGCGTTCCTCTAGAGTACACCTGTGATGATTATGATGATTGCGGTGACCAGTCGGATGAACTCGGATGCCGTACGTAATGTCAACAATAACAATTTCAGACCACAGCACAATTTAATTAATCGCAAATATTTTCAGATAAGGGTTTTGATACTCTTTTTTTCTTTCACAAGTTACATAATCAGAAAAGGGGTAGACATTATTGCTAGACTGGCACCTCATTTCGCTCAGTTTGAGTACATATTTTACTATATTCAATTTTTTATGAACCTTTATTTTCTGGTAAAACTGTGGTTAATTTTTTTTAATAGTAAAATAAGAAAAATACATTTAAAAATATATTTTACATGGCAGTTGGCAAAAAGATTGGCTAATTTAAAATGTTTTCTCTTATTTTTCAACTTTTACCCTTTATGCTTTTTTACATTGGTATATTTTTCTAATTTTGCTTTTCATAATGAATTTTCGAGTTGCTAAATAAGACAAAAATACTTGAAATTAATGAAATTATATCTCTTATTATTCTATTTTTAATTATATGTAAAATTGAATTTTTGTAAAACATTCACATTCAAGGTCAAGTCTACATACAGAGCTTTTTTCGTGTCTTATTCGTCCTTTTATCTCCTTCACTTATCAGATCAACACAGCACGCAAACTTGTGAAGCCCGTGTATGTGAGCACAATTGCACCGACCTGACGGACGGAGGCTTTTTGTGCTCCTGCATGCAAGGCTACCGGGCCAGGAGTGGCGAACGACACAGCTGCGAAGGTTTTAGCGTCGGCAATGGAATTAATATTTTTGTGATTCGGATTCATATTTCTTAATTTGTGTCTCTTCTTAGATATCAACGAATGTGAGGTGTACGGCATTTGTCCGCAAGAGTGCAGGAACACTAAAGGCAGCTACGAGTGTTTTTGCGCCGAGGGCTTTGTGTCTTTTAGTGAGCCACGTGGGACTCAATGTGCAGCGCAAGGTAAGAATGAGCTCTATACGCTTGAAAAGTGTTAAGTTTTCAGTCAATCTGGTTAGAACTAATTTTTTTGTAGTGCACAAAGAAGAAAATCTTACTTGATTGGCAGAAACGTTTGCTCGTTTAAAATGTTTTCTTTTTTTCATTTTGGATTTTATTTTGAAACATTCTGAAACAAAATAAGAAAGGAGAAATATCATTCCTAGCAAAAGGTAGAATTGTTTTGGTCAATTTAAGAAATGTCTTCTACGTAAATGAGAATATATAAATATAAAAATACCTAAAAAAAAAAACTTAAATAAAAATACTCAGTCCCTGAAATAAGTACAACTACCTGTCACCATCTAAAATAAGACAGTTTTGCATATTTTAAGTAAGAATTTCTTTATTTTACTCGAATCTCAGGCTTGAAAGTCTTAAAATTGTAAATAAAATTAGCAAAACTGCCAATGGGGTAATATCCTTTCTGCTGTGCAGTTAGGTTTAATCATTCTTTGTATGATCAAAGGAAACCCACCAGTGCTGCTCCTGCCGGACAATGTCCGCATTCGCCGTTTCAATCTTTCATCGGAGCAATATTCTGACTATGTGGACAACGCAGAGCATATCCAAGCTTTGGACTACTTGTGGGATCCAGACAGAGAAGGCCTTAGTAAAGATATCCACTTTTTTTTGTGTGTCTAAAAGCAAAAATATTCACCTCTCTGATCCATATCTTGTTTCAGGTATCGTGTACTGGACTGTCGTGGGTCGAGGTTCAGAGTTTGGCTCTATCAAACGGGCCTACATGACCACCTTCAACGATCACGGCAACAACCCGGTCCAAGACATGGACCTAAACTTGAAATACGTGGCAAATCCAGACGGCATCGCAGTGGACTGGGTTGGCGGGTAATTCACCAGGTCTTGTTTGGCGGTTTTCTTCATCAGCCCAGAATGACACCGGATGTGTTTACAGCCATATATATTGGACAGACGCCGGCACCAATCGCATAGAAGTGGCCAAACTGGACGGTCGGTACAGGAAGTGGTTAGTCCACACTGACCTCGACCAGCCCGCTGCGATCGTTGTCAATCCTGCACTTGGGTAGGAATTCTTGACTTAAATGTTTTTCTTTGTGTTGTACAAACCTGATAATTGTCATGGGGTCTCAACAGAAAAATGTACTGGACAGACTGGGGGAGGAAACCAAAAATAGAGTCAGCGTGGATGGATGGCCAAAGCAGGCAGGTGCTGGTCAGTGAAGAAGACTTAGGCTGGCCTACGGGTCTGGCTCTCGACTATCTGAACGCACACAGGATCTACTGGTGCGACTCCAAAGAAAATACGATTGGCTCCATGAAGCCTGATGGAACGGACAGAAAAATCATCATATCAGGAGGTAAGGTTCATCACAAAAATGTCCCAATAAAAGGATGGTCAAACATAACTAATATTGTCTTCATGATCGATCCAGATATTGGGAATCCATACAGTCTGGATTTGTTCGAGGGCCATGTGTACTGGACAACGAAGGAGAAAGGCGAAGTGTGGAAAACAAATAAGTTTGGGAAAGGAAACAAAGTCAAGGTATTGACCATCAACCCCTGGCTGACTCAGGTTCGCATTTACCAGGAGCACCGGCACAACCAATCAGGTCAGTCCCAACTTACAACAATAAAATGATGGATGAGTGGGTGGGTGAATGGATGGATGGATGAATGGATGGATGGGTGGATCAATCGATACTGCCGCTAGGAACCTACTGTAGCTAGCTAACTTATTTAAATGATAGATGGATTATGCAGCTAGTGAGCTAACTGTAGTTATCTAATATCCTAAAAATGATGGATGAATTCATGGATGAATGCATGGAAGAATGAATACTGCAGCTAGGTATCTTACTCTAGCTATACAACTTACTGATAATGATGCATGGATGGAGGCATGAATACTCCAGCCAGCTCGCTAACTGTAGCTAGCTAACTTACTGAAAATGATGGATGGATGGACAGAGAGATGGATAATGTAGCTAGCCAGATAGATGGATAAATAGATTTAGCTAGGTAGCTGTCTATCTATTTATTCATTTATTTAAGCCATATCCACCTAGTGGAAGGTGGCTAGGGTCAAGAACACACTCACATTCACCAAACATCCATTCCTTTCCCAACCTCACACCGAACATTAAGCCAACAGCAAAACAAGGGGTGAGTTGCTGTACCATGCAACCCTTCATCAACAGAGAGGCCAGACAGCATACACTGGTTTACCCCCTCTGCATCATATGCGTCAATGTCAGTCATTTAAATCCATCTCTTGCACACACTCTTGCACCCATAAAATAACCAACCTGAGCATGTTTCGCCCCATCCATCCAAGCATATTTGGGCCTTCCTCTCATCTTATGTCCCACCACTAGCTAAATAAATGGACTTATACTGTGGCGAGATATCAGTTATCTCATCTGAGCTATTCTGCTTTTCTCTCACCAGTGCCCAACCCTTGTAAGAACGTGTGCAGTCACTTGTGTTTGCTCCGGCCAGGCGGTTACACTTGCGCCTGCCCCCAAGGTTCCTCCGCACTGGATTTCGACTCGGGCGAATGCGACGCAGGTAAGCCGCAGACTATGTATTTGCCATCGGCCCCGTCCGTCCTTCTGCATCCTATTGCGTCCCCCACTGTTTGATTTTGTTTTGACTGTTATGTTTTTGCCTGGGTTTTATCATTTCCTCCCCGGCTGACTCCTCTGTAGCCATTGAGGCGCCTGTTGCCATGCCTCTTGCATGCAGATGCATGAATGGTGGGACGTGCTACACAGATGAAGGGGGGGTGCCCAAATGCAAGTGAGTGTTGTTGCTACGTGTTTCATAGCAAATCCATCAAAGTTCACCCACTAAATCAGTCACCTGTCTTTCTGCAAGGTGTCCTTATGGTTATTTGGGGAGCTATTGTGAAATGGGAAAGTCACGAAGCGCTCCATCTGGAACAGGTACTACCAACAACATTTGTCCCAAATTAAAGATTGAAGAAATAAATCAGCAATCATTCATTGCCGGTATAATAATCAAGGTCCATTTTTTCAAGCTGTGGCGGTTCTACTGGCAGCCATCATCACCCTTGTTACTGGAGTTTTGGCAGTTGGAGTCTTCCTCAACTACAAAAGAACTGGTTCCTTCATCCCATCTATGCCAAAGCTGCCCAGGTAGCTTGGTTTCTCTCATCTCCAACAAATGTACAAATGGGATTTTTTTTTTCGGAACGGAGGATTTTTCATAGTTTTTTAAAAAATCTGAAAAAAATATACTCAATTTAGCTACATTTTTACACCAATGTGTTATTTCCCTTTAGGTACTTTACTGTTCATTTTAAAACGTTTGACTGCCTAGTTTTGATATATTTTGATTTGTTTTTCCCAGTAAAATAAGGGCACTTATAAAAGAAGCAACATTATCTCGCAGATAGTAGTTTATTTTACTCATTTTTACTCAAGTATTATGCTTCACTTGGTAGAAAATATTTGTAATATTAGCAAGAAAACATATTCACATTCTTTTAGATAAAAACGTGTCCCTTGATTTAAGGGTATTTTCGTTTTTATTTTTCAAAAAACCTAATGAAATATCTTAAAACAATAAAACAAATACTTAAAATGAAAACGTTTTTTGCCAATGGGGTCACAATTAGTATGTGTACAAATTCAATTCTTAATCTATTGGCAGAAAAAAAGTTAATTTAACATATATTTATTTTATTTAATGATATTTTGTTTCAAATTAAATAAGAAAAAGCAGAAATATTATTTCTAGCAATAGTAGATTATTTTGCTCATTTTAGTAAATATCTTCTACTGATAAAAAAAATGTACATAAAAAATCCTAATACTTAATATGTAAAACCACCTTCCACCAACCTAATACTTTTTTTTTTTTCAGAAAAACAAACTTACATTTCTTAAAACTACTCAAATTATACATAAAATAAGGCTATTTATCTGCCAAGATATTTTTTCTACAGTGTAGTTGAGCTTTATTTGTATCTCTTTATAATTAGAGAGAAATATACAAAAAATACAACTTTAAAAAATCCTTAAAGGGACTTAGGGGATTTTTAATGCCTCTTAGTGGTCAGAAAAACTTAATTCATTTACGGTTGGTTGGATCCCCATACTACAAGGGTTATCCTGTGGTGTGTCTTGGACAAGTACAGCCTGGTGGCGCCCATCTCTCTCTAGGCCAACATATATATCCACCCAGTCACGAACCAGGGACCTTTCGCATATCAGGCGAATACTTGTAGGTCAAAAAATTTCGATTTATTTCACACTACACAATACAGTGACATCCATGGGTCAAATAATACACAGTGTTCCTATGAATAATGATTAATTGTTACTTAAAATAAGTAGAACCTACTACCGCCGTATAAAACGATTAATCGATTAGTTGTTGCACTTCTAGTGCACTGACACTCCCGAGATGTCATACTAAAATATTGCTACGGTCTTGTTTTCCAAGCCTGAGCAGTCTGGTGAAGTCGGATTACACGGGGAACGGCGTGATGTTCCGCTCTGGGGATAACGTGGACTTTAGTCCCACCCGCATCGGAGTCTCCTTTATCGATAGTGCAGTGCAGATGGTGAGTTCGCAGAGCTTTAATACAACATGAAAAAGTATTTAACCCCTTCCTGATATGTGTTTTTTTGCATATTTATCTAAGGTTTAACAAAGATTTCAGTTCACAATTTTTTTTTTAAATACCACACAGAGACAGCGCAAGGAAATACAAAACGCAGTTTTGAAATGTTGATTCCGTTTATTAGGCCTCCTGAAAAAAATCAAAAACTATCTGGCCCCATGTGAAAAAGTAATACCCCCCCTTGTTGAATCACAAAGTACCAGTAACTAACCACCTTTTTGGCAAAGCTAAGTTCAATTCCGCAGGTCACACCCAAAACTGATACCCACCAAGAAATCAAGAAATCCCTTAAATTGAATTTGTCGGACAAAAGTGAAGTAGGCTACAAAATCTCAAGAACACAATAGACTAGCCGTGATCCAATTCCAGATGAAATAAGAAAAAAATGATTGAAATCTATAAGTCTAGAAAAGATCACAAAGCCATTTCTATGGCTTCAGGGCTCCAGCGAACCACTGTCAGAGCCATGATCCACAAATAAAGAAAACTGGGAACAGCGGCAAACCTTCCCTACTCAGATTATTCAAAGATGGCTAATCCAGGAGGTTACAATAGAATCACGAAAAACACCTAAGAAACTGCAGGTCTCTCTGGCCACGGTTAAGGTGAGTGTGTATGACTCCACTATAAAAAAAGACACAAAAATGGCATTCATGGGAGAGTTCCCATGCAGGCAAAAATAACTACTGTCACAAAATAACGCAGAGTCACATTTGCCAAAAAGCATCTTTATTATCCTCAAGACTTTTGGAGTTTTATTCTGAGGACTGATGAGTCAAAATTGAACTTTTTGAAAGGTGTTTAGCCCGTTATCTGGCATAAAAATGGCACAACGTTTGACAAAAATAACATGACGCCACCAGTAATGCATGGTGGTGGCGGCAGTGTGATGGTATGGGGCTGCTTTGCTGCCTCAGGACAAGACAACCTGCTGTGGTTGTTGTAATAATGAATTCTTGTGTTTACTAGAAGATCCTGAAGGAGAACATCCAACCATCAATTTGTGCCCTCAAACTCAAACACTATTGGATCGTGCACCAGGACAACAATCTGAAACACACCAGCAAGTCCATCTCTGGATGGCCCAAAAAAAAACTAAAATGAAGGTTCTGGAGTGACCAAGTCAAAGTCATGATTTAAATCCAATTTAGATGCTATGGTGTGACCTTAAACAGGCAGTTCATGTTAGAAAACCCTCCAATATAGTATATTTAAAACACTTTTGCCATTAAGATTGGGCCAAAATTCCTCTACAGCGTTTCGAAAGACACATTACCAATAATCGTAAACATTTGATTTCTGTTATTGCTGCCAAAGGTGACCCAAGTCTTTATCAGGTTTACTTTTTCACATAGGGCCAAATAGGTTTTAGATTTTTTTTGTGCCTTAATAAACTGAATCAACATTTCAAAACTGCATTTTGTATTTCCTTGGGTTGTCTCTGTGTGATATTAAAAGTATTTTTGTCATGATTACCGATGTGAATCACCTGTGCCCACTCATTTGGCGCCAACCGCCGCGGGTTCTGATTGTCTTTATCTGAACGCTGTCATGTCAATCCCCTGTGGTCAGTCCGTCTGCGAACTTGTTTTTCAAGGCAAGCCTTTTTCGACCCCTGACTACTGCCTGTCCCGTTTTTTGCTCCCGTTTGTCTCCGGCTACGACCCATTTGATCCCGAACACGTCTACTCTCCTGTTCTGTCTTCTGACTCCCTACGGAAGATCCACTTCCGTGTTCAGATCACAATCCGAGTACGAGAGCGACTTGCTTCCCGCGCCCAGCGAACAGCGGAACGTGGACGCAGCTCTTCCTATCTCTTTCAATAAAACTTGTGGTAAACGTCACGCAAGTGGGTCCTGTTTCCGTTCTGGTCCCGACAGTTTTGATGACCTTTGTGAGTGATAAATCTATAAAAAACACAGAAATCAGGAACGGGGCGAATACTTTTTTTTACGGCACTATATCGAAATATATTCAATTGTTTAATTAACGGCAGTACGATCCCACCACAGAATGATCACTTTTCCATGGAAGCAGCAAGACATCCCGTCACCTTTGAGAACCCTTTATACGCCAACACAGCCGCCATGGCCGCTGACGTTGCCGTCATCCACGCCTCACAGGTACGAGCAGCGCACCTCGTACTGCTCACCAAACCTATATAATGTTTTGTATTTGCAACGGGTAGGTGACGGTCAATGTGAGTGGCGAAAAATTGCAAAAGAACTTTGTGAATCCGGTCTACCGAGCCGAGCAGGGCGGCGGCCTCGTGGACACGTCCTCGGTTGGGGCCACTGCTGTTGAGGTCAGTCTGCAATACTGGTTTATTTTTGGTAGACATTTTTATGTGCACAAAACAAAGGATTTTTGGGTCTAATTTTATTCCATATGTTATACATATTTTTTCTCATAAAAAGGATTATACTTGCCAATAAATGCTACAAAGTGGTAAGAAAAAAATAAAGCATGAACGATGGTAATATTGAAGGTCCTTAATTACTTTTGAACCACAAAACATAACCTTACACGACTTGCAAAATGTTTTGCTTATTTTAAAAAAGAGGCAAATCATTTTTAAATAATCAGTATAATTAAAGTCAATATTTCTATATTTTAAACGTATTCGTCCAGTAAAATAGTAAAACAAATGATTTTAAAAATAATAATTTTACAAAGGTTCTTTACCTATTTCAAAATGTACGTTTCTGTATTTTACCTTCTTTTTTTCGAATAAAAAATGATAAATGGTTTATAAAGGGAAGGACAACAGTGCAGTGGTTACTGCGTGTGCGGCACAGTTCTGAGGTCATGGGATCAAACCTTCCGGTGTGGAGTTTGCATGTTCTCCCCGTGCTTGCGTGGGTTTCATCCCACATTTCAAAAACATGCAGTTCAGGTTAATTGGTCGGTCCAAGTTTTCCCTAAGTGTGAATGAGTAAGTGAGTTGTCTGTCCCTGTGTGCCCTGCGACTGGCTGGCAACCGGTTCAGGGTGTCCCCTGCCCACTACCCAAAGACAGCTAAGATGGGTTCCAGCACCCCCGCGACCCTACTGAGGATAAGCGTTGCAGATAATGGATGGATGTATGGTTTATGAGACAAATAATGCTTATAACGGTCAAAAACAATCGTTTTTAAATTAACAAAACTCTTTTCTAGTATGATAAGCAAAATCAATTTTAAAATGAACACAATTATTTAATATATAGCAGATAATTTTTATAGTTTTAAGAATACTGTACTTGAAAAATAATTTACAATGGTTCTAAACCTATTTTTTGGGTAATATAATCTAAATTGAATTTAATAATAATTTGATATTTTTCCTTTATATCAACTTATTTCTTTAGTAAAATGAGAACAAATAATTTCATAAAACATTATAAAATAATTTTAGAATAATAACAACAACAATGATCCTTAAAGTCAGCAAATGTATTTGGTAAAAATTAGCAAAATCTTAAATGAACTAGTTTATTTCATATCAAAAAGATTATATTGGTTTTAAAAATATTTTAACCTATTTATTCGATGAAATTATTTAAAAATGTAATAATAATTTGAAAGCTAATGTCTAAATAAAAGCTAATGATCTATTTTTAAAAATGAGACAAGTAATATTTGAATAAAACATACCGTGATAATGATCCTTAACATTGGCAAAATTAATCCCGAAATAAACACAATTATTTCATATTGCAGATAATTTTGCTCCTTTTAACAATCCTTTTTACTAAGAAAAATAATAAGTATTCAGAATTGTGCAATAAGATATTGGCTGGGAATTAATTACGTCAAAATCACAGCATAATACTTGAATATTCAAGTAGTATCATGATTCTTAAAGATGGTATCAAAGAATTCCTTTATTCGGTTTGAACTTACTCAACTCACTTCAACGTCATTTATCCAGTAAAATGTAGCAACAACAAAAACAGTAAATAGTAGGAGAATAAAGTCAGGAAAAGCAAAATACTGCATTGGAATGCTTTTGTCATGACCAGAACGTAAACAGGACCCACTTGCGTGACATTTACCACAAGTTTTATTCAAAGAGGGAGGAAGGTCTGCGCCCACGATCCGATGTTCACTGGGTGCAAAAACCAAGTTGCTCTCGTACTCCGATTGTGATCCGAACACGGAAGTGGATCTTCCGTAGGGAGCCAAGGGCGGTGTCAGTGGCAGAAAACTGGTCGGTAGCCGGGACTGGAGAGCAAAAATGTGGTTGGGACGGAAGCAAGTCGAAGCCAGAACGGGAGAGTAGACGTTGTCAGGGACTAAAAGGGGTCGTAAGCCAGACGGGAGAGCAGACGTAATCGGGATCAAAACAGGTCGTAGCCGGAGACAAACGGAAGCAAAAATGGAAAGGTGGGAGTAAGGGTCGAAATAGGGTTGCCTAGTACACACGGAGATTCGCAGACGGACTGACAACAGGGGATTGACAGGACAGGGTTCTAATAGTGACAAGGAGCCGATCAGAACCCGCGGCGGTTGACGCAAAATGAGCGGGCACAGCTGAGTCACATCAGTAATCATAACAACTTTATGTAGTCAAGTCAAGTAATTTTTATTTGTATAGCCCTCAAAGGGCTGCACAGGTTATTACACAGACTATTTTTTCAGACTATTATTACACCAGCCCCTGATCTGGAACCAACATGAGGGCAAGGAAAAACTCAAAAACCTCAACATGAGGAAAATGAAGAAACCTTGAGAAGAGACTGCACATGTAGCATCCCCTTCTCAGGATTACCAGACAGCAAAGGATGTTGCAATCACAAATAATACAGAGATATTGTCCACAAAAAGTATAGGTTATTCTCTGTAGTATAAAGTACAAAGGTGATGATTTTTTTTCAATTATTAGTTTTTTTTTCCATTTCATTAATTCTATGTACTAGTATAGTTTGTACAAGATACATCAGTTGACATACTTGTTTGTTTGTGTATAAGGAGTCAAGGTGGACCTTATTCAAGCGCAAACTAAAGCCCAGCTGCACATTTGAAAACCGGGCATACGCTAAGGTCAGTTGAAGCGCCATTCGGAAAAAAAGAATCATTGAAAAAAACAAAAAACAAAACCTGTTTTAATTGATTTCAGTTCAAAGACGACAAGTCTGAATTGAGCAGAGGCGGCGACCCTTCGGCACCTGAGCCCTCAGCCCCGCCCCTAAAACCTCAAAGGCGGGATCATCATCATCACCACCACCATCACCCGAGCACCTTTTCGCCAACCGAGGACAGTTTCAAAGACACGGCCAATCTCGTCAAAGAAGACAGTGATGTATAAAATGCCGCCCTCGCCGACGAGGAAATCACACTTTGCACAGAATTTATTTTTGTATGCAGCCTGTGGGGAAAAAAAATCAATCTGTGATAGTCAGAAGAGATATACGTTATTGTGGTGCCTTGAGGTATGATAAGTGACCAGAATTACATTTTTAGAGTATAGGTAACATCTGACTAACAACCACAGTCAGCAGATATTCATTTGTTTCCCCAGGATATGCTCATTTTTGAAAATGGACTGCCTGGCACTGCCGAGCGTAGCAGCACATAAACATTTTTGAGCACCAGCCGGCACAGAAATCTACCACTACTTTGAGTAACCAGATGGCATCACTGTAATGGATTTACGACAAAGTGGTCAAAATGTAGCCTGGGTTTAAGTCAGATGTTACCTGTAATGTTTGCTTTGCCTTTCACGAGTTAAATGCTAAAGCTAACACGTGAAACTATTACAACACAAACCGTACAAAGAATGACACGTTTTCACCGTTATCTTTCACACAAAAAACTCATATAATGCTCCCAGTTTTATTCGTTTTTTTCCTGGGTTGTCCTTGACCATGTCATAGTGCCAACTAGTGGCCAAGTTCCTGTTAATGCTTCAATTGTTAACCATAATATAACTTATTATGTCAAATTCTCAACATTGAATTCAAAACGTTTTTGATGAAATCAAGTGCTATTTTTAACCTAAAATATTAAAAAATATAGTTCTGGAGGATTATCTTGAGATTAGAGTGGTGGTCACAAACAAAGCTTGTATCTCAAGGCGCCATTCTACATTTTTATAGAAAGAAGAAAGTTTATGCCTTGTGACAATATGTATGCCAATTCTGTTTTTCTTGACTCGAACGTACAATATGTATATCTTTGCACTGACGCTGCTGATGAAGATGTTGATAAATATGTTGTATATTTGTAAATTTCAACAAAATAGCCCCAGAGGGTAGTTGTGCATTAATACGTATCGTAAACTGCGTTTTTCCATGTACTTTTCTTGGGCTGTCACCAGAGGAAAAAGGAAAATTACCATTGTTTGCTGCCTTTGCCATAAGATATACAGTATAATCTACACTCTTAACAACACGTGGGACAAATACAAACCAAACTCGGGTGAAAATTGGACCGATCAATTCAATTTTGAAGTGTTTTTGTATGAAATGACCCGATTGGTTGAGACAAAATTACTTGCTTGTGGATTGTTTTCACAAAATGGCCCACTTTTTGTGTATATTTTACACACACTGACATCATATATAGAATAGGTATAACTTGAAGAAAAAACACATTTTTTGCTCAATCTTTTCAAAGGAACAACATATCTTTAAAAAAAAGATTAATTTGTTTGGGTATTCGTTTTGTCCAATATGATCCACATTTTTTTTTTTTAACAAAAACATTTTTCGTTGTTGAGTTCTTATATACGAAACTGCATAGCTGTGGGTTGTTTTTACAAAGTGCCCATTTTTGGGGTTTATTTGACACAAATTGATGTATTTTGGGGTGTGACCTGAAGGAAAAACACAACTTTTGCTTAATTTTCAAAGAATCGACTCATCTTTCCACAAAAAGCATCTTGTTTTTGTTTTCAATATGACTTTCTTTTTTTTTTTTTTTACAAAACAACCCAATTTGGTGTGGGTTCTGTTGAATAACCTGACCGTTTTTGTTTCCACTTTTAAAATTGAATCAACTATGGGTGGAGAAAGTTGGTTTTAATCAACCCAAGTAATAAATCAGTCCGACACAAATTGGGTTGGTTTTTCTACCCAAAAGTTTTTAGCATGCACGTCGAATACCTTCAGGGTGTTGGGAAGAACGTGCAGTTTCAACTACGTGAGTGATATGCAATTGCAATATTTTTTTACTTTCCTATAGTCCCTAACTTTGTGATTTTCTATCAACAATGATACTTGAACTTACTTAAGCACAGGTGTTAATTTAAGTCAGCGATTATCACCAACAGTATCCATCTTCAATTGATTGCAAATAAAAACCTGCTTTTTTCTTTTCGATCCGCCGATAACAATTTGCCGACGGTCACCTCCGGGCTGCCGCGGGTGCAGGGAGCAGCGAGCTGATGATGAAGTCGGACAGGAAGGAGGGCATGTAGGACAAGGGGATCCACAGAAGTTTGGCGTCCCAGCCGGCGGTGTAGCGCTTGCGGGGAAAACGAGCGGTCAGCGCGTGCTCCATGCAATTCGTTACTGTCTGGAGACGATTGCTGCAGAGGAGTCCCATGGAGAAGGCCTGGGACTTTACATCTGTTGAGTTAAGTGGATCTTAGTTTGGTACCAGAGATAACAAACATCAATCACTACGAAGTACTAGAAACGACATAGGTTGCACTTATAAAACATTTACGAAAAACAAGAAAAACTTGGTCAACCAAAATAACATTTCTCACATTCTCAATCAACAAAATCATTAAATCAAATTCTAATCAAATTTATTTGTTAAGCCCTTTTGAAAGTGCTGCAAGAAGACATACAAGACAATAAAATACCTTTAATAGGAAACACTGAAATAAAAAAAAAAAGAAATAAAATCAACTGCAGAAATGAACATATACATATGCAATAAAAAGTAAAGCATGTTACAGTAAAACGTCAGAAGTTCATCAAATGATAACGTAATAGAATTATTATATTAAAAAAGTGGGACTGGAGCCTCCTCTTAAAAGTACCAAGGGTGCCCGCAGACCGTTCCTTTGGTGAAGACCATAAACTTACGGACCAACAAAAAGCACCTATTCACCAAAACGCCTGTAATTTGCAAGAATTAAAAAAATAATACAATAGTGAAATAAATTACAAAATACACAAACATTTAAAAGATCCCCATTCAAAACAAAAGTAGACAGACACATGAAAATATCAACTACATATTTTGCATGCTAAACTATAAACTCGTGAACATGGCCCATAAAATCAACCCAAAAGTATCTCAAACTTAAAAGAAGAATTGTAATCAAATCAGATACTAGTCACACACACACACAGCAACAAAATAGCTCCACCAAAAGGAAAAGAAAATCTTCACATGAACGAAATTATGGTTGGTTGCGTTGGATCCCTTAACCACTGGGGTTATAGGGGCACCATTTCCTGTGGTGTGTCTTGGGAAAGTACAGCCTGGTAGCACCCATCCCTCCCTGGGCCAACATGCAACATGTCTCCCCCCCAAAAATCAGCAAAACACATTAGAAACAAAAAAAAGTATCTACTTACCAGAAAGTCTCTCACATGCAATATAAAAATATACCATATAACGAAGAAAAAAAAACAACAACCACAGAATCCACACCAAATATATCTGAAAGGAACATGGATGATAGAAATAAACAAATAATAATCCTTATAATAAAGGCACACATAAAAACACACCTCACATATTTGTGAAGAAATAACCCAAACTGGCGCAACACAATTGTGGCCAAAAGAAATGTAGACGTTCAGAAATTCTCAAAAGACAAAAAAATACTCAAACTGAAACTCACACTGCTTCTACTTTCCAGAGAACCTCTATACCAGGGGTCGGAAACCTTTTTGACCCAAAGAGCCATGAAAGCAAAAAAATATATATATGTTTCTTTTTTTAAGAGACAAAATTCAACAAAACGGCCAAACGCGCTCTCCAGACAAAAGCTGATTTCACTGTGTGATGCTTGATGATTTCATAAAATGTATGAAGAATTAATATTACCAAACCTTGTGTTTGTCAACATTAATATACCATTTAGAATTTGTCTTGCTTCTGCGTGTTGAGGGTCAATTTTGTCCTAAATAATGCTTTCAAAACAAAGTGCGAAATAACGCAGATAGCACTCGGCAAGAGAGGTGAGCTGTGTTTATAGCTCTCAAATTGATTTGGGTGGTTTACTGGCAATTTTGGGTGTTTACAGTTTGTTTTGTTGGTTTTCATTATAAAGTGCCTTAACAGTGACTATAGGCTGTTTTAATGAGCTTCTATGTGAACCAGGCATGTCCAAGGTCCGCCCCGGGCCCGTTTATGGCCGGTTATCAATTTTTTACTGGCCTGCATCCCCTGTCATAATGTTAATAATATGTGGCCCACCGGTAATGTTGATCGCAGTATAAAATTAATTTGTACCCAAAAAAAAAAAAATCACCACTTCACCAGATGATAGCAGTACGCCTTGGCTTTCTGTGAGAATGTTAGCCCTCCCCATTTCTGACATGGCAACTGTGAATAAAGGAAGGAAAACTGTGAGGGCATCCACCATTTAGGACAAGTGAAATTTGGAGTGCTTTTTCACCGAAATCCCAAACAACTGTGTCTGCCTAATTTGCTAGGGTACTGTGGCTGCTTTCAAAGAATATAATATCAAGAGCCTCTGTCAGACGAAAGATGCTGGCTACAAAAAGCTAACTGGAAACAAACACTGTGAAAAGATGAAGCAACTGGAAGCTGTTTAATGGCACAGCGAGTCCAGAGAAAATGCTACAAAGGCAAGCTACATGGTCGTGACACTGATCGCCAAGCACTGCAAACCTTTCGTGGAGGGGGAATTGATAAAAAACTGTTCAAAGAATGCCAGGCAGAATAGTCAACCCTCACACATTTTCAGCGTACAATATCTGTACCGCTTTCTGAAAAGTTATGGCTCACGAGCCCTGATCTATATTACGCAAAAAATAAAAACACTCACACACCCAATTAAAAGCCTCTCACACAAAACAAAACCTAACACACAATAAACTCATACCTCCTGAATGTCTTACAAACCCCAAAACTCGTACATATACCAAAAATCTCTTGTAACGGTTAAAATTGCTCACGGAAATAACATTTTATAAAATGAAAGACAATAAAAAAAGGGATAAAAATGATCCCACTTATCATAGAAAATGAAAACAACCCTTCAATTATCAAATTATTCCTCCAAAACCTTTTGAGCTAGCAAACAGTTTTTACTCACAGTCATCAAAGTAGGTCTCTCCGTAGGCGCGTTTGGTTTCCGGCGGGAGGCGAGTCCAGAGTCTTTTGAGATCTGCTTCTATAAGATCCAGCCGGGTCACGTTGGTCTTGAAGAAACCCGGTTCAATGATGCTCACTTTCATACCGAAGGGATGCATGTCCCGCCTGCGAGAAAATCGGGTTTCCTCGATTTAGTTCTAACAAAGATCAATTGTAAAAACAAAACCAAAAAGTCCCTTGTGGGTACCTTCTGGCTTTTTACGTCGGATATTTTAGATTTTTGAAAAATATAAAAAAAAAAACAGCACAATAAAGTAAGCAAACAGTTCTCGAAACATTTTCGATTATTTCAGTTGAATGTCAATAATCTGTTAAGTGCCTCGTGGCCACCTGGGGGCAGTGTATTACATATTTACAAATACACACATGAAGAAGTGTTTTGTACATTGTTACATTTTTTGTTGTTGTTTTTGTTACATCCCTCAACCATTAAGACCATAGGGGACTATTTCCTGTGGTGTGTCTTGGGCACATACAGCGTTGTGGCGCCCAGCCCTCTCTAGGCCAACAAATGTTTCCACCTGGTCTTGTTTATGAGTTGCACTACTGCACTACAGAAACACTGGTAAAATACATTTAAAATAATTACGAAAGAATACCGATTAAACAAAAAATATGTGATCTATTATCTGCCACCTAGGGGTCAGACAATTACAGCAAATTAAGAAAATTGATTTTTTTTTTTTTTTTTAAACAAAATAATAATATATTTATTCAGGAAAGGTATAAAAGACTATCAGTAAGAAAAGGTTAAGACATATAAAACTAGCTGGAGGGCCATTAGCTGCTGCACGCATGCACATGGACCATGGGAAAGTTTCAATTTATTGAGAAGTGGCTGATCGATTTAGCCATGGCTAAAAGCTGTGCCAGGTAATGTGTACAAGGCACAACGTGTAGTGTTCAAGAGATATTTGTGGGTTTTTTGGTTTTCTCATCTCATCTCATTAGCTGCACCGCTTATCCTCGGTAGGGTCGCGGGGGTGCTGGAGCCCATCCCAGCAATCATCGGGCAGTGGGCAGGGGACACCCTGAACTGGTTGCCAGCCAATTGCAGGGCACACAGGGACAGACAACTCGCTCGCTCATTCACACCTAGGGACAATTTGGACCGGCCAATCTACCTGAAATGCATGTCTTTGGAATGTGGGCGGAAACCGGAGTGCCTGGAGGAAACCCACGCAAGCACGGGGAGAACATACAACTCCGCACAGGAGGTCCGGTAGCTGGATTTGAACCCTCACAGGAGGTTCCCGAGACCTTGGAACTGTACTGCATGCGCGCTAACCACTGCGGTGCCGTGCTGCCCGGGTTTTTTGGTTTTGTTTGTTTAAATTGTGTTTTTTTTGTCATCTTGGTCTTAAAAAGGCATTTATAAAAGGTCTTAGTCTTAAATTTCTTTGAACACCCTATGTATTTCTCTCACTTGGAAATCTCGGATGGGTCTGAAATTTTCATTCTAGTTGCATGTCCACTGTGAGAGAGATGAACTAAAAAGAAAATCCAGAAATCCCAATGCATGATTTTGTAACTTAATTTGTGTGATATAGCTGCAAATAAGAATTTCAACACCTGAGAAAATGAATGTTAATATTTGGTACAGTAGCCTATGTTTGCTATTACAGAGGGCAAACTTTTTCTTTTACCAGGTTTGCACACACTGCAGGAGGGATCTTTGCCCACTCCTCCACACAGATCTTCTCTAGATCAGTCAGATTTCTGGGCTGTCGCTGAGAAACACTGAGTTTAAGCTCATTCCAAGGATTTTCGATTGGGTTCCGGTCTGGAGACTGACTGGCCCATGCTAGAACCTTGATATGCTCCTTATGGAGCCAGTCCTTGGTTTTCCTTGCTGTGTGCTTTGGGTCGTTGTCGTGTTGGAAGACCCAGCCAAAACACATCTTCAATGCTCTGACTGAGGGAAGAAGGTTGTTCCCCAAAATCTCACAGTACACCACCCCAGTCATCCTCTCTTTAATGCAGTGCACTCGTCCTGTCCCATGTGCAGAAAAACACCCCCAAAGCACCTCCATGCCTCACTGTTGGGGTTCTTCACACTCTTCAATCTTCTTCCTCCAAACATGCTTTGTGGAATTATGACCAAAAGGTTCTATTTTGTTCTCATCTGACTACAAAACCTTCCCCCATGACTCCTCTATCATCCAAACGGTCATATGCAAACTTAAGACGGGCCTTGACATGTGCTGTTTTAAGCAGAGGAGCCTTTCGTGCCATGCATGATTTCAAATCATGACATCTTAGTGTATTACCTGCAGTAATCTTGGAAACGGTGGTCCCAGCTCTTTTCAGGTCATTGACCAACTCCTGTCGTGTAATTCCGGGCTGATTTCTCACCTTTCTTAGAATCATTGAGACCCCACGAGGTGATAATTTCATGGGGCTCCACTCCGATTAAGATTGACCGTCATGTTTAGCTTCTTCTTTTTCCTCATGATGGCTTCAACAGTTGACCTTTTTTCACCAAGCTGCTTGGCAATTGCTCCATAGCCCTTTCTAGCCTTGTGGGAGTGGCAATTTTGTCTCTGGTGTCTTTGGACAGCTCTTTGGTCTTCGCCATGTTACTAGTTAAAATCTTAGTGATTGTATAGGGTAGTCTCTTTATGCAGCTATTAACCTCAAATAGGTGCATGTGATTCAGGCTGATGCATGGAGTGCAGGTGGACTACTAATGGGCGGACGAGGTCTTTTAGGGTCAGAATTCTTGATGATACACAGGTGTTTAAATACTTATTTGCAGCTGTATCACCCAAATACATTGTTAAAAAATAATGCATTGTGATTTCGGGATTTTTGTTTTTAGTTTATCTCTCTCATTGATGACATGTACCTACGATGAAAATTTCAGACGCATCCATGATTTCTAAGTGGGACAAATAGCAAAATAGCAGTGTGTTCAACTACCTTTTTCGTTCACTGTAACTTGCCTTAAGCTGTAGTAACCCTGGTAACCTCTTGAATGGACCTACCTGAGTCCGTCAGAGAATGCCTCCACCCCCCACTTGGAGGGGCAGTATCCCCCACCGATGAGCGCCAACCGGCCCATGACGCTAGCCACGTTGACCACTCGGCCCCGCCCCTTTTTCAGGAGAGGCAGGAATTGGAGCGTCACGTCTATTGTGCCGTTTAGGTTGACCTCCAAAACCTTCACGAAATCCTCCGTTTGCATCCAATCCGTAGGGCCGATGGGGGTGGAGCGACCAGCATTGTTCACAAGACCCCACAGACCTGCCCGTGGGGGGAACAATAAAAAGAAATGCATTTATTAGGTTATTCTGGTGAAGGAAGATTATTTTACTTTTATATACTAAACACTTGTAGCTCCACACAGCAAATTCCACCCCCCCCCCCCCAAAATTTACAAATATTTAATGAAAAAATAGCCACATTTTCTTGTAATAATGGCCGAAACCTTTGCTTATTCCAAATATTTTCGTTTTTATTTGACTTTTTTCCTCAATAATGGCAACTCACACTGCAAAGTCCATCTGAAAAATAAATGGAAGTGTTTATTGAAAAAGGAAAAAGTATTTTTTTGAACTCTCGCTGTGATGTTAAATCTTGTTGCTTATTTTGAGTAATTAAATATTTTTTCTGATTTTACTGTTTTTTTAAAGACCTTGTTATTATAAAGATATTTAAAGAAAAAAGTAATGATCATTTCAAGTGGGGTTTTCTTGTTGCTTTTTTGTAGCGCTATTAAAGCTACATTGTGAAATATCTGACCACTAGATGGCACTGTAATGTCAGTTGCGAGCGAGGGCCAGTGCCACAGTGCACAGCATGGAGGCTTGGGGAAAACATGGCAGAGACCCAAGTGTTTTTTTCTTTTTTTTTTTTTTTTTAAAGAAAAATTAACATTGATATGATAGTTCCGGTACTAATATTTAAATCAATGATTTTTTTCCCCCCGAGTGAATGTTTTTTTGTACCACTGGGAGCCACTAAATATTACACACTGTCCCTTTAAAAATTGAGAAAAAAATAATATATATATCAAATAATTAAAAAGTAATGTTAAAACTATTTACATTATCTGCCAATTCAGTCTGCTAATTTCAGCCACCAATACAAATATATATTTTTTTATGAAATCCTTCATGCCAGATTTTTTTTTTTTACTGCAAAAAATAAAAAACCTCATCTCATCTCATCTCATTAGCCGTACCGCTTATCCTCATTAGGGTCGCGGGGGGGCTGGAGCCCATCCCAGCAATCATCGGGCAGTGGGCAGGGGACACCCTGAACTGGTTGCCAGCCAATCGCAGGGCACACGGGGACAGACAACTCACTCGCTCATTCACACCTAGGGACAATTTGGACCGGCCAATTCACCTGAAATGCATGTTTTTGGAATGTGGGAGGAAACCGGAGTGCCCGGAGAAAACCCACGCAAGCACGGGGAGAACATACAAACTCCGCACAGGAAGTCTGGAGCTGGATTTGAACCCACGACAGGTTCCCATGACATGAACTGTGCCGCACAAGCGCTAACCACTGCGCCGCCGTGCTGCAAATAAAAAACCTATTTAAGCAATTTATTCACAGCTATTTTAGCTCATCTTATTTTTTTTCTGGTAATATAAGAAAATCATTTTTTTGCTTATTTCAATTATACTTTTTTTAATTTTACTATAATATATTTCTTATCATATAGTATATTTGTATAAGGAAATTCAAGAAAATAATATTCAAATTAAATTTTTATCACTATTTTTGCTCATTTTAAGTAATACAGTACTTAGTTTAGATTTTTTTCTACTTTTTAAAACAAAAAAAATATTTAAGTGATCCAAATAAATTTGTATTTAATATCAATTCAAAAACATTTTTTATAACCCATTTATAGTTGTGGTTTTAGAGGGATTTTTATGTAATTATTCATTTAGCACTACAAACTACAGTGGGGTCTATCAGAGTTCATGAATCCCTTAACCACCAGAGTCATTTGGGCACCACTTCCTGTGGTGTGTCTTGGGCGTCCTTTCTGGGGCTTTTTTTTGGGTAGGGGTTTTCTCCCCCATATAAATAAAGAAATAAATAGTACTGGTTTTCATGGATACCAGCAGCAGGACAAACCTCCCGATGTGACTCGGATACAGCACCTTCATGATCTGGTCAGCATTGTTTTTCGGTGTAAAGGGTCATCCCGCTCTTCGGAGATAAAGCGAACCTTAGCATTGACGGGCAGCGGCGTGTGACAATATTGAAACTAGATACTAAATCACTAACTGTATATCAATAAACTCTTTGTTTAAAGTAGATTTTTGATCTCTTGGGCTATCTTCATTAAATATTTACTTTTTAAGAACTTCAGGAAACTAAATTGCATGTACTTTTAGTGGTATCGGTCCCAATTACCTCATGTGCGGTCCCTTGTCAGGGTTTCTTCATTTACCTTATTTTGAGGTTGTTGAGTTTCCTTGCCCTCATGTAGGTTATAGATCAGGGGATGGTGTAATAATAGTCTGCAGTTTGCAATAGTCTGTGGTCTGTGCAGCCCTTTGAGACTCCTTGTGATTAAGGGTTATACAAATGAACATGACTTAATGTGTGTGTCCCAAATATACAGTACTTGCCATTTAATTTTTACTCCGTCCCAGGGAATCAGCCAACCATTTAATAAAAGACGTCTATTACATCATTCTATGCTACTTGCGCATAAACAGATACATTTAACGTGTTCATTGATTTTCGATAAGAACAGAAGCAATCATACTGTTTTTTTTTTGCTTCCAATCCAATTTTCGCATAGAAATGTAATTTCACAACAGCAAAACAAAGTTTGGCTGGTTCTTCTCTCCCCCCACATGGCACCAAAAGGATCTATCAGACGTGTCAGTAGGAGGATGAAATCCCGTCAGTCCAGGTTATCAGCCGGCGCCTCACTCCGACCGGTACTCCATCACCTCCCCCCCTCCGAAGCGGCCTCCCCTTCTCCGACTCACCTCTCTCCCCCACCTCCTTTCTCACAAACTCCCTGGCCCTCCTGATGCTATGTCCGTCCGTGACGTCCAGCAGGAGCGTCTTCAGTCTGGGTGAGGCACCACGCGCCACTGCCTCACAGCCATCCAGAGTCAGGCAGGCGGCCACGACGCGGAAACCGCTAGCGTCGAGCTGCTTGGCTAGCAGGTTGCCGAATCCGCTATCGCAGCCGGTGATCACAACGTGTTTCAGGAGCAAAGCGTCTACCTTGAGGGAATCTCGGATGTAGCAGCATGTGGCGAAAAGCGAGACCGCCGATAGGAGAGAGGGCAAGGTCAGGAGGGATGCAAAGGCCTAAAACAAATCAGAAGTAGCGCTAGGTAGCCCACTAAGACAGGGAAGTCGTTTTAGCTCGGGGGCCACATGGTAGGAACGTGGGGGCCAGACTGGTAAATGAATGGGGGAAAAAGTCTGCCTTTTCAGAGGCTCACAATTAAATTTTAATTCAGGGATTTAAGATCAAATCTAAATCCAAACTACTTTATAATTCATGAGTTGTGTGTGTCAGTTTGTGTGTGTTTGTATGTGACTTATAGGCTCCGAAGCAACAGCTGAATCAATTTTCCTAAAAATTTACTTAGTTGCACTTCATGCCTTCACAAGTGTTCTTAGCTAGATTTCAAAGAACCCCCAATAAATCCAAACAAATGATAAACATCTGCTTTCGTGTGGTCTCTAACGCCCTCATGGCGGCCAAATTGGCCACTGCAACTCTCAACCACCGACCATCACAAGCAGTCCAATCCAATCTTCTGGCCTGTCCTGCTTGTTTGATTATAAAACATACACTGAGGTGTTTGTTTTATAGATTTAATCTCTTGTAGTGTTTATCAAATGTGCATTTGTTAAACAAAAGCAAAACAACAATTGAATTAATTCCCACTACAGTTTATTTAATTCAAAGAAACTCATGCAAACTAGAAAGTAAATTCAATAGCATATAAACACTAAATGGTTGATTTAATGATTTGAGTCTTTTTACTTTTTATTCTTTAATGAAAATGTTTACCAGAGTATGGGAACAATTTTGTCAGATTTTTTTTTTTAAACTTCTACAAAGGCACTCACGTGCTATTTTTTCATTTAAAATAAAATCTATTATTGTATATTGCCTTAAATGGCGCATCTGTGACTTTTATTTTAAGTAAAATTACGGCAGATCGGGTTTCCTCAACGTTCTCTGGTTGATTAATAGTAATCAGCAAAAATCGCTTTGGGAGCGGCGCCTAGGTTTGGCAACAACCATTACTAATACTTCAAGTATTTAAGTAATACATTAAGTATTAATCATTTAATACTTTAAGTCATTGTGTGATGCGGGCAGCATGGCGGCGCAGTGGTTAGCGCGTGTGCGGCACAGTGCTGAGGTCATGAGATCGAACCTCCTGTGTGGAGTTTGCATGTTCTCCCCATGCTTGCGTGGGTTTCCTCCGGGCACTCCGGTTTACTCCCACATTCCAAAAACATGCATGTTAGGGTAATTGGCCGGGCCAAATTGTCCCTAGGTGTGAATGAGCGAGCGAATTGTCTGTCCCTATGTGCCCTGTGACTGGCTGGCAACCAGTTTAGGGTCTCCCCTGCCCACTGCCCGGAGAAAGCTGGGCTCCAGCACCCCTGCGACCCTACTGAGGATAAGCGGTGCAGATAATGGATGGATGGATGGATTGTTTGATGCTCATTTTTCTCTTAATTCTCTCAGAATTGTCTCGCAGGACACATGAGGCTCTTTAACTTCACCCGGGGGAGTAAAAGCCCACATTAAACCCCACCGCCACATTTGCATATTACTTTATTTTTTTTACAGTGTGTATTTTCTGTACTCTATCTATGCTCTATATAAAAACGTTATATCGGGTTTTTCTGTATTCTAATGTATTTTAGTTTATTATTTTATTTTGCTGCTGGAAGTGTGAATTTCCCTACGGGGATGAATAAAGTATCTATCTAAAATAGATTTGACACATGTGCCGCAGGAAATTGGATTTTAAATCGTATAATAAGCCTTTTTTAATATGCTTCTAATATTTTCAATCTTTCACTAACTGTCCTACAGCATTACTATGTTGTTAATATGTTTTTATTTTGTTTCTGAGTGCAGTTAAGCCATGTTCACTTGTTTTGTTGCGTAAGTTAAGAACATTTGGCTTTTTCTTTTGCTGGCTGTACTTTTGTTTCTAGGTGATTATTTGTCAAAAAATGTAAGCAGTGTTTATTTTGATATGATAAAAGAATACATGTTTTCGACTTTTTGCCGGTTTCCTCAAAAAACAACATCATCCAGAATCACAAAGGCTAGCGGACTTTTCAAGTGTGCAGGAGGTGTTATGCCGAGAAAAGCACCCCTGTCAAATCATCAACGGATAAACGGGAGACGAACGTGTTTAATTTCTTCTCATCGTCAAACGAGACGTAACACGTCAATAATTGATTTTTTTTATTTTACTTGAATAAACAGATCATCCTGTGCCTAACATTATCACAGCAACGGTTTCATTTTTTTCTAGTACAAATGATCCAACGTCAACCTAATAAATGTAGATGATGCTGGTGGGAGGGACCAGCCTGGCTGCAACAGCCTGGCTGCCTGAAAATGCACCCATCATCTATCTCTGGCTATGAAGGTCTAAGGTCCATGAAATATACCCTGGTTACCTGTGGTGGGCCCAAATCCTCACAGTGAAAAGCACATCTTGCTGGATGCAACGGAACCTGTTTTAAGAGGGGGTGCATTTTTGGCTGCAGAGAAATGCACCCCCCATCTATCTCTGGCTATGAAGGTCATAGGTCCTTGAAATTTACCCTGGTTACCAGTTGTGGGCCCATATCCTCACAATGAAAAGCACATCTTGCTGGATGCAACAGAATTTGTTTTAAGACGAGGTACATTTTTGGTCACATAAAACCCCTCAAGCAAGAATTATAATGTTGATTAATCAGGGAAGAATCATGTACCGGTATATCTTTAATAACAAAATGGTCCAATCATTTTTACTTAAACTATTTCATGAAATTAAAAGGGACATTTTATACAAGAAAAAAACGTGATCGTCTTCGCTAAAAGACTGCAAATAGGTAAAGAAGAAATAAGCAGTGTGAGAATAGTAATGTTTATTTGAAGGGATAAACTATGCAAATGTAACGGGACACAGGTGGATGGTCTAGCTCCAGCTGGTGTTACACATTTGTTTTATATATTTTTGTTTTTTCGTTGTTGTTGTTTTACCACATCAGCAAAATAGATGGGAAATGTCAGTCTCACACGACACCATTTACTTGTTGACATTAAGGATGATTTATTGAACAAGTCTCATTAAATCACGTGAGGCCCCGTGAGATTTGGCCCAAGCACCCTTCTCTGACCTGTGAGACTATGCCATCTAGTGGTAATATACTGGTACTCCACTTTTGCTACTTTACAAAACAACATAAAAATCCCAAAATATAACCTTTTAACTAGTCAGCAACCCTTGTTGCGCCACACAAACACTTTTCTGAAGGAACCAAAACACAAATACTTTGGCTGACAAAAAAGGAAAGAGGAGGAATTTAAGACATTTGTGTAATACAAATAAAAAAAAATAATGTAGGCTATGTTTTGACACTGCAATCAATGTACAGTAATTTGTGATACATTTCTGAAAAATAAAAGTCTGTCTGAATTTTTATCACTTCATCTTGATTCTCAAAATTCTAATTCAAATTATGTACGTTACACGCCACTAGGGGCGCATTGTATTCATGCGCACGTGTAGCAAGCCATTTTCAGCTCACGACGAAGAAAAACATCTTTGTGGAAGTTCTTTTTAGCGTCAGTCGCCACGCTTTTAAAACACACTTAGGGCAACATACAATTAATTGGTTGGTTCCATTACATTTTCATTATAAATACATATAGGCCTACACTAAATGTATTTTTAACATTGTATTCCAGCACTTCATTATCACAAGATGGACCCGAGCCTTTACCAACAAATTGTCGATTACAAATCGAAAGGTTTGTATCCGGAGGGCATTTCGAAGCAGGGCAAAAATGATATCCGCCGAAAAGCCTCCAATTATGTTTTTGAAGGTAAGTGGATTTTTAAATTACACTAATGTTGCACTGTCTGCTATCAAACACTTATGCATTAACGTCTGCACAAACATAATCGATATTTGCTCTTAATTTAATTTCCATTACCCCAATCTAAAAACTCATACCTGTCAACCTGTACGGTTTTGCCGTACAAAGTATGTTTATTATGCATTTTAAGACGTGTACGACGTACGAGAAAATCTGTACGGAAAAACGCATATTTGTCAATGATGGGTACCATCCGGTACACGCAGACTACCACAAAATGGCAACTCAATCAAGTCAAACGAGTTCGCCGTTGAAGCCCCTATCTCGGTATCGTTTTTTTTCGTTGCAAACGAAGCGAGCAGTTTGTTGTAGTGAAAGGAAGTCTGTCTCTTTTTAGAGAACCGGCTTTTTCGGCTCAATTCATTAAAGAGAGACGGCTCCCAAACGGCTCACTTGCTTTGATGCATTATATTACAAATTATTATGTTGTGTAAAGAAGTTAAAAATAAGGGGAAGTATAAAATGAGAAAATGAAAAAAAGACAGGTTTGTGGTTATCCCTTTATCAGTATATTACAATAATTTAATGCAGAAAATGAATTCATAATTTGAATAAGAAAATGTACAGTGGAACCTCGGTTCTCGACCATAATCCGTTCCAGAACCCTGTTCGAAAACCGATTTGTCCGATCACCGAGATCATTTTCCCCATTAAAAATAATGTAAATCGTTTTAATCAGTTTCAACACCCTGAATGTTTACCTTGAATGTTTTAACGTAAAGCTAACCCAGGCTAATCGTACATTCGCGTTATCGTAATCCTCCGTACGAAAGATTACGCTAACATGAACGTTTAAAAATAAAGGATAAAGAAAAAATTATGAATAGGATTTCTTACCTTTGTGGTGGTCAGCAGAATGCGCAGGTGGATGGTGTTTTTCAACCTCTTCCAAAACATGCAGCCGTTGCTTGCTTATAGCACTCACTCCCTTAGCCAAATCACTAGATTTCACAGCCTCCTTATTCTTTAGTATCGTACTAATCGTAGATTTAGCCATGCTGTATTTCGTAGCAATATCAGACACTCGAACACCTCCTTCATATTTTGCTATTATTTCTTTCTTAAAAGTAATAGTTGTACGCACTATGTTTCTTTTTTCACCTGTAGCAACTTTGCTGCTTGCGCTGACTTTCTTCAGAGGCAAAATAAGGGGCTAAAACACCTGTACGCCGCTCAGCATCGCACCCTAGCGTACGCACTCGCGCATTACCGGCGTTCGAACTCCAATTTTTTGACCGAACAGCGAAGCTAGAATTTCTCAACTTTTGGTCGGACTCCGATTTGTTCGAACTGAGAGGCGTTCGAAAACTGAGGTTCCACTGTATTGTTCTACTTAATTATATTTGCATGTATTTTTTCCTTCTACAGTGAACGTCCAAGCTACTTAATTTTTGAACTTTTTTATAATAAACCTCATTCATGTCGAGCAACTCAGTATCTCACAACAAAATGTTCATTAACAATGTAAATGATATAACAAATAACATGTACAATATAACATGTTAAACTACATAAACACGTTTGAAAAAAAAAATAGGGTGTAAGATTATTTTGTAAGGGAAAATACGACCATTTGTAAGGGCATGGAGCCGTGGAGGTTGACTGGTATGAAAACTTAATGAAGAAGTCTGATTGAAAAAAGCTCAATTTCCTGATGGCATGCATAATATGTGTTGTGTAAAATTGTGCACAATGCATTTTTTGAACCATGCTCCTAGTAACTAATTTGTTTTATTAGTACAAGTCATCTTCTTTGTTTCCCTTACCACTAGGCATCTAAATAATCCAAATTTGTTGACCTGTAACCATTTTTAAACCACTGTTTTTTTAAATAAAATGTATTCATCATTGGCTTCCATAGGAGACAAACTCTTTTACAAGAAAAAATCTTCTGGATCCCAAATCCCAGTGGTCAATGGAGTGGAAGAGGCGAACGGCATATTCGTGGACTTCCATGCCAGCCCAACAGGAGCCCATACCGGCCAAAAAAAAACCAGGGATGCAATTTCCAAGCGATTTTACTGGCCTGGAATGAGTATGGACGTTGACAAATGGGTACATAAAAAACACAGCAAACTTACTTCTTTCTCATTTAATCACATTACAAATGAAGTTTTTCCTTTGACATACACCATTGTTGTATTCTGTTGTCTTCTGTGATTTCGGAGATGATGAATAATCAATGCAAATGTTACCTGTTGTGGACAACCTTTTTGTGTTTTGTGCAGGTGTCAGAATGTGCAATTTGCCGGGCTGGCCAGTCTGCAATTAGGCAGAACGTGGGGTATACACCAATTAAGGTAAGAATAGTTTGTTTACATTAGCTCTACAGTGTTTTCCAACTCTTTTGGAGCCACGGTATATTTTACACGAGGCAAATCCCACTGCACACTGCCATAAAACAGTACCTCAAATTCAACCAAAATAATATACAAATTATGAAATATTTATTTTGTCTTGTTTACTCTAGGCCATCAAATTTTAATTTATTCTTTTCACTCATTGTAACGCTTCACATATTTTAGTTTAACACAACAGTGAAATGAATTTCATTTAATGAATAATCCTTTAATATAAAATGATTTCTCTGCTTTATCTAACTAAGAAATCTGTTCCGTTCAAAAGGAATTTACTCCTCACTTGTATTTCTATGTTCTGTTTTTCTGTTTGTTTAGGTCAAACAGCCGTTTGAGCTATTGGGGATGGACCTTGTTGGGCCACTGCCAGAAACTAAAGACGGCAACAAGTACATTTGTGTCATGATTGATTATTTAACTAAATGGACCCAGGCCTATCCCCTTAAAACTAAAGAAGCAGCGGAAGTAACGAACTGCATTGTCAAATTTTTCTATCAGTTTGAGGTGCCGAAAAGGATCCTGACTGATCAAGGATCAGAGTTTGTGGATTCGGTAATGCTGTAATCCTTGATAATAATAGATGTGAACAGTTTGAAATGTATTAACAGTGAAAGCTTAAATGTATTTGTATTCTTACATGTTTTTGTCCCAAACCTGTCTGTGGTTGAGAGACCATACGAGCATATAGATATTCAGTCATCCAGGTCATCATATGTCAGCAGGTTGAGTCAACCTACTGACGTATGTGGTTGAGACGTAATCATGCACATCTTGTAATAACAATTGCTATTATATTATATTGCTATCATGTTCCAATTAAATGATCTTAACTACCGTAAATTCCGGACTATAGAGCGCACCTGATTATCAGCCGCACCCACCACATTTTGAGAGGATTACCGCTTTTATACTTACACAAGCCGCACTTTTATATAGGCCGCATGCGTCCACGTCTAATGATGTACCACAATCACAAACATCACCCTACTTCGACTTTAAGTCCCACGATTGTAACTAAATTTGAAGTACACAATCCAGAAACCACAGTTAGCAAAATGAACGGAAAATGATACCAGTACTTAACATTTGATGCAGACCTGCAGAGTCAGGGTCCCGTTGAAAGTAATCCAAGGAAAAAAAAAATACATTTCCAAAGGTAAGGGTGGGCAAAACATATATCCACTATTGTCTGTCTCGTCCACAAACACTCACCGGTCCCCACTTCCCATCAGCCCGCGTTTTTTCGCCTCTTCTTTTTGATTCGTCCGTAGAAAACATATCAGAATGAGTCTCTAAAATAAATACATTACAAAAATATACAGTTGCAAATACATATTATACATGGTTACACATATTTACAAAGACGGTGCACCGAGTTTTAAAGCTTTAATAATAATAATATAACTTTCATCCCAAACCGTGCCTGTGAAAGGTACCAACACGCTACTAGGAACACGCTCGCATTGCATCATTCGTGACTTGAAAAAACATCTCGTAATAGAAAAAAATACGTAAAACCGTCCCCATCTTCCTCTTTATAAATGTCATCAAAGGCGACCTCCTCATTATCGGAAAGAAATTTGAGCAATCTTGCCGTTTGTACTCGATCACGGCTGGCGGCAGTTAGAAAAATTACATAAATTGGCTGCATCACTGAATAAGCCGCAGGGCTGAACATTTGGGGAAAAAGTAGCGGCTTATAGTCCGGAATTTACGGTGTTTCAATGTCTGAGACTTGTGTCCTCTTTTCATTTGCAGATAAACCAACAGGTGTCTGCCGAGTTTGGCATTAGCCCGAGCCTTGTTGCCCCTTATCATCCCCAAACAAATGGATTGGTAGAGAGGATGAACGTCACAATCCAGAGGTAAGTAACAATTTTATTACTGATATCTTCAATTTACTCCTTTACACAATTCATAACAGTATTTGAGGTCATGCAAATCTTATGTGCCAAATACTTCAGGGCTCTTAGAAAGCTTGTGGGAAATAAGCCGGAGTTGTGGGACGGGTTCCTTGATGCGGTAATGTTTGGGCTTCGTACAAAAATACAAATAACGACCCAATACTCTCCGTACTTCCTCATGTTTGGAAGAGAGGCACGCTACCCGTCACAAATTCCCGAAAAATTTGACGTAAGTAGAAACATCACACTGTGACATTTACATGTTTCAATAGAAAATAAAGTCTGCAAATGTACGCAATGCGGTCTATGTAGTTCAATCATCTTTATTATCGACACTAAAATGAATGTTGAAAATAATCACTCTCAAAATAACGTTTTGTATTGTGTATACTTCCCTTTCTTTCACAGTTAGACACGAGCGTTGAGGAGGTAATAGCGGAGGAATCAGTGAGTGAGGACATTGAGCCGCTGGAAAAGGTTAGGCTCATTGTCGAGTCAAATGTGGAGAAGCAGCAGGAAAGAACCCAGCGTAGGTTCAATCCTGGTTCTTTACCACACGAACTTAATGTATATATATAAAACTATTATTATTCAAGCTATGTTATTAAATAAAGTTACCCATAACACAATAAGCCTCCCCTCTGATATACTTTATCAAGCTTGTCTTGGATTACATGGAATGTTAAAGGAAGGTTTCCAGGTACATTTTGGGAAGTTCAGTTATATATGTGCAACGAGGCATTTTTCATGTAAGACTGTAGAGCCGAATGCTAAAGTTTTGCCTTTTGGAATATAAAGTGACGACTGATATAACAATAACAGGATGTAGTCAGCAAAGCACTCCAAAGGAAAGGAGGGTCAAGAATGACTACAAAATAAGAGAAGAGTGCGCATTAATTGTTGAATACAATACAATGCGCCCCTGCGCTAAATCTCCTGCCCGCTGCTATCAATTAATAGCAGCTTGCACACCCCGACAGAGCTTTTATCGTTGCCGGTGAGTTTTATCGGGCATGTTTAAGGACTTTATTTTACTGTAGTGCTTCCCAAATCCATTCAACACGTGGACTGAGCAATTAGGGAAAAAACACTGGATTGCGTGTACAGTAAGATCAAACATCAAGTTGGATCCGTCCATCTCTCTCTGTCCTCAACCCCTTCATACAAACCAGGACACCCCCCCCCCCCCCCCCCCCCCCCTCGGAGGAAACAGGGCCTATACAACAAAGACGGTTAAAACATCTTCTTTGTCCCCTTATGTCTTTGTTTTCCTTATCCTCACTGTAAAATGTGGAATAGGAGTGCCGCGTCCAACTTTGTTGTCACAATATACCCCATGTTGTAACAATGACAATAAAGGCATATTCCAGGGATGTGATTTTTCCGCTAATTCGCGGAATTCCGCTTTTTTTATCTCCAAAAATAAAATTTTAAAATTTCCGATTTTTTTAATTGGTAAAAAAACCGATTTCGTCTCGACAGCATTCCATTTTAGTGTTTCCGTAACTGAAATGAAACGTACTTGCGATTGGTTGAAGTCTCCGTGTTGACCAATAAACGCGCTTGTTATAAAGGCGTAGGAGTATGCCATTGTTCATTTCTCACACGTTTTTGCCGAGTGTTTAAAGAAAGATGTCCGAGATCGAACGCAAAGATGCTCCGCGAGTTAAAGAAATTGCTAAGATCGTAAAAAACAAGTTTCGATCGGACTGGTTAGAGAAGGAATTATCTACAAATGTTGGTGACCCCGACGTGATCCAATGTAGCGAGCAGAGACGGGAGTCGTAGGCGGAGTGTCAAACAAAGGTGCCAACGAAAGCTGCTTTAATGACATTTAAACTGGCAATAACAAAACAAACACGAGAGTGGCTAGAACCGGCCGAATTAAGAATCCCCCTAGGAACTCGCTAACTAAACAATGGTTCCGTGGGTGAATTATGTACAACCCACTACAGTAATTTCATTTATAGATAACATCTTCTGCCATAACAAAGACATTTGTGTTATGTTCTAATATGAGTTACTTTTCATTTGGTCATGATACAATTATTTGTTCATGAAATTTGAACTCTTCAACATGATTTATGTGTTAACTTGGTAATCACATGAGTTAGATATGATGATATTCTCAGTGATAGTTTTTAAAAGCAAAGGCAGTCCAATGTTTTTTAATGTGACTGATTTTGAGTTGACTTAAACTGTAATTTTATATGGGATAGTTCAAAATACATTGAAAATGTATGCTGTTGTTTTGTCTATTTCTTTGTCATCTGAGTGCATTGAAAGTACTTAAAAACACGGAAAACCCATGACCTCCGGGGGGCTTCGCCCCACTTCTCCCCCCACCAGGGCACTGCCCTGGACCTAGCTGGGTGCCCGCGGCCCCTAGACCCCCGCCTAATTTTCAGATAATTTCACTTTGGTCAAATCACATCCCTGATATTCTATTCTAGGGGCGTATAACGTACACAATTTGAATTCGAATTTTGAGATTCAAGATGGGCAGCACGGCGGCGCAGTGGTTAGCGCGTGTGTGGCACAGTTCTGAGGTCGTGGGAACCTCCTACGTGGGTTCAAATCCAGCTCCCGGCCTTACTGTGCGGAGTTTGTATGTTCTCCCCGTGCTTGCGTGGGTTTCCTCCGGGGACTCCGGTTTCCTCCCACATTCTAAAAACATGCATTTCAGGTGAATTGGCCGGTCCAAATTGTCCCTAGGTGTGAATGAGCGAGTGAGTTGTCCGTCCCCGTGTGCCCTGCGATTGGCTGGCAACCAGTTCAGGGTGTCCCCTGCCCACTGCCCGATGATTGCTGGGATGGGCTCCAGCACCCCCGCGACCCTACTGAGGATAAGCGGTGCGGCTGATGAGAGATGAGATGAGATTCAAGATGTAGTGATAAAAATTCAGACAGCCTTTTATTTTGCAGAAATGTATCACTAATTAGTGTACATTGGTTGCAGTATCAAAACATAGCCTACATTATTTAAGTTGTATTACAAAAATGGCTTAAATTCCTCCTCTTTTTTGTCAGCCAAAATATTTGTGTTTTGGTCCCTTCAGAAAAGTGTTTGCATTGTTTATCCTTTCAAATAAACATTACTATTCTCACACTGCTTATTTCTTCTTTACCCATTTGCAGTCTTTTAACGAAGATGATCACATGTTTTTTTTTCTTGTATAAAATGTCCCTTTTAATTTCATGAAGTAGTTTTAAGTAAAAATTATTGGACCATTTGGTTATTAAAGATATACATGATTCTTCCCTGATTAATCCACATTATAATTCTTGCTTTGAGGGGTTCTATGCGACCCAAAAAGCACCCCCTCTTAAAACAGGTTCCCTTGCATCCAGCAAAATGTGCTTTTCACAGTGAGGATATGTGCCCACCACTGGTAACCAGGGTAAATTTCATGGACCTGAGACCTCCATAGCTAGAGATAGATGGGGGGTGCATTTTCAGGAAGCCAGGCTGTTGCAGCAAGGCCGGTCCTTCCCACCAGCATCATCTACATCACATGTGTCAAGATAAGGGATTGAATCCGGCCCGTGAGACAACACTCAGAGAAGCGTAAGAGAAAAACAAGCTGCAGGTTGAAATATGTCAACTTGATGTTGCCAAAGAAAGGTGCCTCGAACAAAGACACTACTTGTATTTCTTTTATTTTTTTCTCTCTCCCCCTCTTTTCCACCCATTTTCTCCCACTCTCTGTCTCATTCACTCTCTTTCTCTTCCTTTTGCTCTTTCTCTTTGTGTCTTTTTAACTTCTTTTGCTCTAACTTTTTTCCTTTTCTCTTTGTCACTTCCTACCCTACGCGCTTTCTTTTCTCTCTCCTGTCTTTCTATTTCTATTTGGATTTCTTTCTTCCGTTCCCTTTCTTCCCCCCTCTCTCAAGACTTCTCTTTTTATCTTTCTTTGTCCCGCCCTCTCTCCTTTTCCCTCCCTCCTTCTCTTATTTCTTTATCTCTTTTTATTTCTCTTTAATCTACTACTCCGGCCCCTGACAGAATGTTTGTTCTATCGTGTGGCCCCCAAGTTAAAATGAGTTTGACACCCCTGGTTCCAGTTATATTACATCTCCAACAAATGCAAGACGAAGTGGTTTTTGTTATATGTTCGCCATTACATTCCCGAAAAGTGGGATAAAACGAGGTATAAGTGGTAATAGTAACGGGAGTGACGCGTGTGCGCTCCCGCTATGGGATGCAAATTTCGGCAGGGGTGCATTTCTCGGCATAACAGCTGTTGGTGGAGCTCAAGTAGAGGTAAGATCGGGCCCAAAAAAAGCACCCGAGCCCGACGCAGGCCCGAGGGGTATTAAACCCGACCCGGACCCGGCCCGACTAATTGACTGGATTTGCTGGCCCGGCCCGAGGGGGCCCGAAATTACATATTTTATTTATAAGGAGGGGTGATTTATGATAACAAATTAAACTCTGCCTTTTGTTGCAACATCTAGGCCTAAGTTAAATAAAACTGTATAAACATTTACATCTTTTATATTTCTGTGTCTGCACTGCAATCTGTCATTGACGTTTTTTTTTTGAGGTAGCGAAAACATTTAAAGGCGTCCGTCATTTTGACGACTTGATCATTGGGCCATAATCCACAGCAGCAGTAGTAGTACGCCTTTAAGATTTTAGCGCAGCACTTACATTGAGAGGGGGTGTTGACGTGTTGTGTGTGCCCTTTTCCGACTCCTATGCAAATTAGCCCCCCCCCCTGATCGTATTCTATATAAAACGCTTATTAAAACAATAAAGCGAGCTAATTATAATCATTGGGAGATCCTAGTCTAAATAACGCGTTTATTTATACAATAAAGCGCGATCGTATTCTACAAATTGCGTTTTTTAACGCGGATGAAAATCTCACCAACGTCAATGTACGCTTCCGACAAAAGCGATCGTATTCTATATAATACGCTTTAAAACAAAATAAAGCGAGCTAATTATAATCATTGGGAGATCGCGTTTATTTAAACAATGAAGCGCGATCGTATTTTACAAAATGCGTTTTTTAACGCGGATGGAAAAGTCACCAACGTCACTGTACGCTATGATTTCCGCAATCACAACTAATTGTACACAAATAATATTGATTTGATTTACTATAATATCCGTATGTAAAGTCTTTTTTATTGTGAATGAAACCCTGGTTGCATTGGATCCCGCGGTGTAAACAAATTGTTGTTTTTTTCATTTAAAATCGGAGGGGGGGGGGGAATTTCCATAGGAGTCGGAAAAATAGCGATTACAGCTCCTTCTCCGTTTTATCCAAATTATTTATTTTATAACAAGTATTCCTTGGTCTAGTATCCATACATAGTTTAAGTATATATTTTTAATGAACATTTAACACATTATTAATTAATTTAAAAAAAAAAAAAAAAAAAAGCAGGACCGAACCCGACCCGACCCGACCGTATGACTGACATTTCAGGGCCCGACCCGGCCCGAAATTGCCTCGGGTTCGGGTTCGGGTTCGGGCTCGGGCCATAAATCTTACCTCTAAGCTCAAGAGGGTTACAATAACATACTGTAAGTTTCAATTTTTTAAAAATGTGTATCAAACTGATAGCCTTTCATGCTAAATGGTACCAAAAATTGGGTCTCAGTTCCGAAAAAGAATGGTAACCTATTTATAGAAGTTTGAAAATTCAATGAGAAACATTAACGTACCTCAAAAATACTTCTTGGGTCCTCAGGCACCTAGAAAAACAACACAAATAACATTTTATATAGTATATTGATAATGATAAGAAAAATACAATCTATGTTAGAACATATTTTCCTTCGCATTTTATGAGTAACAGCAAATAGTACAAAACAAAGACTATTCCAATAACTGATTTGGTTGAAAAAAATGGCGCTTCTACGTGGCAACGTCTAGAATAATGAAGTATATAAAAATGTATTTTACAATATGTTTTATTTGTATTTATTTGAGTAACGTAATGAATAAAAGATATTTTCAATAAAATCGACAGAATCTGTATTATTATTGTAGGTATTTTGGTTTGAAAAATGGCGCCTGTACGTGGTGAAACTACTACATTACAACAACAACTAATATCGGACGGGAACATAGGGGGATTTTAAATCTGAAAGATAATGAGGGAGCAAGTCAATGAATGATTTGGTATCCTGCCAACATAACCTTCAAATCACATCTTAAGCTATCAGGGAGCCAATGCATGTAGGCTAGAATCGGGGTAATGTGCTCAAACTTTCTTGTCTTAGGTAAAAGCCTCGCTGCAGCATTTTGCACCAGCTGAAGGTTCTTGATTTTGGACTTGGGGAGACCGGAGAGTAATGCATTACAGTGATCTCTGAATCCAACTGAGACAGCATAGGGAGAATTTTAGCAAGGTTGAGAAGATAGTCAAGTCATTTTTATTTATATAGCCCTTAATCACAAAGAGTCTCAAAGGGCTGCACAGGTTATTTCAAAGAATATTATTTCAGACTATTATTACACCATCCCCTGATCTGGAAACAACATGAAGGCAAGGGAAAACTCAAAACCTCAACATGAGGAAAATGAAGAAACCTTGAGAAGCGAACTGCACATGTGGTATTCCTCTTTCATGATTACCTGGCAAAGGATAGAAAAAGCTGTTCTAGTAATATTCTTAACATGTGTTTGAAGGGACAGATTGGGGACAAATGTGACACCTACGTTTTTGACTGAGTCACTCTGAGTGATATTATATTTGTCAATGTTTTTGAGAACAAGTCACAGCATTTAGATGGACCAATAACCAGCATTTCGGTCTTTTCAGAGTTATGGCACAAGAAGTTGAGTGACATCCATTCATTCATGTCAGTGAGACAGGCCTCCAACTTTCCAGTTTGGTGTGGCAGATTCCTCCATCGGAAGATATAGTTGAGTGTCATCTGCGTAGCACTGGAAACTGATATTATACTTGCGAATAATATCACCTAATGGAACCGCGTAAATGCTCAAAAGAAGGGGGCCAAGTACTGAACCCTGCGGAACACCACAGGTAACACTAAAGGTTTCAGATGTCATTTCACCATATTTAACACGGTGCGTTCTATCTGAGAGGTAAGATCTGAACCACAAGAGGACGGTTCCTGAGAGACCAATCCATTATTCCAACGGATCCGGTAAGATATTATGGTCCACTTTGTCAAAGGCAGCACCAAGGTCCAGTAGCAGCAAGAGTAATGAAGCGCCATTAGAAGATGATTGGTTACCTTAATCAGGGCTGTCTCAGTAGAGTGATTAGTCCTGAATCCTAATTGCATAGATCTAACAAGATTGTTCTCGGATATAAAATCATTCAGTTGCTGTGCCACAACAAGGGCTGCTTTATACTTTCACAAGCTGTCACACCAGGTTTTTTTTTTTTGTTCAGATTCCCTGCAGTCTTGTTTAAGCGATCTAGTTTCATCAGTAAACCAAAGTGTGCGTCTTTGAGGTCATGATTTAAGCCGTAGGGGCGCCACAGAATGCAGGACACTAGCCAGAGTAGCATTAAACTCATTCATGAGTGAGTCAATAGAGCCTTCATATAAAAGGAAACCACGCAACCACTCCTCACAGACGATCAGAGAGCTCAGAAACTATACCAATGCCAATATTGCAACCGCTAAATCCTTTAGTTTCTTGAATACAACATTTAGCCAGCACCAAAAATGTAACAAAATAATTATCAGAAATAAGTAGTAGTACACGGTAACACCGTCACATTTGAGGTTGAAACTCCAGAACCAAGTCTAGTGTGTTTCTATCCTTATGAGTCGGCAAATCAATCAGTTGATTAAAACCAAATCTGTCAGTCTTAATTGCCTATTTAAAAAAGAAAAAAATCAGGAATTAGTATGTTTATATTATACGTACAAGAAAAAGATAAAGTGTTCATCCAAACATGTACAGTAATACACACAATCACCCACCTAATTGTCATTTTAACTTTTCACTCAGTCCCAAATTTAATCTATTTTGACTTATTTTGGTCAAAATTGTGCTATCGTGTAGCAAAAAATGACATTTCTTAAACTTTGGAGTATTTGTATACACAGTATGAAGTAAAAACACATTAAACAACAATACTACGGTATTAAGTCACACTTTTCACTCAGTTCCAAATTTAATTCATTCTGACTATTATTTTGGTCAAAAATTGCGCTCTTGTGTGACAAACGCTGACATATTTTTAAGCTTTGGAGTATTAGTATACATAGAATGGAGTGAAAATAATATTAAACAAAAATAGTACAGGTACTGTATAAAGTTAAAATTTTCACTATTGCATTCAATCGCTCTGGACTCTTGTTTTGGTAACAATGGTGCTCTCTCGTGGCGAAACCACGATATTACAACTAATCTCAATACGCTATTTTAGAGTATGGTAAGATTTTTACACTCTCAGTATACTGTAATAAGAATACCGTATTTAACTCGTTTCGAACATTAAATACCCCTCAATCGTTTTATAATATAATAAATATATTTATGTGTAATGAAGACATTTCACCCAGTCTCACATTTAAAGCATACTCTTGAACATAATTTCACTTGATAAATAAACTTACCATGTTTTCGGAAGTTGACATGAAGTCGCCTCAAGAGCAATCCCTTCAATGTTTCACCAGTGAAGAATTGTGCAACAGAATTGTTTTTGGACTATTGATAGGATCTTAGCTTAAAAGGAACTATGTGCAAGTCATAAAAACAGTTCAATGTTCAATTGGGGGAAAAAAACTGGAAAAGGCTTACAAAAGCTACATCCAGTAGATATGCTTTACTGTAAAACATTAACACTAAAAGGGCATCAAATTTTTTTGTTGTTCTGTTATTACTATATTGTTACTATGTTATCACCAGGTTGTACCTATAAGAATTAACACATTCGGTCAACAACTAAATCATGAAACCAAATTTCCTAGAAAATGCCAACTTCCCATCCCTGGTGAGCTATTCTGGTAGTCACTCTACATATTTCTTGTTTGTTTTAGATATACAGGTATTAAATCTATATAATAAAAAAGGATAGGATAAGCCCCCCACCAAGAACAAAACAAAAAACAACACAGCTCAGTGCTAATCACTAAATAATAATAGATAGATAGATAGATAGATACTTTGTTCATCCCCGAAGGGAAATTCACATTTCCAGCAGTAATAATCATTATGATAAAAAATATAGACAGTCAAAAAAAGGTAAACAGACATTCAGGCTTATTCTAAAAAAGCTGTGAGAAAATGTTGAATAAACCCTTATTGAAATTTACAACAAAATATAAAGGCATTCCTTGCAACTAAAAAGTACAAAAAAAGCCTACTAGAACAACTACACTATATTTTTGGAAAATCAGATGGAAAGGTGGGGTGAGTAGTTTGAGATTTTCTTAAAAAGGTGAAAGTTCAACATTTTCTATTAAGAATGTGTTAAAGCCAAACTGAGTTCAAAGAGCCCTTGTGCTTTGTTTTCCATTGCGCCTGTCTGCTTTTATCTTACTTTTATTAGGCCTGTTAGGGGCGGAACAAACCCTCAAAAAGATGAAAAAAGAAGAGTTCATTTGAGCATGTCTAAGAAATGGACACACATTATGTGTTACTTTGCTGCCATCTCCTGGCCTAAATTCTTGATTACAGTCTTAAGTATTAAAATGCCCACCACACCTTTAACAAGTTCATCCATTATCTGCACCGCTTATCCTCAGTAGGGTCACCAGGGTGCTGGAGCCCATCCCAGCCATCTTCGGGCAGTGGGCAGGGGACACCCTGAACAGTCAAAGGACTCAAAGAGACAGACAAGTCACTCGCTCATTCACACCTAGGGACAATTTGGACGGGCCGATTTTGGAATGTGGGAGGAAACCGGAGTGTCTGGAGGAAACCCACGCAAGCACGGGGAGGACATGCAAACTCCACACAGGAGGTTCGATCTCATGACCTCAGAACTGTGCCGCACACACGCTAACCACTGCGCCGCCGTGGTGCCTGACTTAGCAATTAATTAAAATAATTTGACAATGGAAGGCAGGACTTAACAGGTTAGATTAAAACCATAAATTAGCATAAACCCGTTTTTTAAAAGATGTGAGAAAAAGAACAAATAAAAACGAATTAGCATGATGCAGTTAATCAAATTAATTCGAATAATTTGCCATTTTAAAAATCAACAACGGAACAGGCTTAACCAATTGAATTGTAATGAAAAGTTGGCTAAAACATTTTAGACTAATGTTTTAAAGTAAAAAAATTTGAAAGGTTAAGTTAATATGCTATTTTTGAGTGGTAATATTGATAATGAAGTAATTATGACTGCGTGATTAATCTAATTAATTCTAATAGCCATTTTAAAAACAGACAATCTGAATATTTGCTTAAAATAGAGTAGAAATTTAGTTTCAATTACTCAACAATGGTACAGATTATTTTTTTTAAAAAATGCATTAAAGACTGAATTGTATCAACGCAGTCTTGCGAAAGTATTCAACCCCTTGAACTTTTCAACCTTTAGCCACATTTCAGGCTTCAAAAATACAGAAAATAAAACAACAATTCTCAAGAATCATCAACAAGTGGGACACAGTTGTGTGGTGGAATGACATTTATTGGATATTTAATACTTTTTTATCACAAACAAAAATGCAGAACCATGATTTTTTTTGGGGGTCATATACAGCTCTAGGATAAATGTTATCAGAATACATTGGCAGGAAAATAATACTTGAACACCTAAAATAGGGGTCACCAACTGTTTTGAAGCCGAGTGCTATTTTTTATTGTTACTGATTAGCATGACATGTAAAAAAACGTATTACTATGTAGTTACTATGTTATAAACGTATGACCAAGGTATAACTATCGGTTGGTGACTCCTGATTTAAAAAGCAGACTCACATAACATGACTCTAAATGTGATGGACCCTGTAATATGAGGGTGTGCAAACTTTTGCAAAGACGTTCACAATTATTGAATGGAATGATTGTCATCGGCTTGTAATAACAAACATGAAATGCTCTGGAGCTGAAATGTGAGATGCAGGGGTTCAAATCCCGCCCCCTTTTGTGGGTCTTGAGCTGGGTCAAAGTCCAGAGAGTCACCTGTCTAACATAAGCAATACCTATGATATTTTTTCCTCAGTGTCGCTGGTTTAAGGAAATAGTAGTGTAAACCCCAGTATACGCCAATACTCAGTTCTAAGATGTGGACCTCAAGGTGAAATTGTTGTATGGCGGGGGATAAAAAGCTATGGTAATTAAAGATATTCATTCTAAACCCATGGAGCCCCAGATAAAAAAACATTAAAGTAACAAAATAGTATATATTCAGTACTGCTTAGATGTAATATACGCGTATATGATCATTAACATGGTAAACATGAATGTAAAAACTTTTGTTGTGACGTGATTTGAGCTGGTATAGAGTTAGCGGGTGGATGCAGAGAGGGTGGAGATGAGAGATTAAAATTAAGACTGATTAAAAAACTTCCATGTTCAAAGATTGTCATGTCCTTAGAAGACTGTGTTGCTTTAATTGGACTGGTTATGGCCATATTGCACGGGCAAGGATGTGCGTGCCTTCTTTGTGTTTCAATCTTTTTTTCCATGGTTATGTTTATGCTTCTCCCTTAAGCATCTTGGGACCCATTGCTAATAAATACAGTAAAAAAGACACAGTATTGTATCACCTATGGCAGGGGTCTCCAACTTGCGGCCAGAGGCCAATTGCAACCTGTGGGATGATAGTTTGAGGCCCCTGCCTTAATATGAAAGTTTAAAAAGGGATATTTTGTATTATTAAGCACCTACTGATGGCAAGTATTAATAAAAAAAACATTGATTAAAAAAAATAAGCCAAAATAAATGAACTATCAAACAATCGTGCATGTTTAACACTTATTGGTTGTCATCTTGCTGCTACGGGTACCCAAAAACCTCAAAAAGGCTAGGCAAAAAAATTAGAAGAAAAGTGGTGTGGTTTTGTCACTGACTCTCTATAGTTTGTAATCTAGTGCTTTCATGTTACACACTGTCCCTTTAAAACTTCCTCTTTTGAAGATTTTCATGTCCTAAAAAAATGTTGTTGCTTTAATGCCCTCCTTATTCTTAGTAATTGACCCGATTTTCGATTTGTTACAGCTCTATTCTTTAGCAACGGTAGCGATGTATGTGCCTTCGTTTCTATGGTCATCATGTTTTGGCTCCTCTCTAGCATCTTCGGGTCTATACAGTTAAAAGAATACAGTATTGTATCGCCTACGATATTTGGAACTGAATAAAGAGACAGAAATGCATTGTGGGACATAGTTTAGCGATAGCATGTCAGCATCAGTCTGAGGCCGCAATACAAACCAATAGCCAACCAGCATTTTATATGCCATCGACCAATTGCAGACAGGCATTTAGGGATGTAACACTAAATATGCATATAATTCTGTTGAGTTTTTTTTTGCATTCAAAATAATTGGTTGTCAATGTTGTATAGTGGGGAAATTGCTGTCATGAGTTATCTAAACAAGAATCTTAGGCTAGGTTTACACTGCAGGGCAATCAGATTTTTCTGCACGAACGTGACTTGAATCCGATCTCTTAAAGTCCGTCTTAACGGCACATATCTGACGTTTTCACACCACACCCAGGCCACATTCATATGTGGTCCTAAATCCGATACATATCTGAACTTTTGGAATGCGACTTTTATGTGAAAGGTCAAGACGCATTCCTGCCACCTGCACATCACTATTCTGCGTTTAACGAGGAGGAAGCTGAGGAATAAACAACCACGGCGGACGCAAACACGGAGAGCATTCAATGGAGTGAAAGTGAGGTTTTGGATTTCCCTAATAGTTGGGGGGAACTCTGCTCACCCTCTGATAATACCTTTCAAAATGCTAGATATGCTCTGCCGTTAGCATCCATCAGTGCTTCCGTAAACACTGAGTGTATTGCGTGTCACGTCACACGTCCTCTTCTTTGCGTGCAGGACATGGAGGCATTCACACAGGAGACTGCATGCAAGTCCCATTTAGTCGGAAATGTGAACGATCTCACAAAAAAATCGGATTTGAACATTAAGCTCTGCAGTGTGAACCTAGCCTTATTCCACAAAGTAAAGCTACAACATCATAAAGCAGGGACACCATAACCCGGAATTCTATCGTATATGAAAATACAAAAAGGAAGCGACGTGTTTCACAAGACTGAGGCTTTGATTTTGGGCGTGGTCGCGAGGAAGAAGCGGTCGGTGAGGAAGGTGGGCATGTACGAGAGGGGCAACCAGAAGAATTTGGCATCCCAGCCGGGTGTGTAGCGAAAGCGAGGGTGCAGGGCCGCCACGGCGTGCTCCATGCAGCGCACCACCTTCATAAGGTCGCCGTCCGTCAGCACTTTGAAACGCTCCGTCATCGTTTGAAACGCTGACATGGACGACCGGGGAGGAAATAGGTTAGCATCTTCTAAAATAAATCCATATATAAATACATAGAACTCTTGCACCATTGGCAGTTAACTTTGGTCAATTTAAGTATTTATTTTCAACATTTTCTCTCTGAGAAAACGAATCCTTTAAGTAATATTAGTTTTACCTTTTTTTGTCAAATGAGTCAAGTCACATTTCTATAGGCCTTAATTACAAAATGTCTCAAAGGGCTGCACAGGATTACATTGACACCATCCCCTGATCTTAAACCAACATGCGGGCAAGGAAAAACTCAAAACCTCAGCACAAAGAAAATAAGAAACCTTGAGAAAGGACCTCACAAGTGGTAATCCTCCTTCCAGGATGACCATGGTGCAATAGATTTAGCATTGGGTACACAAAAAATAGTGAACATCAAAAGGAAACAATAGGTAATATGTTGAAATTTGTCGAGAAAGTGCTTGAGAAAAATGTGGCTTGAAATCAGCAAAATTATTGGTTAAAAAGGACTGAAAAGGTATTTAATTTGCTCTATTTTAATCTAAGTCTGTAGTAAACTAAGAAGGATTGGGCTTAGTTTGCTGCTTTGAAATAATATCTTTGAGTTCTGGTCCCCATTAACTGAGAGTTTTGCAAAATTCTGCAAAGTAGCCTCCCACCATTTTTAAAATGCAATTTGACTAGGGATAATTGATAGTGGACGCACTGGTGCTGCTCTTTATAGGCAGAAAGAATGGGAAAAAAATCATGAGAAAATTCTGCATGACACCAATTTGCTCTCTCGACCACCGCAATCACAGCAATAGTCACCTGGGGATAATGGATCACGGGAAAATAGTGCAGTTTATTTTAGGTGGGCTTCAACGGCACACTTCAGTGGCCCAGACAAAAAAAGCGCCCTGCTAGTCAACTGGAGATTATGGATTGAGGCCAACCCCGTGCATTTTATTTTAGGCGTGCCAGAATGGCATATGGGATCAGGGATACCAGATCGCGGCTGCATTCATTTTGGGGAAAGATAACAGGAAACAAGAGCCGCCAGACCCAAAAATATGCACCCTGCCAGTCTTATTACTGCCGTACTGCTTGTGTCAATATGCGGTCAGGGCTAATGGATCGCAGCCACACAAGCGCAGTTCCGTATTTGCTGGACATTTTCAGTGATATTTTAGAAAGATAATTTGGCTCCTTGTTATGTTTTTTTTCTTATTTTACTATTACTTATAGGAATATTAGAAAAATGTACTTTAAGAGAGTATTTTTTGTCTTTAGCTTGTTTTATTTTGATGTTCTTTAAAATTAAATGACTTCATAGAGGTGTTTTTATGTTTTTGTTCTCGTTAAAATATGATTTTTAAAAATCTCACCGTGCTGCAAAAAGTCTTCTCCGTAATCGCCTTTCACATCGGAGGGAAGGCGGTCCCACAGTTTCTGCAGGTTCCTTTCCAAAAGCTTTGTGTTGGTGACGTTTGTTTGGAAGAAGCCGGGCTCGATGCACAACACCTTGACTCCAAACGGAGCCATGTTCAAACTGAAAGGGACAAAAAAAAAAAAAAACAAGTAAACTCCATGTTCTGTATTTTCGGTACTATCATGTTCGATGATTACGGTCTCGCCGTCATATCAACACGCGGGGATGTGTTCTGTGTCGAGCTACTTCCATATTTTGTTCCGTTACAGCACATGTCTCTAACCTTTTTCAAGCGCCAAGCTACAGGTTGATATGCGTTTCTAAAATAGCGACTTAGCTAAATGGCTTGCTAAATAGCTAAAAAGTAGCTTGATAGTTAGCTAGAAAATTAAACAGGTACACAAATGAAAGTGAGCTGGATAGCTAGCTAAAAGAGTCAAGAGCCAACTAAATTAGCCAAAAAGAAAGCTAGAAAGCTAGCTAGAAAGGAAACAAAAATTGGGCTGAATAACTAGCAAAAAAAGGTTAGCTAGATAGCATGCAAAAGAAATAGAAAGCTAGCTAGATAGCCTTTTAAATAACTAAAAATATAGGAATCTTAGTTAGAGCAGGTTAGTATTGCAACATTTCTCTTTTATGTCTTCCTTCCATGTTTTATTCCGTTACAACTGGTTGGTGTTTTTGGAAATGGTAATGTAGTAATTCTATCCTTATGAGTATGTTCCCTGCGCCCTTTGTGTTCAGTTAGAACAGGTTGGTGTAGTCACATATCCACTGCCCTAACTTCATGTTTTGTTAGGTTGGACCAAGATGTTGTTTGAGCATTATTTAGTTATTCTATTCTCACATTAGTATCTTGCCTGTGTCCTCTTTGTTTTGTGTTTTGTTAAGTTTCAACAGGTCTGTATGCCAACATATCCCTTGTAGTCTTTCATTAATGTTTTAGAGCTTGTTGTGCTTGAAAACATTATTTATTTAGTTCTATCCACATGCGAGGATGTACCCTGCGTCCTCGCTCTTTTGTGTTTTGTTCAGTTAGGGCTAGTTTGTATTCTAACACATTAACATTTATAGGCTTTTGAGAGAAAATGCCCATTTCAAGATAAAAATTCACGAGTTACGGAGGAATACTGTTTGTTTTGTCTTCTGCTATTTGATTGGTTGACTGACTGGGGCATTAGTGTAGTTTTTCAGCCCTGTACGGGAAGTTGATTTAGACAAAAATCTCAATTTAGCCCAAAATTGTGTTAGAATTTATATAATGAAGGTGATGTATTCCAGTGTTGTCTTTCAGTGTGAGCTAGTTTGTGTTCCGACATATCGGCGTCTTCTCTCTTTCATGTTTTGTTCATTCAGATCTACTTAGTATTTTAACATTAATGTAGCAGGGATGTGTATTCAAGCCTGTGTTAGTGATTTTTTGGGGGGAATTGTGAATACCCAACTAGAATTCCTTTTTCAAATTTCTCTGTGCTATCTAATACATTTCATTCTCTGTAAATAAAACCTGATCGAAAAGATCTCATGATATTGACAGTGAGGAGATTTCGTCTCTTTCGGGGATTCCGGTAAGCACTCACCGCAGGCTGTCGTTGAAGGCCTCCACGCCGTATTTCGACACGCAATACGGTCCGCCCACCGGGCTGATCCTCCCAAAGACGCTCGCCACGTTCACAACCCGCCCTCGGGCCTTTTTGATGAGCGGAAGGACACTCAAGGTCACGTCGATCACGCCGCACAAGTTGACGTTTAGCATGGTTTTGTAGTCCTCGATGGTGAGCCAATCGCAGGGGCCCGTTGGCTCGGCCACGCCCGCGTTGTTGACCACAGCCCACAGTCCTGAAAACACCAGTTGCGGAGTTATATAAGATATTTGGATGTTCTTTATGGTCTCTCCTTTCGTGTTTTGTTTAGTTAGAACCAGTACCATCACTCGAAGACTTTGTTTTAGTAAAGTATTTTGTGCGCTGTTTTACTTTCATGTTTTGTTCAGTCATTAAGCCAGTGTTCCGACATATTCTTTCATGTTTTTTGTTCAGTTACAACTTATTAGTGTGCCTGCATTATATTTTATAGACTTGTAATCATTGCACTCTTGTTAGTGTTCCGTTCATGAGTTCTTATATTGTCTTACTATTATGTTTTGTTCTGTTAGAGCTGGTTGGTGTTGGAACATTATGTAGCTCTATCCACGAGTTTGTTCCCCTGCGTCCTCTTCCTTTCGCGTTTTGTTTAGTTAGAACCAGTTGACTTAAAAAGAATTATGAAAAAAAGGGTTTTTTACTTTCATAGTTGTGTTCAGGTAGAGTTGGTCATTGTTCCACCATATGCTGCGTTGTCTTTCTTTCATGCTTTTGTCCAGTTATGGCTGGTTGGTGTGCCTGCAATATATTTCATGGTCTCATCATCATGGGACTCTTGGTTGTTCTGTCTTACAAGTTCCTATGTCACTTTATTTTTATGTTTTGATCTGTTAGTGATGGCTGGTGTTGTTGTTGTTCTTTTCGCAGATTAATATGTTCCATGTCAAGTCAGTTATTTGCAAAGCCCTTGTGTTCGCTTATATTCATGTTTTTTTCTGTTAGGGCTGGTTGGTGCAGCAATATCATGTTGGTATTCGATTCTTTCTTTCATTTAGTTGTTCAAGTTGCAGCTTGTTTGTGTGCCTGCATTATATTTCATCATCCCATCGTCATGACACTCTTGTTCTGCCTGTGTTTTTGTGTTGTCGCCTTTCATGTTTCGTCATGCTGGTCCGTGTTGGACCATTTAGTAAGTGTTCTATCCCAGTGTTTTTCAGCCAGTGTGCCAGGGCACACAAGTGTGCCGTGAGACCTTTGTCTAGTGTGCCGCTGGAATTTACCCAATTTTATCTTTCAAAAACATCAGGCCATTATTCAGTATTTTTGCTATCTTCAGACGAGGAACTGTAATAGTCATCCATATCATTAGATTTTGATATACTTTTCATATACTAATTATCTGCTCATAAGGTAGCACAGTACATTTAATTACTTAATTTGTTTAACAAAAATGTTTAAGATAGATAGATAGATAGATACTTTATTCCCACAGGGAAATTCACATTGCACTGTAAAAAATAAAAACATAAATAAAGCACATCACTTTTTTATTTTAAGTATTATTTTCTTCTTTCTAAATACTAATTATCTGCTTATGAGGTAGTACAGTGAAATATTTGACATAACTTCATTTTCAAACATTGTCGAAGGACGGTGTGCCTGAAAACTTTTATCAATAAAAGTGTACCTTGGTTCAAAAAGGGTTAAAAAACACTGTTCTATCCTATTGTGAGTATGTTCCCTGTGCCCTTTTATTCAGGTTATTTTCCATTTGAACCAGTTGGCACTTTCACTTGGGGACGTTATCCTTTTAATGAATTAAAGTCACATTAGCTACAAGGACTACTAACACAAAGGGCCAAACTTTTGTTGCGGAACTAAAACGCCCGTTTATTTTCCTTTCCAACAAAACAATGAACAGACGCTCCCCTGCTTACGACCTTTTGAGTTACGAACAACGGTGCATACGAAATTTTTTTCGGGATGTGGAAAATTATCCGGACATTGCTGTAAGTTAGATTTTGTATTGTGTGCACCTTTTTCTGAGTACAGGACATTACTGTAGTGCTTCTTTCCACCGCTATCGGCATGTGGCGCTGTGAGAGGTCACCCAGCAACTACCCCGAAGAAGAAATCCCACTTCTACTCTCTAGTTTATGTGTAAACGTACTACGTGTTCTGTATCTCTAGCGCGCTAAGAACATTTTTATTATTAATATCTCGTGCATCCATTCAATATGGTTGGTGTAAAGTGTAAAGAAGAGGGGAGTCGTTTCTTTTGAAGTTAAAGTAGAATAAGAAAGCTTGATGTGGTTGAGAAAATGGTTGGATCGCTTTTTTTTCGTCCACAATCTACCACAGAGGAAGCCCATGTTCCAAAAGTAAGTTAAACCCAACTTTATTTATCTTTATAGAGTATATTATTTTATGAAATGTTTATTTTTTTAGTACAAAACAATACAGGTTACTTACACAAGCCTTAAACATACTTATATAAACCTTAAACATACAAAACATAGCACTTAAGCAACTTACGAGTAAATTTAACTTACAAACTATTGTCTGGAACCTCCTTTGTAAATAGGCCAGCGTCTGTACTGTATGTTTTTTAATGAAAATATTAAAATAACTTCTGTTCTTCGAGGTTTCACACCCTTCTTTTGCAGAAATTCCACAATTGGATGAACATCTTACCTTTCTGTCCCACATGAGTGCCTATGAAAGCGGCTGCCTTTTTCACGCTAGCAGAATCAGCGACATCCAAATGCACAGTGGTGAGTCTGTCAGACGAAGCCTTCTTCAACTCAACTTCTCCTTTCTCTGTGTAACAACCGGCAATGACACGGAATCCCAATTTGTCCAAGTGCTTGGCCAAGAGATTCCCGAAGCCCGTATCGCAGCCCGTGATATACACGTGTTTGTCTCCCTTGTTGTCCACACGTTTGGACTCCTTGAAGCATCTGTAGGCAAACCAGAGGGCCAGCGGAACCAGCATGTACAGGAACATGTCTCTAGAAGAGTAGATTTAGGAGTGATGTCAAAAGTGCACGCTTGTCTCGATATCGGTTTGTCAACGCGACCATGTGACCTTTACGGTTTGTCAATGTAAATGATTAAAAGGGTGACTTGTGTACAGCCTACATATGATTGTTTGCATCGAGGTATGACATGGAACTCCGGCGTAAACGTGATGAAAAAAAACTTAAAGAAATAAGATATTAATAATACATTAAAGCGCTATTTAGAAGGTAGTAATAGCCTAAATAAAAAGTGAATCAGAAATGGAGCAAAGAAACTACTGCAATGACATTAGCGGCAACACTTCTCAAACTAAAAGAGTAAATAAAGACAATATGTATGTATGTTTTTCAATGTATAGGCAATATATTTTTGCCAGTTTTGTTTGCTTTTTTAGGGTGGGGATTACCCGGGAGAATAAACTGACGCCTTAGTCTTTGCTTTAGGAACCTGAAGCGTTATCTAACACAAATAAAGAAAAAAGCAAAGAAAATAGGCAAAAACCCATTTACCAAGAAGGTAGGACCAGCAAAAGGCAAATAAATTATTGTTAGAACCATGTAATATGCCACTGCATATATACCGGTAGTTAAAATTGTATGAGTTTTCCATTAATATAAATTATTATTTTAATGGATTCAACCAGACTGTTTCGGGGGGCTCAAGCAGCCCAAAATTCACTCCAGGGTCCCCAAAAATGTGAGAATTTTGAAAATTCCATCCATTATCTGCACGGCCTTTCCTCAGTAGAGTCACGGGGGTGCTGGAGCCCACCCCAGATATCTTCGGGCAGTTGGCAGGGGACACCCAGGACTGGTTGGGGACGGACAACTCACTTGCTCATTCACACCTAAGGCTAATTTAGACCAGCCAATTAACCTGACATGCATATTTTTGGAATGTGGGAGGAAAACAAAAGTGCCCGCGGGCACAGGACAACATGCAAACTCCACAAAGGGAGGCTCCGTGCCGCCCAATTTAAAAACTCTTTTCCTTAGTAGAGGACAGGATTGGGCTTAAATATAATGAAACACTTTCACCTCCAACTGGCTCTCTCAAAATGAACGGGCGGGGAGAGGAGAGGGGGGAGTGTTTGGGTGCAGGAGAAGGATTTGCTGCATTTCTATAGCTAAAATAATTAGTTGTCTTTCAAATAATGCACATTATTCATAACTTTTATAATACAGGTCAACGGCTGCACATTTGTTTTGGAACTGTGTGAAATGGATCAAATATGTGATACAAAATCATTTATAAGGTGACTGGCCTTACTGTAATCAGCATCACGAAATATGGGAGTAAATTGCTTACGACGATATTATCGATGATTTTGCATCAAGGACATCCAGAAACCTTAGGTTTTAATTTTTGTTGTTTTTTTCATTATAAATCTATTTTTTCTTTTGCGTGTTTTCAGCAGTTGTTGCGTGTGTGATTTGCTGTATAAGAACATAAGTCAATTTTGTTGTTTTATATCATTGTTCGCTTCACAATGTTTGAATATTTACCATTTGTATGTATGTAGTGTATGTGTATTTATTATTTAAGCATGTTTTGATAAATAGTTGCCATGTTTATGTTTATTGTGCATTTGTTATTTAAGAATTTTGTGATAAATATGACACTTTTATGTATATAGTTTATTTATATTTTTTCTTTAAGCATTTGTGTAATCGACAAATCTTTCTTTTTTTACGAGTTAAATATCTGTGTTGGCAATATTTTGATAAGGAATGGGAATTAAGTGGAGTGAGGGGCGCTTGGAGGGACTCATGCCCCCGGGGTGTAATATCGCGTAGAACCGCCACTGCTTCTAGTCGAAGGTAGAATCTACGTGGTCTCGAACTGGGGACCTTACGCGTGTGGTAACGACCGTACCACGAAAACTCACTTTTACATGAAAAGAAAGATGAAAGTGTCTAATTTGTTAGCACGGGAAAGTTTTCGAAAAGTTTGTTGTGCACGGAGTAAAAACAGTTGACAGTAAAATAAAACAAAAACAATCATGCACATAAAATTAAATGGGAAAGGAAATTAAAGAATGAGTTGTTAGGGATCAATTTAATTGCAAACACAGTACCTTTTTATAAGTCTTGTTTGTCCTCTGGGGTGTGTTTACCTTTGCTTGGGGAGGTGGCTGTGTCGGTTGTTTTTTATGTTCCGGTCAGCAACGTGGATGACAAATTGTTGCTTTTGGTATATTTTACGAGTGAGCTTGATTTCAATGTTTTATATATTTCATTATATTCAACGTTTCAATATTTCATACAAAAACGTATTTCTTGTTCAGGCTAATTTGTTGAATTCGAGGCTAGTAGGAACTATTCTTGGGGGAAGTGCAGCTACTGGAATTTAATTCACCGCCATCTTGCGTTGCCACATATCAATTCTCATAGAATTAGAGTTATCTTTTATTTTAATTGATATCAACGTTGTGAAACATTGTATTCAACGTTTCAATATTTCATACAAAAACGTATTTCTTGTTCAGGCTAATTTGTTGAATTCTAGGCTAGTAGGAACTATTCTTGGGGGAAGTGCAGCTACTGGAATTTAATTCACCGCCATCTTGCGTTGCCACATATCAATTCTCATAGAATTAGAGTTATCTTTTATTTTAATTGATATCAACGTTGTGAAACATTGTATGCAACGAGATAAGACATGGCACTCCAGGTTAAAACATGTAATAAAGACTTTGAAATGAAAAGAAGATAAATAGGCAAAATATATTAAAACATAGTGCTTGGAAAACTGGCCCAAGTTACAAAAATAATACGTAATGATAAATAGTAATACTATGAAGAACAGTGCACTGTAACAATAGTGCAATGAATAGGTGGGATAACAATTAACAGAATCAAATTGTAAAGAAACAATATAATTCATGAGAGAGGGAGAGAGAGAAGGGGGTGGGAAGGTAATTGTCTTTTATGATGTAAATGGCTCCGCTACATTATTGCAAGGCAGCAATGTGTTCTAGACTGTGCAGAGAGCAGCCGATGATCTTTTGGGCTGTGTTTATTACTCTCGGTATGTTTTTTTCTGTCCGCTGCCTCACAAATAGCGACAGCGTCCAAACGCTCATATATAAAGGACTAGGATGATTAGACACAGGTGTGTTTAGTTTGGACATACCTGTGCCCAGTTCCAAAGCCAGTTGGGGTCCTCAGTTGGAAAGAGGCTTACTAGATCCTAACATAGCACACTCTTTCACTAGCCAATCATAGTTTGTGAAAACACTGATGTTTCCGCACACCTGCGAAAAGTCCTTGATGTCGCCAACTCGAAATCTGATTGGTCGAAGCAACAGTTTTATCAACACTCATTTTATGCTACAGGGCCAGCAAAACTGTTTGTGAAGGCCTTACGGTAGATTTCTGACCATAGCAACAAATAATTGCTGAAATGTGATTGGTTATATGCTTTAATATGAAAACACACTCCCGGAAGCAGCGCAACCAGAGGAATAGCAAAGGAATCCGACCGACAATTTGGAATGATTTAATAGGTATTCATGGAAGAAATATAACTGATTTGAATATGTTTTAGGCCAGCAGAGAAGACCTTGCAGGCCCTGACGGTCCGCTACTGCTTAACACAGTTTATACATTTGTGAGAAACTCAACAAGCACGTTGCATTAGTATAAGATTGTACTTAAAAAAGGTTTATTTTACAATTAAAGTTATCTGAGTAATTGTGTGCCAATTTATATTCCAAGCACAAAGTCAATGTTCCCCAACATATAAAAAAAAACATATATTAACCTGATGTATTTCTACCAGCTCAGTAGCCTAGATGGTAGGGCGCCCGCTTTGAGACTGGGAGGTTGCTGGTTCGCGCCTCGGCCGAGTCATACCTAAGACTTATAACATTGGTAAAATGGCGGCGCCCTCTGTTGGCTGCGGCTGCATCGGCTCGCTACAACGGGTCAGGTGTATCGATATTTCGTTCTTACAAAAAGAATGACAATACAAAGGAAATTATTATTATTATTTAGAAGTAATATTGACAAGGAATTATAGACAAAATGTGAATTAATAAGACAGTATTGTGTAGTATAATCAAGTCCAAATTGTCAGAACCAGAACAGGAAGAAGACCCAGATGCGTAACGTTTTCACACAAGTTTTATTTTACCGGAATAGGGCAACCATAAGCGCGAATACAAACGCCAGTGATTTGTCGATCTCTGGGTGAAATAAGTAAGACAGAAGTCCAGTGCGGGAAAACAGGAAACCGGAAGCCGACGAGATCGATACCAGATACACGAGCAGATACCGGACAGATCAGGTCGATACCGGACAGTAGGGGACCGCCAGGATCAATACCAGATACACAAGCAGATACCGGATGGACGGGATCGATACCGGACAGGACGGGACAGACAGGATCGATGCCAGATACTGGAGACTGGAGTCAGATATCAGACAGGACCAGACAGACAGGATCTATACCGGATACTGGAGACTGGTGCAAGATCTCGGACAGGATGAGACAGGTGGAATTGGTACCGGATACCGGAGACTGTAGCAAGATATCAGACAGGATAAGACAAACGGAATCGATTACAGACACTGGGGACTGGAGTCAGATATCAAACAGGACGAGATAGACGGGATCGATACCGGACAGGATACACAAGCAGGATACCAGACAGAGTCAAAACACACGTCTTGCGGGTGCAGAGGTTCGTTGATGGACTGACAGAAGGGTGAGTGAGAGCACTGAGCTTAAATAGGAGGGAAGCCAATCAGGCAACGAGCCGTAGCTCGCGCCAAACGGGCGGGGCTAATTGAGGGCTATGGGCAACCGTGACACAAATCAAATTCAAAGCCTGGTAAGATCTCACAACAAAGACACATTGATCTTAGGGCTGAATTTAAGGATCAAACTGTCAGTGAGGAAGGTTGGCATGTAAGACAGAGGCAACCAGATCAACTTGGCGTCGCATCCCGGCGAGTAACGGGTACGAGGGTGCACAGCGTCCACGGCGTGTTCCATGCAACGGATCACCTTCATGAGGTCGCCGTCTGTCAGCCGTTCAAACTTGGCAACAATGGTCCGGCGAGCTATGGCACAAAAGAGAAATCGACATTTCCAATAAGAAGAATACATGAAACGGTGTCATTATTGTGTTGTAGAATAACTTGATGAATAGGAATGTTGTGTCATCGGGTACTACCGCAAAACTTCCTTGTCCTGATGTGAAAACGTGATTGGAAAAGTATGCAACTTGCTTGTCTGGTAGTGACAGAAATCTCCTGTATCTTTTCATGCAACAGCGTTTTGTAAAAATAAATATCAGTGGTGTTTTGTGCAGCTTACTTATGCTTTTTTTACCATTAATGAAATGAAATGAAATGATCTGCATTTATATAGCGCTTTTCAAGTCAAGACTTCCCAAAGCGCTTTACGGTGTGCTTCACATTTCCCAATAGCGGCCGTGCAGCCATGTAAGGCACTAACCTGCTTATTGGGGGTATAAGGGTTCAGTGTCTTACCCAAGGACACTTCGACATGTAACACGGAGGAGCCAGGATTCGAACTGATCGAACTTGATCCCAAGACGAGCGCTCTACCTCCTGAGCTGCTGCCGCCCCATTTAATCTGTCATTTTACCATTTACATTATGGAAAGTGGGTTATACAGTATAATTGCATTCAGATTATATAATAGTCTTCCTTGAAACATAGCTGCAGATGGTTCAATGTTGTGATCGTTTATTCTTGTAAAAGAAAATACAGGTTTTTTTCCCCTCCAGGGAAAAGATACGCAAAGTCCTTTAATAGATAAAAATCCGTTAGTATATCAAAAAAGCAAAGGTAATATGTCATCGCTTTTGAGTTTGTTTTTCAAGTAAATATGAAAGCTACAAGTGTCTATTGTAGGAAACAGGCCTTCTCAAAATGTAGCAAAAACAAGTTTTTCCCTAGTGATTTAGTATCAGTTGGTCATGATTACTGATGTGAATCACCTGTGCCCACTCATTTGGCGCCAACCGCTGCGGGCTCTGATTGTCTCCCTGTCCCTATTTTAACACAGTTCTGTCACTCTCCTGTTGTCAGTCCATCTGCGAACCTTTGTTGATAGAAGGCAAGCCTTTTTGGACCTGACTCCCGCCTGTCCCGTTTGTCTCCGGCTACGACCTGTTTTGATCCCTACCACAGCTGCTCCCCCATCCCGACTTACGACCCATTTTTGATCTCGACTACGTCTACTCTGCCGTCCCAGCTTACGACTCGTTTCCGACCCCGACCACGTTTTTGCTCACCCTATCCCGGCTACCGACCTGTTTTTCCGTCCCTGACACCGCCTTCGCTTGCTACGGAAGATCCACTTCCGTATTCTGATCACAATCCGAGTGCAAGAGCGACTTGTTTCCCGTGTCCAGCAAAGATCGTGGGCTGTTTCCTTCCTGTTTCTTTCAATAAAACTTGTGGCAAACGTTTCGCAATTGGGCCCTGATTCCATTCTGGTCGTGACACAGTATTGTCAAACGCTTGCCGCTGCCCATCAATGCCAAAATCTGGCTCATCTCTGAATAGCAGGAGGACGCTTTACACCTACAATGACGGCCACCGAATGATGAAGGTGCTGTGTTTGAGTCAAGTCAAGTCAGGACTGCACAGACCAAAGACTATAGCAAGCTATAGAAGATTATTACACCATGTGTATAACACATTTTTTTTACCTAAAAAGAAAAGTTTGGGTGAGTAATTATACACAAGGTCTTAGTTTCGGTTTGTACACCGTTTTCATGGACTAATTTAAGACCCTTTTAAAGGCGAGGTCCGTAGTCTGAGGTGTTCTTAAAAAGATAAACAATTACATATTTTCTCCATTAAGTATGAGTTAGCAATGCCCAACAGAGTTCAAAGAGCCCTTATTCTTTACTTTCTATTGCGCCTACCTGCTTTTATCTTTCGTTGGGGGCGGAGCATCCCCAAAAGGATAAAAAAGAGCAATTATTCGAGCATGTCTAAGAAATTCACGTAAAAGTGAAACAGTCCTTTTCTTACTTTCACCATTTTTACCCTGCAGTGCATACTATGTTGATATCAATGACAATAAAGACAATTCTGTGCAGCCCGTTGAGACTTCTTGTGATAAAGGGCTATACAAATAAAAAATAACTTGATTTGATACTCTGTCGCCATCTCCTGGCTTAATGAGTCAGATCAGAGACCTCTCCTTGCTACTGGTGTTTCATGTAGGGAAGCAAACCCATCACCCCCCCCAAAAAGTGACCTGTAGAGGGATGGGTGCCACCAGCCTGTAGTTGCCCAAGACACACTACAGGAAGTGGTACCCCTTCAACCCAGGTCATTATATATATACCACAGCCATATCCCCCTAGTGCAGACCTGGGCACTCCGGTCCTGGAGGGCCGTATGTTCTGCATGATTTTTGAGGTTTCTCTGATCCAATACAGGTGATTCCGATCACCAGTATCGTTAACGAGCACTTGCTAGCTTGCTAACGAGGTTATTATTTGTATCACCTGAGTTAAAGAAGAGCAAACTTCAAAATCTGGCAGGACGTATGGCCCTCCATGACCGGAGTGCCCAGGTCTGCCCTAGTGGGAGGTGGCTAGAGTCATTTCTGACTCTTTTTGGGAGATTGATTTAGAGGAGAGGATTCCCAGCCCCTTCGCTCAACCCAACTGAGGTGTTGGGAGTCATTAGGTGACCAAACCCCCCAATTCCAACCCCTAATGCTGAACGCCATGCAGAGAGGCAACGGGTACCAATGTTTAAGTCTTAGGTATGACTCGGCCGAGGCTTGAACCACAACCTCCAAGTTTCGGGGCGGGCGCCATACCCCCGAAGCCACCGAGCTGGTCCAGGTCATCATAGGTTCTGTAAAACATGAACCGTAAACTCAAAATACTCACCGCTCTCCACATAGTTTTCTCCGTAGACGTCCTTCATTTCCTGAGGCAATCTATCATACAGCCTTTTCCCATTTTTTTCAATGATCTCCGGGTCCGTGACATTTGTTTTGAACATGCCGGGCTCGATGCACAAAACTTTCACTCCGAACGGCGCCATGTTCAAACTAAATTAAGAAAAAAGTAGTGAGGTGATGAGTCATTTTTATATCTGTCCTGTTACCTTTCATGTTTTGTCATTTACATCTAGTATTTCAACATTTATGAAGCATGGATGTGTGGTTGATTCCCGTGTTTTAGTAGCTTTCATTTCTTTGAATTGCGAACATCCTAGTAGACTTCCTTGTTCTGTTTCTGTACACAATCTGATACCTTTTCTTTAAAAATATTCTAAAATATCTTATGATAATAACAGTGCAGAGATGTGAATTTCTCTCTCACCGCAGGCTATCGTTGAAGGCCTCCACGCCGTACTTGGAAACGCAATAGGGTCCTCCGAACGTGGTGATCCTCCCGAAAACGCTGGCCACATTGACCACCCGTCCTCGGGCCTTTTTAATAAGAGGGAGGACGCTCAAGGTCACATCGATAACGCCGACAAGATTGACGTTTAGCATGGATTTATAGTCTTCCACGGTTAGCCAATCGACAGGGGCTGCAGGTACAGAGACGCCTGCGTTGTTGACGAGGGCCCACAGACCTGAAAACACATGAAAGGTGAAATCAAATGGCTTGAAGGAAAGATACAGTCTATACCAGGGGTCAGCAACCTTTTTGGTGTGGAGTGCCACTTTCAAATGTCCTTGTAAATCAGTGTGCCACACCAAGATTAATGACTTGCACAACATTTTTTTCATATCCAACAGAGCTGTCATTTTACACCAGTCCAAATATACAACATGGATATACATTTTAATCCTATAACTCAGTGTTTTTCAACCCTTTTTAAAGCAAGGTACACTTTTATTTATAAAAAAAGTTCTGAGCCACACCGCGCGTCGAAAATGTTTGAAAATGAAGTTATGTCAAATATTTCACTGTACTACCTCATAAGCAGATAATTAGTATATAAAAAGAAAATAATACTTAAAATAAAAAGAAAGATGTGCTTTATTTATGTTTTTATTTTTACAGTGCAATCTTAAGTTTTTAAATGTACTGTGCTACCTCATGAGCAGATAATAATTATATAAAAAGTATATCAAAATCTACTGCCACCTACTGATATGGATGACTATTACAGTTCCTCGTCTGAAGATTGCAAAAATACTGAAAAATGGCCTGATTTTTTGGAAGGATAAAATTGGGCAAATTCCAGCAGCACACTAGACAAGGTCTCACGGCACACTAGTGTGCCCCGGCCCACTGGTTGAAAAACACTGGTATAACTGACCAATTCATCTTCCACTATTCTTGTTCATCAATCAACTAAAAAATGAATGTGAATAACAAGTAAAAATGCCTGTAGCCATCCATGACTTCAACTTTTTGCCACAAGAATTAACCAAAATCAACCATTCTTAATGGGGTGGCAGTGGTTCACAGGGGCGGCAGTGGCTCAGGAGGTAGAGCGCTCGTCTTGGGATCAAGGGATCCCAGTTCGAATCCCGGCTCGTTCGTGTTACGTGTCCTTGGGTACACTGAACCCCTAATACCCCCAATAAGTAGGTTAGCGCCTTACATGGCTGCAAGGCCGCTATTGGGAAATGTGGAGCACACTGTAAAGCGCATTGACTTGAAAAGCGCTATATAAATGCAAATCATTTCATTTCATTTCTTCATTAACAATGAACTACAATCAAAAAACAAGTGCTATGGACAGCTACCATACCATTCATCAATAATATCTTGTTGCAGCACATATCAAAACTTTAAATAACAGCAGCAGAGCAGAAGGCGTGCTTAAAAATATTCGCCATCAGTAAATGGTTTTCCGTGCTTTGCTATGCAGTGAACTATGTCATAACTTGTGTTTTTAGCATTTTTAGCAGTGAAAATGTTTTCACGGTCCGTGTTTGTTTGCCGTACCTGGACACAGTGCGTTTTAACGTTTCCGCCTTGTCAGACTCATGCTTGAATTCATCATGTTCATGTTTCGTCTCGTAATGACGTTTAGCACTTGATGTGGGAAGTACAACACTCTCGAGTCATAATGCACAAATACGGTCATTTTTTTGCAAAAAGCCCCAGTCATCCGTCCATGCTGGATGGAAAGGCCAAATTTTTTTCGCTGGAGGAGCTGTCATGAGTCATTCATTTATTGCACGCCGGTGTTTCTGTGGCTGGGTTAAAACACGGATCTCTCCTATGTGATGCTCCGCGCAGACACACACGGAGCAGAGGCGGAGGGGCGCTACAGTAAAGCCCCTAAACAACACGGCGCGCAACTGAAAATGTTTAAAATGTAGGTAAAAATTTGCATTTTTCAAAAATAATCATTATTATTTTGCCGTGCGCTCGCGTGCCACTGGTTAACCCCTCGCATGCCACTGCTGGCACACGTGTCATAGGTTGCCGACCCCTAGTCTTTACAGTGGTACCTCTCTCCATGCTTAATTTGTTCCAGGATTGTGTTTGTAACTTGAATTGCCCCTGTAATGAGCAGATTACCTCAATATGAAATGAGTAAAAAGTAATTGGTGTGTTTAACGGACTCTATTCTCTTCCTTCAAAAATAATCCAAGTGAACCTTAAATAGCTGTAAAAAATCTTTTTCATCACTAAAACACATTCAAATACCAATCCAATAAGAAAAGAATACAGCAATAAGATAAATAAGATGATATTATTATATATAAATATCCTTTAAGCTTTTTTGTTTTTTTATCCTCACTGTAAAATGTGAAACTGGAGTGCCACGTCCAATTTCGATGTCACAATATGTTCAACCCATTTTGTAACAATGATAACAAAAGGTACATTCTATTCTATTCTATTCTATATTAACAAAATAAACTGCGAGTTTATTATGAGCTTTTACCATAGATTATGTCGTAATAACGGAGGTTTATGCGTGGTGGGTTGACGGATATCTGATGATACCTGTTAACTTAGACGTTTACAGACTTATTTTATACATTTTTTTATCATTTCAAATTGTGTTTGCCGTAATGCGTAATTTTTATACAGATCCATAAAAATAAAAAAAGACCAATCTCGTCTTGCCTGGTTCAGCTCTAATCCGGATTGTATCGGTCACTGGTAGCAGCTTGCTAATATTGTCGCGCTACTTTACACAGTCCGTCTTGCTGTGAGATAATAGTTGTTGGTTTTGTTTGTAAGGTTTATTTTATATCACTTAATATGGGGAGCAATTGGCTGAGTTTGAGACTGTTGGTGATACATTAGCACTTGCTGTACACTTGAAATGAAGGTTACTGTAACTTTAGATCAATATACACACCAAAAATCTGTATTTGTCTTTTCTTTCTGCCCATAGTAGTTTGCACATACAAACTGGAACCAGTTAACCAGTAATGCTAGGTCATGTGCGGCCTCAAACGGTCTCTAGTGGTGTCCTCTGGGACTGCTTGTAACTTGGATTTTTTTTTTGGCGTGACAAGCAAGAAATTTGTTGCAAATAAAACTTGTTTATATCGAAATTTTGGGGTTTGAAGTCGCTTGTATAAAGATGTATCACTGAACACACTCTCACTCAGGCATGTATTCTTTATCCTCCGCATTTTACCTTTCTGCCCAACAAGCGTGTTGATGAGAGACGCTCCCTGTTTCACACTAGCAGAGTCGGTGACGTCCAAATGAAAAGCAGTTAGCCTATCAGAGGAAGTCTTCTTCAGCTCATCTTCACCCTTTTCTGTGTAACAACCGGCAATGACATGAAAGCCCATTTTGTCCAAGTGCTTGGCCAAGAGATACCCAAAGCCTGTATCGCATCCCGTGATATAGACATGTTTGTCTTTCTTGTTGTCCACACGTTTAGACTCCTTCAACCACCGGAAGGCAAACCAGAAGCCCAGCAGCATTAAGATGTTCACAAACATCTTCCTTTCTGTAAAAAGAAGAAATGGGTTGTGCACCCAATTATCAAATAATCCCCCAAAACCTCTTAATTGAATGTTTTTGCATTTAAGTACTGGTTGAAAATGAATATATTATCTTCCTGGACCACCACTATCCCCCTAGACTTTTGATATGATTACATTTTAAAACAAAGTAAACCTACTGTCAAGAACAGGAATGGAATCAGGACCCAAATGCGTGACGTTTCTCACACAAGCCTTTTATTTTACGGGAAATGGGGAGTCATGCACGTTAAGCAGCAGTCTGGCGTGGAATGATAGGAAGCCAGAGGCCGACGAGATCGATAACAATTGCCCCAGCAGATATCAGCCAGATGGGGTCGATACAGGACAGGACGGGACAGACAGGATTGATATCAAAACAGGATATCGAAATCAAACAGGACGCACTAGACGGGAACGAAACTGGAAACCGATATTAAACAATGGGACAGACAGGATTGATATCAAAACTCTCTCTCTCTCTCTCTCTCTCTTTCTCACTTTTCTTCCCTTTTTCTCTCACTCTCTGTGTCTCTCTCTCTTTCACTGTCTATGTCTCTTTCTCTTTCTTTGTGGCTCTTTGTCTCTTTCTCTCTGTGTGTCTTTTTACCTTATTTTGCTCTCTCTTCCATTTTCCTTTCCTCTCTTTCTCTCTCTCTTGCTTTGCCATTCTTTCCTTCTCCCATTCTGTCTTTCTCTCCTTCTCTTTTCTCTCCTTCCCTCTTTCTCTCTTCCTATTTCTCTTTGGATATCATTCTTTCTCTCTCTTTTGTTCCCCCTCCCTCACTATTTGTCTTTATATCTCTTTTGTTTCTCACGTTCTTCTCGCTCTCTCGCTCTCTCTTTCTCCCTTCCTCTCTTTCTTTGTACCACCCTCTCTCTTTTCTCTCCTTCGCTTTGTCTTAATTCTTTCTCTCTCCTTTTCTTTCTCTCTAATCTACTAGCCCGGCCCCCGAGAGAATGTTTGTTCTATCGTGTGGCCCCCAAAGTAAAATGAGTTTGACACCCCTGTATTAAAGGCTAAAGTAATGCCTTGAATAAAAGCAGTTTTCTACAATGTTTATATGAGATAATCTTGAGTTTTATAAAATAGTTGTTGAGATAAATACATTATTATTTGATCAATTAATAAACAAAGTAATTGATACGTCTCAAAAAGTCGTAATTTGCATATTTTAGATTTACATTTATGCAGTATTTTCTTCTCTGTATTTTGTTGTTGCCGGCCAGCTACAGCATCTATCTATCTATCGACCGACCTGTCGTAGTACTTTTGTATTATAGTGTATATTTATTTAGTTTTTCCATTGTTTTTTTTTTCTTTTTGGTGTAATAAATATCATTATTGACGGTGTATTAGCAGTCTGTACAGCCCTCTGAGAATTCTTGTGAATAAGGGCAGTGCAAATTAACATTACTTGATTGATTTGACATTATTAAAAATAGGTCGTATAAAATACAAGCTGGAAAAAAAAATAATATAGTACATTGCGTAACGCCGAAACCGCTTCTTAATACGTAGTCAGGGTTGGGGAGGCTTACTTTAAATGGATTACTTTCAATTACTTTTGGATTACTCCAATACCAAATATGCTAATAAAAGACAAAAGAAATTAAATATGAATAAAATTACTAAATTTTGTGCAGGCTTGGAATACATGGAACGGCAAAAATGATGTTGGCAAGCTTTTTGGATTTATTTTCATTTTGTTTCTGTCGCATTTTATGTCAGTTTTGCCGAAGATCAAAGCCAGGAGAGAAAGCTTACCGCGTGTTGTGAGTCATAATTTTATTCATATTTAGTTTATTTTGTCTTTTATTAGCATATTTGGTATTGGAGTCATCCAAAAGTAATTGAAAGTAATCCAGTTAAAGTAACCCTACCCAACCCTGTACGTGGTTAAAAAATGTTCAAATAAAATGTGCTCCTGCCTCATTACAAACGAAATATAGAAATAAACTCGAATTTTGACAAATTATTGATGCATTTTGATAACTCCAACGCAATTTTAATCAATCTATTACTGTGTTAATAATAATCCGCTCCCAAAATTAATATTACCCGAGTTGGATGAGTTTTCAAACTCACGTGCAAATTTCCCGGAGGATCTACAGGTAGTGGACTCATAAAATGGAGGATCGATGCTCCACTGCACTGAGTAAAAGTAGACTAAATGAGTGTATGTGGCTCTTAAATAGGCACAACAATGAAAGTTTGATGTACACAAATGATAATGACTTCGTGTTGCCTTCATTCAGTAGGTATTTTTTGAGATCATGCTTTCCGGGTACGTATGCCAAATTCCAGCGTCTCCTGCTGGAGAATATCCGACACTGCAACTCTTCTTGAACTGACTGGACTACAGTAATTTGTTTGTGGCTTTTTATTTAGGCACAGCAAAAAAACAACATGACGCACTAATTAACAGAGAAAAACAATATACTATTTGCACAAAACAGCTAAAAAATGCAATACGATAATACGTAAATATGTGCCCAACTGAGAGAGGCTGAAGCCAAAGCTTTTAAGTCAAGTCAAGTCAAGTCATGTTTATTTGTATAGCCCTTAATCACAAAGAGTCTCAAAGGGCTGCACAGACCACAGATTATTGCAAACCACAGACTATTATTACACCATCCCCTGATCTAAAACCTACACAAGGGCAAGGAAAAACTCAAAAACCTCAACATGAGGAAAATGAAGAAACCTTGAGAAGGGACAGCACATGAGGTAATCCCCCTTCCAGGATGACCAAGCAGCAAAAGATGTTGCAATTACAAATAACAAACAAATGTTGTCAACATAAAATATAGGTTATTCATATGTAATAGAATAGAACTGTGTTTTAAGCTTAGATTTAAACATTTCCCCTGAGGTTACAGATCGAATCTCAGTGTCATGACCAGAACGGAATCAGGACCCAAATGCGTAGCGTTAACCACAAGTTTATTGAATAGAAAGAGGAAAGGCAGTGCCCGCGATCCGGTGCTTCCTGGACGCGGGAAGCAAGTCGCTTTTGCAATCGGATCTGGCTCCGAATATGGAAGTGGATCTTCCGTAGCAGGAAAAGGCCGGTCGATAGCCGGGACATGAGAGCAAAAATGTGGTCGGGGTCAAAAACGGGTCGTGAGCCGGAATGGGAGAGCATACGTGGTCGGGATCGAAAACAGGTCGTAAGCCGGAGACAAACGGAGAGATCAGGAACGGACAAGTGGAAAAACAGGTGCAAAAAATGGGACAGGAGGGAGTCAGGGTCAAAAGGCTTGCCTTGTAACAACAGAGGTTCGCTGACGGACTGACAACCAGAGAGTGACAGGGCTGGGCTTAAAAAAGGACAGGGAACCAATCAGGTAGCCTGCAGCGGCTGGCGCCAAATGAGCGGGCACAGGTGATCTAAATCAGTAATCATGACACTCAGTGGGCAAAGTATTCCACAGCACTGGGGCCCGAATGGTGAACGCACTCGAACCTGCGGATCTATTCTTGGCTCTTGGGATCACTAGTTGACCAGCATTTTCAGAGCGAAGGCTCCGGACCGGAACATAGGGGGAAATTAAATCTGAAAGATATGAGGGAGCAAGTCTATGCATGATTTTGTATAATACCAACAGAACCTTAAAATCACATCTAAAGCTAACAGGGAGCCAATGCAGGTTAGCTATAATCGGGATAATGTGATCAAACTTTCTTGTCGTAGTTAAAAGCCTCGCTGCAGCATTTTGTACCAGCTGAAGGCTCTTGATTTTGGACTCCGGGAGACCGGAGAGTAGTGCATTACAGTAATCGAGATGGGAGGTAACAGAAGCGTGAATTATAATCTCTGCATCCGACTGGGACAGCATAGGGCAAATTTTAGCAATGTTGCCAAGATGGAGAAAAGCTGTTCTAGTAATATTCTTAACGTGTGTTTGAAAGGACAGATCGGGGTCAAATATAACACCTAAATTTTTGACTGAGTCACTCTGGGTGATATTACATTTGTCGATGTTCAGAGCAGTTTTTAAGAACAAGTCACAGCATTTAGATAGACCAATAACTAGGATTTCAGTCTTTTCAGAGTTAAGGCGCAAGAAGTTGAAGGACATCCATTCTTTTATCTCAGTGAGGCAGGCCTCTAAATTTCCACAGTTTAGTGTAGCAGATTCCTCCATCGGAAGATATAGTTGAGTGTCATCTGCGTAGCAATGAAAACTGATCTTATACTTGCAAATAATATTATCTAATGGAAAAATGAAAATGCTGAAAAGAAGGGGGCCATGTACTGAACTTTAAGCGCCTACCCCATTAAAAGGCAGCCCCAGATGACAATATAAGGGTTTATTACAATTACAAATAGGTTGTTTCAGGTAAAAACAGCACAGTGTAAGTTCGGCAGTTGTAGAGTTTAATTGATTGAGAGACTAAAAACAGGGAAAACAGAGGCGCAAAATATTTGTTTTACCACATACTCAGTATCGTATACCCTGATGTGTTTTTTTTTTACAATGTAGTATTTTATTGGTATTCCAAGTTACTCTTTAAGAGAAACACACCATTAATAAAGAATATTCAATACCAGTAATACCAGTATTTATCTTCATTTATTTATCCACAGGTAGCCCCCTAATAAACACCTGAGTAGCACACGTAATGTTTCTGAAAAAGCTCACCGGGAATTTTTTTTGTAATTTTCTGGGAAATTAGATTTCTAAACGGTTTTTCATGTTTCCGTGGTTGACTGAGCCTAATTTAACCCTACTTCCACATACAACACGGTAATAACTTAAATCTTCCACTCCAAAAAATGGAAGCCTAACCCAGAGTTAATTTTTTAACTCAAACATAAAAGCTATAACATGTATCTTCACTCAAAGTTAGAAGTATAATTGAAAATAGAAATGTTGAAATCAGAGTTAAAGTTCCAACTCAAAAGGTTTGAAGTACCGGTAGTAATTTACAGTTAGATCTTTAACTCTGAGTTAAAGCTTTAATCTCAAACGCCAGAGCTTTAGCATTAATTTTAAATCATTTTTTAAAGTCCTATATCTAATTCAAAGTTAAAGCATTAATTCAAAAAGCAAATCAAGAAACCTACGTTAAAGTTCAAACTAAAATATTTGAAGTGTTTTACCCAGAGTTAAATCCTTAACTCAAAACTTCAGTGTTTTACTTAGTTAAAGCATTCACTCAAACGTACAAAGTATTATATCTATCTTTAGATAAACCTTTTAATTCATATGTCAAAGTTTAGGCTCTCATTTAAAAGATGAATCATGAAACCTGAGTTAAAGTTTTAACTCAAAGGTCTCTAACTCAGAGTGAAATCTAACTCAAACATCAAGGTAAAACATCAATCAAACATTTAATCTCCAATGCAAAATTAAAGCTTTAATCTAAAAGGCAAACTATGACACCAGAGTTAAAGTTGTAACGCAAAGGTCTGAAGTGTTTAACAAAGATTTAATCATTCGCCTAAATGTGTGTTCTTTTAACCCAGAGTTAAAGCATTAACTCCAAAGTTGACACTATAACATCAATCTTTAAATACAATTTTTAACTTCTAAATCAAAGTTAATGTCATGATTGCTGATTCAAGGCACCTGTGTCCACCCAATTGGCGCCAACAGCCCTGAGAGCTGATTGGATAAGAGACTCTTTTTAAACTCCTGGCTTTCAAGTGGACGCTGTCAGATCGTTGCGAACCTATGCTCCCAGCTAGGCAAGCTCATTCAATCCTACATTTTTCCTGCCCTGTTTTCTTCTGCCTGATACCCGTTGCTGACCTGTTTCTGGACCCATTTATGCTCTGTTCTGCCATCCCGACATCCGACCTGTTTTGCCCCGCTTCCTGCCTGACACCTGTTGCCGACCTAGTTTCTGAACTTGATACCGCCCTTGCTCTAACGTCCTGGCTAACGACCTGTATTCCTGCAAGTCTACGATTATCCTCGTTCGACACGGAAGTGCCATTTCCGCATTCCGGCCACCTGCTATCCGTGTCCGTCGATCGTGGACGCAAGCACTGCTCTCTCTCTTTATTAATAAAACTGAGTAAACGAACGCTACTGTGTCCTGTCTCCGTTTCTGGTTCGTGACAGTTAACACTTCAAAAAATAAATCATGAAACCTAAGTTAAAGTTCCAACTTTACAGTTTGAATGGTGTAACTCAGAGTTAAATCTTATACTCGAGAATTTCAGTCTTTAACTCAGACTTTAAGCTTTAATTTAAAAGAAAATGATTTAACTGTCATGATTACTGATGTGATTCACCTGTGCCCGCTCATTTGGCGCCAACCGCCGCAGGTTCTGATTGGCTCCCTGTCACTATTTGAACCCAGTCCTGTCAGCCCCCTGTTGTCAGTCCGTCTGCGAACCTCTGTGTACAGGAGGCAAGCCCTTTTCGACACTGACTCCCGCCTGTCCCGTTTTTGCTCCAGTTTGTCTCTTGCTACGACCTGTTTTGATCCAGACCACGCCTGCTCTCCCGTCCCGGCTCACGTCCCATTTTTATTCCCGACTACATCTACTCTCCCGTCCTGGCTTAAGACTGTTTTCCGACACCGACCCCGCTTTGCTCTCCCAGTCCCCGCTACCGACCAGTTTTCCTGTCCCTGACACCGCTATCACTCGCAACGGAAGATCCACTTCGGTGTTTGGATCACAGTCCGAATCCAAGAGCGACCTGCTTCCCCCGTCCAGCGAGCATCGGATTGCGGACGCTGCCCTTCCTCTTTCTTTCAATAAAATTGTGAGAAAACGTTACGCGATTGGGTCTACCCTGTGTGCTGGTCGTGACATTAACTGAGAAGTACCACAATCAATCCTGCTGTAACTCCAGACCAAAAGCTTTTAAATAGCCAATAATTAGCCAAACTAGCAAATAGTTTATACATGCAAATCATTCAGTGCCCTAATATAAGTAGCTCACACTTCTATTCATTATAACGTGGTAATAACATGGTAACGATACTGTTATAACATGATAAGGAGGTTTTTTGTATAAATGCATATCAAACTAGTAGTCATTCGGTAACAAAAAAGTAGCTCACAGCTTAGAATGACGGTGGTGTCACCTGCTTTAAAGCTTTAACTTTTGACATTACTAATTAAGAAAGAAATCATCAGAAATGCATTTCTGTGACGTAGAAGATGAGCAATTGTTTTATGGTTGTGTTGTCTTGGACTAGTTCCACCTTCCTCCGGCATTATCAATTACTTGTGTCGGGAGTACACTTGCAACAAGGGAGCAAATTCCAAAGCTAAAAGCGACCGTGCGGGCATTGACCTCCAGAAAGTACAGTAATGGTTTGTTTACTAAAAAAGTGAAATGTCAAAAATAAGATCTCATAAGGAGTTTATGAAAAATTTCTTGGTTTATTTATTTCTAGGGGTTGGCGATACTTGGAATTTTACTATTTATCCCATGCAAGTAAATACGGGGTATTATTGATCGATACTGATACAATACTGATACTTCTTGGTCAGAAATGTCATGATCTGTCAGGACCAGAATGGAAACAGGACCCAATTGCGTAACGTTTACCATAAGTTTTATTGAAGGAAAGAGGAGGGGTTCCCCCACGATCCGGTGTTCGCTGGACACCGGAAGCAAGTCGCTCTCCTACTCGGATTGCGATCCGAACACGGAAGTGGATCTTCCGTAGCGAGCGATGGCGGTGTCAGGGATGAGACTCGGAGAGCAAGGCGTAGTCGGGTCGAAAACGAGTCGTAAGCCACAATGGGAGAGTAGACGTAGTCGAGAACAAAAATGGGTCGTAAGCCGGGACGGGAGAGCAGACGTGGTCGGGATCAAAACAGGTCGTAGCCGTAGACAAACGGGAGCAAAAACGGGACAGGTGGGAGTCAGCGTCGAAAATGGCTTGCCTTGTATACACAGTGGTTCGCAGACGGACTGACCCCAGGGGACCGACAGGACTGGGTTTAAATAGGGAACAGGAGCCAATCAGAGCCCGCCGCGGTTGGCCCCAATTGGGCAGAGGTGAATCACATAGGTAATGATGACAATGATCATTGAAATATCGACCCCCCACCTTGCTTGAGTTTATAATTATGATAAACACAGCGCAAACTTCACGAGTATTAAAACAAATAATTTATAACATTTTTCTGAACGAAAGTCAAGAAATTCAAACCAAAATAAAAAAAAAAACAGTCCAACGAAAAAAAATAATCTTGTCATACAATGTCAACACAACTAAAATACCTTCCATTGTACGGTGGGGATCTGGTATGCCACTTTCCCCCAGATGGCGCCAACTGTCCCTAATTTTCCCTAGAGTGCTAATAAACCCTAAGTCATTTTGGACAGCACACGTCATTGGGTCATTTTCATTTTGACTGTCATTGCTAGCATTTATTTTGTTTTTGGTTCTGGTTTATTGTTTGGACATTTTGTTGGTAGTTTTGTGCTCTCTTGTTAGTTTGTTACATATTCCATTTCCGTTTTGGTCTTTGTTTCCGGTTTGGATTATGTCAGGTCTGGACAATTTGTTGTTTTGAGAACATTTGTTTGTTTGTCACTTTGTACCTTCTTTTAAATTAAATACCACCCTTCCTTTTGAGCAACCCGGGCTCAGGTCCTTCTTCCCCCGCTTGGGTCTTCCCCACAAAACCTAACATGTACATTTTTAAAAAATCAAGTCTGGACAGCAAGTAAACTGTAAACTCAACGGGATCAAAATGGAAAGTTAAAATGTATGTATAATCCCAAAATCCATGAACATTTTATAGTGTATGGGATCAAACTCATTTTCACCCAGGGCCACATTAGCGTAATGGCTGTATTCAAAGGGCTTTGTGTAAGTTATAAATGTTGTCATGATTACCCATTACACTCACCTGTGTCGCTCGTTTGGCGCCAGCTGCTGCTGGCTACCAGATTGGTTCCCTGTCCTAGCATTTTTGACTCTGACTCCCGTCCGTCCCGTTTTGTTACCTGTTTTCCACTCGTCCGTTCCTGATCTCCCTGTTTGTTTCCTTCTACGACCTGTTTTTTGACCCCAACCACGTTTTGATCTCCCGTCCCAGCCTAGGATCCGTTTTTTGACCCCGACCACGTTCTGCTCTCCCGTACCGGCTAACGACCTGTTTTTCCGTCTAACTATGCCACGAATCCCCCGCTTCGGAAAATCCACTTCCGCATTTGGAACACACTCCGATCGGCTTGCTTCCTGCGTCCAACGAGCACCGGCGCTGCCTTTCCTCTATATTTAAAAAAACTTGTGAGTAACGTTACGCATCTGGGTCCTACTTCGGTTATGGTCGTGACAAATGTAACTAAATGTAAGTGAATGGCATGTGAAATAATTGTGGGGTGGCAGTGGCTCAGGAGGTAGAGCGCTCGTCTTGGGATCAAGGGATCGCAGTTTGAATCCTGGCTCCTCCGTTTTACATGTCAAAGTGTTCTTGGGTAAGACACTGAACCCCTAATAATGATGAAATGTGAAGCACACTTTGGGAAGTCTTGACTTGAAAAGCGCTATGTAAATGGAGATCATTTCATTTCATAACTCCTCCTTCACGTAAAAAAAAACCCCTGTGAATTCATCAAGTCATAAACTATTTTTTAAAACTAAATATAACAAACTTTTGGATATTAATTTCTTAGTTCCTCTTATTGGCATCTATATGGAAATACTGGCATGTAGTGACCCTGAGCAATCACATTGTGAGTATCGTGTTCAACTTGCATTGTGGGAAATGTAGTTTTCAATCGAAGCACTCCTTTATACTGTTTATTTTTAGATATATTCAGCTCTTTCAGGGCACATTAAATGATGCGGTGGCCCACATTTGGCCCCAGTGCCATGAGTTTGACACATGTGTAATGGTGCTAGTTGAAATTGGAAGACCGTATCTATCCCAGGACAATAGTGTCAATCGGAACCAAGTATTTGCTCAGTATCGATATTTGCATCCATCTGCCCACCCATACTTTATGGCTCAAGGATCCCGCCAAGACACTTCCTTTGGTGTGTCTTGGGCAAGTACACCCTGACAGCGCCCGTCCTTCTCCAAACCTGTTATTAGGGTAGGGGTTTACTCCCAAACATGAAACAGGTAGTGTTGATTTTCATGGTTGTCAGTATTAAGTCAGGTCAAGTCAAGTCATGTTTATTTGTATAGCCCTTAGTCACAAGAAGTCTTAAAGGGTTTTACAGACTACAGACTATTAAAACACCATCTGATCTAAAACCTACATCAAGGCAAGGAAAAACTCAAAACCTCAGCAGGAGGAAATTCTCTCCTTTTTCTATTTGTCTCTCCCCCTCTTTCTTTGTCGCGGTGTCTCTTTTTTCTGTTTCTCTCTCTCTCTCTCTCTCTCTCTCTCTCTCTCTCTCTCTCTCTCTCTCTCTCTCTCTCTCTCTCTCTCTCTCTCTCTCTCTCTCTCTCTCTTTCTTTCACTCTCTTTATTTTTATGTTTCTCTCTTACCTTCTCATTCTCTCTGTATTTTTCTTTCTCTCTTCCTTTTGCTATTTCTTTCTCCCTCCTTCTCACCACATCTTGCTCTCTATTTTTCTTTCTTTCCATCTTTCTCTCTCTCTCTATCTCTCTCACTCTCTCTCTCTTTCTTTCACTCTCTTTCACTCTCTTTCTTTTTATGTTTCTCTCTTCCCTTCTCTTTCTCTCTATATTTTTCTTTCTTCCTTTTTCTTTCTTACTCTTTCTATCTTCCTTTTGCTATTTCTTTCTCCATCCCTCTCACTACCTCTTGCTCTCTATTTTTCTTTCTTTCCATCCATCTCTCTCTCTCTCTCTCTCTCTCTCTCTCTCTCTCTCTCTCTCTCTCTCTCTCTTTCTTTCACTCTCTTTCTTTTTATGTTTCTCTTTTCACTTCTCTTTCTCTCTCTATTTTTCTTTCTTCCTTTTTATTTCTTACTCTTTCTCTCTTCCTTTTGCTATTTCTTTCTCCCTCCCTCTGACTACATCTTGCTCTCTATTTTTCTTTTCTTACATCTTTCTCTCGCTCTCTCTCGCTCTCTCTCCCTCTCTCATCTACTAATCCGACCCTTGTGAAAATGGTTTCTCTACCATGTGGGTCACGAGCTAAAATTAGTTTGACATCCCTCTACTCCATTTTTTTTTTAATGCACCACTCACCAGGTGATATCAACCCGCAGCCGCCATAACACAGCGCTCAACATTAGCATGCTGCCCAGAACCAACGCCATCATGCCCACAAAGAACCAGAATGGGCGTCATTCCGGCACCTTGGAGTTCAAGTACCTCGCGAGCAGGAGAAACCCCCTGCTCTGACGCAGATACAGCACCTTCGTCAGCTGGTCGCCGTTGTTTTTCGACGTAAAGCATCATCAAAAAGAATTCTTTCAAAATTCAAAAAAAGGAAATAAATACGCAAGATATTATAAGACCTGATAAAACATTTACAAAACTAAACCTGACATCAGTGTTCCCTCTAAGCTGCGAGCAGTGCGCAATTGCGCACTGCTCGCACATTCTCAGCGCACAAGAAAATCGAGCCAGCGCACAAAATTACTAATTAAGAAGCGATTCAAGTCAAAGTTACAGTGCATGAAGGTAAAAATACACGGGTTCCCCTGACGTTGTGTCCTAAATGCGGTATTTTGAAGTCGAGTCGAAGGAGAACGAAGTTGAGTAAAGTTAGTAGAGTTTGTCGGGGAACCGGCTTCTTCGGCTCGACTCACTAAAATGGAACCGGCTCTTTCGGGTCCTAAACGGCTCTTCTGGTTGTTTTTGCTTCTTTAATCCCAACATGACCAAATATTATGTAAAATTATGTACAAAATGACTTAAAGGAAAGGGGGTATAGAACAAAAAAGAAAAAAAATACCAAAATGAAAAAGTAGTGAAAAGCTGAGAAAAAAAGAAACAAAAGGAAGAGAAAAAAGAAGGCAAAATTTAGAAAAAAGCCAGAAAAAAAGAAAAGAAAGAAATGTAGGAACAAAGTAAATAGAGAACAAAAAAGAAAAAAGTAACAGCTCGGAAAAAATAAACACAATGAGATTTTTTTTAAAGGAATTTAAAAAGAAGTAGAAGAAAAAACACGGAAAAAAGAAGAAAAAGTTTGTGTTGCATTCAAATAGTTTCCGATTATATCAAGTGAATCTTGTTGCCAACATTGTACTTCCACTAAAAAATGGGATTAAGTACAGTTCTGTATCTTACAACCGACTAAATAAGCCCCCAAAAATGTTAATATTATGCGACAACATTTATCAGAAAATAAAAGGAAATGGATATCTTGTGAAAGAATTGTAAGAACAAACGACGTTTGTAGGCCGTACAACCTTTGCAACAGTACATGAGTCAATTCATTCAAAAGAGCAAAATAATTTTGCATTGCCGGAAACTCAACAAAATGTAACTTGATGTCAAGTTTTGGACATGTTTGATAATGAATTATCTTGCCACACTTGGGATTATGGTTGCTCACTGTTGTTTCAAGCACTGCTCACCGACTTTGTGTGAACGCTCAGACCCGTGAAAAATTAGAGGGAACATTGCCTGACATCCTCCTTCAACTCAGCCGAATGATTTTAATTATTAAAAGTCGAGCGTCCTTTCACATAGTGGACGGTCCGTCTGCATTCCAAGGAGCGCACTGGAAGTTCCCAATTGCTTGAGCGCAACTAATGTCCTCTCGGTCATTAAACCTTTTTTACAATCGCCTCTGATAACAACAAGCCCAGACTTATAAATATGAAATATGTCGTTTTTGTTTTTAAGTTTAACATCACATCTTCTCATTTTAAAAACGTCATTGTTCAATTTTTTTCCTTTTTTTTTTTTACATTTTCCTTTCTTAAATCCCTCAATTTGAGAATAGTATTGTTCATTTTTATCAGGAGAATTTCCTGCAAATAAGCATCATGCTGACACAAAGCTTATCAGTGTAATAGGGCTGTAGATAATAGTAGAAGGGGCGGGGCTTAGGTTACCTTATTAACTCACCTGTTGTCTTCTTGCTGAGGAAAGGACACATTCACGGAGAGACAAGAGTACAGGTACAGTATTTTTTTCAATTTTCTTAATACAATAAGTAAAACACAGACTATTCTTTTAGTCGTTTATTTATTGATTTTCCCTTATTTATCTCTTTTTATTTATATTTGCAGGTGACCATTCCTTTGTTTACACAATTGACTTCAAATGGATTTGTTTTTAAATTAATAATACAAGAAAAAGCGGGGCATAGGTTGCCGTATTAAATCACCTTAGGTCCTATTGCTAAGGGAAGCGTACATTCACGGATGGTTTTGAGTTCAGTATAAATGTTTTTAAAGTTAAAGAAATAAAAATAGACTACAGGTTTATTTAAGGATGGGCAGATGGATCAATACTGTCTTCCTATTTTAAGTGTTACAATAGTAATGTTGTTTGTGGGATTGTAGGTTATGAATTTCAAATTGTATCCATTTATTTGCACCACTGACTTAATTTTCAAAATATTGTGTGATGGAAGTTATTTTAATTGTCTTATTGACTTTGCTATACAGTACAGTAATCCCTCGCTATAACGCTGTTAAATTTTCATGGCTTCGCAGATTTGCATCGTGCATTGTATTCTGCATTCTGTCTCACGACCGGAACTAGCAGTGGACCCAAATGCGTAACGTTTCACGCAATGCTTTATTAAGGGATCGGGGAAGTCAGGGCGAGAGGAAAAGACGGCAATGTGGTGCTCGCTGGGAAGGAGGAAAAGGAAGTCCTCGCGGCCGGTGACAGGTGGCAAGTTGGGTTAGCCGGGACAGGGGATCGAAGCGTGGTCGGGGATCTGAAGCAAGTCAAGTAACCGGAGGTGATCGGGAAGCCAGGAACAGGAACAGGAAATCAGGCAGGATGCAGGAACAGGTCGGAATCAAAGCGGGAGCCGGAGTCAAAAAGTGCTGGCCTTGCATGTGAGGAGGTTCACTGACTGACTGACAAAGAGTGACAGAGAATGAAGCGCTTAAATAGGAAGATGGATAATTAGGAAACGAGTGGCAGCTGGGGCTGAGAGAGTAAGCACAGGTGAGGGCAATTAGCGGGCAAGTGACAGAATCGTGACATTCTGTTTGGCTAAATAGTCTCCCTGCTTGTTATTATTATTTGACAGAAGTAATTTACTTCTTAGCAGTTATTACTTTACTTTATAAAAATAGTTATAAAAGTGTATATACAGTAGTTTTAATTGTTAAACAAAAGCCTAAACCTGCAAAAAGGTTTTGTTCTTTGGTTTCTGTGTATAATAGGGTATTTAATCTTAATGTTATCATATTTTTGTTACATTACTGATTTTTGGGGGTTTGGCTTTCTTGGCTTTTTTTCTATAAGCTGTTGTAATATGTTTATATATTTTTTGCACCGTTAAATTTGCATGGCAATTATATAATAAAATAATAACGCATCATAGTACCAAAAATATTTGTGCTGTGTTTATTTAGTCAGAAACTATCCCAAGGGGCTGGCCAAAAATAAAAACATTAAAGGTGGTGTCCGTGACTTGAAAATATTTTACTGACTGACGCCATCTTCTGGCTGAAATTATCAATGCAGCTCCTTTTGTTGCACGTGCAAGTATATGAAATGTTTAGACACACTCAAATAATTCTTTTTTTATCTTATTAGGGTTTGGGTTGGCATTCGTACTGTATTAAAAGTGGTCCTTTTCTTACTTTCACCATTTTCTTCCCAGAATAAAATAAAACAATAAGCATGCACGTTAAATCCCTCTCCTCATCATCCCCCTGCCTCCTTTCTTTAGCGTATTTCCCTCTGTGCCCTGAACACAATGGGTAAAAGTAATATGAAAATAGATAGGAGAGGTGGAAAAAAATACAAAGGCTCTTTGAACTCAGTTCGGAATTGTTAACACATACTTAATAGAGAAACTGTTTAATTTTAAACTTTTTGGGGTCTCCTCAAACTACACACCCCACCTTTGGATGATTTTTTTTTTCATTTTATCTTGTTAAATCTTCTTTTGCAGGTAACGAGCAATTCATTTTAAACGGATTGCCTTACAGCAAAAAAGTTGTTGGTTCAGATCCCAGTTTGCATCTTTCTTTTTCTCACTGTGCTGCGTGGCCAGGTATTTAGCTTCTTTGAGGCATTAAGAGCAAATATTCTAATTGGATTGCAGCAATTGTGAGCGTGAAGGTTCCTTTGTTCCCTTGAGCGCACGCCACCCCTTGCTCAAAGGCAGCTCCAGTTCACACTGACCCTGACTAGAACAAAATTGAATGAGTCATGGATGAAGAGATGGGAAAAGAACACTGAGAACAAGAGGTTACAACAAAGTCAATATTGTCAAATATTAACCAGATGAGAAGAATGGGTTTCCATTATTTCTGTAAAGTTGATATTTGTTAAGTGTAATTACATTTTGATGTTTTCATTTTTTTATTTCATGGTAGGCAAAATGAAGAAAAAAATGAAGTTTACGCCACAACACGAAGAAGATATAGGTGAGTCATTCGATAACGCATTCCAGCAAAAAAAACTAAAATGTCTAACATAGTTTTCTTCAATTCATTCAGCCAATAAAAAATGTAGCAGGTTAATAAATCTTTGAATTTGAATGGACAAAATGTGTACTCCTTCCCAAAATATTAGTTCTACTATTATTACCAGCTCAGTAGCCTAGATGGTAAGGCGCCCGCTTTGAGACTGGGAGGTTCGGGTTCGCGCCCCGGCCGAGTCATTCCTAAGACTTAAAAAGTGGTCGGCGGCGCCCTCTCTTGGCTGCGGCTGCATCGGGTCAGATGCAATCGACATTTCGTTCTGTGTACATTGTTACACAGAATGACAATACAAGGAAATTATTATTATTATTATTATTATTATTATTTGTATGTATAAATTATATTTTTTAAATTGAATTCATGATGCTATTTTGCTGACGTTATGTGCACTATAAGGAAATAAATATTGTTCCGTTGGCAGATAATATTTCCGATTTTTTATATATTACTTGCCCAAAGTTCACTATTTAAAAAAAAAAAATGTCATTACTTAACAGTACTTTGAATAAACAATCTGAAAATGTGGCTATTTTTCTTCTTTACTAGAAGAACAAGTACAAGTAAATTAAGAAAACTAAATCTTGTAACGCATTTTCAGTATAAATTGTCTATTTTTTTCTAAAAAAAACAGGTTAAAATAGCTTAAGATTAGATAAATAAAGCCTTTAGTTAGTTTTTCATATGCTAGTGGAGTAAAATCTCCCCTCGCAGTGTGCACTATATTTTTAATTACTGTACATTTTTAGCCACATAAATATTTAATTCACGGGTCAATAACCTTTTTGATGCTGAGAGCAACTTTTTTGTTACTGATATTTCTAAAACAGCTACTTATTACACTGCTGTTACTGTGTTATCATTATGTTATCACCAAGTTATAATTATTAGAAGTAGTGTTAAAAAAGGTACATTAACAACTGCCTTATATAAGAACATTGAATTATTTACATATACAAATTATATGCTAATTTTGAAAAGGATTTTGTAAGAACTGATGATGTATTTGAAGGCACTGATTACACCAATTATTCCTCATGCCAATCTAATTTCTCAAAAAATCACAATGACCCCTCACTGGTGAGCCATTTTCCGAACCGGTTCATGAGCTACTCAACAGTTCTTAAGGGCCTACGTAAGGCCCGCAAACACCACGTTGGTGATCTCTGATCTATTTCTCTATAAATCGTTGTCATGTGAAAAAAAATTCACTCCAAATTGTTTTTTTCTTTCCAGGAAGAAAAATTCAAGAAAATATATTTTCCAACAAAATTGTATTTGAGCAACAATACATTTGATATTGACAGGCTTAGAAAACTATTACTTTTTACTAAACCATTAAGTGACTAATTAGATAATGAATGAACATAAACCAACTTGGTAGATGCTTTTTTCACAGTTAAGTTAAAATCTAAAATTTATACTCCAAAAACCGTAATTGGGATATTTGTTCAAATTTTTCTCTTTTTTTCAGCAAAACAAAAGGATGGGTAAGTTGTTGATTGATCCAAAATTGAAAAAATATTTTTGGCAAACATGTTATTGAGCTGGAATTTTTTGCAGCGATGAAAAGAAACAGAAGAAAGAACAAAACACTCTCAGTGTCGGATACTTCCAACTGGTAAGAAAAATATAAAGAAATTAATAAAAAATATAATTTCGAACTAGGTTTGCCATTTAGAACTAGATTTTAAACCTTATCAATATAAATTCTAAAATATTCTGTGTTTTTTTTAATATAGTTTCGGTTTGCCACCTGGAAGGAAGTGTTGATGATGGTGATAGGAGGCATAGGTGCCCTCATCCACGGCGCCGCCGGCCCACTGATGCTTCTCGTGTACGGCATGATGACCAACACCTTCGTGATTTACGAGCTGGAGATTCAAGAACTCAAAGACACCAATAAAACCTGCATCAACGACACTATCCACTGGATTAACGGCTCTATATATGAAACTGATGAAAATCTCACTGTTGTCTGTGGGTGAGTATCTTGGATGTGAACTTGATTTCCCAATCCTTACTAGTTTTTACTAATTTACCGGTTGAAATCCTTTGACAGGGTAGATATCGAAGCCCAGATGACAACGTTTGCATACTACTATATCGGAATCGGAGTCGGAGTTTTGTTTCTTAGTTATTTTCAGGTACATTTTTTTGATAATCTATTAATTTCCATGAAACTTGAAGAATAATGATTAAATTGAATTAAATGCCTTTATTGTCATTGTACAAGTATAAAGAAATTTGAGCTCCACCACCAGTGCTCGCATGAATAGGAATAAGAAAATTAAACAATGACAAATAGATTAAAATAAGGTAAGAAAAATTGTGCAATAAAACCGGTATTGAGCTACTGTCAGCTACATATAAAGTGTCTGAAGAGGTGCAAATATGCTGTCATTATCAGGACCAGAACGGAAACAGGACCCAATTACGTTATGTTTCACACAAGTTTTATTGAAGGAAAGAGGAAGGGCTGCGCCCACGATCTGGTGTTCGCTGAACGCGGGAGGCAAGTCGCTCTTGTACTCGGATTGTGATCCGAACACGAAAGTGGATCTTCCGTAGCGAGCGATGGCGGTGTCAGGGTCGGAAAAACGGGTCGATAGCCGGGACTGGGAGAGGAAGGGGTGATTGGGGTCGGAAACGAGTCGTAAGTCAGGACGGGAGAGTAGACGTAGTCAGGAACAAAAATGGGTCGTAAGCCGGGACGGGAGAGCAGACGTAGTCAGGATCAAAACAGGTCGTAGCCAGAGACAGACGGGAGCAAAATAGGGCCAGGTGGGAGTCAGGGTAAAAAAATACTTGCCTAGTATTCACTGAGGTTCGCAGATGGACTGACAACAGGGGACAGACAGGACTGGGTTTAAGTCGGGACAGGGAGCCAATCAGAACCCGCGGTGGTTGGCGCCAAATGAGCGTGCACAGCTGAGTCACATCAGTAATCATGACAGTCATACAGCAGTGCAAAATGATAATTAATTCCAGTTCAGTTTTTTTGTGCAAACTGGAGTTGAGATGCTATAGTAGTCTATCAATTTTTGCAATTAATCTGATCTATAACCATATTTAGTGAATTTCCGCAAAGTAGGAACCATGTGCTATGATGTAACACAAAGGATCTGTTTACTTATGCTCATTACTACACACACTCATTTTCGCTCATCCGCTGTATACAATATGTTTATGCCACAAAGCACTGTGGGACAAATGATACACCCAAGCTTGGGCTTAAATAAGCCTTATGCTTATTGGTTGATTTCGCTGAATCATTTCCATTTTTTTTCTTACCCTACAACAAAAATTTCACTGTCTATAAATAGTGGACGCCAGAATTATATCCATCCGTATGTAGTGTAAGTCAATCCATCAACCGTATATAGTGGATGTCACAGTTATATCCATCCATAAATAATGTAAGCAACAAGAGTATGAGTATGGATGTTAAGACTGTATGAGAGTGTGCCTACTGTGTTGTATGGTGCAGAGACTTGGAGCCTGAACGCAGATTTGAGGGGGAAATTAAATACTTTTGAGATGAAGTATTTGAGGAGTATGTTAGGAGTGACAGGATTGGATAGATTGAGAAATGAAATTGTGAGAGACAGAACTGGAGTAGTAGTGGAACTGAGCAAGCGTGTGGATAAGAGAGTACTGGGTTGGTTTGGACAGATAGAGAGGATGGATAAGGAGCGAATGTTGAAGAGGATCTATGGAAAGAGACCCAGAGGAAGGCCGTGATTGACATGGATGGATGGTGTTATGAGTGCACTGCAGGAAAGAGGTCTAAATCTAGTGGAAGCTAGAGCTCTTGTTAGTGATAGGAATGAGTGGTAAGGTGTTGTAAAAGGATAGTGGGATGTTTGGACACGTTCAAAGGGATGGGCAGGGCACCTGTATGATGCGGCAGGGGTAAACCAGTGAAAGCTGTCGGGCCCTGTCGTTCAACAGAGGAGTGTGTTGTGTCACCCTGACCCGAGTGACATGGCCGCCTTCTTGTGTACCGTTTCATCCGGAGGGAGGAAAGCATGACCAACTTAGGTGCCAAGATGCCTAACTTGTTTGGGTGTTTGGGCATTTGGGTTGGCCATGGTCCAAAAATGTTTGTGTGTGTTGTTTGCTATTTTTTTTCCCTTTTTTATTTTCTCTGTATTTGTATGTGTTTGTGTTGCTGTCGGTCACCCCTCTTGAGGGATATGACCAAGGTACATAGATAGATAGAATAGTTTGCTAAAGAACACATCTTGTAAACAGACAGGAGCCCACTTTTGGAACTAGAGCAAAACAACCAGGGTACTTCTCTAAATAATTCAGCTGATATGAAAATGTTAAATGCGGACATTTTTGTAATGCTGTCGCTCTTGCTAGCCCCCTGATCAGATTGTTTTCAAAGGGCATGTATGACGGGTTATTCGATTGTCACGACTCATATAAATTATTCATTTGAATTGCTTTAATCAGTGCCCACAAAACAGAAAGCAGATCTCCAATTGGTTTGAATATACCAGCACTCATGATGTATTCAAAAATCCGTATAAGTGATTGATCTGTGATGCACCAAGGACATGAAAGTTGAACAGCACTATGGCAAGATAACTATGTAAAACATTTCCTTTCCCATCAAGATCGTTCTGTGGGTGTCAGCTGCCGCCAGACAAACCCAAAGAATCCGAAAGACGTATTTCCGCAAAGTCATGCAAATGGAGATCGGATGGTTCGACCGCATTTCTGTTGGAGAGCTGAACACAAGATTATCGGAGTGAGATCTCGCATTGCTTTTCAAGCTCAAGTCTCAGTGCAGTTCACTCAATAAAACCTTGTCCTCCTTTTCAGCGACATCAACAAGATCAATAACGCGATTGCCGATCAGGCATCCATCTTTATCGAGAGGATCTCCACCTTCGTGTTCGGCTTCATGGTGGGATTCATTGGCGGCTGGAAGCTGACCTTGGTGGTCATCGCCGTCAGCCCGCTGATTGGTGTTGCGGCTGGACTGATGGCAGTGGTACAGTTCTGGTTCTGATTATAAGATACATGATCGTTTTAGCGGTTTTTACAATAAAAAATTGTATAACGCCAGTGATGGAATTGGAAGTATCAGAAGAAGAGGCAAACTGACGCTTCAATATTTTTTGTAGCAAGATCTTTTGATAGATCCACTCACAAAGACATTATGGACATCCTTTCTGAGTAAAAAAACAATCACAACAGAGTTGCCAATACCAACTACTAATTACTACATTGATAAGCATACTGGTCAACGTATACGATTTTGTTGTACAGTGGAACCTCGGTTCTCGACCATAATCCGTTCCGGAACCCTGTTCGAAAACCGATTTGTTCGATCACCGAAATCATTTTTCCCATTAAAAATCTTGTAAATCGTTTTAATCCGTTCCAACACCCTGAATGTTTACCTTGAATGTTTAACGTGAACATAAAGCTAACCCAGGCAAATCGTACGTTCACGATATCGTAATCTTCCGTACGAAAGATCACGCTAACATGAACGTGTAAAAATTAAAAAATCAGGTCGTTTACAAGTCATTTAGCACCCGGGTCTCCACAACAAGTGGTGAGCGTTTCATTGGAAAGGGGGCTCCGTTCCAACACCCTGAATGTTGGGCTCCGTTCCAACACCCTGAATATTTACCTTGAATGTTTAACGTAAACATAAAGCTAACCCAGGCTAATCGTACGTTCGCGTTATCCGTACGAAATATTACGCTAACATGAACGTGTAAAAATAAAAAAAAAGATAAAGAAAATAATTATGAATAGGATTTCTTACCTTTGTGGTGGTCAGCAGAAGGCGCTTGCACACCTCCTTCATATTTTGCTATTATTTCTTTCTTAAATGCTATAGTTGTACGCACTACTTTTCTTTTTTCACCTGTAGCAAATTTGCTGCTTTCACTGACTTCCTTCGGAGGCATAATTAGGGGCTAAAACACTTCGTACACCTATATTAAAAGCGAAAGCAAAACGAACCACGTCTGCACGCGATAACAGTTGGTCACGAAAAGAGCGATCTACACCCGTACGCCGCTCAGCGTTGCACCCTAGCGTACGCACTCACGTATTACCGGCGTTCGAACTCCGATTTTTTGACCGAACAGCGAAGCAAGAATTTCTCGAAATTTTTGGTCGGACTCTGATTCGTTCGAACTGAGAGGCGTTTGAAAACCGAGGTTCCACTGTATTTAATCAGCTTTTTTTCTAAAACATTTGAATACAATCACAACAAATAATGAACAGGATTTTAATTAGTCATACTACATATTTTTTTGCATACTGTGAAGATTTCCCTGCTCTTAAGCATGCTGTGCCTTTCAGAGACAACTCTTTTAGACAAGCACATTGTTTCTTGACATGTTCAGTTCTGCGTAACACAAGTTTCTCAGACTCCACTTTGACTCTGTAGTTAACCACCTTTAGTTGAGTGTAATTGACTCTACAAGTAAGTTAGTTTTTCATTTCATAGTTTAAAAAAAGACCTGCCTATGCCAACTTTGCTTTGGATTTGATAGTACATTATTTATTGTGACCTTTTGGACATTCTGTGTAAGAGGTCTGTGAAGCTATAATTTCGCCTAGTTAATTTAAAGGCTAGATATGTAGCCCGCAGAATATATTTGGGCGAAAAATATGTTTATATAGCTTGACTTTTGAACATTGTGATCACACAGGATTGACTTGTATGCAATAGAAATAATCAATTTGCAAGCAGTTTGCCATCAGTGGTAAATTGACGACACATTCTTGTCATTGATTTCAAGTAACCCCTAATAACTCGAAAACACAATGCTGGGCAGTTTGTCACGGTGTGTTTTCTGATCAGAAATTTTAAGTGAGAAAATTGGCCCACTTCAATAATTGTCTTAGTTATCTCCGGTATTTTTATTGTTCGTCTTTGGTAAAATGAGTTGTGTTGACGATGAGTTTTATTTTCTTCTTCTTTGTTTAAAGATTCTTAACTGACAAAACTAGTTACAGCTTTAAATGGCTCATTTTTTAATTTTTTTTGTGAAAAAAAATATGGCCCCATTGGCAGAATCATTTTTTAATTTTACTGTATTTTGATAACTCTTAAGTAATACAGAACCATTAATATATTTTTCAATTGTCCCCAAGGTTTTTTTTCTCACTTTGAAAGATTTTTCCGATTTTTTAAACATGAAAAAATACAGTAAAAGATGAAAAAATAAGACCTAAAATAAACAAAACATTTTTGTTCCTTTGGACAAGAATGTTCTTTTTTTGAGAGCAAATGTGCGCAAGCGTTTAATAAACTAGGCCTCTTTTCATTTTAACATATTTTGTTCCTTAAGGCTGTAGCCAGATTAACAGGACGAGAACTCAAAGCGTACGCAAAGGCGGGAGCAGTCGCTGATGAAGTTCTTTCATCCATTCGGACCGTAGCAGCGTTTGGTGGGGAGGACAAAGAGACTAAAAGGTAATCCATTTTTCAATACCGTCCTCAAAACAGAATGTATAATTCCACTTACAAACCATCTAGGTACGACCAAAACCTTGTGGAAGCTCAGAACTGGGGAGTTAAAAAGGGATCGATTATCGGCATCTTTCAAGGATATCTGTGGTGCATCATCTTTCTTACTTTTGCTTTGGCCTTTTGGTATGGATCCCAGCTGGTCATCGACACCAAGGAGCTTTCTCCTGGAACTCTTATTCAGGTTTGGGAAAGAACTTCACCTTAAGATTCTCATTTGTTGTAGGGCACGTAATGACCCTCCATGTTTACAGGTGTTTTTTGGAGTTCTGATAGCTGCAATAAACCTGGGTCAGGCTTCACCTTGCCTGGAGGCTTTTGCTTCAGGACGTGCGGCTGCAAAGACCATCTTTGAAACGATCGACAGGGTATGAAGTGCTTCAATTCACAGCTACTATTGAGCTTGGGATGTACCTAAGTGAAAATATCAGGGCCCAAACCTGAAAATGTCAAGACCAGAACAGAGACATGACCCACTTTCGTGCGTTTCTCTTAGTTTTATTGGGAAGAAGAGAAAGGATAGTACACACGATCCGTAGATCGCTGGTTGCAGGCAGCAGTTTGCTCAGACACGGAAGTGGTATTTCCGTGGCGAGCGATGGCGGTGTCGAGAGCGGAAAAAAACAGATCAGTAGCCGGGACGAGGGAGCAAAATCTTAGTCGAGATCAGAAAGGGGGTCGGATCCAGGAAACAGCCGGGAATAAAAACAGGACAGACTCAGGGTCGCAAAGCTTGCCTAGCGTAAACTGAGGTTCGCAGACGGGCTGACAACCGGTGACAGGAAGATGGGGGTACAAAAAGGGACAGGTAGCCAATCAGCGGCCGAGGCAGTTGGCGCCAAAGGAGCAGGCTCAGGTGCCTTGCACTCAGTAATCATGACAGAAAAGGGAAACTTGCTAAAGATGTACAATATAAAATGATCAATAACTGGAATGTTATTGGATGCTAAACCCAAGTGCTTCTGTCGTGTCATCGATAAGACACCGAACTAAACCATCAAAGATGTACCATGACCGCGGTGGACGTGTAACTGTAGCTTTAATTCCATCTCATAACAGTGAAAGCTGCAAAGTACATTAGAATGCATCGAGTCCATGTGCAAATAAGTTCACGACAATAAAACTTAACAACTGTCAAAACTATTACAAGACATAGTTGTTCATACATCATACAAACACTTTGAGAAATGTGCGGTATTGCCTTGGAAATCCTTCAACATGGATGGAGACAGATTAGAACATGCACTTGTCTTGTCAGTCTGTGGTGTGTAACTCCTAAAGGCAACCAGATCAAAGAGCAAGAAGTGACAGGGATAACCTGGGTGTAGTATTACCCGGAAATAGTATTATTTCACGATATTTTTTAACTCATACACAATAACTTATTTATTCAACAAAAACAGTTGTAGTTAGGACAACACTTTCCCTGCCTGGCCTTGTAGGCCACAACAACTAAACCTTGCAAAAGTGTCTGTTGGTAGAAAAATTACTTTATTTAATGGTTGCATTGGAATCTTTAGACAACATTGTTAAGTTCAATTTGTCCTCACGTGACTGATCTTCCACGATTTGTGCTACTGACCCTGGTCATGGGCCAGCTCTTGCATGAATTTGCTCGTTATTCAGCAAAACTAATATTCTTGCAGTCCATTTTTGTCTCTTTTCAAGCAGCAGAGTTCAGTATTCTCTAAGCATGGCTGATCATTTGCTTCCAGGAGCCCGCCATGTAAATAGCGTGTGTTAGGTTGAATTCATTATTGACCTTGGTCCTTTAGGTAGTTTCTGGGTGTCTTATCCTTGCTTGAATTTGCAAAGTGTGGAGTGTCACTGCTATGATTAGGAAATTGAAGGTGGTGTACTCGAGGTGTTTGCCGGTGTTTACTTGGAGGTGAATAACACTGGTTTTAATTGCTGGTATGAGTTCTCTGTCTGGTTTCACTATGTCAAGTGTTTTGTTTTCTTGCTTTGTTTCTGTGCCAGGCGGACAAATTCCAGTGGCCCAAGTTGTCTTTGATAGTTAAGTTCTAAGCGAGATGTGAAACATAATAAGTAATAGTGTTCAGAGATCTGCAATGCACTTAACACAAGCAAGTTGATTCTACTTTGAGCGAAAAAAATGTTCATGTACATTTTGCAAAACTTGCCCCTAATTTTAAAGTAAATATTTTCAGGGTGTTTTAACTTTAAATTGACAGGAGAGTGAACAAAAAACATGATTAGGAGGGAATTTATGATAATTATGGTGAAGTAGTAAGCTAATGCAACAAACCAGTCACAGTCATTCAAAGTGAAACAATTATAATAGTAATTCAAATTATCTTTGCACATATCTTAGCGCCAACCACTGTGTAGGTAGCTGTAGAAGGTAGGCGAATAAAAAATTAAATAAAGTCTGGATAGTGACCAACAAAAACATGGAGGCAGAAATGTGGCAATGGTCCCATTTTGACAGTGTGCTCCATTTCCTTGTAGCCATGTCCTGTGGAAACCTGCCCCTGAATCAAAGCTTGCTTGGCTCGGTTCATCTCACTTTAGATGTGATGTCATCACAACACTTTTGTTTCGAAAGCCTGTTTTCTTTTGGTCGTTTTTGCATCCCCAACAGCTACTACAGGATTATTTGATTCCGCAGATTTACCTTCCGTTCCTTTGTTTTTGTATCCACAGGAATCAGAAATTAATTGTTTGTCTGATGATGGCTATAAACTAGACAAGGTGAAAGGTGACATTGAGTTCCACAACGTCACGTTCCACTACCCATCGAGACCTGAAGTCATGGTAATAGTTGTGGTAATAAAGCCCACCCGCGCATTTCTTAAGTTATGTCTAAACTGCCTTTTTCCTCAGATTTTAAATGACTTAAGCGTGCAGGTGAAGGCGGACGAAACCACCGCTTTTGTTGGACCGAGCGGGTCGGGTAAAAGCACAGCCGTTCAGCTCATCCAAAGGTTTTATGACCCAAATGAAGGAAGGGTGAGGAAAATACTCTCTTGGATGTTTGGCTGAAGACAAATATATTTAGACCCAAATATATTTCTAGGTGACTCTAGATGGCCACGACATCCGAAGTCTAAACATCAAGTGGCTCCGCTCACTCATTGGCATTGTAGAGCAGGAGCCTGTGCTGTTTGCCACAACAATCGCAGATAACATCCGTTTTGGGAAACCTGGAGTGACCATGGATGAAGTCATCCGGGCTGCGAAAGAGGCCAATGCCTATAATTTCATCATTGAGCTTCCACAGGTATGTTACAGACCACCCAAAAAATCTTGAACCTTCAAATCCATTATCCACAACATAATAGTTTGTCATTTTACAATTGTTGGGTTTGTGTCAGTGGTAGATCAAAAGTTGTTTGTTGTTCCCCTGGTTGAAGTAACCTCGTTCAAGTGTCTTTAAGTAGGATACAAACCCCAGAAACTGAGTCATCTGCAGTTCCTAAAGAATTAAGCACTTTATTTATTGGGGATGCCCCTTAGCTTCCCTTGTTTCTTGGTAATAAAGAGCAATAAAGTTAATACCGTTTTATACCTTTCAGAAATTCGATACTTTGGTGGGTGAGGGTGGAGGTCAGATGAGTGGAGGTCAGAAACAGAGGATTGCCATTGCCCGAGCTCTGATTCGTAATCCCAAGATCTTGCTGTTGGATATGGCTACATCAGCCCTGGACAACGAGAGTGAGGCTGTTGTCCAGAAGGCATTGGACAAGGTAGGCAATTGTCTATCCAGGAGTGGCCAACCCAGTCCTCGAGAGCTGCATGTCTTGCATGATTTGGAGGTTTCTCTTCTCCAACTTAGGTGATTCAAATTTACAGAGGGTTAGAAAGCTGTGTGGGGGGCTGATAGTGATCCAGGTAATTGAAATCACTTGTATTGGAGCAGAGAAACTCCAAAAACATGCAGGACATGCGGCTCACCACCGGTCTATTCCATTTCACTGTACCCGACTCATTGAAAACCCTAAATGACACTTCTCCTGGCAGGTGCGTGTGGGTAGGACTACCATTTCAATAGCCCACCGTCTATCTACGATCAGGAAGGCAGATGTGATTGTTGGATTTGAACGTGGAAGGGCCGTGGAAAAGGGAACACACAGCGAGCTCCTGGAAAAGGAAGGTGTCTACTTCACCTTGGTCACCCTGCAGAACCATCCAGGTTCAAACAAAGCAAATGGTGGGTTCGTAGAGTCCTCCAGATTCTTTAAAATGAGTTTGAAAAAATATATATTTTAGGGGGGTAACACGTTGGTCAACGTCTTTTAAATGTTTTTTTCTTGTTAGATTAACTGAAAATACATTGTATGATGATTATTTTTCCAGGTACTATCATCGGAGCTGTCTCTGAGGGAAACGTTGAACACAAAAGCAGGAGTTTTAGCAGAAACAGCTCTAGGTCGAGTAAAAGGTAAAAAATTGAATTTGAAATAGGACGATGACAAGTGACTGACCCCAAACTGATCGTTACTGTTCCTATAGGAGCTCAATTCGGCTGCGATCTCACAGCAATTTGTCTGGTGATTTTGGCCCTGACACCGTATCAGACAGCCTAAGGATCCTTTCCAGTCAGAAGATCAACCCAGACATCGTAAGCTTTTGTTATTTTAGAAAATTGCCAATTTGATTGGAACAGGAGTAATGTAATATGAATTGTGAACAGACAGAATACGAGGAAGAGGAAGAGGAACATCTAGAGCCAGCCCCGATCACACGGATCCTCAAGTACAACCAGCCCGAGTGGCCCTACATGCTGCTTGGCTCTTTAGGAGCCGCACTCAATGGTTCAGTCAACCCCATCTATGCTGTGCTGTTTAGCCAAATTTTAGGGGTACGGACATGTCTTCTTGCATTATCACAGGACCATTTGTTCAGCCCAACAGAAACTCAAAAAGTTGAGCAGTTGTGTTTTTTTTGTGCCCACAGACCTTTTCCTTAGTGGACATAAACGAACAGAGGCAGGAGATCAACGGTATCTGCCTTTTGTTTTGCATTGTGGCCGTGACAAGTGTCTTCTCACAGTATTTGCAGGTTTGCGCAGACTTTCAAAACTGAATGATTTGTTTTTTGGGGTGGGGTTTGCTCCCCCACATAAAACAGATACTACTGCTTTCCATGGTTACCAGTGTGGGAATATTGGTAGGAACTAATGTGCCTGTTCATCAGGGATATTAAAGATATCACCCATTCCCTGGCAAAGTATGTTGTGAGATGAAGATGAGCTTGAATTATTCTGCTTTAATAATCCAAGCTCATTTGCATCTCACAACATACTGTGCCAGGGAATGGGCATTACTTTTAATGTCCCTGGGTATTTCCAAACAGAGGCACAATAGTTCCGCCTATTGGTTCATAACAATATTCCCACATCCCCTCCTTTATTAAGTAAGTTACCCACATTTTCACACATCTTAGTCATACAAACAATGTATAATATTTTTACAATCAGTGGCAGGAGAAGCCTTCAGATCTGACTTAGATACAGCAACTTCATCATCTGGTTGCCGTTGTTGTCGGCATAAAAGCATCCTCCTGCTCTTCAAAGATAGGCCGGATTCGGAGACGCTTAAGAAAGACTTTGGTTTATGATTTTAGATAATAAGAGGGGGTAATATGGTGAAGAAAACAGTCAACTTAGTACGAGCTTCTCAGGAAAATCCTGAAAGGAGGTTGTGTTATATACTATACCTGTCCTGAGGAAGCTTGCATAACTCGAAGTTCGAAACATTTGCCTGGTCCAAATTTGGAAAAGTCTTTTCAAGACTGGTGTTCCTAATGTAGAAATAACTATATAAATGTTAAATAATGAAAGGTTCTATTATGAATGCTGAATAAATGAACAGGCTCCTTTTGGATCAATTGCACACAGCGGCGGAAATTTTTCCTGGACCATTTTTGCCCAACAGACATTTTGTGATTGAAAGCTTTACAAATAGATAAACTTGACTCGACTCGACCAAGAAAAATGCTTTGTTTTTTAACTCATACACTTTCATTGACGGAAATCGTTGTCAAATTCATTTAGAGGCTGGCTCGTCGTGAGTATGTTTGATACTATTTCTTATTGCAGGGATACGCTTTTGCCAAGTCAGGAGAGTTGCTGACGCGCCGTCTGAGGAAGGTGGGGTTCCAAGCCATGCTGAGACAAGAAATCGGTTGGTTTGATGATCTACAAAACAGTCCTGGAGCACTAACTACCAGACTGGCCACTGATGCCTCCATGGTGCAGGGTGTAAGTACATCACTTATTTATGTTATTTAATCATATACATGTATATTATGTATATGAAGTGTATCATTTGTCCAGTTTTTATCATTTTAATGCTTTAATATGAGGCACAGGCGTTCGGAACGCATTAGCTAATTACCATAGGTTTTTTTACCCTGCCATACGACATTTTCCCTTTGCGACCCGGCCACTCAGAAGGTTCGTGTTTAATGTATTTTGTATCTTCAAGGCCTTCCTTTATTTTTCAGGCTACAGGATCTCAGATCGGCATGATCGTCAATTCTCTGACCAACATCGGCGCCTCTTTCATCATTGCCTTCTACTATAGCTGGAAATTAACCTTGGTCATTATGTGTTTCCTGCCTCTCATCGGACTCTCTGGTCTTTTGCAAGCCAAAATGTTGACAGGTTTTGCGAACGAAGACAAAAAAGCAATGGAGGACGCAGGACAGGTTTGACATCTCACCATAAATTTCCCAGAACCAGTTTGCCAGACTGATCACTTTTTATTCATCAGGTTTCCAGTGAAGCTCTCGCCAACATCAGAACTATCGCAGGTCTGACCAAAGAGAGTTTTTTCGTGGAGTCCTATGATCAAAAACTGGAGAGTCCGTATAAATCTGCCAAGAAGCGAGCTCACATCTACGGGTTCTTTTTTGGCTTGTCCCAGTGCGTCATTTTCATGGCATACGCGGCTTCGTTTCGATTCGGGGGCTATCTTGTTAACGCCGATGGCCTGCAATACGTAATCGTTTTCCGGTAGGTTTTTCCAATCTTATTTTTTTCACTTTGGTGTGTTTGGCAATAAACTTACGTATAACTGATAATGTCTTACCGCAGGGTGATATCAGCTGTAGTTATCAGTGGGACAGCACTCGGCAGGGCTTCTTCTTTCACTCCCGATTACGCTAAAGCTAAAACGGCTGCTGCTCATTTCTTCAAACTTTTGGATCGGAAGCCCCAAATCAGCATCAGTGACACGGAAGGAGAGAAATGGGTTTGTATTACAATCAAGAGTTTTATCATGTTATTGCTAAAAAGTTGTTATTGTTTTTTAATTACAGTAATTACCATTTCAGAAGTATGTTTGGGAAGAATTATAACGTTTTACACATAAACATTCTCTTAATCTCAGTTTTTTCGACACAGGTTGTGTAATTTTTTTATATTGGTGAATTTGATCAAAAATATACAAATTAAAATGAACAAATGATGTGTAAATTAATATGAATTTCTAAATAGGTAAATGCAGAAATGAGTCATAAATTCATCTTCTTCCCACTGTCAGATAAAATTGAAAGCAAGAGTGTACACAAAAAAACTGATACTACAACCACCAAATACATGAAATACATAACAAATATAAATAAAAAAATGGAATGAAATTTGTATTTTTCCAAAAAAATGAATGTATAAATAAATAAATAAATAGATGAATAGATAAATGAATATTATGTTTCACATTTTTTTTTCACGGATCCTTGAACCGCCTGGGTCGTAGGGGCATCATCTTTTGTGGTGTGTCATGGGCAAGTACAGCCTGGTGGTGCCCATCACTTTCCAGGCTGTCTTTTTGGGAAGGGGTTTGTTTAGCCAAGACACTTCTTATCCATTTTGTCAAAGAACTTTATGTTTCGTATATTTTTGTATGTATATTCAAATTATTTATGTAATTAAATAAATAAATAACTACCGGTATATGGATAAAAAATGAAATCCCCTCACTACTAAATAAAACTAAAAGTCAAGCGAACACAACTTAAAAGCGAAAAAAATAGATATCCTAATATTTTTTTTAAATAAAAACGGGTCCCGAAAATGGGATCAGTAGTTTATAGTGTATGGAATGAATAAATAGATGAATTAATTGATAAATATATAAATACATAGATAAACCCACTCAAAAAAGTAAAACAATCATAATTTTATAAAATAATCAATTAGTTAACTTTAAAAAGTTTATCAAAATAATTCTGTTGGGCAAATTAAACAAATAGTTGAGCTCAAGACAAATTTAGGACAGTTGAATAACATTTATATTTATTGATTTATATCTAATTTGCATGCATTTTATATTTCTTGTTTTAACCCCATTTTTTCAATTGTAATTATTTGTACTTTTATTTAGTCTCGTAGGCATGTGCTTTAAAATATGCCATTTATTTTGTTTTTTGAATACATAAGCAAATCGGCTTAGGTTGTTGGAATCGCCGCTGGGCGAGATTGTTTAGGCTGTGGTTTGTTGAAAAAGTCCTAGGGAGCCACTACGCGGCGCCAGATAGCTGCATGTAGCTCAAGAGCCTCTTCTATACTGAAAGCAGATGTTTATCAATATTGGTGATATCTATTGAGGATGCATTGACAAGAAACCCAACTAAAAACACTCGCCGAGGCCTAACCTAAACTACAACTGTGTAAATTTTCACGAAAATGTGTGTGTGTTCATATGTGACTTATAGGCTCTGAAACGGCAGAACAGATTTTCCTGAAAAGAGTCTTTAGTTAGATTTAGTGTCAAGGAACCTAGAATGAATACAAACGAAATTAATAAACATGTGTTTTGTGTACAAGTGCCCCTGGGGGTGCATGCAGCCATGTTGCTCTTTGGCACTCCCAAGTGGCTCCCTGGCGCTATTTCAACAAACCACGCGCAAGTAGAATGCCCGGCAAAGCGATTCCGGCAACCTGAGCCATTCTTATCTAAAATAAAATCTATACAAAACCAGTTTATTGCACTTAGAACGGGGATATGACACTTAAAACTGTACCATTTGCACAATTTTACGAAAATGAAGTCAAAGTGTAAATAAATTAAACAATACAGTGTAAAAACATTTAACAATACGGAAATGATACTTTTTTTCAACAACTGTTACAGAACCAAAGTCAAGAGTATCTAGAATAAAAATTATATTCTGTCAGGACCAGAACGGAAACAGGACCCACTCGCGTAGCATTTCTCACAAGTTTTATTAGAAGAAAAGGAAAGGGTTGTACCCACCATCCGGGGATTGCTGGACGCGAGAAGCAGGTCGCTCTGAACGCGGAAGTTGGACTTCCGTGGCGAGCGATGGCAGTGTCAGGAACCGAAAAAAATGGGTCAGTAGCCAGGATAGAAGAACAAAAACGTGGTCGGGATCGGATACAAGTCGAAAGCCAGGAGAGGGGAGTACACTTGGTCGAGATCAAAAACGGATCCTCATTCGGGACGGGAGAACAGTCGTGGTCGAGTCAAAACAGGTCGTAATTCGGGACGGGAGAGCCGACATGGTCGAGATAGAAACAGATCGTAGCGGGAGACAAACAGGAGCAAAGAAACGGTACAGGCGAAAAAGGTCTTGCTGTGTAAAATCAGAGATTCCCAGACGGACCCACAACCGGGGATTGAGATGACAGGGTTTAAGTAATGGGGAAGCCAATCTGTCAACAAGCCACAGCTGGCGCCACACGGGCGGGGCCAATTGGGCGCCATGGTAACCATGACACATTCAACAGGGATATTCAAGTCAATTCAAGTCAAGTCACAATTATTTATATAGCCCTTAATCACAAAAAATGTCTCAAAGGACTGCACAGGATTACAATTACACCATTACCTGATCTTAAACCAACATGCGGGCAAGGAAAAACTCAAAACCTCAGAGTGAGGAAAAAAAAAACTTGAGAAGGGGCCTCGCAGCACATTGCACTTTAACCGGGATATTGCACTTTAACCGGGATATTGCACTTAAAACCGAGGTATTGCACTTTAAAACTGTGTTTTGCGACTGTGGTTTGGTGTGATGATAGCTTTAGGGAAGAAGCCACCCCTCAGTCAGTTCCTTTAGGCCTCGTAGGATCTGAACCTTTGGCCTGATGGTAACAGTAATCTGTCATCCCCAGGAGAACTTCAAGGGTGAATTACAGTTTGTCAATTGTGAATTCACCTATCCAACTCGTCCTGACGTGCGGGTGCTGAAGGGCCTGTCGATATCGGTGAAGCCCGGGCAGACTTTAGCCTTTGTAGGAAGCAGCGGCTGTGGCAAAAGTACCAGCGTTCAACTGCTGGAAAGGTTCTATGACCCAGATGAGGGGAAAGTGGTGTGTATTGCTCTGGGGAATGCTTATGTCATTACCTTCTAAGAATCGAAAAAGTGAATCACGCTTTCCTCTTGTCTGATTCCAGTTGATCGACGGCCGGTCGTCTAAGTCGGTGAACGTACCTTTCCTGAGATCTCGTATCGGTATCGTGTCTCAAGAGCCCGTCTTGTTCGACTGCAGCATAGCCGAGAATATTCAATACGGGGACAACACGCGCAGCGTCAACATGGAGGAAGTTGTAGGGGCGGCCAAAAAGGCATACCTGCATGATTTCGTCATGACGCTGCCAAATGTGAGAGCAAACATCTTTATTTTGATTTACTAATTAAAAAAAAAGACGCAAGCCAATAAGTAGTAATGATTTACAATATTATTGACATTTTTTTTAATCAATCCATTTTGGGATTTTATTCTAAATCCTATTTCTTATATAAAAAAAAATGCTTACCTAGGATCCCTTGTCTATCTGGTGGTAGAATTCAAAATGCCTTGTTCTTATTCTACCGGTTGCATAAGGTAAAAAAATATTAAAAAAAAAAAAAAGGAATACCAGGAAAATCTGCTTATTTTAAGTATAATTTTTCAAATTTTACTCTACACTACTGTACACTTTTTACATCTTTTTTGGACAAAATTGAAAAATAATCCCTACAATTTGTAAAATTATTTAATCTGGGAAATTGTGAATATTTTTCTTAATATATTATTTTACCATCACAAACATAAAACACACAAAAAAGCTTAATAACAGACTATCTATCTATCTATCTATCTATCTATCTATCTATCTATCTATCTATCTATCTATCTATCTATCTATCTATCTATCTATCTATCTATCTATCTATCTATCTATCTATCTATCTATCTATCTATCTATCTATCTATCTATCTATCTATCTATCTATCTATCTATCTATCTATCTATCTATCTATCTATCTATCTATCTATCTATCTATCTATCTATCTATCTATCTATCTATCTATCTATCTATCTATCTATCTATCTCGCTCTCGCTCTCGCTCTCGCTCTCTATTTTTTAATTTACAAAAATAAAACAAACAATGTAAAATATAGTAAATATAAAGCATTTTATGCCACTAAGGAGCAATTGCATTATTTATTTTTTAACATTTCAGTGAAGTCAACCGGTTGTGTTCGATCTGCCATCCCCATGACAACTTAACCACGTAGGCTGCTCTGACAGCGTTAAAGGTGCGATAAATAAGTCAAAGGCCGAGCGCTATTGAATTCTAAATATTAGCATACACAACAAACAAAATAATGGCAGTTGCAGACACATTGCAGTGTTTGTGTCCTTGTAACTCCCGTTCAAATGCTAATCATGAAAAATGTATCTTTTTCTCAATCTGCATACACATTTCGTAGAAATACGACACCCAGGTTGGTGCACAAGGCTCTCAGCTTTCAAGAGGACAAAAACAACGCATTGCCATTGCTAGGGCCATCGTCAGGAACCCCAAGATCCTTCTCCTCGATGAAGCCACCTCTGCTTTGGACACAGAAAGCGAGAAGGTGCTCACTCCAAAAGAAAAATTCTACCATATGCTCAATACAGATGACACGTTATGCGGGACTGCAAGATAATCTATCGAGCTGATGATATTGAACCGATAAAGGGCAAATATGACAACATTTTTAGGAGATATGTTTATCAAAGTTGTATTTATCACGGACAGAACGAAATCAGGACCCAATTGCGTAACGTTAACCACAGGTTTTATTGATAGAAAGAGGAAGGGCAGCATGGGGGGGGGGTGCTGGAGCCCATCCCAGCCATCTCCGGGCAGTGGGCAGGGGACACCCTGAACTGGTTGCCAGCCAATCGCAGGGCACACGGGGACAGACAACTCACTCGCTCATTCACACCTAGGGACAATTTGGGCCGGCCAATTCACCTGAAATGCATGTTTTTGTCGGAGGAAACCGGAGTGCCCGGAGGAAACCCACGCAAGCACGGGGAGAACATACAAACTCCGCACAGGAAGTCTAGAGCTGGATTTGAACCCAGAAGGTTCCCACGACATGACACGACACTGTGACGCACATGCGCTAACCACTGCGGCGCCGTGCTGCCGGGCATATTACTCATAAACAATAATCAGTTGCTAGTACCTTAATTTAAAAAGTAATTTAGTTACCCCCACAATTACTGACACCAAAATGTAGCACATTACTCTGAAAGTAACTCTCTAGTTACAAACTACGGTATATACTCAGATTGAAGCTGACCACCTAAAAGTGCTTTAAAATAGCCACATCCTAAAAAAATAGAAGAAAATGTGTATACCAACCTGTCTAAGCAGTGAAGCATTCATTTTTTGACATGAGCAATCTTGAGAGATTGCAAATGACCACTTAGCCAAGACACTTCTTATCCATTTTGTCTCTGGGCTTCAAACCACTTGAAGATCTCCTTCTCCCTTTCCGGGTACTGTCCGAGACATTTTCCTTTTTCCCCAGGTATGGGGTATTGCAAAAATAATTTTACAAACAGAAAGGCCATAATTTGGCACACTGATACCGTAAAATCTTATTCTTTTCGGGGCCTCAACTAACTAACTAACTAACTAACTAACTAACTAACTAACTGACTGACTGACTGACTGACTGACTGACTAACATTCCGCCTTATTTTTGCTATAAACCACGCCCTCTTCCCATTGGCTGCCATCATTTTGCCACTGGTAATACACAACCAAATATTTCAACATAGGCTGAACCCCTGATTTTTATTTATATAGTTTTATAGCTGGAGGGCGGCTGGGTGGTCAGTGCGCAGCCCCACGGTGCGGAGGTTCAGGGTTCAGGTCCAGCTCCCGCAGCCTTGCATGTTCTCCCCGTGCCTGCATAGGTTTTCCCCGGGCACTCTGATTTCCTCCCACATTCCAAAAACATGCATGTCAGGTCAATTGTCCCTAGGTGTGAATGAGCGAGTGAGTTGTTCTTCACTTTGTGGCAACCAGTTCAGGGTGTCCCCTGCCCACTGCCCGAAGATAGCTGGGATGGGCTCCAGCACCCCTGGGACCCTACTGTGGATAAGCGGTAAAGATAATGGATGGATTGTATATCTGGCTTAAATGAGAGTATATGCTGCAGGGAGAATACATCCATAAGGGGAAATTCAGTGTTCTCTTACTCTGCCCTTCAGACACCATACCGGTATTCCCTTGTACTTTCTAGGTAAAAATAAACCTACCCACCCTTCGGATTAAGTTGTCGAATAAAGTATAAAGCCCTACAGCATACAATGGTTTACCCCTTCCGCATCATATTTGTCAATATCAGTCATTCTTAACTGTTCTTCGCCATTCAGATTTATCCCTTGTACACACTCTTGCATCCATTAAATCAGCTATGTCAAACTCATTTGAACTCGGGGGCCACACGATAGAAAGAACATTCTCTTGGGGGCCGGACTAGTAGAAAGAAAAAGAGAGATAAGTCGTGCGAGAAGGGAAAAAGGAGGGGAGCGGAAGAAAGAAATCCAAAGAAAAATAGAAAGACAGAAGGAGAGAAAAGAGAAAAGAAAGCGCGAGGGGTAGGAAGAGAGAAAGAAAAAAGAGAGAAAAGGGAAAAGGAAGTTAGAGCAAAAGAGGTTAAAAGACACAGAGAGAGAAAGAGCAACAAAGGAAGCGAAAAAGAAAGACACAAAGAGTGAAAGAGACAGAGTGGGAGAAAAGGGGTGGAAAAGAGAGAGAGAGAAATAAATACAAGTACAGTGTCTTTGTTCGAGGCACCTGGCTTTGGCAACATCAAGTTGACCTATTTCAACTTGCAGCTTATTTTTCTCTGGCGCTTCTCTGAGTGTTGTCTGGCGGGCCGGATTCAATCCCTTCACGGGCCTGATTTGGCCCCCGGGCCGCAAAAAGAAAGACACAAAGAGTGAAAGAGACAGAGTGGGAGAAAAGGAGTGGAAAAGAGAGAGAGAGAAATAAATACAAAGTACAGTGTCTTTGTTCGAGGCACCTGGCTTTGGCAACATCAAGTTGACCTATTTCAACCTGCAGCTTATTTTTCACTGGCGATTCTCTGAGTGTTGTCTGGCGGGCCGGATTCAATCCCTTCACGGGCCTGATTTGGCCCCCGGGCCGCCTGTTTGACACCTGTGCATTAAATTAACCAAGCTCACATCCAGAGCACTTTTCACCCCATTCATCCAACCACATTTGAGCCTTCATCTCATTCTATTTCCCACCACTTCTGCACTACACACTCTTGCCTTTGTCCATTCTTTCCATATGTCCAAACTATCTCAGAACATTTTCATCAGCCCCCTCAGCAAGCTCTAATATAGAAAGTGTAAATGAAGAAAGTACATAATCATAACTAAATATGGACGCAACTGGTTATCAGTCTTGGTCTACAGAAACAGTATATTATCAATGATCGCTATCAGTATGAAAAATCTGTTATCATGCATCTCTAATATCATGTTTTTCCCCCATATAGACGGTCCAGATCGCTCTTGATGATGCAAGAAAAGGCCGAACCAGCATTGTCATCGCTCACCGGCTTTCCACCATCCAGAACGCTGACATCATTGCAGTGATGTCTCAAGGCGTTGTCATTGAACAGGGCACACATGATGAACTCATGGCCAGAATAGGCGCTTATTACAAACTGGTCACAACTGGAGCTCCCATTAGCTAGAATTGGAACTTTTCCGGAAAAAGTCAGATCACAGTGTATTTATAGTAATAAAAGAACATTTTTTAAATACAGTGGTACCTCTTCTTATGAGCTTAATTCATTTCAGGATTGTGCTCGTAGCTCAAATTGCTTGTGTATCAAACGCATTTTCCCTATATGAAATAATTCAAAAATAATCGGTTCCCTCCCTCCTCCGTAAAGCATAAAAGTGAACCGTATGCAGCAGGGGTGGGCAACTATTTGGAGTCGGGGGCCGCATAGGGTTCACAATTTTTTTCCAAGGGGTCGAACAATTTTTTTAATTTATAAATATACATGCAGACATCCGCATGTTATATTTCTTTTGAAATAGATGAATCTACTGTACTCAAATTGGTTTTGAACCAATTACAATTAAAGCATAATAATATATTGGGTCCCTGTTTTGAGCATGTCATTTGATATTTTGTTTTGTAGTATTATTGTAGATGTATTGTTTAAGTATTTTTTTAAGTATTTGTCACGACTAGCACACAGGGTAGAGGGTAGACCCAATCACGTAACGTTTTCTCAAAATTTTATTGAAAGAAAGAGGAAGGGCTGCACCCACGATCCGGTGTTCGCTGGACGCAGGAAGCGAGTCGCTCTCGTACCCCGCTTGTGATCCGAACACGGAAGTGGATCTTCTGTCGCGAGCGATGGCGGTGTTAGGGACGGGAAAACTGGTCGGTAGCCGGGACTGGAGAGCAAAAACGTGGTCAGGGTCAGAAACAGGTCGTAAGCCGGGACGGTAGAGCAGACGTGGTCAGGATCAAAAACGGGTCGTAAGTCGGGACAGGAGAGCAGACGTGCTAGGGATATAAACGGGTCGTAGCCGGAGACAAACGGGAGCAAAAAACGGAACAGGCGGGAGTCAGGGTCAAAAAAGGTTTGCCTTGTGAAAACAGAAGTTTGCAGACGGACTGACAACAGGGGATTGACGGGACTGGGTTTAATTAGAGACAGGGAGCCACTGAGAGCCCGCAGCGATTGGCCCCAAATGAGCGGGCACAGGTGATTCACATCGGTAATCATGACAGTATTTCTGCATTTGGGTTTTGGTGTAGTCCTGTAATGTTATTGTAGTTTTACCAAGGTCATATTTCTGTAGTATTTTTCGAAGTTTTTCCATAGGAGAAGTTTTGTTGTTTATTCGTAGTAATCTGTAGTATATTTTGTAATATTTTCCGTAGTAGTAATTTTTGTAGTCTTTCTGTTGTATTGTTGTAGTATTTACACAGTACATTTTTGTTGTATATCAGTAGTATTTTTTGTTGTATCTTTTGTTGTATGTTTTGTAATATTTTTTGAGTATTTCCATAGTAGTATTTTTTGGAGTATGTAAGCAGATTTTTGTAGTATTTTCACCGTAAAAATGTTGTGGTATATCTGTAGTATTTCTGTAGTCACTGCCAGCAGACGACAACCTAGATTGCTAATAGTGTGGCGGTGTTCTACATAGTCTGTCTTGCTCTGAGTAAATAGGTGACACGTTGTGTTTTTAATGTTCATTAGCTCTTAATAAGGAGGATTTGCAATCATTGATAAGGGGAGCAGTTGGCTGAGGTTGACAGGTATGAGATTGAGAGACTGTTGATGATACGTAGGCACTTACAGTATAAGGTTACTGTAATTTTAAATGAAGGTACACACAAAAATATTTTACAGCACAATTTTTTAATTGTATTTTTTTGCATGAAGTAGTTCGCATGCGCAAACTGGACGAGCTGATTCTGGCTGTTAGCCGTCACGAGCGGTGAGCGGTCTCTACTGGTAGCGTCTGGGACTGCTCATGATCTGAACGTTACCACATATAGTGATCAATAATTTTGCCGAAAAAAAAACTCAAATACAGTAAGTCTTGTGTTTAGATATAAAGAGGTACCACTGTAATGTGTCACATAGAAATACAATATTCTTGATATATGGACTCATTAACCTCCACACATGAGGACAAAGGAGATGCTTTTTTATTTGTTGTCACCTGACTACTTGGGACACTTATGTAACAGGTGGAGGTGTGAATGGGCGCTAGGCAACAGCACACAGACCCCAAATGGATGCTGATGGGGAGATACACTCATCTGTCAAAACCGAATTAAATGGGAAACCTCCTGTTTTGCAACAATTTGGCTAATTAATTGGAAAATGTCTTCACCTCGGCAACCTGGTAGTGAGTGTGGAACAGAACAAACACAAGTGTTGCTGGACAAATGAGGTTATGTAAGTCAGGAAAAGAAATTGTAAATAAATACCAAACCAACTCGATATTTTTGAGTTTTTAAACGAGTTATGCTTGGATTAAATTGTGTGTTTTTTTTTAGAAAAGTATTTGTGCTCGCTTGGAGTGTTTACTGTGAACACTTTGGAAAGTTTTTTTTTTATCGTTGTTTTAAAAATGGCAATAAATAGCTTTTTGGATGGTTAACTTATCAGTTGTCTGCTGATTTGTATGTTTTCATTCTCAAATATTTTGCTGACATTGATAGAAACCTAATTGGCCACAGTTTGGTCATTTTCACCTCATCTCATCTCATCTCATCAGCCGTACCGCTTATCCTCATTAGGGTCGCGGGGGGGCTGGAGCCCATCCCAGCCATCTCCGGGCAGTGGGCAGGGGACACCCTGAACTGGTTGCCAGCCAATCGCAGGGCACACAGGGACAGACAACTCATTCGCTCATTCACACCTAGTGACAATTTGGACCAGCCAATTCACCTGAAATGCATGTTTTTGGAACGTGGGAGGAAACCGGAGTGCCCGGAGGAAACCCACGCAAGCACGGGGAGAACATACAAACTCCGCACAGGAAGTCTGGAGCTGGATTTGAACCCACGACAGGTTCCCATGACTTGAACTGTGCCGCACAAGCGCTGTGCCGCCGTGCTGCCCGGTCATTTTCACATTTTTCTAAAATAATCAATACAATTGCTCAGCTCACAGGTGTAATGGTTTCTTTTTGCAAGTTATTGAGCAATCTAGAGTGAAATTGTTTTTAGGTCTCTTGAACATGTGTTTATGGATGGGTTGAAGGTTTTGGCAAGACACCACCGTTTAGCTTTTTTATTCAAAAATGAAAAATATATAATATAATATCTTTGTATAATTTCTGACATATTATATTGGAGTGGGCGGCAAGGTCAAATCCAGCTACCAGCCTTCCTGTGAGGAGTTTGTATGTTCTCCCCATGCTTGCATGGTTTTCCCCCGGGTATCCCGGTTTCCTCCCACATTCCAAAAACATGCATGTCAGGTTAATTGGCTGGTCCAAAATTGTCTCTAAATGAGGGACTGAGTTGTGTGTCCCTGTGTGCCCTGCAACTGGCTGAAAACCAGTTCACTGCCCGAAGATAGCTGGGATGGGCTCTAGCACCCCTGCAACCCTCGTGAGGATGCGCGTTTGGATAAAGGATGGATTCTTTTAGAGTTTTTCCGTTGCGCATTGGTAAGCACATTCACCTACCACGCGAAAGGTCTTCAGTTCGAGACCGGCTGGAAACATATGTTGGCCTGGAGAGGGATGGGCACCGCCAGGCTGTTTCTGCCCAAGACACACCACAGGATATGGTGCCCCTACTACCCTAATGGTTAAGGGATCCAAGCAACTATTGTATGAAAGGCTAAACTAATGCCCTGAATAAAAGCAGTTTTACTCAATGTTTAGATCAGATAATCTTCAGTTTTATGGTATAGTTGTTGAGATAAATGCATTATTATTTTATCTAATTAATCAACAAAGAAATTGACACATCTCATTTAAAAAAGTCAATTTGCATATTTTAGATACATTTATGCATTATTTTCTTCTCTCTATTTAGGTGTTGCTAGCTAGCTACAGCATCCATCTGTCCGTCTGTCTGTCTGTCTGTCTGTCTGTCCGTCCGTCGCGCCGGCTCATTCTATGTGGCTATCATCCAGCTAGCTAGATACGTAGCTAGCTGGCTATCAACGTATTTTTTCGTTTTTATTTTTTTATCCGTCAATCCATCCAGCTAGTTAAGAATTAGCTATGTAGCTAGCTATGTATTTATATGCAGGGTTGGGTAGGGTTACTTTAACTGGATTACTTTCAATTACTTTTGGATTACTAAAATTACTCAATTTTGTGCAGGCTTGGGGAGTAACGGAATACACGGAACGGCAAAAATGATGTTGGCAAGCTGTTTGAATTTATTTTCATTTTGTTTCTGTCGCATTTTATGTTAGTTTTGCCGGAGATCAAAGAGATCAAAGCCAGGAGAGAAAGCCTTCCACGTGTTGTGAGTCATAATTCTATTCATAATTAGTTTATTTTGTCTTTTATTAGCATATTTGGTATTGGAGTAATCCAAAAGTAATTGAAAGTAATCCAGTTAAAGTAACCCTACCCAACCCTGTTTATATGTCCATCCATCCATCCATCCATCCATCCCTCCATGCAAAGTAAACCTGACTTTGTGGTTATGAAATTAAAACAACAGACATTTTAAAATGTATAATTTATTAACATCTATTTACAACAGCTTAAAAGAATATGTAATAGACTTTACATTGAACAATCAAATAAAACATATAAAAATATCTTTGACTTGTATACAATACAGAACAAGCCCTACTATGTCATTAAATACAGATGAAATCAAAACCAATGTTTTTTTCAGGACATGTTTCCTTTCAAATATGTTTCCTGTCCTCATTTCCCAGCATCAAATGAACACAACTAGGAATAAGCGCAACCACCACAATTGGAATTGAGACACTCTTGCAAAAAGACAAGAAATAAAAGAGCGCCTCATTGTGAGAAGGTATTTTAATCACGTCATACACTTGTAGGCTGGTGAGTGTGGCGGCCAAGCACATGAACTTAAACCTCATCTTGCGCCCGTTCTTGCCTTTGCAGCTCCGGACGAACATCTCAGAATTGACAGCCAGGCCCAGCCCCAGCAGGGCTCCCAGGTTCCTCACAAGTCCGGCAAAGGGAGCTGTGTCCAGGTGGATCCAGTCAGGGTTAGCGCACCACCTTTTGGCTTTGCTGACCGACCACAACGGATCTACGCCGGCCAGAGACAGAAGCAGGTAGAAGCCTAAGGCCATGCCCAAGAGGAGCATGTTGGTCTGGATGTAGGCCTTCAGACTTGCGTTGGAAACGGAGGGGAGGCGTTCCAAGGCTTCTGCCACCAAGATACCTACACGGTCACGAAAAAAAGACATTAAAGTTGGGGTGCGTCATTTGAGGTATGCTTCAATTAGAGTCCAAACAGCAACCCAAAGCCCAAAAATGATGACAACAGAAGAGTTTATTTGAGCGTTTCTAATAAATGTTTTCATTGGTAAAAATTTAACATGTAATCATGTTATCCTCTGCCGCCATCTCCTTCCTTAAGGTCATGATTGCAGCCCTAAATCTTCCAAGTGATTGATCCAAGTTGGATGGATGGATGGATGGATGGATGGATGGATGGATGGATGGATGGATGGATGGATGGATGGATGGATGGATGGATGGATGGATGGATGGATGGATGGATGGATGGATGGATGGATGGATGGATGGATGGATGGATGGATGGATGGATGGATGGATTTAAAATATGATCTTTCCTATGTAAATGTTCATTTGGTAGAATTATTAAATTTTTAAGTCAGATATAAAATAATTCAAGTTAGTGAAATCATCTGCTGTATTAAATAGTTCTCTTCGAGTGTTATATATTGTTTTATTTCTTATTATTTTTGAAAATATACTCAACTAAAAAAAATGACACTAACAATAAACAAACTTACCTGCTTGCATAATAAGACATTTTGGTCATGTACTTATTTATGGTATTATTTGTTATTAATTATAAAATCTGAGAGATAATTAAAATGCTTAGAATATATGGATAACAATTATGTATGAAAATAACAATTAAAAAAAAATTAGAACAATACTTAAAATAACTAAACTTACTAGAATATATATATGTATATATATATATATATATATATATATATATATATATATATATATATATATATATATATTTTTTTTTTTTTTTTTTTTTTTAATAGTATAAGAAGAAAAAGTATATTTAAAATAAACTAAACATAAGTGGAGTGGAGACTAAGTGAATGAATGAATGAATGAATTTTACTTGCTACTGTACATTCTAAGACTTTTTACCAAAACAGTGGGAGCTAAGTGCATGAATGAATGAATGAATGAATAAATACAAAAATAAATACAAAAATAAAAAGAGGAACATGTTTCATAACATATGCTCACCAGCTAGGAGGCCAAGGATGACCTGATGTGGGAAATGTGTGGCAATAAAAACCCTGGAGATGCAAACGCTTATCTGAATGATCCAAAACACAGCCCACAAAAAAGACTTCAGTAGCCAAAACCTGGGCAGAATGAAAGCATACATACCACAATTATGAATCCGATCCAAAAAAGGTTTGCGCACTACATCAGCTATAAAATATGCCTACGGTAACAAAACTAAAACGGAAACTGACGTACCTCTTAGAAGTGTGATTTATGCAGATGACAGAGGACCGAGTGGCATTCAGAGCAGATGTGATCATCACATACCAAACACATGATGAGCCCATAGCATGGCCCGATGGACTACCTGTGCACAAAACCGCATGCAACTGATTGCGTCACATTTCATTGGCCAAATCAACACTACGTCTAATAATTCTAAACTGGTAATAACATAGTAATGACATGATAGAATGTTATTTTTGAATTGCATATCAAACTGTTAGCCCTTCAAACTAATCATGAATGAAAAAATAGTAGCTCTCAGTTTTAAAAATGTTGCTGAACCCTGCTTTTTACATGTTGGTTGAAGTGCATGGATTTTATGATGAGAAATCCTTGAAACTCACCTGGCCCTGTTTCACACGTGATGTGAAATTGTTGCAAGTGAGAGTAAGTATCGTTGCGGTAAAGGTGACTTTCGTGGACCCACCAGTAAGGTCGCTGGCCAAAGAGGATCCTGAAATTATAGATGAATGAAACAGATATTCCAATAGAGTAAGGATTATAAGAGGTAAATAAGGATATCTTATGTTTTGTATTTGTACACTGGACCTATTTTTTTGTTTCCCTACATTCTTGTTTTATTTATGTAATAAAATGAGGAAGACAAAAAATATATAATTTGCTTAACTTATTTAGTATATACATTTTTTATAAAATAAGGAAAATTCTATGATTTGGTGTTAGATAATTTGACTATTTTTTATTTTATTACAAAATACATTTTAAAGGTATTTTTAAAAATCTTGTAGAAGAAAATATTTTAAAATATTTTAGTATACAAAAAATATTTTCATTTCATGCATGATTGAAGTTAAAAAGTATTTTCATTTATTTAATAGATAATAAGTTATAAATATATAGAAAATATAGGTTAAAAGAATCAAAATATTATAGAAATGTAGGAAAGGTAAAATAAATTTACCCATGTGCTATTGTGTTGGATATTTGACTGTTTTTAAAGATATTTTTCTTATTTTGCAAGAAAATTAAAAAATATTGTTTTCATTATGTTTCAGATAAAACATATATATTTTCCAAATACTGTATAGATTTTTTTTTTAAATGGCAAGTGTTTAAAAGAAATCCTAATACAAAAATTACCCAAATTACCTTCATTTTTCATGTTCTGTTAAATTATATATTTTGTTCTTTTTAGATATTTTTTTTTCTGATCCTGTTAGAAAAATACTCAAAAAAATATTTATATGTCATCACAAACATTTCAGAAAAATAACATTTGTCAGATTATAGAATGAAATAATTCTTAATTTAAAAATGAATACCAAAATTACCTGACAACATTTTCTTGCTCTGTTAAATAAATTGTTTTGTTATTTTTAGATTATATTTTCTTTTCTTTGTTATAATAATTATTGAAAGATGTATTGCTCAGGAAAATAAGACAAATTTATTTCTAATGAGTAAAATTATGATAAATTTAAGATTAGTTTAGGATCATATAAAAACTGCTTTAAAGTACAAATAATGCTTAAAAATGAACCAAATTATCCACAAAAATCTTTTTTTGTAGTTTGCTAAATAATGAGAACAGGGCCTTGGACAAAAATAACTACATTATAAATCTAAAATCATTATGGTGGGGAAGAAAATCTTCTTAAAGGTATTTTCAAAATTATTCACCCTCAAAATGAATGCAGTAGATATCTATAAACCTTACCATTTAAAAATCAGATTGAACCAGTCTCCAAAAACAGCCGCCCATATCATCTTGGTGCCCACACTGTGGCTCAGGTGGAACCACAGCGGGAAATAAACCAGGAAAATATTTCTAGGGTCGCCTACGTTTGAAACAAAGCCGAAGAAGTTGCGATATTCCCCGTAATTGTTTTGGAGATGTTGGATAACCAGAACCTCACCACTCTGGATCAAATCCATCTCAGCTTCGTTTCTCTGCAAGAGTGAGTTCTTCAGAAGCGGCCAATTGCTTTATATGTCCACCAGAATTCATGGTAATGAACAATTAGATGGAGCCATGGCAACAAAGGTAAGATGCTTCGTTTGCAAATACATTTTTTTTCTTTTCGGGGGGAAATCTTTGATGTCATGAGCACTTAAACTTGTTACAAAACCGTTAATGCTCCGTCAGCCATTAAATATCTTACACGTCATTGCTTTTTCTATTGTTAAACATTAGCTACTGTAAACATGACAACTAAGAGGTACCGACGAGGCCTCATTTAGCCTTTCTTTTCCTTGCACAGCTGGTAACAAATAATAGGCAATAGAAATGGCTTTCATTAGAGTTGTAGAAGAGAATGCAACGATGTAAAAACTAATTTTTTTCTGGTAGAAAGTAAAAAAAAAACGAGAAAAGAGATCATCCTAGTCCCCAATAGAAAATGAAATTGATATAGTCTTTAAACCAGGGGTCACCGATGAGGTGCTTGTGTACCAGAAAATAGCTTAAGAGTGATAGACCATTGTGAATTTCTGGGGAATTTGATGTCTAACTGGCATGAGATATCATTGAAATCAGTGTATTTGGAGTATATACCTGATCAATTTTTCCAAAGTTATTTCTAATTTGATTATATCTTATATACTGATACTATATATCAGTGGCGTGCTGTGGATATTAGAACTACGCCTCCAGTGTCAGGACCAGAACGGAAACAGGACCCAATTGCGTTACGTTTCTCACAAGTTTTATTAGAGGAAAGAGGAAGGGCTGCGCCCACAATCAGGTGTTTGCTTGGTGCGGGAATCAAGTCGCTCTCGTACTCGGATTGTGATCCGAACACGGAAGTGGATCTTCCGTATCAACCGATGGCGGTGTCAATGACAGAACAACGGGTCGACAGCCGGGACAGGAGAGCAAAAACGTGGGCGGGGTAGGAAGTGAGTAGTAAGCCAGAACAGGAGAGTAGACGTTGTCGGGGAACAAAAAGAGGTCGTAAGCCGGGACAGGAGACAGACGTGATCAGAAGCAAAACAGGTCACAGCCGGGGAAAGACGGGAGCAAAAAACGGGACATGTGGGCGAAAGGGTCGAAAAAGGCTTGCCTAGTATTCACTGAGGTTCGCAGACAGACTGACAACAGGGGATTGACAGGAGTGGGTTTAAATAGGGACAGGGAGCCAATCAGAGTCCGAGGCAGTTGGCGCCAAAGGAGCGGGCATAGGTGATTCACATCAATAATCATGACATCCAGCTACATACTGAAATAATCATGTATAATTTGCGAACGAACCGGGTCTTATAAGCCAGTTCTGAGAAATGACATTTATTTGTGAGTGGGGGAGATGTTATTTTGGCGCCTGGCCCCCGCCGGGCCCCTGGTAATCAGGTCCGACGGCGGGTTCCCTCCTGAACGCGGTCCCCTTGGGGAGCTCCGAGTAAAAGCGTGCGAGGGTAGGGGAAGACAAAGGTATGAGGTCAACATCATAAGCTTGATAACATAGTGTGTTTTAAGCCTGGATATAAACAGTTCCACCAAGGTTGAAGATCGTATCTTAGAGGGCAGAGCAATCCACAGCGACAAGGGCCGAATGGAGAATGGTATCGAACCTACAGATTTCTTCTTGGCTCTTGGAATCACTAGTACACCAGCATTTTCCAAGCAAAGGTTCTAAGCAGGAATATACGGAGAAATTGAAACGAAGAGATATGAGGGGGCAAGTCCATGCAATATTTTGTATAACAGAACCTTAAAATGACATTTCTGCTGAAATTGTGGTAATATGATCAAATGTTCTTGTCCTGCAGCATTTATACAAGGCAAATGTTTTGGCGGTTTACTGGGCTTATTTCAACCCTACTCCAATAATAAAATAGTAACAACATAGTAACAACATGCTAAGTTGTTATTTTAGGAAAGCATACAAAAATGTTAGTTCTTTGCACTAATCAGAAACAAAAAAAGTATCTCTCGGCTTCAAAAAGGTTGGTGACCCCTGATGTAAACCATATCATTTTATGACAATAACCGAGTTGGGACTTTGAACTTATTTCACACGCAACTGAATTTATAAATGTAGTATAAATACATGAATGAGTATTAGTTGTAATGGATACATTATTATATATACCCGTTTATACAAAAAAGAAAAAAGGAATGACAAAAAGTGGAAAGACTGAAAAAAATAGAAAATAGTCAAGTCAAGTCATTTTTATTTGTATAGCCCTTAATCACAAAGAGTCTCAAAGGGCTGCACAGGTTATTGCACAGACTATTATTTCAGACTATTATTACACCATGCCCTGATCTGGAACCAACATAAGGGCAAGGAAAAACTCAAAAACCTCAATATGAGGAAAATAAAGAAACCTTGAGAAAGGGACCGCACATGTGGTATCCCCCTTTCAGGATTACCAGACTGCAAAGGATGTTGCAATTACAAATAACACAGAGATATTGTCCACAAAAAGTATAGGTTATTCATATGCGATAGAGTAGAAGTGTGTTTTAAGCTTGGATTTAAACATTTCTACTAAGGTTGTAGATCGGATCTCAGGGGGAAGAGCATTCCACAGCACCGGTGCCCGGATGGAGAACGCTCTCGAACCTGCAGAACACTTCTTGGCTCTTGGGATCACCAGTAGACCGGCGCTTTCAGAACGAAGGTTTCGGACCGGAACATAGGGGGAAATCAGATCTGAAAGATATGAGGGAGCAAGTCCATGTATGATTTTGTATAATACTAAGAGAACCTTGAAATCACATCTTAGGCTAACAGGGAGCCAATGCAGGTTAGCCAAAATCGGCGTGATGTGATCGGACTTTTTGTGTCCTAGTTAAAAGCCTCGCTGCAGCATTTTGTACCAGCTGAAGACTCTTGATTCTGGACTTCGGGAGACCGGAGAGTAGTGCATTACAGTAATCGAGACGGGAGGTAACAAACGCGTGAATTATAATCTCTGCATCCGACTGAGACAGCATAGGACGAATTTTAGCAATGTTGCGAAGATGGAAGAAAGCGGTTCTAGTAATTTTCTTCACATGTGTTTGAAAGGACAGATCGGGGTCAAATATGACACCTAAATTTTTAACTGAGTCACTCTGTGTGATGTGACATTTGTCAATGTTCACAGCAGTTTTAGAGAATAAGTCAAAGAAGGAGTAAAAGATGAGGTAGCAATGTATTTACATTGTTAGTGAGGGAGAGATAATTGCCAAAATAGTTGTCAACCCCAAGCTATTTTCTCATTTGGTTGTATTGGTTTAAAAAATACAACAAATACAAACTAACAAGCCAAAACAATAACCCTTTACTACCCGTAGATGGCAGTCGAGCTCTACAACAGCTCGGAAACCTACTCAACTTCAACAAGGAAGACTTTTGTTTCCGCCCTCATACATACATAACAAACCGCGAAAATTTAAAAAAAATCGAACGGAGACCGTGAAAGTTACAACTCCTTTTTTCCAACACTCCCTCACGTAGGTATTGTTAAAAATTCACAAGTGTGTTTATTGAAAGAATCAATTTGCATTTTCTGAAGTTTATGTTGAGCACCGCGAATTAAATAAGGCTGATAGTTCCGTGTTAGCTTTAGCATGCTAACAGGTAGGTATTTATTGTTTACGTTTTCTCCTTCAGACATGCTTAAAATGACATTGATTGCGAGTACCGACGTCGTTATCGCCTTTGCCAAGAAAAGGACAGAAGCACAGAAAAGAATGCTGAAAGAGTTCGCCGAGATAAAAGACATCTACGCTGAGTTGAAGAACTCAAATCGGGAGTTTATCAAATTGTCATCGGGTACGACACCCTTGACATTCCTTTCCTATATAAAAAAAATCATGTTGATTATCTGTTATGGCTGTTTTCATTTTTTTCTTCACAGATGCATTGGTAAAGAAGTGTCAGGATGATGAGATACTCTTTCAGACCATTGATACGTTCAAAAAAGGTGAGGATATTTTTTTGCAGCCAGTAACTATTAACGGTGACAATTAAATGTATCCTAAATCAGTGTTTCTCAACCCTTTTTGAACCAAAGTACACTTTTAATTATCAAAAAAAGTTCAGAGGCACACCGTCCGTCGAAAATGTTTGAAAATAAAGTTATGTCAAATATTTCACTGTTCTACATCAAGAGCAGATAATTAATATATAAAAAGTATATAAAAATCTACTTCCACCTACTGATATGGATGACTATTATAGTTCCTCGTCTGAAGGTAGCAAAAATACTGAACAATGGCCTGATCTTTTGGAAAGATAAAATTGGGCAAATTCCGGCGGCACACTAGACAAGGTCTCACGGCACACTGGTTGAAAAACACTGTCCTAAATGACAATTGTGTTGTAAAAATATACTTCAATGTTTTCCGAGTGTTCACATGACTGTTTGAACAGCCCATATATTGGAATCCAAGTTGACCAAAAGTTAAGTATATTTGTGTAGCCCTTAATCACACGGAGTCTCATGCACAGACTATTGCAAACTACAGACTATTATTACCCCATCTGATCTAAAACTCAAATGACTGTAAGGAAAAACTCAAAAACCTATGCACGAGGTAAATGAAGTAACCTTTACAGGATGACCAGGCTTTAACAAATGACAAAAATTGAAATAGAATATAAAATAATTAAAGCATAATAGAAAATGAAATGAAATCAAAAAAATAAAAAGGATGACCAAGTATGCAATGGATGTAGCATTAACAAACAATACACAAACATTTTCACAGAAACTGTCTCGGAGCCTGATAGTCCATTTATTAAGGGAACTGTAGTGCCTACCAGAGGGCACTATTTCAAAGAATAAATTGATCAACATATAAATAGACACACACTGAATCCAAATATTATTTTTTTCAATTTCAAAGTCTTTGCATTATCAAATAAAATTATCTCATTTAAAAGGTGACTAAATACTAAATAGGTTGGTATATTTCTATAAACGCACCGTCAAACTACATACGTTGTTACATTTTGCAATTAACTACAGGCATAAAAATCTATCACTTTAAGGAGAAACTCACCGTTTTGAAGTTAAAAAAGGGTGCCCTATGATAATTTTTTAGATTTGATGAGAAAATGTTTTGGAGTGGGGAGTAAGTATTGTGAGATATTTTTTCACAAGAACCTGCGAGTCAAATGAAAATGCTACAAAGGCGAGCTGCGTGGTATCGACGCTGATCGCCAAGCACTGCAAACCTTTCACTGGGGATTAATTCATTAAAGACTGTTCAGAGAATGCCAGCCTAGTCGGCCCTCACACGTTTTCAGCTGACATCTGTCTCCTTTCTAAAACGTTTGGACATCCCTGGTATATCTGATTATGGATCGGACTTTGAATGATAAGAAATACATTGTAAATTTGATGTTGATATTATGTTCATAGTTGTCAATAAATGGTTTGAATCATGGCGACATGTATTCAACATTTGTCACTTCAATGCTTAGTTTGAGCTGAGAAAAAGTCAAACCAAACCTGATTTTAATCAAAATCTAAGGGTGTGCGTTATACAGAAATAAATATGATATTTCCTCCACACCTCTTCTCACCTTTTTAATCCTTGACCTATTTTTTTGCCATAGACTTCACAAACAGCTCATGTGGCTCACAGGCGGTGCAGTGATTGCAATTAAAATAGTCTGAAATGTTTTCCTGTTGAATGACTTGCATCATTGTTTGTCATGATTTCCAGATCAGCGGCATAAGTATGCATCAGTGCAGGAGAAACGGCGCACCTTAGCAGAAATAACATCCTGTATTGATCAGAAGGAAAATCAGAAAGCGAATCTTATAGAGGAGATAAGGAATCTACAGGAAGAAAAAAACAAGGCAAAGGAATGTAAGTTTCTTTTTCGGGATTATCCGTATGATCAATGATCCTTTTTTACATTACTAGTGTCCACTTTTATTCCTCCTTTAGTGATTGAGTCCCAAAATAAGGCTAACAAGGACAGACTGAAGAACCTTCAAAAAGCCAGATCATACTTTGAAGATTATTTGAGGATGGAAATGCGAAAAATTGATGGCAAGGCAGACTTCTTTCTGATTTACGTTGTATACCTTTTCATTTACAAACTGAATTCATTTTTAAAATTGCTCTTGGTGTTTGTGTAACTGATGTTGTTCCACCTTTATGAAGACAACAAGTTGCAGTTTGTGTTCCGAGATATCGACCCTGATCCAAAGAGCCCATACGTTGTCACGTTGGAGTTGACGAAAGGCGGATCATATCAAGGTAAGTTGAACTATTGAACTGTAACAGGTATGTTGCAACAGAAAATCTGTGTTTGGCCAATCAATTGTTTGAGAATTTTGTTCATGCTGATAATTAGTAAACCCCAAGCATATGACATTTGTCTGCTCCATGGTGGCTAGGTAAAAGTGTTGGATGGGGGGTGTAACAAGGGGAAGAAAAAAAACATTCCACAACATTTACATGGGGGGAAAAAAACTCAAGCTAGGGGCATTGTAACACACAAGACTTCTGTATTCAAATTGTTTCTTGTGATGGCAAAAATATAATGGGCTATAATGAAAATGTTTCAGGTGTGTCGAGCAATCCTGCACTAGAGTGTCTGCCAGACTTGGAGAAACGACTGCAAGAGACTAACAAAATTGCAGTTTTCCTGAAGAAAGTAAGGACGCAGTTTATCGCCCAAGCATGCAAGAGGAGGTGAAAAACCAAGAACGCTAACACATGCGGATGTGACGTCAAAAAGAATCGGCACCGAAACCAGACTTGGATTCATGGATTTCATTTAATTCAAGACAATATTGATAATCATGGATCCACAAATGTAAGACATTTTTTAATGTACTGTATCTTTTTAAAAGCAGTTGTGGTTAAGCTTCGGGTGTTTCAATATTACTTAACACGGGCAGCTCTTCAACATATGTGGAGGGGAAGTGACCCGTCCGGCCATTTAATGCACCAAACCACCAGCCATTCTCTTCCTTTGTGTAGATGTCGAGTAGATCCCCTGTTAAAAAGATGATCGTTTATATTTCCCCATTGTGCTTGGTTTTAAATATGTCTACATGAGCCCACCCAATACCTTCGTTTAGTGTTAATTCATCACTGCTTTGTGGTGTGAAGTTGTAGAGGGCCTTGCACTGCCCCACAGTGCAAACGTCTGGGGTTCTTTGAACTGTAAATACTTAGCTTTTAAGCGTCATGTTCAATAAAAAGCATGTTAACACAATTTCAGTCAACTCCCACCTTGTTCTTGCGGTTGAACAAGGTTTTCTGAAACCTGTAACAGTGCAGGGCCAGAGCCCTGGCCATCGGATGTGGTCTCCTCAGTCGAACCTTTTGTGCTTTGAGCGGGTCCTTTATAGATGATGGACGCTCTCAGGGAATGTCTGGTTCTGAAGAAAGTTCTTCTGAGTCTCACAGGCCGGGTCAGCTGCACCACGCTGTGTTCGCCGTCCTGATGGGATTTCAGTATAATCCAAATGAAAATATTTAAATACATGTATTCAGAATGGCCTCAATTGAGAGGAACAGTAGTGAAATTTATTAATGATGCCAAAAATGGCAGCTTTTTAGCTTTAGAATTAAAAACATGTAAACAGGACACACATACAGTATATGCAGAGGTTTCCCATAAAATATTTGGGGTTGTAGATTCTTTTTATAAATGTCGTAACGACAATTTTGTTTAGTGTAATGAAGACCGTTATCTGTATATTGTTCAGCTGAACCTTTATACCGCATACCATCTCTACAACTTGTACCTTTGAAATTTATTTGACACACTTGAATTATTACCAGCTTTGTTCCACCCTTTTAAAATAGTAAATAGTAATTTTTTTTTCTTGGCATCATGGTGTGTGCCGCCAACATGTCTCACATACCAAGTCAATGAGATCCTTGACATGTTTGCCTCATTCACCGAAGTTACGTATTATTACCGTTAACTTCGGCACCAGGCACCACCATTGACAGCGCGCATTAAGAAATCAATTTTACTGTTTTACTATTTATGGTTAACTTAAAAATCGTTAATGATCCTTCAAAATCTCTCTAGCATCAAGGAAACTCATCAATGACTTTGGAAGCTTAAAACCCATCATGTAAATTATAATAATCTTTTAGCTAATTGAGCGTCCACTATAGTGTTAGGAGAGTTTACAAAGATCAAATCTGTTTTAAGATTTCCTGCAAATACAGTATTATAGATCATTAAGTCAAATGAAATAGTTTGTTCTTTTATCATAAACATTTTATTCAGTGACGCATTCATTTTTAATTTCATCAAATGTTGAAACACTAAATAATCTAGATCAGGGCTCACAGCTCACCACTGTGCAGCAGGGAGCCCTCAAAAACGCCTGACTAGGCCGTGAACCCCTGAAAGTAGCTGACCCGATTGGTGTTTTTAAACATTTGATCAGTTCTTCCAAAATTCTTTTTACTGAGTGCTTTTATACAAGGCAGTTGTGTTAAACGTTGCTTGAGCTTGATTCTACCCTACTTCTAATAAAAATCGGACCTGGTAATAACAAAAGTCATTTTAGAAAAATATATAAAACTGGTAGCCCTTTTTGCTAATTAGAAACAAATTAAGTCGCTCTCAACTTCAAAAAGATTGGTGACTTCTGCTCTAGATCCAAAAGGATATTTAAAGATCACCTTTAAATAATCTGGTTCTAAGTATTTAAATTTCATGCAGCCATTTG